>NC_047035.1:150227287-151427287 GCF_011762595.2 Tursiops truncatus
AATAGGACAGCATAATTTCCCATTCTCCTCTTTGAGAATGTACTCATATATGTTTATTTTTTCCCATAATAATACACAGGAAATACATTACATTTTCCAAGTGCTAGCCAAATTCTATTTAAGTTTGTTAACATACTAAATCATTGACGGACAGAGGTCGTCAGGAGGCTTTACTGCTCTCACTCAAAGTCAACATTGGGTTACCAAGATATAGCTCTTTTCACTAAATGTGGTGGCATCTTGCCCAATATATTTTATGCTGTATGAAGACTTTTCACATGCCTAGTGAAAAACATTTATTTTTTCCTTTTTGGATGTGCTTTTCTCGCAATAAAAACTCCCTCTAAAACTGAAGGCAAATTTTATTTTAATGTGGAAATATATTCCAGCTTGAGAATGAATCAAAGCCACATTTTTTCCGTGGAATAAAAGCACTGTGTCATTAAGCTTTGGTGTGTTTTCACAGATGTTATTCTCCTTTTGCCTGGGCATGAGCTATCAGAATCATATTTTGCAGTTATGTGTGTGTACAGGTTGCAGCTAGAAATCAGGGAGAATATTAAGGCCACTGAAATTTCCAGCTGCCTAAATTTCTATTTTGAGTAATTTTGCCCACCTGAAAAGCAAATATTTAGAACATGTCTATGGTGAGTGGCCCTTCCGGACTCGTGATGGAACTTTTAGGGCAAAATGAACACACTGTTTCTGCTCCCTGTGCCCAGAGGGTGGGGACTAGGTAGTCCGCGCTTTAAATAGTCACAGGTTGTATTACTAACCTTTGTGTCCCTTCCTGATGATTCACGCACCTGACCTCAGCTTTGACATAGCTGACAAGTTCAATTCTTAGTAGCGTAACCTTTTAAAAATACATGTTTTTACTACTTAGAATCTCTTCCCTATAAAGTGCATGGCAGTAAGTGTCGACTTCTCCTTGTCTTATAAATGGAAACAAATGATCTTGTGGTCTTAAAAAAACAAAACGATACAGGGATGTGTCACCCTGATGCTGCAGTCCTGGCCTACGCCATCTTTGCTGAGCGTGTACATCCGAGTAAGTCTATACGAAGCACGGATGTACATGTTTTAATAGAAATCTGTCCCAAAGGATTTTTGTAAGTTTTCTATCATTGGTTGGTGTATGTGGCCCAAGATAGAAATGGAAAAGAAAAACACAATGGAGAGAGCCTGAGACGGGGTAATGATGATGACAGCTATGGTACAGAAACATGAGGATGTACAGCCAGAACCAAGGGTGACCACTGTCCCCGTCTGCCTGGGACTGAAGGGTGTCCTGAACCAGGGCTCTCGGTGCCGACACCAGGAGCGGGTTCAGACGCACACTCCACCTTTTATTAGATTCGAAGAAGTTGGCAAACCAACTTCTCAGAGCCTCAGTTGTCTGAGTTGGGTAAAGAGGATAATATAACTGCCCCCTAGGTTTTAGAGATTAGAGATGACCCGCACAAAGAGAATGGACTGGAACATCGTGGGCCCTCTGGATGCATCAGCCTCCTGCAGTGCATTTTATACACACTCTCCATCAATCCCCATGACGATCCAGCCGGGTAGGGAGCCGGATCGTTATCATCCCTTCTCTAGGCAGAATGACCTCAGGCCCAGAGGGGCTGGGACTCCCGGCTCCCACCGCTGGTGACTGGCTGATCGCTGCCCTGAGCCAAACCCTGGCCAGCTCTTACCAGCTGTGCCATCTGCATCAGTAAAGAATAAGGGCTGTTCTCATCATTACCTTCAGATAAAAATACAAAAGACTGGTCTTGCTCTCCTCGTCTCCACATCTCTCCTCCCACAGAGCAGTGACGCCAAAGCACTAAACTTGGGTCCCCAGCATCAGAGAGCAGCTGCCTTTGGGGTCCTGTTGAAAGTTCTGTAGATTCTGCCACTGTTTTCCAGGCCAGGTTTGGGTCTGGGTGGACAGGTCCCAAAGGAGAGGACAGCCGTCTGCTCCCTGGCCTCCTCTGAGCCCACTGACTCGCCCCCCACCATCATTCCTAAGCACGCTGCTGCTTGCACGTCATGATGACGCCCTGAGCTATGCAGAGTGTGGGATGCCCCGCCATGATTTATTTTTGGATTTCAAGGAGCTAGACTTTCCCTTCTTTAACTATTCAAAAGTAATGGAAACCAGCACAATGCTTCCTGCCACATCGCTGTAACCAGTAGACTTGGAAGTTTGGGCCCACGAACATTTTCCACCCTCAGTCTTCCAGGGTCATTTGCTCTTTCTTCAGCGAATCTCTTTGGGCTCTTGCTCATCGGTCACATCTTCAATCGATTGTGTGGTGTGAACACTTAGCCCTCGAGTCATCCTGCGGCTGTGGTCTGCCCAACTGTGCAAAACAATCTATTACATAGAATTCTGTTACTTTATTACATAGAATTCTGTTACTTTAAGAAGTCAAAGGCCTGCAATTCTCTTGGCATTTTTTCACGCAGTTAATGTTGTCAGGGCTCTGGGCATTGTTGAGTGTGAGCTTCCCTGATAGTTCAAGCCAAACTCTACTTGCCTTTCCCATCACTGGCCAATTTTTAATCCATTCTCCTGTGCTGATGTAGATGTTCTTTTTGTTTTCCATTCTGACACAAACTGGAATCTTCCAGAGCCCAAAAGTAAGACAGCAAATGACTAACATTGCTTGTTTCAGTTTAGTTACTTTGTAAATATTTTTTAAATACTCAGATTTTTCTATGAACCACTCAAATTAAATTTAGTGAGTTTATTTCCTTCACTTTCAAAAAAAAAAGTTGGATAAATTTACATGACTCTTTAATATTTACATGAGAAAAAAAATACTACCACCCATTTCTTTCTTTCTCCTGACTCTATCACTGCATGTCTTTCATCAGCTTTTCAGGGCCACTTGTAACCCCGGGTAATTACCATAGTACACTCATTTTTTCAAAGTTTGATTCAGCCATTAGAGATAGACTTGAACTTAAAATATCTGCTAGGTATCTCCCACTGATTTTGAAATTTCTCCCAGGTTTATAAAAATTAATTAGGTTAGTTTTGCTCCTATGAGAGACAACATCAATGAGAACGTTGGTTTATCCTGGATTTGTATTTTAGGGAAAAATCACTTGTGTTGGATCGCCCCCACCCCCAATATAATCAAAAAGCCAAGGCAAAATAAGCAAACCAACAAAAAGGCATCACACTTTGTTCAAAGGCCCTTTAAAAATATGTAATAATGACCTAGTTAACTCTCTGCCATTTATTTGACTATTTTCATATTGAGAAAATAGAATTGTCGAAGCTAGCAAAAAAGGGACCTATGAAACCAATATAGTATATTAGATTGTATTGTATCCATGAAAGTACGTGCACTTTATTATTAGGCAATTCTGTCAGGCACAAATCATTAACTTTTTTTTTTTTAAGATCCCCATTTTATTTATTTATTTATTTTTATTAGTTATCTATTTTATACACATCAGTGTGTACATGTCAATCCCAATCTTCCAATTCATCCCACCACCTGCCCCCCTCTTTCCCCCCTTGATGTCCATATGTCTGTTCTCTACATCTGTGTCTCTATTTCTGCCTTACAAACTGGTTCATCTGTACCATTTTTCTAGATTCCACATATATGCATTAATATATGATATTTGTTTTTCTCTTTCTTACTTTACTCTGTATGACAGTCTCTAGGTCCATCCACGTCTCTACAAATGACCCAATTTTGTTCCTTTTTATGGCTGAGTAATATTCCATTGTATATATGTACCACATCTTCTTTAACCATTTTTCTGTTGATGGGCATTTAGGTTGCTTCCATGATCTGGCTATTGTAAATAGTGCTGCAATGAACACTGGGGTGCATCTGTCTTTTTGGGTATATGCCCAGTAGTGGGATTGCTGAGTCATATGGTAATTCTATTTTTAGTTTTTTAAGGAACGTCCATACTGTTCTCCATAGTGGCTGTATCAATTTACATTCCCACCAACAGTGCAGGAGAGTTCCCTTTTCTCCACACCCTCTCCAGCATTTGTTGTCTGTAGATTTTCTGATGATGGCCATTCTAACTGGTGTGAGGTGATACCTCACTGTAGTTTTGTTTTGCATTTCTCTAATAATTAGTGATGTTGAGCAGCTTTTCATGTGCCTCTTGGCCATCTGTATGTCTTCTCTGGAGAAATGTCTATTTAGGTCTTTTGCCCATTTTTTGATTGGGTTATTTGTTTTTTTAATATTGAGCTGCATGAGCTGTTTATATATTTTGGGGATTAATCCTTTGTCCGTTGATTCATTTGCAAATATTTTCTCCCATTCTGAGGGTTGTCTTTTTGTCTTGTTTATAGTTTCCTTTGCTGTGAAAAAGCTTTTAAGTTTCATTAGGTCCCATTTGTTTATTTTTGTTTTTATTTCCATTACCCTAGGAAGTGGGTCAAAAAAGATCTTGCTGTGATTTATGTCAAAGAGTGTTCTTTCTATGTTTTCTCTAAGAGTTTTATAGTGTCTGGTTTTACATTTAGGTCTTTAATCCAACAAATCATTAGCTATTAATTATTACCATAAGCTAAATCCCCCTTTCAACATTTTGTTATACAAATTCCCAACATACCAAAAAGTTGAAAGCATTGCACAGTGAACACTCATGTAACATCCACCCAAGTTTTGTAATTAACATTTGTTACCTCTGTTTTGTTCCTTTTCTGTCCATCTTATTGATTCCTCTGTCCATAAGTCAGTCCATTATAAGCACAATTTTAACAAGTTGAACGGCCTAATTTCCTGCCCATAGAAGTTTGGAAGTAATGGATTAGAATGGGTTTGGACAAGGAGAGTGTAAATAGCGGGCCCAATGGATCCTGGTCCATTGACGACCTTAAGATCTGATGTGGATGGAGACTCCCTGATGTGAAACGGACAAAGTGGAAAGAAGAGTTCAGCCATATTAATGGTTGGAGGCTCTTGCGTAGAAGATTGGAATCGTGAAGCCTTGTCATATAAGCTACAAGTCCATCCTGTCCCAGGACAGGCACTGCTAACAAGAGTCCGCCTCTCAATGAAGACTAGATATGGCCAAAGGCCCTCCTCTACTTTGCACTCCAGACGGGCACCACTGAGGGGTCAGAGCTGCCAAGTACGTGGAAACTTACTAGCCATCCATGGATGAGTGGACACCCCCTCTCTACAAACCTGAACTCCAGGGGCAGCTGTATTAGAGCCACACGTGATCAACATACATAACAATCTACCTGATTATTAATCAAACCTGAAATCAGTAAGTATAGAGCCCCTGATACACTCAATACCACCACTCCTCCAACTCCTGCAGATTCAGGTATTCTCCTTTTGCTTACACACACACACACACACACACACACACACACACACACACACACACACACACACACACACACACACACACACACACACACACTGAAAGAAAAGTGAAACTCTGCATTATATCCCTAAGGATTGTGAGAAGTTTCTGCTGCCTGGGCTAGACCTGAGCAGTGACAAGGAAGTTCTCAGTGCAAGGTTTTGGCCTTACAGGAAAGAACTGAACAATCAAGTTAAGATACAATTCATGGGACTCTGGTGTCTGGATGGAGATAAGAGCTGGGTGCACTGGATGACCAGGTGTGCGCAGGGTGCTGGAGACAAATGGTAGGTGCAAAGTCTCCTGAGTCCAGGGTGGGGATGGAGTGGATAATGAAGAGGAAGGAGAGCTATACCTGAATATATAGCCAGATTTTGAATTGTGGGCTCTGTTGGCATAAACATGATTTGGCTTTTATCATTGGTATACAATTTGAAAGGCCTTAATAAGACAACAAACTTCACCAAGCTTAATTCCAAATTTTTATGATATCTTAGTGTACTAATTTCACACTGTTAAAGGTAGGGCAGAGGTTATGGAATAATCTGAGAAATAAATTATATGATTAAGACAGAAAACAGAGGGAATTTTAATGCATATTTTTAAAGGGCTGCTAAGAAAATAAAAGTTAAATTTCTAAAAAGTCCTAGCATATGGGGCTTCCCTGGTGGCGCAGTGGTTGAGAGTCTGCCTGCCGATGCAGGGGACATGGGTTCGTGCCCCGGTCTGGGAGGATCCCACATGCCGCGGAGCGGCTGGGCCCGTGAGCCATGGCTGCTGAGCCTGCACATCCGGAGCCTGTGCTCCGCAACAGGAGAGGCCACAACATTGAGAGGCCCGCGTACCGCAAAAACAAAAAAGTCCTAGCATAGTGGGACACTTCATTCATCCAGAAGATTCCTGGAAGTGGACTAGCTCATTCTCCAACCACATCGTAAAGGAGGCATTGCTTAGTATACACACAGAGCAGTATATTTTGTGATAGTATGACTCTTTGAATGAAGTGAAAATGTTGCTTTTGATTCATCTTAATTTTAATGAACTAAACTGATTTGCCTTGAGGCCCGCTAACAGTATGATGCACACCCGTGGTGGTGTCTGGATTCTGTGTTTTCCCTTTCTTCTCATTCTGAGACCCCTGAGATTAATAAGGAATATCTAATTTCTTAGTAGGACACTGTAAGAAGAAGGTGGCCTTGTGAGGTTCAGAAGCTCCATTTGTCCCCAACTGCACCCACACATAGTTGAGTTGTGTTCCCATTCTGTTTATGGTACAGCTGAAGTATCGTATCTTGAAGTGGAGCCCCAGTGAGCAGGGGTGTCCTGGAGACCGTGGCACCCTGCTCATGCCACCTGAGGGTGGTCTAGGGGTCAGCGGGGTAACACGAGTACAGGGTGTCTCCATGATCGTTGAGAAGATAATGAAGCAGCAAACGTGCAAAGGCACACGTGGTATCTGAACATCAGCCAGATGTGGGCAGAGGACAGGCTCAGGTAAACTGGACCCAGGGCCTAATGGGTCTAGTGGAAATAAAGATTCAAAGAATGGAAAAATCTTAAACACTTAAAATCCTGTTATGGTCTAAAATATCAATACAGGCTATGTCCCTCAACAAGTGCTCTGAGGAATCTGCCGTTTAACCGTCCTTTCACTCCCAGCCATGCATAAATGGCTCCATTGTCAGTATTTTTTTTTTTAATTTACTTATTTTATTTTTGGCTGCATTGGATCTATGTTGCTGTTCTCCGGTTTTCTCTAGTTGCGGCGAGCAGGGGACACTCTTCATTGTGGTGCGTGGGTTTCTCATTGCAGTGTCTTCTCTTGTTGTTGAGCACGGGCTCTAAGCACGTGGGCTTCAGTAGTTGTGGCTCATGGGCTTCAGCAGTTGTGGCTCGCAGGCTCTAGAGCACAGGCTCAGTAGTTGTGGCACACGGGCTTAGTTGCTCTGCAGCATGTGGGATCTTCCTGGACCAGGGCTCGAACCTGTGTCCCCTGAATTGGCAGGCAGATTCTTAACCACTGCGCAACCAGGGAAGCCCTGTTGGCAATATTTTAGATGAAATCCTTTCATCAGCTGTTTCAGAAACAATTGATAATTGTGTGTTCCCGGAATTACATTTTGGCTTCAAGGACTTCTGAAAAGGGCTGAATTGTTCTTTGTAGCACAGCAGAAACAAAATGATTGTGAAGATATTAGCTTCGTAATCTGTGCACCAGACTCATTTGAGTTGTGTATTTAGTATGTGTGCGTGAGTCCGTGTATGTGCATCCAAATTTGTGACGTATACCATCCTTTGTAGGTCCAATACCTGGTAGACATTTGGTAGCAAAAATTTGGTTGTTAAGAGGAATATAGAGGTTCTTCCTGAGCAAGGTTTCTCAAGCCACACACCCTAACTCGGATTGAAAAGAGGTTTTTTTACTTGAGTTGGGGTATTGTAAAGTGGTGTTGATTTTACAGACTGTGCTCTGGGAAGTTTCAGCTTATCTGGGACTCTGGGATGTCAGGGGTTCCCAGCTGCCCCTCTAGAGCAGCATTCTCTCTGTGACTGGGCCTGACTTTTGACACCGTGTCACCCCACTGCCCCTCACCATGTGGGTCATTTCCCCCCAGCCCCTCCCCCTCCTCATTCCCCCTCCCTCTCTGTGTACTACACACAGACAGAGTGCCAGCCACGTTAGTTTCTAATTTGTATTTCTGGCTTTATTTATGCAATGGGATCGATATTATACAACAATTGTATTGCTAATTCTTAAGTATACATGGCTCATATACAACAGAACAGTCTATCCTGGCAAAGCCCATGTAATAAGAAGATGTGTTTGTTTTTTTGTGGGCTGGAGGAGTAATTATGACTTTTAAAACTTTTCACCTTTCTTAAAAAGTCTGTTTTTCTCTCCCAGTGTGTTAATTACCACAAGGGCAATGGCCATTTCTGTCTTGTTCACTTTTTGATCCCCAACCCCCAGAATGGTGCTAACATATGCTACATCCTCAACCACTGTGGTCTTTCACTGAAGTATAGTTGATTTACAATGTTATATTAGTTTCAAGTGTACAACACAGTGATTCAGTATTTTTACAGATTATACTCCATTAAAAGTTATTACAAGATAAGGGCTATAATTCCCTGTGTTGTACAATATATCCTTATTGCTTACATATTTTTTACATAGTAGTCTGTACCTCTTACTCCCCTACCCTTAGCTTGCCCCTCACCTCTTCCCTTTGTTCTCTATATCTGTGAGTTTCTACTTTACTATATACATCTGTTTGTTTTATTTTTTGGATTCCACATATAAGTCACATCATACAGTACTTATTTTTCTCTGTCTGACTTAGTTCACTTAGCATAATACCCTCCACGTCCATCCATGTTGTTGCAAATGGCAAAATTTTATTCTTTTTTATGGCTGAGTAACGTTCCATTGTATATATACATCTTCTTTATTCATTCATTTGTTGATGGACATTTTGGTTGCTTCCATATCTTATCTATTGTAAATAATGCTGCAACAAACATAGGGGTACATGTATCTTTTCGAATTAGTGTTCTCCTTTTTTCTGGATATATATCCAGGAGTGGAATTGCTGGATCATGTGGTAGTTCTAGTTTTAGGTTTTTGAGGAACCTCCATACTGTTCTCCATAGTGGCTGCACCAATTTACATTCCCACCAACAGTGTACAAGGGTTCCCTTTTCTCCACCAGCATTCGTTTTTTGATGATGGCCATTCTGACAACCACTGTGTTTTGAATGAATACCTGGTGGACATCTAGCAGGTCCTCTCCCTCCAGATGGATTCCCTGAGCAGCTCGGAGCTTCATGCCCCCAAGAGAAGGTGCTGCGGGGAGCCCAGGAGGCTGTCGGAGGGGGTCCTTTCATGGCACAGCTAGGAATGGCCTGGGGGGATCTCAGCAAGGGCCTGAGTCTCCAAAGTTGCAGTAACTTGTCAGGATGTCCCTTCTCATTCTAAACAAATATTTACTTTTGCACCAACTTTTTTGTATTCATAACTTTGCTCTTTTTCTAAAAAAGAGGATTCTAGGACTTGTAGAAGTTTTAGGCTCCACAAAACGTGGCTCAGCCCCACAAAAGAGGTGAGTTAATATTTTTCTGGAGAACTCGTTTTCCTCTCGTTCTGTTCCTTCTCTGCCGGTTTTCCCACCTTCTTTCCCACCATCCCCCTTTCCTGCCGTCTGTCCATTTAACAATCATGGGGGCACAGTAATGGGTCTTCAACACCATCGGCAGCCGTATAAGTAGGGATGTCTCTTTTGCCGACAATCCGGGACTCATGATGTGGTGAATGTTTATCCCCCTCCCAGCTCTCCAAAAACTGTAGACATTTTAGGGCCGCTCATCCCACTCTGATTAGAAACCTAAGGAAGTGGATATTTTCTCCCAATGCCCGCTCATTACCAGGATTTGCGAATCTGGCCTACCTGTGTCAATCTCATGCTTGAAACCAGGATTGTGTGTTGTTTTTTTTTTTAAATTTAAAGCCTCTAAATATATTTCCAAATTAAGAGTACATGATTTGTTGTTCAAATTAATAATCAGAATGAACATTTACTTGTGTTTCCTTTTTTTTTGGCCATGCCACACAGCATGCAGGATCTCAGTTCCCTGACCAGGAGTCAAACCCGGGCCCCCTGCAGGGGAAGCTCAGAGTCTTAACCACTGGACAACCAGGGAAGTCCCCTGTGTTTCTTTTTTTATAATTTGTATCTTGCCTGCTATGAATAAGGGTCTGAAACATCTGTGTTATCCTTATGACTACACTGATCTTTCATGTTGCCTAATTTCAGGCATGTTATAAAGGTTCTCTTCCACCAAAATATTTACACAATTTTAAGTCTGAAATCCCACTATTAGAGAACGTTTTCGATTCTCTCGTGCCTTCCAGGATTCTCTAACCAGGAGCAGCAGTTGTTGGTGAGGGCAGTGCCCTAGGCCCTGGGAGCATCAGCTGCATCACTCAGTGAGGGGTCTGGGCTCATCGGACTCTGCCCACCGCAGGGTCTGTAAGAGCAGCACAGGTGTTTATGGCCCCAGCGCCCTCTCCATTCCATCAATTCAATGCTGGGATAGGGTGGCCAGTCTGGTACATAACTCTCAGTGCCATAGTCTGGGAAAGGGACCGCTGTGAGAACAGGCTTCCTGTTACAGCCCAGAGCCATGCTGCTGGCCCTGGACATTGCTCTCCTTCACTGGGGATAAAGGGAATCTTGTTGACCTGCACCTCTCCTTGGGCCCAGGTTCACTTCATTTTGGGAACTGTCGTGGGAGGAGGAGCTGAAACTGCTGCCAGGCTTGCAGATTTGATTTCAGCAAATCGTCCAGCAGCCCAGCCCAGCGCCCGGGAACAGGGGAAAGGGAAACACAGCACAGCGCACCGCGCACCCCTCCCGCTCCGGGCCTCACCGTTTCTGTGGAAAACATTCCCCAGGGCTCTTGCAAGAGGATGACTCATCTCAGGAGGTATTTTTAGGAATCAGTTAACTTGCATTTAGCTTAGAGAGGCAGGATCCAATTCGAGAGGAGCTGTGAGCCGTTACACACAAGCTGTTTTGAATGTTGTAATTGTTCCACGGTTTCTGGGTCTGTGGATTGAGTCATCTTCTGGTGAAGCAGAAGGGAAAACAGAAAGAGACTGTTGCTACAACAGGGCATCTGATAAGATGCTAAAGAAATCAATGCCAGTAACAGCATTATATTTATCTTTAGAGGATCACACCTGCTGGTTCCAGGCACATCTTGTAATACTTGGTTAAATTTTGCAGAGTCACTCCTGGGCATTTTAAGGATTACATTAGAATATCAGCACTGGTCTTAGAGGCAGAGGCTAATGAGGTAAAATGCCCTTTTACACACGGTTGACTTTGGGAGGTGCTCATATATTTATTTGTACCTTGAGTTTCAAACCCCTGGAAAGGAGCGAAATGAGACAGCAGATGATGCCTGCAGGAGGAGTTGATGTGGCCAGGACCCCTCTTCCTGGAAGGCTGGGAATCTCCCCAGTGCATGTATGTGTGTGTTCATGTGTGTGTGTGCATATGTGCATGTGCAGGTATGTGTGCATATTTTGTGAGTGTGTGTGCTTGTGTGTATGTTTTATTTGTGTATTTATGGGTGTATGTGTATGTACATATTTGTGTGTATTTGCCTGTGTGTATATGCATGTGTGTTTGCAGGCATGTGTGTACCTGTATGTATATTTTTGTGTATGTGTGTGTTTTGTTTTTGTGCATATGTACATGTGTGTGTGTGTTTAGTCGTGCGTATTGTGTGTAGATGTGTGGGATACATGTTTGGGTATGTATATTTGATGT
This sequence comes from Tursiops truncatus, assembly GCF_011762595.2. Lineage (NCBI taxonomy): Eukaryota > Metazoa > Chordata > Mammalia > Artiodactyla > Delphinidae > Tursiops > Tursiops truncatus. Next base: position 150,238,975 of record NC_047035.1, read on the forward strand.
GTATATGTTTAAATTTACACATGTGTGTGTATTTGACATGTGTATATGTGTGTTTGTGTGTATGTGTATTTATCTGTGTGTGCCTGGGTGTGTGCTTGGTTGCGTGTATTGTGTGTACGTGTGTGGGGCCCATGTTTTCATGTATGTGTGTTGGGGTGTGTGTGCTTGGTTAGTACACAACCAGTCCAGTTATGCACATGTAGGTCTACCCAGAAGCTAGTGGGTGAGTGAGTGAGTGGTTTGTGGAGTTTTCAAAGCTGAGAAATTGAATCTTTGTTTCAGTGGCAGAAAAGGAAATTGTCCTCTCAGATGCCCAGAGAGTGATGGTTCAGCTCCGTGGGGCTTACTGTGGTGGAATTTCTAGTCTTCCAGTAATGATCAAAAGCCAAACAAAACAAAAAACAAAGCAAGTGTCAGAAAAGAAACCTTTAAAAATTGTGGCTGCCCTGACTATTATGTTTCTCTCACTTTTGCTGCTTTTCTCCTACATTCTGCACCCCCTCCCCCAGATATTTACATCACTTTTCTGAGTTGGTTTCCTTTGTGTACAAGTTCCACCCATCCTCCCCAGGGCATGTGAGTCTGTGCTGACTGATCCTGCACCTGGTATGGCCCGGATTTAACCCACATTCATGAACTTAAAAGGCGATCCTTCTCCAAGTGGAGCTGTGCTCGCCCAGAGCTCTCCCAGCGCCATTTCACAACCATCCCCTTTCACCATCAGTATTATTAAAACAGATGGTGCCTTTCCACTGCGGCAGGGAGCTTCAACAACCAATTTTAGAGAGTAAATTGCAAAGTTGAAGTTTCCTTTTAAATAAGCAAAGGATAGCTGATCCAGGTCAGCCAAGACAGAAAGCCAGATCTCAAATTTCACCCGAAATTCAAGCCACTGTAAAGCAGTCCTTTGCTAAAAAAGAAAGAAGAAAAACCCTATGTGGGATTCTTACGTTGGAACTTTGATCACGGTTTTCTCCTTTCACTGTGGGTGAAAAGCAGAAATAGTACATGGGCTCTTTGACAGTATTTTTGCCTTGGCCAAAAATGAGGAAGTATTAGATAATTAATGCAAAATCTTGTTTCAACGTAATTTCCAGTTGTCATTCCACACTCAAAAATATTTGGCTAACCTGGAGAAGCAGCTGAACCCTGGGGTAATAATTTTATCCAAATGGTCACTATTTAAGAACTACTAATTACTAAAATGAACTTTCCAAACATAATTTTTTGTTAAATTACAGTCAAGTGCTCCCATTTAGATGCAAATAGGATAAGAAAAAAAGAATACTTTAAAAATATGTACCCTTTATTTTTCCTATGTATAATGTCCAAACTGCCTATATACTTAATTTACTCACTATCCCTTCTCCTCCAGATTTCCAAGAACTCTCTCTTTCTGCGAGGCACATGGACAGGCATGGTATTTCCCCCTCGTGTCAGCAGAATGACCAGGCCTTGATATTTGCATGTTTCCCCAGTTATTGTTGCTCAGCTCATGATTACAGAAAAATGAATTATGGCCCTGCCTACACAATATTATCTCTACATTATACATAAAATACAGCAATCAATGTGATATGTTGTTTTTGTACATGAATAAAAACATCTGAAAGAAAATCTTTACATGTACTTGTAAGTGGTGGTACTTTAAGTCCAGAATAACATGAAACCTACTAACTGCCTGTAGCTGTCTTCCAACTCGATGATTTAAAACTTCTGGGCACTTTTTTCCCCTCCATCACACAGTAATCAAGGGTAAGGACACACTTATAGTTGGAACATTCTATAAGGTTAGAATAGGGCAATCTACGAATCACAAAGCCCTGGCCTTGAAGTCGAGAGACTGACTTCCAATTTTCTCACCATTGTCTCCCTAGGGTGCCTCACTGTTCCTGATATAGTTCCAGTGCTTGAAGCACTGCTGCACAAATGAATGAGAACCACTCTGGCTTCTAAAACACACCCCCTCCATTTCCAGGTGTTTTTCTAGAGAAGTGAGGAGAGAAAAACTGACTAAACTCTGCCATATTCGTTTTTCCAAATCACCTGTAATTAGGATACCCACTCATCACAATTTTGAACATTTTGCAATATATTCTTCTTTTCAAATTTACTTTTCATTTACCGAAGTGGGATTATATTGTATTGTTTCAAAACAAATTTTATAATGAGGTCAATCTACATTACAAAAAAAAGGAATATGGTCTTGGTAGCATTTGCATTTTCTTGTAAACTCTAACATCTTCTGGTTTTTGCCTTTGTTTCAACTGAGAGTTTTGCTTTTTTTCAAGTAGACCTCAAGTCCACTAGTAGCCAGACATGACCTGTAGGTTTTCCAGGAAACACCTCCTGTTCTGTTAAATGTCGCATCATAATTCCATAAAAGTCTCATGTCTTGGCTCAGGCTGCTACAGCAAAACAAAACAAATCAAAAAATGCATAGATTGGGGGTTTAGGCAGACATTTATTTCTTATAGTTCTGGAGGCTACAAGTCCAAGATCAAGGTGCCAGTGGACTTGGAACCTGGTGAGAGCCCTCTTCCTGTCTTGCATACGGCTGCCTTCTCACTGTGTTCTCACTTGGCAGAGAGAGAGAAAGAGAGAGAGAGAGAGAGAGAGAGAGAGAGAGAGTGCGAGCGAGCTCTGGTGTCTCTTCCTCTTCTTATGAGGACACTAATCCTATCATGGGGCCTCCACCCTCATGACCTTATCTAACCCTAATAACTGCCCACAGGGCTTACCTCCAGATACTGTCCCACTGGGGGTTAGGGTTCAACATCTAGGTTCTGGGGGACACAAACATTCAGTCCACAGCACCTCATCAGTGTGAACCATAAAACATTAAATGCATTCATTGATGAGCTCTGAATTTATTCAAAGAGAAGAATTATCAATCTTCCACCTCTAGCATGAAACTTGGAAGCAGATCAATAGCAAAACACATTTCTACAAAAGAGCATAGACTTTTAGGCATAAACTTTGTATTTAACATATTCCCTGACACTTAACTGGGTCTCAATCAATATTTTTTAGTCAATAAATGAGTATTGCTGAATCTCAGTGAAATTCATAGGATGTTATCTATAAGGTCCAATTAAGCTAACTAAATGATTTAACCTGGTGAATAGAGTTTAATGGTTTTTTTTTTCATACTAAAAAGTGCCTGCTGAAAAATGACAATGTTGTTTCAGAATAATTGATATTGAACAATTCCTGCTGACAGTAAGGGTCATTAACTTCATTTACTTCTTGAAGTCATTCCTCGTACAGAATCATAAGATTGTATCATCTGCATAAAGGAAAATGTTTATCATCTTATTTCTTATATTTATAAATGGTATTGTCACAAATTTGGGGAAGTTTTGAAAATGTGGGTAGGCTAAGAACATGACTGTCTGCATGCATAAGTAGTCTCTTTCAAAAGAGTTTAAGATGTGTGACTAATACTTATTCACCAGCTCACTTATTTTCATCAATACATTTTTTAATAGACACAGTCCCTAAGTTCTTATCATTTTTTCCCAAACTCCAGTGATTCGGGATGGCTCATTTTAATAAGTCCAAGGGAGGGCTTATGATAAAAAAAATCAAATATTGAATTATGAATTGTGGTAGAAAGAAAACTAAGCTATAAATTTAATAAATTAAAAAACTGTTTTGACCTTGTCGCTAGCTAAATTCTATGGTCCTCAAAGACTTATTTTGCCTTCCTGGACTTTATTTTTATCTGAAAATGAGAGTTTGAAATTGGCAAATGCTGATTACTCTTTTAGTTGTTAACATTCACAATTCTCAATCACTCAAGTTTGCGATCAATTGTGATAGGTGGTAAAAACAAGGGGTTTGTGGGGGTCAGTGTCCCAGAATGCTTCCTGCACTGGCAGAGCTGGTGTTTCTAGTGCCAGAGACCAGTTGTGTGTTCACCCATTTCCTCTTCCTCCTGGAAAATGGCAGGATCACATTTACCAGACTTCCTTGTGGTCATGTGGCAAAGTGGCAGCCAATTGAATGTGATCGTAAGTGATGCACACCCCTTTCATGCTCTTTATTTTGAAAATGAAACTCTACCATGCACATTCCTCCAGGCTATCTTCCCCTAACCCCCTTGATGTGCACAGCCTTGAGGGTCTTGATGTGGGTGGAGTCATAAGATGTAAGGACCTGGGTCTCTGAATCACCACCTGGAGGAAAGCTGGAGCCGCCCACTCACCCACTAGGAATACCCATTTCTGCACATCCCTTGAGAAGGAAAGAGACCTCCATCACTTGGTGCCACTGCATGGGTTTGTGTGTCTGCTGGTTACAGCAGCTAGCATTGCCCTAGCCATTGCACTCCTTTTCCAAAGAACTGTGTGGATCAGACTTCTCGCGTTTAAAAATTTCTTCAAAACTGCCAGTCAGGTAACAAGCATAGTAATCTGCGTGGGGACTCAGACAATGATGTCCCGCTTGTTTGGCAGTTGTAGCTTGGTTGGAGTTAATGGTTGAGACTGAAAGGCTTGAATTTCCTTACTACTGCTTTTTTTTCTTTCTCTGTTTTAATTTTGTGAAGTGCTGTGGGGCTGTCCTGCAGACACCATATAAATTATCTCTGGACGTATGTGTGTATGTCGATTTGTTCTACTAAATTTAAGTTAACACGTCCCCTTAGTTCATTATTCAGAGAGCTGTCTTCTGACCTATGTCTTAAAGACAGCCTAGGAGATTTGATTTACATGCTCCTATTTCAATGCCTGTGCACAGTCAGAGAAGAAAGAAAATTAAGTCAAGAGTGGAAGGTGCTTTCTCTGCTAGAAGATTGAGGCTGAGAGTGACTTAAACAATGCCACATACAGGCGGCTGTTCCATTCTCTGAACCTGCTCATGTTTCTTGCTTCTGGAATAGATGCACAGGATTTCAGAACAAAGAGGCCTGGGAAGGACGGACACTGTGATATTGGTGCTCCAGCAACTGTGTTTTCAGATTATCCGCTACATGATTTTAGCATAAATCATGACAAGCAGAACAGGCTACAAAAATAAAAACTCTCTCCTCTGCTTTGGTTCATGGACTCTACTCTGCATTACCATGCTCCTATTTCTCCATATTTTTCTTAATCATTTCCACTTCATCCCAGTGAACTTTATATAATACATCTATAGGAAACAAGATTTTCACGAGTCCTTGACTGTTTCTCTACGTGTTTGCTGTGCAAGTGAAATGTACATAAGAGCAGAGAAATCTGAGTAGATAAGAGTGAAGAGCTCATGCCTTGATCCTGGGTGGTGAAATTTCTAATGTCTGCTTTCCTGGGTAAGTGAAGACACTGTCTAGAGGTGCAAGACTCCAGAGTGCATTAAGTGTCTAAATTAGGACTGAAACATGGTACAGAGAAGAAGGCAGTAAGCAGCCTATCAGTTCCATGACTTGAGATCTAGGGCTCATTTTGCCACCAGATGCCTGCACAACCTCATACACATCAATTCTCCACTCTCGGTCTCATTTTCCCCATCTGCAGGCCAAGCACTTTGTGACACATGCACTGGAAAGCCCTTTCCAAGAGCACCAATAATTATCAACCTATGGGAGTGGTTGAGTAAGGAGTTTATGCTCCTGGAGGTAACGAAAAGGCTCATGGTTCTAACTTCTAAGGATGACCTTTCCCAACTGAAATAAAACCTCTTTAAGTACCAGTTACAAGCTATCTGAAACTTTATTTGGTTGAATTGAATTAACCGCACCAAAAGATTGAATAATTCAATTTGGTCAAATACTTCATTGGTTCAGACACCCCATCAGCCACCCTGCACCCTGGTCCATGTGGAGACAGGCAGTAGCAACAACGGTGTCTGAGGGTCAGAAAATATTCGCTTTATCTGAGCATAGAAAGTTTTGAACTGCTGGAGTTTTATATTAAAATGAAATAATTTCCTCTCATGGAAAATAGATTTTATAAGTTAGTTCTTGAACAGTATAAATTAATTACCAGTGGAAAATAACAATGCCATAAGTAGAAGAAAATGAATACTGAGAAGGGAAATGGAAGTGACAAAAAGGATGTTTTTAGTATACAACTTTTCAAGAGGTCAGCTCTGTACACAAAGACACTTGATGGGTTTCCTATCGACATTGAAACAAATTACCACAAATGTAGCAGCTTAAAATAGTGCAAATTTAATATCTTACAGTTCTGGAGTTGAGATGTCTAAAATGGGTCTCACTGAGCTAACACCAAGGATCGGAAGAGCTGCTTTCTCTCTCGAGGCTGTAGGGGAGGATGTGTTTCCTAGCCTTTTCCAGCTTCTAGGGTAACCTGCAGTCCTTAGCTCCTGGCCCCTTCCTCCATTTTCAAAGCCAGAAATGTAGCATCTTCTAATCTCTCCCTGACTTTCACCTCCTCCCTCCCTACCTTAGAAAGACCCTTGTGATTACATTGGACCCCAGACAATCCAGGACAATCATGCCATCCCGAGGTCAGCTGATTGGCAAATGTAGTTCCATCTACTAGCTTAGTTACTCTTTACACATAACCTAACACATTCACGGATTCTGTTAGATTAGGATGTAGACATTGAGGGGTAGCAGAATACGCCACACCAGAACACGCCACCGTGCCATAAGGATTATTTGGAGCTAAAGACAAGTGAGAAGAAGCAAATACAAGAAAAACTCTCTGTCTTCCCCCATTTGCCTAAAAGCAGGAAATAAATGTGTAAAGGTGTCCCCTCCCGTCTCTTCTAGAAAGGACAGAAGTTAATCACCAAGGACGACTCTAGACCCTGATCAGCCCAGAGCTGGCACCAGAGGAGTCCACACAGCACACTTACTAACTGGCCTTTGTCTTCCAGGAGTTCCCCAGAGTATTTGCCTTCATATAACTTGCTGACCCTAAAAGCACAAGTCCCTTTCCTTTGTCTTGTCATGTTTCTGAAAGTGTATTTTTCTTTTGTTAAGATGCTCTATAAGCCCCAGTCTAACCACCTCTTTGAGTTACTCACTGCTGAGTTTTCTGCGTGTATGAGGGCTGCCCGTGTTACAAACCTTCTGCTTGTTTTCCCCTTGTGAATCTCTCTTTCGTCTGTCTAATTTACAAGCCGCAGCCAGGAACCTAAGATGGCCAGAGGAAAAAGAAAAATTTCCTCTCCTAGAACATTTCTGGGGAGGTGCATTATCTGCCGACCACAGATACTGACCATTTAAAGTTGAGTAGGTTGTTTCTAATTCATGCAGTTATGGAATCATCTACTCAGCAAGTGTTCATTAAGTGCGCACTCAGCGCCAGGCACTGTACAGACTGTGGAGTCAGAGTGCTGAGCATGACTGATGGGGCTCTGTCTTCGTGGAGCATGGATTGAGACCCAGAGGTAAGGGGAAATACCGAGGGAGGCTACAGAAGCACAGCCAGGATGACCTCAGCATCTCCTGCAGCCAGCTGGAGGGGACGTGGATATGTCTGGTGCAAATCTTGGTAGACACTGATAGATGTACCTGGTCCAGGCCACTAGGATGGGCCCAGACGTCACAGCACTAAGACCCTGCTCCCTGCCAGGGAAGATAGGATTTAATAGAGAATCGCTTTTCTTTCTGACAGCCCTACTTCCCCTCTGTTCCTGCCCCCCGCATCATCCTAACCTTCCCCCCCAAAATTCTCAACCCCCAACTGCCTCTTCCCTACCTTCTCTAGTCTTTTCTCTTGCTGGCTATTTGTAGGGAGAAAATGTTTGGAACAGAGAGATAAAACCCTCTTATAAAAAATCATCAAATTTCACTCCGGTTGCAGGACATCCCTGGTCACTGCCGAGCTTCCTGGCTCAGACCCAAGCACCCCGCAGGGCTCTACCCGCCACCCATCCTCCATGTCTCCGTGTAGCCAACAGCCAAGACCTTTCGTTTCCCGTCTCCCTTCCGCCTCTGGCAGCACCCTGCACAGCCATGTTTCTAACATGCCGACGCGACAGAAAACGCCTGAACCAGTGTCCTCGGCTGAGATTTCCAAGTGCAGGTCAGGGATAATCTGAGAAAGAGGTGAATCCCTAAATGAGAAACAGCTGATCAAGAAACGTGAAAGAAAAGCTTTTACTGTCTAGTAATGAGGATTCCATCAGCATACAATTGTATTTGTTAAACATCCCATCAATATTGTGATATTTTGGGCTTACATCATGCACTCCAAGGAAAATATTTAATATATGGATAAATTTAGGAGCTGCTGTTGGAAACGAAAATAGCTAATGTTTTAGGTAATGGTTGTTGATATTAATAGAAAGTACTCTGCTTTCAGCATCCACTTCTATAAACAGATCCCGTTTCATCTGCTGCTGTACCAAAAGCAACCTCTTTATAATTCCCTTCCTAATTCTTTTCTCAATATTAGTTTCCACTTTAAAATCTCATTTACTTTGTTATCTACATAACTGACTGTTAATCACCAAATTTAGTCATGGAGATTTCAAAGAAAACGGGGGGGCGGGGTGACTCTCCAAGTGCTGGCATTTCTCTGGTTTGCTCCTTATTATAAATAAACAAACTCCAACATGTGCTCCTAACTCTCCCATTCCTTTCCTCCTCCTCCGTCTCCTTCCTCTTCCTCTTGTTTTAAGATTTTTATCTGTTCAGGAATCAACAAAGTTACACACAATTCATTCAAAGAACATTTACTCTGAAACCTGGAGTAGTCACTAGCACCAGCCTGAGGAAATTCTTTGGGACCTGGACAACATAGCATTCCCATTGCTGTGTCATTTCCTCCAGTAGGTTCCACTGCAAAGGACTGGAAATAACACAAACACCACAACTGATAGGGGTATGATTCACAGCTTCTATGAACAACGTGGATCTGTAGATAGATAGATAGACAGGTAGATAGATAGATCTATACATAGGTCCATATTGTCCATAGAATATAGACATGTATTTATATATAGATATAGATAAATCTCCCATGAAAACATCTGCCGAAGCATCCTGTTTAATGGGAGTTCCAAATGTAATCTGGAGTGGAACCCAGTACACATCAAGGAAATCCAGATTGCCATAAATACCAAGCTGCCCAGGACAATGAAATATACTAGAAACTAGAATATACATTTCAAATATAAAAGTCGTCATTTATTTAGGACTAAAACTATATTTCCTGTGAGTAGAGTGGAATTATAAAGAGTAGCCCCAGCTCACATTGACAAAACATGGTAATTCAAAAATACAGGCTGCCGGGTGACTGAGTCAGCTTTGCAGGGAGGATTAAACATTTCATGGCCAGTAAAACTGACCCCAACTTTTCTTTGGGCAGAAATGCAGCTGAGAACGAGCAGCTCTGTGCTATGAATGATCAGCAGAAATGTGTCTCTTCTCTGTCTTATTTGTGTCTGGTGCTGTGCAAGTCATGAGCAAGGCAGGCAAGAGCTCTGCCCTCAGTGAGCTGGTTCCTTGGAGGGCATGAAGGCAAGGACTGTAGTGCTCCGCAAGAGGCATAAAGACCACATGGAGCGGTGGCTGCGTGCATGGAGATGAGCTCAGTGTGCTCCCCTTCTAATTCTGCTTCCACCACTGACAGGATATACCCCTCTAAACCTGAGCTCCCATGTGTGAAATAGGAGTTGTCCTACTACCTCTTGACAGTGTTGAGTACTTGTTATGACACATGTAAATGTCCACAGAGGATCCTGGTGCATGGCAGCATTCACATGTGTTAGCGATGGCTATTTTTACAAGATCTTTTCCTGTGTAGTAGCTTTTACACTTAGGTCCCCATTCTATGAATTGTATACCATCCAGGCAAATTATAGTTTTAAATTCTCAGTAACATGCATGCTTTCTCTGTCTGAGGAAGTAATCTGTAGATAACAGCATTAGCTCTCTGTTTGCCATTACGTTCCTATTCCAACTACAGCATGACATGATGGAAGTTGATCCGAAATGGAGGGGTTTCGTGCCTCCGCTTTCCAAGGAAAGAATGAACCAAATGAATACAGGACAGCTCCTATCTTGGGTTATACTAAAACCCTCGTCTCAGAGTCTGCTTCTGGGGACCCCAAATTAAGACAATGAACACTTTTCCCCCTACATTTGTTAATTCTTTGCACTATCCATTTTTTAATTCCATGAATTCAAGGAACACTAGATGCTGTTATATTTAAATGAGTTAGCAATTACAACAAAGATTTTTGGTAGCTTACTTAATGGGTGACACAATTCTTAGGAACCAAAAAACTATCACTCTTGTGACAAGGTCTGCAGTGAAGTAAAATTAAGTATGTGTGCTGTGGCTTCCGGCTGCCTCGGTTCAGCTCTCGGTCCATTGATCTGGGGAAGGTCTCTCAACAACCAATGAGGAAGATATCATTATTATTCCCATTTTGTACACCAGGCAAGTGAGAGGAAGTGAGGTCAAGGTTACGCTCCCTGTAACTGGTAGAGAAGATTGCAAACGTAGGTTTTCAATTTCTGTGCCATCTGAAAGTTTGCAGTGTCAACTCTGTTAGCCTGGATGATCAAGAGTTAAATCCATTTTATTAATCTGACTTCTATCTCGGACTAGAATAAGCAGCCATGGTTATTTTTGTGACTTTGTGTGTGTGCACATGTGTGTGTGCTGCCTCATTCACCAAACACAAGAGGGCCAACAGGAGGGCCAAAGGAATTTGCCTGTATTACTCTAGTTCACAAATTTTACCAGGCTAGTGATGTAGTAAAAACAAGTCTGTAGTCTTTATTTTGTTGTAATTCTTCAAGTATGGTTTGACTACATACTTGAGGGCATGCAATTTTCTTTTTTACTGTATTAAACTGTCAATTCTGGTAAACTTTGCTTTTGGGATAGGAGGGAAAGTTATAGTCCGTGAAAAGGAAATTGGGTGGGACAGAGACTCTCTAACTTGGAAAAAGAGGAAACCCTGATACTGCAATGAAAAATAAACCATAACTGAAAATGTATGAACAAAAGGACTGTGAGTAAATCATATGCATCTGCATCAAAGCAGATGGAAAATCTGGTCAACATCTCATTCTGTAGGTAATTAAAATTAACCATTTGTGGAAATTGCATAATTTTAACTTATTTTCAGTATTGGCTATGTGTGAGATTCCTTTTATTTGGGGCTGTCTAAAAACAGGAATTGGCTCAACTTTACTTGTCCCCACAATAGGCTGATTTTCCTCTGTATGTTGTTCATTTTGTCTCGAAACTATTGAAGGCAAACGTTCCCTTTCCCCAGCAACTCCTCACTACCAACAATACCTCCTGACTGATCTTAATCGCACTCCTCATTGCTCTTATCTTGTTGGCTCCAAGTTCATATTTACTCAGCCTGCATTTACTCTCTAATGCTGACTCATTAGATGTCAGCATTATTTTTGTCACATTTCTTCTTTCTCAGAGTGCTTGGAGTTGGTACCCATCCTGGCCCTTGAGGGACCAATGCCCATCTTGGTGAATGTCTTTCATGGGTTCCCATGATTAGGAGTCAGGAAGAATATCTTTCTGTTATATTTTAATGATATGGGGTCACTGGAGTTAACAGAAGTTGGAAAAGACTTGAATAAACTTATAGGGTTATCAAATTACTTACACAGGACAAAGTAATTCATTTATTTATTATTGTTTTTTATGGTGAGAGAGGAAATATAATTTAAGACTTGAAGCCCTTGAAGGTGTTGGCTCTTGGAGTCATGGGAGGCTGCAATGGTGGGTTTGAATAGGAAGCAGAATCAAGACCCAGGAGGGACATGGACTATTGAAAAAGTAGGGAAACCTAGTAAGAAGGACAACAGAGGCTCTGAAAGGGAGACTATGAAAGAGAACAGTCCGATCTCAGCACACGCTCGAGGCTGTCTTCCTGTGCATTCCCTTCCTAGATACAAGATGGTCGACAATTCAGTGACCCCAGCTCTTAGCAGACTTACTATTAATGGCTTTCTTGATCATAGAAGAGCATAGAATAAAAGAACGAAGCGATAAGCCAGCAAATACAAGTGACAACGAGGCAAAGCTGCCCCTGGGGCATCTTCCAGGCACAGAGAGCTGAGCAGTGTGCCCTGTGGTTTTTCTCACACACTGCTTAGTTCCTCTGTATGTCATCATATTCCAACTTAAGGCTTAATCTGGTATGTAAGCTAGGCTTTCACCAGTTCTGAGACATGCTTCCCAGTGTGGTTTTGACACTTAGAAAGATTTGAAGGAGAAATTATAAGGATCGGTTTGGCCTAAGGCAAGAAATAATATCTTAGGGTGTTGAAAGGAAATATTTATTTAGAAAGTTGTCCATTTCTTGATGAGTAAGAATTCATCACTTACCAAAATAAACGTGTTTTAGAATTTAAAAAAAACTATTTAATGTATTCTCAGTTATGGGAACTAACACATTATTTTATATATTGCTGTATTGTTATGAAGTTACTGTGAAAATGCAGCTTTCTCAAGATGGGAAATGAGTAATTTTCTAAATTCAATCTCTGCAGTATTTGATGGTTATATAGGCTGACTTTCACATCTCTCATATATAATAATTAAAATATGTGATAACACATTCATATTATCCTAACGTATGCTAATAATGATTTTGGGCATCCTAGTATTGCATGAATAACTGAATATAAGATGACCTTTTGTAACTACAGAGTAGACAACTACTTCACTTGTTCTTATTGCTTTTAAAGTACATAGATAATTGCATAATTGAGGCAGCCCAAACATTCTATTATTGTTAGGGCAATAAACAGATTTTGCTAACCAACTGTGCTGGCATAGATGAAATAGGAATGGAATAATACAAAAGATTTTAGAATTTCATTAGTTGTTAGGAGCATGGCAGATATAAGCAAATAGTTAACATTTCAGATATTCTAGTAGTTTTAAAAATTTTAGCTTCTCATTGGGTTAGGACATATGTATAGGTTTCTAGGGCCAGCACAGTGGATATAATAAAAAGTGGAAAAGCCTCTTGCAAGAAACATTATGAAATTATGGACAAAAGTATCAAATACATTTAATTTATTAAAAATAATATGAAATGTATGCATAGAAGACACTAAAATATTTCTCAGCCTGAAATCTGGGGCAGAAGAAAAAAGTTGGTAGAATTTGAAACCATGAGCATTCACCTGGAATGCGTTTTGAATGCTTGTATTTACACCACTCATAAGGTCCAGGGACCACCTAACTGAGATGTGAACTGCAGGCCAGCTACTTGCCTGGGGCTCTTGGCAAAAGTAAATAGAATACACTATGGAAGATGCTCACAATCCAGGTCACAAGGAACCCTCACTAAGAAAACTAGCCTCCCATTCATGAGTTACACCACACAACATCAGTGAGACTCAAAGCACAAAACTAAAATCAAGTCTTAAACTCAGTGATTTGAAAGGATGAAATGTAAATCTGAAACAAAGAGTATTTTTAAAAGAATACAATTAAAATTTCTCACAGCATAATAGTATCAAAGCCCTGAAGGAAAGATAAGACACCATGAAAAAAGAATAAATGAAACCCACAAGAAATTAAAGAAATTTTTAAAAAATACAGTCTTTTAAATTGAAAGTTGATGGATGGATCTAAAAGCAGGTGTAATACAGTCAAGGAGAGACTTAGAGGAAGACAGCCAGGGAAACAATGCAGAACCTTCCAAGAAACACTACTAGTAGGAATACAAGTAAAGGAACTCAACACACATGTGGGTAGAATAAAAATATCCAACATGTGTGCCAATGGGAGTCCTGAAAAAGAGGACAGAGAGAGTGGGGATAAGAACAAACATCAGAGCCAAAGAGAATTTCTTCACAGAAAGTAAAATGCAAAGAAAAAAAAGATATTACCCAGAGAGGGACAATTCTTTGTTTAAGTATATCAATACATTTCTTAATAGAAGAAATTCAAAATAATAACAGCAACAATAATAATTTAGAAGGTACAACATTTTTCTAAAGAATATTCCACTGACCAAGGAATACTATTAGTAAAAATAAGGTAATAATTGCAAAACAATGTAAGCAATACCTAAAAAAAAATTGTATAATATAGCTAAATTTGTATTTGGAAAAAAATAGGTTGCCATAAATGCATATATTAGAAAACAAGAATAGCAAAATTATTAAGCAGACTTTTCAACAGAAAGAAGTATTTAACTTAGCATAAATAAATCCCCAAGTCCAGAATGTTTAACATAGTATGAAGGCACAATTAATGAAATAGAAAAGAGTATTATTACAGTCAGAAAACTAAGAGTTTATTCTTTTAAAGGTGAAAAAAAGACAAACCTTTGAATAAAAATAAAGATGTATGTAAATAACAAGAAATTAAGTACTGTCATGTAACACATATTTTAAGATAAAAATATATGAATAAGTTATACTGATAAATTTAAGATTTTACATAAAATTGTATTCAAAAATACATAAAGCACAAAAACTATAAGAGAAGCAATAGAAAATTGAAATAGGATTTCAAATCAATGTAATTAAATGAGTAGATTAAAATGTACCCATGAATAAAACACTAGGACCAGATGGGTCTAAGCAATATTTTCCAAACCTTCAAGGAATACAGTCCTATTTTATACAAACTGTACAAGTGAAAGAGAAAAAAACATTGAAAGTCCCCCCAACTCATAAAATAAGACTGAAATTCCCTTGATTTTAAACCAGGAAGAATGGTTAGGTGCAAGGAAATTTCTAGACCAATCTCTTTTGACTATGAATATAAAATTTCTAAAACAAAGTGTTAGCACACTGATTCCAGAATGTTTAAAAATGATTATACAACATGATTGATTTGGATAACATCAAACTAAGTATGGGTCAACAGCAGAAATGCTCTTGGTTTAATTCTCTGCTCCCACAGAATGACCTTACTAAATAGCACAAATCAGAGCCTCATGATATAGCCCACATTTATCAAATAACATTTGTTTCTTTATTTATAATGTTTGTGGTCCCAGTAGGCAGAAATTATATGGAAAACTTAGACTGAAGCAATTATCTTATCATCTGGCAACTTAAAATTTTGAAATGTTATAACTCAGACTTGGAGCTTGGGCTAAATGACAGCCCTTGCCTGAGATATGTGCCATGGTGACCACGAAAAAAGCTTAGTGTTAGAAGGTAAGGCTGGGGCAGTGGGGAAGGGAGAAGGGGGTGCTTGAGAAGGACAGCCCTGGATACCTATAGCCCCAGACCTGGCACTGAACAGCTCAGTCATGGGCAATTCTCACAGTTTCCCTGGGGAAATAACCTCATGGTTCTTTAAGATGACATAAGAGTTTACTTAAAGGTTAAGAATCTCTATCTACTCAGAAATAATGGGATTAAATATAGAGACAATATGTGGAATATTGTCTCTATATATTGTGGAATCAATATTGTGGAATCAATAATTTTGATAAATATAGAAAAATACATATATTAAGTATTTATATTCATCTGTTATCATATTAGAATATATAATATGCTGTCATTTTAATTCCAATTTAAAATTATGTAAGTGAAAAATGTTATTTTGTTGAGTTTTGAAATCTTCTTAAATTTGTAAATGGTATTGAAACAGAGCAAAGAAATTAAAATTGCCATCTTTATTAGGTTATTAGATATTTAATATCTACTTGTGAGCTTGGGAATGCAAATCTATCAGGTAATTGAGGTGATTAAAAATAATTTGAGAGATTGGTTCAAGATGGTGGAGTAGAAGGACATGCGCTCACTCCCTCTTACGAGAGCACTGGAATCACAACTAACTGCTGAACAATCATCAACAGGAAGACACTGGAACTCACCAAAAAACATACCCCACATCAAAAGACAAAGGAGGAGCCACAATGAGATGGTAGGAGGGGCGCAATACAATAAAATCAATTCCCATAACTGCTGGGTGGGTGACTCACATACTGGAGAACACTTATACCACAGAAGTCCACCCACTGGAGTGAAGGTTCTGAGCCCCACGTCAGGCTTCCCAACCTGTGGGTCCGGAAACGGGAGAAATTCCTAGAGAATCAGACTTTGAAGGCTAGTGGGATTTGATTGCAGGACTTCAACAGGACTGGGGGAAACAGAGACTCCACTCTTGGAGGGCACACACAAAGTAGTGTGCCAAGTCGGACCCAGGGCAAGGAGCAGTGACCCCATAGGAGACTGAATCAGTCCTACCAGCTAGTGTTGGAGGGTCTCCACAGAGGCTGGAGGTGACTGTGGCTCACCATGAGGACAAGGACACTGGCAGCAGAAGTTCTGGGAAGTACTCCTTGGTGTGAGCCCTCCCAGAGTCCGCCATTAGCCCCAACAAAGACTGGGTAGGCTCCAGTATTGGGTCGCCTCAGGCCAAACAACCAACAGGGAGGGAACCAAGCCCCACCCATCAGCAGACAAGCAGATTAAAGTTTTACTGAGCTCTGCCCACCAGACCAACACCCAGGTCTACCCACCACCAGTCCCTCACATCAGGAAACTTGCACAAGCCTCTAATATAGCCTCATCCGCCAGAGGGTAGACAACAGAAGCAAGAAGAACTATAATCCTGCAGCCTGTGGAACAAAAACCACATTCACAGAAAGATAGACAAGATGAAAGGCAGAGGGCTATGTACCAGGTGAAGGAACAAGATAAAACCCCAGAAAAACAACTAAATAAAGGGGAGATAGGACACCTTCCAGAAAAACAATTCAGAATAATGATAATGAAGATGATCCAGACCTCAGAAAAAGAATGGAGGAAAAGATCGAGAAGATGTAAGAAATGTTTAACAAAGACCTAGAAGAATTAAAGAACAAACAAACAGAGATGAACAATACAATAACTGAAATGAAAAACACACTAAAAGGAATCAATAGCAGAATAACTGAGGTAGAAGAACAGATAAGTGACCTGGAAGACAGAATGGTGGAATTCACTACTGCGGAACAGAATAAAAAAAAAGAATGAAAAGAAATGAAGACAGCCTAAGAGACCTCTGGGACAACATTAAATGCAACAACATTCACATTATACGGGTTCCAGAAGGAGAAGAGAGAGAGATAGGACCCAAGAGAATATTTGAAGAGATTATAGTTGAAAACTTCCCTAACATGGGAAAGGAAATAACCACCCAAGTCCAGGAAGCACAGAGAGTCTGAGGCAGGATAAACCCACATTTATCTCGGCATGCCAAGACACATAGTAATCAAATTGACAAAACTTAAAGAAAAAGAAAAATTATTGAAAGCAACAAGGGAAAAATGACAAATAATATACAAGGAAACTCCCATAAGGTTAACAGCTGATTTCTCAGCAGAAATTCTACAAGCCAGAAGGGAGTGGCATGATATATTTAAAGTGATGAAAGGCAAGAACCAACAACCAAGATTACTGTACCCGGCAAGAATCTCATTCAGATTCGACAGAGAAATCAAAAGCTTTACAGACAAGCAAAAGCTAAGAGAATTCAGCACCACCAAACCAGCTCTACAAAAAAATGCTAAAGGAACTTCTCTAAGTGGAAAACACAAGAGAAGAAAAGGACCTACAAAAAAAACCCCATAACAATTAAGAAAATGGTAATAGGAACATACCTATCGATAATTACCTTAAATGTAAATGGATTAAATGCTCCAACCAAAAGACACAGGCTGGCTGAATGGATACAAAAACAAGACCCATATATATGCTGTCTACAAGAGACGCACTTCAGACCTAGGGACACATAGAGACTGAAAGTGAGGGGATGGAAAAAGATATTCCATGCAAATGGAAATCAAAAGAAAGCTGGAGTAGCAATACTCATATCAGATAAAATAGACTTTAAAATAAAGAATGTTACAAGAGACAAGGAAGGACACTACATAATGATTAGGGATCAATCCAAGAAGAAGATATAACAATTATAAATATATATGCACCCAACATAGGAGGACCTCAATACATAAGGCAACTGCTAACAGCTCTAAAAGAGGAAATCAACAGTAACACAATAATAGTGGAGGACTTTAACACCTCACTTACACCAATGGACAGATCATCCAAAGAGAAAATTAATAAGGAAACACAAGCTTTAAATGACACAATAGACCAGATAGATTTAATTGATATTTATAGGACATACCATCCAAAACAGCAGATTATCCTTTCTTCTCAAGTGTGCACAGAACATTCACCAGGATAGATCACATCTTGGGTCACAAATAAAGTGTCACTAAATTTAAGAAAATTTAAATTATATCAAGCATCTTTTCTGACCACAGTACTATAAGATTAGAAATAAACTACAGGGGAAAAAATGTAAAAAATACGAACACATGGGGGCTAAACAATACATTACTAAATAACCAAGAGATCAATGATGAAATCAAAAAATACCTGGAGACAAATTACAATGAAAACATGACGATCCAAAACCTATGGGATGCAGCAAAAGCAGTTCTAAGAGGGAAGTTTATAGCAATACCAGCCTAACCTTAACAATCTAAGCTTAAACCCTAAGGAACTAAAGAAAAAAGAACAAACAAAACTCAAAGTTAGTAGAAGGAAAGAAATCATAAAGATCAAAGCAGAAATAAATGAAAAAGAAACAAAGAAAACAATAGCAAAGATCAATAAAACAAAAGCTTGTTCTTTGAGAAGATAAAAAAAATTGATAAACCATTAGCCAGACTCATCAAGAAAAAGAGGGAGAGGACTCAAATCAATAAAATTAGAAATGAAAAAGAAGTTACAAAAGACACTGCAGAAATACAAAGCATCCTAAGAGACTACTACAAGCAACTCTATGCCAATAAAATGGACAACTTGGAAGAAATTGACAAATTTTTAGAGAGGTATAACCTTCCAAGACTGAACCAGGAAGAAATAGAAAATAGGGACAGACCAATCACAAGTAATGAAATTGAAACTGTGATTAAAAATTTTCCAACAAACAGCAGTCCAGGACCAGATGGCTTCACAGGTGAATTCTATCAAACATTTAGAGAAGAGCTAACACTCATCCTTCTCAAACTCTTTCCAAAAATTGCAGAGGAAGGAACACTCCCAAACTCATTCTATGAGGCCACCATCACCCTGATACCAAAACCAGACAAAAGATACTACAAAAAAAGAAAATTACAGACCAATATCACTGATGAATATAGATGCAAAAATCCTCAACAAAATACTAGCAAACAGAATCCAATAGCACATTAAAAGTATCATACACCATGATCAAGTGGGATTTATCCCAGAGATGCAAGGATTCTTCAATATATGTAAATCAATCAATGTGATACACCATATTAACAAACTGAAGAAGAAAAACCATATGATCATCTCAATAGATGCAGAAAAAGCTTTTGACAAAATTCAACACCCATTTATGATAAAAACTCTCCAGAAAGTGGGCATAGAGGGAATCTACCTCAACATAATAAAGGCCATATACGGCAAACCCACAGCAAACATCATTCTCAATGGTGAAAAACTGACAGCATTTCCTCTAAGATCAGGAACAAGACAAGGATGTCCACTCTCACCACTACTATTCAACATAGTTTTGGAAGTCTTAACAACAGCAATCAGAGAAAAAAAAGAAATAAAAGGAATACAAATTGGAAAAGAAGAAGTAAAACTGTCACTGTTTGCAGCTGACATGATACTATACATAGAGAATCCTAAAGATGCCACCAGAAAACTACTAGAGCTAATCAATGAATTTGGTAAAGTTGCAGGATACAAAATTAATGCACAGAAATCTCTTGCATTCCTATACACTAATGATGAAAAATCTGAAAGAGAAATTAAGGAAACATTCCCATTTCCCCATTTACCACTGCAACAAAAAGAATAAAATACCTAGGAATAAATCTACCTAGGGAGACAAAAGACCTGTATGCAGAAAACTATAAGACAAAAAGGAAAAAAAAAATCCATTTTGAGTTTATTTTTGTGTATGGTTTAGTTTTCTTTTTTATGAATTTTAGAATTTTATTTATTTTTTTATATAGCAGGTTCTTATTAGATATCCATTTTATACATATTAGTGTATACATGTCAATCCCAATAGCCCAAACTATAATTCAAAAAGAGTCACGTACCAAAATGTTCATTGCAGCTCTATTTACAATAGCCAGGACATGGAAGCAACCTAAGTGTCCATCAACAGATGAATGGATAAAGAAGATGTGGCACATATATACAATGGAATATTACTCAGCCATAAAAATAAACGAAATTGAGTTATTTGTAGTGAGGTGGATGGACCTAAAGTCTGTCATACAGAGTGAAGTAAGTCAGAAAGAGAAAAACAAATACCGTATGCATTCCATATATATGGAATCTAAAAAAAAAAAAAAAAGGTCATGAAGAATCTAGGGGTAAGATAGGAATACAGACACAGACCTACTAGAGAATGGACTTGAGGATATGGGGAGGGGGAAGGGTAAGCTGGGACAAAGTGAGAGAGTGGCATGGACATATATACACTACCAAATGTAAAATAAATAGCTAGTGGGAAGCAGCCGCATAGCACACTGAGATCAGCTCAGCGGTTTGTGACCACCTAGAGGGGTGGGATAGGGAGGGTGGGAGACACAAGAGGGAAGAGATATGGGAACATATGTATATGTATAACTGATTCACTTTCTTATAAAGCAGAAACTAACACCACTGTAAAGCAATTATACTCCAATAAAGATGTTAAAAAAAAGAAAAATAATTTGACTACATTACATTTATAGATGCAGTTTGAAATGCTTAAAGGTATTTAATTAATCTACAAGCTTTAGATTATGGTTAAGAACTTGAGTTTTTTATTTCAGTAATTTGATTGATTTAGTATTTAAACTAATGTAATACTGGAATGACTTTTACTTTGGCCAAAAATCTATCCTTGTAGACAACCCCTCAATCCCTGTCCCAGAAACAAACTTAACAAGAAACCACCTTTCGCATCAACAAGTTCACTAGCAGATTCAGAATTTAAAATATGGTAATAATTTATGATTCAAAAAAGCTTTCATAAAATTTAACCCCTATATATGATATGATGTGGGGGGATGTTCTCAGAAGCTTTAGGGAAGGAGCACTAGAAAAAAATTTTTCTTCTTCACTCATAGACAGTATAACTCAAAAGTCTACAGTAACCCCAATACGCAGTGGTGAAATCTTAGAATCATTTCCACTATGAGTTGGGAGCAATATCAGTCATCAAGTTCAATACCAGATTTTCTATTTAACATCATCTGGAGGTGCTAGACAATGCAATAATACACGAAAATGAAATAACAGTTATACAGCTTGGAAAAGAATAGTAAAATCTTAATACTTTACAAAATGTCTCATTTTCTACTTAAAAAAATTAAAATAAGTTACAGAAAAATATTAGAGCTAATAAGAGAATTTCATCCATTGCGGCAGCATACAAAATCAATGTACATTGTCAATGGCATCTGCAAACACTAATAAAAATTGGAAGACATGATTTTAAAAGATATAATGTAATACCAAAAACTATACATGAGAATACATATAACTAATTCAAAGAATTTTATATAGAATAAGTAAACATATTGAGAGGTTTAAAAGACAATCTAAGTGAATAGAGAGTGAATTCCATATGTGTCCTGGAAGAATAATTTTGTAGAGATTCTAACTCTCTCCCAAATTAGCTATAATTTCAATGCTATTCCAACCAGAATCTAGTAGGTTTTATTAGACATGTACCAATAAACACATGATATGTGTATTAATATGTATATGAAAAATACAGGGCAAAATAATTTTTAGAAATCTACATCTGTGGGGAACTTACTGAGTGTCAGACACTTTCCTAAGTACTTTAAATATAGTAACTCTTTTGAATCTGTAAAACCCCTAGGAGATAATGATATCAACTACATTCAGAGGAGCTGATTGGTTAAGCAACTTGGCCAAGATCGAAGAATCAGTGTCAGAGCAAGAGTCTGAACTCTTTATTACTTTGCTTCTTCAGTAAACAAACAAAAATATGCAGCTAAGAACAATTTAAAGAAGAACAAAGGAAGACTCATTTCACAAAGTATCTATACTTAGTTAAATGCAATGGAAAAGAGACATCCTAGTGGAGGGATAGAAAAATAGACCAATGGGATAGAAATGAAAGCCATGAAAGGGACTCATTTATACACCAGGACTCCACACATGATAAAGACTGAACTACATGTGAGAATTTAAAGGAGGCGCCATTCACAAGTTGTCTGGGAATACCGTCTATTCATTAGAAATCCACATTAGATTAGATCCCTACCTTGCAAGGTGCAGAAAAATAAAACCAAAATAGACTAAAGGTCTCAATATAAACATACAAATTATAATGATTTTGAAGTAAAAGTAGGAAAGTATCTTTGTGACATTTGGGAAAGAAGAATTTTTTTAGGGAAATCTTAGAAACCAAATACTATGGAGAAAAATAAAAGATTGATAAATTTGATTTTATTAAAATTCAAAACATCTCCAAGAAAAAGATATAATAAACAAGCTGAATAAAATAGACCACACAGTAGAAAAAGATGTCTACCATCTATTTAAGCAAGAAAAGATTACTAGAAGAATAGACTGAACTCCTACAAATCCATAGAGAAAACTACATAGGAAAAGAGATGAAAAGGAGAGTAACAGAACAAAAAGTGGAATTGCTAATAAACTCATAAAAGGTGATGGTTGGCTTCATTAGTAATCAGAGATATATAAATAAGCCACAAAGTAAATACAATTAAATACCCAAAACACAGGAACAGATTAATGTCTGATAACAGAGTTTTGTCTCAAATGGAGGAAACAGGATTGTACCTTGTTTGAGGGGGTGTAAATTGGTACAATGGTCTCAGGCAGCAACTTGGCAATACGTGGGAAAGCTGAAATGCACATATGCTAACCAGCCATCCTTTAAGTTAATGGTGGACCTTAGAGAATAGTCCCATCCATGTTCACTACATGCACAGAACTACTCTTTGTAGCGGTGTTTGAGAGAGGGCAAAAGTGGAAACAACGTAACCATCACTTAGAAGGTGAGCACATAATAACCTGATTTATTCATACAGTGGCATTTCACACAGCAGCTAAACTAAATGAACTGAATCTATATTTGCTTAGCTAAATCCCACAATTATGAAGTATAGAGCAGAAAGCAAAGTTGCAAAAAGATATAAGCAAGAATAAAATATATATAACTTTTAAAAATTTCTGCAGTGTATATTATTTACAGATGCTTTTTCTAGGTACTAGAAGTACAGATGCAAATATAGGAAAGGTAAAACTATAATTCCAAACAGTGGTTAATTCTGAACTGTGATGGGGAGTGAAAAGATCATGTGAGGATTTTGTTTCATTTTTTAAGAACGATACAAAGATATAAAAACTCGAAGGGATAAAGAGAAAAGGAGAAGGCCTATGTGTGTGTGAAATGAAGCAAATTGTTAATGATTTTTTAATCTCGGTGGGGGATACATAAGCATGTCTGATACTATTTTCTGCATTTTGGGGCATCTTTAGAATGCATCAGTAATTATAAAAAAATATGTAAACGGTTTATATCAATATACTCTAGAATTATATAAGTACTTTAGAAAAAATGTGAGGTTGTATGTGGGTGTATGTGGGAAACAAGTGCAATAGAATATATACAATAGTGCTGATTATACCAAATGTTCCTTAAATCTAGAACAGAGTTTCTACATTATTTTGATCTAAGTTTAATGTAAAATAATAATCTGATTTTATAGCAATTGCAAAGATCTTGGAGTATTAGTGTAACAGTTTTAACACATGCAATTGCTGCTGTCATTTCCATGGTATGCCTGCGCAAGATTTATTTTTGAAAAATGTATAAAGAGAGAAATATGAAATCCAGATGTATATAATGTGCAAATAATTTTAAAAAATAACTACAGCCTGCAAAAATAATATTTAATATAATTTAATAAAAAATGCTACTGAATTTTATTGAAAAGTGCTGAGTTTATCATGATGGAAGATTCACTGAAACATTCTGAGAAAGTACTTAAAATATTAAGTTTATAGGTATATATAATGTATAGATATACATGAGAAAGTGAGAATGGGGAGGAAGGGAGACAGGGAGGGAGGGATGAAGGGAAGGAGAGAGAAAGACAGAGAGACAGAGATTCAGAGAGAGGATGATTTGGAAAATTAAATGTGTTAGATTATATATTTTTAAAACCTCTTTGAATGCATCACATATTGGGCAGGAAGTAAGGACAGTCTTCAGAGGCTCCTCAACGACAACAGAGCAGGAATTCCAAGAGATGGGGAAGCCCAAACCAAAAGCTGCTTCAGTTATCATCAGAACCTGTGGTCTGCAGCAAGCACGGGGAAGGCATGGGGTCAGGAGATAGCCTGGGGCTTCTGCAAACTGAGAAGTGAGCTCGGCACCCCTTCCCCTAGCTTCCCAGGGCAGTCATCTCCTGGGTACCTGGAGAGTGACACCTTTAGTGGATAAACAAAACACAAAATGAAAATGGAGGCTTCCGGGAAAGCTGCTTCTCTAGATCTTGGAAACCCTATAACCTCAGGCTGGCTTTTGGTAGCAATACCAACCAGGTTGCTTGGCCTTCCTCAGTCAACAGAAATTGACTGGAGGCCAGACAAGAAACTCAGGCAAGGCTTTATTGGGGCTCCCGTGCCGGCTGCAGGAGGGAGTGAAAACAAGTAACAGGTTCCCTTCCTTGCTCCCCAAGGAGGGGTGAGCTCGTTCCCTATATGGGGTGAAGGTAAGTGTGTGTCCAGGGGTCAGGCCGGAGTGGTGGCTTAGGTGGTGTGCCCACCCCTTTGTGGTGTTGAGTGCAGGGGGGCACGTGTAGTACTCTGCTGTTGTTCTGACACACAGTTTTTGCTCCTGGCTCTTCAGAAATGGCAGTTGAGTTTTTTTGTCCTTTTGTATCTTTTGGGTCCAGAATTTGCCCCATCTGAGCATGCACACAGTTATTTTTAGTCCCATACAGTTTCTCTGTATTTTGTAGCTTGAGGAGAGGTGTGTTCAGCTGCAAGCATTGCAGCACTGCAGCAAAGGGTTCCAGGTCCCAGCCTGTCTCAGTAATAGGAGCTAGAATTCCCACCTTGTGTCAGGCTAAAAGGAAAATGGGATTTTAATGTAAAGTAGTCCTGGGTTAAAACTGTGTATGTAGCGCAGGCACCTGGAAGAAGCAACCACAAATTCTCTCTTAAGGAAGGTACCCTAAAGCTCCATGAAGAAATAGGAAATGTCAAACTCCAAGCACTGAAAATATTTAAATTTTCCGACATAAATACATAAAAGAAGTCAGTCTAGAAGGTACAAAAATATAAATGAAAATATTAGCGAAGTGTAAAAGGCTGCTAAAATGAAACAGACTTGAAAAATAACCTACAAATTTTACAAGTAAAAAAATAACTGAGATTAAAAACTGATTGTAATTGACTTTAAAACCAAGTATGTGTGTAATCCAAGCAAAAATCTTAGTGACTTGGTAAGTATACTTGAAAAAAAAAAAAAGAATTCTCTGAATGTAGGCCAGAAACATGAACAAGGAGCATTTATAAAAAGGGGAAGGAGCAGAAGCACACATGACAGACTGAGAATGTCCAACGTATATCAAATTGGACTTGAGAAAGAGAACACCAAGAAAATGGTGGGGGAGACAAGGTTCAAAGACACAATTGCTGAGCATCTTGAGATGCAAAGCCAGTAAGCCCAGTGAACTCCCTATCTGTGAATACTGTAGACAAGCCATAGGGCACCAAAGGCAGTGAAGATATTTTATACTTCAGAATAAATAACATGAAAGACAAGTTCCACAGAGTAACGACAATGAAACAGATAGAGGACTTCTCATCAGCGACAGCTAATGCCAGAATGCAGCGGAACAGTCTCCTCAAAATGCTGAGAAAAAAAATCTGTCAACCTGGAATTTTATACTCAGTGAACTCAAGAATGAGAACAAAATAAATAATATGTTCTTTTAAACAAAAACTGAGAGTTTATCACCAACAAACTCTCATGATAGAAACGTTTAGAAGAAAAGCAAAATGATTCCATATGGACAATGTGAATACTGTACAGGAGGTGTGGTGAGCAAAGAAGTGAAGAATGTGTGTAAATAGTTTACAAAGGCATCACTAGTACAAAGCAATAAAAGAGTGTCTAATTTGTGACATTAGAATATGACCAAACTATTTGAAAACATTGTATGAGTTGAAAAAGCTGATCACGGTTAAAGTAATTTAAGGTTCTTGAGTTATTTGAGAGTGTGGTATTAACAGGGCTCAAATTTTGACTTCATGAAGTAAAATGCACATGCTAAAATTCCTATGATACCCTTAAACAAACAGAAATTTGAATTTATAGTTTTTTAAAGGGTAGAGGAAAAATAGGGATAAACTCCCCAACTAATCCACACAATGGCTGCAGGAAGAAAAGTAAAACATAGAAAAAGCAGGAATGAGATAGTAGAAATAAATCTAACTATACGGTAATCACCATAAATGGCAAAGAACTGAGTCATCCAGTTAAAAACAAAGATTGTCAGGCTCGATTAAAAATATCCAGCCATATGCTCTTTACAAAAGACACACCTAAAATAAATTTGAAAAATTTGCATCGTACAAAACACGGAAAGCAATCCAGCTAGTGTGCTTATAAAAATATAAATAAGCAAACAATTAGATATCTAAAATCATTCTGACAAAATGCTATCTCAAGAAGAAATAAAAGTGTAAGTTATCCTGTATCATTAAAGAAATTAACTCAGTAATTCACAACATTTCCACCAAGAAAATAATAATCTCAGAGAATATTTTTGAGATCTACCAAACATACAGAAAATCTAATTCCTTTTAAAGAAATCTTTCCAGAATACATGAAAAGAGGAAATGTTCTTCAAGTATTTTATGAGACAAATGATGCCTTACTATCACAACCAGAATAATGCAATAGAAGTGAGGAAATGTGGTGTCCAATCTCACAAGTACGTCAAAAAAAATGTAGGATCACCCCTGCAAGTTTTTTAACATAAGAAAAATAATTTAGGTAATTTACCACATCAACAAATTAACAGAAATAAGCCAAGTGATCACCTTATTAATGCAGAAAAAATATGTGATAAACTTGAACAATCACTCATGATAAAAATGTTAGCAAATTGAGAATAGAAGATTTCTTTAATCCAATAGACATTATCTACAAAAATCCCTGTAACAACCATCCTGTTTCATGGTGGAATGTAAATATTCCCTTTACTATCAGGTCATCTGTGCCCAAAACAAGCATCTTTGCTTTTCTCTGCACCATTGTTAGCCATTACAGTGTGATTAGAAAAATCAAAATTATGGGGATTAAAAAAGAAGCTACACGTAAGCTATTGTTTAGAAATCACATGATGGTTTTAGCCCAAAACACACACATATAATTGGGATTAATAAGACACACTAGCAGTGTTTTAAGACATAGAAATAACACAAAATGTCAGCAAAAACCAATACACAATGAGATTTTTAAGAATACCTTTTTTTAGGAAAATGTAAATGTATTAGATATCTAAAAGTGAATTACTTTAGAAGATGTGAAATAATTATGGAGAATACTATAAAATCATTTTAATACAAAAAAAAAACCCTTGAAAATATCTAATACATGAAGAGTTCTGCCATGATCTTACATATTTAATCCCGTAAAAAATTCAGTTATCTCCAAACTGTTCCCTAAATCAGTGTAATTCTACCAAAATTCCAGCCATTGTTTCATGAATTGTATATTCTGTTTGTCAATTTATATGAGAAAACAAAGGGCCAAAGATATCCAATACATTTCTGAAGAGGAACTAGGCTGGGGTGGTAGTGGGGATCTCCCTTCAACAGGCATCAAGAATTGACAGCAAGCTATAATGATGAGAAGAATTCAAGAACACTAAAATACACCATGAAAACAGTACAGAGGTCAGAAACAGACCAAGGCCTAAAGAGAAACCTAGGCCAGGTGCCACTGCAGATCACCAGGAAAAATCTGAGCCACTCAATAACGTGCTGATCATTGCTTATATAAGTGTGAAAAATATTAGACGTCTATTTTACACCATGCCAAAAAATATATTTTAGATGTATTAAAGATATGACCATGAAGAACAAATATTTAAGCTTTTAGAAAAAAAATATTTAAAAAGAAAATCATCATTTGTATCTCAAAAAGCGTTGCTATGGAAAACCACAGACCGCCTCTCCTAACTCTTGCTCTTCCGCTAGGGAATCAGGTCTAGATCTTATTATTTGATATCTTCCTGTAACATAGAGCTGAGTCGACAGAATAATTCTTATTCTTGACAATAATTCTTGTCACTTGTTACAACACTAACATCATATGCAATCAGGTGAGAGCAAGTATGTGCGAGATTTCTTCCTCTGATCACACGAGAGGAATAGCAACTGGGGTAGAGTGGGTTATTATCGGGTCTGCAGACAGACACCTGATGTGGCCTGGTGTTCAGGGCTGCTTTTACAACACATAGAGATATGAAGGCAATAAAGAATTTAAAATTCAACACTATCCATTCCATAGGAGGGATCTGAGATTCATGAAGCTCTATATCTGTTGCCAAATCATCCTTCTAATATCTTTTGAGGATGAGAACTTAGGTCATTTCTAAATTACAAAGATGAAATAGAAAAACCTGGACATTGAAAATGGCATTGAAAACATATTCAATGGTACCCTCCAAGTTTGTGTGGGTATGTATATGTGCAAACTTGGAAATTCATATTTGGCCTATGACAAATATGCTCTGCTCATTCAAATAGTTAATTAACCAGATAGGTACAAGTATTATTATATCATGGGTGTTGGGCAATCAAGAATTCTTAGAAGACAGCTGCACATGAAACTCTGTAGCCCTTTGCTGGAAACGCCAGGAATACAGATTGAAGGCTCCAGTCACCCACAGCTGGCAACTCTATTCCTCTTCTGTGCAGCTTTCAAAAGGCATCAGAGCATCATGTATCATACTAGTCCACAAAATTACAGATGACATTAGAAATAATAATGATTTATGATATAATAAAAGGAAATCATTTTTATGAAATTTAACAATTTGTGTGTGTATTTAATCTTCAGCATGTGCCCCAAGCCCCTATAATCACTAATGAGAGTTATGTTTTGATGTCACACGGAAAACAGACCTTTGAGATTATACTGCCTGAGCCCTTAAGAACCAGTGGTGTCTTCTGAAAATAAAACAAACCAAAAGCCTTTTTAGCCATGCAATGCAAACTGGACAAAATCTTTAATAATTTGGGAATAAAATTATTTTAACAAATACTTTAAAATACCAGTTAAATTTTTTTACGTGTGTAATGGGATATTTGGATGCAAGGAGGGTATGCAGTCAGTGGATAAAAAACAAGCATTTCATGTACTATTATTTAACAAAAACAAGGTTATTTTGATTTAACTTGTGCTATTTGTTAAATAGACTTGATTTTTAGAGCAGTTTTAGGTTCACAGCCAAGCGAGGTTAAGGTACAGAAACAGGTATACTCCCTGCACCCACACAGGCCCGGCCTTCCCCACTATCAACACTCCCCAACAGATGGTATGCTCGTTAAATAAATGACCCAACACTGCAACATCATTATTACTCAAAATCCATAGTTCACATTAGGGTTCACTCTTGGTGTTGTGCATTCCACAGGTTTTCACAAACATATAATGACATGTATCCACCATTATCATATCATACAGAATAACTTTATTGCCCTAAAATCCCTCTGTGCTCCAAGTATTTACCTCTCCATCTGTCCCTCCTACCTGGCAACCACTGATCTTTTTCCTGTCTCCATAGTTTTGACTTTTCTAGAATGTCATAGCATTGGAATCCTACAGTCTGTAGTCTTTTCAGATTGGCTTCTTTCACTTAGTAATATGTATTTATATTTCCTCCATGTCTTGTCATGGCTTGAGAGCTCATTCATTTTTAGCTCAGAATAATAGCCCATTGTCTGGATGTGCCACAGTTTATTTATCCATTCACCTACTGAAGGACATCTTGGTTGCTTCCAAATTTTACCAATTATGAATAAATTATGAATCCATGTACAGGTTTTTGTGTAGACATGTTTTCAGCTCCTTTGAGTAAATACTAAGGAGCACAATTGCTGGATCATATGGTGAGATTATGTTTACTTTTGTAAGAAACTGCCAAACTGTCTTCCAATGTGGTTGCATCATTTTGCATTTCCAGCCGCAATGAATGAGAGTTCCTGTTGCTCCACGACCTCACCAGCATTTGGTGTTGTCAGTGTTCCAGATTTTGTCCATTCCCATAGGTGTGTAGTGGTTTGTCTTAATTTGCAATTCTCTCATGCCATAGGATGTGGAGCATCTTTCATGTGCTTATTTGCCAACTGTATATTCTTTGATGAGGTGACTTGCCTTATGTTTTAAACCCCTACATGATGCTAAAATGTATATGCCCCTTTCTACCAGCAATAATTCTTTATCATTTCACTGGAAATAGATACAAACTTATCTTAAAAACACCTTGCTGATCTTACACTCTGATAAAGCATACGCTAAAATCATAAAACGTTATAATGTTTAAAACACTTATATAAAGCTCACACTTTCCCACTGAAGATGTGTCTACAAGGGTAAACATCTTCATACTGCTGGTAATTTCTTTATTTGACCTCAAAACATTCATGGCAACAATTGTGAAATTCAGATTACAATTCAACACCAATTTGACCATTCAAGAAAGTGATTCTGTATTAAGACCAAATTCAACTGAAAGACTAAATTCTGTCAAAAAAATGTACATTGCCCTTCATCCAAGCATTACAACATATTACTATGTTCAAGTAAAAAAACAGTACTTTTTGTAAATCAACTATACCTCAATTAAAAAAGAAAGAAAGAAAAAAAGAGCACTTCAGAAATAATTCAACTTAAAAATCTGAATAAAAGTTCCATTTAAAAAAAAACAGAACTAAAATTATAACAGTATTAAACATTGTTTAATGTAACACACTGACTAGTCAGTTTTACACCAACTGCTGCATATAGTACACCAACTGAGATGTAATAAAAAAAATTAGAAGTGGTTCTTTGCATAATTTTGATACAGAAACATACAGCTGACACCTTCTCTGTAGTATTCAATAACCTAGTATTAGAATTTTCATGCAGGAAAGACGGACTGAATTGCTGCCACACAAGGCAGCTGAGACCAGACCACTTCCAGTATTGTGGGGAACTTGCATTGTAACCCTGATATTGTAATAATCTACTTTAGTTACAGAACAAGGCAGATCTGTGAGACTCTATGGAGGATGATATTGTCTCCACTGACAGATGTCCTGGATCGAGACCCAGATGTTTTCACAAGAGGATATAAAGAAAGAGAACTGTTTAGTCTTGTGTGAATATCCATACATACATTGATCCAAGTAAGCCTCCTTGAGAACTCGGGGCCTTGCAGGAGAGCAGCCTCTCTCACAGACTCTGATTAGTTCAGTGTAGTTAATATCAATACATGTTGCATAGCTGTATAGTCACGTTTTCTTGTCTTACTAAACAGTCAGTTCTTCTGCTAACCAGTCTCATGATTTGTGCTGCCTAAGTTAGCCTGGATTCCAAGCAATTGAGTTAGTCTTTTGGTTAAATTGATTTTTCTACCAAGGCCGTCAGCCCTCTGCTCAAAAGGCAGAGGGAGGCAAGAGTCATTACTTAGAAAGGTCCAGGTAAAAACCCTTGTTCATAGGATAAAAATCACTTTCTGTATCTCTTTTGGTGGTTAGATCATTGAGATACATGTCAAAATATGAAATATTTGCAAAACATAAATATAGTGACATGTATTGCTAATATGGATTAAACTTTTCTAAACAGAAGAGTAGTGGCTATTCGGTAACCAATGTATCAGGAGTATTTTCAGAACATGAAGCTGACAATGACATATATGATAGGTCCAAAGGGAGGGATGAGTTACAGTGGACACATTAACCCTGGAAAAAGGTAATTAAAAGCTAATCACCCTGGTGATGGTGGAAAGGAAGGGCAGATGTCAGAACCATTTAAGAAATTAGCCATCAGGCTGGGGAACTCTTCAGATGTTCCTTCTTGGGGAAGAGAAGAAGGGTTCTGCATGACTTCAAACTTTCCACCTTGCTGGCCACGCACGGCAGTGCCTCCATATTTGCCTTTATCTCAGGCTGTGTTTCCACACAACAGGACCACGTGGCTCCCTGTACAGATGGAATTTTGTCAATTCTCAAATTGTGTGATGAATGCATGAAAAGAACCAACTTGCTTCCAAAAATTGGCTTCATTACTCAAACCACTGTTATCATAATCCTTAGGTATTTATTTTCCTTCTGATAAAAGGTAGTGGAGAATACAAAGGTATGTGTAAAGTAGCATACAATTCCCTTTTTACCCGTTAGAAAATTCAGATAACCTATAATGCTCCTGCCCTCTATAGCATGGTGCTTAACCAACTACCAACCTCTATTTTTTCAATCTAAATATTCTTAACTCCATCCTCCTTCATTTTTTCTGCCTTTGTCCTAAACTTGGCCATCTTTCCCAAGCACTGAAAACCAATTCTTATTTCAAGAAAGATAGGTAAGTCCTTCTATCCTTTTCAGATATAACACTGTCTTTTCTAGCATCTCTCTACACTCCTACTAATGAATGGGCCTCTGTTTCCTTCTAGATATTCAGCCCCCACCTGTAGTCCACTTGGAACTTTCTGGTTTCCTGAGTGAAAGTCTCTGTCCTGGAAACGTGTTTAATATCACAGGATGGCAGGACTACAGCCCTGTATCAATTTTGTCAGTTCCCCCTCCAGAAAGAAGAGTGTGACAAACTGTCTCTGGCCACAGTGGAGGGCAGGGAAGACATCTCCTGATTCCAACTAGTCTGCAGTTTGCCTGAAACACTGGTTGCCTTTTAGCACATTCTCCAGACAAAACGTTCTTCATGGAATAATGCCCTCAACTTTCTGCTGGACTAAAGGGGAGTCCATTCCTACAAGCTTCGGGCCCTGTCAGGGGTGAGTGCACGCCAGCTGCCGCTGCCAGCCAAGGGTCTGCTCCACAGGAAACGCCTTGACAGAAATGGAAATAATCCAAGGGTAAACGGGTTTGGGGGAGAGGATGACTCACTCAGTAGTGGGTCTTTTGAGTTTGATATATTATGAATATTCATCTTAACAGCTATGAAAATACCATCTTAGCCAAGTGTCTGAGAGCCCACAAAGCTTGTTACACTATAGCACCATGTGCCTGAGAGAAACTGACCTAATTCTGCTTATTTTTCTTGTCTCAGTTTCCTTGGGAGTTGTATACGTGAGAACACATAAAATATGTTTTCTGCACCTTAAGACATTATTTGAAGTTTTATTTTGGGTATCGTGTAGACAAAATATCGGGATGACTGACTGAAACGTTTCTGTTCATTCAGACTAAAATATTCTATTTGATTGATCTTAGAGGTACCAAACAATTGAATTCCTAAAAAAATCATTTACGAAATCTCCAGGATGCAAAATGATTGACTGCATTTTCACCTTTAAAAGCTACAGTTTGTTTTCTTTTTTTACTGCAGTCTGTCTTTACTGGGGAGGGAATGATGAGAGGCGGGGCAGGGAGGGGGGCATCCAAAAGAGAAGTGAAGAAGAAGTGATGGGTTGACATAATTCAGAAGTATTTCATAAGGCACATAGACGATGAGCAATTTTACCAGCCGTAAGAGGTTATTAACAAGACTCTTCTGGAATAAAATACAGTGGTGCTTTTTGCAATATCCTCAGACAAGTAAAAATGTAGATTTGGCCTCATCTCTAAATCAAGTGAATATCAAAAGGAAAGCAAGCGACTGTGACAAATTCTGCAATGCCCAGTGTCAGCAACAGAACCCGAGATCCAATTCACTCAGTCATAACTACAGAGAAGGTATGAAATGAAATACACATTCCAAATAGGTCCCAGACCATCGAAGGCTTTAAAGGTAATCACCTAACCCTTCGTTACAAGTAGAAATCTAGCATGAATTAGTAAACTTCAGTATTTATTGCTCAGGGTTACTCCCCTGCTTAGAGTACATAATTGAATCAGAGAGTTTTGAAATTTGCAAGTTAATAAAAATGTGTGTTTATATCTATACCTTTCCCCAAGAGGAAGATTTGAAGAAGCATATCCTTGTAGATTAGAGACAATCTTTGTAAAGCTCCCTTTGTATTCTCTTTAATATATAAGAACTATTTAGCAGCAGAGAAAATGTTCTATGTGTACAAAAACAAAACCACAAAAAGGAAAAAAAGGAGAAATCTCTAAGCTAGAAAAAAATAAAGGCAGGAAGAAGAAGAGAAATAAAACAATAACAGTACAGTGTTGCATACATAATTAAAATGGTATAAATAGGGTTCTTAATATAGCATATTGGTAATTAAATTTTAGTTTCTGGCAGGTTTTACATGAAGATTTTTAAAATTATTTTTATTAATTTCATGGTAGAATACTAATTCTATTCTCAATCATAGATATTTACATAAAACTAGAGAAAAAACAAAACAAAAACCAATTAAAAATGATTTAAAATGTGTTCTACACCAAGTCTGTGTTATATCTAACATACCTTATATATCATATCATATGAATCATATTCTAATTCAAAATACCTTTAAAATATCATTGGTTTGAAAACTGTTTTATAAGTTTAGGCCCACCAAATCACGGTAATTGTTTTGATAAAATGTACTTCCTTACAGAATACAGTGGTTATTTTAAATACACGAAGATGCACACCCTACCCCCCCTCAAACATACTGTCTGTGATATTGAAAGTAACTTTAAAATCCCATAACATGTGATTACTTTAGACATTTTTGTGAGCCCTTTCTATAAGATGTTCTTGCTTTTGTTCCGATAGCTAATCAAGCTATCAGAGATTATAATAACCAAAAGTCAAAACTAAGCATTTCATGAGGATACGAAACAAATCTGTGTGAATGATCATGACGTCATGCACAAGATACAAAATTCTAGATTAACTATGTTCTTATTTTGGTTTACAATTATGTTATCACCACTGACTAAAATTAAAAGGACACACAATGTCAACAAGAATGGGAAGCACTGGAACTCTCAAAAATTAGCAGTATCAACTAAAACTGAACATATATCCCCTTCTGGTTCATTCATTTTACTCCCAGATACATATGCAATAGATGGGATACCTTTTGTCTGCCAAAAGCAGCCCTGCTCACAAAAGTCCCACAGTGAGATCAACCTCCATACTCATCTCAGGAGAGGGATACATGAACCTTTGAATATTAACACCGGAGAACACCCCACAAACCACTGTGGCTTGCAACAAGGCAAGCCTGACTAACGTCATGTTGAGACATTGTAGTCAGACACAAAAGCACACATTCCATTTCTATGAAATTCCAAAACAGGCAAAATCATTCTTTTGTCTAGAGATCGGGATAGAGGTTACCTTGAGGTGGGAGTTATTGTTGGGAAGTAGGGTAGGAAGCCGGTTGGAAGCCGAGGAGTGTCCCGGATCAGGATCAGGGTTATGGATCCAGGATGTACATGCCTGTAAAAGTGCATTGGGAGGGACCTTAAGATCTGCATGTAGTTGTAACTCAGTTAAATACACAAACACAGGAGTAAATGCCTGAAGGAATTAAAACAAAACAATAATCAAGGTTAATTTCGTGTGGTAGGACTGTGACTGGGGCTGGTTTCCTTCCCTATACTCTTTTTCTTCTCTCAACTTTTAAAATGAACACATACTATCCTACTTTTATCATCAGAACCAACCCATAAACATTTTTTATAACAGAGAAGTTGCCATAATGAGAGAAATTAAGGCAAGAATAAAACTTGCATTTTATATATTTTATAAAATTGATTCATCCTGTTCAAAGTCCAGGTCAGCATGTTTTTGCTCATTTTGTACTTGTCATTCCTAAGTTTTAATTTATGGGAAGGAACATGTATAAAGAGTGGCTTACTATTTAGTTTACAGAATAGATTTTTTTCTTTTTTCTAGAACAACATGTTATCTGTTTCCTGGAGGCCTTTTGTCTTTTTCAATGCATTCATAAAAACTGCCCCAAAGATTTAACTCATATGGCTTCGGGGAGAGGTCTTTACTGAAGATGAGAAGGGCCGTGTTGTCTCTCTGAACGTCACTGTGGTTTGTTCAAATTGAAAACAGCTGTGCAGAGGAAATGGCTCTCTAATTAGAACAATGTGTGAAGCAAGCCGAGGGAGGTGGGAAGGGTGATTGAATAGCTCTTGAACCAAGTTCCAAGACTTCAGGATAAGTTTTGTGTCTATGGGCTGATGTTGAGCACACATCTGTTTCCACCCACTGTGGACTCCTTGGGTTCAGAACAATGGACTTTTATCCAGATATGCCTCTTGAAAAACTGTTGCCTCACCTGTTATGTTACTTGTACTTTTAAATTGAGATGTTTTACTGAGATAAGTGTAGATTCACATGCAGTTGTAAGAAATACTTTCCTCATTGTTAACATTTTGTAAAACTACAGTACAATATTATAGCCAGGATCTTGACATTAATACAACCCGTCCATCTTATTCAGATTATCCACATTTTATCTGTACTTGTGTGTGTGTGACAATTTTATCCCATGTATAGCTTTGTGTGTCCTCCACCACAGTCAAGAACTGAACACAAGGATCCATCATATTGCCCTTTGGTAACTATACCCACCCACCCCCCATCCTTAAACCTTGGCAACCACTAATATGTTCATTTCCCAAATTTTGTTATTTCAAAACTGTTACGTAAATGGAATAATGTGTATGTAACATTGTGGGATTGACTTTCTCCACTAACTCATCATAACTTCCTGGGGAGTCATCAAGTTGTTCCATATATCAATAGCTCATTACTTTGTAGTGCTGAGTAAATACTCCATGGAATGTGTGTTGTAGACCAGCAGTCTCCAACCTTTTTGGCACCAGGGACTGGTTTTGTGGAAGACAATTTTTCCATGGACAGAGTGGTCGGGGGATGGTTCAGGCGGTAATGTGAGCAATGGGGAGCAATGGGGGAGCGGCAGATGAAGCTTCACTCCCTCCGCTTACCTCCTGCTGTGCGGCCTGGCTCCTAACAGGCCTCTGACCGCTAGGGGTCTGAAGCCCCAGGGGTTGGGGGCCCCAGTTGTAGACTATTTAACCATCCACTTGATTAAATACATCTGAGTCATTTCCAGTTACTTGGCTGTTACAAAGAAAATTGCTCTTCACTTTTGTATACTGTTTTACCTATGAAAATAAGTTTTCATTTCTCTGGGATAAATGCCTGAGTGTGTTCACTGGGTTTTATGTTAATTGCATGTTTAGGCTTATACGAAATTGCCAAATTATTTCAGAGTGGTTGTGGCATTTCACATTGCCACCAGCAATGTGGGAGTGATCCAATTTCCATACTTCCTCACCAACCTTTGGTATTGTCACTATTTATGTTTGTTTTAGCTGTTCCCATAGGTGTATAGTGAGTGACCTCTCATGGTGGTCTTAATTGGCATATTCCTAATGGATAGTGACATCAAAAATATTTTCATGTGTTTATTTGCCATCTATATACCTTTATCAGTGAAATGTCTCTTTGTGTCTTTTGCCCGTTTTTTGAACTGGATTCTTTCTTTTTTTGTTGTTTTTGGTTTTGTTTTGTTTTGTTTTATTTTGCAGTACGTGGGCCTCTCACTGCTGTGGCCTCTCCCGTTGCGGAGCACAGGCTCCAGACATGCAGGCCCAGTGGCCACGGCTCACGGGCCCAGCCGCTCCACGGCACGTGGGATCCCCCCGGACCGGGGCACGAACCCGTGTCCCCCGCACCGGCAGACAGACTCTCAACCACTGCGCCACCAGGGAAGCCCTGGATTCTCTCTTTACTGTTGAATTTTGAGAGTTCTTTATATACTCTAGTTACCAATCTTTTTTCAGATGTGGCTTGCAAACACTTTCTCCCAGGCTGTATCTTGTCTTTTGATCCTCTTCACATGGGCTTTCATGGACGAATAGTTTTTAATTTTTAAGTCCAATTTATTAATTCTTCCTTTGAGGATCATGCTTTTGGTGTCAATTGTAAGAACTCTTTGTCTAACCTTCCTCAATCCTGAAAATTTTTTACTATCTATTTGTTCTAAAAGTTTTATAGTTTTACATACATTTCAGCCATTATTTCATTGACTAATCTTTCAGTCCTACTCTCTTTCTGTAATAATACAATCATTGGATCTTTTGCTAGTGTCCTGTAGGTCTCTGAGTCTCTGTTCCTTTTTTTCTTTTTCAGTCTATTTCTTTTGTTGTTCAACTTGGGTGAATTCTCTTGATCATTGCTCAAGTTCTTCACTCCTACCCTCTGTCATCTGCACTCTACTATCAAGCCTATCCAGCAAGGTTTTCTTTTTTGTTGTTTGTTTTGGTTTTTTTGCTGTTATTGTAACTTCTGGTTCCATAATTTCCATTTAGTTAATTTTTCAGTTTCTATTTCTTTGCTGAAATTCTCTTTTCCATCTGTTTCAAGAAAATTAGTAATTGATTATCTAAGCATTTTATGATGACTGCTTTAAAATCATTGTCAGGTAATACCAACATCTGATGTATCTTGATGCTGGAATCAGTTGCTTGTCTTTCTCATTCAAGTTGTGGTTTTCTTGGTTCTTGGGTTCTTGGCATGATGGGTTATTTTTCATTGTACTCTGGACATTGTCTTATGTTAGGAGATTCCATGTCCTATTTAAATCTTTTATTTTAGCAGGTGATTACCCTATTTAGATTTATTACACTGGTACTGACCTACTTTTGTGTGTTGTGCTTCCAATGACAGTTTAATTTTCAGAGCTTTTGGTGTGTCATTTTGGTAGAATTGGTTAATCTGATGCTACCGTGTTGTTCCTTCAGCCCTGGGGTTCCATGTTAGTTCAACTTCCTCTTACCACCTTTCAGAGTTCCCTTTCAGTTGTCTTTTGCATAATTTCCAGGAATTATAGTTGTACTTAGTGTGAAGAAGCAAGGTGAAACAAGTCTATGGCATCCTGTTCAGACTGAAAGTCCTAGCTGTTTGTTTTTGAAAGATAATTGATAGTTTATATATACTGAGAAAAATCCAATATCTATTGATGTTATTTCATGCGCTACCACAAAATGCTAATAAAAAAGTGTGGTCTCAGTACTTAACATATACAGTAAAGAAACCATGATGCTCCTTTTCAAAATCCAAAAACCTTGACTTTTGAAGTGTTTTTTCTTCTATTTTACACAACTTATTTTTCACTTATTTGATTGCTGGGTGTAATGCACATAAAATGCAAAAGAAATGGAAATGAGTTTATTTTGTTGCTGCTGCTCCTTCTCATATCCTTCTTCATATATTAAATACGATACTGAATCCTATGTAAATGAAAATGCCCTGGATCAGTGGTTGTCAAAGTGTGCTTCCTGGATCAGCAGCATCAGTATCACCTGGACATTTGTTAGAAATTCAAATTCTCAATTCCATCCCAGAATCAGAAATTGTGTGATGCATGGTCTACCACCCAATGTTTTAACAGTATCTCTAGTTGATTCTGATGATGCTAAAGTTTAAGAACCACTACCCTAGACATTATTCAAACCTAATTTTCAAATTTAGTAATATTTTATTTTTAAAAAGAAATCATCAAATAAGCTTATTATTTAGGTGAGGCTACTCTCCTAGCAGATTATTTCTAGAATTAAAGATGTGTGATATCTGCAGAGGAAAGTGAAATATGCCATTAGAACTTTAATGTTTAGTCCATACAGACATGTGGACATCATACTTTTTCATATGTATATAGTCATTTAGCAAGTATTTATTGAGGACTACTATGGTCAAAGCACTGTTCTAGGCATCCAATACAGTCATAAAGAAGATAGATGCAACCTCTGCCCTCATCAAGTCTGTGCCGCTTGATATGCAGAGTTGTGACCTTTTATGAATGCTTTGACAGATTTAACTGGGCTATAATTTACTGCAAGTATTTTTACTGAGTTCTCAAAAGTGTTTTGGAAACTAAGATGGATTCTGTGTGAAAATACACAATTTTGAGACAACTATTATTACTTGAAAATGAGCGTATTATGGTAGATAGGAATAGTTTTCAAATTTCATGTAATCATATTCCTATTAATTTCGTTTAAACTCATTTCAATATGACACAGTTGCTATCATGGCACATGACTGGTTATGAAATACTGTCCATAATTATATTGCTCAAAAAACTTCAAATGAAGACAATTATAAAACATGATATTATCAACAAGAACATTTTAAAAGAATGATTTCTACAGAACTATTTTTCATCTACTTAGGCAAGATTTACATTCGCCATAACATAATTGGAATTTTTTGAGAGAAATGGCTACCGTGATGGAAAATTATCATTCCTTAGCATGACAACCTCATGGTGTAAGAGCTGTACTGTGCCAATACACTCAGTACATAAGAGTGTATTGTACCTTCCACTCACAATGGCTGCTTCATAGAATGGTGAAGGGAGTAAATAGAAAAGGAATCTGCTGAGAGCTGAAACATCTGATAATTAATATATTTCACAGACATCATATATTTTCCCTTAGTTTTGAGAGACCCATTAAGAAATTTAAAAAAGCAACTTGAAATACTTTTCCTTGGCAAGCCAGGCAAGTGGACAATTGATAACATTTCTCTACAGACTTACACCTATTTTTCGATTTGCCTTCTAACCTTATGTGCTAAGAAAAAGAGAGATTTTATTTGTTTCTTT
This sequence comes from Tursiops truncatus, assembly GCF_011762595.2. Classification (NCBI taxonomy): domain Eukaryota; kingdom Metazoa; phylum Chordata; class Mammalia; order Artiodactyla; family Delphinidae; genus Tursiops; species Tursiops truncatus. The sequence continues at coordinate 150,279,718 of NC_047035.1, forward strand.
TTTTTTAAAAACAAACCTGTAATTATTTAAGGGGAAGAGTCAACAGACCTTACTGGTTGAGTGGACATGAGTGCTGAAGGCAAAGGAGAGGCCTGGGGGAGATGGGGACATTTCAGTAAATATGAGGAACAACGGGAGACAAGCAGTTTAGTGGGGATTGTAAATTCTATTTTGATCGTGTTGCTTTTGAGGAGCCTCTGAGACATCCGAGTGGAGACATCAAGTGAGCATTGTGATCTGTGAGATGGCCCCCAGAAGAGAAGTCAGGGCAGGGAGTGCTGGCATGCTGGGGGTAATTGAAACCAGAGACTAGAAAGAACTGTTTGTTTGCGGGGAGCATGCAGGGAGACAGAAGAGGAGGGCTTGGATGGTCTTAAAGACTTCTTCATTCTGAGTCAGGAGGATGGTGAGGAGCCAGGAAGGGATATAAATAGGACCCTGCAGTAGGATGCCGTCAGGAGAGTGTGAAATTACAGATGCTGAGCACGGGAACTGTTTAAAAGAAACTATAAAACAAGAGACTGTTCTGAATAGTGCTGAAAGGGCTGGTTAAAAAAGCACCTCACCTCCCTCCACCCTTTTCAAAAAAATTCTCAATAGGCCTGACTTGGGTAGATTCAAGGAGACTGGAAAGGGAGGAAGTGGAAACAGAATAGATAAAACTTTCAAGGAATTTGACTTTGGAGATGAGAGAAGACAAAGAATGCTATCTGGAGATGCTATGGGTTAAGGGGAATTCAACTTTTTTAAAGGTAGTACTGCTTCTTGAGTTTGCTTTTTAATAGTATAACTGGCAAGTTCAGGAGACAGGGGATAGTGCAAAAAGAGTGGGGGAAAGTGAGATTCAGGGAGAGGGCTCTGATTTAGACATCAAAGTGCTCACCTACCTCTTTCATACAAAAAAGAAAGAGGGAAGCGTGGACACCAATGCAAGCATTTTGTAGACTTCAAAGAAAGCAGTGAGGTTTACTGGCAGATGCATTTATGTTTTCTTTTCTGTGAAATTGAGGATGAGATCATCTGTTGAGTTTGTTTTTGTTGGGAGATAGTTGAAAAAATGTGTAGAAGGTATTAACAAGTAATTTTGGAGTTTGGGAGAGTAATTTGCTTAGGGAAATAGAGTATGAATACGTGGCAGTGTCATGGTTTCAGTTGAATTTAAAAAAGAGTATATTACAAATCCATTGTGTAATATAATGTTGTGCATATTTTTATGTATATATATCAATGCATGTGTGTATGTATACACACACGCATAGATACACACATGATTATATACATAAATATCATACTGCCTAGATGGATAATATCTATATATCTTTCTATGTAAATGTGCACAGAGAAATGTCTGGAAGCATTTGAATGCAAAGCATTGGTCAATGACATAATATGTTTACATGCATACAGACGACCTTCAATGATGCATTCGCATATCCATCTATGTGATAAAATTTAAGATAGTTTCACTCTGTTTCTTGTAGTTTTATGCATTTTTGCACATTATGAATGAGCATGTACTGCTTGCTCACTAAGGCAAAGAAACAAGAAAAATATTCTGTAAGTTAAATTGACTATGTTATTGGTAAAATAACTGACTGCAATAACCTAACTCTATGTTTATACCTTATAGTACTCATTCAAGTCTAAATATTCAGAGGGGCAATGTTTCAACAGGCCCCAGCCTCTTTTAGGAGCTATGGCATGAAACCACAGTGACATAGCTCCTATTTTATAAAACCTTACTTTCCTATAGTTCCCTTTTTACATACTGACACCAGAAAATATTTAATCAATCAGATCTCCTTTTTATGCTAGCTGCTACAAAGTACAGGGTCAAATAATTAATATCCATAGGATTCTCTGGCTCTATTTACCACAGCAGGTTGACAAAAATCTAATTCTGGGGTATAACTTTAGGTATTGGTCAAGAAAAGATTCTCTGATGTGTTCCAAGTTTGGGAAACTGTGGATGAAATGGCGCTGAATATCAAGTCTGGGTCTTCTGGCTTTTTATTTTTACTTCCGGAGTTTTCAGAGCCTTTAAAAGGCTGAAAAGTAGAGTTTGCAGTATTTTCCAGGCTTCCTTGTCTCAGAAAGTGTCCGCGTGTGTGTGTGTGTGTGTGTGTGTGTGTGTGTGTGTGTGTGCGCGCGCGCGCACGCGCGATGCACCTGCATGGGTACTGCCTCATGGAACATATTTAGCAAACTAGGGAATGCTGTTTGATACTGTATCTTAGTTTATACTTCTCCCTAAATTTTAAAATTCCTTCTATCTCAGATACTTTAAATTTATGTTATCTTGCTTACTTTTCTGTAGACAGTTTAATTTTTTTTAACAAAGGAGAATAAGCAAACAACTTAGTATGTCATGATAGGATAGCACTTTTTTTTTCATACCAGTGGTCAGGATTATCATAACAAGTCTTCTAAAAATGACACTGTCTTTTAAGTGATTTTCAATCTCCATGATAAAACTGAATTATATAATATATAGCTACATATTGTGTAATTTGATTATGTCAATTATTAGATATGTCAAAGGGCAAACTTCTCAAAATAATCAAAAAATACTGATAAAGACTTCAAAGAGATGTGGAATTCAAGAATTTTCTATCATTTTTGATTGATGACTACCTTGGTTATTTAAGAAAATAATAAATAAGCATAAAAATACTGTAAGTTGCAGTCCATTATTTAATCCTTTTAAATTAATTTAAGCATGCAATATTGGGTCATCAAATGATTTGCATTGAATCAATAAGGGGAAATCAAAGCATTGAAACAAATAGGAAAGAATGGACCCATGATAGCAACAATATATCTGAGAACTGACAACATTCTTCTTAGTCATCCTTACATGTTTAGATATAAATATAGACACAGATATAGATATATAGACATCTATATATAAAGAATACCTAAGTAGTGCTCAACTGGGTCCAATAAATATTTTAAGTGATTTTCAAACAGTCTGAATTTGGCAAAACAAAAGAAGTTTTAGCAGATCATTTTTCCTTGAATTTTATATTCTTTTGAATTGTAGGGAAAGTCAGTCCATGTGTTTCTGACTCTGAAACGTTTAACTCATCAAAACACTTGCTTTGTAAATAATATTTATTGCCCAAAACCTTTTGAGGTCTTATAATAAGTTCCCAACCCAAAAATTTCGGGATAGGTTTTACTCTGAAGAAACTAGTGAGAAAAAATGGTTCAAGATATTGGTTTGGAATATTTAAACCAAAGTTTAAAGAGTGAATTATTCTTGGAAAATTTTCCCCTAATATTATATTTCTAAATTATAGTCTGTATTAAGAAAATATACACATTCATTTTTCTTGTTTCTGTAGATGATCTTCCTAGTTTATTCACTGTATGTAAGAATATACATTTTTAAGTTCCTGGAGAACATAAGATGGAAATAATGTCTAACCAAAATTATAGTTGAAAGGTAGAAAGGGACCCGGGAAAAAGCAGTAGAAATTATATGTACAAAAAATGAGATTTTAACATGTAAATGTATTATCCGTAAATCCAAGATAATTCTTAAGCAGTGGTCTTGCTTGAAATGTCTCATATCCAGATTTATGGAGCTACATCTAGGACTAAAACTCAGACATCCAAAAATGTTTGCTTAGTCATTTTTAATTTAAATATAGCCATAATTTAATATTTTATAAGCTGGAGGATATAATTATTTAATATCAAGCAAAAACTAATGCCCTAATTTTAAAAGAAATGAAGCATATAAGAAAGCAAGTATAGATTTAACAAATTTCTGGGTTAGCTAAATTCTGGAGAGATCAAATTGATTTAAAAGATGTTTCAGGCAAATGAGATGTAATAGAGTTAGGAAATTCAGACACACTAAAATGAATCTAAATTCATTTATTACTAGGCATTAATTACTTTAAAGAAGATTAGGTTTTGTTAAAATAGAAAGAACTATTATATTATGTTCTATAGCCTTACATACATTCATATATATTCCATGTACATAATATATATCTACATATATATATATTTTAATCTGACCTCCTTTCTTACATCTAATCAATATTCATAATAGAAAAATCTATACCTATGTTTATGTCTACACCTACATCTATATATGTAGACATACATGTGTATCTATCATATACATAAATCTAGGCATAACCATTTTTTAATGGTTACATAATATTCTACAGTATGGATTGATCAAAATTGTTTTACTAATTGTTCCCTGTTTTAAAAAAAATCACCTTTTAATACACTATCTTATCAAAGGATTTTCAGAAATTTTGCTACTTGCACCTGTGAATAGTCTTGTAAATTTCTTCTCTTAACATGTGAGGTGGTTTTTATTAAAAATATTACCAGGAGTGGAATTGCTGTTTCGTATGGAATACAAATATTGTACTTAAATAGAAATGGCACATTTTGTTCCATACTGTATGTACAAATTTACTCCCGATAGCAATATATAAAATATCCTGTTTATCCGTACTCTCCTGTTATTTTCAGATTAAATTAGATGCCAAATGAATGAGATCTCATTGTGGTGTTGGTTTTATGTTCCTAACCACGACTGATGTTGAAAACTCTTTACATTTTTATTGCCTATCTGGGTTTTATTTTTTGTGAAATGTCACTACATATCTTTGGCCCACTTCTCTATTATATTTTTGTGCTTTTTGTATTAGTTTGAAGTATTTACATATTCTTGATGCTAATATTTTCTGTTGTGTGTATTGTGTACAGGCCCTCATGGGGCACACAGTGCAGGGGCAGATTTTACATATCTGAGAAAAATGCTAATAAGAGAGACATGGGATTATACCAGATTATTATGGGGAGTTTGAAGTATTCAGGGAGGTCAGGGAAAGCTTTGTGGGGAAAATTACAATTTGGTTGATATCTGGGAGTGAATAGGGGTTAGCGGTGGAAGAGGAGAAGCAATTTAGGTAGGAGGAAGAGCATATACACACACTGGAGGTCAGTCAAAGCAGTGTGGGCACCAGGGGATGAGAAGAAGGGCAGCGGGGCTGGACCTTCGGGGTGAGGTATGAAGAAGGCTGCTTGTTCCTCAGTGGGCTGACCACACAAAACCCTAAAGCCATTTTAAGTGTTGTGGTGTTATCCTAAGATCAATGGGACATCAATGGACTGTTCTGATTGGGTATTTAACATCAAACTTGTGTTCTAAAAAGCTGCCTCTGACTATGGAATAGAGAATAGATTGTGAAGTGTGCTGCCCAGTGGCCCTGTATATCACTTAGAAGACTTTTTTTAGTAATACAGTAAGAAATGTTTGTAGGTTGACCTGTGCTGTAAGGATGGAGAGTGAGAGAAAAGAATGTATTAGAGAAAAACTATACAATGAAATCAACAGAACTTGTTTTAGTAGAAGGTAAATTTGGCTCCAGGATGAGATCCAAGTTCTAGGCTACAAGTGATTACTAAGAAACTTGTTACATTAATCACTTAAAAGGAGAACTTAAACAAAAATCTTTTAATTAAATTACTATCTGTTACTATGAAACTGATGATTAATGAAAGCATTAGGTGTCTAAGACTTCAGGCACCGGGTTAAGGATGTCTTCATTTGGACCCCAGATTCACCATTTACTCTCTCAAACCTCCATATCTCTTTTTGCCTGTACAATGGAGCTGCCAACCTCACGTCGTTGTTGTGAGAATTAAGTAATGAAAAAAAGTGCTTCATAGACATTTGGCACATCCCAATGAGCTAGATAAATATTCGTTATTATTGAAATTATTCCATTACTACCATTATTAACTGGGGAAAGCACTGTGATAAAAGTTAATTTTAAAAATACAAATAGAGGCAAGATTGCAGTTTCTATTGATTCAAATGTTATTACCGGGGTTGGAAATTCCCTCTCCTTAAACATGAACATGCAATGTAAATGGAGGATTTTGAGGGCTAATGGTAGGGAAATCTGTTTATCTTTGACATTCCCAAGGGCACTTGGGCAACTCTGAGCATCTCAACTGTTCACTTGTTTGCCTTTGGCTTACTCAAGGAACAAGGAAATCGTGAAGAGATTCTGTTTCGATTTCTTGGATTAACACTGTATTGAGTTGCATAATTATTATAGAGATAATCAGAACATAGCAGATTTATTTCTAGGATGAATAGAAGAACATGGATTTCCATATTAATTGGTAACATTTACTACAGATAACATATACTAATATTCACTTCAGATATCTTCCTGTTATTTCATTAGTCTAGAAATTAAACATTTTTTGTTGTTTTAAATCCTCAGTTTAGTCATCCTACTAATTTAAAATTGTACAATTTCAGCCCAAGTATTGTAATTGGTCACTATGGGGTACCAATCACTACTTGAGCTTGCAAGGTGAGAGCTATACCAAATACTTGATGCTAATATATGTGCTATGTCTTAATTCATCTTTTTATTTTAGGATAAAAAGAAATCAGGGGAAACGTGTTTGCCAATAACCCTTAATATATTTCTCCCTAGAGCAATGATTATAAGATTCCATTTCAAGGGAATACAACGGTATGGACACTAAGCAGTTCAAATATGTCAATCCCTACTAATTTGGTCAAAGTCAAGGATTTTTAAAAAAGGGAAAAATCAGTTTCTGTTGAATTTCCTTTCATGCCTTATTTTAGAAATTTGTAAAACTGTCTTTTGCTACCTCTCAGATAGTGAAATAACAATGAATTCTGCTCCAGGCAAGCTGCTTTCCAGGCCAACCTGTCAGGAGAGAGACAGACAGCTGAGGGTAATTCATTCTCGCCACTGGGTCTCAAGTGACTTGTGAAGGGATGTGGAATTTCTAAAATATAAATAGCATTAATTTACAGCAAGAAATAGAAAGTGTTCTTCATGTTTGCAGAGAGGCAAAAGATGAGCTGTAAGCAAGGGAAAGCTAGCCAGGTGGGATTTAAAAATTAAAATGCGGGAATTCTGTCCGATTCTAAAGGACACACCTTAATCAAGAATTACTTGGAGTAACCGATTCCTAGTGTTTTACAAGTCTTTTATTCCTCAAAATGATCTCAGTATGCAAATAAATCATATGCAAATGAGCTTTGGATGAAGATATGAAAAGAAAATATGCCAATGAAAATAAACTGAATGGAGAGAACTAGAAATAGCCAAAATAGGCTCAAACCTCTTTTTTGCTAATTAATTCAGCATGCAACTCACATTCCAGTAGTAGCAGAGAGACTGAGCCCACACTCAAACTGTCAGTGAATCCTAAACCAAAACTGGAGTCTGGGCTCTCATTAGGGTCGTGCTAGCAGAGCCGCACAATGAACTGACTTGCTGCCAGGGCACCAGTGTTCTCTCTTGCAGAGCTCCTGTGGGGAAGAAATCTGATACCACTTCACAGTGGCAAATGCTATTACTTCCAGTATTCATCCCACGGAATTCATCAATCTTTGTTTGTATTTCTAACACTAGTATATTGAAGTCCTCGGGAAAAATATGCGAAGATATAAATGAAGGCAAGACTCCAGGAAAGTTTCTTTTTTTCCTTCCCTTCTTTAGTTTTTGCTATTAATTCACATGAGAACGTGTCTCAGAACCGCTTGTCTTCAGTATGTCCTAGAACTAGCTCCCTTTGGGTTAATTTGGCAGAGATTACTGAGGGAAGAATCATGAAAACACTCTTTAGATGTGAATTTGTCATCAAGGACAGACCAACAGGATGGAGAAGTAATGATGCCAAGTTCACACCTGCTTGTCCCTGTGTCAAGGTAAGGCAACGTCATGGTGTCGGACTCTGGATGTCCATGGTCATTTCATTCAACGGGCTTTCCTACCCATGTCACATGAAGCAGTTTGGGGCAACACATTTCCAGTATCAATGGGGACTAAGACTTGGGCTGCTTAATGACCATAAAGAAGTAAACGCACAACTCAAGCCAATCTTGTTAGAATACAGCCTGCCCAGCTAGCAGGCTGGTAAAGAGTTCCCTTTCCTAGAAGTCAGGAGTCTGGTGTTAGTTAGCATGGGTATACACCTAACTACTCCAATCTTTTCCCATCTAACCCTTTAACTTAACTGCAGAAACTGGGTGTGCAATTTTATAAATACTCACAAAGCTGAATTTATTGCTCACGTTGTTAAATTTTTATTTGATTTTTCTGTTAAAGCTTTTATCTGACTATGAATTGCCTATTTCTCATGTAATTTTGCAATTACATACTATATATATTTAATTTTTCTCATTTTTCCTCAGTTGAGCAATACAAATTGATCCATAACTAAGTGTATTGATTTTTCTTCTGTCATGTCCAATCTGTTGTTAAACTCATCCAGTGACTTATTCCAGGATTATATTTTAATGGAGAAAATACATTTGTAGTCTGATAATATACTCTATTAGACCTGCATGTTCTATTGTATTTTTCTAATCTCAGGTTACAGCTTCGAACCCTGCAGTCTGTAGTCACACGTTCTGTTCAGGTGTGACATGGGTCAGACCGTGACATGACTTAGATTCACTACAGACACGACACTTGGCAGATGGGGGTCTCCCTGTCCTCCTCCAAAGGCTCTCCTATCTGAGGATGATACCCTTTGCCATCACCATCTGCCCTCTCCTGGTTATGAATGACACCAGTGTGTGACCATTAGCACCCCCAGTTCCCAGGGCAAGTCTTTTATCAATGTGTCTTAGTCCATTCTGTTACAGCTGCCCGAATGCACTGAGACAAGGATTAGCCTACATGTATTGAAAATTAAAATTACTACCATTTTCCCCATAAGACTGTGTCTTCGATGTCAGCAAATATATCTTGGCTGACTGTTCTCCACCAGTGTACCCTCATCTATGGCACAAGATAGTTTTTATTGACTATTAGTTGAACAAATACTCTCCCTCCTCTGACCATCTTAAGAACATTGTCTATCAATGCTCTCACACCCATTCTTCCCTAATCAGCACAGATTGTGTATTCATTATCCTGTACCATACAAGGTGCCTAGCAGTTACAAAAATGTTGGAAGGTAGCTCTTACCCTCTCAAGGAACTTACTGTGTCCGGCGAGAACAGGACAGCCCTTGGCTCACAAAATGAGAAGTTTAGGGAGAAGAGCCACTGCAGGCATACCCGGGTTTAGCACCCGTTCATGTCTCTGACCCACTTCACCAGTTTGCCTCCTTTCCTGGCTCCATATGGCAGATTTTGGTATCATTAGTCTCCTATCTCTATGACAGCTAGTCCAGAGGAACAGAGAACTTCTCTACTCAAAAAACACACATAAAACTACAGGTCTCAGGTTTCACCTGCCCTATGGCCTTGCCTTGCATATGTTCTTATCCTGAACCAACCACTCTAGCTCGGGGGCTGGACCACTGCTGACTGGTTTCCTTCAGACTTGTGCTCATTTCTGGATCCTGCCACCGGACTCCACACCACCTGTGAATGTTAGTGAGAATATGGTAGGCTGGTGTTTCAAGGACTCTCATGTGCTTTGTATTCACTTGAGAAGCTTATTAAAATGTGGATCCAGATTCAGCAGATCGAAGGCAGGGCCTGAGATTCTGCATTTCTAACAGGTGCGGATGATGTGATACTGCTGGCTGGTGGCCACCCTCGGTCCTAGAGCAAAAGAGTGAGGAAGTATTCCCAAGGAACAACTGGGAGATTCCTGCTCCAAGAAGTGGGAATGGATGGTGAGTGGCAAGAATAACAAAATGTGTTCAGTCTAAGAGCTGAGTGAGTTGAGAAGAAGGAGAGCTTAGAGTAAAGATGCCCAGAGTGCTTCTAGGCAGCGTCCCCTCCACAGCGTGGGCTGGAGAGCCAGCTGCCTGCCTGCCGTGGAGCCAGGGCTGCCACTCATAGCAGCAGTGACCTTGCTTCTCTGGGCCTTGGTAGCTTCCCCTGGAAAACTGAGGCAATGTCACTTTTATGTTATAGGGCTGTCACGAGGATTAAACAATTAATATTTCTAAAATACTGAGAACAGTGCTGGGCATACAGAATGTACTCTGTTAGGTTTCTCAAATAAAAATAAAGCTGGGGCTATAAAGAAGTAATTATCAGGGGTGATTTTTAAAAAGGCAGTATCTAAGGCTGGAGGCAGGGAGGCTTGTGAGAGAGAGGTGACTGAGTCTCACCCCAGGGTTTCTGACTCAGTAGATCTCAGGATGCGCTTGAAAAATGGCATTTCTAATGAATTCTCCACTGATGCTGATGCTGCTTGTCTAGAGGCCCAACTTTATGAGCAAGTGGGCTGGGACCCTGGGTCTCAAACTTGAGTGCATGTTGGATCAGGGCCGGGAAACGGATTAAACACATAAGTGGAAAAGATCTTAAACTCTGTATGATGGTATAGTTTAAAGTCTAGGCAGCTGAGAAAATTATGCTCTGTCACGCTTTTTATTCCTCTAACAGTTTTTACCCCTACGGCTTCTAATGCACAGTGGTGGTATAGGACAAGAAATATGACAAGGAAACAGAAGGACTTCCTTTGTATTATATAGACTTGAACTACCTTTTCAGATTTTAAGCTCAAGAAATAGAACTCTTTCTCCTGAAAATCCTGATGATTTAATATTTTATTCAGTCTTCTAATTTTGTAATAGAAGTAGTCTAATTCATCTCCAGGTGGGATAGACTCAGTAAAGGAATGGGAATTAGGAGACATCTCTTCCACTTAAATCTCGGCCTCCAGCTCGTGGCCTTGCATACACCACTCATCCCCAGGAGAGCCAGGGTTCTCATCTGACAAATGAAGAAGTAAACTTAATCATCTTTATATTCGACACCTCCTTTGGTGGCTCTCAAGACCCAGCAGTTCACTTTCTCCAAGAAAGACTCTAACTGTACAAAAGTAGAATTTGAGTAGCCCCTTCTGTTCCTACTCAGAAAACAGAAATAGGCTTTCTAGTAATAGGACCCTTGTTCTAATTTGGGCCATCTATGTTCCTCCCAGGAATTTGGAATTTACACTGAAAAACAATAGGTACAGATTTCTTGGCTGCACTACCATGGCAATGACAAAACCCTGAAGTGAAGACTTATAAGGTAGGCTGGTGCCCCTACACTTAAGGATGGGCTTTTTAAATTTCCCAAATCTCATCAAAAACCCTTTCCCTATACTAATTTTTTTTGATTATATTAACTACAGTAGAGTCTTTTGAATGCAACACAACAATAGCAAACTTTATTTCTGCGATCTCTTCGTTCTCTGATAAATTTTTGTAACTTTGAATATGGATGGATTACACTGAACTTCTAATAGCTGTAAATATACTGAATAAAGGAAATTATAAGTATGCATGATATACCATGGTCTTCATTAGAGCCTTATCCCATCCCACCCCAACTTTCCAAAGAATTCTTGGAAATATGAGAGGTAATTGAATTTTCCATCAAATATGGGATGGAGATTTGAGTACTTTTATGTAAATTTCAAAGGACAGAATGTCCTGAGAGTGTAAAGGTTTGGCAATAATCCACTGCAGTGGTATGCTGAATACATAATAAACTGGAAAAACTCCTGAAATCACCTCCACTTTTACAAAATGCTTTTTGGAGTGATAGTTCTTCTAACCCCAGTAACTTATAATGATCGTTTTCTTCCAATCCTAATGGCTTACATTTTTTCCCTAGGAGAGCTCAGCTTAGTAATCATTTTTTTAAATTTTTGCTCTATTTTTTAGTGTAACTATACCTCTAGGAGCAAGAATGTGTCTTTCAACCTTTCTAAAAGGGACTCTTCAGGAAAATCCCAGGCATTATTGGTAAGTGGATGTAATTTTAAATAGTCAGCTAGAGAACACAGCATAAAGACCTAGAGAAAATAACATCAGATTTGTTAACAACTTGTTTGGAAAACTTGAAATTCTAACATGCATATAATGGAAGGAGGATCAAATAAAATAAATAAGCATTAATAGTCAAACAAACAAAACTCCTTAGTCCAAAGGGACTAGTGCCACCAAATAGATGCTGTTTTTTCTAGACCCTGTTACTCTCGTGTGTCTTATAAAGAATTCATGTCTCATTCCAAATCTAATTCTACCTCTTCTCTGTAAGAATCATTTGAAGAAGCTACATTAAAAACTGGCTGAACAAGAGAAGTGCTTATTGAACATTTGCTACATAAAAAACACAATGCTAGTTCTTATGGACAATAAAAATGAACAAACAAAACACTGAACATGACAGGTTTTATGTTCTAAGGCTTCACAAGCCATTGATAAATCCATGAGAAGCAAGAGAGGAAGCGAATGACCTCCACAAAGGTAATTTTGGGATTCAAGAGAAGCTGAAGTATTTCAAAGCAAGCATTTTAAGGATGAAAAGGGACTCTGACATACAGGTTAACAGGAAGGCAAAGTTTTTCCAAGTGGATGGAATAAACATAATTAAATGTGTGAAGACGAGAGTAGTTTCAAGGAGCTTGTGGGTTAAGACATAGGGTGATCCACTTAGAGTTTAGAACATTTGTACATGGCAGGAGCACGCATCAGAAAAGACAGGGAAGGAATTGCTAACTAAAGAGGATGACTTTTACATGATATGCACAGCAAGCTTCTGAAACAGCACAGGGTCAGGGGACAGTGAGTGTTAAGTGTACCTCTGGCAGTGCTTCCTTGCCTTGAACAATTCCAACTTACTATGCTAAGTCTTTCCAGTGCAGAAATAAACAGAAATAAACTCACAAGGATATGCTGTGAAGATCGGGGAACATTTCTATTTCTATCTATCCTTAATAGATCAATATTGAAATGTCCTTTGTAGGAAATCTGTCTCAAGCTGATCCTTCTTCTCAATCACAGTAACAGCCCTATTAGGACATGCCTATACACATAAATAAATCATAAATAAGTCATAAAGTCTTTAAAGTCTACCACCAAGGCCATTAAGATCTTTCTCTTTTGACCTTGGAGAAAACCTTTCTCCACAACAGGGATTCAGTCCCTGTTGTACAATGAGTGTGAATCATTGCTTAAGTATATACTAACAATCGAAATACTTTGAGTTCCAAACTTCAATCTGCTTTAGATTTGTTGTATTATGCTGGGAAATGCCTTTGCATTTCTCTTTTCTGGTTCCTCCATCACTAAAATGGTGTTAATAAAAGTCATCACCTGTCTGCCTTCCAGGGATGTTGTGAAGATAAACTCACATCTTTAGTCAAGCACGCAGCTAATAGAATTCTCAATAGTAACTGTATTAATAACCATGACAGCAGCAAGGAGACGTTATTATGCTGTGGGTATTATAATTTATTGGCCTGGGAACTCAACTGGAGGTCTGCAATTACAGAAATCTACGAGGAGGTGAAGTTTTCATTGGCACTCTCTTTGGAGACGTCTGTTTCTCTAGCTTTTCCACAGAGATTAGAAATGTTTTTCTGCATTTGGGAAGGTGGGGAAAGAGTTTATTCTCTCTCACAGCCTTACATTTAATAATAAATGATGGTACATCCTGCTTACATCCACGCATAATACACTTTTTAGGATAAAATAGACTGGTCACCTTATTTTTCTTAGTATTTGTCTTTTAAAACATTGACAGAAATTGTAATGGAATGCACACAGGATCGACCCATCTGTAGGCAGCAGGATTTGCTGAAGGCTAAAGCCCTATAGCCTTTCCTTGACATGCCTCCCGGTATGACATTTTCAGGATTCAGTCTTCAGGGATGGAGGCACTGTTCTGTGAGAGAGCCTCACACACTGGTAGGGTCTGTTGGGGTGGCAATACGGCCAGAGGAGGTGGGGAGGTACAAAGCTGCTCCACCTACGTGGGTCTGCAAGGGCCACACGAGCCAACTGCTCTAACAGACGCTCCCAGCAGCTTTGCCCAATACACATTTCCTTCCTGCTCATGTGGCTCTTCAGGCAGTGTCTCCAGGACAGCCTCCCTTGTGATGTTCCAGAGACCCAGACCCCTCTACTGTGTGCTGCTGCTCTCTCCTGTGACCCCGAGTCCTTCCTTCAGCCTTCAGATAGGGAAAGAGAGGGTGAGGACTCCGTGAGAAAGGTTTGGTGGCCTGACCATGAAATGCTAACATTCCCCAGGCCAGAGCTCAGGTGGATGACCATCTCTGACTTCGAGGGCAGTGGGGAAATAGTTCTTGCTGTGTTTCCAAAAGGTAATCTCATCAGTCTCTTTCACAGGCCCTAGGATATAGTAAGAGCGTGTATAGGTTTTGCTGTCAGACAAACCACATATCTGGCTATTCTACTAGCCATGTGACCTTGGATGACTTGTTTGATATGCTACATAATAGCTGTCCACTCCTCTTTGCCTTCTCTCTCTCTCCCACTTTCATTTTTTTAAAAAATATCTCAGCCATTTTTTCTTTTGGGACCTTCCTCATAGGGTTGTGTTGAGAATTATATTCAGTAAAGCATATAAAAATCACCACTGTGTCTGGGACCAGACATGCTCTTAAGGACTCATTACTTCCCATTATTTTTATGTACCCTGGAAATCTTTGGGGTGGTGGTAACCAAAGTGGGTCCAGACACCTGAGTTTCTCTCTTTGTCATATGACTAGAATGAGTTTAAAAAGTTTCAGACTTTTAGGCATCAAATAATGATGATATTAAATGTGTATTAAACTACACCCATGGTCCTGAAAGACAGTATGTAGAGAAAATTGGAGGCTGCAAAATTCAACTGTAGTTATAGCATTCCTTACATATGTCGTTTCCTTTCCAAATGTTTTGAAGAAAATGTATCAGTGTAAGGAAATGAGCCATTTTAAAATAATAAACTGCATGAGATCCTAGTATCTTTTGGGATTTGAGCTTATATGCTCTTCAGCCAGTCTATCTAGACTAATTGAATCCGCTTAATTGAGCTACAAATCTATGAGGATGAGTTCTTAAGGGATTTTCCAAACATCCTGCTTACAGATAAATCAGAATGATTACAAAGTAGTCCTTCTGACTGTGCTTGGCTGCAGGAGACTATGAAATGAAAAACAAGATGAGAGGAAATGTGCACACTCTAAAATATGGAAAAGAGTTGGTGCAGGTTCAGGATTAGCTGTGCACAGATGTTGCTGTTGGCTCCTGGTTAAAGAATGTTTTCTCACTTTAAATCTGAATGATGATCTTATGTCTCCTGGAAATGGGACATAGATTGAGATATTTTCCCTATCAATTGGCCTTCTTGCTCTACTACTAAAATGTTTAAAGTGTTCTGAACAAATAGTAATTAAAGATGCAATTCTTTTGGAAAGGAAGATAAGTCACAGAACCCTGAAGTTAATGTAATTTCTCAGCACACTTTATCATCAGTATTCTGAGATCTACCCACAGCTAAAATTCATGGAATGAAGCTTTCTGAATTTCAAAATGCTTATTATTCTACCAGAAAAACAAAAAAGAGATGTGGTTAAAAACCAGGTGTTAAGAGGCCAGCTGACATCGAAGTTTGGCTGTTCCTTGGCATTTTAAACACTATGAATGATGTAAACTCTGTTTTCTGAAAATGCTTCAAGGAAAAGAATTAGTGGTCTAATCTGATCTCTAACCACTACATCCTTCCCATTTTCATTCACTATTTACAGATACAAGAAATGGAAGTCACGTATTTATAATTTGTCAAGCCAAAATATAATGAATTCCATTGTTAGATGAAATTTCATTTGTACACCTGAACAAATGACTTTGTTTCTTTAGCTTCAATATTCTGGGTTGTAGACTTTCCTATATTTTAACATGCAACCTAGCAGTAAAAGAGATTAGTTTTTCTGCAAAATATTAATGTTGGTACATTTGAATATTCTATTTCTTAACAGTAGAATATTTTCTTTGAAAAATTAAACTTCAGTATCAAAATGGGCAACCTAAGTAATGGGTTTATAAAAACAGAATCCATCCTCTTCCCAAACACATGTTACCTATAAGAACATAAAGAGGATCTACACACAAGCTTTCCAAATAATTTTTTTTTACAGTTTATTTTAAATATTGATCATAAACCAGGTTGGGAAACTCATACCTGGCTTGAAGGGGATGTCTTTGAGACTTAAAATGTTCCAATGAAATATTATCCCCTGACACAGTTAAATTAAATTTCATAAAGTTCATCCACTAGCCTCTTGGCCTCTACTTCCAAATTTGTTTTATCATATGTACCATAAATTGAAAAGCAACAGGAAAAATCATGCTGAGCAGCTGTCCTGCTTACATAAAAATTATGAGAATGAAATTAACTACAGTTTATGATTCCGTTTCAGTCCTGATGATGAAGAAGACACATTATAAAGGAGATTTCCATTGCTGCCATTTACAAATACCCAGGAGGACAATGTGTTGATGGTGTAAAACATGTTCTCTACACACACATAAGTAAGCGGAATAAGGCATTTAGATTCCACAGACTGCCTATGAGAGGGACTAAAAGACCTTGAAAAACCAATGTTTTCTCACAAATTCACATAACTCCTTAAAATTGCCCCTATTACTTACAGCTTTGGCTCATATCATTTTAGGGCCTATGAGATCTTTAGTTTAAAAAATATAATAGCTTATATTTGTAGGGTGAATTGCATATAATGAAGCAGTTTCATACCTATTCTCTCTTATGATCCTCATACCTTAGTTTTATAAAGACAAGGGTGGAAGAGAGTTCTGTGGAGATGAATGGGCCCTGAAAAGCACATGACTGAACCCAAGGATTTTAATCTAGGCTGCTCTCTCTTTTATGATGACAATGATATCTTTACTCATATTTCATTGTATATATTAATGTGTCTTATCTGGAAAAGCTAGGAAGGTTCATTTTGATGGAGGGAAAAAGGAAATAATGCAAAGCACTGATCCATGCCAAGAAAGACAGGTCAGTTTGAATGGGAAGCTCAGGAAAAGAGACAAGGTGACAAAAAGTAGAGGAGAAAGGACACCTTTCAAATACCCTGAACAAAATAATTCCACTTAAAACAACTAAAAATGCTGGAAGAAAATTTAAACACGCACACTCACACACACACACACACACACACACACATTGCATTACTCAGTTGTCAAGAAAGTGAGGCATTCTGAAAAATGAAAACAAATGTAAAAATGTGAATCCAAGAGAAAGCAAAACATTGATTCTGCATTTCACTCTTAGATATCTGATAAAACCTGGTGAAATGAGTTTTGATTTAAAAGCTGAAGACAAAGAAGGGGCATGACCAAGGGACAGAGTCTGAGAGTACCCTAGAATCTACATCTCAGTATAATGGTGCTCTGGAGACAAACCTGACCCACAGATTAAAACAGGAAAAGGTCTTGGCCCAGGCTAGAGGAAAAATAAAATAACCTCTTAGAATTCATAAGACAAGCCAACCAACATATGAAACTAAGTTCTGAATTTACACCATCTATGTGGAAAACAAAACATCTCCCAAAGAAATGTATTCTTGCCCTAGGTTTATGGTACACACAAAAGAATGTGTTCTCCTGTTTGGTGTTAGGGTAATGCTGGCCTCATAGAATGAGTAGGAATTATTAATTCTGCTTCTATTTTCTGAAAGAGATTGTTGAGAAATGGTATTTTTTTCTTTAAATATTTGGTGGAAGTCACCAGTGAAACCATCTAGATCTGCTGCTTTCATTTTGGAAGGTTATTATTAATTCAATTTCTTTAACAGATATGGCCCTATTCAGATTATCTTCATCTCTTCATGGGAAGTTTATTACATTGTGTCTTTCAAGGAATTAATACATTTCATTTAAGTTATCTAACTTTAGGTCATAGAGTTGTTTATAATATTCTTTTATTATCCTTAATGTCCATTGGATCATTAGTGATGGCCCTAATTTCATTTCCAATATTAGTAACTTTTTCTTCTTGTTTAGCCTGGCTAGTGGATTACCGTTTTATTATCTTTTCAAATAATCAGGTTTTGATGTCATTGATTTTTCTATGTTTTCCTGTTTTCAATTTCATTCATTTCTGCTCTAATTTTAATTCTTTACTTCTATGCTTTTTAAATTTGTATTCCTCTTCTTTCTCTTGTTTCATAAAGGAAGATTACGTTATGGATTTTAGCTCTACCTTCTTTCTGATACGTGAATTCAATGCTATGAGTTTTCTTGTAAATATTGCTTTTGCTGCATCTCACAAATTTTGATGTTTTATTTTTAAATTCAAATTTCAATTTGACTTTGAAAAAGTTTAATTTTTATTTATTTGGTTTAAAATATTTTTAATTTCTCTTGAGACTTCTTCTTTGACCCATGTGTTTTAGAAGTGTGTTGTTTGATCACCAGTATCCTACGTTTTCCAGTCATCTGTCTGATATTAATTTCCAGTTTAATCTCACTATAAGAGTCTACTTTATACTATGTCTATTCTTTTATATTTGTTAAGGTATGTTTTATGCCACAAAATACGGTCTATCTTTGTGACTGTTCCATGTGAGCTTGAAAAAAAATGGGTAATCTGATGTTCTTGAAATCCAGCGGATTGATGGTGCTGTTAAACTATATCCTTACTGATCTTGTGCCTGATTTATCTGTCCATTACTGACTGAGGTGTCTTGAAATCCCCTGCTATAATAGTAAATTTATCTATTTTTCCTTATAGTTTTATCACCTTTTTTTTCATTTATTTTGATATTCTGTTGGTAAATGCATATACATTATGGATTGTTATGTCTTCTTGAAGAACTGACCCCTTTATTGTTATATAATGTCCCTTTTCTTTTGACATCCAAACGGTTTATTTACATGATATAAAAAGCATATTTTCAACAGTGCATCAAGTATCTGAGAATAACATTATTTTTAATAAAAACAAAACCTTCTGGAGAGACCCTCCCTCTTTCAGGTCAGGCAGCTCAAATGTCCACCATGTCTAGCAGTGCAGAGACATGGAGCTCAGAGGCAACTTCCACTTCCCCTGAACTTGGGATCAGCCTTTCCAAGTGCTTCAGAGATGTGCCTGTTGCCTCTGACAGCTGCAGTGGCTCCTGTCCTTTCATCCTGAGGGCTAGTAGTTGCAAATGTTTTCATCCCAGCTCCAATAGTCTAAGGCAGAGATGGCCAGAATCTGAGGAAGGTCAAGGGGAAGGGAAGTTGCATCTGTAAATGCTCCTGAGTTTTCAGACAACCACTGCTGAAATTGATCTTCAAACCTCTTTCTCCAACAGCAGATTCTGGACAGATGCTGGGTAGGAGCTCCTGGCCAGAGGCTCCACACACCACATTTTCAGCACTGGGAAGCCTCCCCTCTTGGCCAGGCTCCACACTCATCTTCCCTGAAAACTGTTTGCAGAAGGATGACAAGACTTTATCCCCAAACTCCCCTGACTTAGCTGTTGTGCCTTCTGTGTCTGGCTGGTACCCAGGACAAAGGAACATCATAGTCTTTCAAGCGATTTTTTAACAGAATATACACATATCTGACCATCTTCACTCAGTGCCTCCGATACAACAAAAAGCCAGAGGGCCGTCCAGTGCCCCAGCCTGTGGTTGATGCACAAGGCAATGACCTCCTCCTGTGGGATCTGGCAACCGAGGACCCTGCCTGAGCCAAGAGAGAGGCCTGGCAGGGAGGGGTTTGGGGGAAGGGCAGTGCATTTTTTTCCAGACTTACACTCTGCAAAGCGGGTTCTGACCTGTGACTGGAGGATGGGCTGCATCTGGCGAGAGCTGAGGCTCTGGAGGCACAATGGACTGGACGACCAGGGAGCGCAGGGGGGCCCAGGAAGCCGCAGGGCGGCAGGGCCATCCATAGAAGCCAACTACAGCCCGCCCCGGCCAGGCCGAGTGCTCTGGGGAGTGCTGGTGAAGGTGAAGAAGCAGCCACCTGCCCACCCACCAGTCCCAACCCAGCAAACTCAGTGATGGGCCAAGACAGGTCGCAAGCTGCTCGGAGGTCAGGCCAGCCCACTGTTCAACAGTTCATTAACGGTGTTGGGCTCCTGGGACGAAACCCGCCAGCAGCCTTTCTTCCGTCACGAAAAACCTGCCACTAAACTCCTGGCTAAGCCCATTTTCCTCGAATGAAAGTCTGGCTGCAAAGGGGCCCCGGGGCAACGGGAGACCAGGCGTCGCTCGGCCTGTGAAACCTCAGTCGGGCATTGGAAACCATTCGTGCCATCAGAGATCTCAAAACCGGCATAACTGGAAACCAGCTTACCTGAAACCAACTTCTGCATCATCAGAGCATCTTCTCCTCCTTCTCTTCTCCCCTGCGACCGCACCGGGCTGGGCGCAGAACCTCGTGTTTGCGCTGAGAAGAACGACATCCTGCAGAAGAGATGCTGGAGCGCCGGACACCGTGGAAACCCTGAGCTTTTACCACACGCTGCACTGTTTCTTCCAAAAATAAAATCTGACCAAATTGAAGTGGCCGCGTGGCCTGAACTGTTCTAAGGAACCACAGGAAGATGTTGAGAAACGCCAGGCGGCCGGCGGTCTGAGAGGACTAGCGGGCTTCGGCTTCTGACCCGATGACTGAGGGTTATAAATCCGGGGAGCACAAATCAGTCCTCTTCCCGAAGCAGCCTGCTCAACCCGGGAGCTCCCTTCACCTTCGTGCCCGGCACGCCACCCGCTGCCCTGGGGCCACGGCCCAGCCGGAGGCGCAGGCTGCACGGCTGCCACACGGCGAGCCCCTCACAAAACCCAGGGCAGGAAAGGCAGCGGACTGACTTCCGATCCCCGACTTCCGGTCCGCCCTGCATACTGGGGCCCGGCGTGCTGGGTCGCTGCGCTCAGGTTCTGCTCCCCAGCGAGGCAGGCTTGGCCTGCAGTGTCTCTCGTTATCGCTGGTAATATAGGTGAGATTTACTGTATGGAATTGGTTCACGTGATTATGGAGACTGATGAGGTCCACAATCTGCAGGATGGTCAACAAGCTGGAGATCTGGGAGAGCAGATGGTGTGGCTCCAAGTAGGAAGGCCCTCAAGCTCCAGACCCAAGAAAAGGCTTGTTTCACTTGGAGTCCCAAGTAGCTGCAAACGGCAGTGTCCCAGTTTGAAGACTGCCAATAGAATTCTATCTTACCCAGGGAAGGGTCTGCTTTTTTTGTTCTATTCAGGCCTTCAACTGATTTGAGGAGGCCCACCCACATTGGGGAGCACCCTCTGCTTTGTTCAGTCTGTTGATTCAAATGTTAATCTCATCCACAATCACCTTCACAGACAAACTCAGAATTATATTTGACCAAGTGTCTGGGCACCTCGTGACCCAGTCAAATTGACATGACAAATTAACCATTACATCATCTTTTTAAAAAAATTAAATTGGAAAAAGAAATACAAATGAAAGAGAAGAGGAGGAAATGCATATGCAGTCCAATATCAAATAGGTTTCTAGACGATGGCTTCTTATTCATTTCTTGCTTATTCAACTATATTTAGCCACATTTTACTGGGTTTATTTTCTTAATCCCACTTGTCATGCTATTCAATGAGCAATGACAATGTGCAGGTATCGACAACTGTTGAAATTGTGGTTTCAGTACTGAAATATGCTCTAATTTGAAATTTTTATATTAATCAAAATTAATTGTCAAGATGAAGTTCAACAGACATAATGGACATGTGTAAACTACCTGGTTTATTTTATCAAAGTACTCTATATATTTAGGGGTCTTTATATAACGTTTTTAATCTTGACCACCTGTGAGATTCTTTTTACAATACAATTTACACCATTTTGAAAATATTACAGTTGGGGATAGCGAGATGAGTAGGACAGGAGACCTACTTTTAAGAAAGCTTAAAATCGAATACAGGTAATGCTAAGGATACCACCTGTGCATATCATACACATGTTAAGTGCTATGGAAAATAATATTTTATAAAGCTAAGCTTTTTATAGAAATATTAATAAGTATGAAGTTTAAATTTTACTTGGGAAATCATGTTTTTGTTTAATCTTTGTAATATATCTATTATTACTCTCTAACTTTTTGGTTATTAGTTCTGTGTCTCAGCTGTTTATTTTCAGCTGTTTATTTTCACTCTTCTCCATTTTTTTCTGTTTACAATATAATTAAAGAGTTAATACAAACTATAGAGTATTGCAAAAATATATCTTAGGATTGTGGACTTAATCTTTTATTTAAGATATAGTCAGTGAAAGATTCTAGTTTGGTTGCTAAATTTTGTATGGTTAAAGCTTCATTCATAAAAGGAAAGGATTAAAGATTACTCTTTTAATTCATAAAATAGAAATTATTTCAAGCATACTTAATGTGTAAAGTGTATATAACAGAGAGGAAAGAATTCTAATTACATGCTTGACTTGAGGAACTTAATTTAGTTGCCTGAGAAAAGTTAGTTTGATAAAATATTTTTGTTGATGTAATTTCCACAGACCAACATGGTACTTTCACTCATAGACTGATTAATTGGTGACAACTGATATTTTTATTTTTGTTTCTAAAAAGAGTAATAATAGATATTTTAGATAATAACATATAATAGATATGTTACAAAGAATAAACAAAAACATGATCTCCCAAGTAAAATTTAAACTTCATATTTATTAATATTTCTATAAAAAGCTTAGCTTTGTAAAATACTATTTGGCTAATTGTAGTTCTGAATGAGAAAGTTAAAACACTGACTCTTCCTGGGAAAATATAGGAGGAAATCGCCATTGCCTGGGTTAGGTAAATATAACACATTAAGCAATAATCATAAAGTTTAAAGAAAAAGATGCATTGGTCTCCATTCAAACTAAGAAATTCTTTTTATTAAATCATGCCAGGAGCATGAAAATATAAGCTACAACATGGATGGATTTTGCTTCTAAACGTGACAAACTAAGTCTCTACCAGATAACCCTCTGCAAAATGCAACTGAAAATCTTGGACATAATAGGAAAAGCAACTACCTGAAGAGTGAACAGCAACAGAAAGACTCTGGTGAGGAATGCACTTTGAGAGGATTAGAGCCTGGGAGCTATCAAGGTTCTTTTGCTTGTAGCCTTGGGCCAAGTTCAGTCTCTGTAGCATGTACCGTCTTTCTGGCCAGAGATACCTGGAAAGTGGGGTTGGGAAACACTGAAAGCTGAAGAGAGGGGAAGAATCCCCCAAATATTTCTACCCACATCTCCGACTGACCCCTGAAACCACATTTATAGGATGGACTGAAAACATCTCGGCTAAAGACAAATGATCTGGGCTAAGACCCAGCTGCATCCTAAGGAATACAGTTTACAGCTCAAACTCAGTGAAGAAAATTATTTGCTAAAACATATGAAACAATATTCATCAGAGAAATCTTACAGGATTCAGAATCTCCTTAAGTTAATATTCATAATACCTAGGGTATAATCCAAGATTAATAGACATATGAAGAATCAGGAAAATAGAACACATTCTCAGAAGAAAATCAATGGAGTCTGATCCTGAGATGACCCAGATGTTTCAACTAATAGACAAAAATTTTAAAGCAGCAGTTATATGTATTTTTAATAAATAAAACATATTTTCAACGAATGAGAAAGAATAAGTATTAAGAAAGAAGTAAAAACAACGAAGTTTTATTTTCATTTCAAATGTCAATTCTGCAAAGAAAAGTAGAATTTATGGAATAAAATATTCACACACAATAAAATTGCTAAAATTAAAAAGCAGTTAACACTAAGTGCTGAGGAGGATGTGGATCAGGAAATCTCATACATCACTGGTGGGGATGAAAAATGTTCTGGAAGTTTCTCAAAAGTTAAACGTATATTTAACAAGTGACTCAATAATTCTATTCCTCGGTATTTACCAAAAAGAAATTAAACTATGTCAACAAAGACTGGTACATAGCAGCTTTATACTCAACAGCCTAAACTAAAGCCAACTCCAATGCCCACTAACGGAACAGATCCACAAACTTGGTCTCCTCACAATTATAATAGTATGCAGCAACAAAAGTGAGTGTTGGGCTTCCCTGGTGGCACAGTGGTTGAGCGTCCGCCTGGCAATGCAGGGGACATGGGTTCGTGCCCCGGTCTGGGAGGATCTCATATGCCACGGAGCAGCTAAAAAAAAAAGTGAATGTCTTACTTTTATTAATAACATGTATATCAAAAAAAATAACATGTATATCAAAAACACTTTAATGACTGAAGGTAGACAGATACAAAAGAAGATACGTTATAATTCCTTTAGTATCACATTCTGAAACTGGCTAAACTCTTTTGTACTTACAGACTGCAAAGCAATGTCTACGTGGGTTTGGGATGGAGGAGCTAATAATGTTGTGAAGCACAAAGGGTCTTTGTGGGATGAAGCAGTGTTGTGTCTTTTTTTTTTTTTTTTTTTGTGGTACGCGGGCCTCTCACTGTTGTGGCCTCTCCCGTTGCGGAGCACAGGCTCTGGACGCGCAGGCTCAGCGGCCACGGCTCACGGGCCTAGCCGCTCCGCGGCATGTGGGATCTGCCCGGACCGGGGCACGAACCCGTGTTCCCTGCATCGGCAGGCAGACTCTCAACCACTGCGCCACCAGGGAAGCCCAGTGTTGTGTCTTAATTGTGGCAATAGCAAAATATTTTAATAGGCAATCGAAAATATGTAGGGTTAGCATCAGAACTTACTCAACTGTTGACGAGTTATAGGATATTAAATTTAAAAATTTGTTTAAATGTTCTTAACCCAGGTTTCCTTTGCTTAAATGATAGAGAGTCTTTTCATTATTCTTAAAACCTGTCAGCATCAAGGAACATATTTTGTGAAATGCTGCTGTAGGGGGATAGAAAAATAACAAACCAAGGAAACTAAGTGTAAGCCCCTTACTCCCTTGTAGAAGATAGAGCAGGAATACAAATATCTCTATCACATTTAGTGCTAAGTGCTATAAAAAGATTTTTTAAATGTGCTAGAAATTTTAACAATGTATCTCCCATGTCCCTTCTTAAATGCAGTTTAAAGACACAAGAATGAGACCTTCTGAGCTAAAATTTCCCCTGGTAGTCTCTGTTTTTAATATAACCTACGTGCTAGAAATATTAACACCTTCCTAATAAATTTAGATATGAAGAGAATTCCCTTACAAGGAGAATTGTTTTGATATATAATTATTTAGTTGTAGGAATTTCAGAGGAACATAAAAATGTTGCTGAGTAGGTACAAAATTCTATAGGTTTAGAGACAATGACACGGACCCAATTTATATAATCCTGTATAACATCAAGGGAACTCTTAAGTTCTGTTTTGCTAATAAAGTAGAAGCTAAAAGGTGAAACAGTTTCACATATTTTCATGTCCAGCAGTCTAAATAAAACCTAAAGGAAAGATTGATCTGTGCTTTATGTTCTTCCCCCACCTTTCTCAATGTCCCTAACAGAATTGATTTATTTGAGCATCTAGTTTTTAAAAGAACAGTTTCTAGCAAAACTTATGCCTATAGTAACCTTTGGCAGTTTGTCATTTAAAAGGCATGGTAACCCTTGACCAACAGATTTTACAACTGTTTATCTTTCTTTGAACCTTACACACATTGAACCCAATTTGCTGAGTAGGTGTGTTTTTCCCTTGTTCATGTTTTTAACACATTTTGCCTTCGTGGTGTTAAAATAATAGAGTTTCCCCAAACAACTATATTATTTTCATCACATAGTTTACATCGCATTATTTCAAGTCCTTTTTCCCATCCTAGTTTACCATCCTGAGTTTGAGCTGCATAGCTGAGCCAGCCTTAGGCAGGTTGCAAATCGCACACCAAAGCACCTGGGCCCAAGGTCACCGCTGACTGCAGGACCTCTGATTCATTCCTCACTGCAACAGCAGGGCCTGGGAACTCCTGCATTCACTCCAGTTCTTGACAGAGACTAAAGTAAGGGGTTCTTTCCAAGCATGCCATGATGTCCAAAAACTTTTGTGCATTCCTAAAATGTTGAACTGTTTGAAAAGGCTCAATAAAGAATGAAAAATCTATACGCACAAAAGCTAGCATTAGTTTGGAAAGACAGAACATTTCCAGGGCTGTCCTGATTCTGACTCCAGTTATTGGGAAATCTATGCCTCGTCATGGGAGTAATTTTTCTTTGCCTTGCTCCCACCCTCTCCAGCTCCTAGTCTTGAGTTATATACAGCTTGAGTTATATACAGCTTTGGTCATGGACTCAGAGAGACTCCATTACTGCAGACCCACACAGGCCTCTGAGGCAGAAGTTACCACTCGCTGGGTCTTCCCTCCCTTATAACATTTAGTTTTTCTGTTCTTCTATAATGTACATGGAAGAAAGTTGGAGGAGAGTATCTGTTTTCACATTTTACACATAGCAAAGTATGATGAATGGCTGAGGTATTTAAGTTCACATAATAGTTATCAGCCATTCAAGGTATACGGTGTCTTGACTTTCTATTTAATTCCTCACTAGATCATATTGTTAAAAAAGACTCTATCATATGGTTTTCAAATCATTAAACTCAGAAAAAAATTAAAATATCCCAAAAAAATACTTGTAATTGTACACAGGAGATTCAACTGGCTACCAGAGTTTTAAATGCTTACTTGAATATTTTTGGCCGTGTGTGAATATAAATTACATGCAAACGTAGTCTTTGTCATCAGAGTGAAATAGCTTATTATGACTAGGAGTACTGAACTAATTTGTTACATTTATTTTATTTTGTATTTTGAAGTTCATGTTAATATGAATGTTGGAATATAAGAGTCCTTGTAATTGGATTACCAGACTATCTGAGTATTAAAAAAGATGTGAAAAAATTGCTTCCAGTTCAATTAGGTTCAAAAAGATTTATTGAGATCCTGAAATATCAGACTTGCCAAAGGGGAGAACCATCTTCCAAACTCATCTTTCTTTTCTAAATTTGGTTGTTCAAAATCACTGCATTTACTGCAATTAATAAAAAATCTCTGGCAAGGCATAAGAGTGTTCCTGATGAAAGCTGCAAGCACTCTCCCCAAAAGACTTGGAATGACACTAAATTAATATGAGGGAGGAAAGGAAGAATTAATTAGTACATGATAGCAGAGCATTAGATGTTGATTTATTAGTCAGGACCAGCGTTAGCCGAGTTTAGTTTATAAACCTCAAACCGTATCCTTCCCAGGTTCGTTCTCATCACCACCATAAATTGTATATATATTAACTGATAATAATTTGTCAGAAACAAACATAAGGGGCTCTTAGTCAGATGGTGACACAAGTGTGGATGTGTATATTTCCTGTTATTAAAATGACCAGAGGAATATAACAGTGATGGGGGAAATTACATCAGCATAGAAAAATGAAGTTCCCTAACATAAGCAAATAAAAATAGAAACAAAGCAGGGCTCATAATATTATTGCCAGACATAGTAGTGTTCAAGGCAATAAACTTGAAAGGAATAATAAGGACTATTTTCTCTTGATAAATGTTACAATGCACATGAAATGTGGGGTTTTCTTGGTATAACTAGATTTTATCTTTCCTATATTGCCGATTTTATAATTCTGATTAATTAGAATAAATGCTGACCTGAATACGTTTTATGTGTAATATTCAGCTAAAATGAGTTTTATGTGGAATATTCTGGTGCTTTAATGCCCCCTTTTTTGGAGGAATGGGTAATATTATTTTTTACAGGTGCAGAAGGAGGTGGTAGTGAGTAAGACCATTGAACTAAAGGAACTATGTACATGTTAGTCATTCACTACACCCCTTCACAGGTACAGAACAATGGGTTTTGTTAAACTGTATCACATAAATGCATACAGAAATCTATTTAATTGTTACTAGCAAACTTTATTGGGTCAATAAAATTGGAAAAATCTGAGAAAATCATAAATTGTTGTGCTAAAGAGCATGTAATAAAAAATGTAGGGCAAAATATTTATAAATACAAGGATAATATAGGACAATTTAAGCTACAAAATAATTAATGATAGTGATGAATTATAACTAATAAAATAAAACAACTATCCATGAGTCTCTCCTGATATAAATAATCACATAAATAAATAAATAGGAGAGAAGGGAAAACTGTGCCTTACAGTATAATTCCAACATATAAATAGAGAAGGAATGTGAAAATGGAAAATCACCATTTACAAACACCACACAATCAAATTTGTTTCAAGCAAAGATGATCATAGATGCTAAAATTAGTGGGCAAAAGTCTGAAGAGACACAGAGTATTTCCATGCTCTAAAAATGTCACTACACAAGATACGTTTTAATAACAAAGGGAGAAATTAAAGTCGTATTTTATCCAAGTTACCATAGTGAACATTATAAGAAATGAGAGATATCAATGCCCATACCTCGTGATGTGAGGCACTGAGAAGGGTACACAGTCTGTGATATTCTGGCAAAAACATGCCTAACCTGAATTTAATCAGAATGAAACATCAGACAAACCTAACCAGAGGGGCATTCTAGAATATAACTGGCCGGTACACTTCAAAGTGTCCAAGTCCTGAAACACAAATGAAGGCTGATCAGCTTTCCCCGACTGGAGGAGATTAAAGACCCAAACAACTAATAGGAACAGGGGTCTGGGATCATCTCCTGGAGTAACAACAAAAAAAGAGCAACAGTTTAATAACTGACAAATTCAAATAAGGTCTGTAGATTAGTGGATAGCATCTTATTGATGTGTTACTCATAATTAAAGCAACCTCATACATTCATGCCGATATTCTCATAATATAATCGTATGATACACAGATGTAGCATTAGAAGTAATTTTAAGCCCTCTTCTACAAGAGAAACCAATACATTGAAAAACCTTACTCCTGTTCTTGGACAAGTTCAAGTCTTGTGGGTCTGTTTCTCCACCTCAATATGGGATCAATAACATAAATTTCTTGTTTTCAGTTTCAAATATATAAAAATAAGTGCCATAGGAAGTTCTTGTAACACAGTAGCACTCAAAAATGATAGTAGGGGGCTCCCCTGGTGGCGCAGTTGTTCAGAGTCCGCCTGCCGATGCAGGGGAGGCAGGTTCGTGCCCCGGTCCGGGAAGATCCCACATGCCGCGGAGCGGCTGGGCCCATGAGCCATGGCCACTGAGCCTGCGCGTCCAGAGCCTGTGCTCCGCAACGGGAGAGGCCACAACAGTGAGAGGTTCACGTGCCGCAAAAAAAAAAAAAAAAGGTAGTAGGCTCTTCATTTTTTCTCCTATTTATTATATTGTAAATCCTGATACCTCAATTTTAACTACAACCGCTTATGAGATCTTCTTGACAGTCAATTATTATTGAGAGACTGAATATGCAAATGAACAATGGCCAGACCACACATGACAACAGAAGTCTGACCCACAACCTCTGCAGAAATCACTCCAGGACTCCCAGACAGGGATGACGGCTGCCATCCATCATGTTTTTGCCACCATCTCAGGACCAACCAGAGAAAGCCAATGTGCTCCTTCAATAGTCACATACTTCCTTTTCCTTCCTTTATTTTGATCTTTGACTATTTTCTACAATTAAGTCTACTAACAATCCTACGTAGAGCATCAAATAAT
This sequence comes from Tursiops truncatus, assembly GCF_011762595.2. NCBI lineage: Eukaryota > Metazoa > Chordata > Mammalia > Artiodactyla > Delphinidae > Tursiops > Tursiops truncatus. The sequence continues at coordinate 150,309,103 of NC_047035.1, forward strand.
GCACACAATTTTTAACTGTTCTCACATTAAAAATATTTAATCTTTCATTTGCCTGTGGTTGTTTCCCCCCGCAGTTTCTAAAGACAAATTTTTCCCGTAAAACTATACCTCCGAGAAATCTGATGATGCTGGCATAGTGTTCTGGACTCTTGCTGTGGTACCACGGACAGCAGGATGCTCCTTTATTAAAAAATGTAGAGCTCGCTTGCAGCCACTCTCATAGCCAGAAGATCGAAAGCAAGATATTTTTAAACACAGGTTTTTATGAGACATGTATTTTATGGAATTACATTAAGACCAAATAATAAGAAAATCACTATGATGCTCTGAGCGTGGTGTAGATTATCCTGGCTCTGGTTGTGCCATTCTGTTGGCTTGACAGTACCACCCTGTGCATGTAAATATATGCAATGGTCTGTGGAGGCACCATGTGGCTTGGCATGCCAGTTATCACTCTTACCCCACAAGATGTCTTATCTGGAAAGGTCACTATGGCAGGAGATGGGCAATTGGTGGGAATCTATGGTAGAAGAAGACTTCACGAATCTTTCTCCAACATTACAGCCTCCTCCTAGCACACAGCATCCCTTCCATAGACAGGGCAAACAGCAGGTACTTAACAGGACCCATCTGAAAAGCTGGCCCTAGTTTGGTTTTTGGTAGGATTAACCTAGATGTAAGCTTATGTTCCTGTTCCTCATTTGGAATTTTGTATGTAAACTTCGAAACAACTTCAAAAATGTTCATTTACATAGAGGTCAGATTTGTTGGATTTTTCAACCAGTTCTAGATTGCAATATCAACTCCCCTCAACTTGTGATTTTCCTCTCCATTCTGCCTCCTTGAACGGTCATCCAGTTCACAGAGAATCATATCTTTGGATTTGTTTTTTCTCTTTCTCATTGTCCAAATCCCGGTCCTATGTACATTCTTCTTCCTACTCTTTGCTTCCACTGCATTACTTACATTCACTGGGGACTAAATTTTACCAAGCATGGTCCAAAGTGCTGGAGATACAAAGATACACAATCCCTGCTATTCATAGTATCACAGTTCAGTCAGGAAGGTAGGCAAGGAAAGCAGCACCTACAGAGAAGAAGAACGGGGTCAAGGTGTACATAGGAGTGGAGCGTTACACAGATGGTGGGAACGTGTGGTCAGGCAGGTTTCCTGGAGGAGAGGCAGCTGAGATGAGCGTTAAAGGGTCAGTAAAGGATGAGGCAGAGCCAGCTGCAAGGAGAGGGACCTGCGTATGCACTCAGGGCCCGACTTAGAAAGGACCCCTGCTTGGCTTAAAGCTCTGATGTCATCATCTTGAAATTCTTAGTCATTTTTGGCCAAGAGGCCCCACATTTTCATTTTGCATTCGGCTCTACAGATTATGTGTCTAGTTCAGGAACGAGGGAATACACATGGAAAGGCACAGAGGCATCAAAGAGCATGGTAAGCTGAGGCATGGCAGTGGGTTCAGTGTGACTGCAGGGAGGTGTGGGGGGGGGGGCCTGACTGGGCAAAAGTTTGGTGAATAAGAGGAGAACCTAAGGTGAGGGCGGGCCACACTTACGGAGTGAGAAGAGGGCTGCACTAAGCTCCAGAGAGAATTTCCGTGTAAAGAGATAACAGAGGTAGAGACATCTGCAGAGGAGATAAAGGAAGTGTGTCCAGAGAGAAGGGAAGGGATAGGAAGTGGAGAATTGGTGAAGTGAGACAAATGAATTTGGTCTCACTTGAGAATTTGGGCTTGCCATATGGAGGATACTGAACAAGAGTGGACATAATTATAGGAGTAATAAGGAAGAAGTCAGGTTTCAGTGGGTTCGTGGCTATGCTGAAGGAAAGGAAGAGATTAGAGAGGGCAATGTTAGAATTACAGAAGAGGAAGGGAAGGGAACGATGATGGAGCAAGTTCCCAGGAAACAAGGCAGAGAGTCCTCATCCCCTTGGACCTAGATTACAGGAGGGGATCCCACTAGCATCTCCCCAGCATTAGCCCATATGTACATCTCTGACAGAGCGGCCTCATCCAAAGCCACATTCGGTGGTGACTCCTCTGTCATGGCACTAACTGGCTCCCTTGACTCTTTACGTCTCTACTTTCCTCATCTCAGCATAATTTTTATCCATCCTTCACACTGAGCCCTTCCAAAGACTCTTCCTAAATGATGAATTTTTCTCACGACTCTTATTGTAACTGTTACCCGTAGTTCATAATCAACTAGAGTGAACTATCCCTAATGTACTGCATTTCTGCTGTGCCCACTAATCCCTTCTGAGAAAAAACACACCATGTTTCTTTAGTCATCCTTAAGTTCTTCTGTGTCAGGCAACCTACCATCTTTCTTGTTAACACGGTTCAGAAACTGCATCAAGGTGCCCCCGGGGAGCAAGCCAACTTGTGTGGGCACCGCAATATATTTTAAACTTTTGAAGGAAACGCAGAGATACTTGACATCTGTCAAACACTGCTAAGATACTAGCTTCAATAATTAGTGGTTTCAACATGAGATCACACTATATTACTTTCAGTAATGTCACATCTTTGCAAAGCAGAGGTTTGGGTGCTTGCTGTGAAAAAAAGCATGTGCAGTGAAAATCAATGCAGATCGAGAAATGAGGATTAAGAAATTGTGCAATGCCCAACAGGTGTACATTTTCTAGTACTGAGTAATGGTAGTTATTTAACTATAAAATAAAACTATTATTTATCTTTCAACTTACGTGTATTATTTTTTCTAATGGCCACTAAGTTGTTAAGACATAAACACTTAATAAGTTTTTTGGACTCAGCTACTTAGTAAACGGAGCTGTGTTTATTTTGGAATAGGGTAATGCAGACAGAGACACCAAGGCAATGTGTGGATTGACCAAGCTTGAGGATCTCTGCCCTGTGTTTTCAGACTAGGGACCCAGACTGAAGCCAACTGTGGCTCTCTGGCCAGCAGTCCGCAGTGGATCTGCTATGAGATCACAGTCCAACAGTGGAGAGAGCTGCTGAAACCAATCAACCCCAGCAGATCTGCTCTCCATAGGAGAGTCCACATGAAACGCACAGATGAGGACCCCGTAGTGGAATTGCCTTGGGATAGAGTGGGGTCAGAAAACATGGTGGAGAAGCAGGAGGCAGCAAGTGTTTGGACTGTAGCCCTGCCTGTAACTAACCCACCTTCAGGACTGAGCACCAAAAAAGGAAGGAGCTGGCCATTCCACAGTGGGGCAGACCAGTCAGGGACAGGGAGAGACAGGCAAAGACTGACCCCTAGGAGCAGCCTGTGTAAGCTGCTTCATTACAGCTGTCCTTTTACTCTGTGTGTGGACAGATGATGCCCCAGGTCCAGACCATGAAAGTGTCTTCTTATGTTTCTTTATAAATCTTTACATCCTTATACTAACTCCTCCCAACACACAGATCTGCTGTAGCTAGTGTGTTCTTGACCTTTGCAGTCCTCAAGAGCCTAATTATCATATTAGCACTTCGTATGTGTTGTTTTTTCCTTTAGTTGTTTTATATGTACTTTTAATTTCCTAAATTAAAGTTTTTGTTATCAGGAGACCTATTTTTATGTAAAACTCACAATATTAGCCACATATTTTTTATTATAAAATATGATTTAAAGTATAGCAGGCTGTGTACTTTTGAACCTTATCAATTCTGCTGCATTATTTTAAACATAAGAAAAATCGTGTCACTAAAAGTAAAACAAAAAGGCCAAGATGATATATAATGAGTCACATGACCACAATTCAGCCTTAAGGCTTTGATTCCAAAGCAGCGTTTCCACTGCGGCCGTGGGGTTAAATGTGCCTACTGAGTTGTCGCTAATTGAGCCTTAACCTCCGTCAAAGGTATCAACTAAAATCCTCTTAACTGAATGTAACATTATGTAATGTAGTGTAGAATTTGGTAAACGTGTCTTAGCCCAATAACACTCCATCCCATAAAATTAACGTTTCAATTGTAATACAAATTAAAATATTAATATTAAGAGGTATTTGCTCAGCATGGTTCCTAGAGCATTACCTGTTAAAATATGTATTGAGTCCCAGGGAGATCTACCAAGGGAAAATACCAGTTAAGTATCTTCTCTTTGCCAAACTTATCAAAATTTTTTATGATTCTCTGTTATTAAAAAAATATATATATATATATACACACATACACACACATATATGTTTTCATTTTGTATGTTAACAAATCTTGTCATCTAGAATTTTTTGCCAGTTTGCTTATCATCTGCTCCATTATGTGTTCTTGTAGTCTGTGTATTCTTCAGAGAGGTTATTTTTCTTTAGAAACTCCATTGTCTGGTGGTGAAACGTATTATCCCCATATTGTGGGAGCCAGATATTCACCGACCCGAGATCACTCATGATTAATGACACTCAGATCTGAAGAATGTTGGCTTTGCTTATTGGGCTCTTATGCTACTTGTGTAATTCACATTGTGTGTCCTGAGGGAGGGGAAGGCAAAGGCTATACGAACATTTATGAAGACATAAATATATCTGTTCTTGTAGAACTGTTTCCATTTATGTAGACTGGTATATATTTTAGATATCCATTTAATGTCTAATCATTGCAATAGTCTGTGAAACATCTTTCTTACATAGGCAGCTACGCATATTTGTTTTCATCTTGTGACTATATTGCTTAATTCTTTAAAATGTCTCAGGGTTGCGTTGTCAGAATACTGTGCGACTCATGTAATTTAAGTCATGTGTAAGGAACACATTTTCTAACATGCACTCAAGATGGATTTGTAGTTCAGCATGAAAACACAAATATTTATCATTTTTCTTCCTCCATACTCTCTAGGTGAAAATTTTTTCTCATGGTTTTTAAATTAAAAAATTCCTTACAGCTCTGTTAAAAAATGTAATCACTAGTTCTGCATAGGGCAAATAACCATGATTTATATTATGTTACCATGGATTGGTCACATTTTCCAATTTATTGATTTAATTATTTTCATTTCTAAACAAACTGGCCTGAGATTGAAACTTGATGATAATTTAAATGTAGTACATGCTGGGTGTTCACTAAGAGGATTGTAGTTTTTTGATCAAAATATTTTATATTAATGTATGGTTTTGACACAGTTTATTTGTTTAACAAGTATTTATTGAGTACTCATCTTGTGCAAAGCCCTGCAGAAGTGTGCCCTAGAAAATGAGTAAAACCTAAACCTTACCCTCAAGAGAGATTAAAGATTCATTGTGAAAATCAGCAGATACATAAAAACATACACAAGATTGAATAATGACATGGAGACTGGGGCACGAAAGGAAAATGTTGTGTGTGATTGAGAGAAAGGGGATTCTGTGTCTACCAAGCTCTGAATTATAGCATCATTTAGACTATGGAATAAAATATATGTGTAATATAATATAGTGTATATGCATATATGTGAAATAATGTTCATATAATATTATATATGTATATTTTAGTTAAAATAAAAGTTTAAAATTATCAAAATTCTACTATTCTACCAAAAATTGGGTTAATAATTTTGTATATTTCATTCCAGCCTTTCTCCTATGAATTTAAGTTTTACATAATTGTAATTGAAGGCAAAATGTAACTGTAATTCTTTAAAAACTATCATTGGTATAGTGTAAACATTTGCACAATGCTACATTTCTTCATAACCATCATTTGGAATGAGAGCATAACATTTTTCTTCCAGAGGATGTACTATATTTTTTCTAATTTTCTTCTACTATTATTTATTTTGGTTGTTTATAGAAGTTCACTCTTTTATATAGCTGGTTTTGAAAAACATATTCATGCATATAGTTTTGTCCCCTCTCAGTTTAAAGCCTTTCCTTAGAAGAAGTTCCAAAAAGTGGGACAAATGTTATACAAACTATTATTGAAGTGTCACTTTTAAGCTGTGTGCTATCCTTTACATCTTTGTGTCATTTAGAACATTTTCATAACAGAAGAATTTCAAGGAAACCTACCAAAGCCAAAATATGTATTTATGCTGGTAGATTTTCAGGGCAATGGTTCAGAACTGAGGGGTTTATACTGTGACATAAATTTACTCCCTAAAGAGGGCATTGTAAGTGAGCACTATAATTTTATGAATAGATTCATCTCATCATACAATTTTTATTATACTTTTAATATGTATAATGTTACATTTTTCTTTGGATGTCAGCATTATTACATGAATTTAAAAGTTTTGTGCTTTGAATTTTTAGAGTGAACATTTCAGTTCGTGTATTCATCTTTTTTTAATAAAAAGCTTCTTAAAAGTTTTTCTACAGCTGAAAATAATTAAATCCTTTCATAAAATTAAAGTGTGCAAATTCATTGGTAATACAAATAATTATTCTGCAGATGACAATGCGTAGAATCTTGTCTTCTTAAATTCCAGGTGTTTCTGAGCCTTACTTTCATCGGGTTAAACTCTTCGTAATTTAGAGTCAAATTTGCAAAGATAAAGCTGGTGGTTCCTCCTTGCAAACAAGTATATAATGAACCCTTATTTCAAATTTGTACAAAGCTTTTGGCTACTAGGTAACTTTCAGGGTCACTTATATTATATTAACATCAGGGAATTCCATTCTCCGTACTTTCATCTCTGGCACAGTGACCTTGTCACCAGGTGGCTTCCTGTAGAGAGGTGAGCAGAGACACTTTCTCAGTATCATTCAAGGACATGTTAAAGGTCTTAGAGCAAAAGTGGCCTATTTTTTCATGACGACATCAGTATGATCAAAGAATATGATTTATTTTTCTCATTAAGTACATTACCTTATGAATACTTCAATTGAGTTTCCATTAGTTGATTTGAATCATTAAATGTAAACTACAAGAAAAATTATTCTTTTAAAGCTCATTTATTTAAATTTTTAATAATCTGTCAATGCTTCCCTTCAATTTCAGATATTAACCCTTAACATTCATAAACTGAGAATGATTAGCATTTTCTTTAGAAGGGAACCACTCACACCACCATTTAGATATTTTACTTATATAAAGTATTTTACCTAATTAAGTGCTTACTCATTAGCAATTATTCAGATGTCTCCAAATTCTTATAAATAATGCATTAATGACAAATGTAATTATTTCAATTAAAAAATAAAAACAATTCTGACATTGGTTCCCTAGTCATTTTCTTGGTTCTAAAGTGGCTCCAAATCTCCTTTGAAAAGTTTTTTTGTGTGTATTTAATATATACATACTATCAATGACCAAAACAACCAGAAGAACACTATTTTTACTTTGTTTTTTTCTGATTGAAATATAAAGTAGATATGCGATGTGGAGTTTACATGTTGGTAAATTCAGCATTTTTCTCATATTTCCCTTGTTCCTTACAGAGTATGCCCACAGTTTGGAGGTTGGTCTGCTCTGAGCTTCTTTTATTCCTTTGAAGGCATGAGGCAGGGAGAGGACATGAGTGTTTATAGTGTCACCGTAAAAGTTTTCCACTTAAATTATGCAATTGAGGATATGTGATTATAATTTCTGTCATTACCAATCTACTTACACGTCACTTTCAGCTATTTCAAATCCAGCTCCTCTTTGTTTCAGTCCCTGCTGCCCGGCCTAGCCAATCAAAAGTCCAGTGAAGGAGGCCTGGCCATGGGCTCTGTGCCCAGGACAGAACTATTTAAATAAATAGGCAAATGAATCAATGAGTGAATGAATGGAAAAATGAATTGATGTCCAGGAAAAGCAGATTTCAGAGCAAGGAAAATTATCAGGGATAAAGATGGGAATTACATAATGATCAAGGAGTCAGTTCTCTAAGAAGACATAACCATCATTAACGTGTATGTGCATTTGAGAGACATCAAAATACGTGAGGCAAAAACTGATTGAACTGCAAGAAGAAATACAGGAATCCACTATCCTAGGTGGAGACCTCGATACCCCTCTGTCAGTAATCGGCAACTCCGGCAGCCAGCATATCAGTGAGGACATAGCTGAACTCAACAACACCATGAATCAACTGGTTCTAATCAACATTGTTAGAATACTTCATCCAGCAATAGCAGATGACATATTCTTCCAAAACTCACATGGAGCATGTACCAAAATAGACCAGATACTAGACTATAAAACAGGCCTTAACAAATTAGAAGAGTATTAATTATACAAAGAATGTTCTCAGACCAATGTGGAATTAAACTAGAAAACAGTGACAAAAAGATAGCTAGAGAATACCAAAACATTTGGAGATTAAAAAACACATTTGTAAATAACACATGGGTCAAAGAAGAAATCCCAAGAGAAATTTGTAATGTTCTGAATTAAATGTAATTGAAAATACAGCTTATGAAAATATATGGGATACAGCAAAAAAGCAGAACTTAGAAGGAAATTTATGGTATTGAGTGCATATATTAGAAAAGAAGATCTAAAATTCAATAATCTAAGCTTCTACCTTAGGAAACTAGGAATAGAAGAGCAAACTAAATACAACACAAGCAGAAGAAAAATGAAGAAAAATTACAGCAGAAATAAATGGAACTGAAAATAGCTTTATTTATTTATAACAGCTTTATAATTAAAAAATTGGAAGCAAATAAGATGTTCGTGAATGGGTAGTTGGATAAACAGAATGTGGTACATCTATGCAATGGAATATTATTCAGTAATAAAATAAATGAGCTATCAAGGCATGAGAAGACACAGAAAAACCTTAAATCCACATTGCTAGTCTAAGAATACAGTATGAAGATCCATATGTGGTAGGATTCCAACTATATGACATCTGAAAAGGCGTAACCATGAAGATTAGGGGTTGTCAGGGGCTGGGGGAAGAAGGGATGAGTAGGCTAAACAGAGGCAGCTTTAGGGGAGTAAATCTATCCTGTATGATGCTATAAAGGTAGATATATGGCATTTGTCAAAACTCCTACAACTCTACGACACAAAAAGTGAACCTTAACTATTTATGGACTTTGGTCAATGAAAAAGTATCAGTATTACTTCCTCAGTTTTAGCAAAGGCACTGCACTCATACAAGATATAATAATCAGAGAGACTTTGTCAGGGATGGGGGAGATTATATGGGAACTCATTTTGTTTTCTGTACAGTTTTTCTGCTAAAACTGCTCTAGAAAATAGTCTTTTTAAAATACTCATTGAACTCTACCCTTAAATGGGTGCATTTTATGCTTTTAAAATTTTACTACAAAAAAAGGTGATGTAAACACTTGAAAAAAAATGAATAATGACTGAATAAACTTTGACCAATTCTGTATAGCTCTTCTCTCAGTAACATTTTTACACTATTTCTTAATAATCACAGGCTTTTTGGTGAGGGGGGTGGGCGGGGGACAGGAATATGGAAAGGTTGATATATAGAGTTTAAAAGAAACTAGAACAAAGATGGATAGGAGCTGTACAAAAATTTTAAGTGAAAATTAGCTGCAGTTAAATAAAGAGAAAAAAACTATGTGCTTCACAGGACTCTAAAGGATTTGTCAAATTTTGAAATAAAATCTCAGTGTGGAAATGTAAGGAATAATTAATACTACTAATTTAAGCAGTAACTATATCAGAAGATGCAGTTAAACGTTCAGAAAATAGAAGTATATCTCAAGTGAGAAAGAACCAGGATGAACTTCTCACTGGAAGTAGTTACAGGAGCAGTGAGTGCGAGTTTGGGAACAGAAGTGCTGGATTCCTTTCTCATACCACAGTTTACGAAGTAGATTTGAAAATTGTTCAAAATCTCTGAGACTCAGTTTCTTATCCATACAAGGGGGATAGTCGTAGTAGTTGCTCTTAGAGACATTTGAAGATTAAATGACATATAAAACATTCGACACATCTCTTATTTTAGTACAAAGTCAGTAAAATGTGTTATTATTAGTAGTAATATATTATCAGGAGTATTTCTTTTAATATGTTCCCCCACCCTTGAGATTTCAGGAAAGAAAGGATGAACCTTGTAGAGGTGGTTAGCAAGGTCTTAAGACATGTGTATCAGTAGTGATTATAATGCAATTGGCATACTAGGTTTATAACACTGAGTTTTTCTGTCAGTTGTTCCACTTGAACTTGACCAGCATGATTTTTAAGAACAATGATTTCTCACCACATTGCAGACAGTCATGATTTTTAGTTATTTATATTCAATGACACCTTAAATGCTATAATATATACATTTAATTTCAGACTTATAGAAACATTTTAAGAATAGTACAAAGAATTACAAAAAACAAACAAACAAAAAAAGAATAGTACAAAGAATTTCCAAACACCTTTCACTCCAAGTCTCCAAATGTTAACATATTACTACAATTGCTTCATCCATTTCCGCTTCTCTCTCTACACATACGTGTGCATATTATTTTTCTGAACTGTCTAAGAGGAAGTGGCATATATGATGATCCTTCTTCCCTAAATAATTCACTATATATCACCTGAACACAAGAGATTCTTTCTCAAAACCACAGTATAGTCATCAAATTCAGGAAATTAGCATTGATACAGTAATACTACTAATACACAGACTAGTCCAGCTTTGGCTAATTGTCCCTGTAAAGTCCTTTATAAACAAATAAAATCCAAGATGATTGGTTTCATTCAGTTGTCACGTCTCTTATGCATCACTTAATTTGGAAAAGTTGCCAAGTCTTTATATATTTCAATATACTGATGTTTTACAAGGATATTAGGCAATTATTTGTAACACGCCCCTCAATTTGGGTTTATCTGATGTTTTCTCGTGGTTAGATTCAATTTACGTATAGGCTTTTGGCAGGAACACCAAAGAAATGGTACTGAGTTTTGCTCAGTGCATGAATGTAAACACGTCACATAGGTTTTTCTTGTTGGATAAGATACTTTATGTAAAGAACTGGGAAAGCATTCCTTACATGTAAATATGATAGCTACTGCTTTTTTCTTCTAGGTTTTATTTCACATTTATGTAGAAATTTCATTCTTTCACATATCAGTCACAGACACATACTCTTCTATTGTATATTGCATGAGAAATTTATTTTCATATTTTATTTCAGTTGTAATGAGAGAACATGATTAGAGAGAATGAAAAAAAAAGTATGTTTCAATACAATTATTCCATTCATCTTCCTGTTTCTCAGGACAAATGTTTCTGCTTCGTTGAAGTCACAGGTTTCAAACTGAATCTAAAACAGCTCCCACTGAATTTGCTCTGTTGGTGTTTAGACATCTTGTTTTCCTTATCTTTACTCTGGTTGATCAAGATATTTCAATACTATATTTTCAGAATGAACTGTAGTTAAACAGCGTTTATCTTTTGGGCTTTATGTTAATTCCGCAATCGCATGTAATCCCGTATTAGAATTTGCAATTTGAAGATTGCTATTTAAGGTATGTTGAACTCCTTCATAATATGGATGGGCACATAAAACATGTATATTCACATTACAACAAAACTGATATACTAATTAGGTTTAAAAAATTTTATATGTTAATGATACAGATAGTAAAAAATAGTCTTACCATGTTTATAGTAGAAGCCCAATTAAGACATTTGGAGTCAATGAGAGAATCTAGAACAAATGCAAGACACATTTTCAGTGCTCAATATATATTTTTCAAATACATAAGCAAATGGAATAAACAAATAAATTACATGGTTAATCATGTTTAATTTCAATTGAGCAATAATTTTTCATGGACTGCAGCCAGGAAAATATTCCATAAGAAGAGATGTTGAGAATAGTACACGTTGACATTAGCAAACTCACTAAGAACATATAATTTTAAAAACTTTTAATCTTGATTTTTTTCTATTAGTTTATACATTCTTTTAAGGCAAGAACACCTTTTTATTCCACATTTATAGGAAAAATGTAGAAAGTATGAACTTCACATTTGTTAATAAGATTATCATAGAGGATTATTTGATAGTTGGGAACTTTACACAAAAATAAAGATTCACCATACTAGATCTAGGTATTTCAACTATGGCATTTTTTAGATTTCCATTTCTTTATTCTTTAAGAGTTTTTATCGTGAGCTTCTAATACAATTACAACCTTAGTAATCTGGGCAAAGCATATCTATGTTTCTACTTCATCTATTTACATATCAACACTTAAAAACAATTTAAATGTCTCTTGTGTTATTATGCCTAGAAAACAGACATTGAAATCAAAGTGTGCCTTGTTTTTCAAGTAAAACTGACACAAGTCTTACCAAGTTCTTAATTTTCTCTGTGTGAGTTAAAAATTTCACAGCACATAAAATCATGTGAAATTTGGACATAATGGCTAATACATAATTTAATATTTTTTTCATTAGAAATCAATTTTCATTTTAAATTTCTCTTTTACTGTAAGGAAATACTATTCTCTGGCTTCCCTGGAATAGCCTGCTGGTTCTGGCCATGGATGAAATCTTGAAACTCCAATTAAAATTCAGTCACTGAATTGTGAGATTGGAGGAAAAGTCCAACATTTGCTCCTGTTTCCAGTGGCAAATTCCATCTTTACTTGTCCTGACCTTTTCTTGACTTGTGACTCAATATTCAAGTCATACACCATATTTTTAAAATGTAAATTTCTGTAGTCATCCTATTTTAAACTATCTTTATAATGAACCAAGTACGAGTTTTAAAAATCTGTACTGTGTGGAGAAAGCCACTATCATGTTTTGACAAGAAAGTAATGAAACAGTTTAACTGTTCATTTTGTAGTTGATTCATTGAGAAAATCAACACACTGGCAGGCTTTCCATAGCCGATTAAATGCCACAGCACATAAAATCATGTGAAATTTGGACATAATGTCTAATACATAATTTAATATATATCATCTCCAATTCCATGCCTCATCCTGTTTGTTATGAATTGATAACGCTTGTATTTAAATGGGCTTCCTTTTTTTTTTTTTTTTCGGTACGCGGGCCGCTCACTGTTGTGGCCTCTCTCGTTGTGGAGCACAGGCTCCGGACGCGCAGGCTCAGCGTCCATGGCTCACGGGCCCAGTCGCTCCGCGGCATGCGGGATCCCCCCGGACCGGGGCACGAACCCAGGTCCCCTGCATCGGCAGGCGGACCCTCAACCACTGCACCACCAGGGAAGCCCTAAATGGGCTTCTTTTTAGAAACTCTGTTGGAATCATGAATCACAATTAGTATTTTTCTTATCAGAGCATCAGAGTAGTTGATGGTCAATATTGTCAATCTCCAGTCCAACTTCAGGCAAGAGTCATGTGACAGGAAGTACTATTAAAAATAGCATATTTAACTATCTGCTTCCAAACAAGGGCGGAGCCAAATTACCGCAAAGATGGTTATGTTCTTTATGCTTTTTGTGAAAAAAGAGAAACATTTGTTAGTGTTTTGAACTAATAGTTAACATAGTTTTGAAAGATTTTTACACCAACCAATGTAATACTTTCTTGAAAATTGAGCATGTTGCTCAGTTTAGTTCTCAATAAACAAAAGGAAATAAAAAATCTGTTTCATCTGAACATTTATTTTCAATAGTAAAATCTACCAGCCTCTCCATATTGAAGCATCTTTTTGTTCCCCTCCTTTCTTTTCTGCCAGGCTTTTCCCCTCTGGCGTCCACTCGAAGTTTCTCTATATTTCTAGCATTGTCCAAAACCTAAGAGTCTTCCCCAAATATCCTCCCTTTGAATAAATGCCTCCAACCACACACTGAAGAACTATTTCGCATTGTATTACCTCAAGAACTTGGGAATCAAATGCAAGCCTCATAGCCCCTCTTAGTTTTGTCTATGGGACTAGAACTAGAAGGTACTGGAGAAAGTTGTGGTGTTCTCACACAACTCACTGTACATATTAGAGTCAAAATCCATATAGATTGGTTCTTGAACTTTACTCCAGCTCAGGAATACGCCAGTAAAAACTCTAGTGTTCGTAATAGTCATCAGTTTACATATGGCAGGAAATTCCCAGATGCTGTTTTACAAAGGAAGCACAATTAGAGTACATTCCTTACATCATGGGCAAAACTGTTTACCTAGGATTAGTTGTTGAAAACAAAGCATTTTTTGATCTTATATAAAATAAGTGTGCTGCCTCAGAAGGATGTGGTGTTAAGCGCGATACAGATGCTAGGGAATGAGGGCAACCACAGAGCTCAGAACACTGCAGACATTTGCACTCATGGATAACGTCTCTGATTTGACTGGCCGCATAGCTTTTATTTATGTTTGCTCTCTTGAAATAATTTGATTTTTAGTTTTTAGATTTTCCTAATACACTTCCACTAAATTGAGACAGATTTGGAGGAAGAAACCATCCCCAGTTAACCTGTGGCTCCTTAGCTGCTAATACAGGATCTGGTAGCCAGTAGGTACTCAATACTTGGTGATTCCAGGAATAAAATGCATTTTAAATACACTAAAATGTTTTTTTTTCTAAAAGCATGATAAAATATTCCAAAAATCTTTTAAAGATCACATTTTTTGGTAAAGCATGCTGTAAAAATGTATGCACGATGTGTGAATTCCATTTATTTGTAAGCATTAGAGTTTTGAAAAACTCATTTCTAGATCTTCATGAAGTCTTCAGTCAGACTTTGTTTGGCACACGCTTGGTGTCTGCATTCAGATGTGGCCATAAAATAGTCGTGCACAACCTCCACCAGCGCTGCCATCAGCTAATTGCCACTTCAATCAGCCACCTGTCCCCCCAGAAGCTGAGCCAGCACAAATGGATGCTGGCAAATAAAACATGAAATTTCCTGAAGAGCCACAACAAGCAGGAGACATGTCCCTAGACCCAAATCATGTGGGTCTCATCAAAGCATAGCGTAGAATCATGAAACAGTAATAACAATGCAATATTAGCTCTGAAATCTAAATACAGTCCATTGCCTGTCAAGTAGACACACAATTTAAAAGGTAACATTTACTATTGTTAAATAAATATCAAGCATTAACAAAGTAAAATTAGCAGATTGAAACTCAAATAACAATTTTAAAACAAAAATTCTTTGGAAACGTTAAGCTTACATTAAATGAATGAATAAATGCAAGCACGCATGAGATGTGAGGAAAAACAATGAATCCATCATATGAGCATTTAATATATGCCCAGAATGTAGAATATAATGCCCTTAATTCCAAAGTAGTATTAGCATCTCTGTTAATGCTTTCTAAAAAACAAGCAAATCTGTTACGTTGTATGAATTATTCAGACGATATTATAATAAGTTTTATCCTCATGGCAGGAAGAAACACCTTAGATTTCACAACCACTTATAATCATGACTCAAAATCTCAATGCTATCCTAAAGGTACAATGGTTTGAATGGCCAATTATCCACGTGTAGAATTTCTCTTTATCCCTCTCACCAGCTCAAACTTCAGCATCCCAAAAGAGTACTTCACAGAATGGAATGCCCTAAAATGAGATATTCTGCCTATGTTTTAGGGGTCACTTAATGGCTTTGCAAAAAGTACTTTTGACTCTGAACTATTTTTGCCTTATGTGCTGATCTTAAATTTTACCTTTTTAAAATGGGAAACACCTGTGTTTTTAAAAAATCTCCAAATTTTCACTGGTGAAAGTCACAAGATTCTAAAGTCAATTATTTTGAATAGTTTAATTTTTAAATTTGTATTTATTTCATTTTTTTTATTAAAAATGGGCAAATGTAATGTGTTTCTGGTAGTAAAATGGATGATCAGTAATATTCTTTTAATTTAATTTTGACCAACACACATTACAACTTCTGAGTTTTTTCCTCTGGAATTGCAGAATTATGGCTCCCTTTATATAGTGTTTTTATACTGTTTAACCTTATACAGCAAACAGTATCTCTCATGAGTTGCATATTCTTTAGTTGCTTTATGTAGAACTGGGACTAAAAACACCTATGTCACTGGATGTAGAGAGACAAATTTTAAAAAGATAAAACAGCTGACTGTTTAAAAAAGAATTCGATTTCTCACTCCCTTACTTTTTTAGTTGAAGGATGTATATTGGAAATCAGTGCAGATGAAGTCTTTCTAGAATAGCATCATATGAAAAAACAAGAAAAAATGAGCTTCCCTAATATTAATGAACATCAGTAGAGTGCGTATTATTTTAACCAGTCATTGTTCAGAATGGTTTACCTTAAATGCCTTTTTAGTCTTCAGAGCCTCCCTATGAGATAGATATTAACACTGTCCCATTTTACAGAAGAGACAAACGAGGGACAAAGAGAAAAGACGGGCCCGAAGCCACAGAACTGGATTCGAACCAAGGGGCCTGGAGGCAGGGCCATGGATGCAGCACCTCCTCATCTCGATACTGACTGGACGTCCAAGATAAGGAAAGTATCACTGTTTCAAAATGTTGAGGAAAATCATGAGAATCAGAATCAGTGTTTCCTTCTCGACAGTTCACCATTCCGTTGTGGTTCCTTTTGTACTAATCCAGGCAACATTGCTTTCCGGTTAGTATCATGCCGTGGATTCTGAAAGATCAAAGCATTTCAGAAATTCTGAAGCCCCATAGCAATGTAATCTCCTAGGAGAGGGATGGCCAGGGACAGCCTGAAAATTCAAGCAACCCCGCTGGGAAAAAATGAGAAATGATTACACTGGGCACAGGGGAAATGCCTTTGGCCAAAGTATTTCGTGTATACACAAAGGACAGATTACACCGCCTATTGCTCCGTCCAAAGCAGCACTCGCTGAGACACTCAGCTTCCCCACTTAGATGAGATGAAGAGCTGCGTGAACTCAGCTGGAAGCGAGCCCATTGGTTCCAGATGGTGTAGACAGTTCAGTCCTGGCGCTCCTGAGGCAGTGGCAGCGCACAGGGTTTACTCCAGGAGAAGCAGTAGGTGTTTGCCAGGGAGACCTTTACTTCTTTGGTGTATGAACAAAAAGCACATCAATTTCAGGAACTATCTCTGCTAACAAAGCAGAGCACAGACATGGGGTGATTATCTGCGCAATCAAGCTGAAAAAGTCTGCCTTTGACTCAAAGACGGGTTATTTTGAGCCCCGTCTTTAATAATCTGTTCAATCGCTTTGCTAAATTATTTCACTTCTCTGTAGAGCAAGCAATAAGAAGTTATTTGCTTACTTGAGGGGTGTGTGTGTGTGTGTGTGCGTGTGTGTGTGTGTCTGTTTAATGGTAGATGCGTCCCTATACTGAGTCTGGGTGCACTGTGAACATCAGGATGAATTGTGCCCCGGCCCTCCGGGCTGTAAGTCCTTAGAGACAGAGCCATAGGCCAGAAGGACTGCCATGCTGCCCCCCATGTGGTGTTGCTGCCGCCACCTGTGTGACGACCTCTTGTGGTCACCAAGCACATGGTTACAACCACTGTGTGTGGGTTTGGTTTTTTTAGCTGTTTGTTTGCATTTTTAGTTTTTCAGCTTTACTGGGGTAGAAGTGACAAAATTGTAATATATTTATAGTGTACATCATAGTGATTTGATATATGTATACATGAAGGGATTCCCACCATCCGGTTAATTAACACATCCATCACTTCATATATTTATCCCTTATTTTGTTGAGAACATTTAAGTTCTACTATCAGCAAATTTTAATTTTACTATACAGTGTTATCTACAATGGTCCCCTGTTATACAGTAGATCTGTTTTGTAGCATTGTTTTTTAATTGAAGTATAGTTGATGTACAGTAATATTATATAAGTTGCTGGTACACAATATAGTGATTCACAATTTTTAAATGTTATACTACATTTATAGTTATTATAAAATATTGGCTATATTCCCCATGTTATACTATATATCCTTGTAGCTTATTTTATATCTAATAGTTTGTACCTCTTAATTCCTCCACCCCTATATTGCCCTTCCCCGCTCCCCACTGGTAACCACTAGTTTGTTCTTTATATCTATGAGTCTATGAGTCTGCTTCTTTTTTGTTATATTCACTTGTTTGTTGTATTTTTTTAGATTTCACATATAAGTGATATCATACAGTATTTGTCTTTCTCTGTCTGACATATTTCACTTAGCATAATGCCCTCCA
Organism: Tursiops truncatus; assembly: GCF_011762595.2. Taxonomy (NCBI): domain Eukaryota; kingdom Metazoa; phylum Chordata; class Mammalia; order Artiodactyla; family Delphinidae; genus Tursiops; species Tursiops truncatus. Next base: position 150,327,040 of record NC_047035.1, read on the forward strand.
AGTCCATCCATGTTGTTGCAAATTGCAAAATTTCATTCTTTTTTATGGCTGAGTAATATTCCATTCTCTGTGTGTGTGTGTGTGTGTGTGTGTGTGTGTGTGTGTGTAGCTTCTTTACCCATTCACCTGTTGATAGACACTTAGGTTGCTTCCATATCTTGGCTAATGTGAATAATGTTGCTGTGAACATTGGGGTGCATGTATCTCTTCAAATTGGTATTTTGGGGTTTTCGTTTTTGTTTTTTAAAAATATATCTCTTAGGAAATGGAAGGAATACTTCATGCACTGATGGAGGTGTATTTCTTGCTATGGGGGGAGTTTAAACAGTGACTATAAGAGCTTCAGTGAAGAGAAGTAAACATCCGCTTGGAGGGATGGAAAACTGACTTCCCTAGTCTGTTCTGATTCCTAGATCTCTGTTTCTGTACTTTCTGTTGGCAATATGCATATTAGTGCTACAATTTTTAGACTCCAGAGCAATAGTTTGGAGATTGATCATATTACGGCAGGTAGGATAAAAGGCCATGTAGCCATACCTGGACTGGAAAATTTGTTTGAAATTAATCACAGAACTTTTAAGGTAAGCAGACTTTTTAGGAAAATAAATAACGTGATATTACTGATTGTAAATGGATGTTGTCTGTGCATATACGCAAAATAGTTCTTGCTAATGGCTTCGGGGTCATTTCAGTCAATTCCTAAGGTGTGGCAGATCATAATTCAATTTCTATTTAGTGTTCATTTTGACATATTTACTGGCTGTGTGAATTTAGACAAGTTATTTAATATCCATGATCTCAGTCTCCTTGAGAATGGACTGGGGAGACTGGCACCTGCTGCCTAAAGATCTTGAAGGTTCCAAGTTTTATCTATGTCCACATTCCCTAGCACAGTACCTCTGGAATACATGTAGTCAATAAAGCTCTATCCCTGTGAGTATGATGGTCTTCAAATCCATTATTATCTGCTCCTAGCTGATCACTGTAAAAATGAGGGAGTGTCTCAAGATATTCTGCCTTGGATTATAGCTGAATGTATTTTAGTAGAATAGTACTTCTCAATTCAAAATAATTTACTTTGCCTGATTTGTTTCATTTTATTTCCCAATACTTAAACTCTTTTGTTTTTCAAATTTTATATTTGCATGTATTTCTTTGTCCTCTCCATTAGTGAACAGAACACAATTTATTTTGAGAGAATGCTATTTATGGATAAAACATTGAGACTAATACATTTTTCCCCTTTTTAAATGAAAAATTATTCATATCTTTTTGATTGTGTACAACTCCTTATGCAACATTTCTGCTTATTGTTGAAGATAAAAGTTTCAGCTACAATTATTCTTTATAATTTCCTTTCTCCTTGGCCAAATACCAAATTTGTTAGATTATGATCACTTTTTCTATATATAATACTAATTTTCAGCTATTAAGATCCTAGTTATGATGAGGTAAATTACTATTCAATACTCATCTTTTTTTATTCAGTTTCTCCTGTGAAGTGTGATATTCACTATTTTCATTATGCAGGTAGAAATTTACTTTTAAGGATATAATCATTTATTTCCTTTGATCCACTTCTTAATAGGCATTGGTAGCCTCAGGGTATTTTTTTCTCATTCTATTTCTCTCAAAACGTGTTGTGTCTATTAAATTTGCTTCTCAGTATCTCTCAGATTCTCAGTTCTACAAATTCCCTCTTACTGAGCAAAAGATCAAAACTTTCTTTCCTGTGTGATGACTTAAATTCAGCAATGGGGACTTCTCTGGTGGTCCAGTGGTTAAGACCTCACCTTACAATGCAGGGGGTGCGGGTTCAATCCCTGGTTGGGGAGCTAAAATTCCACATGCCTCAGGGCCAAAAACCCGAAACATAAAACAGAAGCAATATTGTACCAAATTCAATAAAGACTTTAAAAAATGGTCCACATAAAAAAAAAAAACTTAAATAAATTCAGCAATGAATTTTATATCATAATTTTCTTTGCTTATTATATATTCACGGTGATATAAAATAAAGAAATAGGAAAGAGAATTTCTTGCAAAACCGTTAAGTTAAAATACAAAGTAATAATCAGTCCTTACCAACAAATCAGTGATGAAAGGGGAGCACCTCTTCCTTTTCATAACTGTGGAGACTGGAGAATTGGACTCCCAGTTAATTGTATGTCTCCTGTCAAGTCCTTCCCTTTAAACTGATGCTTTACAGGGGACTACTGAACTCTTCCCTGGACATCACAAATCTAAATTAACCTGAAGTACAACAGAGGTTTTAGGAGTTATATCACAAGTCTGGAGGAGAATTTGAAAATATCTCTATTTCAGGAAGCCTTATCTTAATTATTTTCTTATCAGTGTAAGCATAACATTTTCAAACAATGAACGAGAAGCCTAAAACTTAAATACATATCAGCTGGCTGCTCCTGTCCATCTAGTTCCCTCCACAAAATTCTAGACACCCGTCCCATCCCCCACCCCCGGACAGAGAGGTTTCTCTAAGTAGCATTTTGCTTTCCCATAATGCCATTTACTAATTCTACCACCATAAACCTACCATAAAATGATCAAAATTGCTCTTTTATACAATGAAATACTGCATTACATGGACTGGCTAAACTCATGGGTTAGAAAATGGAAACAGTGCAACTCACCGTTTGGCTCATTGGTGAAATACAAAATACGTAAATATCCATAACTCCCAAAGCAAAACAAAACAAACAAAAAAGAAAATAATTGCAAATGCAGGTTTATTAACTTCTTCAGGGAAGGTCATGGTAATGCTACTACAATGGATGGAAGTAATACAGGCAATTATCCCATCCTATCAGAAGAAAAAAAAGTTAAGCAAGTTGTCTAACTGAATTGACTGGTTAGATGACTAATTATTACTGTTGTATTTAGACAGACCCATAGGAATAGTTAGGAATTCCTAACATTCCATTTAGACTGAAGAGACTGAATAATGTTTCTTCCCTTTCCTGTGGTTAGTGCGTTGAAAGCCAAGTAAAATATTAAACTGAAAATTCTCTTTAATCCACATCCTTTACACTACATGATTCAAATGAAATGACCTCTTTGCAGATCTGGTCTCTCAATTTAAAATAAAGGCAATGAGGGCTTCCCTGGTGGCACAGTGGTTGAGAGTCCACCTGCCGATGCAAGGGACACAGGTTCGTGCCCCAGTCCGGGAAGATCCCACATGCCACAGAGCGGCTGGGCCTGTGAGCCATGGCCGCTGAGCCTGCGCGTCTGGAGCCTGCGCTCCGCAATGGGAGAGGCCACAACAGTCAGAGGCCCACGTACCGCAAAAAAATAAATAAATAAATAAATAATTCATTAAATTAAATAAAGACAATGAGATACCTATTCTGTTCCGTGTCTTTCAGTTGAATAGAAGGTAAGCCAGGGAAGGGGGACCCAATGGCAGATTCCAGAGAACTGGGACAAGTGAGTGCTCATCAACGATTGTCTGTTAATAAACCACCTGTGATCATTGTTTACAAGTTTAGTCTAATTCCACAAATGTAGAATAAAAAAAATTCAGAAACACACTTTAATTTTTAACTCATGTTAACAGAAGAAGCAAAAGCACATACTTACAAAATATCAGCAGTACCATAAGATGGATTTAATTTTAGTGCTTATGGCCCTTTTTTAGTATTAAGTTAGCATAATATGTTAAATTTGTTTATTTAAAAAAAACTAGTAAGAAGACAAGCCACAAACTGGGAGAAAATATTTGCAAAAGACACATCTGAAAAAGTACTGTTACCCAAAATATAAAAAGAACTCTTAAAACTCAACAGTAAGAAAAAAAAAAGGATTAAAAGTGGGCAAAAGACCTGAGTAGTCACCTCAACAAGGAAGATATACAGATGGCAGATAAGCACTTGAAAAGATGCTCCACATCATATATCATCAAGGAACTGAAAATTAAAACAACAAAGAGATAACACTACATAACTATTAGAATGGCCAAAATCCAAAATACTGACAAACAGCAAATGCTGGCAAAGATGTGGAGCAAAAAGAACTCAAATTCACTGCCGGTGGGAATGCAATATTGTGCGGCTACTCTCAAGACTGGTGGGGTGGCTGGATCATATAGTAATTCTATTTATAATTTCTGAAAACTACCCTATTGTTTTCCATAATGGTTGCACCATATTTACATTCCTGCCAATAATACAAGGGTTCCAATTTCTCCACATTCTCACTAACACTTGTTTTCTGTTTTGTTTTTTACAGTCTCCGGACGCGCAGGCTCAGAGACCATGGCTCACGGGCCCAGCCGCTCCGCGGCATGTGGGATCTTCCCGGACGGGGGCACGAACCCATGTCCCCTGCATCGGCAGGCAGACTCTCAACCACTGCGCCACCAGGGAAGCCCAAGTTACTCAGTAATTTAAAGCAAATCCCAAACATCAGATCTTTCATAGCCATCCTTGTCTTCTAAAGAGATTTTTCTCTTTTCAACATGCAGAAATCCCATGTTATTTCCAGGTATTCAAAATATAATTCATCCATACCATTAATACTTTGTAAAACTACCCAATTGGATGTGGAAACATTTGTAATAGCTATAATATTTTTAATAAATGTCTATGTCTTTTAAAAATGGTACACACAATACATTTTGCTGAGTATAGAAGCTGGAACCAATGAAATTATGAACAAATTTTTCTTCCCATGGCAGTTTAAGCAGTTCTGAGTCTCATGACAATTTTGAAAAGGATGAGAATAGGAATGTTTGGTGATAATTGAAACAGATCATGTCTCATTGTTTTCGGTTTCATGTCAGTTTCGAAAATGAGGGGATGCCAAGGTCTGAGGTTCTCTGGTCATAGGGAAATCCAGTGTGCACTCCTGTCCTGAAGGATTTTAGGGCTGACATGATTTCCTTGAGAATTTTCAATTCCAGATTACCATTTTACAAATGCATATTTCTATTATATGTCCATGTGTGAGTTTTCTTCCTATTTGGTAGAAAATTGAGGTAACATTTAAATATTTTAATCTAAAATTACTGTATATATTTTTTCATTTTGGAAGCAGGAAGAGGAAAGAAGGAAAGCAGTAAGGGAGAAGGTAACTTTCTTTCACAATTCCAGTAGAGCCTTGTAATTCAAGATTTGTGAAAACTGTAATCTTAAAAAGTTTCAAGATCATGAAAGACAAAGAAAGTCTGAGAAATATTTCACACAGAAAGAGACTAAAGAGATAGAGCAATTTAATGCAGCATGTCATCTGAATTGGATCTTCTACTTTCCCAGGGGATATTGGAACAGTTGGCAAAACTTGGATGGGTCTCTAGATTAGATGGTGATAATATGTAATGTTAATTTCCTGATTTTGATGTATTTTGGTTATGTAGGAGAATGTCTTTGTTTGTAAGAAATACCCACTAAAGTGTTTAAGCGGGATGGGGCATTATGTTGGCAATTTATTTCCAAATGATTCAGGGGAAAAAAAAAGAGACTCTTTGCTCTAGCCTTGCAAATAACTTTACATTTAAAATTATTTCCAAGCCACAAATTAGACAAAAAAAGATAAACTAAAGTTATTTTATTAGACAAACAAAAGAACAATTTGCAAAAACAGTGGAAACTTTTATTTATCAAAACTTTTAATTAAAAAAGGGAAGGTGATTTATTTCATTCCAAGGCAACTAACCTGAAGTGGTATTATTACATACATTTATTTTGACTTTGTATTTTATAAAGTCTGCAGATGTCTAGGTCAGAATTGTCTGATAAAGGAAAGACATTTATTAGGTATTTATTCCATGTTGAAAGATGATAAAAAGGTTGACTATTCTGTTAGAAGTTACTTAACAGAAATCTTGATATAATATCTGTGTAATTCTTGTTCCTTAAGAACATCTTGTATTAAAGCTTTATCATGCAAAGCTCAAATGAACCTTGGAAGAGAGATACCAAAAAGAATATTGGGCTTCCCTGGTGGCGCAGTGGTTGAGAGTCCGCCTGCCAATGCACGGTTCGTGCCCCGGTCTGGGAAGATCCCACATGCCGCGGAGCGGCTGGGCCCGTGAGCCATGGCCACTGAGCCTGCGCGTCCGGAGCCTGTGCTCCGCAACGGGAGAGGCCACAGCAGTGAGAGGCCCGCGTACCGCAAAAAAAAAAAAAATAATATATATATATATATATATATATATATATATATATATATATATACACATTTAGAAGTGTTGTGAGCATCAGAGGAATGCTATAGTCTGTGGTAGATAATAGGAAAAAAAGTGTGGTGCTTAAAATAGGTGATTCAGATTATAGTAAATTAGCAATTTTCCATAGCTTGGGGTGAGCATGATAAAACCTTTCATGACAAATGCACGCTTTCATTCTTACTTACCACCAAATACTAATTCACAGTCACTATTAGACAGCAAAAATTATTTGATGAAGACATTGCTTAGCCCATCAGAAATGTGTTACTCAATTTTCTAAAGCTATTAGTGCTTTGAGAGAATAAATCCCTTGAGCCTTTTCCAGTTTCTCCCGTGTTGGTGTATTTACGTCACGTTTTGAATTACTTTGAAGCTATTCAGATGTTTTAGTCGCTTATAAATTTGCTTTCCTGAACATTTGTTTCTGTGCTGTTCATTGTGACAGATGTGAGTTTTTTGAGGATAATTTAAAACGTGGGATTACTTATTGATTATTCTCATGGTCATTTGCACTCATGATTCCACGACAATTCTTTGTGCACAGAACCCTTTTGTATTTTACTTACAAGTTTTTTTAAAAAAACATGTTTATTTATTTTCAGAATGAAACACTTGGAGAAGAAAAAAGCAAACCCGAAGAGCAGATGCTTTGAGTGATTTCAGAGACCCATCTGGAATGAAGGGTCTTAGCAAAGACAACCTCTATATGTCTGCTTCACACTTCTCTCTGCAGCTGGCTTTGCCTGTCTCACTTAAGGCTGTCAAAAGCTTCCAGCATGGTAAGGATACAACCTTGAGAAAGAAATTGCATCGGTCTCTTAGCCCAGTTCTAAAGTCCTTGGGAATGAGCTGTGATTAGCCTAGTCTAAGTCAGTTCATTGCAGCCAAAATGCAAGACCATTACACATGCTGGGAGTCACCCATGTGACCATGTGAGTTTTCAGAAGGGTCAGTTCTCAGTAAAAGGATTGGGGGAGAGGAGTGGGCAAGTAATCCAGCAATTGCTTGTTATAATTATGATGGAAAACAACATTAATAATTATGGAAACACATCTGATTAACTAAAACACCAATTTAATAGCATACCCAAAGCTCTATTTGTATCAAAAGTAGATTCCTATCAGGACAGAACATCTCCAATTCCACATTTCTTCAAAGTCAAAGTTAATTTCAATGCTTATTTGAGTATATATATGGTACCACCTCAAAAATCTGCAAGAGACCAAATGTTGGATTTGATGACCCGGAAATTCACACCACAAAGCACAGTCAATTTTGTCTTTCCATTCCTCTCCATCCTAACAGAGAGCAACATCTGGATTGAATTTTTGTGTGTATATATATATATTTATATATAGTTATATATATATATATATGTATAGAGGCTTGGAATATAATAAATGTCAGAACTGGTCTGGATTTGACAAGCAGAGCTAGAGATCTGAGTTTCCTAAAATTACAGCATGTACCTTCCTAACAGTCTTTGTAATTCATTCCAGAGTTCAGCTGCCCCCTCATGAAGTAAGCCTGGCATGATTTCTAAAAAGACCCTTGTACAAGGATGACCTCAATTGTGAGTGAGGATTTTGAAGTACATACCACGCTTTCAACAGGAAAATACATTTAGAGTGTTTATGGGGACAACTCTTCTCCACTGTATTAGAAAGCAGATTCAGAGCAGAATGGGTCTCATGCAATAGCACCTAAGCAGGTGTAACACTGGTACTAATACTTCTGTGATGTTTCTGTCGGTGCTGTTTCTACACAGAAAAGTTACATGCCTTTACTGGGCGTGCTTGCCATCACGAATGGATACAACTTCCAAAATCAGCACCTGTTTCCTCTCTCCTCACGGGCTTTGAAATCCTACTAAATCTGCTGCCAATTTCCTTTTTTTTTTTATACTCAGTGAAGTGGGGAAGTAAGGTGATAACAAGATAAAATAAATGAGAAAAAAGAACCTCTCTTTAAAATAATGCTACTTATTTTTGCTAAAATCAGTACTCTACATGTATTCTCATTTATATATTTTTTATTTCAAATTGGAGCAAATATTTCAGTACAGTAGAATTTAAGTTAGAATTTTTAAACTTTAATACAGTATTAAGAAGCAATATTGGATTTCTGGAAGTGTCAAACTATTTTCAGGTTTGACTAAAAACCTATTAATTAAGAGGAAATGCAAAAAAAGTGTCATAATATAGTACCTTGAGATGTTGAAATAGATTTGCAGATCCCCCAATTCATAAAATCACAGAGTCATCCATCCAGATCCTTTTACTTTTAGCCTTGCATTTGAGCTGTGTATTCAAAGCAAGAGCTGTTTTTGGAAGATTCTTCATGGAAGACCTTTCTATTACTGAATTCCTGGCAAAACTCTGGGCTTCCCAAGCATCAGCAGAGCATCACTTCCGTGTGTAGCTTGTGTGATTTCTACTCCAGGATAAATGTATCTTTTCAAGTCCAAAGTGAAGATAATAGCTTGTTACCATGCCCATATCCATAGACAAACTTTCTGAAACTAAGGGGACTCTGGTTAAACTTTAATTTCTATGATTATATTATTGTAGGCCCTATATTCCATTTTTATATGCCCCTAATTTTATTTCAAATATATATTAAGGACCTCAAATGGGAACAATTTTAAAACGAGGTTGTCGACGGTCAAATTAAGTCAGCATCATGAATGCATTAGGACTTTCAAGACATTTTCAGACAGCTGAGTAGGTTCCAGATCAACAGTAAAATTAAATAAGACGTGTATGAGAAAATGTGGATTGGACAGTGAGCTATGATAAGCTCCAGAAGTCTTTGGCTGTCCACCGCAGCTTCCGTCTTCTGAAGCAGAAGGAGGTGGACGAGGCTCGGTGACTTCCCAGCCATGGGAGGTGAGGGCACCTTGCAGTGTAGTAACGGTCTCAGGACTCCACTTTTAGAGTGAGCCAGCCTGACCCGGCCGCAGTTCTAAATGAATCCACTTGGAGAACTTGGGCAGGTTGTACGGCCTCCCTGCCTCTAATGTGGAAACAGTAATTGTACTGACCACCCAGTGTCATTTCGAAGTTATAATGAAGCAATGCTTGGAAATCACAGTGTTAGACACGTAATGCATGTGAAATAAATGTTCACTGTTGTAATTATTTTGAAAGTCCCATTCTCATCTCCTCGGCTGGCTGGCTCAGAGCTCCTCAGAGATAGGCCAGAAGCAATACACCATCAGGCTAACATCCGGGTCAAAATAGGATGCACTTTCCTATAAAATGACCTTATATTGTCAAAGCAGCCCTGAAAAACATCAGGACTCAGCTTCCACCAGATGAATTCAGGGAGTTCCCTGTATTCTTCCCCCAGATTGTCGACTTAGTCAACAGTAAAGAAAGGTCAAGGGATAAATGTGTGGGTCATTCTTCCAATCTCAGAAAAAAAAACCAAGCTCAGATGACAAGAGTAAGGCCCTACTGCTTTTGAAAACAGTCATATCCCAGAAGGTAGATTGTGCTAAAATAATAAAGGTCAGATGTCGAAAGTTTCTTAGTCCTTGTAGTGACTTGACTTAAAAAAAGTATCTGCTCCTTCTTTTGTCTTTCCACAGCCTTTCTGAGCCTACCTGAAAAGAAAAGATTTGGAGCCTTGGTTGGGAGATGATCTTTTCCTCAACGAAGGACCCGATAGATAATCCCTAGATATGTCAGATCTGCTCCAGCTTTGTCAGGTCATATGCAAAATAAATAGGTTTTCTCTGTAAGGCCTGATGTGGAAGCTGAGGGGGAAAGGAGGGTTAGGGAGGGTGTGTAAACTTGCCTTTTGTTCCCTCCTTGGTGATATGCGAACTTGGCTTTGGAAGATAGACTTCCCAGGGCCATGCAGTAAATTCATACTCTGTAGGTGCCCACAGCTCCGGACCATCTTGAATTCCTCCATTTGAAATGCATGTTGCAAGTCTCAGAGGTGAAGTGCATTTCATCTTTTGATCCAGGTATTTCAGTTCACTGAAGCCCTGCCACCTGCAGAGAGAAAACATCTCACCAAATCCTCATTGGAGCTCCAGTACATACAGGCTGGTGTCTCCCTGTTAAAATAAGCAAATTCTTATCAGTCAGCATCTGTTTCCCTTTTTTTTTTTTCCAAGAGCCTGTTTACCAGATTTTTCATTGAGAGACTTCCCCGTGGAGTATAATTCACTTCGTTTTTGCTCATTCATAAGATTTTTTTTTATATATCTCCCAGCTGCAACTATTTTAGGCACATTTCTGAAGACATAATTGAATGTGAGTCGTTTGAGTGAAGCAGAGCTGCAGTGCAAAACTGAGGCAGTCTGAGCTCTTTTGAAATACAGTAAATGGACACAATACGTATTTGTTGGTATAAGTACGTGATTCATTTGGTGAAGAAGTTTCTCAATAATGTCTTCTTCACGTCTATTCAAAAATGAAGTGGATTGTTTTTTAATATGCAAATGTCTGGAAAAGACTGTTTAGTTTCTTTTTTTCTTCCAGAAGTTGCCAGTGCAAGGAAAATAATCTAGACAAAGTAAACTCATCACTTTCATACAACACAAAATCAAATCTCTATTGCCAGGCGTTCCCATGGCAACTGCCTTCCTAAGCAAACTTCTCGACAAAATATACAGCTGTTATTTTATCTCGTTGCTAAGTTCCCTTGACAAAACCACACTATAATAACCACTCACATATATGTGGTTAAAGGGGATAAAGCTCCCATGGGCCTCACATAGCTTATCTTTTAAATGATAACTTAGGAATTCGACCTTCCATCTTCAGCACCATATGGGTCTTTTTTATTTCTTTGCCTTGAAACTCTGCCATATTAGGAAAAATCCATACAAATCTTTAATATATCTTACTGTTAGTTGTGTGAGTAGAATTTTTTCTTTGTTTTTTTTCATTATCTAACAATGGAAAAGTATTTTAAATTTCCAAATTTTCATTAAATGAGATGATGATGTGTTCTAACATTTTATATCTACACAGTAAATATGTATCTATCACTATTTATTCTCATTTTTTAAGCATTAGCATGACTGAACTAGTCTTTGGGTACCAATTATTCTGCCCGTCTCTAGAGAGGAACCAGTAAGAAAATTGAACTCATTTTATCAAACTGCCAGGAGAGGGGACGGACTACCTATTACATGTCCAACCATAACATATTTTAGCACCAGCACAAGCTGTAAATAAGCCAGAAGAAAAATAGGCTCAAGCCCTAAAGGAAAGTCAGATTGCCATGAAATATTCAGTGAGATTCCCTTCTCTCACTAGTGAGGCGGCCCAGGATAGCAGGGGAGGGATGTTCCATATCTCGTAGGCGGAGGTCAATGAATGACGTCCCCTTGACAGTAGAGCTCGGGGCAGTGACACTATTAGCCTGCTGCATTTCTCCATTACTTTCCTTTGAAGTAATGATCTTTTTTTTCAGCTTAATTTCACTGTATTTGACAAGAAAACTGGTTGTTGATGCTCCTTAAGATTATGCTATAGCTTTCAGAAAGATTCATTTTGGGCAGTGTTAGAACATAATATTTTATTTGCAAATGAGAGCCAAAAATAGCTTATCCCCACAGTGTTTTCATAGAAGTAAAATGCAAGGAAAATCCTGGTTGTAATTCCTTATCTAGGTCAAAGTTGGTCATCGAAGCCTCTACTTTCATTCTGGAAACGGACAGAGTGGCATTTTCCCTCCACAGTCTGTCTCTGGATCCATACCTATATGCATAAATTAAAAGGGACCCTAGTAACTTCATCTTTCTGGAAATACACACACACACACACACATTAGCTTTGTCATCGTCTCACATGGATTAAGGTGAAATCATGGTTTATATGAAGGACAAACCTACCTTCAAATTCACATCTGGATCAGTATTCTTTCAGATTCTTATTATTTATTTATTAGTTTCAGGTGTACAGCAAAGTAATTCAGTTATACATATACATGTATCTATTCTTTTTCAAATTCTTTTCCCATTTAGGTTATTACAGAGTATTGAGCAGAGTTCCCTGAGCTATACAGTAGGTCCTTGTTGGTTATCTATTTTAAATATAGCAGTGTGTACATGTCAATATAATAATAACATTTATATAATTTATATACTATTGTTATATAATATTTACACACTGATAATATATTATATACATACTATAATATTCTCCCATGCACTTCAGTGACATTGGAGCCTTGACAGGAGGAAGCCTCAGTCCTAGTGAGCAAATCCACTGTGATGCCTGTCAGGTTCTGCAGGAAACTGTTAGAGAAATATTCTGGAATTGTGTCTATCCATCTCCATTAATTCCAGAATGCAACCTCTTCCTCATTGTAGAAATTAGAAGTTTCCATATTTAAGAGAGTTAGGATATTTCAGAGTATTTCATAACTCTGTTTCTGACCACAATTTTACTATTATCAATGTAGTCTAGAATTTATCAATTTAACCTGTAATTTGACCGTTTATTTCCCAAATGCTACATCACACAATTTCCAAAAGTATAAATTGGCTCAGGGTTTTCTCAATTGCTTGTGTGCCCTCCACTATACTCAATAACAATGCAATCTTTCATTCATTCATTCATATATTCATCCAGTATTCAGTACGAACTATGGGAAATACAAATGACAATAATCCAGGGTCCTTGCCTAAAATTACAACTTAGTTGAGAAGGTATTATCAGCAAATATAATGCAAAGAGAAAAACACTCTCATAAAGTGATGAGTACAGTGCTGGAGAATGCCACAGGAGAGACTTTGAGAACACTCATGGAAGATGAGACCTAAACCAGATGTGATGGTTAAGTCAGATCTCAATAGACACAGAGAGAAGATGGCACTTCGAGGATGAGGGAGCAAAAGCAAAGTGGTACCAAATGTCAGGAATATTCAGGAAGAAGAGTGGAGTCCAGTGTGGCAGGATATAGGATGTGCGAGGTTATGGCAGAAGACAATGCAGAAATGAAAGGCTGTTTCCAAATTGTAGAATGACACAAACACCAGTATCGTGTGTGCAGTGGGGATCCATTGACTGTTTTTGAGGCATGAAAAGTCCTGAAATATTTAAGCACTTAAATGCAGTAGGAAAGGCGATCAGAGTACCTGAGTTGAGGGCCAAGGCTATGGAACTCAGTGAGGTTAAAATGATGCCTATGGGAGGGCCCTGGAACTGATACGAAGAAGGTTTCGATTAGAATGGGTTTGAAACCCACAGCGGTTTGTTACTCGTGTTTTCTTGGCTGGAACAGAGATCGAGGGAGTCACAAATGTAAAAATATTTCTAGTTTTGATATTTCTCAACAGTCCTTCCTAGAGATAGTGTACACTCAGAATGAGAGCATAGCACCTGAAATAAAATGAAATATCAGACTATGTTTCACCTAACATCTTTCACAGACCATTGGTGATATGCACACCACCCCTTTAGAAACAGTTTACTGTTGTTTCCTTGTACTGCAATTCACATTTTATGCTTAGTAGCTTTTGATGTGTGTATATGCTGGTTCCCCCAAATAAATGATCAAAGGAAGATAAATGTCCTGATTGGGAATGATCACTTGGAACCTTGATGCCACAGCATAAGTTTTAAGGGGAATATTAATGAGTTCAGAATTGGGAATTTTGAGCTTTGTCATATAGGCAAGAGAAACATGGAGATAGGAGAGAGTTGAGTATTTGGGTCTGGACTCATGGAATGAATATGGTTGAGAATAAAGGTCACCAGCTTTAATAATTTTATATATTACCTAACACGAAGTCTTATACATAGGTCATCATTAAATGCTTTGACTGCTAATAACATCAGTAAAAGCTTGTGGTTCTCTAAGTCAGTTTTAAGCATTGATGTTTTATTGATTCAGAGAAACTTCATGTAAAATCTCTGTTCAATGCCACAGTACTCAAGATGTAGACATTTACAACCTCAGAATAGTACCCTCGAGAGAAATTTGCCAAGAACTAATAATCGAGATGCTATACAGTCAGCCAACTGTGATCTTTTTTAGACAGTAGAACCATGAAATATGTTTCCTATTTCAGGACCTACAATAAAGATTTTTTCACTATTGTAATAGGAAATAATTCTGTTCACTACATAGCATGTCAAGAGGAAATTTATGTTTGAAAAATATTTCACATTCTGTGTATTTTAAAGAACATCTAGATTCTCATTTAAGGCATTGGAAATGTGCAATGTAATAAAAAATAATAAATTCATATTAACCTTACTGTTACTTTTTTCCTAAGGGAAATTTAATAAATGTAAAAGGGATAATGGGAAACCATTCATGCTCTTCCTAACATTAATTAAATTAGACGAAGATCAATTAATGAGATATAAATATATTATAAATATATTCATGTATGTTTAATATACTTTTTTTTAATATGATGAGTGTAGGAAATCATTTAGATGCAGTTGGTTGTGGATACAGAGAAAAAGTTTCTCAAGGCAATGTAGAAAATGAGAAAATGAGATGGACATATGAGACAAATTGAGGAACTTATTGACAATCTAGTTTCTAAAAATAATTTAGTGATAAAAGTAGCGATATTTTTATGGAAAAATATATTTTCTATATTTATCTTCCATCTATCTATCATCTATCTATCTATCATCTACCTATCATCTAACTATCTATCTATCATCTATCTATCATCTATCATCTATCATCTATCTATCATCTATCATCTCTCTCTCTCTCTCTATCTATCTATCTATCTATCTATCACCTATCTATCAAGACTTGCATACAGAAAAAACAAACCCTTGCAACCACCTCATAGATACACATCCAAGGACATTCAAGCATTTATTTTCCTCTCGGTTTCCCAATTCACACTCTTCACTATTTAGAAGTAGGAAAACTGATACCTGGATCCCTCAGCTGTTACCCTCACCTGTTGTGTGATGCTAGTCAGGCCTCTCCTTCCTGTCATATATAAGGTTAAATTCAACCTCATGCGTTGAGGGGTGGAGAACACCCTGAATATGTTTAAATGAATTCTAGACAGATGTTTAAATGTGATTTAGTCTTCATTGTATTTGCTCCTACTGTTCTTCTTTTATTTCTCTGAATTTAATTCTCATGGCATACATTTAAAGTAGATGGCCAGGGCTTCCCTGGTGGTGCAGTGGTTGGGAGTCCGCCTGCCGATGCAGGGGACACGGGTTCGTGCCCCGGTCCGGGAAGATCCCACATGCCGTGGAGCGGCTGAGCCCATGAGCCATAGCCACTGAGCCGGCGCGTCTGGAGCCTGTGCTCCGCAACAGGAGAGGCCACAACAGTGAGAGGCCCGCGTACCGCAAAAAAAATAAAAATAAAAATAAAATAAAATAAAGTAGATGGCCAGTATGTTCAGGTTTGGCAATGAGGATGCATAGAGAGTATCATTGTTATAAAATAAAGTGAAAAAAAAAAAAAGCAATAGATTCTCATTAGCAAATGGTTCCTCCATGGGCAAGTAGAAGACTGACAAAAGGTCCATAGCAGTCCTTGTCATAATAATTAATTAAACAGATAAAATAAATATACTGGATGAAATAAACACTTTCAGAATATTAAAACAAATGTCAAAAGAAAGAGTGCATGAGCAGGCAGAAAGGTAGGTGCCTGGAGTTGTCTCTCATCCTCCACAGCCAAATACTTGCAAGCCCTGCAAGGAGCCTGCACACCCCTTTCCTCTGCTGCTTAGTTCAAGAACATCACTCTTCCTCTTTGCCTCTAATCGCACCATTTCGTCAACCTTCTAACTAGACAATGAATGTCTTTTTTTCCCATTACTTTTTAAAAAATGACTCATCACTATTTAAAACACTTAAACAGACCCCCTTCCTCCGGGATGGAACCCATCCCCTCTGGGTGGCTCATGAGGATTTTCATCATCTGATTCCTGGAATTCCTGCCACTCTAGGTGGAGACCACATTCTCCAGCCTTACTGAACTAATTACTTCTCACTGAGTCTATCTTCATTTCACATCCCTATCTCCTCCCACTTAATGTTTACTCTCCTTCTTTTTCCAGGTAACTCCAAGGTTAAGACTCAGTTCATGAGTCACACATTCAAAAAGGGGGTTTGTGCTGTCTGTTCGTTTGAACACCTCTTTTAATGGGCTTATGTGCGTGTATATGCAAGTTTATCCATATCAGCATTACAGTCTACAACTGACAAATCACAGTGTTAGAATCAGGTGGGTTCAGATGCAGACAAGAAGATGGAGTTTTGTGGTTTTATGATGACTGTGTTCAAAGTTGATTCATGGTCTATTTTTTAAGCCTCGGGTTTCACCTCACAATTATGTTATAGATTTAGAAATACTTTGTTGTGATGTTTTCACTGTTATACATGATTGTAATATAGTACCAAGAAAGAAATTATTTTTCTTTGAAGGACTATATCTGAACAAAATCTAGATGAGCATTTGTTTCAGTATAACAAGTCTAAATTGAATTTTTTGTCTTCTTTTTCTTTCCTTCTCATTAATTTGACTGCACATCAGTGAGGGGTGTGTTTAAACAATCTAAAATAAATAAATTAGTTGTTTGGATTAATTTGGGAAAAAAGATGAAAAAGAAGGCGATCAAAGCAATAGATATCCAAGAGTACATAAACAAAAGAAAACAAAGAAAGTTGGTGAAATAATCAGCAGGGTTATGCAAGAAATAGGGAAAAATCTAAAATAACTAGGAAAAAACACAGAGCCATATATTTGATATGAAGAAAAAATCTGAAATAAAAGCAAACTGTATGCAATGAGAAAACTTAGAAAATGGAAAACATTGTTAATGTAACAGTGACAAAATTCTGTTCTCTCACAGGATAATATATAAAATATTTAGAAGATATTTTCTTAGTAATAGAGAGTGGGAAATAGAACAGAATTTCGTTTTGGCTTATTTTTAGTTTGAATAAGATGTGACAAATTTCTTCTCTTAATTGTTTTCCAGGATATCTAGCATTCATGGTCAGGGATAAATGGCAATTTATTGTTAACTTTAGGTGTTTTGTAATTTATATCTTTCCAGAATATCTAAGTGTCTCTTAATGTTCCCATATATGAATTGTATATGACCCCATTTAACACCCATGATCACATATATTTTTCAAAGTGTTATTAACTGATAAATCTCTGGAGACAAGAAGAAAATGGGACACAAATTGAGTGCTTAATTAATATATTTTTATTGAGTGAATTTTATTTTATGGTCATACTCATTTAATCTTTGACATTAACAGTAGTAAAGGCAACTCCCAGAAAAATAAAGTAACAAAACCACACTTCTTTTTACTTCTTTCCTGAAAAGAGATAAGATGGTCAGGTAATTTTATTTCTGTGTGATGAAACAAAAACACTACTCTAAGCATGCCCAGGAGATTTTCCTGTCATGAGTCACATCAGTGACAAGGCATTGTACCTTTAAGAAATTGATTAGTACCAATCACTTCAGAAAGACAGTCTGTTCTTCGTAAGGGCATGTTGAACTGGACAGTAGTTTTACTGTTGCCCGGGGTTGCCCACACTTGCCCCACGTGTCTTCGAGGGATGCTTTAGTTAAATCTTAAAGCACATATTCTGTTCTTCTGTGAGAGAGTTATTGTATGTTTATTTATTTATGTAATTTTTGCTCGTTCTAACTTAGATGTTATATTTTTTGCTTTGGATGCACGTAACAGATATAACTCACACTAACCCAAGTACAAAGTGGGTTTAATGTAAGAATGCCTGAAGACCGAGAAATTCAGTCTCATTCAGGCATCTCTCAACAGAGACAAATCCAACTCCTGAGCTACATTTCCAATTTCAGTCTTGAAAAACATAGCTAATGAATCGTGTGGTCCAGTTCATCTTTCTACGCATGGTCATAGCGTTCCGGCTGGTCTGCTTGTTGGATGCCCACTCCTAGTGCGATCCACTGAACCGAGGGTGAGTTCATTCCTGATGCATAAACTATGGCTGGAAAACAAGAACAGGTGCTGAATTTAATTCTCATGGCATACATTTAAAGTAGATGGCCTTAGCAGGTTGGCCTTAGAGAAGAATGTGAGAAGAACACTTCACTGTCATGTATATTGAATACTAGAGGTGGCGTGGCTAGTACTTGTTGAGTACTTGTTGATGAGATATACCCATTTTATTCACTCATCTATTCCACAAATATTTGTTGAGTTCTGCTCTCAGCAGGCATTGGATTAAAAGCAGGCAAGCCACCTACTTTCCTCACTCCTACAGTGTTGAGTAGAGGCAGATATGAATCAACTAAAATATGATCAAGATAATTGCAGATGGTGATCAGATGTATAAGGAAATAAACAATCATATTATGAAGCAGGGTCAGCAAACTTTTTCTTTAAAGGGCCAGGTAGCAAAGATTCTAGGCATTGCAAGACATATTCTCACTGTGTCTGCTATTCCACTTGGTCATTGCAGGGTGAAAGCAGCCGTAGGCAATATTAAAAAATTAGTGTGGCTGCATTCCAATAAAATTTTGTTTACGAAAACAGGCAGTGAGTGCAATTTAGCCTGAGGGCCATAATGTGCTGACCCTATGTCATAGAGAATAACAGAGTGATGGTGGCTCTAGATAGTATAAAAAGAGACCTCTCTGAAGAAGTAATATTTGAGCTACTTTACAAAAGATGAGAAGGAACCAGTTATAGGTAGGACTGCAGGAATTGCTCACCAGAAGGAGTGACATGGTAAAGGCCTCGGAGGGAAAGAACTTGGAACATTTAATGAAGAGAGAGGAGGCTGGGATGACTGGAGTTTAATGAGAAACTGAGAAAACATTATAATTAAGTTTTGAGAGGTAGACAGATGTCAGCTTATGTAGCTCATCAAACTGGAGACAAACCTGAATAACCTGTAAGAATCAGAACCAGGTCAGCCAGAACTAATGGGCAGTCTTCCTGGGGCATTGATATGTATCGGTCTGTATGTATCCCCCTTCCTGTCCCTTCATAGGATTCTAATTCCTTGGAAAACAATTGGATTGTCGTTTAGTATACATGTTGAGTCACAGTCTACAAGACTGCACAGAATGGAGGAAAGGACATTTCCCAAAGTGAAACTGAAGGAAGGATATATGGTGGGCTTGCAAGAACACAAATGCATACCCACTGCTGCTCTTTAGAGAGTGCCCAGAATGGTAAAGAAAACTTTGATCTTCATTATACTTATTTAATATTTATTTAACCCTTATTGATTAGCAGATGAAGCCAGAATGATGATGCACTGAACCATTCTTTATTGTTAAATGATTTTCTTTATCCCTGAGACTATTCTTTGCTCTGAAATATATGTTGCTTGAAATTATAGCCATTTC
This sequence comes from Tursiops truncatus, assembly GCF_011762595.2. Lineage (NCBI taxonomy): Eukaryota > Metazoa > Chordata > Mammalia > Artiodactyla > Delphinidae > Tursiops > Tursiops truncatus. Next base: position 150,346,554 of record NC_047035.1, read on the forward strand.
AGCTGTCTTTGACTCAGTAGTGCCTTGGTCATGAATAATTTTTGTATCCCTGTAAATATTTTTGAGCTGTGTCCCAAGATGCAGTTTCATTACTTGGTCATAGTTCAATCTTTTGGAATCTCACTTTTGATCCTTGTTAGGTAGGACCAGTGTAGCATTGTTTTTCTAGGTCTAATTTTCTCCCACTCCTTGAGGGAAAACCCTGATGATTATTCTACCCAAAGCCTTGTGAATAATAAGATTTTCTACTTTGGTTTTGGTGAATAGGAAATATTTCTGACTCTGTGTGTTTTCAGAGATTGCTTTTTCTAGACCTCGCAGGTGGTTCTTTCCCCAGCCATGAGTCCTTTCCTCACCACTTGCACTGATGATCAATACTCAGCGGAAGTTCAGGATGGACCCTCTGCAAAGCACCAGAGCTGTCTCTCTGTCCACCTGTCCTCTGGTGCTCAGTCCTGTGTACCTGAGCTGCCTTGGCCTCTCCAGGTTTTGTTTCCTTAACTTGGGCAGTAGGTCGCATCCCTCTGCCTTCCCATCTCGAGTTTCAGTCTGGAAACTGTCTCTAAGCAATAAAGGACAGCAATCCCGGAGCTTACCTCATCTTCTTCCTTTCTCTTTAGGATAGCTCTACCGTGATGCCTCCTGCCCTGTTCTTAAAAACTGTTGCTTCTCATGTTTTGCCTATTTTTAAAATTGCTTCAAGAGGGAGGGTCAATCTAGTCCCTGTTACTCCATCTTGGCTGGAAGTAGAAGTCCTCAGTTGCTATGATTTTTTTCCTCAATTTTTCCATATATACCCCCAGGCACTTTCATTTGTACACATCAGTTCCTAGGTGATCACATCATGACTTTTAAGGAATCTTGTAATCTGAAAAGTTTGAACAGTTTCCTAGAACTCTCCAAAGGTGCTGTGAGACCAGCATTTAGATTCCAAGAGGGAATTAATGAATAATAATGTTATTTATTGATATGTTTGCAAAAATATCACTTCTAGGTTAAGAGAACTTTTCATTTTAATAAAGAATTGAAGATCTTAAAAATGCAGATGTCAGTAATTATTTCTATAATACCTGCTTGAATAATTTATTTAATAACGTTTCTTTTGGGTCTTTTATATGAGTTTGTATAGATGACAATTTTGTCTTAAAATAAGAACTCCCTGGGCCACTGTTTGAAAATGGATGGCACGTCTATTATATGCTTTATCGTAAGATAATCCAAATTGATAGTGCAGGGGAATATAAAGATGTACATTTTGTAAGAGTCAACTCAGTGTCTCGAAATTCCTTCCTCTCCAGCCCTCTTACTTCTAGTATGAGGTGGATGAATGCCTTCTCCATGGAAGAACGGAGGTCATTTCGCATGGTCAATCTAAAAAAAAAGTATTTGAAATCGCTGAATAAATTTTAGAGTGTTAGAACTAGAAGGTATATCAGCTAATCTAGCTGGATCATTGATTATGATATATTTTACCTAGTAAGCTTATAAACCACAATGCAGATTTTAATAATTAAGCAAGAAAGAAATTATTCAATATATCATCAAATGTAACATTCCATCATGCATCTATATAAATTATTGAATAGCTCCAGGAATAGAATTTTTAATAAATTATATTCAAGGATACCATGTTGGTATCCTCATAGGAAATAAAAGTGTTTAAGACAAATTAAAAATTTTTAATTTTTTTGCTTTTTTTTGTAGGCAATACACCATTTTTTAAGAAAGTGATGATGTGATACTGATCAAGGAGCTCTATTTTAATGATTTTTATTGGTATTGAACACATTTGATAATTTCACCTTTTATATATATGTATATATATCTTCTTATATATATACGATATATATGTATTTTAGAACATCAAAATAAAATTACCTTGTTATTTTGAAATACTTTATAACTTTTATATGTTATACCAGATGTTTAAATATATATTATATATACTGTTTACTTCTCAAATGTTATTATATATTCATCTCAATTTTCAAATTAAATAAATGCATTTTATTTATGCATTTATCTTATGCAACTTACAGATGCATCCAAAATATTCATTAATCGCATGGATTTTTGCCTATGTGTCAGTTAGCTATTGCCATAAAATGTCATTTAAGACACCATCCCTAAATTTAACTCCTTACAGCAGTCATGCATGGTTATAGCCAAGGCTCAGAAGACACGCCAGGCTTGGCCAGGTGGAGCTGCTGGTCTTGACTGGGCTCTATCACGCATCTGGTACTTAGCTGCGGATGGACTGGTCAAGGTTGGGCTGGACTGCGGTGTTCTAGCTCCCTTCCAGGTGTCTTTCATTTTTCTTCTGGAGTCAGTAAGCTAGTCTCATGAGAGTGCAGGGCAGTGGCAGAAATGCAAGAGAACAAGCTTGACTGTTTCTCCTCAGCCTGTCATTCTCTCCCTGCTGTTCCCTCTTCCCCCTCCCGTTCCCCTTCCCCCTCCCTCCCTTCTCTTTCTTGTTCTTCTTCTTTTTCTCTCTCTTTGTCTTTCTGTCCATGTCTCTCTATCTCTGTCTCTCTCTCTCTCGATAAAATGACATTTTATTTTTCTGCTAAGTTGACAAATTCAAGTAAAGATGATAGCTTTTAGCCTAAGCATTTAAGTAACATTTTAATAATAATTTTTAAAACTCTCCCTTCAAAGATTTTCTGAAGTAACACAAATTTATTGTATTACTTACCAAGGGTCGTTTTGGCTCCACTCCACCCGTTGCTTCAAAAGTAATGACTTAAATGAATCTTGCTCTGTACCCATGAGCTAGTCAGGTTCTGGAGGCACATCAAAATGTCTAGCTTGAGCTGCCAGTAAACTGTGTTTCATGTGGCTGTGCTGACCTTTGCCCATGCAGGTGATAATTTGCTGTCTTTATTTTTATTTTATTTCTGATGGATGCTAACTACAGCCAATATATATGATACCAAGTTGCTCTTTTTGAAATTGCTTTCATTTTTCAAAAACCTAATTGGCATCACAGGCATGTTTTCTTCCCAAACTCCTTCTCCAGAGTTCCAAGTATATACGGTCCTACTCATTAGTTCAGGAGTCTCTATTTGCCACTTAAATTTCATACATTAAATTTTTAAAAAGCACGGATCATTGTATTTTTTTTTGCTATTTTACATTTTTCAGGTAATTTGAGAAGACATACATGGATGGTTACATTAAAAAAAAGACTCCTCATTTTAAAAAATTACTAATAAACTTTCACCTGACTAGAGAAATTAATAAGAATTTTGTATAGATAGGCTGATTTTCTTCTACCATTTAATTTTCTTAAAGGGTTGAACATAATCATTTGCCTGGCAAAAATTAATACAAAGGAGTTTTGCTATAAAACTGCTAAACATAAGGATAACTCCTTTCATAGAAACCTCTTCAGAAACACGTAATAATTTTCTTTCACTTCAGAAGATATTGTGTTGGTGATATTTCAGTGAGGTCACTTAATAGTCAGTGGCTTTGCATTCCCAGTATCCCCCCTTCCCCCAACCAATAACAAAAGCAAAGTTGAGTGATTAAGTGGTTACTTTTAAGGTATTTCAATTTACTTTGAGCACCAGTGCTCAGATACTAATTAATCCGATCAGGCAGAAATAGAGTAAAGGATACTTTTAACATATAGTCATCTCATTAGACCTTTCCTAGAATTCATACTGATAGACATGTGCTATATTGAACCTGAACAGAAGTTCCTTAATTCATTGTTTGCAGAGCCGTGGTTTATATCCCATTCCAGATATTAGATTTGCATTGCAATTGAATGAGATATAATCCTGATACATGGACTAAACTGAAACTAATGTTTAGTGAACTTGTGTTACACATTACTGCATTCTGCTCAATTCTTTACATCTACTAATTCATTTAATTATCATTATAATTCTAGGGTACTCCTCTTTTTGCAGATGAGGAAACTGCAGACTGGAGAGTCCAAATTATTGGTCTATCAAAACACAGCCAATAGGAAGTAGTACTAGGTTTTCAACCAAATCTGCCTAATCCAGGAGTCTGCTTTCTTTCTTTCTCTCTCTCTCTCTCTTTTTTTAAATCGAAACTTTCCCTTTTATTCTTTCCTTGAGTGCACATATAATGCTTGGATTTGTGGCAGCCTTCATGTGACCATACAATAAGCATGAGAATGAAAAGCCGATATGCAGAGGATGGTAGTGAAGAAGATATAAAGAGTCTGGATCCTTGACTGCATCATTAAGCAGCTAAACAAATGCCAGCAGCCACTTACCACCAGATTGCTTTCTTTCTATTACGTGCTGGGACTATAGTGACATTTGCTCTTCAGTTCTTTTATGACTGAGGCAAGAAAGCCTCACAGAATAGAATTTTCAATGGCAAGACTCATGGGCCTCTTACTCCAGCCTACACTTTCCAGTTTTGCACCTGTGCTGGTCACAGTTTACCTGCTCAGCCTCCTGCACCACTTCTCCCTCCACAGACCTCTGAGCCTCACTTCCGCCTCATCTCCCGAGCTGCTGGGCAATGGAAATGCCACCCACACATCTCACCTGACTACCAGCCTCTCTCATCTTCTCCTTCAGAAAGGGTCCAAATTATTTATCCACAGCTCTTTGTTCTCGCTGCTGACATGACAATTAGGCATCTTGAGGACAGTGACCAGGTCTCAAGGTGTTTATGAAGTTCCTCTCAGGGCATGTGATAGTGACTTAGTGCCCCCAGGAAAAATAAATGTAGGACTAAGAACTAGAGACCTCAAATTTCAGTTGGACAGTAACGTACTGTATTCTAATATTGTAGTTACACTGCAGTACAGTGTGAACTGCTCCGGTCTGCTCACACGGGGACTTGTTTCCATAGTAAATCTTGCAGTGCTATGCGATCCGCGGTTGGTTGAATCTGCAGATGCAGAACCAGGGATGCAGAGGAGCCAGGGATGTGGAGAGTATATGCGGGTATCCGATTGTGTGGAGAATCAGTGCCCCAACACTCAAGTTGTTCGAGGATCAACTGTATATAAATATACTATAATATATAAGTTGCCATAATTATAATAGTATAATTCTATACTCACACAGTATAATTGTATTCACTTTCATTTCAATCACTCTCGTGGGCCCTTTCTTACTCACCATGGTACGTGCTCTCTGTGCAACGTCCGGTTCACCCATCACATCAACACTCTGACAAGTGTCAATATCCCCATTTCACAGATGAGCTGGAAGATTAGCACATTAAGTGAAATTGCCACTGACACAGAGCTCCTCAGCAGGGAAGCAGGGATGTCTGATCCAAAGCTTAAATTCTACTCCACTGAGTTTCGCTACCTCCTGGAATAGCAAATAGGTTCAGGGATGTCAAACACCAAACAGCCAATAGCAATGGTAGCAGTTTACTCCCAGATCCTGCAAGGCCAGTATTTATTTTACCTCCTCAGGGTGGCCTTCCTACCATGTATATCCTTGTAAGTCATTTAGAAGATGCTGGCTTGAATTATTGTCAAAGGAAAATGGTTCTCAAAGGAGCAGAAATTTTTTCTTCCATTTCCAACTTAGCAATCAAGATATTCCACAATCAAGATGGTCCGGGCTAACATTAAAAATCTATATTTCACTTATTTGTATTTATGTATCTTTATGTAGACCCGAGCAACAGTATTGGGGAAGCTAGAACGTAGGAAATCTACAGTACAGGCATTTTGAAACTTGTATTTGCCCACGGGCCAAAAAGAATGCAGCCACTCTCATCACTCACGTTTTTAATGGCTTGGCTCCTATTTGGAGTTTGTGCTATAAAGTGCAAGGTCATCTTGTCACTCTGACCTTGATTCTAGTTTTCAAACCTAGTTTTAGAAAGTTGCTTTGATGGGAGCCTGAACTATTCCATTACAGAGATTTCCACCTATAATTTCTCCAATAAAACGACTTCAAATGAATCACAGCCATTCTAACAATTTGTGGCCATGCCCCTTTGGCCATAATTCAGAACATAGCACAGGGCTGTCACATGACTTTAAGGTTAACTATTTCTTTAAATATCAGGTCAAAAAAAGCAAGGGCTGCGTAGGGATCAGGATGGACATACTCATTTAGGCAAGCAGGAAAAGTTTTTATAGAGAATTAATCACTGCTAATAATTAATGATTCACACATGCATTAACTTTGTGATAAACCTCAGCCTTGCTTTGCCAACAAATGATAAATCACTTTAGATGTGACAGAGTCATTAAAAATAGATTGCTACTGTGTCTATTAAAATTTCCATACTGTCCCTTTGTATTTGATTATCTATTTTTTTCCTCCAGCAGTCACTTCAGAGTATCAATTGATTTTTTTATACATTTCTTGTAATATTGTTTGTAAACAAGGTTACTAAGAAGGTTTTAAATTATATCAGCTTTTTCCTTATACGGTTTTAGATCTGAATAAAAAACTATCACTATGAGTGAATTCCTTCCTAAGAGCAGCTCACAAGAAGCTGAGAGGATGTGATGGTCACCACTGACCCAGCAGCTCAACGATGTGAAATCCCACGTCTTGGTGACACCCTCAGCTCTCTGGATGTCACTACTTCCTGGTCCCATCAGAGCTGTGACACCTTCAGGCATCACCTCTGTGTTCAAAGCAGGAAGAGGTGGAGAACTTTGCCAGCCTCGTCTCCACATTATATGGGCAAAGCAAGAGAAGCAATGTTTTTTCCAGTAAATTTCTATTCCTTTTTAGGACCAGCATCAAGTCTCTCAGCCACCTGGTAACTGAAACGTTTAGAAACAGTTTGCACAGGCATGGTGAAAATAATTATTTTATTCATTCAAATATGTGTTTAGGATCTACCACGTGCCAGCCACAAGGCTGTCTGTAGCCTTACCTAGATGACCCTTGGAAGCTTTCTCAGCTTAGGGGTCTGTGAGGACCTTGCTTTCTTTGGTTCAAAGTAGTGACACTGAGGGCTTACACATGGAGATCCCATAGAGGCCAACGTGGGAAAATGAATTATTCATGACCCTGCATTAGTGTCTGGGAGGAAGTTGAGAATGTTAACTGTATGATTAGATGTGTGGCTTTAAGTACAAAGCAGGAGTACAAGCTACATGACTGAGTCAACACCTTGGTGACCCAAGATTCACGTTCAGTTTTTCTACTCAAAAGCAAAACTGCAAAATTGGCAATTTCGGGTGCAGGTTTCAGACTTCATCTCAGTTTTTCTGACTCTCTGACTACATCTCAACTTCTTCACCAGTAGTATATATTGCTTAGTTATTTATAAAGGAATACAGAAAACTTAGAACAAGTTAGCAAAGCTATCAGAAAAGCAGATGCTAAGAACAACATTCGACTGTATTATGGACTGAATGTATCCTCCCAAAATTCATATGTTGAAGACCTAACCCTCAATGTGATGGTATTTTAAGGTAGGGACTTTAGGAGGAGTTAGATGAGATTAATGAGTGTGGGGCCCTCAGGGTAGGATTAGTGACCACACCTTATCTTGGACATCAGCTTCCAGAACTGTAAGAAATAAATTTCTGTTGCTTTAAGCCATCCAGTCTGTGGTGTGTGATAGTAGCCCCAGCTGCTAATATAGGCTGGGTTAGATAGTCTCTAATGAGACATGCAAAGACCATCACGGTTTGTTTGGGAAGCTTTTTTTTGTGGTTGCTCTTGTTCCTTTAGTCAACAAGTGTGCCACTAAATGTTAGCCAAGCAAGTGTATGCGACTTTCTACACAAGCATATAAAAGAGAAGCATCCTTCAGGGTGGGCTCGAAGTTTCAATCCTAAGGAAAGAGAAGCTACTGATTAAGGAAAGCAGCCTATGAGAGCTGGTGCCTGCTTTATAGATACGTGGTTAACATTTAAAAAAATTGATCCATTAGTGTGGCTTGATTTAAATAACAAAAGTTGGATGAGTTTCAGGGAATGTTTGGAATAAATTAGGAGGGGAGAATGCATGTTTAAAAAAATAGTTTTATTTTAGATATTAATTGTAGACATCTTTGAAAAGGAGTCATCATTCACTTAATACATATTTATTAAGCACCAGTTATGCACAAGGCACTGTTTCAGTGTCTGGATTTATCGTTAAACAAAATACAAAGATATAGCTGAGGGAGACAGATGATAAATAATAAATATGAAAATGAGTAAATTATGTACTATATTATAAGTTAAAGAAAAACTAGTAAAGCATGATAGGGAGATTAGTATTTCTATGGTAGTTATGATGTTGAAGAGAATGGTCTTATTGAGAAGGTGAGCTTTGAGCAAAGCCTTGAAAAGGTGTGGGATTTGCCAATTGGGTGTCTTGAGGCGAAGGCAGAGGACCAAATGCATGTAACGTAAATTGTACGAGTTATTGTAACCACATTTATATTGTATGCAGTCTACTGAGAACCCCATTAGAAAGCTATGGAAACCAGAACAACAACAAAATTTAATTTTCAAAAATAAAAATTTGATTAGGAAGCTAGATCAGACAACTGAATTTTAAATGACATCTAAGAAACATTGTGCAAGTATTCATGCTTTCAATTTCCACTACACTCAAGTTCCATGAGTGTAAGAGAAATCCGTCTACTGGTACCACTCATGACCAATAATTATTCTTCTTTATTTTGTCTTTAGGGAGGTATACTGTAGACATCATGGGTGTTTAAACATTTGGTTAAGGTAGAAACATAGAATTTTGGAGAAGAAAGAAATGCAACAGTTACACTTATTTTACAAGGGCAGACTTGTTACCTGCTCTTATGAAGAATACATTCTAATAGAGAAGATTGACATTAATCATATAGTTTCTGTCAAGGGTGCATAATGCTTGGAAGGGAAAGAACAATTGTTATATTAAATTGTACAGTAATGAAGAAAACTTCACAAGACAGGAAAAGCTTCCCTGGATATAGATCTGCCTTAAAGTCTCATGGAAAAAAGGGTAATAAATAGCTAAGAGTTTTAGGATGGCAACTGCAGAGAGACGATGGCCTCATGGCAGAAGCGAGCCTGGTGTGCTCTAAACCCTAAGAGGCTCAGCACTGCTGTAGTGCAGGGGTGAGGGGGCAGAGATACCAGATGGAGCTAAAGGGCAAACAGGGGCCAGAGTTGGGAATTTTGCTTTATTTTTCTCTAAAAGTAATGACTGGCCATCAAAGTCTGTTAGTGGTGGACTGGAGTGTCTCAAACTTGCCTTTTGGATAGATGCTCTGATTGAAGAGTGATGAATGTTTTGGAGAAGGTAATGAATTAAGAGGGTGAAACCTATAACCTAAGGTGGAGATATTAACAGTTCAAACTCAAGGAGCAGTGGAGGGAATGGAGAAAAGTTGACAGATTTGAGAAATGCGTAGGAGAAGTAAATCCAGAGAGGTTTTGTACATGTGGTGTGCAAGGGAAAGGATGATTTCAGGTCTAGGATGCTTCCAGATTTCTAGCCTATGGACCAGGATGAAGGGTGGAGCTGCTGATGTAGGGATTGCCCTTAGCTGATGGCCGGGCCTTGACCAACCAGACTCTAGGATCTTGTGGACCTTTGATGGCTTAATGGTCAGAGAAGATGGTTAGTGTATGCAGATGTGTCTAAAAACCTTTGGAACACACTGAAAGCAATTGCATAAGTCGCAACACTAAAGCCCATCAGGCCAGGATCAGAGGAACTTGCTGGAATGAATGGGTTTTATGGGAATCTCCCCGTCTGTGCTGCACTAAATGTTCCAGTTTTCTATCCTCTTTCCCTGTCGAGAACCACCTTAAACATTCCTCAGAGGACCAAATTCCTAGGAGATGAAGTGAAACTAAAAAGAAAAAAAATTCAGGACCCTGAAAGCTGTGGATTTAGTGGGATCGGCATGTGCATCTTTGCAGGCATGTGTCAAAACACAAGTAGAAACCAAGCTGCCGATTTTCCTCATTAGTAGATATTTGGAAAGTTAATCTCTGATTTTGATTAGGGGAAAGGAGGGAGCATTTGAAAGCCCCATTAGCCTTCAGTTGAGGTGAGATGGCAGCCCAAGTAAGCTTACTGGCTAGACGTTGGTGGGTTAATCTGGGGGAGAGTGGGAGCTGCTTTTAAGGATTCAGTTGGGTGGATGGAATTAAATTTGTAACGGTATCGCCAGTGTAAAGTGTTGCCATTGGATTTAGGATATAAAACACACCAATATTTAATGCAAAGCATGACTAAGTCCATTTTGTCTGATCAGAGTTCAGCAAACACACTGCAATTATTCTAAGATCAGTACTACGCTGCTATAAATAATTATATGATTAAAGGAATGAGTGTTGATTATAGCACATTTGCATTTCTTTCCGAACTTTTAGTGTTGGAAACCAATAGATGACTGGATGCCAGTCCTCAGGACAGGGGTGACCTTAGCCGGGTCCCTCACTCCCCGTGTCCACAGCTTGACCATCTGTAAAATGAGGCAATGATGGCACCTCTCTCATGAGATCGTCATCAGGTCTGAGACAATGAGGAAAACACGGCAGCAGACAGCACTGACGATAGAAATGACAGCCACATACGAAATTTAAACTTTGTAGGAACCTTTTTAAGAGCAGAGAAAAAGACATCCAGGTGAAATTAATTTTAACGTTTGCTTTGCTTAACTCAATATATGCTACCATTCAACACATAATGAAAATTAAAATTATTGCTATATTTTACATTCTGTGTTTTTCATACAATGTTTTCCAAATCCAGTGTGTATTTTACAACACATTTCAGTTTGAACTAGACACATTTCAACTCCTCTGTAGCCAAACATGGCTAGTGGCTACCCTATCACAAACTTAGAACCATGCCTGGGGCTTAATAGGAATTAGCTACTAGTATTTTATTTATTTTATTTTATTTTAGCTAATATGTCCTTGCCTAAGTTGATGTTTTAATAACTTTTAAACACCCTAAACTTGTAGTGTAAATATTACATAGTTTTAAATTCCTTCCATGACCTTCCTTCCTACATAAGCACACACACACAAACACACACACAACTTTTAAATAAAAGGGGTTTTAAGTTATTGTTTGTATTTTCTTAAAGAGAAAATAAAATTGAATTCTAACTTAACATAAATGAATTTGTCAAAATATCAATGTGGAATTTTCATCACATCTGAAACTGTGGATTAAAAATTTTAAATTTGAGACATTTCAGAACAACTAACATTTCACTAGAGGGAGTTTTAGGTCCCCATTTTGAAGAAGTAGAGTTATTTGTATAGAGTAACTATATTGAGCTAAAATTTCAGTAGATAAATTTAGCATTTATATATTAGTTTGAAAATGTTTCATCCTAGAGGAATTAAAATATGCTTATGATACTTTTGAATGGAAATGTCAAATAGGTTGGCTTTTTCTGCATCACAAATATGTAGAAAATAATTTTTCTCTCTGAGACAGGTATTTTTGTCATTGTTTAGAAGATCGATAGCCATTGGTATTATTCAAGGTAAATAAACACAGGGCTTTTTTTTTGGACTGCCTCTTTTGACCATCCAGGACCTGTCCAGCCTGAGCCTGAAGGGCCATCAGAATGTCCAGGAACAGGTCAATATCCTTACCTGAGGGCAGCTCAACCTTAGAGTTAAGGGAAAGATAAATGCTCTCTGGATACATACACATTCAGTTGAAGAGCATTTTCCAAGTAAGAAAAGTAAGGATGTTTGGGCCTGATCAATAATAATGTCATATTGTTCATATCATCTGGGGGAAGTTTCACTGGGTCCCCAACTTGCTTGTCATTTCTGGTTCTGTGCTAGTGGGCTCTCTCCATAGTTCAGGTTTTGGAATGGAATCAAGATCCTTGGACGATAATGCCTCAGTCTGACTCTCATGTTTAAGAATGAGTGTTGGCACGGTGGGGTGGGTGGCAAAGCTGAGACTCAAACCCAAGGCTTCGCCCACTTAGTGAGGGGTCAGTCTCTCCAGTGCTGCCAAATGCATCCTGAACTGGGGTGTGATATATTTCAGGCTGTGTGTGTGTGTGTGTGTGTGCGCGAGCCTGGGGATGGGAACGGTGTGGGGTTGCATGCTAGTCAGCTCAGGCAAAGTACCATAGACTGGGTGTCTTATCAACAGCAGACATTTATTTCTTACAGTTCTGGAGGCTGGGAGTCCTAGATCAGGGCACCCGCATTCTTGGGTTCTGGTGAAGGCCCTCACCCCTCAAAGACCTCACCTCCTAGTACCATCACCTTGGGGGTTAGGTTTTAACACATGAATTTTGAGAGACAGAAACATTCTACAGCAGGTGGGGACAAGACCTTTAAGGGTTAAAATGTGCTTCAGAACAAAAGGAATAGCACACGTCAAGAAACGGTGAGAAAGCTGTGATAAATAAATATTACAGGCTCCAAGAAAGTAATATAAAAACTTGTCATTTTCATAATATTTTGGTTCTGTTAAATTTACCTAGATATCTTCAAATGATCCAATTGACCACAAAAGCACTAATGTATACATTTTAATAAATCGAAATGAACTCAAGTTTCATAGAAATTGTCTCCAACAGATGCATCTGCCATAATACACAAGTGTCGGCTGATACTTGAGACCTCTGTCTCTACACTGCAAATAAGAACTCTTGCCTGTCTAACCAACCATGTGATTGTGGGAATTAGAAGTCTCCCATGTGGCAAGATGGTAGATTCTTTTTAGGGAGTTCATGAAATTTAAAACTGCAACCATAAGACCATCAATTTGAGCTAGGAAGAATGGAAGCAGCTTCCCAAAGAAGCCAGCCTGCCCGTCTATTAGAGTATTTATTTGGCCTTTGGATTCCTAATTGTGTGTGCAAGACATGGAAAAACCTGACAGCAGTTTAGGGAAAAGCAATGAAAATGATGAAGGGGCTGTTTGCATTGATTTATGAAGACACGTTAAGTGACTGCAATATGAATAAATGTCCTCAATGACGACTGGGGAAAGACAGAATAAATGTCTGCAAAAATCTGCTGGGTGTAAACCCTGAAAAGGGAGATAGATGAGGATGCAGAGGAATGTGATAAGGAATAATGAGATGGAATGGGGAGAGTTTCCACAAAAAGAAATTGTAGTCATTTTCTTCTCCTGAAAATTGTCCATCAATGAAGAAGCTCGATACCGCGATTAGAAGCTCTCAGACTAGACACAGTCAAGGCTGCGGAAATATATTGTAACAACGTGTGCAAGTGAGTGGGGAAGGCGGTTGATGTCTCTGCCGGGAGAGAGAGGAGCCGGGCGATCGTGCTCACGATGCAGTCACGCTGGATCCACGTTTTCTTCTCTCTCCTGCGGGAAAACAAGCAGGGACTGAGAACATCTGGGTCTTGATTCTGCCTCGTGTACCTGCACTTCTCTCTGGACTCCCTTAAAGAAGCACAGAGAACAGCTCTGCTAAGCAAGCAGCCTTGTATAAGGTTACTTGTTTTTGCAACGCTCACTCCTCTGACCCAAGGGCGTGAGGCGTAGTATTAATGAACTGACATAAGGTTCCTTTCTTTTTTTCACTCGTATCCTCTCTTGCCTGTCCTCCCACTCTGAGGTCTGAGTCTCTGTAAGAAATAGAGAGAAGCTAGGGGAGGGGGCAGAGCATTGGAGTCAGAGTCTCCTCAGCCTCCTTAAATAAAGTGGGGAGCGATGTGGCCGATAATTTCTGACTTCAGCGGAGACAAATAATGAAGTTTCAATAAGGCCTTAACAGTTAGCATCGTAACCACCATCGCGTGGGAAGCGAAACGTTAGATTAGTTACGCTTGTAGGAAGTAATCAGCTAAGAATTACTGCACTCATTTTTAAGTGATCATAGAATTACCCTGTTTGCTTCTATTGAGACTTCAACTGAGAATCTCAGCCCGAGTCCATACCACAGCCAAAAAAGGGCAAAGTATAATCATTAAAATGTAGCTTTGGATTCACTCTTAAAATGAAAGCGTGATGATTTAAAAAGAAGTTGTACTAATGTCTGTTTAAATGTTTGTAGCTTATGAGGAAAGACGAAATCAATTTGTACATCAATCAATTTGTAGTTAAATGTTTTGAGCCAGAAAATTTTGTAGAATCCAGACAGGTCATAATTCTTTGTCACATTTTGCTATCAGCTGTGACCCTAGCAGGAAACTTTGAGCAAGTAAATAACTAAAAGGTATCATTTCTCAGATGGCTTATACGAGCCAAGATTAAAATGGGAGATTCCCTCGTCGGTGAGATAATCATCAGCTGTATGTTACCCAGAGTTATTGGATTTTGCATTTTTTATATTTACCATTTTTATTCTTAATATTATGTTTCTATTATTTTGTCCTGTGGGTGGGATAGTTGAATGCATAGTGGTCAACATTTTTCCTTTAAAAGGTAACTTTCACGGTTTTAAGAGTGTTTCTAAATAAGCTAGAAGAAGACATTATGAGTGAAATACATATGGTTTTCTAAGAAAAAAAGGCATTTTAGAATTTGTTGTGAAACAGGAAAACGTGGGGAATCACTCTTATGGAATTAACCCCGGGGAAAAAGCATTTACGAAATTTAAAGGAAACAGATTCTAACATGTACAACATGAAGTAAAAATACAAAACTATTTAGCCATTTTTCCATCTACCCATCATTTATCCTCAGTGATGATCTAAAGCTATTTAGTTACCAGTTGCTCTAAAGCCCATATGACATTCATTTTGAACTTTTAGGTCAGGAAAACTTTCCCTTGCAAGCCAGAAGAATCCTACTTTCATGTGAACTCTTGGGACAGTATACGTGCTTATGCAGAAACTCTCCTTTAATTTCGCATGACTATCTAATTAAATGAATGAAATCCACTTACATTTAACCATATAGTTTCCAGGGATTTGAAATCTTGCTCAGGGCTCTTGAACTTTAATTCAATGTCTGGCTATATTTAAGTCTCTGGTGTGATTCTCTGAGTGTCTACATATCTAAGTTTGTGAATGAAAAGAGACTTGCTTCTATACAAATGAAAATGAAGAATTGATTTCTTAATGCCTTGAAAAGTCCAGTTCTAATATTGTTGAGCTCTATTTAATGTCCTTAAGTAGATGGATAATCAGCCAGTTTGCTACGTCAGATTATAAAATATTCTTTTTTTTAACTGAAGATTTTTTTAAATTGTATATTCTTTATTTTTAATTAATTAATTTTTTAAACATCTTTATTGGAGTATAATTGCTTTACAGTGGTGTGTTAGTTTCTGCTTTATAACAAAGTGAATCAGCTATACATATACATATATCCCCATAACTCCTCCCTCTTGTGTCTCCCTCCCACCCTCCCTATCCAACCCCTCTAGGTGGTCACAAAGGACCAAGCTGATCTCCCTGTGCTATGCAGCTGCTTCCCACTAGCTATCTATTTTACATTTGGTAGTATTTATAAGTCCATGCCACTCTCTCGTTTCATCCCAGCTTACCCTTCCCCCTCCCCGTGTCCTCAAGTCCATTCTCTACATCTGCATCTTTATTCCTGTCTTGCCTTTAGATTCTTCAGAACCTTTTTTTTTCTTTTTTTTTTTTTTTTAGATTCCATATATATGTGTTAGCATACGGTATTTGTTTTGCCCTTTCTGACTTACTTCACTCCGTATGACAGACTCTAGGTCCATCCACCTCACTACAAATAATTTTGTTTCTTTTTATGGCTAAGTAATATTCCATTGTACATGTGTGCCACATCTTCTTCATCCATTCATCTGTCAATGGACACTTAGGTTGCTTCCATGTCCTGGCTATTGTAAATAGAGCTGCAATGAACATTGTGGTACATGACTCTTTTTGAATTATGGTTTTCTCAGGGTATGAGCCCAATAGTGGGATTACTGGGTCATATGGTAGTTCTGTTTTTAGTTTTTTAAGGAACCTCCATGCTGTTCTCTATAGTGGCTGTATCAATTTACATTCCCACCAACAGTGCAAGAGAGTTCCCTTTTCACCACACCTCCAGCATTTATTGTTTGTTGATTTTTTGATGATGGCCATTCTGACTGGTGTGAGGTGATACCTCATTGTAGTTTTGTTTTGCATTTCTCTAATGATTAGTGATGTTGAACACTCTTTCATGTGTTTGTTGGCAATCTGTATATGTTCTTTGGAGAAATGTCTATTTAGGTCTTCTGCCCATTTTGGGATTGGGTTGTTTGTGTTTTTGATATTGAGCTGCATGAGCTGCTTGTATATTTTGGAGGTTAACCTTTTGTCAGTTGCTTCGTTTGCAAATATTTTCTCCCATTCTAAGGGTTGTCTTTTCACCTTGTTTATGGTGTCCTTTGCTGTGCAAAAGCTTTTAAGTTTCATTAGGTCCCATTTGTTTATTTGTGTTTTTATTTCCATTTCTCTAGGAGGTGGGTCAAAAAGGATCTTGCTGTGATGTATGTCATAGAGTGTTCTGCCTATGTTTTATGCTAAGAGTTTTATAGTGTCTGGCCTTATATTTAGGTCTTTAATCCATTTTGAGTTTATTTTTGTGTATGGTGTTAGGGAGTGTTCTAATTTCAGTCTTCTACATGTAGCTGTCCAGTTTTCCCAGTATCACTTATGGAAGAGGCTGTCTTCTCCATTGTATATTCTTTTTTTTTTTAATTAATTAATTAATTAATTTACTTTTGGCTGTTGGGTCTTTGTTTCTGTGTTGGGTCTTCGTTTCTCTGTGAGGGCTTTCTCTAGTTGCGGCAAGTGGGGCCACTCTTCATCACGGTGCACGGGCCTCTCACTATTGCGGCCTCTCGTTGTGGAGCACAGGCTCCAGACACACAGGCTCAGTAATTGTGGCTCACAGGCCTAGTTGCTCCGCGGCATGTGGGATCTTCCCAGACCAGGGCTCGAACCCGTGTACCCTGCATTGGCAGGCAGATTCTCAACCACTGCGCCACCAGGGAAGCCCTCCATTGTATATTCTTGCATCCTTTATCAAAAATAAGGTGACCATATAAGCGTGGGTTTATCTCTGGGCTTTCAATCCTGTTCCAATGATCTATATTTTTGTTTTTGTGCCAGTACCATACTGTCTTGATTACTGTAGCTTTGTAGTATAGTCTGAAGTCTGGGAGCCTGATTCCTCCAGTTCCGTTTTTCTTTCTCAAGATTGCTTTGGCTATTCGGGGTCTTTTGTGTTTCCATACAAACTGTGAAATTATTTGTTCTAGTGCTGTGAAAAATGCCAGTGGTAGTTTGATAGGGATTGCATTGAATCTGTAGATAGTTTTGGGTAGTATAGTCATTTTGACAATGTTGATTCTTCCAATCCAAAAGCATGGTATATCTCTCCATTTGTTTATATCATTTTTAATTTCCTTCATCAGTGTCTTATGGTTTTCTGCATACAGGTCTTTTGTCTCCTTTAGGTAGGTTTATTCCTAGGTATTTTATTCTTTTTGTTGCAGTGGTAAATGGGAGTGTTTCCTTAATTTCTCTTTCAGATATTTCATCATTAGTGTATAGGAATGCAAGAGATTTCTGTGCATTAATTTTGTATACTGCTACTTAACCAAATTTGTTGATTACCTCTAGTAGTTTTCTGGTACCATCTTTAGGATCCTCTCTGTATAGTATCATGTCATCTGTAAACAGTGACAGCTTTACTTCTTTTCCAACTTGGAGTCCTTTTATTTCTTTTCCCTCTCTGATTGCTGTTCTAAAACTTCCAAAACTATGTTGAATTATAATGGTGAGAGTGGGCAACCTTGTCTTGTTCCTGATCCTAGTGGAAACGGTTTCAGTTTTTCACCACTGAGGACAAGGTTGGCTGTGGGTTTGTCATATATGGCCTTTATTATGTTGAGGAAAGTTCCTTCTATGCCTACTTTCTGGAGGGTTTTTAATCACAAATGGGTGTTGAATTTTGTCAAAAGCTTTCTCTGCATCTATTGAGATGCTCATATGGTTTTTCTCCTTCACTTTGTTAATATGGTGTATCACATTGATTGATTTGCATATATTGAAGAATGCTTGCATTCCTGGGATAAACCCCACTTGATCATGGTGTATGATCCTTTTAATGTGCTGTTGGATTCTGTTTGCTAGTATTTTGTTGAGGATTTTTGCATCTATGTTCATCAGTGATATTGGCCTGTAGTTTTCTTTCTTTGTGACATCTTTGTCTGGTTTTGGTATCACGGTGATGGTGGCCTCGTGGAATGAGTTTTGGAGTGTTCCTCCCTCTGCTAGATTTTGGAAGAGTATGAGAAGGATAGTTGTTAGCTCTTCTCTAAATGTTTGATAGAATTCGCCTGTGAAGCCATCTGGTCCTGGGCTTTTGTTTGTTGGAAGATTTTTAATCACACTTTCAATTTCAGTGCTTGTGATTGGTCTGTTTATACTTCCTACTTCTTCCTGGTTCAGTCTCAGAAGGTTGCGTTTTTCTAAGAATGTGTCCATTTCTTCCAGGTTGTCCATTTTATTGGCATATAGTTGCTTGCAGTAATCTCTCATGATCCTTTGTATTTTTGCAGTGTCAGTTGTTACTTCTCCTTTTTCATTTCTAATTTTTTTGATTTGAGTCTTCTCCCTTTTTTTCTTGATGAGTCTGGCTAACGGTTTATCAATTTTGTTTATCTTCTCAAAGAACCAGCTTTTAGTTTTATTGATCTTTGCTATTGTTTCCTTCATTCCTTTTTCATTTATTTCTGATCTGATCTTTATGATTTCTTTCCTTCTGCTAACTTTGGGGGTTTTGGTTCTTCTTTCCCTAATTGCTTTAGTTGTAAGATTAGGTTGTTTATTTGAGATGTTTTCTTGTTTCTTCAGGTAGGATTGTATTGCTATAAACTTCCTTCTTAGAACTGCTTTTGCTGCATCCTATAGGTTTTGGGTCGTCATGTTTTCACTGTCATTTGTTTCTAGGTACTTTTCTGATTTCCTCTTTGATTTCTTCAGTGATCTCTTGGTTATTTAGTAGTGCATTGTTTAGCCTCCATATTTGTTCCTTTTACAGATTTTTTCCTGTAATTGATATCTAGTCACAAAGCATTGTGTTCGAAAAAGATACTTGATACAATTTCCATTTTCTTAAATTTACCAAGGCTTGATTTGTGACCCAAGATATGATCTATCCTGAAGAATGTTCCATGAGCACTTGAGAAGAAAATGTATTCTGTTGTTTTTGGATGGAACGTCCTATAAATATCAATTAAGTCCATTTTGTTTAATGTATCATTTAAAGCTTGTGTTTCCTTATTTATTTTCCTTTTGGATGTTCTGTCCATTGGTGAAAGTGGGGTGTTAAAGTCCCCTACTATGACTGTGTTATCGTCAATTTCCCCTTTTATGGCTGTTAGCATTTGCCTTATGTATTGAAGTGCTCCTATGTTAGGTGTATAAATATTTACAATTGTTATATCTTTTCTTGGATTGATCCCTTGATCATTATGTAGTGTCCTTCTTTGTCTCTTGTAGTAGTCTTTATTTAAGTCTATTTTGTCTGATATGAGAACTGCTACTCCAGCTTGCTTCTGATTTCCATTGGCATGGAATATCTTTTTCCATCCCCTCACTTTCGGTCTGTATGTGTCCCTAGGTCTGACAGCATATATACGGGCCTTGTTTTTGTATCCATTCAGCCAGTCTATGTCTTTTGGTTGGAGCATTTAATCTATTTACATTTCAGGTAATTATCAATACGTATGTTGCTATTACCATTTTCTTAATTTTGGGGGTTTGTTATTGTAGGTCTTTTCCTTCTCTTGTGTTTCCTGCCTGGAGAAGTTCCTTTAGCATTTGTTCACCCACTGCCTGCCCCAGTGGGTGAATAGACAAGCCTCTCGGGCTGGTGAGTGCTAGTCGGCACCGATCCTCTGTGCGAGAATCTCTCCGCTTTGCCCTCCGCACCCCTGTGACTGTGGTCTCCTCCACGGCCCCGAAGCTTCCCCCCTCTGCCACCAGCAGTCTCCGCCCACGAAGGGGCTTCCTAGTGTGTGGAAACCTTTCCTCCTTCACAGCTCCCTCCCAGAGGTGCATGTCCCATCCCTATTCTTTTGTCTCTGTTTATTCTTTTTTCTTTTCCCCTACCCAGGTACGTGGGGAGTTTCTTTGCCTTTTGGGAGGTCTAAGGTCTTCTGCCAACTTTCAGTAGGTGTTCTGTAGGAGTTGTTCCACATGTATATGTACTTCTGCTGTATCTGTGGGGAGGAAGGTGATCTCCATGTCTTACTCTCCGCCTTCTTGAAGTCTCCTCTATAAAATATTCTTGACACAAGTAAGTTGTTTAGGGTAATGTTTCAGTCAAATATAACTATCAGCTAAGCAAACATCAACATTTACTGCAAAAGAGGATGGCACACTAAAACACCACACTTTTTCTCCAAAAGTCTCTATATTCCTGTTATCCTGATTCTTTTATGTTCCCATCTCTTCTATAACGTTTGCCAAAAATCAAAGCACTTACTGTGCATAAATGTGTGCATTGAAACAGTTGCTGTTTACAAAAAGTTAACACGTGGACTGTTGGTTTTCAGGTTTTATTAATAATGAATAATCTTTTCTGTCTTACAAATTTGTGTGTGTGTGTGTGTGTGTGTGTGTGCATGTGTGCACGTGTGTGTTTTAATATTAACTTTGCCAGAGTCCTTTGGTGGGAAGAAGAAAAGGCAATGAATTACAGGTTCTATAAATTATTATCAGGACAAATTCCCTGTACAAGGGCATTTCCTCATGTGAGTCAGAAAAACTACTTGGTGTCTCAGGTTCTACCTTCACAAGAGGCATGGGATTTGCTTGTGGCATGTTGAGATTGATTTAATAAACATTTGCAAAATAAAGTGTGACTCTTACAAAATGGTCATAAAGTAGAAAAGCCATACCCACAAGTGTAAGGCTGTGTATCCAGCCCCATGTGGTTATTAACGTAAAGTTTCTGCATTCAAAGAGGGGACTTGCTGTGACAAAAGCTGGGGGCCAGCATGTCTAAAAGCACTGGGTAAGGGTACTATGTACTTGAAGAAAGACTTCTCCCTGGTGGCTGAGCTGGGGCTGCCCATGCCAGGGGTCATGTCCTTCTACAGCAAGGTCATATAGTACCACACGCCTGCAGTAAATGTGATATGAATTATCTATGTTTGCAGACAACTCATTTCTGCTTCCTGTGTAGCAGACATCCAGAGAAACAGTGTATCACAGAGCTGCAAAGAGATAATAAATTTTAGATGTTTCTAATATTCCAGAAAACAAGGTCAATGAATGCTCTCTGGGTTTATCTTTGTATTTGCCTTGTGAATTCCGTTTTGTTTTTCCAAGGATCCTCAGCTTCTTAGATTTTTGAAAGGATGAGGATAGGAATTGGAAACCCACGGAGCAGCAGGATTACCTGAAAGCACATGCAGAACACTCTCAGAGCTGTTGTCCACTGTGTTCTCTTTGTCAGGTGTAGATAAATCACGTGTTGTCCTGTAAATTGGGTGCCCAAGGTCATGTGAGTGAAAGAAAGCTCCCACAATGGAACAGTGGAGGCCCAGGCTTTGAGTCTGAGTCTAATGGCCTCAGCACCACTTACTTCAGGTAGCTGACCACCTGGCCACCGATTCAGACAAAGGAGATTGCAGAGGGGATAAAAGCAAGACCTGCGTAATGGATGCACAGCACTCACAGGTTCTGCCTGGATGATAGGAAAGCACTTTGTGGAAGGAAAAAGACCATCTTTTGGATAAAAGATCTTTCTGTTGGCCAAATGGAGTCGCTTTTATCGTAACAGTTCACTCTTGACTAATTGTCCTTCATTTCTAAAGAGCCTGTCATCCTTCTGTCTCCATTTTCTCACCCAAGTGCCATTTTCAGATTAGTTTTTACTCCCTCAATGACATTTCAACAATCATGTATATTCCTTCTTCTGTATTCACTTTTGTAATAATAGCTCTCGGGACCTAAATAGAGCCCAGGAACTACAGCTCCACGTGTGCAGGAGTGAAGGAGTCCTCTCTAAAAGCACAGAACCTGGACTGTAAGGGAGGCTCGCATCCTAGAGAGCGAAGAAAACCAGATTGTCTTCTGCCTCTGTTGATCAGGTTACAATCGAGGTCACTTGGCTGCTTTCTTGTAGGAAGGAATCAGTTCTAGGACGTAATGTACAGTGCGGTGACTATATACATGGAATCAATTCTCAACGCATTATGTCAACTCAGATGGAAATTCTAAGCAAACACATTTTGGTGTGTGTGTATGTGTGTGTGTTACTCACTTGAAAATAGGTGCAATCGAGAATTATATGACTCGCCTGTTGGAACACAGAGTTTAAAGGGAAAAAAATTGGAAAGTTAAAAGGACACTAAAGCATTAAAATAATGATGATAGTGAAAACCAATATGTTATTAAATATAGTGTCTCTCCTAAGCCTCAGCTCAGCTTTGCAAGGGAGGTTTAATCTCAACAGTGTGCACTGTGGGGATAAACAGCTAATATGCCACTGTCGGTCTCCTTGAAGAAACAGTGACTTCCATGAGTTTGAATTCTTTAGATTCCACATATAAATGAGATCATGCCATGCTTGTCTTTCTGTGTCTGTCTTGATTCCCTCAGCTTAAGGTCCTCCAGGTTCATCCATGTCATCCAAATGGCAGGATTTCCTTCCTTTTTAAGGCTGATTAATATTCTGTCCTGAGTGTGTATATATATGTATATATACACATACCACATAGAATGGTGGTTGCTGGGGGTGGGGAAATGGAAGATGCTGGTCAAAGGGTACAAAGTTTCAGTTATAAGATGAATAAGCTCTGGGAATCTAACGTTCATCATGGTGACTATATTTAACAATACTGTTTTCTGTTCTTGAAATTTGCTAAGAGGGTAGACCTTAAGGGTTCTCACAAAGAAAGAAAACGCTAATTGGGTGGTGATGAATATATAATATAATATTATATTATAGCTTGATTATATAATCATTTCACAATATATATATGTTAAAACATAACATTGTACACTTTGAATATACAGAATTTTTGTCAATTAAACCTCCATTATATAGTATTGTTGTGGAGATGCTAGCAATGCCTTGATAGAGTAAGAGCAGGGAGAGGACAGCTCTGGGAGCTAGATGTGTTAGAACAGATCTGCTACACAGAGCCAGAGGACGCACCAGCTGACTGTGTCCTGGGAGGGCCCAGAGAGCGTTCCAGCCCCACAAGCAGTAAAGGAACCCAGAGGCTATTTGTTTGATGACCAGTTCACCATCACTGCCATGTGGTCAGCATGGCAGTGGAGTGGGATACTGTGGACCAGAGACCCCCCAGCATCCATGAGAGTGGCAGGATTCTGAAATGACAGAGGCCAGGTGGTAGCCCTGGCAATAGAATGGCAACTAGTGGATCTGTGGCCAGGGCTGAGGGACAGGGTTTCCATAGGTGTGAAATAGATGGGCAGCCAATTAGGGAACTGCTTGGCCAACAGAAAAAAACAGGTCAAGAGTGGGTGAGCCAAAGACTTATGTTAGTTACCTCAAAGAAAAATCATGACGCAAGGAAGGAAGAAAATCTTGTTTCCCCTACCCTCCTTGGTTCTCTGTCTGGGGAGTCTATAGATGAGACTGACAAAAGACAGATTAACAAGAGAAAAACAAAGATATTTATTAACATATGCAGAGCTCATATCCACAGGAGAATTCAGCAATGAGTAACTCAAAAGGGTGGTTAGAACTTGGGCTTATATAGCATCTTAACAAAGGAATAATACATTTTTAGAGAAGTGACAAAACAAAAGAAAAGGACTTTGAGTTTCTAGGGTAGCAAATGATGGGAAGGTAAATATATGGGGGAGTTAATGGGAGATAAGGGCTAGTTAGTAAGGTTTGCTGTGTGGATTCCTCTAGTGCCGGCTCTGGGCTGATCAGGGTCTAGAGTTGTCCCTGGTGGTTAACTTCTGTCCTTCCTGGTAGAGCCGGGAGGCGGACACCTTTATACATTTATGTCCTGTTTTTAGGCAAATGGGGGAGGACAGCTTTTCTTGTATCTGTTTCTTCTCACTTGCCTTCAGCTCAGAATAATCCCTCTGCCACAGTGGCATATTCTGGGAGGGTGCATTCTGCTGTCCCACAGAATGAAGTAAGGAGTCCCAGGTGTTAGTCAAGAGTGTAGGGACCTGTGCGTGGGAATGGGCAGTGACATCCTCTTGAAGGTAAAGAACAAGTTTACACCTTGCACCTCTTATCACAAGGAATGAAGCACACTGCTTTTGTAGAACCCTTTGGGTTTGGAGCCAGTATAATCTGAACCTGGAAATACTATGCCAACCCATTATCAGGTGCCTGGGAAGGATGCCTTTTTGATAAGGGCCTAGAATAAGAGTTAACATTGAAGCATGTTCAACATGCAGTTAAAGAAACCCGCCCCCCACACCAGCTTGAGCCAATGAAACAGCAGATCCCATTGTTGGGAGGGACCTGTGGTCCATACGCATGCTGTGTAGACCTCTGCTCAGCCTCAGTTAGAGCATCGCAGTGTAGACCTCTAGAGTCCTGAAGCCTAGCTGACATCCTGCAGTGGAGAAGCTGTGATTTCTGAGTGTGATAGAGGAAGTGGTGCCAGCAGAGACTTTCGATGCCCTGTCCTGGGCTGGCAGGGTTAAGAGCTGTAGCACCTGATGGCAACAAGTCTGGCGGCAGTGTCCTTATGGCATGTTTGAATTTTTAGAAACCACTGCTTTACTGTTTCATAATTAATGAAAAACATCACAAAATTATGCATAACTCAATACTTTAAAAATCATTGTTTTAAAGAAACATGGCATGTTTCTCTGTGTTCCTGGCTCTGAAGATTCTAAGCATGGCTCTGAGCACCTCTTGAAATTCTATGGACTATACAATATTTGTACAACAAATTCCTTTACAAGCCTAGGCCATCAGAGCTGGTGTCTGCTGCTTGTCACAAAGAATTCAAACATTGAGCAATGGTAACGATGATCCAGTCCTTTGCTAGGAAAGTTCCCAGGGGATGCAGGAATAAGAGCTGTCCCAAGATTGGTCTGATGTTACTGGTATTTTAGAAATCATATTTTCTACCGCCCTTATTTTGCACATTAAGGGATGAGTCTCCTGGAAGTATAGTTTGCTGGCATTTTCATGAGTGCGCCTGGTCTTCTTAGTAAAAGAAGCCACGTCTCCCAGTGTCCAAGCCAGACCACTCTCGGCCCCCTGACTCCTGTGATGCTTCTGTATCTCTGCAAACACACAACCAGAAGTGACTTTCCCTTGTTCATTTTACTAACCTCCAAGATGGAGTCGAATATTATGCAAATGGAGGTCATTCCCCTTATGTCTGAAAAATAATGGTGTTGCGTATGTCTTGGTGGCTATCGAACTCCTTATAGATTACTTGTACGATAAGATGAAAGACTTTAACAATTTTGCAGTAATGATAATTGGGTCAAGGATAAATCAGGGAGTTAATCAGAAGGGTTTATTAATCAGCACATCTCCAGTGGAGCCATTGGGACTGATTAATAACTTGGTACACAAAGGGAATGTGAAGTTTAAAAATCAATGACCCAATCGACAGCACTGTGTCTTCTGCATCAATGGCATTGAAGCTGTATTAGAAAATTTTCAGATTATTAATCATTAGCCCAATATCCCTGAATAGAAGCTGACCAAAGTAATATGTACCTAGAGAAAAACAGCTAGAAATGCCCTAGGAAACTTTCTATGAATTTGTTTATGTTAGAGCAGAAGACTGTCTCTTCATACCGATATAGCTGTACTGTCTAATTTTAGTTTTAAATAGCAACAGCAATTAGTCCACTAAAAGAACTAATTGCTTGCAAATTTTCATATTTAAACATAAAGCCATTTTTTAAATGACAGTACTGAATAACATTTCAAAGTCTAGGCGAACAATGATTTTTAAAGTATTGAGTTATGCATAATTTTATGACATTTTTCATTAATTATAAAACAGTAAAGCAGTGATTTCTAAAAATTCAAGGAAAGAATGAAAGAAATCATTACTTTGAAAATTTTTATAAATCAGAGAACATTACCAAGAGTGTGATTATAATCAAAGCCTATCTTAAATAACCTATTTCTTATTAACAAACATCATTCTAGGCATGTATGCTAACTCACAATGGACTTGTAATGAGAGGAGCATTTTTTCATGAAATCTACTCCTGAAGATTATAATTATTTTTACTGCTCAAAAATGATAAACTTCCCCCCCCCCCACCCAATTCAAACCCATTCCACTACTGCCCTTCCTTTCTTGAAAATACCTTAGGTGTTTAGTTCACAGAAATAGAATGAGTGACCACATACTTGCATTCATTGGCTTGCCAAAACTTCAGATTTCTCAGCATTAAAATGGTCCTTTTGGTGAAAAGCTGTTCTTCGAAGGCCCTTCCTTCTCCTTAACCGGATTTCAGAGTTTATGACCAAGAACTTTGGAGCCAGCCAGACTGGGTCCGATCTAACTCTGGTCTTAATTAAATGTGACCTTGGGTAAACTGCATACTCTTTTAAGCATCAGGAACCTCATCCATACAAATAATTGGACCACATAATCCATCTCTCTAGCTATGGTCAGGATTAAATAAAATAAGCCTATAAAGTAATTACTCAATAAACGTGTGCTTAATGTTTGTATTAATATTTCATTACCATGAATAAAATAACCATACATTAGAGAAATGGCATTTTATGACCCTATTCTCCATAAACAATGGCCAAGTAAAGACACAAGGATAAGCAACTGATAACAAGATAGTTAGGATGGGCCTCTAGTTAGGAGTACATCCTGAGTTCTTTTAAATGTCCTAGTCTTTAACGTCTGCGTCCAAAAGGGGCAAAAGAGAAAAATGAAGGATGGAAAAACAGGATGCTGGTGCTTTAAATCCGCTGGAAGTCAGGTCAGCTGGTCTGGGGGGGCAGCAGCAACAATGGCACTGCCTCTTTGTACCTCTGTGATCAGAAGCAGCAATCCCAGCAAGATCCCTGATATTTAGAGTACAGGGTCCTTTTTTGTCCATCCTGGCTCCTGCTTGCTGAGTGCAATTTCTCCTGGAACACCTGGACAGGTGTCTACTAAGGAGCTGAGGGTGGAGGACGGGTAGCTGCTACTGTGCTAAGAGCTGAAATTGACCACAAGTGACTGCAATTCGCCATCCAGTTCTTCCCCTGGAAGTTGCAAGCCTTCAATAGAGTCCAGAGTTCCAAATAGTTACATCAGACAGATTCTGCCAGAGCAATTATTATCTGGATGGGGAAATAGATTCCCGACGCTTCCTACTCTGCCATCTTCCCAGAACCCTCCCTGAATGATTCGCTTTTAATTCTTACATTTGTTATCCTTTATACACATAATATGAACAAATATATGGATAATAAATGCAGAAATTGCATGAAATAATGCAGTCCCATTTCTTTTCATATTTTTCTATTGGATTTGAAAATTATGTTTAGTAAATCACATTTTTAGTATTTAAGGAGATTTGTAAAAATGATTTTAATTTTTAAATAATACTTTGTTAGAAATGTCAATGAATTGTATCCTTTTTTTTGAAATCATCTTTGTAGAGCATTAAAAAGGATTTAATTTAGCTTAGTTTTGTATGACTTTCTTAGAATTTTTTCCACATTACATGGTATTTAATGTTATGTTATTTTTACATTCTGAACATAGGGAAAATATTAATCCCTTTTCTAAATTGAAACCAAAAGAATTTTAGCTTCCTAATTCAAAAGTGTTCTCAGGTGTATAACAAGCTTATTGTAAGTCTGAGCTCTTTCCTGTTTACCTCTCATTTAAAAAAAATGATGGCCAAAAAAATGCTCAAATTTTAGTGTACATGGGAGTAATGGGAATTTTGTGAAAATGAAGATTCTGATTTGGTGGGCCTGGGGTGAAGCCTAGGGTTCTGGATTTCTAATAAGCCCCCAGATTATTCTGATGCTATTGTTCTGCAGACCACACATTAAGAAGTATAATATTACCTCAAACTGGTTACCCTCTGGAGAGAAAATAGGAGAAAGCTTATGTACCTGTTCAGACATTTGTTTCCCCTCACCCACTAAAAGTAAAGACCCAGATAAGAGTATCATCAATCTGTCCACCATCCACCCATCTATCCATTCATCCTTTTATCCAGCTACCTACCCATTCATCCTCCTATCCACCCATTTATTCACCCATTCATCCATCCATATTTCCATTTACCACCCATCCACCAATCCATCCTTTCTTCCATCCACTCATTCATCCATTCATCCAAGAAATATTTATTGAGCATCTTCCATGTACAAGGGACTATTCTGGGTCCAGGCATCAAAGTGCATATCATAGTGAACCGTAGCTTCTGATAGGGAAAAATAGAACATAAATACCTAAATAAATACATGAAAAAGATCATTTTAGAATTTGATGATTGCCATAACTAAACTAAATCAGCAGAAAGCAATGGAGAGCGATAGAGGCAGTATATCCACCGCTTGGGTCCCCAGGACTGGATTTGTATTTGTATAAACGTACACAGATGACTTGATGGGTCAAGGCTACATATTCGTTCTCTTACAGCCTCCTCTTTGAAATGCAGAATGATTGAATGAGATGATCCAAGGAAGGACTTGGCAACATGCTGAAAGCACTCGATAAGTGTTAGCTGTTATTATTTTCTGAGGAGATGATATTTGCGAACCACACTTTGCAGTAATACAGAGAAAAGCCTCTCATGCAGAATGAGAATTTATGAAAATGTTAAAACACCTCATATGCCCAGAGATTAGAGAGCAGTGAATAAATTGAGAAGCTCGATGTTTCAAAAACTGTAGGGTGAATATGGCTGGAAATGAGATTTTGAAGGTAGTTAAGATGATAAGAGTTGGATAATGAAAGAGAATTGTGTCTCATACGAGAGAGTTTGGCTATTGTCCTGATCTATAGGACCATGGTTTTCAGGCTCTAGGGTGTAAAATAATGTGGGGGACCTTGTGTTCACCCCAGAGCTTCTCATACATTTTGTTTTAAGAAAATTTTGAAGCAAATATTCCTTTGGGCAGGAGAAAGCCAGTACCGGCAGTTTTTAAGCCAGTTTTAAAGCAGTGAAATATGTAAAATGCTATAAGCCAAAATGTAATAGTGCTAATATAATGATAAGCTGTAAGAGAAAGACCAAAGATTTACCTCGAGCAGAACATAAACAAAAATAAGTTCTATGACCTGAGAGAGAATAATAGAAAGACATTTTGAGCTGACCAGATCAAATTATAATATCAATTGTTAAGAAATGATACTTTTATAAGTAAAAAGAACAATGGGCCAATAGTTAAAACCAGCAGAGAGTTCAAATAGAAACTGTCTTGTACACAGAAAAGTTCTAGAGATATGTGGTCTTTTCTATGATATGTGGTCACCTGAAGGAAACTGGGCGAAGGCACAGAATATGAGCTGACCTCATGTGTTCATCTCAGAAACATGAGAATCACCTTCGCAGGTTTGAAAATAATCAACATTACTTTCTGGTAATATTTGAGAAAATCAATTTGTCAGAGATACTTTCTCCTTCCCCACGTCAGAGATCCTGAATATAACAAGGACATTTACTTGAGAAGAATAAAGTGGTTTTGGAGAAGACAAAGATGAAAGAACTCAGGAATCACCTTCATCTCTGGGTACATCGATTGACTAATAGAGCACAGGACACATGGAAACATTTAACCAAGATGCCCGGTCGAGTGTAAAAGAGCCATTGAATGGGTCTGGCAGAAGACCTTCCAGCCTGCTTGAGGATGAATCTGCCACCTGTTTCTTCATCAGGACAAGAGTGGCCACCATTTTTAACTATCTACAGAGAAACCTATGTGTGAGTGTGCTTTTCTGTATAAGAATCTTTAATGCTCTGACTTATAAATACCTCGGACTCAGATTTCTGTATTCACCAGTATTTCAGGCAGATTCTTGCATTTATAGAAATCATTTTTTCCCATTTTATTGGGTTGTGGCAGTACTATCTTTGCTTTTGGAGGAAATGGATTCTGATACCAGTGTGGTAGATAGACTGGAAATGCAAGAGTGCTAGTATTCTGATAAAGCAAAGAACAAAAATCAGAAACAAAAGACCAAGCCTCAATTTGTAGTGTTTGTGGATTTCCATATGTAAATTATCCCACTATAGTTAATTTCAAGCTAGCAATTATTTGACACCCAGCTCACAAAATTCATGAACATTCATCATTGGGCTCCTCCACGACAGCCCAAGCTGTCGCCAGGACTCCACTGGACAAAGCTCCTAGCCAGGAGGACAGGTAAGAAGCTATGAAATAACACAAGATATTGAGGACTAGTAGTAAGTGACAAAGCTAATGGAATGGCATTAGAATGGGGGAAAAACATCTAGAGTTGATAAACACTTTTGAGTTTGATAAAGTTTGCTAAAACTAATAGATAAAGTTTGGTAATTGATTGCATATTAGAATAAAGAAAAAAGACAAAGCACAGGGCAATACTACAGTATATGTTTTTAATGTGAAAGATTGACTGGATGGTGGTGACTGTGATTGTGAAAACGGGGCAAAAAGTTTAGGAAAGAAGGGTGGTCGGTTTTATTTTCAACATCTTAAATTTTTTAAGCACTACATATGATGGTCTAGGCTTGGGAAAGAGGACTCAGCTATGAGATGCTTTAACATATAACCAGCATAGAGATATTTTAATTACTAGGAAAAACTTCTCTCTCTAGCAATTCTAATAAACTTCTCTAAGAAAACATATTCAATGTACTATGAATGTCCTTCTATAAGTAAATTTACCCTTTATGTTCTGATTTAAAATTAAGGTATCAGGACTTCCCTGGCAGTTTAGGACTCCGCACTTCCGCTGCAGGGGGTGCGGGTTCAATCCCTCAGTTGGGGAACTGAGATCCAGCACGATGCATGGCGGAGCCAAAAAAAAAATCTTTTTTTAAATAAAATTAATGGTACCGTCTACTAACCTTTCAAAGTAGATCTTGAAGGTGTCCTTGAGTTTTTCATCGCCGTGGTGTCATTCCATAAAGCGATCATTACTTCCTTTGATTCTGTAAATAGTCAAGGATTTACTCTCTTCTCTCCATGTCAACTGTACTATTTTAATGATCACTCATTTCAGCCATAACCATTAGTTAGGGGGTCTGATTACACCCCCTAGCAATCAGTTCTTCATGTCTCTTGCACATTTAACTTCTTTTAAAAGTCACAATGCCCTTGTTAGGAAAGTTGCGTTATTTGGAGCATAACAAAATTGTGGCCAGGATAACACAGGAAGGGCACGTGAGCTGGCGTTTTAGCCTGGAGGAGAGTGGGCTGGGATGCAGGGGCATAGGATGATGGAGAGGGAGGAGACGTGGTGGTTGTCATCAAGCATTAAAAAAGGGTCCTCTGAACGAGTTATCAACCTGTGGGTCCAAAGGAGCAAATCTGAAGTGCTTGGGGAGGACAATAGTGAAAGGATTTTGGTTTTGTGATGGGGGCTGCCAATCAGAGCTAGCAAAATGTGGATGGGAGGGTCTGGTCAGGGAAGGTATTTAGAGGGTTGGATAATCAGCCAGGAAAGTCATTTTAAAAGGAAATGAGCAGACAAGCAGTATTGGGCTGAAGGACCCTTAAAGACCCATTTAGATGGAGAGATCTATGATTCTCTGAAGTCAGCTTTCTCTACAAACTTTTCGTTTTTCCTGGTGAAGATGTTTGTGCTTTTCCCAAGCACTTTAAGGAAGTCTTGGTTTGTGAGCCAGTAACACTAAAGAAACATTAATATTCTCTTTGGCAATAGATGTATGTTGACTAAAAGACCCTTGATGCTAACGGAGAGAATGTGGGCTTTCTAGTTTGGTCCATGCAGACAGTTCATTAGTTCTAAATTTAGACATAAGTGTTAGTGTTGGAGTGACTCCAAGTTTGACTAATACATCCGAAGATGTCCTTGTTAGAAAAAATAAATGATGGAGAATTCTATTTTTCTACTTTGTGTTTGTGGGTGGAGATGGAAAAACATGCTCTTTTATATTAGCTGATTCCATCTGTTCATGATTATTGAGTAGATGTGAAATTTAATGATGTTAAGTACACAGTAGGTATGCAACTGATGATTTTACATTACAGAATAGTTCTTACTTGGCAGAGGTGAATCAGCAGAT
The DNA here is from genome assembly GCF_011762595.2 of Tursiops truncatus. Lineage (NCBI taxonomy): Eukaryota > Metazoa > Chordata > Mammalia > Artiodactyla > Delphinidae > Tursiops > Tursiops truncatus. The sequence goes on from NC_047035.1 coordinate 150,378,592, forward strand.
TTTCAGAGCATCCTGATTCACATCAACTGCTGTATGTTTCCCCATGTCAAGTTCTCCAGAAATGGAGCAGTGGCCAATGATAAGATGTCATCTTGTTTCAGCAAAGTTTTCTTGAACACCTACTAGGTTCAAGCATAAGTAAGCAAAGATGAACAGGCTGCTGCATTCAAATTTCTGCTCTCAAGGAACTTAGTCTTGACTGAGAGACACATTTCAATGAGTAAACAGACATGTCACTATTACTGCTCAAAAAGCCTCTTATTTGGCATCAATTCTCCCAAACCTCTTAAAAAATAACTGCATGGACAATTCAAAATTTTCTAAACTACATTAAGCATTTAGCATTATGCTTAAAAGCATTAGATAACCTTAAATAAAATAGAGTTCTACTTTTCATAGATTCTCTCTTCATTAATATCAGAATAAATAATAAAAGATAATTTGTTAGAAGTTTTATATATTTTAATAATTTATTTAATAATAATAAAACATTATTATTATTTAAATAATTTAATTATTATTAAATAATAAATTTAATAATTTATTATTAATAAATAATATTAAATATCAAAAATAGCCCAAGATAGTTAAATTTTAATTTTTATTTGGAAAACACAATTATTACCAATAGAGATGTTGGTCAAAGGGCACAAACTTCCAGTTATAAAATGAGTAAGTTCTGGGGATCAAATGTGCACCTTGGTGACTATAGTTAACAATACTCTATTGTATACCAGAAATTTGCTAAGAAAGTGGATCTTAAAAGTTCCTCTTCTCCTTTAGTTTTTCTTTTCTAACAGGACTCCTATGATTCAGACATCAATGTTTCCACTTGTGAATGTTTATCCATTTCCGCTATTTTTGCTAGGCTTCCTCACCTGCATCTTTCACCCCAATCATTCTGCAGTTTTACCCATCTTACTTCTCCCCCCAGTGCTTGCTTCCTTTATTTCAACTCCTACCTAATACTTCTGTCCAATATTTTGTAAATTCTTATTTCTATTTCAGATGAAAAATAACCTTCATCTTCTTGAGAATTTTTTATCATAAACTCCTTGTCTTTTACAAACATTCAGGCTCCTATGGTCTATGTTGGTTCATCCGTTGTCACTTTGGTCATAGTTGCAATCCTCAGGATTTTAGTCGTTGGCATTTGAGCTTGTTCTCTCTGGGGATCTCACCACCATGCGAGACGCATGTAAGGTGTGTCAGGGAGAGACCAAAGGCAGGTGGTTGTCTATGACCCTCCAGGTGAGATTAAGTAGAATGGAGAGGAAGGGCCAAAGTAGGATGTGCAGAACCACTGCTGATAACATACCTCCATTATGGTGGACCCGTCCAGCCACTGTTTCATTTTTAAACTTTTCAGGGGGTGCAGAATCGACAGGCAAATTTCTTTAGTTTGTGTTCCTCCAGCTTTTTTTCTTTTGAAGGGGGTGTTCTTCAGCAGTGAACTCCCAAAGGCAGCTGGTCAACCTGTTCTCATCAGCAGCTTACCCTAAGATGACTTCTTTCCAGTTTATGTAATAATTGGACAGCAATAATCAAATAATCATCCTGACGTAGAACGGGGGACAAGCAAGAGCAGATTTTTTTTTCTCCTGCAATTTGTCTTTTTCCACTGCTGCTTCCAGACAACAAATGTCACACCCTGTTCCCTGCAACCCATACACACAACAGCTTACCTCAGGCCTTGCTGTCTCCCTGGGTATTTCACTGTGTGTGTGTGTGTGTGTGTGTGTGTGTGTGCGCGCACACGTGTGCATGCTGCTCAGATCATGTTTTCCTCCAAATTTTGTAGCTTCCTCAAGGTTGATTTGGGGAGAGAACTAGTCTAGCAGCCTGTGCTAATTCACCATTTTGTCCTGGTTTTATCTCCTTGAAATACAGATTCCATTGTTTTATTCTTCTGTTTGAAAACATCCAAATATGGTCCTTTCCCAATGAATCCAAACTCCTGGGCAGGATTTTTATAACCTCAGCCAATTTTGAGCTTTACAATCTGCTGTTCTCTGTCATTTACTGTGTGATCTGGTCACCCACATTTTCTGGCATTCCCTCATAGGCCACAGTCTGTCACATCCTCACGCCTTTTCAAGTGCTATCTGTAATTTACAATATTCCATTCTCTGTCTCTCTTTTTATTTGGCAAAATTATACTCAGTTTTTAAGATTAAAGTCAAATTGTTCATTCTGTGAAATATCGCCTCTTAGAGTAATAGAATTATTTTTTACTTTCTTGACGTGGTGAGAACATGGAAAGAACACCAGCATAACTTTCTTGCTTAGTTTTTAGATATTGTTAAACCTGAACTATTGTTAAACTGAGCTGTAAGTTTACTTCTGTTAATGCATAAGCACCAGGTAGATTCAGCTCCTTAATTCATAAGCACTAGTCTCTAATCTTATAAATATTTATAACTTTTGCTTGAAACCTGACCAGTGTATCAGCATGTTCTTTAAAATTAATAGCCAAAGACCAAAACTAGGCAAATACTGGATGCCTGAAGGTAACTCATTTTAATAAAATAAATATTTTAAAACATTAAAATAGACTCCTTAACTATTAAGTTGCCTCAGTAACTCCTATCAGTAATAATTCCAAATAAATTCACTTCTCTGTGAATCTCCATGCCAGCTAGATGTAGCCATGATCATTTCTTACCTGTGCAACATCAAATAGCTGCCCAATGATGCACCTGTTCAGGCTCTGACTCCTTACAATTCATTTTTGACACCACAGACAGTGTAACTTTTCTAAAAGACAATTGTGATCATTCCACTTCCTTCCTTTGCATTGTTCTGTGGTCTCAAGTGCATTGAGAATACAATCTTCAAGGACTTGAATGTCTTGAATCTACACCCCCTGGTTGAGTACAATCTAGACATACTATCAGTTTCTCAAAACTCTTAACAACGTTCTGCTTCGGAGGCCTTTGCATTTTCTCTGAAACTGAACTTCTCTCTGGAATGTTCTCCCCCAGATATTCACGTGTCTGGCTTCTTATAATAGAAGCCAGACTTAGTATCTGATCAATTGCTAACTTTTCCAAGAGACTACTCTGGAAACTATACTATATCTGGCTTTTCCATGAGGACGCTCTGTGATAATATCACAGTCCAGCCAGCCCCTTCCTTGCGCTACATCCAGGTTACATGGCGGTGACCCTGCTCACTTGCTTGTTTATGTGCTTGAGCTGTTTTTTACGATCTAGAATAGATAATCCATAAGAGCAGAGAAGAATGGGTCTTTATCATTCTAAATCCGGGGCCAGCCACAGGAAATACCACATAGATAGTCTCAAAGTCTTATTAAAATATTTTTTGTTGAATGAATAGGTGATACTTAATTACTTAGAACTTCTGTGAAAGCAGCTTTTCACTATCTTTTCAATATATTTAATGATGACCAGGATTTATTCTTCATATTATCTATCTTATTTTCTGGGACAGCAAAAATATCCAATATTTGGGGTATCTATTACACTAAGTAGTGAAGAGCTGGTAAGAAATGAAATACTGTGACTGTCTTATGTAGTAGTTTATCCCTAAGTGCTTCCCATGATATCTGGAATAGGAGGCGATCAAAATATCATGTGAATAAATATGAGATAAATTATTAAACATTACTTTTTTATTTTATTGAAGTATAGTTGATTTACAATGTTGTTAATCTCTGCTGTACAGCACAGTGACTCAGTTATACATACATATATATACATATATATGTATATATATCCTTTTTCCTATTCTTTTCCATTATGGTTTATCACAGGATATTGAATATAGTTCCCTGTGCTGTATAGTAGGACCTTGTTGTTTATCCATTTTATATATAATAGTTTGCATCTGCTAATCCCAAACTCCCCATCCATCTCTCCCCAACCCCCTCTCCCCCTTGGAAACAAGTCTAAACATTATTTTTTCAATTTAATACAGAATTCACGACCAGCAATCACTTCAAATTGTATTTGTTCAGAAGTACAACCAGGGATTTTTAGAAACTTCCCTGTAGTTGCTCATGAGGTTCTGTTCTTCTGATGAACAACTTTCTTGTTTAATATTGCTTGTCATATTCTCCAGCCCTGTATTTGCTGTTACTTCATCTGCTATTAAATGATGCAACACTATCTGATGTTTGTCAAATTCAAAGCTGAACTATGTCCATAGCACCCTTTCTTCTCTCTTGGATCATATGAAGACCCAAACTGCCAGGCGCCCTCTTGGCTGCCACATATAGATTGAAATGATCCATGAAACTCATGTCTGACAATTTTTGTTGTTTCTTCAAAAGTTTTCTTTCTTTCTAGACAGGGACGGGGGAGCAGGAGAAATGGAACACGTTGGAAATAGGTCCTGATTGTGCTCAATGATTACAACACAAGGAAGCCCAGCAGCTTCAATAGGGCAGATCGTTCTAGTACTTTTCTTTTGGAATTCAGTAGCAAGTTTAACATTTATAACTTGGGAGTCACTTTTTCTTTAACATACAAAATTCTTTATTGATGCACTCTGGACATAGAAAATGTTCATTTATCTTCCATAAGTCTGTGATTTATGAGAGGAATAAAATACGTATTAATCATTGGAATTCAGGATATGAAATAATTTTTCAAGTTGCCCAGACGAGCCCATCTGGTGAAATTCTATCATCAATTGTAGGAGATGGAAGAACCTTAGCCTTGAATGTCAATCTGTCTTGAGACACAGTTTTAATTTCAGCCTCTACCAGTGCATCAGTAACTTGACAGTGAGTTATGAATTTCCACTCCCTCAGCTGGACAAGCTGCCCACAGATTTTCTGATAACAGGACCATATGCTGGAGAAATTATCATAGATGAATGTGATTGTTTTAATGAACATAAAAATCTCTCTTCTGTACTATGTGAAAATCGTGTGTGTAAAATTAGTTATATGACATAGCATAGGAACTGTATTCACTGTGCATTTCTCTCTGTTGAAAAATCTTGCACTGCATACTAAAAATCAATTTTCATCAGTGGAGAAGAAAACCTGTGTAGCAAAGTAATATCATTCTACTAATAATTCCCATAGGCCAAAGGCAGACACCACTGCCAGTTTACTCCCCAAAGTGACAGTATAAATGGCAAGAATGCATTTAAATACACAATTTGATGTGATTGCTGTAGAAGACAGAAAGGAAAATCAATTAAATGTATTGTCCGACACTGATGAGAACACAGAAAAATAAAATAGAATGACAGGATTTATTTCAAAGGAGGAATTTGAGGTAAGTACCTTTTAATGACTCCTCGTTCTAATAGAAATCAATGGCTGAAAATATTTTTTAAAATAAAACAGATCAACTGATGCTGAATAACTTGAGGAAGATGTATTAAGCTATGCTAATGGATACCTTCTACAGCCTTTAAGGCATTAGAAGTTGAAGTCCTCAGTTTGTTTGTACATCCTGCCCAGGTCTATATATACCTCGAGAAGACATTCCGTGTTAAGGGTAAAATTGGACTATGCACGTGCAGAATTTAACACAGTGTTTTGTGCGTACTGGGTGCTCAGGATAAGAAAGGTATTATTGTATTGTAGTTACTATTAATAAATTACTTTGCATACCATTTAATGCCAAGCTATTCAAGTAACTACATATGAAATATCCTTCTGAATGTAATTTCTTTATTAAAAGGTACTGGCTCTAAACCAGTGGTCCTCGACTGAGGATGATTTTTGTCTCTGTAAAGATGATATTTGACAATGTCTGGAGACAGTTTTGATTTTCTTGTTGAGGGAGGAGGTTGTCACAAGAATCTAATGGGTGGAGGCCAGGGAGCCTGACAAACATCCTGCAGTGCCCAGGGCAGCCCGGCAATGACGAGTGACCCAGCCCAAAGTGTCAATCGTGCCAAGACTGAGAAACCCTGCTCTAAATCATGCATGGGATTTCTTCTCTTTCCGTAGCTGCTGTGGCAACTGGGAAAAGTCATAATGAAAACTTGAGAATACCATTTCAGTTTTTCTCGCTTCCCCTCATCAATGCTACAGGAAAGTTGAGTCAGAGGATGTAATAAAAGAGGAACTACTTTAAGAGAAGAGGGGAGAAGCAAATGAACAAATGAGTTGATTTGCCAAGAAAATTAATTAATGCTTCTTCCTCCAAATTACCATTGTGACACAATGGACTAAAAGTGAATGTAAACATTTAGAAAGCAAAAATTCAGAAATCTAACCAGGATTCACAAACACGGTAACCCAACATTGGCCCTGAAGGCCTATGGGAATATGGAATGCACAGAAATGTAACCTAGAAATTATGCATATGGAAATCCAAATTGGAACACAAAGGTGATTATTTTTTAAATACTACTGCCTGCATGTACTGACTTAGTCTGTTCTGACTGCTATAACAAAATACCACAGACTGGGTGGTTAAACAACAGACATTGATTTCTCACTCTTCTGGAGGCTGGAAGTTCGAGATCAAAGTACCCGCAGATCCAGGGTCTGGTGAGGACCCACACTTATACTGCAGAAGGATACCTCTTGTGTCCTCACATGGTGGAGGGAGCTCATGTCTCTCATGCCTCTTGTAAGGGCACTATTTCCATCATGGGGGCTCCATCCTCATGACCTCGTCACCTCCTGGAGGCCCCACCTCCTAACACCTTCACACTAAGGATTAGGTTTCAACACATGAAGTGGGGGGGGGGGGCACTACATTCAGTCCATAGCAAGCACCATGATCAATGCCATAATAAAGAAAAAGTAGACATTAATTCCAGAAACTTTCTGTATATTATTATTTATATAATTACTTTATCCTAGATTGTAAATTTGCTCACTGAGTGTTCAGTAATTCTCCATTTTTCTGCTCTGTCAACAAACTCATATCAGTACTGTTAGAGATAATTCTCAGCCATGTGGGTACCACATGATGGTTTTGCCAACCAACATGATTCGAAACATGCTAGAAAAAGCACTCTCTAAAGAATGCTACATTTGCAATGTCTGTTCCAGGTTGTGTGTACAGACAACTCTCTTGGCTAGTTTTTTCACACTCATTTGTAAAGCTGAGTGTTATTAGCTACAGACAAAAAATATTTTTAATCAATGCTTCTCATGAATTTGGAGATGATGGGTGTACAAGAACCAAGAGGAGAGCAGAGACACTTAAGTGAAAAACAACCTGAAATAATTTGTAAAAGTTTATGTTCATGGTGGTGGGCACCAGCAAGGTCTCCATCAGAGAGCAGGTGAGGGAACAGATATAACAACTTGTATACAGGATGGGTTACATGGGGTTTGTAGATTACGTGTACCTGCCCCATCCTATATTTTGGAATAACAAAGTATCACATAGACTATGGACATGCTTTGGTGAAATAGTAAACCATGAGTATTTTCAAAATGCAAACATTAGAGAAGGATTTTAACAATTATTTTAACTTATGGGCACACACGCATATATTTTTAATCTCACTTTGTTTCCAAAAAAATAAATAAATAAAAGCTTTGTGATGGACTAAACATCCTCATAATGGCATTTGTTCCCAACAGTGCTCCGGTGGATCAGCTCACAGACCTGATAGATGTTGTCAGAGCTGATGAGATGCTCAGGAAGACAGAGCAGTGATAAAAGAAAGGCTGAGGGTGAGAGAAAGAGGAGTGTGGCCAGAAGCTCTCCAATCTTTCTCTTCTTTGTAGGGAGGTCAAAAAGTCTACCAGGAATGATGAAAATTTTAATTAAATATGTTTAAATTCGAGTTCAAAATGTAGTTTCACTATCCATTGAACTCTTTGAAGTCTCCAAGAAGATAATAAATCTCGGTTGCCATAGGAATTTCACTCCCTGAAATGTGATTAAAAGCAGTTTTTTGTTATCTAGCAAAACTCATTATATGGATTAGTTGTCAATAATGGTAGAGAGGTTTCCTGTTTGAGGCAGTGAGAAGGAAGGAAATTGGCATTTGTTGAGTGGCTAGTAATGTCAACCACAATTACTTGTTTTTCAGGCATGATACCACTTGCTTCTTTTTGCCATAATTGCAGGTGAGCATTACTATCCATTTTATACATGAAGAAGTTGATGCACAGAATATTTTGTACGGGATCACATAGCCAAGAAAGCAGAAAGATCCAAGGCTCTGAAAGCTTGAAGTTTACTCCACACTGTTTGCTTTCTCCAATAATGCTGAAAGAAATGCATGGTTTACTTTCTAAAATGGAACTATCAAAATTTAAACATACTATTTGTTGCAGGTCGGAAGGATTCTACAGAGCAACAAAATCTTTAGACACCATTAAAGCGAATTTTAAAGATATTAAACAAATTTGCTCAAGGAGCTATAACTGTTCTAGAATTACTGGGAAATATGACATCACGGATTGACCATGTCTGTACACAAGCATTTTGGCTTCAACAAAGGGAATTTCAAGAGAAAGAAATCCTACAAATGCAATATCCGCTTCCTTGGTCCTGAGGTGTTGTTTCTTTGCTTTTAGCTTTATACCATGACATCATTCTAATCAGAAATGGAAGGATGCCATGCCAAATTTAGAACATACTTGAACTTTGTGATTTTGTACATTAGAAATAAATTCCAATCTTTAGAAGTCAGCTGGTGAACTATAAAATAAAAGAACATTACTTCCTTTTTCCAAGAAAAGTACCTCCCAACAGTTTCTTGGACATCACATTGCCTGCACAAAACCACACTTCCATGAGCTAAGTGCAAGTCAATTAGAAACACATGTACTATATTGTCCCTGGATCTAAGGGTTACAAAGGAAACACTCAAAGGCTATCATGATAAATGCACCAATCTGGGGATTTGAGTACATATAAAATGGGCTAAAAACTAACTTAACACCCTTATGGAGTATATGTTACTTGTGTTCACCAATTAGAATACTTAGTGCTCATGTTACTGATTTTTGTAAAACCAAGTCAGTACAAGTTAAGATAAAACATTCCCTTGTGGCAGTTCTTCGAAGCAGCAAAACCACTGCAAAATGGGAAAAACAAAACAACTCGAAAATATCAAAAAAATCCTACTTTTCATATAGGCACTTCCATTTAGGTTTATCTGCAAGGTGAGATAGAATGAGATATTTTGTATATTAGAAATAAATGGTTATCAGGATTTGATGTTTGTCTTAGAGATACTAAATTGATCTACACTTGATAAGTAGGATATACCACGGTACAAACACAATAAGAACTTATAACACTGTTGTATTTAAACATCAACACTTATCAACTCATCAGCACATCTCCCAAGAAGTTCACACTCTGATTTATTTCTGTTATTGGGAGCTGACTGTAGTCGTTTTCATTAGTAATTGAGAATGCATGTATTCCCAAAAGATTTACCTTAAAAATCTGTATTTTCACAGGATTTAGAGTGACAATAGCTATCGTTCTCTTGATTTTATTTTTGTGTGTAATTTTATCTGTGATCAGTAGTTCTGAAAAAAGTTAAAGAAGTTATGCAATCCATAATAGTATGTCCCAATTCTCACTCCACATCTTGACATTGGCACCCCAATTGTATGATAGCATCTTTGACAAACTCTGGGCTTTACTCACCTCACAAGGCATCATTTCAGAAGCAGTGCAGCCAGCCTGGTGGATTTCATCAGCCGTCACATACTGGTGCAGTTCCAGGGCCACATTACCGTGTTTCGGTGAAGAGCAATGAAACTTTGAGTACGTGGATGATTTAAAACCAATGTAATCTTTCATAACAGCTCCAATTTTCCTTTTATTTTTTAAGTCTCCAAATGATAAAGATTGGTCATTCAGCTGACTCTAAAGAGATCAGTAGATTGTTTTTATAACTGATGTTTCCTTCTTAATTCGGGCCTTTATGTTTTTCTTGTAATTGGAACAGAACTTTCCCTTCAGTAGGAGCCAGGGGACTGTGAGAGCTGTGGCTTTTGTACATTTCTGTGCACCTTGGCTTTGTTGAGACAGGGCTGTGTTACGATGACATTTAAGGAGGAAAAAACAAGCTGTCCTGAAAAACGTCAGTCTCACTTGTAGTCTATTTTTGAACCATGTACTGTAACGACATTCCCATCCACACAGCACTGGTGATTTCCCCTCTGGTGGGTTCTAGCCTTCTAGCTACTTGGCAATAAATAAAGTCAGAGCAGAGAGAGAGTACAATTAAAAATTAACTGCCCCCAATTGGCTCCACACTGCTTTCATCTTTGCATGCTTGTTTGATGAGGTGTTTTTCAAGTGTCTTAAATTGCAATATAAAATAAGGCCTCCAGGGCTTCCTTGGTGGCGCAGTGGTTGAGAGTCCGCCTGCCGATGCAGGGGACGCGGGTTTGTGCCCCGGTCCGGGAAGATCCCACATGCCGCGGAGCAGATGTGCCCGTGAGCCATGGCCGCTGAGCCTGCGCGTCCGGAGCCTGTGCTCCACAACGGGAGAGGCCACAACCGTGAGAGGCCCGCGTACCGCAAAAAAAAAAAACCCAAAACAAACAAACAAACAAACAAAAAAATAAGGCCTCCAGTGAACAAAAGCTCTAAAATAAGGAGGAGGAGGTCACCCACCTTGGTTGTCCTCAACTCTTCCTTCCCAAATTTTTACCCCTTAACCTTGAAGCAGTTCCTAACTCCTGGGGGGGATGCTGGACTAAGGAAAAGCTGGTGCTACCATCACCAGATCGAGAATCCAGGAGCTCTGATTTTTCTACTAACTCCTAGCTTGCTATGGAAACGTTCCTGGCCCTTTAATTCAGCCAAGACAAGGTTAGACAGGTTCCAGAGATGTGCCTCAACAACTGAACGAGAGAGAGAGGTGGTGGGAGTGGGGAAATGGGGGCAAGTGTACAAAACAGAGAAGCAATTCACTCCTACACATTTCTAAAATAATTATTGGTCATAAATGTGTTCAGTTCTATTCACCAAGGTTGACAGGCTATTGCTCCTGCTGAGAGCCCAGTTCTAAAGGAGAGACCAATTCCAAGCATCCTTGGACTGCACCATCCCAGGAAGGACTAGCCCTTTATCCAATGGCAGGCTGATTACATTAGACTGTTGATAATGTAGAGGGAAACTCTTTATTTTATAATATTCATATGAATTTTCCTTCACTTGCTGCAACACTTCTGCCAGAATCACCATTTGTGGACTTCCAGAAAGACTTGTTAATCACTAACAATAAACACCTCATTTTATAGCAAAGAAAGGAGACAGGGGCTCACACCCAAGACATTGACTAGCATTGCCAGCTGCCTCTTATCCTAAAACAGGTAACAGAATGGTAGACCGAACTGCTGAAGGCTTGGCCAAGGGACAACACCTTTTGAGTTGGGGTTGTGGTCCTAAAATATTCTGTTTGACTCTCAAATCCACAGTCAGTGTATTGTGTTGTGGACGCCATAGGGAACAGTGAGAAAGAGGTGAGAGCAGCCCCCTCACTGTTACAGTAATAGACCACTAGTAAGTGTTTTGCTTTCCATTCCTACAATCTTGGGTCTTAACAAGGTTTAAAGGTTAACATTAGCCAAGAGAACAATATTTCACCAGAGAACACATATACAGTCCTATCAAATTGTAACCAGGACAGCCCACATAGCCAATCAGGACTCCTGGTACTGTTTTTTTGTTGCGTTTTTTTATAAAGATTTATTTATTTATGGCTGTGTTGGGTCTTCGTTGCTGCACTTCGGCTTTTCTCTAGTTGCAGAGAGCAGGGGCTACTCTTTGCTGCGGTGCACAGACTTCTCATTGAGGTGGCTTCTCTTGTTGTGGAGAATGGGCTCAGTAGTTGTGGCACATGGGTTTATTTCCTCTGAGGCATGTGGGATCTTCCCAGACCAGGGCTCGAACCCATGTCCACTGCTTTGGCAGGCAGATTCTTAACCACTGCACCACCAGGGAAGTCTAGGGCTCCTGGTACTGTTGGAAAACAGATGAGGGGGAACCTTCAAGATGGTGGAAGAGTAAGACGTGGAGATCACCTTCCTCTCCACAAATACATCAAAATTACATCTACATGTGGAACAGTTCCTACAGAACACCTGCTGAACACTAGCTTCCCAAAGCAGAGGACCAGTGCCAACCAGCACTCACCAGCCCAAGAGGCTTGTCTTCTCACCCGCTGGGGCGGGTGGGCTCTGGGAGCTGAGGCTCGGCTTCGGAGGTCAGATCCCAGGCAGAGGACTGGGGCTGGCTGCGTGAACACAGCCTGAAGGGGGCTAGTGCACCATAGCTAGCCGGGAGGGGGTCCAGAAAAAAGTCTGGACCTGCCAAAGAGGCAAGAGACCATTGTTTCGGGGTGCGCGAGGAGAGAGGAATCCTTCCCCATCTGCTCACAGAAGGCAGAGCACAGCCTAAATGAGCTCCACAGATGGGCGCGAGCCATGGCTATCAGCTCGGACACCAGAGACAGGCGTGAAACTCTAACGCTGCTGCTGCAGCCACTAAGAATCCTGTGTGCAAGCACAGGTCACTATCCACATGCTGCCCCCCGCCCCAGGAGCCTGTGCAGCCGACCACCGTCAGGGTCCCGTGATTCAGGGACAAATTCCTCGGGACAACACATGGTGCGCCTCAGGCTGTTGCAACGTCATGCCGGCCTCTGCCGCCGCAGGCTCACCCCACATTCCAATTATAACTACAGTACCCCTCCCTCCCCCTGGTCTGAATGAGCCAGAGCCCCCTAATCAGCTGCTGCTTTAACCCCATCCTGTCTGGGCGGAACAGAGGCCTGGGGGTGACCTACACGCAGAGGTGGGACCAAAACAAAAGCTGAACCCCAGGAGCTGTGTGAACAAAGAAGAGAAAGGGAAATTTCTCCATGCAGCCTCAGGAGTAGCAGATTAAATCCCCACAATCACCCTGATGTACCCTGAATCTGTGGAGTACCTGAATAGACAAGAAATCTTCCCAAAATTGAGGCGGTGGACTTTGGGAGCAACAGTAGTCTTGGGGTTTGCTGTCTGTGACTGACTTGTTTCTGATTTTATGTTTATCTTAGTATAGCTTTTAGTGCTTCTTATCATTGGTGAATTGTTTATTGGTTTGGTTGCTCTCCTCTTTTTTTTATTATTATGAGGATTTTTTTTTATTTTAATATTTTTTTCCTCCCTTTTCTTCTGAGCCTTGTGGCTGAGAGGGTCTTGGCACTCCAGCCTGGTGTCAGGCCTGAGCCTCTGAGGTGGGAGAACTGAGTTCAGGACATTGGACCACCAGAGACCTCCTGGCCCCAAATAATATCAGTTGGTGTGAGCTCTCCCAGAGATCTCCGTCTCAAAGCTAAGACCCACAGGGAGACTAGCTCAGTGCTTTGTGACCACCTAAAGGGGTGGGATAAGTACGGTGGGAGGGAGAGGCAAGAAGGAGGAGATATGGGGATATATCTGTATGTATAGCTGATTCACTTTGTTAGAAAGCAGAAACTAACACACCATTGTAAAGTAATTATACTTCAATAAAGATGTTTTAAAAAAAAAGCTAAGACCCAGCTCCACCCAACGGCCAGCAAGCTCCAGTGCTGGATGCTCCATGTCAAAAAACTAGCAAGACAGGAACACAACCTCACCCATTACCAGAGAGGCTGCCTAAAATCATAATAAGGTCACAGGCACCCCAAAACACATGACCAGATGCAGTCCTGCCCACCAGAAAGACAAGATCCAGCCTCATCCACCAGAACACAGGCATTTGTCCCATCACAAGGAAGCCTACACAATACACTGAACCAATCTTAGCAACTGGGGGAAGACACAGAAAAAAACGGGAACTATGAACCTGCAGCCTGCTAAAAGGAGACCCCAAACACAGTAAGTTAAGCAAAATGACAAAACAGAGAAACACACAGCAGATAAAGGAGCAAGGAAAACACCCACCAGAGCAAACAAATGAAGAGGAAATAGGCAGTCTGCCTGAAAAATAATTCAGAATAATAATAGTAAAGATGATCCAAAATCTTGGAAATGGAATGGAGAAAATATAAGAAACGTTTAACAAGGACCTAGAAGAACTAAAGAGCAAACAAACAATGATCAACAACACAATAAATGAAATTAAAAATTCTCTAGAAGGAATCAATAGCAGAATAACCAAGGCAGAAGAACGGATAAGTGACCTAGAAGATAAAATAGTGGAAATAACTACTGCAGAGCAGAATAAAGAAAAAAGAATGAAAAGAATTGAGGACAGTCTTAGAGACCTCTGAGACAACATTAAACACACCAACATTTGAATTATAGGGGTCCCAGAAGAAGAAGAGAAAAAGAAAGAACTGAGAAAATATTTGAAGAGACTATAGTTGAAAACTTCTGTAATATGGGAAAGGAAATAGTTAATCAAGTCCAGGAAACACAGAGAGTTCCATAGATGATACATCCAAGGAGAAACATGCCAAGACACATATTAATCAAACTATCAAAAATTAAATACAAAGAAAAAATATTAAAAGCACAAGGGAGGGGCTTCCCTGGTGGTGCAGTGGTTGAAGGTCCGCCTGCCGATGCAGGGGACACAGGTTCGTGTTCCAGTCTGGGAGGATCCCATATGCTGTGGAGCGGCTGGGCACGTGAGCCATGGCCACTGAGCCTGTGCGTTTGGAGCCTGTGCTCCGCAATGGGAGAGGCCACAACAGTGAGAGGCCTGCGTACCAAAAAAAAAAAAAAAAAAGCAGCAAGGGAAAAGCAACAAAACATAAAAGGGAATTCCCATAAGGTTAACAGCTGATCTTTCAGAAGAAACTCTGCAAGCCAGAAGGGAGTGGCAGGACATATTCAAAGTGATGAAAGGGAAAAACCTACAACCAAGATTACTCTAGCCAGCAAGAATCTCATTCAGATTCAACAGAGAAACTAAAACCTTTACAGACAAGCAAATCTAAGAGAATTCAGCACCAACAAACCATGTTACAGCAAATGCTAAAGGAACTTCTCTAGGCAGGAAACACAAGAGGAGGAAAAGTCCTACAATAATAAACCCAAAACAATTAAGCAATGGTAATAGGAACATACATATCGATAATTACTTTAAATGTAAATGGATTAACTGTTCCAACCAAAAGAGATAGACTGGATGAATGGCTACAAAAACAAGACCTGTATATGCGCTGTCTACAAGAGACCCACTTCAGACCTAGGGACACATACAGACTGAAAGGGAGGGGATGGAAAAACATATTCCACGCAAATGGAAATCAAAAGAAAGCTGGAGTAGCCATTCTCATATCAGACAAAATAGGCATTAAAATAAAGACTTACAAGAGACAAAGAAGGACACTACATAATGATCAAGGGATCAATCTAAGAAGAAGATATAACAATTGTAAGTATTTATGCACCCAACATAGGAGCACCTCAGTACATAAGGCAAATACTAACAGCCATAAAAGGGGAAATCAACAGGAACACAATCATAGTAGGGAACTTTTAACACCCCACTTTCACCAATGGACAGATCATCCAAAAGGAAAATAAATAAGGAAACACAAGCTTTAAATGACACATTAAGCAAGATGGACTTAATTGATATTTATAGGACATTCCGTCAAAAACAACAGAATACAATTTCTTCTCAAGGGCTCCTGGAACATTCTCCAGGATAGATCATATCTTGGGTCACAAATCAAGCCTTGGTAAAGTTAATAAAATTGAAATTATATCAAGTATCTTTTCTGACCACAACACTATAAGACTAGATATCAATTACAGGAAAAAATCTGTAAAAGGAACAAACACGGAGGCTAAACAATGCACTACTAAATAACCAAGAGATCACTGAAGAAATCAAAGAGGAAATCAGAAAAGTACCTAGAAATAAATCAAAATGAAAATACGATGACCCAAAACCTACGGGATGCAGCAAAAGCAGTTCTAAGAAGGAAGATTTTTTTCTTTTTTTTTTTTGTGGTACGCGGGCCTCTCACTGTTGTGGCCTCTCCCGTTGTGGAGCACAGACTCCGGACGTGCAGGCTCAACGGCCATGGCTCACAGGCCCAGCTGCTCCACGGCATGTGGGATCTTCCCGGACCGGGGCACGAACCTGTGTCCCCTGCATTGGCAGGTGGACCCTCAACCACTGCGCCACCAGGGAAGCCCTAAGATGGAAGTTTATAGCAATACAGTCCTACCTCAAGAAACAAGAAACATCTCAAATAAACAACCTAACCTTACACATAAAGCAACTAAAGATAGAAGAACCAAAAAACCCCAAATTTATCTGAAGGAAAGAAATCATAAAATCAGATCAGAAATAAATGAAAAACAAATGAAAGAAACAATAGCAAATGTCAATGAAACTAAAAGCTGGTTCTTTGAGAAGATAAACAAAATTGATAAACCATTTGTCAGACTCATAAAGGAAAAAAGGGAGAAGAATCAAATCAAGAGAATTAGAAATGAAAAAGGAGAAGTAACCACTGACCTGGCAGAAATACAAAGGATTATGAGAGATTACTACAAGCAACTATATGCTAATAATATGGACAACCTGGAACAAATGAACAAATTCTTAGAAAAGCACAACCTTCCAAGACTGAACCAGGAAGAAATAGAGTATATAAACAGACCGATCTCAAGCACTGAGATTGAAACTGTGACTAAAAATCTTCCAACAAACAAAAGCCCAGGACCAAATGGCTTCACAGGCGAATTCGATCAAACATTTAGAGAAGAGCTAACACCTATCCTTCTCAAACTCTTCCAAAATATAGCAGAGGGAGGAACACTCCAAAACTTATTCCACGAGGCCACCATCACCCTGATACCAAAAGCACACAAAGATGTCACAAAAAAAGAAAACTACAGACGAATATCTCTGATGTACATAGATGCAAAATTCCTCAACAAAATACTAGCAAACGGAATCCAACAGTACATTAAAAGGATCATACACCATGTTCAAGTGGCGTTTATCACAGGAATGCAAGCATTCTTCAATGTACACAAGTCAATCAGTGTGATAAACCATATTAGCAAATTGAAGGAGAAAAACCATATGATCATCTCAATAGATGCAGAAAAATCTTTTGATAAAACTCAACACCCTTTTATGATAAAAACTCTCCAGAAAGTAGGCATAGAGGCAACCTACCTCAACATAATAAAGGCCATATATGACAAATCCACAGGCAACATCGTTGTCAATGGTGAAAAACTGAAAACACTTCCTCTAAGATCAGGAATAAGACAAGGTTGCCCAATATCACCACTATTATTCAACATAGTTTTGGAAGTTTTAATCACAGCAATTAGAGAAGAAAAAGAAATAAAAGGAATCCCAATCGGAAAAGAAGAATTAAAACTGTCACTGTTTGCAGATGACAAGATACTATACATAGAGAATCCTCAAGATGCTACCAGAAGACTGCTAGAGCTAAACAATGAAATTGGTAGAGTAGCAGGACACAAAATTAATGCACAGAAATCTCTTGCATTCCTATACACTAATGATGAAAAATCTGAAAGACAAATTAAGGAAACACTTCCAATTACCATTGTAATAAAAAGAACAGAATACCTAGGAATAAACTTACCTAAGGAGACAAAAGACCTGTATGCAGAAAACTATAAGACACTGATGAAAGAAATTAAAGATGATACAAACAGATAGAGAGATATACCATGTTCTTGGATTGGAAGAATCAATCTTGTGAAAATGACTATACTACCCAAAGCTATCTACCGATTCAATGCAATCCCTATCAAACTACCACTGGCATTTTTCACAGAACTAGAACAAACAATTTCACAATTTGTATGGAAACACAAAAGACCCCACAGAGCCAAAGCAATTTTGAGAAAGAAAAACAGAGGTGGAGGAATCAGGCTCCCAGACTTCAGACTATGCTGCAAAGCTACAGTAATCAAGACAGTATGGTACTGGCACAAAAACAGAAATATAGATCAATGGAACAGGATAGAAAGCCCAAAGATAAACCCACACATATATGGTCACCTTATTTTTGATAAAGGATGCAAGAATATACAATGGAGAAAAGACAGCCTTTTCAACAAGTGATGCTGGGAATACTGGACAGCCACATGTAAAAGAAGGAAATTAGAACACTCCCTAACACCATACACAAAAATGAACTCAAAATGGATTAAAGACCTAAATGTAAGGCTAGACACCATCAAACTCTTAGAGGAAAACATAGGCAGAACACTCTTTGACGTAAATCACAGCAAGATCCTTTTTGTCCCACCTCCTACAGAAATGGAAATAAAAACAAAAATAAACAAATGGGACCTAATGAAACTTCAAAGCTTTTGCACAGCAAAGGAAACTGTAAACAAGACAAAAAGACAACCCTCAGAATGGGAGAAAATATTTGCAAACAAAGCAACTGACAAAAGATTAACCTCCAAAATATACAAGCAGCTCATGCAGCTCAATATCAAAAAAATAAACAACTCAATCCCCAAATGGGCAGAAGACCTAAATAGACATTTCTCCAAAGAACATATACAGATTGCCAACAAACACATGAAAGAATGCTCAACATCACTAATCATTAGAGAAATGCAAATCAAAACTACAATGAGGTATCCCCTCACACCAGTCAGAATGGCCATCATCAAAAAATCTACAAACAATAATTGCTGAAGAGAGTGTGGAGAAAAGGGAACCCTCTTGCACTGTTGGTGGGAATGTAAATTGATACAGCCACTATGGAGAACAGTATGGAGGTTCCTTAAAAAACTAAAAATAGAACTACCGTATGACCCAGCAATCCCACTACTGGGCATATACCCTGAACAAACCATAATTCAAAAAGAGACATGGACCACAATGTTCATTGCAGCTCTATTTACAATAGCCAGGACATGGAACCAATTTAAATGTCCATCACCAGATGAATGGATAAAGAAGATGTAGCACATATATACAATGGAATGTTACTCAGGCATAAAAAGAAATGAAATTGAGTTATTTGTAGTGAGGTGGATGGACCTAGAATCTGTCATACAGGGTGAATAAGTCAGAAAGAGAAAAAAATACCATATGCTAAAACATATATGTGGGAAAATAAAAAAAAGGGTTCTGAAGAACCTAGGGGCAGAACAGGAATAAAGACACAGACATAGAGAATGAACTTGAGGACATGGGGAGGGGGAAGGGTAAGCTGGGACGAAGTGAGAGAGTAGCATTGACATATATACACTACCAAATGTAAAATAGATAGCTAGTTGGAAGCAGCTGCATAGCACAGGAAGATCAGCTCAGTGCTTTGTGACCACCTAGAGAGGTGGGATGGGGAGGGTGGGAGGGAGATGCAAGAGGGAGGGGATATGGGTATATATGTACACATATAGCTGATTTACTTTCTTATAAAGCAGAAACTAACACAACACTGTAAACAATTATACTCCAATAAAGATGTTAAAAAAAAAAAAAAAGAAAAACAGGGAAAAACAGGGCTTCCCTGGTGGCGCAGTGGTTGAGAGTCCGACTGCCGATGCAGAGGACACGGGTTCGTGCCCTGGTCCAGGAAGATCCCACATGCGGTGGAGCGGCTGGACCCGTGAGCCATGGCCGCTGAGCCTGCGCGTCCGGAGCCTGTGCTCCACAATGGGAGAGCCCACAACAGTGAGAGGACCACGTACAGAAAAAAAAAAAAAAGAAAAAGAAAAAGAGATGGGAAATGTATTTGTTCACAGCGCTTTTCGTTAGCATAAAATACATACTCATATATATGTAAATATTAAAGCAGATGCAAATTACATATATAATATAGGTATATATTATATTAGAGACATTATATATTATAGGATTTATATTATAATATATTATAAGCACGATTTGAAAGAAAAAGAGAGAAATGCATTCATATATAAATTATTTGTTTAAATAAATTTTAAGAATAAAAGACTTAGTACTTAGCTGTCTGTTTCCCTAATGAGTTCTACCATTTATTAATAGTCTGGCTATAGGCAATTGACTTAATTGCTTTTGACTTGATTTCTATGACTGCAAAATGGGACAGTGGTAGTAGTTATCTCATAGGGTTATTAAGAAATCTAAATGATACAATTTATATAAAGTCATAATTCATGTGAAGTGATTAGCACCTCTTTCCAAAGAAGTGCTCAGTAAAAATGATCTATTATGCTCATATATTTATAGAGATATATTTATGCACAGATATGCATATACATATCAAACATAGATGATAGATATAAGTAGAGTGACGATTTATCACGTATTTTTTTGAATATTTTGTTTCTAAAAAAATCACAGTGGAATTCTAAACCTTCCTTAATACTTTTCAATTTAAAATTTACAGTTTAAAAATGACAGGCATGAAAGTAACAAATTGTTTTCTATATATGTAATTTATTCTCTGAACAATGTCAAGAGGAGCAAGCAAATATATTAATGTTTATGGAATGGAAATTTTAAACCTTTAATATATGCTTAGCTACTTTACATTCTTTGTATCATGCCCAGGATGATTTTTCATTCTGCACTCTAGATTCTTGTTAAGTATTAGTAATGATGTTAAAATTATCATTTCTAAGTGTTTCATGGAGTTATACATTTTGTCAAACATCAGATTTTCTCATAGTTTTAGAATTTATAGGGCAGATTTTGCTAGGAACACATTTATAACCATTTTTTAAAAATGCTTATATGGCTTTTCCGAAGTGTAGGTTGAAATTGGTACAGATTTTGTTTTAGTAAATCACTCCCCTTGAATGTCATTATTGGGATGACAGCTCTCTTAGTCCAGCCTTCTAACCCACAGACTGCCTTGGTGTGGGAACTGCAGGACTATAATTAATCCTGAAGCAAACTGAAATACCCGTGATCATTTCATGGAATGTATTTTAGCTGTATAATTCCTCCCACACTGGTGTTCAGTCTGTGCGTTTTCCAAATATGGTTGCCAAAGAAAAACCACTGATGAGAATAAGCTTGAAATAGACAAGGTCAAGGGAAAGTAAGTGAATTTAAAAGTTTAATGAGAACCAAAATAAGTTAATGGAGTTAGGAATTCTTTGCCAGTTTTTGGCCAATTGCAATTAATCAAGCCAGCTGTCATTAAGACTGAGAAGGGGGAACTTCCTGTCTTAAAAAATTTTAGGGCCACACAGACAGTGAATGAAATATTTTAAGAGTTATAAACTATCAAAACTGAAAGAAAACATTCATATTAAGTAGTCAAAACCCTCACTGGACAGATACAAATACTAAAACTTAGAGATGTGAAGTGATTTTCCTAATAGCCCTGCATGTTATCAATAAAATCAGGACTAAATTCAGGTTGAGTTTTCCATCCAGGGGTCCACATGATACACTAGACACCAGACATATATCTACTGTGCTATTGTAGCCATAGCTCAATATTTATAAAGCTAATTTCAGTGAACATGATTAAATTAGCTTTAAAAAGTGGAGGTAGGAGAGGGAAAGCCTTATTTACGGTGCAATCCCAACTAATAAATGCAGACAGAATGATGGAGGTACTGAAATCACCAGTTTGCAACTGCGGCAGTAATAATTGATCCAGGCAGGAGCCATCAATGAATGCTAAAACCATTTCGTAAAAGTTTGCTGGGATCAAGATATTTGAACAGCCTCAAGGTATGTCCCCAAAGGTAGCTTATTCATGACGATGGGAAAACGTAACTTTGCAACAGAGAAAGCTGACAGATGCCACCGTAGCCCCGTGACTACAGTTCATATCCACTAGTGGGACAGATACGTGTCTCCCAGTGTGGTGAGCTGAGGGTGTTGCACAGCTCAGGGAGCATCTCTGCCAACAAACCAACGACATAGACCCCTGAGTCTCACATAAGGAAGCTGTTAGAAATCCGCAAATGAAGGGACAGCTTGAAAACATTCCTCAAAAACCTAAATGTCATAAATTACAAAGACTGACGAGTTGTTCCAGAAGAAGACATGGTAGCTAAGTGAAACGATGGACACCAGATTGTGTGTTGACTTGAAAAACAAATGCTGAAAAAGAACTTTAACAGAACAATTAGTGAACTATGAATATAGTCTATAACGCATACCGGTGTTGTATCATGGTACATTTTCTGAATTTGATAATCGTATAGTAGATGTGTAAGGTGACGTCTTTGTTCTTAGGATATAGATGAGAAAGTCTTTAGGGCTGAAGGATTGGGATGTCTGCAACTTACTCTTTATGAGCGGACCGTAATAATAATGAGAATGATGTCATGAAGGGGCAGGAGGAGGAGGGGAAGGATGACAACTATATACACGTACCTTCGGAGAGAGAGAGGAATTAATGGGTGAATCTAAACGAAGGATACATGGGTGTTCATTGAACAACTTTTGCAATTAGTCTGTAGGTTTGAAATTTCTTCAATAAAGAGTGTAAAAATATTTTCATCATTATAATGAAAATTGAAAGTTTATATTCATACTACTATGCACATTAAGATCTTGTGGATTATTTCTGTTTCCTCTGTGCCATGCTACCATTGTCACTCTCTCCCTGGAAGAAACTATTCCTAAAAATGAAAAAAAAAAGAGTACTGTCATTATTAATCTGCACTGCATTGGGAGTTGGAATATAATACTTTTATTACAGACTCTATAACGTTAGAATGACCATATACTTGGTCAATTTAACCTAAATCTCTCATTAGCTATTATGATGGTGAATTTTATCTGTATTTTGACACTGTATGTTGGTGTCAAAAATGAACATGGCACCTTCATTAGTCAAAAGTCCAGTACAGTGGGAGATAGAAAGTTTGAATGAGTAAGAATTAGACAGGATGAGAGTTGGGAGAAGAATCAATCAAACAGAGTGAAGAACATGGGATAAGATCCTGCAAAAAGAGAGGGCTTCGTGTGATCCAGAAAATAATAACAGGCCATCATGTTGGAACTATGGCATAACTGATTCGAGTGGTTTTAGAGAAATCGGTTCCCCTTCTAAAGATTCCAGCTACAGGACCAGCACTTTATGGCTATGCTAACATAATGTAACTGTATCCTAAGTGCCATGGGAAGCTGCTGAAAGCTTTGAGGTCATCTAGTGAAATGAATATATTTCAGAAAGAAGTGAGGTGCTATGTGAGGGATGAATTTGAGGGTATTCTGTGAGGAAAAGGAGGACTTTGCTGGGGCATCCACAGAGAGGAAGGCGCCGTGGGATGGGGTGGGGGGAGGGGAGACAGAGACTTGCTGAGAAGAAATATATTGTGGAGATTAATATGGAGAACTGAGTAAGAATGTCCAAGAGTGAAGACCTAAACAACTTTGACGGAAGGGCCCCCTAGGGGGTGAGCAGTTCCAGTCACTGCCTTTCTGGAGATGTCTATTCTCTCCTCACTGGATAGATCTGATGAGCATAACTTCTAGGAGGAAAATTATTTTCTTTCAGAGCTGGAAGGGCACGTTCTATTTTACTCCTGGCTTCCAGTGTTTGGGAGGCCTGAGAGGAATCAATTTTAATTTCTCTTTCAATGTATGTTGAGGTGGAGAAATATCAATATAAATTTGTTTTGATTTCTGTGTCTCCGTAGGAAACTTGCTTTTTATTTCTGTAAGCTATTATAGTTTTTTCTTCATCCTTAGTATTTTCAGATTTCACAAAACATGGCTTTATTTAGATCATTGCATTCATTTTGTGGGGTACAGGGCAGTTTCAATATGGCGATTTTGAGTTCTTCCATTCTAACAATTTTTCTTGTACCATTTTCTTAATATATTTGTCTCCATGATTTTACACACACATACACACACACACACACACAAACACACACACAGAGATATAAGTAGGGCTTTGAACATAACTGCTTGATACTCATTTTATTATATACAAATATTTTAAAGCCATTTTTCTTCTCTTTATTTTTATACTAATTCAGAGAAATTTTTCTGCTTTTACCATCCCACCCTCAATTCAGAGCATCAAATTTATTCCCTTATTCTAAACTACCATGGCGTCTTTCATGTGTCATGATTTCCCCTTACTTTTACTTTCCTGTTTTTTATTTGGTGGAGGCAACCTTTCCTCTCAATCTTCCAGGCGTATTAATCGTAGATTGTTTGACTCCCTTGGTTCTCAGCCTGCCCTGGATTTTCCCTTACATTTTCCAACTTCATTTCCAGTCCTGAATGCCGGCACCTTTCCAGCCTGGCACCTTTAACTAGTGAGGCTGTGGTGTTTCCTACCTTTTTCGGGGTTTTGCAGTTTTATCTGTCTTAGCTTTGGAGATTGATTGAGCCGTGGACCTGATAAGTCACAACTTATAGTTCTTCCAATTTCATTTTCCGAGTTTCAACTCTCCCTGTTTCTCTTTGCTTTTGGATGCTTCCCAGCATCTTCAAATATAATTTTAATTGATTCATTTAGTGATTGTTCACATGATCACTTCACTCTTCTCTCTTAAGCAGATGCCTGATGTGGTTTGAACAGACGATACTAATTTTTTGTTTAATTTTCTAGTAGTCCTCTTTAGATAAATTACACTAAAAATAAAGTTGAAAACGCTACAGTGATTTATGCTATAGATCTTTGAAAGGATGAAGGTTAAGAAGGGAAAATGGGTCCTTACTGAATTCAATTTTGCCTAGAGTCATTTGCCAGAAAATAAATTAAGGCTAAATTAAGTAGCATTTAAAGGATAAATTGTTATTGAACTTGAGTGAGAGGATTGAGCAGGTTAAAAGTGAAATTGATCCTTTCCCATAATGATCGAAACATCTTTCATATTTTGTATCTTGTGTCATGTTAGCAGGGAAATGTTTGACAGTCCTTTATGCAGTTAATCCATTGATACGAGGGTTTGTCAGATGCAGAAGTCAAT
This sequence comes from Tursiops truncatus, assembly GCF_011762595.2. Classification (NCBI taxonomy): domain Eukaryota; kingdom Metazoa; phylum Chordata; class Mammalia; order Artiodactyla; family Delphinidae; genus Tursiops; species Tursiops truncatus. Next base: position 150,403,349 of record NC_047035.1, read on the forward strand.
GTTTTATGTTTACAGAGATAATCAGGTTAGGAAACCTTTTCCAGAATGGATTTTGCTCACATTATTCATCAGATTCCCCAAGTGTTCCCATGGAAATGCCACGTATCTGTTTCATCCTCTTTTATAACCAGTTTTCCATTTTGTAGCTATGAACTATTTCAAATTGGTATTTACTTGTATTTTGAGGATTTATAGAGATGTATAATCCCCCAATAAAAGAAAATGAGTCACTTTTATGATTTTAGTCTGTGTGCTTAGTCCTCATATTTGAATTTCAGGCACTATTTTAAGGCTGATCATTGAAAGTTTTTTCTTTATCATGACGAAGAAAAATAAGCCTATTTTCTATAATTAAAAATAAAGCCAGTTTCATATGTGTATTTTCTTCTAGACTAACCAGAGACATAATCACCCAAACTGCTATGACTGATTAGGATTTCTTTTCTTACAAAATGTTTCTGAATAATGGCCATTTTATTTTAATTTTATGTTATTAAGTGAATATCATAGATTTTTTAAAGCTATTGGATTTGTTTGTGCTGGCAACAAATCCATCATTTCTGATTTCAGCATCTCACCCTATGTGGCAACCACAACATTCCTAGCTATAGTCCTAGATTCCATGTAATTTAAAACTTTATATTCATTTGCTAATCATCTGCAGATTCTTCTATGGTTGTTGTTTCATCATGTAGTTGGCTCATTTACATTGAGACATTCCTGGGTTTTTTTTAATTGAACATTTCTTTATTTCCCAATTTTACTTTTGTTTTTAATGTTATTTTTATTTCAAATGTGCTTTTAATTTCTAGGTCCAATGTAACTTATTAGAGACATCTAATTTATTAACTTGTACTCATTTTTTTTAAAGTTCTACTCTCTTGAATCACTTATATTTTCCTCTATTGTTTTTAGAATCATAGGATTTTAAATTCCAGGGCCATCTGAATCTTGCTCTCACCTAGCCATGTTAGGGGAAAAAAATACAGTTGGATGGGGGTGCATCCTTCATGATGAGGTATGGTATTGGTAGCTACAGATATTTTTCATCAATATTAATGGTGTCTTAGATAAGAGTACTTGTAGAATATAAGAAAGTGATATTCCACATGTATACAATGGAATATTACTCAGCCATACAAAGAAACAAAATTGAGTTATTTGTAGTGAGGTGGATGGACCTAGAGTCTGTCATACAGAGTGAAGTAAGTCAGAAAGAGAAAAACAAATACCGTATGCTAACACATATATATGGAATCTAAAAAAAAAAAATGGTTATGAAGAACCTAGGGGCAGGATGGGAATAAAGATGCAGACCTACTAGAGAATGGACTTGAGGACATAGGGAGGGGGAAGGATAAGCTGGGACAAAGTGAGAGAGTGGCATGGACATATATACACTACCAAATGTAAAATAGATAGCTAGTGGGAAGCAGCTGCATAGCAAAAGGATATCAGCTCGGTGGTTTGTGACCACCTAGAGGGGTGGGATAGGGAGGGTGGGAGGGAGGGAGACACAAGAGGGAAGAGATATGGGGATATATGTATATGTATAGCTGTTTCACTTTGTTATAAAGCAGAAACTAACACACCATTGTAAAGCAATTATACTCCAAAAAGGATGCTAAGAAAAAAAAAGAAAAGAAAGTGATATTCTAAGCTGTGCTAATTAGTGGTTTTCAAATAGCTACTATTTGTCATTCTTCTCTCAAGGGTATTTGGTTTATGTTGCAATAGCCAAGACATGGAAGCAACCTAAAACAGAGGAAAGGATAAAGAAGATGTGGTACATATATACAATGGAATATTATTACTCAACCATAAAAAAGAATGAAATAATGCCATTTGCAGCAACATGGATGGACCTAGAGATTATCATACTAAGTGAAATTAAGTCAGAGAAAGACAAATATCATATGATATCACTTATAGGTGGAATCTAACCAAAAGATAGAAATGAACTTATTTACAAAACAGACTCTCAGACTTAGAAAACAAACTATGGTTGCTAAAGGAAAAAGGTAGGGGTGAGGGAAAAATTACAAGTTTGTGATTAACATATACACACTAACTATATATAAAAATAGATAATCAACAAGGGCCTACTGTATAGCACAGGGAACTCTACTCAAAACTCTGTAATAACCTATATGTGAAAAGAATCTGAAAATGAATAGATATATGTATATGTATAACTGAATCACTTAACTGTACACCTAAAACTAACACAGCATTGTAAATCAACTATACTCCAATATAAAATAAAATTTATTTTTAATTAAAAACAAAAATATGTTTTAAAAATTAGGTCTCTGTGGTTGGAATCCAAATCTTGTACAGGTCTCCATGCTTGTAATCCAACATGAGTCCCAGAAGAAGGTGGACCTTTATTGTTTGGGTAGTTTGAACCCCAAATCTGGACAAGTTATGTGTGTGTATGGGACACTGTTGTTACTTACTTTTTTCCCCCATATGACATACGTGATAAGGAAATACCACTCCATCCTCAGTTTGAGGGGTAGTGTCTGAATAGGCTTAGCAGACCAGAGCAAGCTCATCAGCTCTGCCACGCCTGGTTCTCAATCCCAGGCTTATACCAGGCAAAACACAGCAAACCCTTGTTACATCTTAGTGGTTCAGTGTTGGGCACAAAATTACTTTGGCCTAAAATGTCCAAACTAAAAGACTTTTATTCCATGGTAAGGAGAAACATTTTCTCTCTTCCTCTGGATGTTATAATGCTTTATACTGGAAGCGTTCTTTCCACTTTTTTGTTTTATCTGATTTCAGATTATTGACATACTTAAGAGTTCATGTTGGTTTTTTTTTTAACCATTCCACGTCCTGGATTTGTCTAGTTGATTCTCATGAATAGGTTCAAGTTTAATGTATTTTGGGCAAGAATACTCCATATGTGATTGGTGTATTTCTGCAGAGTTAGGGGGTCTCCAAGACCATCCTCACTTCTGACACCAGTTACGAGTTCTGGATCCCCAAGACCACTGTCAGATTTGGTAATTTGCTAGAACTCACAGAACTCACATTGAAAGCTGTAGTACCCACAGTTACGGTTTATTACAAAGAGACATGAGGACCAGCCAAGCTAGAGGGGTGTGCGGCAGGGTCCAGGAAATCCCCTGCACAGAATCTCCAGTTTGCCTCTCCCAGTGGGTGCACCTTGTAATGATAATCTACATATTTCCCATTTTGTTCATTTCAATTGAATGTTTGAAGCCTTGTAAATATTAACCGTTGGTCTCCAAACCATGTTCTTTAGGAGAAAATAAAAACATGACTTATTTCTGTTTCATCATCAGGGCAAAATTTTCTTGAGTTGACTAAGTTCTGTTCTTTGGATTATAATGAATTTTACACAAAATACCTTAGAGAACTTAAATAAACATCATATACACTAAATTTTAAATAGTATGTATCCTTAGCAATATAAACATATCGCAAGCAACATGTACATACCTATAATACCCTTGGTACCCATGAAGAACATGGAGATGTATATTGTTCCTACATTTTTCTTCATTATTTCAGGTCCATTTTACCTCTTCTTCTCTTTCTTTTCCAGCCTCCCTAATCTGATCTATATTTCTCTTAATAAAATACAGGAATAATATCATTTACTGCCAGTTGGAATGCTAACCTTATTTTAAAATAAAAACATTTTTTAATGAAAGCAATGCCTTTTCGTGGTTGGATAGAATTTCAGTGAAAGGTTAAATTAAAGACATTTTTCCCACTTCTTGGAAAAACACATCCTCATGAGTATTAACTTGCACAAGGGAACAAATGGAAACAAATGTAGAAATAAAAGAGATAATCAGACTAAACCACTCATTCACATTTTCTCTAACTGTATGAACTCATGAGGTTTAGATACAAATTTTAGCTACCTCTGACTGATCAAGCTAATCGAACTGACAAGCAAAACATCTTTTGTCACATCATAAAATAATGCTCTCTTGCTTTGATATGGCCTCTCTTAATTATAATTAACATTTTTACATCCCTGGTAAGAAACTCACATTTCACAACAAACACAATATAGACAAACTCAATTCAGAGGAAACTAGAACCATCAGGAGAGATACAAATAAAGTGTGCTGCCGATGACAAATCTACTAAGGGTTTTCAATCAAATCGGCTTCTTCTAGCACAGATACCTTTGTTTACACAATGTCTTAATTTATTACTTCAATTTATTTGCTGGCTTATTTTATTTGTAGGCTTAGTCTAATTTTAACACTGTCAAGGATAATTCAAAGAGTATCGAGTAAGTCTGCTTAGAAGAGAGAACTTACGTTAATCTTTTCTGACATTAATAGAATTAGACCTTATTAATTCTGACATGATTTATTTCATATTGTGTAAATACTAAGTGCAAGCATCATGTTCTCATTGAAACAAGTGTTTTACATGCCTCATATACTGCAATTTAAAACATGAATTGAAAGTGAGCCTTGAAAACAATTTGAAATTACATAAATCTGTCAAACTTAGAAAGATTATTACTGCCAAACAAGAACTACTGAATGCTGACAAATAGTGCTCAGGGAAGTATCTGGAGAGAAAACAGAGGTTTGTCCCTCTTGTAAAGAAATAGAACAAGTGCTTATAATGCTTGTTGGGTTTGCCCATGTGATTCAAGCACATATTCTTTGTAGGTGAAAAAAATTCTTCTTACTATGCCTATGTGTGTTTAATGCACACTTATTTTTCTTTTTTATAACAGGAGAACTAACACTCAGACAAATGCGTGTTTGAGTTTTGTTTTGTTTTATTGTTTTTCACTCGAGAGGACAGTTTAATATAAAATTGTGTGGCTTGATGCAAACAGGTTGTGCTTGCAAAGGGTAAAAAAATGTATGGCAAAAAGAGAAGATTTACCTGCCTTACTACTTTTACCTCTGTTTACCTGAGATTTCATGTCATATGTCCGGACATTTTTTTGTTGTTAATGAAGAGAAACTACGCTTAAGATTTTTTTGTCTATGTCTCTGATTGCTTAAGTGAGCTTTTTAAAGAAATGACTGGGAACATAATGGGGGTGTCATTTCTACTCTACTTGTTACTAAACAGCAAAGTCTCATTTTTTACTTCTCTTTCCCTTGACTCAAGCTGATGTCACCAGCTGATTAGCCAGATGATTTAGGCCAAACAGTTGGTTGACAGTCCTTTGGAGAATCTTTAAAGCATGAGAGTGTTAGAATTACATCTTTTGGGGTTGTGCTATATCTCCATCTAAGTTGCAGATGTGTGGAAATCGTTTGAACTACTTTTTAAGCACACGAAGATGAAAAGGAAATATTCATATTGGCTTCCTTCAAATATGTGACTTGATCTATGATGCAAAGAATTTTTTTAAAACTAGAAAAGATGCTAGGCCTTTGTTCTTTTGAAACAAGAGCAGAGATAGCATTTCTCTTAAGCCTCAATTATTTATTTGCCAGAAACATATGGGGAGAATTATTAGACAAAGCTTTCATATTTCTGGAAGGATTTATTTTGTAGCTGTCAATTGGGATGTGAATTATACAGCTTAATATAGTACGTGAATGACTGAAAGTAAGTGAAGGGATTTGCTACATTTGTACATTTTATATAATATCCATTGTTAACTTGAATTAACACACCTTATGCAAAGTCTTAAAGCATACACCACATTAGAGACTGTTTATCTTTGAAAATCATGCAGGACTACTTGATAAAGCATTTATGTATTTAAGACTGTCTTTAAGAAGTTTGTTTTTTTTCCCTCTGTGTTTCTGTGTCACTTCTTCCCTTTACACAGTAATTTCTAATGCCCTTGATTTCTACCACATTTTAGGAAATAAGCGATGATAATGAAGAGGAGCTGGTGTTGTTCTCTCCTTACAGAATTTTAAATGACCTTTGAGGGACTGGTCGATGTTACAAAGCTTTAATTACTCTTTCAGATAGTGGTTTCTATACATCAAGTTTGCTTTGTTTTCTTTTAACTTAAAGCTAGGAGTCTTCCTGTAGACATATGCTTTCATTTCTCTTGGGTAAATGCCTAGGAATGGAATGGCTTGGTCATATGGTAGATTTATGTTTAACTTCTAAGAAACGGCCAACTGTTTTCCAAGGCAGATGCACCCTTTTACATGCCCACCGGTAGCAGAGGGGAGATCTGATTGCTCACGTCTTCATGCACAGGTGGTGTGGTCACTCTTTGACCTTAGCCATTCAAGTGGGCATGTAGAGGTGGGTTTTTTTGGCTTTTTTTTTTTTTTTGTATTTCCATAATGGAGAAATACATTGAACATTTTTTCATGTGTTAATTAGTCATCCATATATCATCTTTGGCAAAGGGTCTGTTCAAGTCTTTCCTTTTTTTTTCAAATTATGTTATCCTGTGGTTATTGAGTTGCAAGAGTTCTTTATATATTTTAGAAACAAATTTTTTCTTGGACATATATTTCACACATATTTTCTTCCAGTGTGTAGCTTACCTTTGCATTTTCTTAACAATGTCATCTGAAGAGGTTTTAATTTTGGTAAGTATACTTCAATGATTCGTTTTCTTCTATAGTGCTTTCTTTTTATTTCATAATTATGAAATATTTGCCAAACCAAAGAAAACATGTTTTCTCTTAGAATTTTTATTTTTTTCGCTCTCACATTTAGATCTAGGCTTGTTCATAGCAGCTTTATTTGTGATAGCCAAATTGTAAACAACCCAAATGTCCATGAGTAGATTAATACATAGGTAAATTGCATATCCATAAAAAGGAATCCTACTCAGAAAGGAAAAGAAATGAATCATTGATACATGCAACAAAATAGATGAATTTCAAGATAATTATACTGAGTGAAAGAAGTGAAACGAAAAAATAGAGTAGATGATATATAACTCTGTTTCTGTACACATAGAAAACGCAAGCTAATCTAAAGTGGCAGAAATCAGATTAGTCGTTGTCTGAAGATGGGTGAGCAGGGGGTGCAAGGAAAGATGTGTAGGATGCATTACAAATGTGCACAAAGAAATCTTGGGGGAGCAAGATATGTGCATTATCTTGACTGTGACAATGATTTCACACTTAAAATATGTGCAGTTAATGGACTATTGATTACACTTCAATAAAGCTTAAAACATAAATAATAAATAAATACAAATTTGAATGAAAAGAACAAACTTAACACTGCATTGATAGCCTTAAAAGTGAACCCAGCAAGGATTTGAGGACTTACAGGATGGCAGATTTTGTACTAAATGTTTCATATAATTTATCTTATTTATTGTCCACAGCAATCCCATAAAACTGGGATTAATAGGCATGAGAAAAATTAGCACCAGTGAAGGTTATTGACTGTATGATATCAAATAGCTATGAGACATCAGTGGATTGGCATTTAATTTAAATGTTAATCTTTTAAATTCTGTCAGTTCTTTGAATTATGAATCAGAACCGTGTTATATTTGTACACAAGAGATACCATTAGTTTTCTGACATTGATTCTTGCTAACTGTATCCTAGTCATAGAGGTTTTGTAGTACATAATTAAAAGCTAAAAAAAAATCATAGCAGTAGGCTGATAACCAACTTCCATGTTACAATATCATATATCAGAATGGATATTTCTTAGTCAAATTGCTGTTATGTAACCAGACATCTCCATTGCCAGATGTAAACATGTTATCTGTCATATCACACAGGCTGGCTTGAACTTTGAAGTAATAAAAACTATGAATTCTTGAAATATGTGAACACTTTTATTCAATTTAAAAAAGGCAAAAGGAAGGAAAGAACAGAAAACTAACAGATCATAATCAGGTATTAGGGGAAAGCTATGAAGATCCGATATGAACTCCTCTGACTCCTTTCTGGCCAATAGTTATCCAAAACCATTCTTCAACTGGAGAGTGTTTCTCCTCCAAAAAGAAGGAGAAAGTGTCCAATGGGTAATATATTATGGCTTTAGTAGATATTTTGGTAGAAATCTTATCAATGGTTTTGCCCCCTGGGAGGAGTTGAAAGCAGTGTCTGAGGGAGACCCTCTTTGTTCTAGGGGTTCGGCCAAGAGTGGAGTCACCAACCACTGCAGCTGGTGATCAGCCCAATAATTCAAGTGTAGCCTCGACCAACACAGAAGAGGAGCGAGACAGCACACAACACATTCCGTGGATGCTACTGGAAAGGGAATCCTGGGCTCCTTTATTTAAAAATAAAATAAAACATGAAAAGTCAAGTATGGACTATATTAACCATGAATGATGATATCCAATAAAATAAATAACTGTGTGATTTATTACTTATTCTGCCAGGCCTCACTTTCCCTTCCATGCTGGAACTAGAGCTAATAAAGGAAATGAAGATGCTGAAGATCATTGGAGGGATGTGAGCTCATGGGAACATTCATTTCGTATCTGCATCTGACAGTGGCCTTTCGTTTCTGAATGTTCTTCTTTTTCTCTTTTCTTTTCTTTGTTTATTCAAGAATAGTTGATTTACAAAGTTGTGTTAGTTTCAGGTGTACAGCAGTGATGCAGATATACATATATATATATATATATATATATATATATAGTTTTTCAGATTCTTTTCCATTATAGGTTATTACAAGATATTGACTCTAGTTCCCTGTGCTATACAGTATGTCCTTGTTGTTTGTCTATTTTATATACAGTAGTGTGTATCTGAATGTTCTTTAGTGTCTCCTGAATCTTCTGGGAAATGCAGCTTCAGAGAGAGAACTATGTGAAATGTGTGATATTTGGGATAGACAAGTTCGTTTTACCAAATTTACATCTGTTAGATGTTAGTTGAGGTGACTTCAGATAACAGATTAATATTTCAGAGATGTCAGGTTTGGCTATGTAAAAGGGAAATTCACCCCAAATACTGAATTTCCATATAGTTTTGTTCAGCAAGGTGTATATGAAAATGGGCATTATCACTGAAGATAAAAATCAAAGAAGCCAAAGCAAATATTTCATAAAACATCCTTCCTACTGAGGAAATGGGTGTCCAGTGTCATGGTAAGAAGTAAGGCTTTGGAGAGTCCTTGGCTTGCCCCAGGCTTGCTGTTTCCTGCAGGTTGCTGGTAATAGTCACATTGTCTATTTTGAGAGTGACCTCAATTTCATTATTACTTTCCAGCAGCTCTGGAAAGGAATCACAGCAGTCATTCTCACGTTTATAGATGTGGAAGCCACAGTCCAGAGAGAGCATTTGACTCATTGATATCATGAGGCTGATGAATGGGGTTAGCAGGCATTAGCACCCAGGTCTTCGGGCAACCTGTTTCCTGTTCTTCCTCTTTCCATCAGACAGAGACACACGGATCATTAGCACACGGAATTGACGGTTCACAGTAATTAGGGAACACAGGACGTGTAGGTGTCTACAAGTGTATCTCTTTGTAAAGGTGAGGTTCTAATACCTTCGAGACTATTTTAGGTTGGGTTTCACAAGAGGCAGACTCATACGAGGACTTGAGGGCCAATAGTTTATACGGGGGGGGGGGAGCAAAAGCAAGCGCCATCAAGGGAGCAGGGAATAGAGACAAGGAAGGGAGGACACGGAGCAGGGGTCCTTGTGGAGTGGACCACTTCTGTGGATGACCACGCTCAGTTCTGGGGTGTCTCTGGGAGACACTGAGGAACACACCTCTGGACCACCCACCTCGGGCAACGATACTGGGATGCTTGTGCTCCAGACCCCACCTACCATTTCCCAGCATTTGAGGCTATCCCCAGGGGCTCTAACACCCCAATGCCTCCCCGGGGAGCCAGGTTGGAGCCGCAGCTGCTTTGGGAAGACACGGGAGCAGAGGCCTAAGGATGCACCGGGAGCATCTCCCACAGACACCACTGAGAGTGGACTGGAAGGGTTTGGGGCCAGATGGCTAAAAAACTACTGCAAACTCAAATGTCTTCCTAAAAGGATAATGTCCTCTACTGCTCTGAATAACTTTCCGAACTCTAATCAAGTCAAGGGAGTCAGATGTCCACATGTTGTCCCAGAGCAAACCCTTCTCCTGTGAAAAGTGTGTCCGCCACCCCACAGACAAGGCTCAAGAGAGGGTGCTATGGGCTGAGTGTCTGTGTCCCCCCAGTTCATGTTGAAACCCTGTCCCCCAAGGTGATAGTGTCAGGAGGTGGGGCCTTTGGGAGGTAATGAGGTCATGAGAGTGGACCTGCCACGATGGGATCAGTGTCCTTATAAAAGAGACCACAGGAGCTCCCTCACCCCTTCCTCCAGGTGAGGCCACAGTGAGAAGATGTCGTCTATGAACCAGGAAACCAGTTCTAACCAGACGCTGAAGCTGCCTCTGCCTTGACCTTGGACTTCCAGGCTCCAGACCTGGGAGAAATCAATCTCTGTTGTTTAGACACTTCCAAGCTGTGGTATTCTGTAATAGCAGCCAAAATGGAATAAGACAGGTGAGTAGGACTGACATATTTAGGGAAAAGAATCTCAGGCAGGGGGATCAGTATATGCCAAGTTGTCCAGTCTGTCATGACTAGATCACGGGGGCTGGATCAGGAAATTCACTTTGGGGCAAAGTGGAATTCTGCGTGATTGGGCTTGCCAGGTTCTTGAACGTCAGAGTAAGAAATCTGAATTTATCCTTGCAGCAAATAGAGTGTCAGAGAAAATTTTTGTTCTGGAGCGAGAGTCTTAGAAAAAATATGGAAGCCTATTCCTGACACGATGCCATGTCCCTGGGAAAGAGGAGGTGTGAAGAGTGAAGAGGATGCTTTTACTCCTAGTTGATGTCACCCTTGTCCCCTGTTGTTTAGATAAAAACAAACAAAAATTACTTCAAGGTCCTTCTTTAGCAGAGATTGTGGCAGCCAATGGGTGCAGAGTTTGGGTAGTTTCAAAAATGATATGAACTATCATTTTTAAATAGTATTATAAAATGAAAGAAGTGATTAAAAATAAATTCGAAGTAGTATTAAAATGTTAAATTCACTTGGAAACCTGGATGGAACAAATGTTCATTTGATGAAAATCTTTGCTGAAGTCTAGTGGATATTCACTTGAATGTAGGAATTTAAGTGCTGAAAGAACATATTTCTCCCTGGGTCCAAAAACAACACTGGTGGAGAAGTTGAATACGCAAAATAATAATAACTATCATGATAATAATGATAATTTCCATAACATAAGGTAAGCAAGGCTAGGAGTGGATGGTATGGCGTTCCTATTGATCGAAAGTGGAAATATTGTGGAGGCTATGAAAAAAATGTTACTTTGAGATAAACATTTACATGTCTTATAATCAATTTTATTTTTTGGAAAAAAATGGATAATTTTATTGTCATTTATAAGTTGAGAAAATTGGCGGAAAATTAGATTTATCTGGCGTGAAGAAATGGTGATTATTTTCGGAATTAAAGGAATACTGTAAATGTACATTTAACAGACCGCTAATCAATTCTGCCACATAAATAAAGCATGATTACGTTCATCTGGAATGAAAGAATGGAAAGGGTTTAAATAGCCATGCTTTTAAATAGTCGCAGCTCTCTCTTACCAAATTATTTTTAGTTCTATTTGATTTGTCCAACTCAAGTCCTGGGATGTAAAATATATGAATGGGTCACTCTTGGAGCTACAACAAACAAAGCAGTTTCCAGTGAGATTATGAATATCGTTCCCCAAATTTTTATCAATGAACCAAGGGCAGGACAAAAGCTGCACACTTGGATAAGCTGAGTGCAGCATTTATGGTGCCTTTAAATTATTGTACAGATTCTTTCCCTCTTGTGTTCCGAGTGCTTGTTCCTAGATTTGGCAGCGATGTAAAAATCAACTTAATTACATACATCTCATTTTCTAACTGTATTAGCCAGGAGCTGTAGAGTTTAATAAACATTGGGGCTTATGTAAAAATAAAAGAAATACTTTAAAATGCTAATAGAATTCAGATGAACCTCAGGTGCTTGTAATTAGTAAAAGACAGTAAGCATCTTATAGGTACATAGATACTTGTACTGAAACAAACACAATTGCTTAAATACTGAAAACAACTTAAGAATGAAACCCTGAAATAAAAAAAAAAGAATGGATTCAGCATTGTAGTTTAGACCTAATCACTTCATATCCCAACTGTTGTAGTTTCCTCTAATTCATCTGAAAAGAATGTTTTTCTTCCAACATTTTATTCTTTAAATATCTGTCTCACAATTATTAGATATTTCTCTAGAATTGGTCTTGAAAATCATGTTCCTCTCATGCTTAGAATATTTCTGAGACTGTTCATTTGCAAATATATTAGGAAGCACATTCTCTAATTTGGAATTCCAGGCCATCTACATCTGGGGTCACAACAGGTCCAGTTTATGTGCCCACCTGCCTCCAGCCTTGCCCTGGACGCCTGCACTATGGCATCACTTAACCTCTCAATACCTCCTGGTACCTCAACCTTCAGGGATGCTTGGGCTTCTGCACCTGGTCCATGCGCCAGCCGCAACGGGAGTCAGCTGATGCTCTAGCACCCATGTGCTCAAGAGGCAGGTGAGGCCACCAGGACACACAAGGAAGTGCCATGCAGTGGTATCATCTGCAACCAATGAGTGACAGGAAATGAAAGAAGAGGGATGTAGTGGCCAAGTTCTCCAGAGAAGCAGAACCAATAGGCAAAATACAGAGATATATAGAAGCAGATGTATTATGAGGAATTCACTCACTCAATTATGGAGGCAGAGACATCCCACTACCTGCCACCTAGGAAACTGATGGTGTAGGTCCAAAGCCCTGAGAACCAGGAGCTCTGATGTCCAGGGTAGGAATAGATGGATGTCTTAGCTCAAACAGAGAGAACTAATTTAACCTTCTACTACCCTTTTGTTTTATTCCTGCCTCAACGGTTTGGATGAGGCCCACTCACATTGGGAAGCAGATCTGGTTTCTTCAACCCACCAATTCAAATGCTAATCTCTTCGAGCAACACCATCACAGACACACTCAGAAATCATGTTTCTCCAGGTACCTGGGCATCCTGGAGCCCAGTCAGGTTGACATATGAAACAAACCATCACAAGGGCAAACAGAATTATTTGTCTTTCCCTGTGCCCCCTGACCCCAACCCAGGGAGTCAGGAGTCCTACCACTTCCCAGTGTACACAGGCTCCCCCTCCCATGATATCCTTGAAGCCACACTTGGGACAGTAATAGGGCACGTCTGCTTGTCAGCCTGACTGCCCCCCCACCTCCAGCAGTAACAAGTACCCCTTCACCCTGGCCAAGCCAGGAACTGAGACTCCGCCTTCACCTTAGAAGTAACAAGCCAGACCCACCCTTCTCCCAGTGGTGTGGGATTGCTGCTAACAGAATATTTAAGTAAGCTCCATAGCCTCATAACACTACACCCAGAGTGTCCCAAAATTCAATCCCAAAATCAGTCACATCAAGAACCAGGAAAATCTCCATGTGAACAAAAGGACACAGATGGTAGAATTATCTGAAAAAGAACGGCCAACAGAAAATTACTGCAATGAAGCACGCTTGAAACAAAATGAAAAAATATACCATCCTAACGTTGAACCAGAAGAAACAGATTTTAGACCTGAGAAATACAGTAACAAAGAAAAGATTCAATGGGTGGACTCAGCAACAGATTGGCGAGAACAGAGGAAAGAGAGTCAGTAAACTTGAAGATAGAACAACAGAAATGAGCCTCTCTGAACAACAGAGAGAAAATAGGCTGAAGGACAAAATGAGCTGAGACTCTGGGACATGCAGAATTCTGACAAAAGTTTTAACATTTGCCTCACTGGACAACAGAAGAGGAAGAAGGTGTACTGAAAAAATACTCAAAGAAATAATGGCTGGAAATTTCCCAAATTTGGCCAAAGACCAATCAACCCAAACAGGATACATCATATTTAAACTTATGAAAACTAAGACAAAGAAAAACATCTTTTCCTGAATGAAGAAAACTAAGAGAATGTGTCATACCTACACTCAAAGGAAGTTCTCTCAATAGAAAAGAAATGATGAAAGAAGGGACCTTGGAACATGAGGAAGAAAGGAAGCACTAAGTAAAAACATCGTTAAATACAGTAGTCTTTCCTTCTCCTGTTGTGTTTTCAAAGTCATATTTGACAGGTGAAGTGAAAATTATGATGGTCTGATGTGCCTCTCACTGTACGACATAGAGGAAATATTGCAGACAATTATATTATAAACCGGGGAGGGTAAAGGGATGTTTTCTACCCTTACCCTCTAACTGATCCAACCATGCTGGAAAACAGTTTTGGAATCTTTTCCCAAATTAAACGTATATTTAGCATACGACCCACCCGTCACACCCCTGGGCATTGATCCCAGAGAAATGAACACCTTTGTTCACACAGAAACCTGTACGTGGATCTTCACAGCAGCTCCCTTTGAAATAACCAAAAACTGGAAACAACTAAAATGCCCTTCAATAGCTGAATGGTTAACAAAAAATACTGGCCCATTTATTCCATGGAATACTACTGAGCTATAAAAAGGAGCACACTTTTTTTCTAGTTTAATGGATTTTATTTCATTTTTATTGACATATAGTTGATTTATAATATTATATTAGTTTCAGGTGTCCAGCATGGTGACTCAGCATTTTTGCAGATTATACTCTGTTATTCGCGGTGGGGAGGGGGGGAGGGGGGGGAGGGAGAGGGTATGTGTGGCCTGAACTCTGCTGTCCTGGAGAGGCATCATTCAACAACCTTCCTCTCTATTGCTGATTTCTGCTCTTTCCCTCTCTTCCTCCCTCCCTCATTTCATTCCTTTTTTCTTCATTTTCCTCTTTCAGTGTTGGAATTTTCAGTATTTAATTGTGGTTGCAGTCAGACAGATGGAGTATGTGACCGGACTCTAAAACTTCTTACTATCATTCAATTTTTATCTAATGCTCAAGTGCCAGGTCTTGGGAATTTTATTATTAGCCTTGAAATTATCAGCATTCGGCATTTGCGTCTGCTTCCAAAGTATAACGATGACCGAAATGAGGAGCACCAATAATTCATGTGTAGGAATGGAGTGTGTAAGGGTGCTGGCACCTATCAGGTGATGTCAGTGGTGGGGGTCACTGGAAGGGGCTTGATTTGGTGGATTAGGAAAGAACGGTGAACAAAGTCGCCGAAGAAAACTACCTCCCTTACGATGACAACCATGTCCACGTCTTTGATCGTGCTTTTCCCATGAACCCCATCCTCCCAGCCCTACGGTGTCTGCCATTCTGCTTCTCAGCCTCTTGGACACATAGTCTGCTTACCTGAAGATGCTTCTAGCTGTAAAATCACTCCATATCCCAGCTCACCTCCAGTGTTTCCTTGTTATCTCATATCTTGGCATCGTAATATTTCATTGTGTTGTTAGATCTTTGATAACTTCTGTCTGACTTTTAAGATTTTTCCCCAGTTTTTATTGTCCTCTTCATTAGAAGAATTGAATATCCGAACCCACCATCCCCATATGCAGAACTCCCTTCTCTACTGATTTGAGATGACTTTTTTAAAAAATATACAATGTTGTATAAGTTTAACCCAATTTTTAGATTTTCCTTTCTGTTCTATAATTTTTTTTTCTATATATAATTTTCCTTTCTTTCTATAATTTTTTTCAGTAACCAACTGCTTTACTTATTGAGGCTTTGTAATATGTTCTAATAACTGTTAGAACGACCCCTCTTCATTGTCCTATGATTTTTTATTAGTCTTCATTATTCCAGTTTTTTGTATTTCTGTTTATTCCCCATGAACTTTAGGACAACGTTAACTAATCCCTGCCAAAACTCTGTTGTAATTTTGGGGGAATAATCTTATATGTACATATTGAAAGAAGACAAAACATCTCTGTGATATTGGATCTTGTTGATGGACATGTTCATAATTTTTCCATCCTTTAAAAGTTTTCTTCATACAGATATTGTCATTTTTGTTATGCTGATCTTACATAGTTTATCTTTCTGATGTTATTCTGAAAGGAATATTTTCCCATTATTATTTGGTGTTTGCATAAATAAAAGCTGTTTATTCAGTATGTTAATTATATAATACCAGATTTGGGTTGTGGTGCAGTCATTAGCAGTAAAAATTATCTTGGCTTTTGATTTAATTAACAAACTTTTCATTGTTAAATAATTATAGATTCACAGGAAGTCACAGAGATGGTACAGAGAGGTCCCTGTAGCATCGCCCAGTTTCCCTCCATGGTTACATCTCACATAATTATAGTGTAATAGCAAAACCAGGAGGTTGACTGGGTACAATGTCTATGTGTAGTTCTATGTCATTTTATAACAAGTGTAGTTTGTATAACCACCACTGCAATCAAAATACAGACTGTGCCATCACCGCAAATATCTCCTTGTGCTGTGCTTTTATAGTCATACCCTCCCACCCATCTCCACCTTCCTCAACCCCTAGCAAACACTAATTTGCTCTCCATCTATATAATTTTGCCATTTTGAGAATGTTACATAAATGGAAACGTGATATATGACCTTTTGAGATTGACATTTTTCACTCAGCACAATGCCCTTGAAATCCACATGAACTGTTACATGTATAAAAAGTGTGAGGATTAAAAAAATTGTGAGATACACTTGAAGAAAATGTCCAGAATAAAACACAGGAGAGAAAAGAATGGGACAGAAGCAATATCTGAAGAAATAATTTTTTCTTCTTTCTAATAATTTTCTGAAAATGACAAATCAAGCTGCCAATAAAAGAAATCATGCTGTTGTTGTATATGAGCAACAGCATGATAAATATGTAATTTTTAGATAGTGCTTTATAACATCATGGTAACACAGCTGAAACCACTGAGATGAGAAACCGTAAAAGCAACCAGAGGGGAAAAAATCCAGATTATTTTCAAGTGAACAATGATAAAATAAATACCTGGCTTCCAGGAGAAAACAATAGAGTCAAGAAAACAACATGTTTGAAGTTCTGAAAGAAAGTAACTCCAGATCCAGAATTATATATCCCGCAAAGAAATCTTTTAAAGATGAAGGTGAAATAATAGTTATTTTTATACAAACAAACCTAATCCAGTTCATCGTCCTTAAATTTTCACTAAAGGAAATACAAACAAAGTGTCCTTCTGGCAGAAGGAAAGATTTCCAAAATGTTGGTTTAGAGATGCAGGAAGAGTGAAGAGAAAAAGGTAAAGATTTGGGTAAATGAAATAAGGATTAACTATATAAAATTTTTTTTAAACTTCTGGAATGAAAAATGAATTTAGAATCAAAACAAACAGCAAAAACATAGTTTGGGTGAAGGTTAAATTGAGTAAGAGTTGTAAAGTCTTTGTGAGTATCTTGACTGAGGTAAAAGTGCCAATTTATATTAGGTATTAATAAGTCAAGAATGCATATTACAGTGTCTCTGACAATCATTAAAATAATAAAAAATAGATAATACAATTAAAAAGCTAATGGGGGAGAGAGTAACAGAACAATCTAAAAAACTTAATCTCAGAGAAAAAGAGAACTTAGAAATAAGTGAATAACAAGATGGCAAATCTAAACACAAATACGTTAGTTATTAAGTATAAAAGGACTCCAATTAAAAGACCAAAAATTGTCAGGCTGAATTAAAGCTCGTGCATGCACACGCACACACACCAATTCTATGCTGTTTACAAGAGATTCACCTAAAGATTACATGAAGGTTATATAAGATTATACAAAGGTTAAGGTAAAGTGATGGGAAAAGACCTATCACGGAAACACTATAACCAAAAGGCCTTGTAGTTAGATTAATATCAGGCCAAGCAGACTTTAAGGCAGGACACAGCACTAAAGAGGGGTATTTCAAAATGATAAAAGTTCAATTCACCAGGAAGATGTAATAGTTACTAATTTGAATTCATCAAACAGTATTGCTTCAAAATATACATGCAAAATAAAGAACTAAAGTATGGAGAAAAATTCACATCACAGTAGATGATAGCACACCTTTCAGAGTAACTGATAAAACAAGCAGATGACAAAGATGAGCCATAAAGACATAAAAGATATTGGCAAAGCAGACCCAACAGATGTATCTAGAATATTGTCTCCAATGTCTGCAAAACACATGTTATTTCCAATATGCACAAAACTCTTACAGAAATAGACTGTATTCTCTGTAAACCGAGTTTCAAATTATTTCTAAGGATTAAAATAATACAAAATATGCTTCTTGAAGATAGATGAGTTAAGCTAGAAATCAGAAAACCAAACAATTCCCAAACCTTTGGAAGATACATCATATATTTCTAAATAATCCATGGTTCCAAGAAGAAATCAAAATTAAATTTGGAAAACATTTTGATAGAATATAATCTTAAAATAATCTGATTAGTTCAAAACTTGGATATGGATATGGCTAAAGACAGGAGTATGGATTTTGGGGTTTTTTTAATTGTGAATAATATATAGAGAGTATAAAGAGATATTAGAGTATGTTAGAAATATTATATAGATATTTATATACATCAGGAAAAAAGGAATGTATAAAATCAATGAGCTAAACACTCACTTTAAGAAATTAGAAAAATGACAGCAAACAAAACTTGAAAGGTGGAACAATGGGAAAAAAAGAAAAAGTGAAAGAAGTAATTAATAAAATAGAAAATAAACAGACCCCAGAGACGATCACCAATGCCAAAGTTTGGTTCCTTTTAGATACTACTAAAACTGGTAAATTCTTGGTGAAATTGATCAAGAAAAAGAGATGGACAAACAAGCATTATCAATAGTGAATAAGGACATATTACTATGAGTAACATGGAAATGCACTTATTTAGTTATTTATTTTTTTAGATTGAAGAATTTATTTTTTGGTGCAGAAAAATTAAGACATTATACTAAATCAAAACTCAGCTAGTTAGCAATTCGTGAATGCCAATTTTAAGGATTGTTTCTAGACAGCTTCATATACCTGTTTTGTTTATTTGAAGGTTAGATTAGCATTAGGGTCATATTGAAATATGCAATAGAGGGTATCCAGATAGGTAAAGAAATCTAATCACTAATGACAATAATAATAACTATTAACATTTGATATAAATTATGATGATCTGTGCAGTGGTGAATCTATAGAGTAGAAATTTTGAAAGAATTAAATAGCTGAGTATTATATGAAAAATCTCTAAAATATATATATGTAGATATATATATATATATATATATATATATATATATGTTATAGGTGAACAAAAAAAATCAAGGTACAGGAAATGTGTAGTTTATGAAAACATTTTATTAAAAAGGTCTAAAATAACATTATATATTCATATCTGCTTTAATAGACATATAAAAATTCCAGAAAGATGCAAAAGGCAGGGGTTAGTCTTGTGGGGTTGAAAGTGAGAACCAGATGGCTTGGGGACAAAGTGGCCATAAGACTTTTCCCGGTGCATCTTTAAACATAAACATAAAAGACATGATAGATGTAAATCTATATATATATTTTTTAAATGCTGTGCATTGCATAATTTCAATGCCCTTCATATCAGATTCTAAGTGCATTAGATCCTAGGGGGAAGCATTCCCTAAAACCTCCTGTGAATGGGATATGAAAGGGCACACTCAGGTCATGCACTACAGCAGGCCTGTTTTAGATCCATGTGATATGTTACATCATTTTTTTTAATTACATTGGAAATAGAAAATAAAATAAAATGAATTAAAATTGCAAGAATTGGAAAGAAAGGAACAAAGCAATCATTATTTGTAAGAGATATAATTGCCTCCGTAGAAAGGGACAAAAAGTCAGCAAAGATTGAACTAATGTTCTTTCAATTTGCTATCACTGCAAACAGGAACACTTCAGTACCATATTGTTAATTAAAACAATTCAAGCTAATTCAGACCACACTGAATTTTCGGAACTCCTAGAGTGGGTATAGGTTATTCATTTTTTACACTTTGCTGTGTGCTTCCTTGAAGTATCATAGAATGGTGTCATACGTTAGTTTGACCTGTCTCCTTGGACAGCAGAATCCCAGAACGCAGAGATTCTATTTTATGATTCTTTCTTTAGCCCCATGGACTGTCTCAACTTGTGGGCAGTTTGTGTTGAATAAGTGTACTCGTCTTCAAGTGATACTTGGATTGAGTAAATAAATCCAACAGGACATGGACATCCTAGGTTTTGTGAACTGTCAAGATCATGCTGTCATGCAGGACAAAGTATGTCCCCAGACCAACAGCATCAGCATCAGTTGGGAACTTAGAAACACAAATTTTTGGAACCCCAACCCAGACCTATGTAATCAATGGGTGGGTTTTACTGAGACCCCCAGGTGTTTCTGATGGATGCTGAAGTCTGAGGGCTCCTGGTCTAGGAGTAAGAGTATCACACAGAGACAAGATGACAGATATCTCAGAAAATTAATGATCTGGAATCACTTTTTCTGGGCAGTAATTGTTTGCACCAGTTCTCTTTTTAGTAGCCTTGTACTCATCTAATTACTTTGCAGAAAGTTGCCCTTGACTCTCATGTCATACATTTAGGGTTAGACGCACACACCTGCGAATTTCCCACAGAGCGGCATTCCTCAAACTTTGCTGGGCAGAGACTGCCATGTGGAGGGCTTGCTGAAAACTCTGCCCTACACTTGGAACTTAGAGTCACTGGATCTGGGGTCATCTCTAGAATTCTGCATTTAAAAAACAAAATAAGCCATCTAATGAATCTGTAGCAGGTGGACAGGGGACCACATTTGAGACCTATCACCCTGCAGCACTGCTATACAAGTTGTGATTGCAAATCAGTGGTTGGCATCATCTGAGATAGTGTTAAAAATCCAGACTCAAGAGTCCCATCCCAGGCCTATAGATTCAGAAACTTCATTCTAGCAAGATACTCAGGGCATTTGCTACGCATATTAAAGTTTGAGATGCCCTGTTGCAGGCAATTCGTGAGAACACTAGGGCCCATGACTCTCTGTGAGAAAACACTGGCCAGAGGGAAGGTGAACTAATTTCCAAACAACTATTTCCGATTGCCATTTCTAGCACTCTGTTGAATGACACCATTCTTACTCTACTTCACTTCTGATTACTCTTTTCTCCTCGATGACTCTACTTCACTTCTGATTACTCTTTTCTCCTCGATGACTGCAGTTCTAGGAGAAACCTAATACATACTATGTTTATAACAGTACACATATAAATAGCTCTAATGAAAACTCAATGGAAAATATACAGCATTACAGATGAAATTGATGTAATTAACAATAAATTACGTGGAATCCTTTATGTTTTAGTAGATCAAAATAAATTAGTTGATTGTAGGAAGTTAATAATTAATTTGAGATGTTTATGGCAAGTTATTGACCCAATAATGTATTCTGTTTTCTTTCTAGATTTTAATATTTATATAATTTAGCAGTTGTTTTTTTAAAAGGGGAATATTTTAAAGTCTTATAATTGGATCTATTTCTATTAATTTATAGTCAAGTGGAGTACATTTATTTAAGATTGAGAAATACCATTTGCATTGCATTAACATTTTGCTAAGAGAGACAAAATGTTGATACTTATTAGTATAAAGGAGCTTATTAGACTTCGGAGACATGGCTTTGAATTGATTTTAGTATAAGCGAAACTTTTCATTTTTTTAAAAATATGGTTATTTGGATACTTAGCCACTTTTCTTGTTTTCTTTGTAGTTTTTTTTAAACTCTATTTTTTTTTGCTTGTGATTTTCATAATTTATTCATCTTTTTCTCTGTATTTATAACTTAGGGACTGTCCTGCAGCTCTTGGTAGTACTTAATGACTAAAAATATCTAGATGTCTCAGAATTAATGATGCACTTAGAGTCTCTAAATATTGCAGAATGCTTGCCTAAACTTGGGCAGAAACCTGGCCTCCTGTGGGGTGTTGTATGGGCACACATCCCTTTGGAAGTAAGATGGGATATAAATAAACACATGCGTAAATAGATGTGGCCTGATGGAAAAAGCTACAGGCGGATTCTTCATCTAAAATTATACACATGACTATCTGACATTCCATCACTATAAGGCATTCCTTCAAGAGACTGCATCTTCAGAATCCCACATGCCCTTGAGAGGGATACACCTTATGTCGTGCTTCTGAGCGATTGTCTTTAGATTGCAGAGAGTGTGAGAATAAGCATCACTGAGAAGGGATCAACAACCCAGCCAGGGAGCCACAAGCATGCCAAACACAAGTTCTGCCTATTTGTTAAATTTTCTAACTCAGAGATTTTAAAGACAAATGAAGGTCTTTTATTAACAGAGAAATGTGTCTTTTTAAATTTGCATTTACATAGAGAGAAAAGCCCAGCAGGGTTGTTTGTTTTCAAATTAAAGAAGCATAAGAATAAGTTATATTACATCTGGGAAAAGATGGGGCCCCTGGCTGGGATGCAGGCCCTCCGTCCACTAGACTCGAAGACCTGATTATCCACTCGACTTTGCTAAGTATCTGGTGTATTTTGGGTGATTGGCTTTGTCTCTCTGGGCACAGGTTTTCTCACCTCTACAGCAAATAGGACTAGATGATCCCGAATGTCCCTGCACTGCGTTTGTTTCCCAAAGAATGAAAACAAGTGAAAAAGAAAATGAGTAATTCAAATTTTCTCTTCAGCTCATTCTAAAATTACCTCCTCAGGCTTACAGATCTGGAGTTGTTTTCTATAAATCAGTGAATTAAAAAAAAAAAAATATTGGAGAAAAGGGAAAAATAATTTAAGCAAAGCAATAAAACCATTATTTCATGTTGAAGCTCCAGGCTTTGTGGGTTTTGAATAGAATTTAAAGCTGGATAAGTATTTTATTTCTGACCACGCATTAACCCATTCTTTAAAAGTGACTTCCTATTTTTCGAAGCACCGCAAAATTTCTCATCTCTTTCAGATACTGTACTAAACGCATTATTAACTGCATATGAATTTCATTTTTAAAAGTAGGAAATGAAATGACTGCTAAGTTCTTGCCGGAAGAGTTGAGAGCATCCTATATAAACTAGTGAATCCCATTAGAATGAATTTCACAATGAATACACACGTGAATAGTAATTATTGATAGAAATACAATAAATCACCAACTCTCAGAGTGCCAAATGGTAATAATGAGTGAGTACAGTTGCGCCTGGATGAAATTAGCTAAAAATATGATTACAAATGTTTATAAATATAGATTTTAGAAGGAAATTTATATTTCAAATAATTTTCTCTGAACAAACCATACTTCTTTAAATATCCCCAGTATCCATATTTTTGCCTTTTTAATATCTAAGGCTCAAAGATGATAATGATGTTTGGTGTTTGGTTATCTATAGAGTGAGTAAATGCTACTTAAGGTGATAAAAGCAAAAAAATTTAGGAGAGGAGATGATGATAAAAGCTATATTTGTGTGTCAGGTGGAGCTACCTGGGAGATGCTCTCTACATCGCCCTTAGAATATTCTCTATCTACTTAGCCAATCAGTCGTTCTTTATAATAATGTTAAATCACTTAAGCCATAACTAATAATAGTACAAAACTTGAAATGAATTTATAGGTCCACTCTTTTAGGATTTGGCAAAATGAGGAATCTTCCTCACCAATGGACTGAGAGTTTCTATGAGACAGACATTTCAGGGCACCAAGAGATGGAGACTCACTTCAATGACTTGATAAATGGTGCCTTTACAAAGCAGTTTTAGGGACTTTTAGTTTTAGGGACTCCCCAGCTCGGGAGAGAGTCCCCTGCCCCCACCACAAAACTGGCCTGCCCATCAATCAGGCAGGTGGTCACAGGGAATTATCCACAACCCACAGTTCAGTTTTATGGAGAAGACCAGATGACCGCTCTTGAGAGGTGGGTGCTGGCGAAGGGCCAGCAGACCCTACTAATCACACCGATTATTTACAATTCTTCATTCACAACCCTCTCAGTTAATCTGAGGAAAGTGCAAAGACGACATCCACCTAAAACTCTCTTAACTTAATGAGGCACTAAGAGATTGTATTTTTCACTGTTCTCTAATGGAAACACAGAACAGAAGCTTATACAATCCCTTAACAAAGAGATGCTACATATTTTACATTTCTTTCTTTCTTTTTATAGAAAGCCTGTGGGAAAGAGGTACATAGATCTTGGAATAATTTACTCAAGAGCAACCGACAAGGCTCAACACCAATTAATTCTGATATTGAATTTTTTAAAAAGTGACATTTTAACATGCTGAGTGCCAAGTTTGTTTTGCTGTCATTTCAATGACAACAAAATGTATTGGCTAGTCTTCATAACAACTTCTTAGAATATTAGTATATTATAGTGAGATCTTATATTTTATATATGTGATACAAGAAAGAGATTTTCCTAAGTAAGTGTTTATAAAAATTACTTGTCAATTCTGTTACTGGAAGAGCAGAATCTATGGCTGGTGATTAAAAGCATTTTTTTTCCATACCATACCTAACACAGACTATGAACAACTGTGTCATATTGGTTTGGAGGATTAATTGTGAGAAGAACTAACTCATCTGTTGGAACCAGTGACTTACTAGAAATTTGTAACTTCCACCCTTGACTTTCTCATTTTTTACAACAAAAGAAGTTCCAGAAATAGCCTCATATGACCAAAAAAACAGATTTGAAGTTCAAGGCAAATTGTTAGTCATTATTTTTCCAGTGGGGAAAGAAAAAAGTGAAGAACGTCATATATTAACCTTATTGTACAGAGCAGCTGGAATATTAAGATGTAACCTCCTAACTTAATCCATTGATAAGGACATTCTTTTGAGTATAAAGAAATTAGAGACGTAGAAAGTATGCAGAAATCAGGGCTTCAAAGAATCTTGCAGTCTGATAAAACTGAACACATTTCTGTTGCTGAATTGGCAGAATCATAAATCAGTTGGTTGAGGGTATACATAATAAGACTTGTTTTTCAATAAGAGGATTCTGGTGGTTGGGTTGGCAAGTTTAAAATTTGATTTCGAGATAAGACTTAGAAATTATAAAAGTCAGATTGAATTTCCAGCAGATTCCACAGTGATGGAATATTCTATCATCTTCTTGACTGCCTCTCTTGCAGGATATATAAGCCTCCCAGCTTGTGGGCGGGCACAGCTGGAACAGGAATTGTTATGCCTACCTGACCTGATTATTTCTGGAATTTCTGGTTCTTTCCACTTAGCTTCCTGCTGTCACTTTCTGAAACAGCTTTCACAGGTGCGTTAGCCCATGGACAGTTGTTTACTGCTGAGCCATTCTCTGCTAAAATGGGCCAGTAGCCCCTTTGCAACTGAGAACCAAGGACATGGCAGTAGAGTATTTTTCATTCTAACCAAAGTTGGAGGCCGTGGATTTAAAGCCGTGTCAATGTGCATGTTCTCATGGGTGTTTCCTTTAAAACTACATGCAGAACCTTAGAGCAGGTATTCCTAAAATTCTTGGTTACTGATGTTAGTTAACTATACTGAGTTCTTTAAAGGGCACTGTCCTTTGAGCCCTCCTAGACCACATGCTTAAAATCCAAATTGCTTCTAAATTATTTAGAACTAATATGTCACAATAATATTAAAAACAATTTCTTAGAGCTATCATAGCTATCTTCTAATGACAAAATGCCTGCAACCCATTGGCTCCCTTATTTACAAAAGTATGAAAAATGTTGGTTATTGTGTGATGGAAATAACACGATTTGTGGTGTTGTAACACTGCCAGGCATTCATGATACTCATGTGAGCCTTAAAATTCATGTCAACTGTGTATTCGTTCTGAAAAGTCATAAAGGCATAGAGGAAATATTAAGGATACATTATTGATGAATGATTATATAACAAGCTTATGTAAAAGTGCATGGCATCTATTTTTGACCTGAGACCTGTAATTCATGGAATCACATTCTTAAAATATTTTATTGTGCTCTGAAAAAAATGTCCCTCAATGAATACACTAATATGGGGATTTGGCTCTTCTACCTGCCTTTGCAGCTTTGAGAATCAATTTTAAATGAAGAGAAAAGCACATTTGTAATAACTTCTTTCTCTATCTAACAAGCTTATTGTGTGTCTTGGAAATTAAGAAGCTTCTTATATTCCTACTAGTGAAATGACTCTCAAATTCATATAACATTTGTGTAAATTTACTCAGAAGAATATATTATGGCTCATTTTCAAACTGCCTCGCTGTTGGGGTGGTATTGGGCATAAACATGGATAGAATAAAATGCATGGAATATACTAAAATTTGTCACGTAAATATCTCATTTCACTGGATAGAAAAGATAGAATTGTTATCTGGCCAGAGAATAGAAAAAATAAAACATAAAATACTCTAAGTTGGATGCCCTCCATCACCTTCAGTCAAATTACATAGACAAGTTATACAGTTACACAAGCTGATTTTTTTCATACTTGACATTTGAGTAAAGCTACTTACTTTCTCACAATGTTAAAATTTTATTTTGCAGTTACCTATACTAAACATGACAGAAGCTATGACTAAAGTAAAATAGAATTTAAAATTAGCTAAAAACTCATAAAAGTTTGGATTGGGTTTCTTAACCTCCTTGAAATCAAGTACCCTAACATTTTAATTAAACAGAGAAATTTCAACATACTGAACTGAATCCTATTTGCCTAGTCAGGGAAGGAGATTTTAGGATGCTGGACTCACTAAATTGTACTGGTTTGGTTGTACGTTTGACATACACATGGATAATCTGCCAGGGGAAAATTCTAACAGTGGGAAAAATATTTTAGTCTCATAAGCAATGAATTTGATATTCAATTTTGTTGATAACAATTCAAGTCTCCTGTCTGATACATCCAAAAGAATAAAGATATAAATGCTTTAGGTGGTGAAGGTGATGTTACGTCCTCTGTTAGAGTGTTCTGTTACTTCTCTATGGATTTTCAACAGCCTTTGCACATCCTCAACTTCCAAATATCTTTTACATTATCCAAGGTCAGAAAAACCATATGGCTTTATAAAGATCAAAGAGTGAAGCCAGAAACCCCACACTTTTAAAAGTAAAGACAAACTCCCCAGTACATATTTTAGCATCAAGTGCATATGGCACACGCTAACTGAAAAAATTTATGTGGCAAAGTTAACCTACTTAGAAGTGGAATAACGTGTCCTTTAAGGCAGAAAGGACAAGCCCATCTTCCAGTGGGAAAGTGATACAGTTAGAGACATCAGGGGAAGAAACGAAAGAAACTGGATTACAGAGACTCCAAATGACAGGTAGGAGCAGTACAAAGTGGAGAAATTAAGTGAGAAATTAACCTCCAACCTCTGAGGTCATTCTTCGTATTGAAATTCAGTTGTTTTAAGGAGTCCTTAATGCTAAAGACATGATTTTCTCATAGCCAAGGGGGAAAGTTCAATTACTGTACCCACGTAATCATCCATTTTAAATCATTTTTGTGTAAAGATCGGGTGTATTGAATGGATTTGTCATACTCAGAATGAAACTGGTGCAAATGAAATTCCTGTTAAGGGGCATTAGCTTTACTATTCTCTCATTTGCTATAAAAGCCTTTAAGTGCCAAAATTTGGGATAGACTGTGGCTTATTATCAGTCAAGTAGGGGAGGGAGGTGCTTCCTGACGGGTTTAAAAGCAAGTGGCTTTTTTAGTTTATAGTCTAGGGAAAAACATCAGTCTTCCTCTTGTTTTTAGGGTTAATTAGATACTATTCTTTTGCTGTTCTAACTCATTTGTTTTCTAGATCCTACTGCCAAATATATTTTAATGGTATTCTTTAATGTCAACCTCATTTTCCCTTTCCCATGTCATTACCATCCATGGGCTAATCAAACAATTATCTTGTCATTTATTTTATAAGACATTCTATAAAAAACCCATAGAATCCTTTCAGAATTAAGGGGATACCATTATATTGATCATAAACATTATTTTATTGAATATTTCACAGATAATTTTAGTAAAGAAACAAAAGTCTATGTAAATAAAAGGAGTATCTAAAAATTATTGAAACATTAAGAGCTGATGTATGTTGTTATTACAGCTTTTAGAGATTCCTGATAAAGTGATCTATGAGCAATTTTAACTGATGTATTTCAACAGTTGCCCGGTATAAGTTCCTTAGATTTTGACCATTAAATTATCATTTCTTTATTATTTAATGTGATCATTCAACATTATTAATGCCTGATGGGAGAATTTTTCACATACTGAGGTATGGGAAAGTCATTCTGGCTTACACACGATTTGACTTGAATTTTATGCTAACCAGAACAGACTCTTACAGCCTGTCAAACGTGCATCGTACGTCTGCTTTAACCATTAGGGAAAAGAATGCATTTTAAAATCAAAATGGAGTAACTGTGGTTCAGCCATTCAAAATGGAGCTGGGTGGCCATAATTTCAGACACGTTCCTGCATCCCTGTGAACATGAGTTTTCTGACCCGTGTCAGACTGAAGGACACCACCAGCCGTTCTCAAAACAGTATCTGTGAATAGCTGCCAGCTGCAACCGTATGGTCTCAAGGTCTCCCCTTGTAACTATGCAACCATTTCAGACCCCAACCAATCCTTGCTTAACAAGCACCCTTACTGCTTGCGGGCTCCAGTTATAATTCTTGACAAGCAACTTACGTAACTCTGTGTTTTTTGCCTTTATAAGCCTCGCCTATTTTGTAGTCTGGAGAACACGATTCAAGTGCTTCTTGGATCTGTGTCTCCTGGGCTAACGTCCTCAGTTTGGCAAGAATAAAACTCTTTTCTATTCCTATTATAGATTGTTTATTGATTATTTCCATCAACATAGCTAAACCTAACATTCCCCTTGAAAGAAAATTTACCCTCGTTTTAAGTCACTGTGATGGCTTTGACAAAATTTTAAAGAATCAAATCATGAAGATTAAGAGATAAGGACTTCATCTACAAGCAACGAGATTTTGTTGATTCCCTCCTACTCTGGGGAAAACCCTTAAGCTTGTCTCTCCAGTCATTCTGACCAAGGACAATGTGACATTTAGGGAGGAAGTCTGCTCCATTGGAAGCAGGCATTTTTGCCTCCCCAGAATGGATTTCCACTTGGATCAAAGACCAGTCAACACTGTCTTGGCCACGTTCAGTTTTAAACATGGCTTCTGTCATCACCAGTCCATCGAAACTGAAAGCACCGAAGGGGTCCACCTATAGCGTGTCCTAAAACCAGGGTCTATTTTGGCTTCCTGGACATGGGCACCTGCTGTATTTCCTCAGTTTGTCTGAAATTCACATCAGGGACTCTTTCTTAGTTTCTTACTCCCGTGGAACTTCTAATTTTCAGGGTTCTTCTACATCCTTCTATTCTTATCACTCAACTCTGGTGTCCTCTCCTGGCTTCCAGGCCACACATCTCCAATCTGCATCTTCTGCCAGTCTCACTGCTGAGCAGTGGGTGTTTGTCCAAACGCTGGCAGGCCAGCTCCACTAGGGTTTCCATCACAGACATCTCAAACTCATGACGTTCAAAACAAAACTGTCATTTTTTAAATTTATTTTGAAAAAAAATTTTAAATCTATTTTACTGAAGCATAGTTGATTTACAATGTTGCATTAGTTTCTTCTGTACAGCAGGGTGTCTCGGATATATATATATATATATATATATATTCTTTTTCATATTCTTTTCCATGATGGTTTATCAAAGAATATTGACTATAGTTCCCTGTGCTATACAGTAGGACCTTGTTGTTTATCCATCCTATATATAATAGTTTGCATCTGCTCATCCCAAACTCCCACTCCATCCCTCCCCCACCCCCACCCCCTTGGCAACCACAAGTCTGTTTTCTATGTCTGTAAGTCTGTTTCTAAAACCGCGATTTTAATCTCACCAAACCCGTGTCTCCTTTTGGGTCTCCCAACTTCCTGAAGGAACCCATTAGACATTAAGTTGTCAGAAACCTTCTCCTCTCCTATTCCTACAGCAACATGATAAATAACAAGTAAAATGGTACAACCTCTCTGGAAACAGTTTGGTAGTTTCTTAAAAAACTAAGTATGTGGCTACCATACAAACTTGTAATGGTACTCCTAGACACTGATGGCAAAGAAATGAAAACTTATGTTCACACAATATCATCCACACAAATATTTATAGACACTTTATGCTTAATAGCCAAAAATTGGAAGCAGGCCAAATGTCTTTCAATGGATGAATGGTGAAATTGTGACACATCCATACCATAGAGTATAGTCAATGAAAAACCAAGCTATTGATACAACTTGGATGAATCCTTATCTGAATTATGCTGAATGAAAAAAAAAAAGGCAATCCCCCTAAGTTATATTCTATATGATTCTACTTACACAACATTCTTGAAATGACTAAATTATAGAAGCAGAGAACAGAGGGCTGTAGGAAGGCAGGAAGTCATGTGATGGGGATGGTCTGTATCTTGACTGTATCAGTGTAAACATCCTGACGGTGATACTTTGCTATAGCTTACAGGTAGATTATCACTGTAGATAATACAGGTAGATTACATTGTAGAAAGATTTACAGGTAGATTTACATTGTAGAAAGCTGGGTAAAAGATACCCGGGTTCTCTTCATATTATTTCTTACAACTGAATGTGAGTCTCCAGTCACTTCGAAATGAAAATAATTTTTAAATTTAATTAAAAAATACATAAAAATAAATTTGTCTGTCAAACCGTCTCATGAGTCAGGAGCCATCCAAAAGACAGAAAAACATACAATAAAGATTCTTCTCTATTCTTGTTATTTTCTTTGACCCTAACACAATGCTACACACTTTCTCTGTATTTTAAAACCAGCTTAGAGCACAGCTGGGATACCTGAGCTCCAACTTTGTCATGTAAAGACCAGAGCATGTTTGAAGTCTTCATTCAGAAAAACAATGCAAAATTGGCATCCATCCTGGTCAGAAGATGAAACTGTTTGCGCCAGAAATGTTAACAATGAAGTTCCCTTCTTTGACAACAACGATTTTAATGTGATTGCAAATAAATTAAATTTGCAAACAATTATTTTGTGTTATCACATGGACCTTAACTATACAAGGTGGCTGTCCATGTCCTGGGGAGTAAGGGCATATTTTCATTTTGTAGATTAGATCAGTACCTCAACTTGTGTGCACCTAATGCAGCTTTAGTCAACAAAAGTTTCCTTAAGGCTGATAAGATTACAATGCTAAGGAATAGAAAACCACTGCTGTGTTGTAACAGCTGGTACAGATGTTGACAAGACAAGAACATCCTATTGTGGGAAAAAATTTTCATTACATTGCAGCAAGTAGAGAAATTGATGTAGTGCAATTACCCAAAAACGGCTCCATTTATGATGCAGTTTGGAATTTGTACTATTTACCGTGTCACGCCTGCCAAATGTGATTCTGCATTTAAGTTGGGACTGGTTGTCCTAAGGCAGACTGCGACAGCCCTTGTGGACACATGTTAGTAGCATCTGAACTTGACAATCTGAGGAGATGAAGGAAGTGTACGATATTGCAAACTACAAACTCATTTCTAAACCCGTCTCCTCTAAATATTCTAAATATTTTCCTTAGTGCCCAGGTGGTGAGCACATTTTAACGATCACCTGTCCTCTTGGATGATGTGTTAACACTGGGTGCGAGATTTGGCATTAACCCAGCTGTATCTTGCACAATTAGGATATACCTTCAAATGCAGAAATATGACAGGTTTCCTGGCAACCATTTTTGGATGGAATATTTACAGGAAAGACAATAATTTACCAAGCAGTTCTAAGTGAAGTCCCAGTGAAGAATATAAACTTGCGACAGCTTATAAGTTTTAAGAAATGAACCAGTCACCGATTCTGAG
The DNA here is from genome assembly GCF_011762595.2 of Tursiops truncatus. NCBI lineage: Eukaryota > Metazoa > Chordata > Mammalia > Artiodactyla > Delphinidae > Tursiops > Tursiops truncatus. The sequence continues at coordinate 150,435,116 of NC_047035.1, forward strand.
CTGCATCAGGAAGAACCATCCCAGAATAAGAAACCACCACCTGGAAAAGAAAAGTCACCAACAAAAACAGCCATTAATAATTAAAGGACGCATGAGACTGAGACAGCAGAAAGCAAGAGGGGACAAGAGTCCAGATTTGACTCCACTCCCACCTAGCAAAGCCACCATGAAAGACAGCCTCTCAGTCACCTTCCAGAGACCCTGAGACAGACAAACAGACCCAAAACCTAAAGAAGAAGATGTAGGCAATTGAACAGCTGAAAGAACAAACAGTACCTGGAAAACAGCTAGAAAAACATCAACGGGAGAAAATGCAGCAAGAGAGAGCCTTTCTCCACAAGCCAAAGACGTGGAATTGGGAATTTAAGATACACAGAAAGCGAGCAAGTTACCAGAAACCAGTGCAAACATTTCTTCTGTTAAACACACTGACATCTATGGAATACCTATGTGCCCATCCTTAATGTTCATCTATAACTTTAACAATTCATTCAAGATTTTTTTTAAAAAATAGAGCAAGAAACCTAAAATACTTAAAAATAAATCTAACAAGTAATGTCCAAGAACTCTACACTGAAAACTATAGGAAAATTAATTAATTAATTAATTAATTAATTAATTTTTTAAAAAGTTGCAGAGGGAAATTAAAGAGAGCCAAAAGTATATCATGTTCCTGGATGTGAAACCTCAATATTCTAGATGTTCATTCCCTCTAGAACATATCTACACATTCTGTGCAATTAAATAAAATTCAGCATGACTTTTGTAATAATTGACAAGTTGTAACTAAAATTTATATGGAAATACAAAGAAGCTAGAAGAACCAAAGTGATTTTTTAAAAACAGAACAAAGTCAGAGGATTTACCCCAGCCGATTTCAGGATTTATTCTAAACCCCAAGTCAACAAGACTGCACGATACTGGTGACAAAGTAGATCTAAGGAACTGAAGAGAAAGCTGAGACAATAGTTTGTCGACTTTGGCTCTATTCATATTTGGGGACAGATAACTGTTTGTTGTGAGGGCTGTTGTGTGCATTGTAGAATGTTCAGCCACGCCCCTGGCCTCCATGCACTAGATGCTGGGAGCACCCCTGAGTTGTGGCAGCTTAAAATGTCCAGACATTGTCAAATATTCCCTGAGAGGCAAAATCACCCACCAGTTCAGAACTACTGGTTTAGAACTACTGGTTGACCTACACATTCATGGTAAATGACAAAGATACCAGATAATTCAATGAGAAGTGCAAAGTCATCTCAACAAATGATAACAGAAAATTAGACATAAACCCTTCACTCATGCCATACACTAAAACACTTGAAATGGATCATAGGTGATAATATAAAACCTAAAACTATAATATCTAGTACAAAAGGTAAAAACAAATTTATTTAAATACCTTATGATCTTGGGTAAGCACACACACACACACACACACACACACACACACACACACACACGAATCTTAAAAGAAAAACGACTGATAACTTGGGACTTCATTAAAACTAAAACTATTTTTCTTCCAAAGAATTATGAAAATCACACAAGAAAATCAAAGGGGAATGCACAAACTGAGAGAAAATATTTGCAATACATATATCAGACACAGGACTAGTCTTCAGATTATATAAAAAATTCTTATAACTCATTAATAGGAAAAAGATGACCCAATAAACTGGGTAAAAGATTACATGGGTCCTTCACACTATAAGATATACAAATATCACTCCTCTCCAAAAAAAGATAAAAACACACAAAACAGATACTACTGCACACGTTCTATAGAGTGGCTGAAAAGATTCACAGGAGGATATAGAATCCCTGGGTGTCTCATACACTGTGAGTGAGAATGATAAAACTGCTTTGGAAACAGTTTGACATGTTTTTAAACACTTTAAATGCACACTTACCATAAGAAGCAGCCCTTCTACTACTAAGTATTTACCCAAGAGAGAAAGAAATATATGTCCATAAAAGACTTACACCTGAGTGTTCATAGCAGCTTTATCTGTAATAGCCAAACACTGGAGACATCCCAAATAAGATTATAGGTAAACAAAATACGGTATACTTATTCCATTGAAAACTACTTAGCAATAAAAAGCAACAACCTCCTAATACATGCAACTTGGATGGATCTCAGAATAATTACTCTGAGCGGAAGAAAGGCAAAATCTCATAGCTGCTCTACAATTCCATTTGTATGAGATTCTAGGAAATGCAACTAATCCATCCTGACAGAGAACAGATCATCGGCTGCTGGGACAAGGGTGGGGGGTGGGGGAAGAATGGGGCAGGGGCATGAAAAAAACTTTTGAGATGAAAATGTTTGGTACCTTGATTATGACTACAGTTTCACAATGCATACCTGGGTCAAAGTTCTTCAAATTGTACAATTTAAGTATGTGTAGTTTACTGCAAGTGAATTATATCTCTATATAGTAGAAAAAATAAAATTTAAATTGACATACATTTTAATCCACTGAAGCAAATTATAGTTTTATTCTGCAGCTTTATTTTCAATTTTTGAGCAAAGCTCAGATCATGAAATTAGCTCAAGAATAAGATTATTCGTGAGTGTCATACATTCCTTGGGGTTACTTTTGGAATTCTTCCCCATCACGTAATACCATTCAGGATTCTAGCATGGTCAATGGCTGCTCAGAGAGGGCATGTGTTGTCTCAAAATTCGTATCACACTTTCTATAATAAAAATATCTGGTTAGAAAAATATCATTTGGAATGTCACTAGCAGGCTTTAAAAATAAATGCTAAAGGAAAAATACAAAAATAGGCACATTTTCAGTTAAAAAATTTCAGAGAGAGTAGATGCTAAAAGCAGAAATCTAACTAGAAGTTAATTGATTGCCATTTAATATTTGACATTGTTCTTAACTTGTGCATTAAGAGCCTTGTCTAAGGGCTGAAGATGATTTACACCTGGAAGATACTAGCTGAGTCCACTGATATTAAAATGAAAGAAAGATTATATTTAGGAATATGATAACATTTGTTGGATATGAATTGAACATAAAAAGTGGAAATTAATTCTTAGAGTCTTTTTTTTTTCAAAAACTTGAGAGGCAACAGGTGGATAGATTCCACATTTCAAAGCAAATGTCTTGACCGTGGTAAATGCGTGTGTGAAGTGCCATATTATTAAAACTCTTCTGTAGGGTAAATAACATTTCATTGCACAAATTAGAGGCAACTTAATTTTAAAAATCTGGAATTTGGGGCTTCCCTGGTGGCGCAGTGGTTGAGAGTCCGCCTGCCGATTCAGGGGACACGGGTTCGTGCCCCGGTCCGGGAAGATCCCACATACCACGGAGCGGCTGGGTCCGTGAGCCATGGCCACTGAGCCTGCACGTCCGGAGCCTGTGCTCCGTAACGGGAGAGGCCACAACAGTGAGAGGCCCGCGTACCGCAAAAAAAAAAAGAAAAAAAAAATCTGGAATTTGGTGGGAAAAACAAATCGTACTAACATCTAGGACATTTTACTGGGATCCAACCATTTATATATAATATCCTCTGCAAGTCATATCTGACATCTGAGATCTTGAAGCAACATTGGCTTCTTTACCAGAGAAATTGACTGCTGAGCTACCAAAGGAAAAAAATTAAAACCCATAATGTGAATTATTAAGGTTTGCAACCAACTAATCACACACATACACACACCCCTCAATAGCACTAATAACTTCTCAACATAAATGAGATTTCCTTCAAGGTGAGACGTTGAGATATTCTAAAGTGCAGCAGTTATCTACTACAAAATGTGTTGCATTTAAAAACCACCTCAACAAATAAGCTTTTATTTAGCTTATGGCTTTGTGGATTTGTGGTTTAGACTGGCCTCAGGGGACGTGTTTTCTTAGAGGGGCTCACTACATGTCGGGCAGTTGGCGGGCTCTGAGATAGGGCTGGGGGAGTGTCTGTGCCCCATGTCCTTCACCCTCTATCAGGCTACTTTGGACATGTTCCCCTGATCATGGCGGAGATGCAAGTGTGAGGGAAGCCCTCACTGTGACACCTTCATTGATCTGAATGTGACAACAACCACCGAGTTTAGAAGCAGACCCTCCCCCAATCCAGCCTCAGATGAGACCACAGCTCCAGGTGTTGCCTTGACTGTAGTCCTATGAGGCTCTCCATCAGATGGGCCAGAGTCCACACTGAGGGAGGACCAGGACCAGGATGAGAGGTAACCGAAAAGGTGTCTTGAATTCTGAGACCTATACATCAACACACTGGAGCATCAAGTACCTCATGGTCCCCTTATTTTTCCAGAGAAAAGAAAAGAACATATCATTTTTAGTGATTTTTTAAATTTTCATGCTGTTTTTCCAAGGGCTTCGTTTTTGTTAGTACGTTAATGTCTTAAATTGGTTGGATTTTTTGCCATCACTTCTGCCACTCTTGCCTTAGGTATCTGTCTTTACTCATTGCTTGTATGTTTGCTGATGCTGTCTGTGCTCATTGCCCTACACTGGGTTTTGTTTTATAAATAAATAAACAAACAAATAGTTTACTATTTACTGGCAACCTGATATATTTCCTTACCAGGTTGCCAGTAAATAGTCTGGATCTTTCAATTCTTCTGAACCCCTCATGCAGAACTGGGTTCAAATTTATTCAAGTGTCCCTAGACACTGTCACACATAAAACCATTCTATATTACTTAAAATAAAAGTAAAGTAAAAAAGGTAACCCAAAAGAAAGTTGTTTTGTTTGGGGTTTGTCTTTCTTTTACTTTTCAATATCAAGGAATTGTCCCTCACAACTTAGACTTTCTCCTTGGAGAATAGAGCAGACTTGTTTCTTCCTCCTGAAAATTTCAGTCCTGATATTTGGGGTCCTTATTAGCAGTACCAAGAGTTCAACTCACCATTTCTCTCAAGAGACTAAAGACACCAAGTAAGTGAACATTCAGTGGCCAGCCCTCGTTCTCCAAAACTTTTAGGGTGGACCAATAGGCTCTTACTGCAGACTTTTGCTGCACGTGAAATAAAAATAATGTTTAGCCTAGAATATGAGCTATCATTACTTTGATAAATATGAAGATATTTATTGAACTATTTCCCTGTGTCCTTTACAGGAAACATTGCATCAAAAAAAAAAAATCCTCTAGGGTTTCATGACCTTTCAAACCTGGGTTTCTAACCCTTATTCTCCTGAAATATTGGAAACTGGGGACAAGGGGGTAGCTGATGCTCATGATTAGGGTTGGGTAGCAGGTTCAATAGTGTTCAATAACTGCAGCAACAGCAATCATAGCCGTGGCAATAGAAATGATCAATGACCTGCCTTCAGGCATAATGTCGCTGATAATTGATCCCCAGTCATCATTGAGGAAGGGTGTTGATTTCTGTTTTGTATAATATGCTCTTTTGAAGGTCACAATATTAAACTTTTACAATCTGTTTTGTGTGTGTGTGTGTGTGTGTGTGTGTGTGTGATTTTAACATTAAGCATTTCATACTTCCAAATAATGCCAGCTTTTTAATCAGTTTTGATGGGAATCCTTTTGCTGCCATACCAAAAGATACAGGAAAAAGTACAAAGTTGCTGTTTAAATTCATAAACCCTAATTGTAAGACTACAGCTAAAACATAGATCAGGGTTTGGTGCTTCACCGTTTTCAATTTCCACTGGTATCAGCCCTTTACCAGGATTAATGATACTTATAAAACATTACCCTCGCTATTGCAAAATGTCCAAGTATTACTAAAATAAACCCTTCTCTTACCATTTATTGGGATTAATTTTACCATTCTTTCCTCCCTAATTACTTTTATAGGTTGCTTCCCTTGTTAATTTAATGAAGGGAGTCCTTTTGTTTAATACAGCTGAGTCAATGCAGTAAGAATTAGTCTCTATCTAATCAATGTCTACTAGAAATAAACTAGAAGTAATATTGCTGTAAATTCTAGTGCAATACATCTCTACAGACTTGGACTTTTTCTAAGTTTTCTTTTGTTTCTATTTTATACAGAGTATATACAAAGTATATACAAAATATACACACAAAGTTGAAGAAATTTAATAGCAATGACACAAATATGGCATAACCTATCATAATTGTTATAAGTTTACTATGTTGTGCACCTGGAACTAACATAGTGATGTAGCTCTATTATATCTCAACTTAAAAAAATATACATGAAGAAGGGGGGTGGTGAAGGGACGGACTGGGAGTTTGGGATTGGCAGATGCAAACTATTATATAAAGAATGGATAAACAACAATGTCCTACTGTATAGCACAGGGAGCTATGTTTAATATGCTGTAATAAACCATAATGGAAATATATATATATATATATATATATATATATATATATATAAAACTGAGTCACTTTGTTGTTACAGAAACTAACACAACATTGTAAATCAACTATTTCAATTAAAGGAATGTAGACACTGGGAGGAAATGCATGCAAAATGCTAATGATGGTTTTCTCTGTGGGTGGGGTGAGGATGATGGGTGATTGTTAATTTTTACTTTGTGCTTTTATGTATTCCTACCTATCTACAATGAACATATATTGCTTGTAAAATTAGAAAGAAAACAATAAAAGTCATTAAAAATGAAAAAAGCATCAAGTTTTAAAAGTCCAATATCAACTAATCCATAATATAAAGTGAAGATCTCACTAATACCCTTCAATAGATATTTTTCTTAAGTTTATTAAAATTATTTACCTTGATCTATCTTTTAAAAAAAAGAGTTGTTATAAGAGTCGGATGCATCTCATCTTTATATCTTTCACAGAAATGTTACTAAGAATGAAGTTCATTATGTCACAGTACATCCACCTGTGAGCATCTCCCAGGAAAAATCTATGTAGTTCTAGGACCACAAAGCACCATACTTCTCCTGAACAACTGGCTTGCGTTTAACCTTATAGACACTATTAAATAAGTGATCTGATCTGTCCAGAAGCTGAAAGACAAATCTGGTTCCAACTAATGCAGTTCTTCTCCTGCCTTGGCTACAGATTCAAACCACTTGTGAAATTCTCAAAAATCTCACATTCCAGTATGAGGTCCACACCTCATAGGACCAAGCAAATCAGACTTTAAGGATGAAGGGGTCTGGGAATCTGTCTTTTTAAGCTGCCTAAATGATTCTAATCTGCAACTGTGGTTGAGAAATGCTGACACTGAGTATAACCCATTAACAGGAATGCATCTTAGTCACATACTTATGCCTGTTATGTATCTCCACTTTTGTTTCATCATCAATTTTAACATGTTATCTTGCTGTAGTTTATACATTCTTACAAGCTGCCTTACATAATTTTCAGAATCAAATAAACAATACTGTATGATTGATTTGAACAGAGAAGATTAAGCTCAAGAAGAAACTTGGCTTTGGGTCTTGAGCTCAGAATACAGAACACAAAAATCTCTATGCTACCTTATATGTCAATAAATTAATGTAGAAGATAAATACTTATATATTTATTTGAATTTTACGTTGTCAGTTTTTATGCTGGGTAACATTTTTTAAAATCTAAAATATGAATACAAAAATACCATAGGGTGCTTCTTAATAAAGACTGCACTTATACAATGTAACAAAATGGAATTGATCCATTGGAATTGATCAAAATGGAACTGAAAAGATAAAAATACCTTACACTTCATAATTGATACAAATGAATCAAGAGCTCAGAAAAGAATAGTCTCAATTATTAATTCTTCCCATTCAATAATATTTTTGATACTGTATAAAACCACAGATGTACTCGCTTTACCCCATATAGTAACAATAAGTCAAGAAAGCTGCAACTGACAGAATATAAAATTCATGAGGGCAGAATTTTGGTCTAAATTTTACTGAAATATCCCCAAAATCTAGAAGACTGATTGACACAGTACAGGCTTGATAAACATTTGTTATAACTGAGATGCATAAAATCCCTAGATGAGCAAACCTAAACACAATAAGTGATTCTTATTTTTTAATCCAGATATTCATAGATATATGCATATAAACATTTATGCTTAGGGACTTCCCTGGTGGTGCAGTGGTTAAGAATCCACCTGCCAATGCAGGGGACACGGGTTCAAGCCCTGGTCCGGGAAGATCCCATGTGCCGTGGAGCAACTAAGCCCACGAGCCACAACTACTGAGCCCGCGAGCCACATCTACTGAGCCCACGTGCCACAACTACTGAAGCCTGTGCGCCTAGAGACTGTGCTCTGCAACAAGAGAAGCCACTGCAATAAGAAGCCCACACACTGCAATGAAGAATAGCCCCCGCTGGCTGCAAGTAGAGAAAGCCCACGCACAGCAACGAAGACCCAACACAGCCAAAAATAAATAAATAAATAAATTTATGAAAAAAATATATATTTATGCTTAGATGTAACATAAATGTAAGCGTATAAATATTTATGCTCAGATATACATGTAAATATCAAAATCTAAAATATGTAACAAAAAATAAAATATGTAAAACCTAAGCATATAAATATTTATGCTTAGATGTAACGTAAATATAAGTACCTACATGTATATACACACATAGACACACAGAATGAAAAATAATACTTACCCAAATTGGAAAGAAATGCAATAAATTTAAAAGTGATTCATTATACAACATGGAGAAAACAGGGATAATGTATTTCTATCTTTTCATAAGTCTCAAAGTTACTATTCTGCTTTCAAATCATAGGGAAAAAATCCTATATGACAGAGTATGAATTGTGCTGCATAACTTATAATTTTACATTAAAGTGTATACTAGTAAAGGTAAAATAGTTGAAGACATATTCATCCACCGATGGTGTTTTTAAAACAATATTTGCATGAAAGGAGGTGGAGAAATAGTGAGATTCCATTTCAGACTAAAAGCCTATTTTATAGTCAACTGCCACTTCATAGAGTGGCCTGGTGTTGGAAAAGCAGAAAACATTTGGAGTTCATCACATTTCACCCCTTAATGGACCTGAAATGCCAAGTGTTCTTGACTCTGTTCTTGGGAGGCTTCCAAAAGGACGATTTAGGCCAGTTTCACCTCTAGTGAAAATCTGCCCGTGTTTAACTCAACTGCTGAGTGTGCTTTGGAGGACAGTTTCCAAAACAGAAAAAGAAACAAGAAAAAAAAAAAAAAACAGAAATGAGACACTCTGAGTTCTTTTATTTTTGTAATTTTTAATTAACGGCTCCTTTATGGAAAACTTGGATGTTTAACTGTGTGTTACCCTTGTGTGTTTGATGGAGTTGCCCAGACACAAAATCTGAAAGCAGGAAAGCCTTACTTGGATTGGCTATCACCCCAAACACCTCAACCTCATCACAACTGTCTGTCACCTGAGTGCTTCAGGCATGTCCCCAGAGGGTCTAAAACTCCCATGAAAGCCTGCAGTATATAATGAAGTGTCATGTTGGAGTGAAGGGCTAACTCTGCCTTTTGTCCTAAGTAAAGAACTGGGCAAAACCCTTTTCTTCTTGGTCAGATTAAATGAGTCAGTATGCAGACCTGATCAGTACTTCAGAGCTCGTCCACAGACCACGTGAGAGAAACAGGATCCAGACATAGAACAGAAAATGAAGAGGTAAAACTGTGTTTATTCTCAGTGATCATTATCCTTTATATATACAATCCTTAGAAACCTACAAAACAACTATCAGAACTAATAAATAAAAATAGTATGGTGTCTGGTCAAGAAACAAAAGCAATTGTATTTCTTACTATAGTAGCAAAAACATGGAAAAATAAATGCAGATATAAAGGGAATTTTTAAAAATCTGACTTAGAGTAACATGAAAATCATGATATCTTATAAAACTAGCAAAAAAAGCATGAGTATAAAACAGCATAAGAAGCATAAAAATCATGTTACCTTATAAGGGTAAGCTTCTTTGTCTATAAAATTTGAATAGAAAGACTGCCGGCTTCTTGGATCGTTTTCAGGAGGCAAAATTCTTGGTACAGTACCTCACATATACACTCAGAGTAAATGTTAATTGTTATTAACATTATCACTTTTATTATGAAGTGATTTTGTCCTTTAAAATATCCTGGACAAGATGGTTAAAAACAGGTTGCACATTCATTTTTCAAGTGTATTTCAAGGACAGGGATTTTTTCCAAATAAAAGAATCTTTAGATTTCTATCTCAGTTACTTGTGCATGGACTCTACCAATTGTCTATTTTCTGATCCTTAGTTTATGTAACTTGTCCCAGAATGAATGCTCAGAATGTGTGTGATGGTGAATACAAAGTCTAAAATGCACACAATACGACGTATCTGTATTCTTCCTTTATTTAACTCCTATATGTCAATGAGAAAAATGTCAACACTACAATAGAAAAGTGGGCAAAGTATGAATGGAAAATACGTATAAGAAAAAGCAAACAACAAGCAAACACATAAAAATATTGTATTGTTTTAATAATAAAATATGCTAATTAAAACAGCAGTATAACATGATTTTTACTTGCAAACCAATGTGATTTAGAAGGGCAAAATATTCCATGTTAGGAAGGAAGCTGGAGAATAGGATCTTTATACTGATGACAAAGCTGCAAATTATTGCAAACTTTATGGGTGGCAGTTGTCAATATAGATTGAAGCAATAAGTATTTAAATCTTTGGACCCAGAAATACCATTAGGAATACATCTTAAAGCAATGATAAGAAATACGTATAATGATTTACATTGAAAGAATTTTATCACATTTTATAATATGAGTGGAAAATAAACAATAACCTAAATGTCTAAGAGTATGAAACTAGTCATATAAATAATGATAAAGTCAGAAAAGTGAGAATTCAAAAGACTATATAATATGTTTTAGCAAGGACAAGTATTCAAGTAATAATAATAGAGTGGAGTGTATGATCCTAGTTTTAAGGTCTGTACATAGGTGTTCATTCTATTAATGCTGTCTCTGGATGGTGAAATTACAGGTTGCTTTCCTCTTCCTCATACGTTCAGCATTTTATAATAAACACACATTATTTTAATAATTGAGGAGCACATACATGCACATTTATTTCGAGAAATGGGTTACTATAGTAAGAATTTTGCAGGCTTGGGAATTCTGTCTCAAGCATAACAATTATTTAAATATTTGAAATTTCTATAGCATTCATCTTGCATTAAATCCTTATTAGGGAAGATGGTTAAGAAGACCAATATCTCTAGCTTACATCTAACTGGGGAGAGTAAGCGGTTTCCCTATAGTGTAGAGCACTATATGAAAATGGAAGGTGCTTTGCTAGCCTGAGGGAGGGCTTACTAGCTGGCCAAATCATTAATTAGACCAACAGTTTCTACGGAGAGGCAGAAAATCAGAGGCAGAGGGAAACATAGCATTTGCACAAATGGCCTTCTGTTGCAAACTGGATATGCATTAGTTTCATGAGGCAACAGTTCAGTCTAGTTCTACTAAAACTTTCAGTGTCCCCGAAATTAATGTCCTGGCATTGAGTATCTGATAAAGATAAAGAACTGTGTTCCTGGTGTGTTCACTGAATTTCACGGAATATCTCTAGTAACATAGAAGGAGAGACCAATAATAACAAACATGTGCTTATGGATGATTTGAATACTTCGTATATATTTATACATCATATATACAGTTATAATATGTATGTTGCTTATTCTAAAAATGTTGATATTTTTAAGAAAATTGTGTACCGTCACAAAAATCAGACAGTGCTTTTTTGGCAAGTAATAGGTGTTAGAACTCATCACCTCTTAATTTCCTTGTGTAAGGATAATTGTACTTGTAGAGCAGTGGTAAGAATTAAATACAATTACATTCATGTAAAGCTGTTATAGCACAATATCTTTCAACCAATTTTACAAGAATAACAACTCTTTTGAAGTCATTTAATTGGAATTTTATAACATTAAATTATATTTTCCAATCTTTAAAATTTCCCATTAAATATAATGAGAATTATCCTCATGAAAACTTGAGTCTCAATTCTACCATCCTGGTAGAAGAATGGATTTCCATAAGCTAAGGAAGGAGGACTCCATATGGTTATTAAGGGTGGAGATCTCCCCCCCCACCTCTTTCTCTCTTCTGTCTGTCTCTCTCTCACACACACACACAAACACACACACACGTACAGTGGGCAGTAATATCCACAACATCCTTAAGATATTATAAAGTCTTTGTGAGTACTTTTGTTATCAGCATGAAGTAGCGTATTGGCATATACCGTGATTCATACAGTATGAATCTTTATTGGCATAAATCTTCATCTGGAATTCTTTGAATGTATCTAACATAGATTGAAATATCACATAAATTGATCATTTTGTTTTCAGATTTTGGTCTTAAATTTGAATGCCTAAGAGAAAAGAGACCATTTATATGGTTTTACCACATATAGTTTCTGATTTTGTCATGTATAAATAATCATGTAAAAGTTTTTAAAATTCAATAAACCAGGAAACATTTATTAAACATCTGTTGCAGCAGTTTTCAAACTTCGGCAAGCACTATATTTATGAGGGGAATTTATTCAAAATACAAGAACCAATCTACTACTTCAGACGCCTGATGTAGCAACTGGTACAGGATGTTAAGAGCGCTGTCTACTGTATCTCACAATGGTCCCACTATAATTTTCCATAAGAAAAATATGTTTCAAAACTAACTGTCAAAAATTTTTATTTTGCTTCATGAACGGGTAATTTTTTTCTCTCTACAAGTAGTGATCCTTAAGCATCACCTACATTTTGCTAAAAAGGAAATCAGCAGTATCCTTTCGTATTGTTTGCAGTCTTGATATAAAGCACTGAAACAATCCTGAATCCATTTCTCCAAGACAATAGCTCAGACGAGCTGATGGGGAAGCAAGGGACTTGCCTTATTTGGGATAATACTGCTTGACCATCCACAGTAGGATGCAGGAGGTGGGGAAAAAGAGGAGGCTGATGGACCAGCATACACACCTGAGTTTCAGCCTTCATTATCACAAATGAGGCAAGTCCCCTTATGGTACCCTGTACATCATGTCCACACCCCGTACATCATATTGCAATACATTTGAATGAGAGACCTTTTATCCAACATAAAATTATCATTCTACCTAAGTAGAAAAATTCAAATTTCCATTTAATAACAAGGCATGAAATACGATAATTTCTTAGAGAAGTTTATGGTGCATTTTTATTATTATGACTTTTGCAGCCTACCAGTGCTCTTTGATTCATGAGGCAATTGCAAATGCGGAAAAGAAAGTTGCCGTTGTTTCCAGTGGCAGTGAATGGTATTACATCTCACAATTAAATACCAGAATCAAGTGCCATAAGAAAAAGAAATAGCTATTACTGGTTCCCAAATTTCTCTGCATCATGAGCAAATAACTGAGAGGAGTGTAATATTGCCACAAAGCTAATTGCAGGTCAGTAAGGGCTACACCTTTACTGTCTGTCTTAATGCACTGGCTTACATATGATAAATGCTAATTTGGTTGCTTGAATAGAAGATTTCTGTTTTGAGTTGTTTCTATTTTGACCAAGAAGCACTTATTCTAAATATACAGCTATATAATAATAACAATTTGTTAATGATATGTTTTTGGGTGAAGTAGATTTTAGACGAGAGGACTACCATACTTCTCAAAATATGTAGAGTAATGAAGTTTAATTCTTTCTGAAAAAGACACTATATCCAACCCAGTGCACTAGTTTTTATTCTACTGTATAAATGACCTCATAAAATCTCCTTGGTAGTTCAGGTCAGGTTATTAGCATAGCATCCTTTGATCCTTATCAGTCTTTGTGATTTCTTCCTAATATCATCACTGATGTGAAATTAGACGGCCCGCATTCCATTTCTTTAAGACAGTCAGCACATGATATAAATTCTAGGAACTAAATCTTTTGTCTCTCTACATGTGTCACCTTATAGGAGGAAGAGTGTGCATGCGTGTGTGTGTGTGTGTGTGTGTGTGTGTGTGTGTGTGTTAGAGAGGGAGAATGGGGGAGAAATCATTCACTTTAGAAGTGACCTTTAACTTAAAAAACTGTGGAACTTAATACATACTCAATTCACATTGCACTAACACAGTCTTCAAAAGCAAATTTAAGAGTTTACTACAGTTCATGACTTGATCTGGAGGCTCCTTCCAGGTTTCTCTAACACTGGGCACCTACTTTCCTTTCATTCATGACCTTGTTGAAAATTCATTGGCGAATTGTCTGAAATACAGAACCAAAATATTCCCTCCAGGTTTGATACAGAAAAGAGAAGGCATAGAATAGCAGTACATCCTTGTCCTCTCTTCTGCTTTTCTTATTTTTCTTTCATATAAAAACACTTGTCACCTTAAGCAAAGCAAGACTTTTGCAATAAACAAATAAGTTTTAGAGTCTTAATATAATGATCCAAAATCTTACTGAATGTGCATCAGGTGGAGTCACCATTGGTGGTTTTCTATCACATGAATTCTCTCCCTACACACACTGTAAAACAGGTTCAACATTATTTAACCTAATTTTATTTCTTCATATCACAGGACACTTCAGTGCTCCTAGTAAGTTGCTGTTTAATGTCTTCTTATTTAACTATTCTTTCTTTTTTTACCTGCATTGGGTCTTCGTTGCTGCACGCGGGCTTTCTCTAGTTGTGGAGAGTGCGGGTTACTCTTTGTTGCGGTGCGTGGGCTTCTCATTGTGGTGGCTCCTCTTGCAGAGCACAGGCTCTAGGCACGTGGGCCTCAGTAGTTGTGGCACGTGGGCTCAGTAGTTGTGGCGCACGGGCTTAGTTGCTCCACGGCATGTGGGATCTTCCCAGACCAGAGCTCAAACCCGTGTCCCCTGCATTGGCAGGTGGATTCTTAACCACTGTGCCACCAGGGAAGCCCTAGCTATTATTTTTTACTTTGAAGAGCTTTGCTCTTTCTAAGTTGATATCCAGAGACAGATAGGAAACGAAAACCCGCCTACAATTAAAATATTTAATAGAAATTTCAAATATTTCTTTCTTGATTTCTATTTCATGAACATTTTTCAAACAGTTATTGGATTAAAAGACTATGTATTCATATATTTTTCCAGGCCTATTTAATTTTAGAAGTTAAAAGTAAAATCAAACAACACAGATACAAATCCCTCTAGATATAAATTCCCCATCTTATTTGCTCTAGAGCATTTAAACTGTTACTTTTATACTCTGCCTTGTGTGTTTTTCATCCTTTACTCACTTTAAATGATTGATTATATGTTAAATTCTTTGCCAAATTTATCTTTATTGTCGATGTTGCTGTATCATATTTGATGGATGCAATGCTAAAATTTTATTGAGAGATTAATTGTTGGGTATGATTTATAATAGTTTGTTAAGTGTAAACATTTTTTGTAAATTCTTATGACAATAGTAAGAAAATATTTAAATAATGAATAATATTCTAAAGCATTTCCAAATGTAATTATATTGGGGAGATAAAAATTAGAAATTAAATAAGCATATTTTCTCTATGCTTTGTCCTAAAGGAGAAAGTCTGTGAATGGGATTGATTTTTTTCTTTAACTCAGAGGATATCCTATGAGAGATAACATGACATTAAAAATGATTGATAAGCTTATCTCAAAAAGTTGAAGTGAAAGATAATTTCAAATGCTCCATGGAATTGGAATGGATTATGAATTGTATCTACTCTAATGGACTCAGTTCCCTACTTGGATATTGAAAGAGCTTTGCAACTCCTACGTGATCTAAAATGAGGATGACCAAATATTTTGCCTTTCAAAATAAGACTCTTCGGGGTTAAAAAGGAAGACACTTAATAATTATACTAAGATACTAACCATCAGTGCAGATTGTCTCAGACAATCTGGGACACCTACATACATCCCTCCAGCTGGAGAACATGTATTTCTTTGGAGGTAAATTACAATAATCCAAATAAAATGTTTAGTTAAGATGAAGTAAAAAAAATACAAGGAGCCCAAAATAACCAAAACATACTGGAAAAGGGAACTAAGTTGAAGGACTCATTTTCTGATTTCAAGTGAACTATAGCAATTAAGAAGGTATGGTTCTGACCTAAGAATATCCATATACACGAATGGAATAGGTTCAAGAGTCCACGAATAAATCTCTACATTTATGGTTAATTTCGACAAGGGAGCCAAGACAATTCAAAAGGAAAACAAGAGTCTTTTCCACAAACGGTGCTGGAACAAATGGATATCCACGTGTAAAATAATGAAGTTGGACCCTTGCCTCATACCATACTAAAAAATTGACTCAACATGAATCAAAGACCTAAATGTAAGAGCTGAAGTATAAAACTCTTAAGAAAAAACATAGAGGTAAATTTTTGTGACTTTGGATTAGTCAAGGGTTTCTTAGATAGGACACCAACAGCACAAGCAACAAAAGAAAAATGGATTCGATTTCACAATAATTAACAATTCTTGTGCATCAAAAAACACTATCAAAAAAGTGAAAAGACAACTCACAGAATGGGACAAAATATGAATAAATCCCAGAATATACAATTCTTACAACTTAACAGTAAAAAGACAAATAACCCAATTTTTTTCAATGGACAGAAGATTTGAAAATACACTTTTCAAAGTAAATATACAAATGACCAATAAACATCTGAAAAAAATACTTAGTATCATTATTTGTTGGGGAAATGCAAATCAAAACCACAATGAGCTACTACTTCACATTCACTAGATAATAAGTAAAAAAGTAACAAATGTTAGCAGGTATGTTAAATTGAAACGTCATACCTTGCTGGTGGGGATGTAAAATGGTCCTGCCATTTCAGAAAACAGCTTTCCAGTTCTTCAAAAAGTTAAACACAGAGGCACCATATGACCCAGCAATTCCACCCCTGAGTACATATCAAACAGAACTGAAAACACATGTCTACACAAAAAATTGTGCATGAATATTCAAAACAGCATTATTCATTATAGCAAAATAATACAAACAACTCAAGTATCTATCAAGTGATGAATAAATAAAACAAATGTGAAGCTTTTAAAAAAATGAAGCTAAAAAGTATGCAGTTTGAACAGTAACAACAACAACCATGACATGTCAACTACCTTTTGCCTGCCTACCCAAGTCAGGCATCAAACTAAAAACTCAGCATATTTCCACTGGGTAATAAACTTTCCTCTAATACAGAAATACCAAATATAACTTCCTATCTGTTGCTTTAACTTTAAAAAACTATTTGAATTTTATATTTTCATTTTTTTAAAATAAATTCTTTTCACCCTTTTCTACCACAAAGCTATCAGGATCCTCTGTATTTTTACTCTAATAGATTTAATGTTTTTTTTAAGTACAGGTTTTAATCCCAAATTATTGTTAGAGGTTTAAGGCTAAGTTCTCACTTCCTTTTATTGACCTCTTCATCCTCCCCCCATTTATCAGCTCTCCACTTAAAATTAACTTTATGATAATAATTAATAATATATAATAATAATGATAATACACTCTGAGTGCAAAACTTAAAATCCCATAATTTATAACATTTTTCCTCCTTCCCCACCCCATGGCTATATTTTGCATTATGTTTGTTTGTTTTCGTTTTTTGCTTAGTGAAAGTATTGGATTTATTTAGGTGTATATTTATCCTATATTGAATCCTCTATTCAATAAATGTGATTGAAAAAGTCTATCCTATTCTTTAAAAAAACATATAATTGGATTTCTAATATGAAAATAAATTCCAGGAGAACCAAACAGTAAACTTCTATTTTTATTTGTTTTTAGTAAATTTATTTATTTATTTTTGGCTGCGTTGGGCCTTTGTTGCGGTGCATGGGCTTCTTATTGTGGTGGCTTCTCTTGTTGCGGAGCACAGGTTCTAGGCACACGGGATTCAGTAGCTGTGGCACACAGGCTCAGTAGTTGTGGCACACGGGCTTAGTTGCTCCACAGCATGAGGGATCTTGCTGGGCTCGAGCCCGTGTCCCCTGCATTGGCAGGAGGATTCTTAACCACTGCACCACTAGGGAAGTCCTCAAATAGTAAACTTTTAAAAATAAACCCACAAAAGTTTTAGAAGAAAATGTGGAACCATTTACCTATAAACATGGAGTAGAGAAGTGCTTTCTCAGCTGGACATAAATACACATGCCATAGACAAAATATATTACTTAAATTACACAAACAGTTTAACCTTAAAATATCATAAAGTCATAAGAGAAACACAAATTGCAAAAAAAATGTAATATAATTTTTAGGCAAAGAGCTAATTAAAACAGTAGAAAAATGGGCCATGGACATTATCAAAATGTCACAAAAATATCTATATGATTGGATTTTGCAGAAAATCATGAAATTTCCACTGTTCATTATGCTTAAAACAATAGGGTAGGACAGTGAAGATTTTCAAGCTACAGAAGAAGTATAAACTTTTGTCTACTTTTTTTACCATTCTCTGCCACAGCCAGACACACAGTGGGGTTTGTGGATTCTCCTTGCAGAGTTCACTTCCTCCTACTTCCTCATTTTTACTGCAAAGCGGTCTACCATCTGAAGCAGACCAGGCTACGGAATCAGGTGTAGGTTTTAATATCGGTGCAAATGATGATGCAGGTTCTGCATCATCTTGTTTGCACTTCAGTTATCAAAAAACCAATAGAGGCACAAAGCACACACACCAGTCAAAAGCAGTCAGAGGTAAATGGATTCAGCTCTCCAGGGCTTTTCAACCTCCTCAGGGATGCACACCCCAAATTATGACCCTCACAGGAGGAACTCTCAGGCTCAGGGAGTGTGAAATCTTGGTCTTGCTGCCCTTTAAACAATTAGGTCCGTGCAGAGGCCACGTCCAAACCAAAAAGTCTGCTTACTGTGATTAAGAGTGTTTTTTTTAGAGTCACGATGTGTTCCTCCCTGTGGTATGAAGCCTTCAGCAGGCTTGGCCCTGACCTGGGCACCATCCTCACCTGCCTTGTGTGTCAGCAGTGGACCACGGAGACTGCAGAGGCCACAGTGCCTGCCACGGAGGAACAGGAGTGAGTGGGATCCATGGGACCAGCGTAGCCCATGATGGAGCCTGACAGGCACCTTGCCTTCCAGGAGGGAAAACTTCAAAGGGAGCTCCTTCCACGCCTGTGTGCAGAAATGGTCACCTCCCCTTCTAGACCAGAAGGACTTGTTTTTTATCTCTCCCTGAACAGAGGAGGGAAATTAAATCTCATCCCTTGTGAGCACATAGCAGTTCTTTTCTCAGCATAGGTGTTAAATCTTTGCTGGTTGAATAGTGGATATTTGGAGCGTTAAGCCACAAAAAGAAATACACCAGGGCCATTTCATGTCTCCACCAAGAGCCACTGGTTCTCAGTTTCTGGCCTGTATTATAATTTTCTTGTGGACATAACTGCCACTCAAAGCCTTCTTTATTACATTGACACATTCTAAACAAAAAATTTTAACACAGAAGCCAACTAGAAATATGGCTTCAATTTAGGATATTCTCGTGGCTGCATATGATTTGGCAGGCCTGATAATGAACAATTAAAGAAAAGCATGAGTATTTTCTGGAAGAAGTGTCAAGATGCTATCCTACCCATTTTCTAGATCCTTCGGATTCATGGATATCTACAGCTTATAACCACTAGATTTATAAAAGAGAGTACTGAGTATGAACTATGGATTCCTTTTGTTTATTCCTAAATCAATACCCATAAAGCATTGAAATAGTTGGCACATTTTGCTGCCTTTGAATTGACAACGTTGTTCACAGCTCTGTAAAAACATGGCACTTTTTGACATTTGTAGAAATAGCAATTACCCATACTAAGGAACACAGAAAAGCCCCAGTCAGCCTGTCTGACTTTAAAAGTGTCCAGTGACGTGATCAAAATTGCTTCAGAAACACAGTTACTCAAGTGAATAACTATTAAAGTAATGAACCCTGGGAGGAGAATCCATCTTTACTGAACCAAGTAGGAGTTAAACACAAGGCCTGCATCATTGCAACAAAACAGAGCATACGTTTACCTTAAAACAAGACAAAACAAACAAAAATGAAGGTTTTCAGCATTTTACCTTATTTCTCCATTTTATCCCTTCCTGAGACAAAATTTAACATGAAGAAAGCAACCACATAGCCTGGGAAACAAATATGACATGTTTCATCCTCAAGGCCTGGTCTGATCCTCTGCGGTAGAGTTGCTGTCAATTAATGTAGATGCTTGGAGCCCAGAGGTTGTTATCCAAGCGATAAAAATACCGGCCCGAGCTCCATAGTTCAAGCTCTGCTGCCAACATACAAGATAGTTCTGGCCATTTCATTTACCCGTTCTCTAATCTACTCTCCTAATCTGCAGAAAGGATCTAGATATTCCCCTCTAATTCATTCTTCTAGTTTTAAAAAGGGATTAAAGTCCTCCTCAACCTTACAGGTATATGGCTCAACTTTAATGAAAACAAAAGAAATTAAGATAAAAATCACTGCTGTACCAACACCTTGACTGTTATCATTTTTAAGTCCCGGTAGACCCAGCAGTTTTTAAAACAGATAGTAATTAGATATTTTAAGGGTTTCAGAATATGCTATCAATACTTTGTACCCTAATAAGTTTACCTTCTGCCCTCTCTGTGTGTGTCTGTCTGCCTCTCTCTCTCTCTCTCTCTCTCTCTCTCTCTCTCTCTCTCTCTCTGTTTCAGCAAATTGCAACTGTGAGGCTCACACCTGCTTTATCAGCCTCTGCGGGGGGTTCACCAAGAGAGACCTTCCCAAGAAATCCTACAGAGACAGGGCTTTGCTTCACAGCCTGTTCGTTGGGGACACCAACCTCACACAGGATTTACCCCTAAGAAGGTGATAAGGTCACTTCCCATGACAGGTAGATTCTTAAGAGGCACTGTGTCAGCAAAGAACAATGGGGAAATGAGCTGGGGGTAAACAACAAATGTTTGACATTTTTCTAAAAACTAATTGCCTTTATCCCTGACAAAGTGAAACCCCACTGTCTTAAAAAAACAAACTTTAATCACAATATTAAAGACACCTAGTGACAAGTAATGGTCATCAGGTCTTGTGAGAACTATTGTAATCATAGGGCAGGTCTGGAAACCTCGCAGAGATTTATTGTTACTACTGCTCTAAGTCATAATCCATTTTATATAGTTGGAAATATAATCCCACTTTTGACAGATGGAGTAACAAAGGTGCACTGTTTGGGTAATTTGTCAAGGGGTCTGTGTAGGATCAGAGGGTGTCAAAGTCACAGGTAAACCTGGAGTTGCTCACCTGTGTACATGTGCTGTCTAATAAGGCAGCCACTACCTGGTGAGCTCTAGAAACGTGGCCGGTCCAAACTGAGTGTGATCATAAGTATAAAATACACATTGGATTTTGAAGATTTAGTGCAAATATTAGAAAGTAAGATATCTCAGAAGGTTTTTCGGCCGTTTGTTGAAATGCTCTATTTTGGATATACTGGGTTAAATAAACTTTATCATTAAAACTCATTTCACCCATTTGTCTTTTTTGCTTTCTTTCATGTGGCTAATATAAAATTTAAAATTACATACGTGGGTTTCGTTTGCAGCTTGTATTTTTTCTGGAGGAAGGTGCTGTGTTATGTTTATCTCGTATGCTCTAAGAACTTTTACCTCCTGTTTAACACACACACACACACACACACACACACACACCCCTCTTCAGAATTAGTCATCAAGAGAAAATTATACATATTTTGTTTCTTCTTCAGGCTGAAATGTCAGGTACCAAATCCCTGGTGTATTTAATTTGTCTACAATTAGAATTGAAATGTTCCTTTTAATCACAACCAAAAAGACATCTTTGTAATCTGTTACCTCAATTACCATTGTTAGGATGATGTAATTTGGCATGAACTCATGAAATTAAGATTTAGCAAATTCAAATCTTTCCCCCTTGAAAGAAACAAATACAGTGAATAAATCAAATAACCCCCAAATTCTACATTTAACAAAAAGTCCAAACTTACTGTTTTTCCCCATTATTGAATTGATGTCTTTAGTGACAGTAGCAGCAAGGATAAAACAATAATTTAGGTTTGAGATTTCACCTTTTTTTAACTGATGGAAGCAAGTACTGGATTTATGTAATATGATGAAAGTATAGGACAAGAAGAAAATGAAACAAAACAAAGTAAAAGATAAAATATGCCAAAAGGCAGTTGAATTGCCTTAACCTCTGATAATCAAGTAACTGGAATATTTGAGTTGCTATCTGATTATATCTAAGGATTTAAATTTGAATTCCTGATGCTCACAGAATACATTTTCCTGCCATCTTTCATGTCACCAGCATTCTGAGAGCTGAGCTGGCAACTGGCTGAGTCCAGTGCCTGGTTTAATAATAGCTGGATTTGTCAAAGAAGATGGCTCGTTCACTCTCACAGGCTGATGAAGTTGATTTAATTTAGCTCCCTAAATTGCCTCATATTGTGAATTTCAATATGCATGTGTAAAGGCTTCCTTTCTAGTGAATTTTTCTGTAGAAATCATTGTTGCCATTGGATTTGGGGGTATATTCTCTTCATTTTTCATTCTCAAAGGTGCTGAATTTGTGCTCACTTAAAATTACATGATTAATGACGCTGTTAGCGCCATGATAAAATTTGAAAAGAATAAGCACAAACCACTTAACTAAAACAAATAAGACTTTTTTTGGTTAATTAACAGTGACATATTAAGGTCATAGGCTGCCCAGTTACCAAATCACCCTTTATTTCCATCTGACTTAAAATTCTTTTTACCTGTTTCATTTATTATTAAGGAAATTAAACACACACACATATACATAGTTTTTTCTTTTCTTGAGAACTCATAATTTGAGGTTTATGTCCACTAAGTTAGTAATGTACTTATACAGTCATTATGACAATAGAATTTAAAAGTCACAACATTCCCTTTCCTCATAAAACTATAATTCCATGTCGTATCAAAAGACATTTTATTTGTTCATAGAAATTGCAGTTAGTTTCCTATTCTAGATCCCCAGAATCTTGACAAAGATTCTGAAGGAGGTAGAGGCAAGGGACATATTCTTTTTAAAAAAATTTTTATTTGTTTAGTTGATTTACAAGGTTGTGTTAGTTTCAAGTGTACAGCAAAGTGATCCAGATATAGATAGATAGATAGATAGATAGATAGATAGATAGATTCTTTTTAAGATTCCTTTCTATGATAGGTTATTACAAGATATTGATTATAGCTTCCTGTGCTATACAGTAGGTCCTTGTTGGTTATCTATTTTATATATAGTAGCGTATATCTGTTAAGGAGCATATTCTAATCAACTGTATGTTCTTTCCCTATGAATTTGCTGGGAATGAAAAAATCAAGCAAAAATAATTCGAAGGAAGTATTATACTATCTTATTAAGTCAACAGAAACAGCCTGGACACGTGCATTCCTTTGCATGTATAATTCTGTTGCCCTCATTGATTCATTGCAGGGAGTAATTTGGGAATATTGGGGAAGAGCAAAATCTGACACATATGCTCTCTGATTGGTCACTGGTTGAGGTGAGAACGCATTGTGTGCATTAATTGTCCTGCAGATCCCTGAGCAGATATACAAGGCTAATCACAGAACTTCAGATTACAGAGAGTTCACTTTAGTGATTTTGCACCTAATCTTTCTTTGCTTTTACCAGTATTCAACGAAGATATATTTCATTGCTATTCGTTTTGAACTCTCATAGGCACTGGGATCCTGCTTGCATCCATGAATTATCCAAATGGCAAGCGACTCAGATTCTTGCTGTATGCAACCCTTGCCTTTTTCTGTAATGTTCCACGTAACATTTTTTTACTTAACATATTTGACTCAAAACAAGTACAGTTACAATCTGATGCAAACACTCTTTTTATGCCTAGGTTATGTATCGGTTATTTGATTTATTCAACAGACGCAGACTGGGCCAGATATACTGTGGTTTGGAAGCAGAAGGCAGTCTGAGGCTAACACCCAGAATCCGGATAATGTGTCATTTCATTAAGTGGACTAATATATTTTTTCCTTCTTCTTTCACACTTAATAAAAAAGTCAAATTCAGTAGGTTATAATTGAATCAAACATATGGTTTATCTAACAGGTGTGTTCTTTTGGTGTAGCCTAATATTATAAAGTAAAGCTCACTGTATTGTTTATGAAATTCTAATTCCATCTAGAGCTTTCCAAGTGTGTTCAGGAAAAAGTCATGTTTTCCTACCTAAATTATTAGGAAAATTTAGGACAAAGAAAATGATGTATCGTATCTTTACCTCATGCATGAAAACTTTGACCACTGCATGGATACATGTTTAATTATGTCTGTTTGAAATCAAAGCTATTATTCAAACAAGCTATTCAATGAGTTGAAACTTATTCTGCTTTCATATTGTAAAATATCTTTCCATTGGTCCTTATCTTTTAAAGAAATGGTAACCATATTGATCATCACAATGTTTATCTTTTAAAGAAAAATATTTGAAAGAAAATTGTCTTTCTTCATTATCCCATCATAGGTTTGCAAAAGATTCTAAATAAATCTTCATGTAGTAGTTTTCCACTTTATCCACCCCCCCCACAACCCAGCTTTTGAATTTTTAAATTCATGGGTGATCAGAAGAAAACTAAAATCTCATTTTTTATTTGCTTACAATTAAATCATCCAAATGTATTTTTAGGAGAGATATTTGATGTTCAGAAAACCTCATAAGCCCCTTATAATGTTTTTCTTTGAAGAAGGAAGTTGGCTTTTGCCAAGGATAAACAAAATTCGAACCCCAATATCTTTCAAGTTCAGTTGGAAAGACTCAAAAAATATTATGATAAATTATTTTTTGAAAAGATATTTATTTACCCTTCATATAGAAATGACTCTACAGTAGGATACTCGGGTATTTTCTTTCAAATGGAGAAGGTGTCATATGCATCCTTTTTAATTAATTTTCAGAAAGATATGAAGTCTAGAAAAGGAAAATAGAAATAGGATGCAGGGTGTTTTTCAAACATTAAAAGACAAAATCTCTTATTTCATTTTGCCAAATATCTACTTCTGCTTCATTTTTACTTCTCTCTGTTTCTGCAAGTTCTGTGTCTACCAGGCTCAAACCCAGAAGCACTGAGGCAGACACAAGTGAGGACCTGAAAAAATCCTCCTCCTATCCCAGTCTCAGTTTTGTTTTAACATGATCTAATGGAAAACATGCAAGACCAAGATATTAGTGGAATCCTAACACTGGTTATCTTATATTAATCAATTTTCAGTTATTTTTACTTATTCATTCCTTTTTGAGGCCAAATTCATATACTGTAAAATTCACCCTTTTAAGCATATGATTCAGTGGATTTTAATATATTCACCAAGTTGTGCAATCACCACCACTGTCAAATTCCAGATCATTTTCTTCACCTGAAAAAAGAAACAACAATCCCACTGACAGTTAGTCAAGGCCTGTTCACCTTCCTTCCCAGTACCAGGCAATCCATAATATATTTTCTATCTTCATAGATTTGCCTACTCTGGATATTTCATAAACATGGGATCAAACAACGTATAACTATTGTCCAGCTTTTTTCACTTAGCGTAACATTTTCAAGGCTCATCCATGTTGTAGCTTGTATGAGTACTTTGTTCCTTTTTATGGTTGCTTAATATTCCATCATATTGACACACCACCTTCTGATTTTCCATTCAGCCACTGATGAATGCTAGTGTTGTTTTTACTCTTTGGTGATTATGAATAATGCTGCAATGGCCGTGTTTGTACACATTTTTGTGTGGACTTATGGTTTCAATTCTGTGGGTTAAGTCATATGACAACTCTGTTTACTATTTTGTTAGATAGACAAAATATTTTCCAGTACAGTTACTATTCCAGGATTTTAATGCACTGTAGCAATTTTATATCCTTCTAAATATCAATGCCAAATTTTGTCCATATATTTGATAAGCAAAATTATCATATTAAATTCTTCAAAACCTTTCTTCCATCTTTTAGAATGTCACTGATATCAGCAATTTTTAAAGGTAAGAATTTTCTTGAATTAGATTAGATTGTAAAAATTATCTTTATTTTCTGGGACAGTAGTCGGGTGAGGGTGAGTTTCAGTGACTATGTCATTTGTATTTATTGTCTATCAAATACTGTGAATTTTTATCCCCAACAAACGATGTCTTTAGAAATATACACGCTTTTGCAAAAGTATCTTCTTGGCAACAATTGCAAAGTGAATTATTTCGCTATAATCATTCATTCAGGATAAACCAATAAAAAATTCAGCCCATTTTCCATAATGAGCACAATTCATGAAGACCATAAAAAAGTATGTGTCAAAAAATTAGCATTGTGTCATTGACACCAATGTGAAATAGCATATAACTAATGAAACGAGTGACATGAAACTAATGAAATATCAAGGAGAATTAATACGATGCCCTTCCTATTTCTAAAAGCATTTAGGGAAAAAAAGACCCCAACTCTAATGGATTGTACAGGGTGATTATCTTCAGCTTGTAATTCTAAAACAATCGTTGATCATGTGCAAGAAATTTGCTAAAAGCCTTCCTTTACTGAAGTTAAGAACCTCCCTGCCTGCAGTGACTTTGAAATACATGACATGTCAGCTGCCAGTTATGCTAATTTCAGAGCAGAAGCCAACCAGTGTGTATTACTGAGCTGCCTTCTGATGTTAGTTCCACATTGCATTGTCAATTTTTCAGCCTTTGTTCTGATTTCTGATTTAATGAGAAACATTAAGACTGTCTCTGTCTCTCTCTTTTTCTCTCTCTCTGTCAGTACCCCCATGCATCTCTCTGTCAGTCTCTTTGTTTATCTATCTATCTATATATCAATATATCTATCACCTACCCATCATCTATCTATATCTCTGTTTCTTTCGCTCTCCAAGTCTTTCTCCATAACATGTCATTATGAAACTAATGTATTAATCCCTCAAAAGAAATTGCCATTCCTGACAATTTCATACCTGTTCTTTTATAAAAACTATTTTCGCATCATTTTTCTATAAGAATGACTACATCGGATAAGTGAGTTTACAGGTTGAAAAAAAGCAGAATATGGTTTGAAGTAGACTGTGCTTTAGGAATCTAACCAGGCTCTTAAATGGAAAAAAAAAAAAAAAAAAAGTCTTTGGCTCCTTATTTATATGAAGACCAAACTGATTTTCTTGCTTCTATATTTTTTAATAAAAATTTACATCACTTTTATTACAATCATGAACTCTTCTAATTAAAAGCAGTTTTATTTATCTTCACTTGGGAAAGCGTCTATCACTTATTTACCCACCAATTTTAACCTTTCTTCTTTTTTCATTTTTGTACATATTTTAGTTTTGCACAGAAAATACCAATATTGTTTTTGTGTCTGAGTAGTGTGTTTGTGACCAATCTGCACACAAGTTGAGTTAATTTCCTCTTTGCAGTTTCTGTATCACTTCCAGCTTCTCTACTTCTATATTGGGATAGGTTTCAACAGGAACCGATAACTGAGATTATGAAACACTAATAGATTGATTAGCAACTCTCTGCTGATAATAATACTAATAATCTAGTAATCTCAGGGGAATACAAGGAAGCTATTGACATTGTTCATTGCTGAGAAATTAGTGTCACCATTAACAAAATAATGACACATGAAACGGTTAGCTGACCTGGGGCAAGGGTGTGATGAGTTTAAGTTTAGATGTCTGTAGTCATTGCCATACATGGAAATGTTTCTTTATGGACGCTTTCCCAATAAACACGTGGGTAACTCAGACAAAGTCATATCTCTTCAGGGTCAGCTCAGCCCAACATCACATTCAAAAGAAATCATATTCTCAAACCAACATCCTTGAAAAATAATTTACTGTAGATCTTCCCAAAGTGGTGAATCAGGGGGTGACATAGTCATTCACACATCCAAAATTTCCAAAATTATTCTTCAGACATCTCTCACTCTCCCCGTTTGAAACTGAAGTGTGAAATTTAACAGCTGCTGTTAAAATTTTCTCCCCCCAACTTCTGGTTTCTTTGCTTTAAAAATGCTTGTGTTTTCTTGTTCTCTCTCGACACAGCTGCCTCCACACCACTCACAAACAGCTCCTGCTCTGGCAAGTGACACCACATCTCACTGGTGTCTGGGAACTGTCTTCTGCTCTTGCTTAGATGGATTTTCTCATGGGCACAGCTGTGCTGGAAAATTTTGCACCTTCTGTCACATCACTTTTCCCCAAAGAAAACTATCTATTGTCAAATTCTCTCAGAAAGTTGGGTAAGAAGAAGACAAAAGACAGTGTTACTTGTAATAATTGAGACACTTCCAACTAACAGTGCATGTGCCCTTTTCTTTTCCTTCTCCTATTGCTTGGGCACTACGCTACTGACACCCCTGGGGCCTGGTGGGCATGAGTCTGCATTTCTTTCAGTGCTCCTGGAAGTCACTATTCTGTAACTGTTCTGGGAATGAACACCTTCCCTTGCCCTCAATCTCCTACACTTCTCTTCCTGTGTCTTTCACTGGCTCACTCTAAAACTGACACAATACTGGTTTTGTCTTCTTTTTTGATTGCTACACAGCTCTTCCTGTAAATCAAACTTTTCCAGATCTTTTTAACAAGCAGACAATACCTAGGACAAGAGAATAGCCCAGTCACCAGGGGTCTGGCATCTACTGCAAGAGCAGGGGAAAGCCTGCCAACCTCTTCCCTCCTCTACCCAGAAAGAATCTGAAGTTTTAAAGCAATCGGATGGCTATAGCTTTTATATTAAAAACTAATTTCCTGATCGTGACTTCACAAAATAATTTGTTAGACGTGCTCAGTGTAGGGAGGTAATGTAAGGCATAAGTTTCATTTTTTGATATGATGGATCTGGTTCTTGACTGTGCATTCTCCTCCAAAAATGCAATTATCATCTCATGGTATTCTACACAATTTCTGTTTTCCTTGGATGGTATTTCAAGAATCATAAAACATACGGTGAAGCGGCTGCACCAAACACTCCCTTCTTGTATGATTGTCAGCAAATAACCTAATTCTACTCATGATACTTCTAAATGATACTCCTAATCTAAATGAATAGGATGAGAGCTATTCATTTGGAACTTAATTGCCAAATTATTAATGTTTATTAAAATGTATTATTCTTGAACCAAAATTAGCACTTTTCTGGAATTTGAGAGGATTTCAATGAACTGGTCTACTGGAAAGTCTGGCCACTTCACCAATCAGGATAAAATTCAGTGTTTCTTGGTCAAAGAGCATGGAGGAATACCTACAGATACATCTACATAATATCTACAGAAATCACACTGTGGTTGTGTTTGTTTGAAATGGCAGCTCTCTCTCTCTCTCTTTCTGTTTTAAATAATGTACGTTCATCATTTTCAAGCTAATTGTTGTGACTTGGTTAATCCGTAATGTATGGTGTCATCTTGCATATTTTCATCGTGTTTTATCAATTTTCATTAACCGCTCCTTAAACATGCACATGTAATGCAAAATTATTCATCCTCCTTATCTCGTTATTAAAGCCATTTTAACGTTATCTCTCCAAAATGTCTTTGGACATGATGTTTACTTGTGTTTCACTGATGTCTTTTTCTAAGAAAAGTTGGGGAATGTGGACTTTGCAATGTGGAAATTTTCACTCCTCCTTAGTGGGCTGCCATTTAGAAAGTGTGAAATCACTGTTTTGGAAAGTGGTCGATTAATAGTGTTAAGAGGTAAACTGAGGCATACTAAATTTTTTTTCAAGAGTTTGAGCATGCATCAATTCAAATTGGGCAGCACCAAACCAAACCAAAGGTGTTTAGAAGCTCTCCATAGGAAGGAGCTGGGGGGAGGTTTTTATACAGAAGACACTAAAGCAAAGCAAAGCAATTATTATAGCCTAAGTGGTTGCCTTATTTGGAAACCTCAGCTGGAGTTTGTGACTAGTTGTGTAATAGGGAGGAACAAATCTGACTCTATATTAGATCTGTTTCTTTTACATTAACCTTTGTATTCTATTGCTTTTGCAACAAGAATGCTGCCTATACCTTGAAATATACAGGGTAGCCCATTCTCAAGTCTCTGACCTTTAAAGGTATAACACTTATCCATTCATACAGACATAAAAGTTGAAGTAAAGAGAAAAACAGTTGTCTTGTTGGAGGTTTATAGGAACATTGTGACCTGACCTATATGGACAGCTGTAAAAACAAAGGATTCCTGCACCAAGAAGTTTGCAGCTACCAACCACACCCCCTTCCCTTTTAGTATAAAAGAAGCTTAAACTGTAACTCAGGTAAGATGGCTCTTTGGGACATGAGTCCACCATCTTCTCAGTAAGCCGGCTTTCTGAATAAAGTCCTCTCTCGACTTATTGGCCTGTCATGTGGCGAGCAGTACAAACGTGGACTCG
The DNA here is from genome assembly GCF_011762595.2 of Tursiops truncatus. Lineage (NCBI taxonomy): Eukaryota > Metazoa > Chordata > Mammalia > Artiodactyla > Delphinidae > Tursiops > Tursiops truncatus. The sequence goes on from NC_047035.1 coordinate 150,465,476, forward strand.
GTAACAGTTGTCCTCAGGTTTCACTTTCTCAGATTCGAGTGCGTTGACTCTGGTTTCAGTTTTGGTTGGTCATGTAGGCTACTGAGGCATTAGATCCACCTCAGTCCAATGGTCTTGTTCAGTTATTTTAACACCAGTCACAGGGATGGTGGTGGTAACAGAGTAGTAAAAATAACAATAGAATACTCTAAATAAGTTTAGAGGTACCTGTCAATTAATTTCTTAGCTCCTCTTATTTGTACAGTAAAGTTTTCTAGGCAATGGGCTTTACTGTTGGAAATAGTTGAGACTGTGCCCTTCTAATTGGCAAAGTGAAGGATAGGTTTTTATTCGTTCTTTCTCTCTTTCTTCCTCTCTCTCTTTCCGCCTCACTTGGTGGGGGAACATTACTACAAAAACTTCCTCTTGTAAAAGTAGCATAACTTTCATTCTGAGATTGCATAATTGATTTTTATTTCACCATTCCTGTTTAGCACACAATGTTAACAATTGCATTTGGTGGAAGATTTCCCAAAGCTTTAGTAACCACAGGGGATAAAAAGTGACTCTTAAGTACTGATAAACAAGAAATTACATCCTAGAAACTTCAATGTAAAGCAGGATCACAGGTCATTGCCTTGAAAATTAAACAGAATATTCCGTTTTCTTTATCCAACTGGACATTACTACATCTTCACGTCGTACTAGATGAAGTGATGGCTGAAATTGCACTTCCTTTGAAGCGTAATACACTTTCTTTTAAAGAGAAGCAGTTGAGTTTGAGAGTTTTGATTGAGTCAGCACATCTGTAATCAAAGCTGAGCTTCTGCTGAATGTGACTTTGGTCTGCATGATGATAATTTATGGAACAGGAGTACCACACAGGCCTTTGAAAAAGATGGATGGAAGGAGATAGTGAAAACGTGTGTGGTTTTGAGAACTAACGCTGGCTCCAGGTCACTTATAGGACGTGGCTGGCTCAAAGGACAGAGCTGAATGCTGAGTGTGGTTGGGGACATGGTAGCAAAGAGAGACTGCTAAAGGTTTTTAGATTCCTTATCCAATGGAGCAAATTCTTAAAATTTCCATGTTGGTACTATACATTTTCTTTGTTTTTGTTTTTTTTTTTGGCTGTACGCGGGCCTCTCACTGTTGTGGCCTCTCCCATCACAGAGCACAGGGTCCAGATGCGCAGGCTCAGCGGCCATGGCTCACAGGCCCAGCAGCTCCGCGGCATGTGGGATCTTCCCAGACCGGGGCACGAACCCGTGTCCCCTGCATCGGCAGGCAGACTCTCAACCACTGAACCACCAGGGAAGCCCTGTACTATACGGTTTTGATGAAACCAGCAGATGTACTGAAAAGACCCTGAAGGCCAACTCCTTCACTTTCTAGTTGAGATCCTGATATTTCTGCTTGTAACCTCTCTGAGCCTCAGCTTTCCTATCTGTAAAATGTAGATAATTTCAGTAAAGCATAAAGTTCCTGAGATTACTAGATGGATAAATGCACGAATGTGCACCTAGCATCAAGCCTGGCATTTAGTAATTGTAACTTTAGCTTTAATTCTTACTGATCAATGAAATTATTCTTCAGACTGGGCAGCATGACATCCTTAGCACTAAGACAACTGCATACATTTGGACTCTGATTAGGGACCTGTCCCAAAGCTTCACATTGTTTCTAACAGCCCATTTTTGAGGTCTGAGTAAACAGGAAGCTTTCAGGATATTTGTTTTCCTAAGGAGATTCATTTACTGGAAATGAGGGGTGGGCTGCAGGGAGGGCTCATCATCAGCTCTGAGCCTGGGGGTGCTTCTCATTGTCAGAGGACAATCTTACAGTGGCTTCATAATGAGAAATGAGAAATGATGAGAAAGATGATTCAGTAAGTGTATGTTCATATACTTCTCTTCCTACACCTCTCAGAAATAAATCAAAAGTATCACAATCAAAAGAGGAACAAAAATCTAAAGTAAAGTTTGGCTTTGCCGCACCATGTGGTAGCAACTAAATAAAATCAGGATCAACGTTTAAGAACCATGCTTGCCAAACAGAATCCAACAGCACATTAAAAGGATCATACACGGGCTTCCCTGGTGGTGCAGTGGTTGAGAGTCCGCCTACCGATGCAGGGGACACGGGTTCGTGTCCCGGTCCTGGAAGATCCCACATGCCACGGAGCGGCTAGGCCTGTGAGCCATGGCCACTGAGCCTGCGCGTCCAGAGCCTGTGCTCCGCAATGGGAGAGGCCACAACAGTGAGAGGCCCGCGTACCACACACACACACAAAAAAAGATCATACACTATGATCAAGTGGGGTTTATCCCAGGAATGCAAGCATTTTTCAATATACGTAAATCAATCAATGTGATACACCATATTAACAAATTGAAGGATAAAAACCATATGTTCATCTCAATCGATGCAGAGAAAGCTTTTGACAAAATTCAACACCCATTTATGAAAAAAACCCTCCAGAAAGTAGGCAGAGAGGGAACTTTCCTCAACATTATAAAGGCCATATATGACAAACCCACAACCAACATTGTCCTCAATGGTGAAAAACTGAAACCATTTCCACTAAGATCAGGAACAAGACAAGGTTGCCCACTCTCACCACAATTAGTCAACATAGTTTTGGAAGTTTTAGCTATAGCAATCAGAGAAAAAAAAGAAATAAAAGGAATCCCAATTGGAAAAGAAGAAGTAGAGCTGTCACTGTTTGCAGATGATATGATACTATACATAGAGAATCCTAAACATGCTACCAGAAAACTAGTAGAGCTAATCAATGAATTTGGTAAAGTAGCAGGATACAAAATTAATGCACAGAAATCTCTTGCATTCCTATACACTAATAATAAAAGATCTGAAAGTGAAATTAAGAAAACACTCCCATTTACCATTGCAACAAAAAGAATAAAATATCTAGAAATAAACCTACCTAAGGAGACAAAAGACCTGTATGCAAAAAATTATAAGACACTGATGAAAGAAATTAAAGATGATACAAACAGATGGAGAGGTATACCATGTTCTTGAATTGGAAGAATCAACATTGTGAAAATGACTGTACTACCCAAAGCAATCTACGGAATCAATGCAATCCCTATCAAACTACCACTGGCATTTTTCACAGAACTAGAACAAAAAATTTCACAATTTGTATGGAAACACAAAAGACCCCACAGAGCCAAAGCAATCTTGAGAAAGAAAAACAGAGCTGGAGGAATCAGTCTCCCTGGCTTCACACTATACTACAAAGCTACAGTAATCAAGACAGTATGGTACTGGCACAAAAACAGAAATATAGATCAATGGAACAGGATAGAAAGCCCAGAGATAAACCCATGCACATATGGTCACCTTATCTTTGGTAAAGGAGGCAAGAATATACAATGGAGAAAAGACAGCCTCTTCAATAAGTGGTTCTGGGAAAAGTGGACAGCTACATGTAAATGAAGGAAATTAGAGCATTCCCTAACACCATACACAAAAATAAACTCAAAATGGATTAAAAACCTAAATGTAAGGTCAGACACCATCAAACTCTTAGAGGAAAACATAGGCAGAACACTCTATGACATAAATCACAGCAAGATCCTTTTTGACCCACCTCTTAGAGAAATGGAAATAAAAACACAAATAAACAAATGGGACCTAATGAAACTTAAAAGCTTTTGCACAGCAAAGGAAACCATAAACAAGACCAAAAGACAGCCCTCAGAATGGGAGAAAATATTTGCAAATGAAGCAACTGACAAAGGATTAATCTCCAAAATATACAAGCAGCTCATGCAGCTCAATATCAAAAACACAAACAACCCAATCCAAAAATGGGCAGAAGACCTAAATAGACATTTCTCCAAAGAAGATATACAGATTGCCAACAAACACATGAAAGAATGCTCAACATCATTAATCATTAGAGAAATGCAAATCAAAACTACAATGAGGGATCACCTCACACCAGTCAGAATGGCCATCATCAAAAAATCTACAAACAATAAATGCTGGATAAGGTGTGGAGAAAAGGGAAGCCTCTTGCACTGTTGGTGGGAATGTAAATTGATACAGCCACTATGGAGAACAGTAGGGAGGTTCCTTAAAGAACTGAAAATAGAACTACCATATGACCCAGCAATCCCACTACTGGGCATATACTCTGAGAAAACCATAATTCAAAAAGAGTCATGTACCACAATGTTCATTGCAGCTCTATTTACAATAGCCAGGACATGGAAGCAACCTAACTGTCCATTGACAGATGAATGGATAAAGAAGATGTGGCACATATATACAATGGAATATTACTCAGCCATAAAAAGGAACGAAATTGAGTTATTTGTAGTAAGGTGGATGGACCTAGAGACTGTCATACAGAGTGAAGTAAGTCAGAAAGAGAAAAACAAATACCGTATGCTAACACGTATATATGGAATCTAAAAGAAGAAAAAAATGTGGTCAGAAGAACCTAGGGGCAAGACGGGAATAAAGATGCAGACCTACTAGAGAATGGACTTGAGGATACGGGGAGGGGGAAGGGTAAGCTGGTACAAAGTGATAGAGTGGCATGGACATATATACACTACCAAACGTAAAATGGATACCTGGTGGGAAGCAGCTTCATAGCACATGGAGATCAGCTCGGTGCTTTGTGACCACCTAGAGGGGTGGGATAGGGAGGGTGGGAGGGAGGGAAATGCAAGAGGGAAGAGATATGGGGACATATGTGTATGTATAACTGATTCACTTTGTTATAAAGCAGAAACTAACACACCATTGTAAAGCAGTTATACTGTAATAAAGATGTTAAAAAAAAAAGAATAGAACATGTACAAGGGAAAAAAGGAGTAAATCAACACATAAGAGGGTCACAGTATAATGTGATAGGATAACATCTGTATTGGACATCAGAAAATCTGGGTTTAATTAAGACCTTCACCATTTCTTTTGCAAGTGACATTTCTTCACTACTCTTTAAGTCAGTTTTTTCCTTACTTAAAAATGGGAATCGTCCATCTGGTAGGTTACTTTGAAGACTTGATATAATAGTATTTTTAAAAATCCCTATCACATCCTGGGTGTTTAATAAATATCTATTTCATCCAAAAAAAAGAAAAAAAAAGAACCATGCTTGGAAGAACCTAAATATGGGACTGCTATGTGTCCAAGGCATGCCTGTGTTTCCTCAAATTATATCAATGGGCTGGATGGGACAGGTTTGGATTTCACGTGTGTGTGTGTGCGCACGCGCACGTGCGCTCATGAGTGTGTGTTGGGCAAAGGGGGTGTAGGTGTGAACTTTGTCTTGTATTCTCTCTTTTTTAAATAAATTTATTTACTTTATTTTTATTTATTTTTGGCTGTGTTGGGTCTCTGTTGCTGCACGCAGGCTTTCTCTAGTTGCAGCGAGTGGGGGCTACTCTTCATTGCAGTGCATGGGCTTCTCATTGCGGTGGCTTCTCTTGTCGCGGAGCATGGGCTCTAGACACACGGGCTTCAGTAGTTGTGGCACACAGGCTCGGTAGTTGTGGCTCGTGGGCTCTAGAGCACAGGCTCAGTAGTTGTGGCGCACAGGCTTAGTTGCTCCGCAGCATATGGGATCCTCCCAGATCAGGGCTCAAACCCGTGTCGCCTGCATTGGCAGGCGTATTCTTAACCACTGTGCTACCAGGGAAGCCCAATGTCTTGCATCGTCTCTTACAGGAGCCTGCCCAGTCCTGCAAAGGAAGAGAGGGGAACTTTCCTGCCAATGAAAGAGGTTGAGAAGTGGAAGTTATAAATTAGCCAAGACCAAAAGAAATAAACATAGAACCAGAGCAAACTAACAACTACAAGGTATCACACCCAGATGCACGTGCAAATCTGTGCAATGCGTTTGAAACTCTTACGGGGTGGTTGATTTCCTAGGTCCTCCTAGGAAAGGGCGATTGCTAGAATTGTACTGAGACGTCTAAATCGATGTCTATCGTGGTGAGAGAAATCGAGAAGTTGTCCTTCTCATGTACCCATCATGGAGAGTTTAGTGAGCACCTTTTTTCAAACTTTTTAGAAAAGGAAAATTCCCTAGTTTTTAGAAACTCATCCATAACACAGAGAAAAAGAAATGCCGTGAAATAATTTGTCTTGTGAAACCAAATTAACTGGTTCCTAAACTGAGGGTGGGAAGCAGCCTAAAATGAAAGAAACCTAGAGACAAAACAGACAAATTGAACATGAGAGTATTGAAACAAAACATACCTCAGAAGTATATTAAAAGAATAATATACCCCCCAGATACTGTTCCTCCCAGGAATAAATTATTAATTTAATATTTGAAATTATATTATTTAGTTGCAATACTAATATGTAGAGGAAAAAACGTGTAATACCACTTCAGAGTTGCCAAAATGTCTTTGATAATATTTACCATCCATTCCTAAGAAAGGAAAAATAAATCAGTGATATTTCATTAAAACGTACGTCAAACTAATATTCAGTATTATGTTTCATTGTATATCTTTGGAAGGACCTCCAGTGAAATGAGAAACAAGGCAGGGATGCCGGCAATCATCTTCATGATTTAAAATAGTTTTGGAAAAGCAAACTCGAACAATTAGAAAAAATAAAATAGAAAAGTTTTGGAAAATAGGCACAACTCTACATGCAAGTTTCATTTGGGGGTAATCTGTGTATTCATTTACTACATAAGCGAGCCCATGGTCTTGGCAGAGTTTCAAGGATCAATAGATAAAATATTAGAACAAAGCAGAGCTATGGACCTCATAGAGCTATGGTCTAGTGGTGGAGAGAAATATCCATCAGAAAAGGGGCCCGATTGCCAACAAAACAATCATGGGACTTGTCAGCTCTGATCGTGGAGACAGCAGCCCGGAGTTAATCATCCTCTTTCTATTCTCTGGATCTTTCCAGCCTTAGGGGAAACTGAAGAAATGCAGAGAAGAGAGATGAGAGAGAAAATGAGTAAGGAGAGAAAGAAATGCCACGGTGCTGTTATTTAAAACAAAGGAGGCAGCTCTGGGGAGAAAGAGGACAGGAAGGTGCCTGGATGGCCCATAGTCACTCATGGGGAACAGTATTAGCTACTCTGTCTGCTGAGCTCACTGAGGCCCTGGTGGATGGTCAGACCTGGGCTTGAAAGTAAGACACACCCAGTCCTCAATGCGATGCTATAATAACCGTGTGCCTTATACACACGCGACTTCCAAGCTTCAGCTTCTTCGTCTCGCAAGGTAATTTAGACTTAGGTTAGAGCAGGCAATCAATGCTTTAAAAACAAAGAAAACAATTTAAAAAAAAACACTTAATAGCACAACTGACACAGAATGGGTACTCAGAACATGCATAGAAGTCCTCTGTCACAGAAGCTATGGCAGAGAAGAAATGAGATGATGTTTACAAATAAGTTTGAGTCTAATAACTGTTTAACAGCCTTAAGTCAAAACAACCGAAATGTGTAGGTCGCAATCTCAGGCATAAGAAAATCAGAGACAGATTACTGTGGCATTTCCAGGGAGGGACTGATGCTTCTCTCTGGGAAGGGTCCTAAAACTACCTCGGTCATGTATCACGTGACGTGCCCTGATGTCTGGTTAGGAAGGAGACCTGGGCTGATGGTCTGAATCAGAGTGCCGCACCTCAGTCCTTCAGTGTTAGGGTAATGCGATTAATTGATCAACTGAGAATTACCAAAAAATATTTTGGGTAATTTTTGCAAATTTTTAACTTGCTAATCTTTTCTGTCTTACAATATTTAATGAATTGAATATATATGTGTATATATATACATATTAAATGACATTAGAGTTCTTATTCTGAGACTTAGCTTTTAAAAATGTTTCATTACTGTAAGGAAAGATGAAGAAGTTATGGGTTACGGGGCATTTAACAGCCTTTAATAGACTCTAAATTATACAGTATTTTTCCTTTCTTTCGTCTTTGCTCAGTCACATAATTTCCACATCTACTCTTTCTCTCAGACATGAGGCTCAGTTGTCTAGAAACCTTATCTTCTCAACATTTAACTGTCGTAAGCCAGGTAGCACACTAACTAGTTCTCTCTTCGGTGCACAAGAAGTGTTGAAATTTAAAGAAGAAAAAATATGTGCCTCCGTAATGTTAGAAAATAATTTCTTTGTATTCTCTTTAGCAACAGGCGCTCCAGCTGTCCAGTGAGAGCTGCTTCCCTTACTCCCATCAGGGTGCTGATGTGAAGTGTGGCCTTTCTCACTCTGCATTTGTGTTTCCCAGATACTGTGACTTCAGCCAGGTTTATACTCAAGTGGACAGAAGTAGACAGTTTCCTTTTCTTCAGTAGTTTTGAGTTTATGGACAGTTCCACTTTAATGCCAAATGCCTGGTTAAGGCGTTTTGAAAGCCGTGGTATCAAGTGGTTTTAACACCATTTCATGTGGAAAGCAATACAAGGATTGACCCTTACAATTCAAGGTTTCTATTAGATGAACAAACAAATTCTTAACATATCTGATAAGCTAAATTTTAAATTCTTATTCATGTCTTCTTTAGAATTTCCTAAGCCTGTGGTTTAAAACAACTAGCCTTAAGTCATAGAGAATATGTTTTCTGGAGATTTCAAACGCATCCTAATTCTAAATGACCTAAGGTAACTGTCTCTGGCAAACGTTTGCATATAATTTGTTACACTGTTTAACCTTCATTGTGAAAATGTAAATAAGCAGAAAAGTGAAAGTCCACTTCATCTTCATTATTTAAAAACATACACACACATTTTATTTGCCAGTGACTGCAGATAGAGACTCAGTAAAGAAATTTCTAATGTTAAGAAAACTGCAATTTAAAATATGTAGAAAAACGATTGTTTGTAAGTAAATAAATTTAAGATTTCACTTGCCCCATAGTGACCCTGTAGGTATCAGGGAATGTCCAATAAACCTAGACATTAATAACGTGTTTTGGGGCTTCCCTGGTGGCACAGTGGTTAAGAATCCACCTGCCAATGCAGGGGACACAGGTTCGAGCCCTGGTCCGGGGAGATCCCACATGCCGCGGAGCAACTAAGCCTTTGCGCCACAACTACTAGTCCTGCACTCTAGAGCCCGAGAGCCACAACTACTGAGCCCACATGCCACAACTACTGAAGTTCACGTGCCTAGAGCCCGTGCTCCGCAACAAGAGAAGCCACCACAATGAGAAGCCTGAACACCACAACAAGAGTAGCCCTTGCTCGCTGCAACTAGAGAAAGCCTGCGTGCAGCAACAAAGACCCAATGCAGCCAAAAATAAATAAATTATTTTTTTAAAAAAGAATGTGTTTTGTAAAATTGTGTCAACCCCCATAAAAGTGTAGCCACAGATAATATAATTCATCCAATGTTGCAGTTGTGGTTTATTGTTAAACCTGTTATTTTCCTTCCTCCTTTCACCTCCCAATCCATCCCAAACATGCCCTGACCTAAATGATGAATGAAGTTTAGGAAAGAACAGAAATTGTTTTAAATTTTAATGTTTGGGGGAGAGGCAAATATTTTTATATTTTAATAGAAGCAATTTCATGAAAGTTAATTATTCATATGAGTAAAGAGCCTGGTAATGTGACCACCAACCGAAAGAGCAAATCCCAAATCCCATCACTGGAGGCAGTTCCTACAAGAGGATTTGACATCCTCATGTTGCCTGTTGTCATCTACAGAGAGTTGAGGGCCACCAGCCCCCCGGGAGGGGGAGTTTGCTCAAGTACTAAGACTCATCTCTAACCTGCAGCCATGTGGGATCCTATAAGTGGGACACTGCGGCTTTGGGATCTTTTGCTTTTAAGCCTGAGGACAAAGGAAAAGGGAGCCGACATTGATCAGCCCAATGATTTGAGTCCCAGTCCCCTTAAAACCACAGTTACATTGTATTTATGGAAGTACTTAGCTTCCTGAATGTGGATCTATGCCAGATCATGGAAAAAGAAAGAAAATTCCCAAATCGTTTTCATAAATCAGGTGAAACATTGATCTGAAAAGTTCACAAAAATTGTACTGAAAAAAGCTCACATTGATTTCGCTTATGAATATTTTTGGAAAAGAATCTTAAATAAAATGTAAGCAAGCAGAAGCCATCAGTGCACCAGACGTGATTATAAAACAAAAACAAAACACAGAATATACTTGGTCCTTCTATTCCAGAAAGCCCTCTCTAATAATAGTTGACGTAATTTAAATAATTTGGTAGATGTTTAATGATAAATTTTTAATGTAACTAATTATCTGCAATTTAAGGAATAATACTTAGCATCCTTTACTGAGAATGTGGGTATATTGACAATTTTTTAATACAATACCTCTGTAGGCTAATAAAATGGGGCAAGAGTGTTACATGAAAGAAATCCCACATGTAGAGCTTTATCCATCATTCTCTACAGCCCTGTTCCTCCATTTTCCTATTTTAATGTCAAATTTTAAAAATCCACATCCTATGATAAGCCTCATTATGAAAATCAGCCCCTCCCCCGTGCCAATCCCAATTCAGTTTTTTCTGGCGTTTCCCTATTTCTAAATCATATTTTCATACTACTATTACTTGGCTCATCAATTATAGATATTAGCCTCGACTTCCTATTATGAAATATTAGAATTTCACTCCTGCAAAGCCCCACTTGCTAGCATCCTTCTTTTTGTCATTCTTTCGATATTGTTAAATATCTATTTTTCTTTAAATCAACATGCATTGCTTATATTTTACCACTATAGGCGTTGCTTACAACTGAGCCAAATATTGTGCTACATACTTGTTTGTCATCGTTGAGTAACTACTATTTTTCCTACTTCCACTGCCCTGCTGATGGCCTGTCTTCCTTTGCAAGAGAAGTTAATAAATTCGCCCAGACCAGCATCAAGTCCACCCCAGTTGGTTCTTCTTCTCCTGACCATTGGACTCTCTGTGCTGTTAGAAGGCCAACTCTTAAAAGCGTGCACTAAATCATCCTCAAAATATTGCTGTTCAGAAAAATTATTCTCAGATTTGAGATATGGTGTGAAATGATTGCATGAACCTTTAATATCAAGCTGGAGCAGTTTGCAGACACCTACCTCAGGGTCACCCCACTGTCTGTGGACACGTAACTTTGTCAAAACTTCACAGTCCTCTAAAGTTAAAATTAACTTGTAGAAAACTAATTACGGAACTCATTAGGAGCAGAAACTTTTTTAAAAAGTCATCCTTTTTCCTCCTTTTCTTCTTACTAGATCATTCCCATCAGTATATAAGCACGTGAAAAATAAATAAACAAGTATACAAACCCCTCCTGATCTCACTTCACTGCCATCATTCCACTTCTCTGCTCCTCTCTTCAGAAAATCTCCTCAAAAGGAGGAGTATATATATATATACTTACTGTCTTCCCACTTGCTCTTGAGCCTACTCAGATGAGCCTTCCCCCCAAGGTGATGAAATCCTGTAGACATTTCTTATCTTCCTTTTACAACTACACTTGGCAGTTGGTCACTTGCCCTTATGGAAACCACTTCATTTGGTTTCAAACACCACACAAGCCTCATTTTTCCTGGACCTCACTGGCTGCTGCTTTCATTTCCTTTACTGGTTACTTCTTGTCTCTCCACCTGCTAAATATCTGGGCAATGTGGAGCTCAGTCCCTGGGCCTATCGTCTGCCTACACTTACCCCCTCCTAAAGCAACAGGATGTGTGGATTTAAGTGTTATGTACCTGCCAACGACACCATGTTGCATTTAGCCTGGACACCTCTCCTGGACCCCTAACCTGTATATTGGACTGCCTATATCTCTACTTGGACATATGTCCAATAAACACTTAGCATGACCATGCCCAAAACAAAACTCCTGATTTTACACCACATCCATGGCCCCAGCTCAGGGCCCAAAATGCCTCCTTGAACAAAATTTTCCATATTCATAAACGGGAACTCCATCCTTCCTGTTGCTCAGGCCAAAACCCTTGAATTCTCCTTTAACTCATTCTTTATCCAATATCCAAGCCAAGTGCAAGACCTACCAGGTGTGCCATCAGGATGTGCCCAGAGCCAGCCTCATCTCACCACACTCCGTGCTCCCACCTGTACCCAAGACACACACAGTCCTGCCTACACTTCACAAATAATCCTCCTTACCTGTCACACTGCATGTGCCTTTGTCCCCTAGATTCCATTCTCAGAACAGCACCAGTGTGATCTTGTTGGCCTATAAGTCTGCTCAAAGCCATGAAAAATGCTTGCTTTCTCCATCAGCATAAAAGCCAAGCCCTTCAATGACTGAATGCTGAGTCCCACCTGCCCATCTATTACCCTCCTGACCTCCTTTCCACCTCATCCCTACACACTTCCCCTTTGGTCCTTCTTTCCCAGCCTCTGGCTTCCTTGCTGTTCCTCATAACACCAGCCACATCCTTGCCCTCACCCCCACCTTTGTTTCAATGCTGCATCTCCAGCATTGAGAACAGGGCCCTGGGCAGAAGCTTGATCAATATCTGCTGAAGGGAAGAACTAAAATATGAACAAATGTCCTTACTTTTCTAAGCATCGATCTCTAATTCTCTTCAAACTCTTCAATATAAATGCAAAACACCTCTTAATAAGGTCAAACACATTAGACAATTTATCTATTTCATATTTTCCCTCCCAGGAGGAAATGAAGATAAAAACAAATGTAAAAACTCCCCAGTTTACCCAGAAATCCCTTTCCTTTATCACTATTTTGACTTCAAAAGATGCTATTATTTTATAGAGAAGAAAAAAATGAGTGATGGCAGATATAAACAGTGCTCTGAAAGGTTTTCTTCCAGTTTGTATAGTTCTGTCAGAGTAAATTCACGGTTTGGGCACCTCAAATGAATCATAGCTTACTTTTAGCCTTCAATCATCCTATATATCATATTGGGAACAACCAATTCCTGGAAATAAGGAGAAGAATATTTTCTCCCTTTTTATATCACATTCCAGTTTTTAGGGAGTTTTTTTGTTTGTTTGCTTGTTTTGCTCATTACATTTAGAAAATATGTTATATCCTTTACAAGGCTTTTAATTAGTTACACAATCCTGGTAATTTAATCACACTATCTGGGCCGCAATTTTATATCCATACAATGAAAAGATTTGAACTATGCTAGTCTAAATCTGCTTCTGTGTATCATTCAATTTCCACAACAACCCAGCAAGTTAACACAACTGATTTTTTTGGTATCTATTTAAACAATAACTATCTGAGCTTGAATATTAAAGGTCACAAGGCCATGGAAAAAGCTATATTTAGAATCCAGTCTTCTAGGAAACCAACTTTACTGAAAAACAAAAATAAACAAACAAATCAACAATGACAACAAACATGGGAAGAGCATCTTTTTCACATTTAAATATTTGGATTATTTCTTTCCAATAAGCAGACCTACTATGTTCAAAAGTAGGAAATATTATTAATATAAAATGATGAAAAGATGAATTAGAGCAATATACAAGCATCAAGTATATGAACTCTCAACCACAGGACTGATACATTACCAATTGATTCAGACCGACTAAAACTCAGGTATGGAAAGCACTTGGAGAAAACAAGCAGGGCTTATCATTTAAAGGATACAGAAGTCAGCAGAGTCGGCAGGGACAGCAGGTAGAATAATTAGTATTTACTAGAACAGAGGTTCAAGCTTCTAGACCCCAAAATCACCACCCGAAATCACACAGTTATGCATACTGACAACGTCTGAGTAAGCAAATAACACATTGCATCTTAAGGAAGAGCAACTTTCTCCCTTCAAATCCATATATGATGTAAAATATATATCAAGTCTGAGGCCATTAGTTCTTCACATAGGCATGTAGTATCGATATGTGTCAGGGAGCAAGTTACCAAGGCCAGTTGTAAGTCACTGATGAACAATCATACAACAGGAGAATTGCACCAGATGCAAAAACAGTGCACAGAGTTGCTACCACAAGAGCAGATAAGAACTGAATTTTTCTCACTCCCAGGCTGATGCAGTGTTGTCCAAGCAAAGCTCTGAGCTTGGAATTGCACAACTGGAATTAGTTGTTTTACAGAACTCTCTGTAAATCATGCTGGTTGGTTCTGGCCCAGCTATAGGGCCTGTCGTATTAGAGTTCTCTGCTGGCAGGAAACATGAAGAAACTTGACTAACAAGGAAAAATGGAATGCTTTGGAAGTACTTGGTGTACCTTAAATAAATGAGAACAAGTCAAAACTGACTTCAGAAAGGAAGGGGGCAGCCCTAAAACTGTTTGACCCAAGGGATTTGAGCACTTATGTCTACACAAAAATCTGCACACAAATATTTATAGCAATTTTATTCATAATTTCCTGAAGTTAGAAGCAACCAAGATGTCCTTCAGTAGGTAATGGATAAATAAATTGTGGTCTATCCAGACAATGGATTATTATTCAGTGTTAAAAAGAAATGAGCCATCAAGCCATGAAAAGACATGGAGGAAATCTAACTACATACTGTTAAGTGAAAGAAGCCAATCTGAAAAGGCTACATCCTGCATGGTTCCAACTCTATGACATTCTGGAAAAGGCAAAACTATGGAGACAGGAAAAAGACTGGTGGCTGCCAAGGGCTGAAGTAGGGAAAGATGAATACGTAGAGCACAGAAGATTTTTAGGACAATGAAAATACGCTTTAAAATATTGATACCATAATGGTGACTATATATCATTATACATTTGTCCAACCCATAGACTGTACAACACCAAGAGTGAGCCGTCAGGTAAACTATGGACTTTGGGTGATGATGACGTGTCCATGTAGGCTCATCAGTTGTAACAAATCTACTATCTGGCGGGGGATGTTGGTAATGGGGAGGCTCTGTTGGGCGGGGGGTAGGGGTAAGTGGGAAATCTCTGCACCTTCCTCTTAATTTTTACTGTAAACCTAAAACTGCTTTACAAAAAACAAGTCTTTTTTAAATAAACATAAATATAAATGCTAAGGACAGAATAATTTTAAAGAGCAAACACAGATTCTTCTTGGGTAAACCAGTTTATAAAGGATTGAAGTCATTCAACCAGGACACAAAAGGGGCAAACAATGTGTCTTTATAAATATAGAATGGGATGTGTGTATACCTATTTATTAAATCTCTGTTGTGTGCACACATTATGGTAGGTTCTGAGTTTCTAATGCGCTTGAACCTGTGCTCGTAATACTGAATGCTTCAGGGCTTCAGATATATGACCCGGGTAAAACAGGGCTTACAGAGAAAGGGAGGAAAAAAACCCAACGGGCATGTATATTTACAATAAACTTCAGGGTAGATACCACCTTTCAGTTATTCAATGAGATATC
Source organism: Tursiops truncatus (assembly GCF_011762595.2). Taxonomy (NCBI): domain Eukaryota; kingdom Metazoa; phylum Chordata; class Mammalia; order Artiodactyla; family Delphinidae; genus Tursiops; species Tursiops truncatus. The sequence continues at coordinate 150,480,760 of NC_047035.1, forward strand.
TTTGTCTCGGTGGGAAATTCTATTTTTTACACTGTTATCATTTCACTGACAATAATCCTGTTGAGATCAATGAACTAACAGCACAGGAAATTATAGACAGGAACTTTGGATTATAAGTTCACCACATGACAAAAATGAATTTGCTTTCATTTTTTGTATAGTCTATTTCTAGACATTTTTACCAATTTTTGCTGAAATGGTTATGAGAGTAGAATTGGTAATGCAGTGAAACTCAAATTTATCTAAAGTTTATGTGCTTTGCTGTTAGTATCATTTAAATTTCTGAGATCAAATTTGGCTCAATATTATTTTTTACAAGCCACAAAAAGTAGGTGCTTCACATGCTCTGAAAAACTAATACTCAAAATGTGACCCCATTTTTTGTCCAACCACATGTAATCTGTTTGACTCTACTAAAGTGAAGAATGATATAATCTGGCCAGACCAGTGTTGGGGTAATGAAAGTAATTATATAATATTAAGGATGTGCTATTTAGGATAACAAACAGATTATAGGTATAGAACGTGCATCCCAGTTGGTAACAGAGCCCCAATGGACCTTGACAAAACTGGCAAGATAAGTCCTCATTAAAGCAAGATAAATTATTTAGCTAATACAAATAAGTTAAATTTAAGTAGAACTCCACATAAACCCACACACATCACATTAAACTTTTAGCATTGATTTATGTGTTCTAATTTTAGTAAACATTGGCAGAATTAGAAAGGAGAGCCTACCATATGGGAAAACCTAGTTAAGCCTTGGATGTTCAGGAGTCAATAACATACAATCCTGCTTTCAAAGAGTTGGATAAAGCAAATTAGTACACAAGCTGTCATAATTATTAAGTCAATCTGAAAACTAATTTTATGAGGGGCAACTAAACAAAATTTTGCCCAGGTGAAGACAATGAAGGCTTACAGGGCTATAACATCTAACAGGGACCACTAGGGCATAAGTCCCACAAGAACGGGAAACATCTCTGTGCTTTTCACCAATATCATCCAAGTACCTTACTTTGAATGCAGCACATAATAAGTATTAATTTAATATACAAATATATAGAATTAACAGGACCTAGTCATAGATTGGATGTGGGTGTTGAGTGACTGGAAAGATGTACTGGGAGGAATTAAGAATGATACAAGCTTTCCAACCTAAGTGTCCATCAACAGATGAATGAATAAAGAAAATGTGGCACATATATACAATGGAATATTACTCAGCCATAAAAAAAACGAAATTGAGCTATTTGTAGTGAGGTGGATGGACCTAGAGTCTGTCATACAGAGTGAAGTCAGTCAGAAAGAGAAAAACAAATACCATATACTAACACATATATATATGGAATCTAAAAAAAAAAAAAATAGTTCTGAAGAACCTAGGGGCAAGACAGGAATAAAGATGCAGACATAGAGAATGGACTTGACACAGGGAGGGGGAAGGGTAAGCTGGGACAAAGTGAGAGAGTAGCGTAGACATATATGCACTACTAAATGTAAAATAGATAGCTAGTGGGAAGCAGCTGCATAACCCAAGAAGATCAGCTGGGTACTTTGTGACCAACTAGAGGGGTGGGATAGGGAGGGTGGGAGGGAGACACAAGAGGGAAGGGATATGGTGATATATGTATACATATAGCTGATTCACTTTGTTATACAGCAGAAACTAACACACCATTGTAAAGCAACTATACTCCAATAAAGTTGTTAAAAAATAAAAAAAGAATGATACAGGCTTCCCACCCTAAGCAAGAATTCTCCCCACACCTTCAGGGACTATTAACTTTGAACTTGAACACCATGAGTGCTCACTACTTGCCAAGGCTTCCTAATTCATTGTTGGGCTAGAACAGATATGTTTCTTAAACTTTTTGATCCATCCTCTTTAATCTTTATCATTCTTCTTAAACCAGTCTCCTATAGAAACACACACAAAGATATCCACTAACCTGCACCCTCTTCTCCATTACACTATTAAATATTTTGAACACTTATTAGTCCCTATCAGCAGTTTTCTCTTCCTAATATAACATAGCCATTTTCTTTACCCATACTGTATCTTTCTAAATCTCTTGCCATTAGTCTTTTTTTTTTCTTAATTTGAAGGCACCACATTCTATTAGTCATCTAAGTTTAAAGCCTTATGGATTCTTAAAATTTCTGTTCTCAGCATTGACATAAATTATTCTCCAAATTATCTTAATTATGTCTACACACTCATCCTGTAGAACAGTGCTTGAGATTTCATATAAGTTCGCTCTGTTCTCACAAGTTTATGTTTTCTTGCCAGGTTACTATACCCATGCATTCTCTTTCTTGAATATTCTTCATTAATAGCTGACATAAGCTGTGCCCACCACTTCTATTAAGTGCACACAGTTGAATTATGGATACACAGGGAGAGATTATGAGAACCTTACTACTCTGGCATCATAGGGGGGTTTCTCTACTTGGTGACATTAGCCAAACCTTAATTTGAATATGCTAGGATGCTTTATATTTGTGGGAACAGAGATTAAGAATAGAGGAATAACATTTCCAAATTACCTCCTATGATGAGATACTAAAATGACATCCTTGTTCAACACTTAAAGATTTTTCTTTTAATATTTTAAGGATGCATAATCTGGGGTGTGACAGAAGGAGCAATGCACCCTGGGTCCCTTTGCTGGGTGAGAGAACCAGTAGGGCTAGTTCACCTTGACGTGATGCACCTCAGTCAAGTGGCTAGTCTAGTGAACAAGCCCACAGAGCAAAGAGAATTCAGTGCTATTTGATAAAGAATGGCTTTGTGAGCGCTTTTCTCTCCAAACAGCAGGATTACAGAAAATAACAGGCTGTGGTGTGTTTCTTTCCTAGAGGCACCAGAAATAGTTCTTTTGTCATCAGTCTTCCTGGAGCTAAAAAGTGAGTCCATAGAAATTAGAAGCAACTCAAAGCTTGTCTGGATTCTCCTGGCAGGGATGCTGTTGAGGGCAAATGAACTGTCTCTGCTGCTGATCATAAGCTACGTGCAAGATGGGGGAAGGAGGAATTTAGAATAACCCATTTCTTAGCAAAGACAAAAAGGGAAGAGCAAAGAAAAAGAAGAAATTGGAATAAAAGATAAAAGGCAACACTGGCTCTGCCCCCTCTTTCTTCCATCCTAAACACAAAGAGTGTCGCATTCCCCTCCAGGTTTGGTTTGCTTCCCACTTGCGCACATGTCAGAGGTAGAAGGAAAACAATTTAAACAATGTCCTCCAGCAGGCCGATCAATAGAATTAGCTAATTTTAAATGTTAATGCATTCCATTCCTGGCAACGGAAAGACATTCCAATGCTTCAATTTTTTTTTTTATCCTCATCTTAGATGAACCAAAAGATGGAAAACCTGTCTAACATGGAAGGTATCCTCTGTATAGACTTAAAAATGAAAATAAGATATAAAAAGAAAAATTTGCTTATGAAGAAAACTCAATCTCGCTGGCTTTCAGTGCCAGCATTTTTTCCAGCAAACATACAAGGTTGTTGTCTCAGAGAATAAGAAGGGTGTGACCAGATGACACCAGCAGGAAGAAAAGCTCTAGATTTTTTATTCTGACTCTGCATTTCTTATTTTCAGACATTCCTACACATTTTCATGCATTTCCTTTAAACGTCTCATAATTAAGGATTAAAGAGCCAAGGCCTCGCATGTGTGTTGGCTTCTTACTTCTCAGGAACCCAGACGGGTGGAAGTACCACCATCCAGCATCTCCCCAGCTGTACCCCCATCTGCTATAGGAAGAGAGAAGCATGGGTTTTTCATGGTTTTACCCAGAAAGGAAGCACACACGCCCCACTTATATTTTATTGTCAGGACAAAACATATCGTATTAAAATTACTACTAGAGACAATATTAATGCTACCCTTGATCACTCCACATGGTTGAGGCTCCCTCAGTGAATGGTGGCCACATTCCAAGAGCAAGAATCCTGAGAGACAGAAAGAGATAGAGAGAGAGAGAGAGAGAGAGAGAGATGACTGTCCTCTAGGAGCTAGTTTCAGAAATCACTCAGTATCATCTCAATCTCATTCTTTTCATCCCTAAGACCATATTCAAGAAGAAAGGAATTAGATTCCATCTCTTGATGGAAAGATGATCAGAGTTGGCCGACATGTTTTTAATGCAGCACAGCAGAGGTGAAGAGTTGCTTGAAAGTGAGAACACTATCTCGCACTTAAATGTCATCACATGGACACCTCATGGTATTTTGGTTCACCCAAGGTTGATTCCTGGAATTTCTTAAGCAGTAGAATCATGACCATTTAAGACTTGGTATGATGAATATTTTCCATCCATTTTCAAACATTCCAGTTCTGATATATCTCAGTCAAAAGAACTGACCCAGGCAGCTGTTCTGAAAGCAAGGCTGTGAGTGGACAGATGGTGGTAGGGGTTCTGGGTGGGGGTGAGTGACAGTGGGCATCCTGCCTCCTATCTGAGCCCCAAGAAGGACAGTCAGCCAGAAATCAGGCCCACGGAAGATCTGGAACCACTCAATGATCATTTAAAATTGATAAAGAATTTTCCAAATTTGGATCCCATACAACAAATCTGATGGAGGTACTGCATGTATTTCAAATACAGAAATTCAGAACTACAGATACCTATCCCTACCATGAATGCTTGGCCAAACTTTAAAAAAAAAACAAAAACAGACACAAACTGAATCTTTATTGGGAAGAAAAATCCCATAATTGTTCATTGATCTATAAACACAGAGCACTTCTCTGTACCCCTTCATTGGTATCTATGACTCAGGGAAATTATGCCACAACTATGTTAATTTAAAATTTCCCTACTACACGTCCAGCAATTTAAGCCATGTAAATATATATATAAAATATCTTCCACTGAATATTGCTAGTAATTTGTGTTATGTTAAATGAAAAATGTAAAGTAGTTGGATATTTTATCACAATGACCACAATTTTGCTTATGACAGCTAATAATAATTTTGAAACATTTGATGTCTGGAGAAAGACATGTAGAAGTAACATAAAAATAATACTAGAAATTAGGATGTAGATCAGAAATTATTATCGGAGGTTTGAGCACCTAATATAAAAATTATCATGATTTATCCATCCTGGAAGGTAAATTTAGTAGGTGTTTTAGGTAACATACCATAGTTTTGATTCAAATTTCAGTGAATGTATACAACTGCCCAGGGTTGCCAAACACAATGAAACTGTCAAAATGGAACAAAATGAAAACGTTAAAAAAATACATGTGATTCCAAAATGATGACATTAATATTCGTATTCATTAAACAGTTTCAAACTAAAGTGTGGGCCCTGGTACAACAGACTTTCTTCCCAGATTTCATAATCGAATATACACAACTTATTTTTACTTCTGGAAGTCTCTTGCTTTAAATGGAAATGCACGTGTGTTCTTGTGCCATTGTTTTAAGGAATGGGATTTCCCTGATCTTTATTTACTTTGGAAACATCAGCAGGAATACAAATGGGTATTTAGGAGTGGAGATACTAGTTCATATGAGTCATGGTTTACAGGTTAGCCATCCGTAGTTTTAACTGTATTATCTACATCCTTAGCGTTGAAGACAACAACAAAATTCAATTGATTTCGTGCTACTGTGTACACATATTCACTCATTCAAGGTATACTTACTGAGCACCACTGGATGCCAAACCAGCAGTGTACAGTCCAGCAATGGAGACAAACAAATTGATCACTATATTCCTGTAGGAAATACTGATGCATACTGATAATACTATAATACTGATACATATAATACCATATGCTGGTGGTTGATAGAGGAGGCATGGTTTGTGGATCAGGGAAGATTTCAGAGAACATAATGTCTAAACTTAAAATGTTGACGACCAGACTGGAAAGGTACAGCTTACTCAAGGACTATCAGAGGACCACTGCAGTCCAGAATATTGCACCAAGTTTATGAAATATTCTAAGCCACTTGTACTCACTTCAACAATCCATCAAGTTCCCCATCATTTATGAGCGTGGTTCATGGCCCCCCAAACAATTACAAAACATCAAAGATCACCGATCACAGATGATCATAGCAAAAATGATAATAATGAAAACTTTTGAAATATTGCTGGAATTACCGAAATGTGACACAGAGCCCCACAAAGGGAGCAGATGCTCTTGGAAAAAATGGTGCTGATAGACTTGCTGGATGCAGGGTTGCCTCCAACCTTCAATTTGTAAGAAATGCAATATCTGCAAAACAAAATAAAAGGTCTGCCTGTATTGTTCGTCATGCAGAAAATGCATACATTCTTTTTTTTGTAAGTTTTATTGAAGTATAGTTGATTTAATACAATGTTGTGTTAATTTCTGCTGTACAGCAAAGTGATTCAGTTATACATACATATATATATTCTTTTTCATATTCTTTCCATTATGGTTTATCACAAGATATTGAATATAGTTCCCTGCACTTTACTGTAGAACCTTGTTGTTTATCCATTCTATATATAATAGTTAGAAAATGCATGAAAATGCATTTCATTGTGAAATGAAAGAGCCATGTGGGATTCATAAATCTCTTTGCCAAATAATTTTAGCCCTTAGAAAGTATTTGCTTTACTTAAATGCACAACACAGTTTCTGTCTTCTATCTCATCAGACCATTTTCTTCCCACCCCCAGCCCGGACCTTTTTTTTTATTCTTTTACTTCCAGAGTAAGACTGACTGATAGAATTCTTAGGTTCCCACTCAAGCTGTCTTTTGAGTGTAACCACCATCTTTGAGTCATTTGAGCGGAACACAAATGAATAAGCAGCCCTGGGATTGAGTGACATTTAATAAAAAATACTATTTGTTTAACCTGATTGCGATGTTGTCTGAATCATAAAAATACTGAGCTTCATGGTGGCTGCCAGGCGCTATTATCTGGTACTTGATTTTAAGTGACATCTGTGGGATTATTATGGATATTGATGTTTTCTTTTTCTTTCTTATATTAATACCACAAAAAGTAAAAAGGATTCAGACTGTTGACATCAATGAGTATTCTAGGAATGAAATATTAAATGATTTTAGGAGAAATGTGGCTTTTATGCTAGGAAGCATGACACATTATAGACCTCTCTATCACTGTAATCAGTCCCCTGACATGAAAATGATAAGGCTGCACATGCAATGTCTATTTCCATCTCAGGCATAATGCTTTAGGTGAAAACAGAAGGCAGAAGGTTCATCAGTGGAAAGAAAGTGCATTCTGGAAAGATGTTTGTTTTAATATTTGAATTTGCTTTGCAAGGCTATGCACCCCTTGGCTAATCTAGAGGTTGTTTTGGCAAGTCTGTCACCTGAAGTGTGTGACTAGTCCCGATTCTGACTCAATAGATAGAGGAAGATCAACCTGTTCACAAAATATTCATTTCATGGTTGAGAAGCTCTCTGGATCACCATTCTCTTCTACTTTCTAACGTTCTGAATATACTGCACAATTCAAGAGCTCCATTTCAGCTTATGTTTTCATTTTATTTTCCATTTTTTTCCCTCTGATTTCCCAGGACCTCTGTGGTTCCTTGATTAAAACTGGAGTGATTGCTCCTCAGTATTTACTCAAAGGGATTGAAAACATATGTTAATTCAAAAACCTGCACATGAAGGTTTATAGCAGCTTTATTCATCATTTCCAAAACCTGGAAACAACCAAGATGTCCTTCAGTAGGTGAGTGGATAAACTGTGGCACATCCAGACAATGGAATATTATTCACTGATAAAAAGAAATGAACTATCAAGCCATGAAAGACAGGGAGGAACCTTAAATGCCTATTGCTAAGTGAAAGAAGCCAATCTGAAAAGGCTACAGACTGTATGATTCTAACTCTGTGACATTCAGGAAAAGGCAAAACTACAGAGACAGTGAAAAGATCAGTGGTTGCCAGGGGTTGAGGGGGAAGGAAGGATGAATATCCTATCCAAAGAGGATTTTTAGGGCAGTGAAACTACTATTTCTGTGAACCTAAAACAACTCAAAAAATAACATCTTTCAAAAGAAATCCAGAGTAACTGGGAAAACTGAGTGTAACTTCTTATGTGATGTGAACATTGGCATTCTTTTAGGATTGAGAATGTAATGTAAGTTTATTTCTGTTTTGTATATAAGCTCATTTGTAGCATTTTTTTTTTTTAGATTCCACATATTAGTGATATCATATGATACTTGTCTTTCTCTCTCTTACTTACTTCACTTAGTCTGATAATCTCTAGGTCCATTCATGTTGCTGCAAATGGCATTATTTCACTATTTTGATGGCTGAGTAATATTCCATTGTATATATGTGTCACATCTTCTTTATCCATTCATCTGTTGATGGACTTATGTTGCTTCCATATCTTGGCTGCTATAAATAGTGCTGCTATGAATGTTGCAGTGCATGTGTCTTTTCAAATTAGTGTTTTTGGGTTTTGTTTTGTTTTGTTTTGATACATGTCCAGGAGTGGGATTGCTGGATCATGTGGTAGCTCTATTTTTAGTTTTTAAGGAACCTCCATACTGTTCTCCATAGTCAGCCAGCTTTCACTACTTTATATGCCCAGAATCTATCCTCCTAACTTCTGTTGTCTAGTCTTCTGTTTCCATAATGATGCAGATTGGGAAACAAAATAATCTGCGGGGCATCACAGACTGAGGGTCTCTCATACCAGTAAAATAAGAAGCTCTGAGCTCGGTCTTTGTGATACAAAGGAGGTTGAATACTCCCTATATAGTGGAGGTTGCCGGGAAGAAATAAAAGTATTGCTCTCATCAGTTTTTATTTATTAATTTCCTTTTAGGAACTATGTAAAACTGTGGACCTAAAATTGAAGGTGAAGGGTACTTCATTAATAAAAAGTAAATAAAGAAAACAAGAAAGAAAGTTGCAGCTAGATAACTGAGAAATAACAGTGTTTCATTAACACCACTAGAAATTCTGTGGCTATGATGGTAGCTCATAGACACAATGGCATTGTAAAATCATACAAGACTCCTTTTAGCCACCAATTTGCTTCACAACCAATAATTAAAAGATGAGGAAATTCCATCTGTCGTCACTGTGTGATGCCTCAGGCCCCACCCTGAGGTTTTAGGCTCTGCACAACACTGAGGCAGCCACAGGATCCAGGATCCAGGGTCTGAACCTTCTACATGAATTTTAAGGTATTAAAGGACTTACCTACACTTTAATTGCAAGGACTTATTTTAAATTTAAATGGAATCTTAGAGCCATTGATAACATCATCTTTTTGCCCACTCTACTCAATGGATGCCTGGAAGAGCACAAGAAGTGTTCAAAGAGGAAGTAAGGGGCAGAGTCTTATGAATGATCTATGCAAAAGCTTTGGAATTACAGTGATAGCTTTTCAATCCTACCAAATTTGCTCCAGAAGGAGTATGAAACCAAAACTATAGACAATTGGGAGATATCAAAAGCTATTAAGTGGAAATGAGATCAGATCTGTATTTTTGGAAGACAGTGCCATCCTTAGGTGACTGGATTTTTTTTTTTCTTTTTTTCTTCTGCACTCAGCAGTGTGCACCTTCTTCCCTAACTACCTTCCTTATAGTCTCTAAATTTGACCACCTTGCTTAACTCCCAACCTGGGACATTAATTTCATCTGGCCCCTTCATTCTGGCTCATATTTTTGTCCTGGAAATTATCTTTCTTCAGATCTTAATACTCCAGGAACTCTCCACTCTTCTCTGAGATTAGCTTTCACTCCAACACAAATGTATAATTAGAAAGCAACTTTATTTCTATTTAGATCGCTCCTGCCTCAACTGAAGATACCTAATATTTCAGGCACATCAGGCTATTTAGCACAAACAGCCATTTTCTTTTGTATAAATTTAGTTCCTTTATTTCAGTTTTTTTGCTCTTAAAATATATTGCTCTGAGAAAATGTAAACAAAATTATACTAAATCCACTTCTCTCCATTGGCACATACATTTTAACTTAAATGAATAACACCAGACCCTCTTAGTGGCTCTGTTTAAATTGTTGGCAAGATCAAAACTACTTCAATAAACAATTTCAGGAAATACAAAAATCTAAGGATAATATAGTTTATAATTATCGAAAACTATACTCACCTATTCTGCCAATGGACATTCAGTTGATTTCCATTTTTTTCACTATTTTAACCCTTCTGCATCACTTTATTGACAGATAAAAATTTACCTTCTGTGAATAGCTCTTCTTATCCTTCAACTTTTTTTCCATTTTTTGGTCTTTTTCTTAGAGATGTAGGAGAGCTTTAAATAGTTTGATTGCTAATATTTTATAGATTATTTGCACAGTCAATCTATTTATTCTTCCCATCTGTGGCTTGTTTGTTATTTTGGAACATTTGATCAAATATCTAATATATTAATTTTTGTTTATTGATAGATAAATTGATTGTATTCATGATTTTTTTCCTTAAATATTTGGTTTAAGTAATTCTTTTCTCCCTTGTGGACATAGATAGACAGCTTTACTTTTCTTCTACAGTTTTAACATTTTGCTTTTTACTTGTAGTTCCAAATAAAAGGTTTTTTTAGTACCATTTACTTTTCCACATGGATATCTGATTTCCAGTAACATTTATTGAATGAGAAGCAATTCTTTTTTTTTAATCCATTTTATACACATCACCGTATACATGCCAATCCCAATCTCCCAATTCATCACACCACAACCCACACCCCCCACGACTTTCCCCCCTTGGTGTCCATATGTTTTTTCTCAACTTCTGTGTCTCAATTTCTGCTCTGCAAACCTGTTCATCTGTAGCATTTTCTAGGTTCACATATATGCGTTAATATACGATATTTGTTTTTCTCTTTCTGACTTAGTTCACTCTGTATGACAGTCTCTAGATGCATCCACGTCTCTACAAATGACCAAATTTCGTTGCTTTTTATGGCTGAGTAATATTCCATTGTATATATGTACCACATCTTCTTTATCCATTCATCTGTCGATGGTTATTTAGGTTGCTTCCAAGACCTGGCTATTGTAAATAGTGCTGCAATGAACATTGGGGTGCATGTGTCCTTTTGAATTATGGTTTTCCCTGGGTATATGCACAGTAGTGAGATTGCTGGGTCATATGGTAATTCTATTCTTAGTTCTTTAAGGAACCTCCATACCGTTCTCCATAGTAGCTGTACCAAGTTACATTCCCCCCAAAGTGCAAGACGGTTCCCTTTTCTCCACACCCTCTCCAGCATTTGTTGTTTGTAGATTTTCTGATGACGCCCATTCTAATTGGTGTGAGGTGATACCTCATTGTAGCTTTGATTTGCATTTCTCTAATAATTAGTGATGTTGAGCAGCTTTTCATGTGCTTCATGGCCATCTGTATGTCTTCTTTGGAGAAATGTCTATTTAGGTCTTCTGCCCATTTTTGGATTGGGTTGTTTGTTTTTTTAATATTCAGCTGCATAAGCTGTTTATATATTTTGGAGTTTCATCCTTTGTCCAATGATTCATTTGCAAATATTTCTCCCATTCTGAGGGTTATCTTTTCGTCGTGTTTATGGTTTCCTTTGCTGTGCAAAAGCTTTTAAGTTTCCCATTTGTTTATTTTTGTTTAGATCCCATTAGGTCCCATTTGTTTATTTTTGTTTTTATTTCCATTTCTCTAGGAGGTGGATCAAAAAATATCTTGCTGTGATTTATGTCAAACAGTGTTCTTCCTATGTTTTCCTCTAAGAGTTTCATAGTCCCCAGTCTTATATTTAGGTCTCTAATCCATTTTGAGCTTATTTTTGTGTATGGTGTTAGGGAGTGTTTTAATTTCATTCTTTTACATATAGCTGTCCACTTTTCCCAGCACCACTTATTGAAGAGACTGTATTTTCTCCATTGTATATCCTTGCCTCCTTTGTCATACATTAGTTGTCCATATGTGCGTGGGTTTATCTCTGGGCTTTCTATCCTGTTCCATTGATCTATATTTCTGTTTTTGTGCCAGTACCATATTTTCTTGATTACTGTAGCTTTGTAATATAGTCTGAAGCCAGGGAGTCTGATTCCTCCAGCTCCATTTTTTTCCCTCAAGATGGCTGTGGCTATTTGGGGTCTTTTGTGTCTCCATACAAACTTTAAGATATTTTGTTCGAGTTCTGTAAAAAATGCCATTGGTAATTTGATAGGGATTGCATTGAATCTGTAGATTGCTTTGGGTAGTATAGTCATTTTCAAAATATTGATTCTTCCAATCCAAGAACATTGTCTATCTCTCCATCTGTTGGTATCATCTTCAATGTCTTTCATCACTGTCTTATCGTTTTCTGCATAGAGGTCTTTTGTCTCCTTAGGTAGGTTTATTCCTAGGTATTTTATTCTTTTTGTTGCAACGGTAAATGGGAGTGTTTCCTTAATTTCTCTTTCAGATTTTTCATCATTCGTGTATAGGAATGCAAGAGATTTCTGTGCATTAATTTTGTATCCTGCAACTTTACGAAATTCATTGATTAGCTCTAGTAGTTTTCTGGTGGCAACTTTAGGATTCTGTATGTATAGTATCATGTCATCTGCGAACAGTGACAGTTTTACTTCTTCTTTTCCAATTTGTATTCCTTTTATTTCTTTTTCTTCCCTGATTGCCATGGCTAGGACTTCCAAAACTATCTAGAATAATAGTGGTGAGAGTGGACATCCTTGTCTTATTCCTGATCTTAGAGGAAATGCTTTCAGTTTTTCACCATTGAGAATGATGTTTGCTGTGGGTTTGTCATATATGGCCTTTATTATTTTGAGGTAGGTTCCCTCTTTGCCCACTTTCTGGAGAGTTTTTATCATAAATGGGTGTTGAATTTTGTCAAAAGCTTTTTCTACATCTGTTGAGATAATTATATGCTTTTTATTCTTAACTTTGTTAATACGGTTTATCACATTGATTGATTTGCATATATTGAAGAATCCTTGCATCTCTGGGATAAATCCCACTCGATCATGGTGTATGATCCTTTTAATGTGTTGTTGGATTCTGTTTGCTAGTATGCTGTTGAGGATTTTTGCATCTATATTCGTCAGTGATATTATTCTGTAATTTTCTTTTTTGTAGTATCTTTGGTTTTGGTATCAGGGTGATGGTGGCCTCATAGAATGAGTTTGGGAGTGTTCTTTCCTCTGCAATTTTTTGCAAGACTTCGAGAGGATGCGTGTTAGCTCTTCTATAAATGTTTGATAGAATACACCTGTGAAGTCATCTGGTCCTGAACTTTTGTTTGTTGGAAGATTTTTCATCACAGTTTCAATTTCATTACTTGTGAATGTTCATATTTTCTGTTCATATTTTCTATTTCTTCCTGGTTCAGTCTTGGAAGGTTATACCTTTCTAAGAGTTTGTCCATTTCTTCCAGGTGGTCCATTTTATTGGCATAGAGTTTCTTGTAGTGGTCTCTTAGGATGCTTTGAATTTCTGCGGTGTCTGTTGTAACTTCTCCTCTTTCATTTCTAATTTTATTGATTTGAGTCCTCACCCTCTTTTTCTTGATGAGTCTGGCTAATGGTTTATCAATTTTGTTTATCCTCTCAAAGAACCAGCTTTGGGCTTCCCTGGTGGCACAGTGGTTGAGAGTCCGCCTACCGATGCAGGGGACACAGGTTCGTGCCCTGGTCCGGGAAGATCTCACATGCCGCAGAGCAGCTGGGCCTGTGAGCCATGGCCACTGAGCCTGTGTGTCCAGAGCCTGTGCTCCACAATGGGAGAGACCACAACAGTGAGAGGCCCGTGTACCGCACAAAAAAAAAAAAAAAAAAAAAGAACCAGCTTTTAGTTTTATTGATCTTTGCTATTGTTTTCTTTGTTTCTATTTCATTTATTTCTGCTCTAATCGTTATGATTTCTTTCCTCTACTAACTTTGGCTTTTGTTTTTCTTCTTTCTCTAGTTCGTTTAGGTGTAGCATTAGATTGTTTATTTGAGATTTTTCTTGTTTCTTGACCTAGGCTTTTATAGCTCTAAACTTCCCTCTTAGAACTGCTTTTCCTGCATCCCATATGTTTTGGATTGTTGTGTTTTCATTGTCATTTTTCTCTGGGTATTTTTTGATTTCCTCTTTGATTTCTTCAGTTATCTCTTGGTTATTTAGTAACGTATTGTTTAGCCTCCATGTGTTTGTGTTTTTTATGTTTTTGTAATTGATTTCTGTAATTGATTTCTAATCTCATAGTGTTGTGGTCAGCAAAGATGCTTGATATGATTTCATTTTTCTTAAATTTACTGAGGCTTGATTTGTGACCCAAGATGTGATCTATCCTGGAGAATGTTCCATGCTCACTTGAAAAGAAAGTGTAATCTGCTGTTTTGGGGTGGAATGTCCTATAAATATCAATTAAATCTATCTGGTCTATTGTGTCATTTAAAGCTTGTGTTTCCTTATTAATTTTCTGTTTGGATGATCTCTCCATTGGTGTAATTGAGGTGTTAAAGTCCTCCACTATTATTGTGTTACTGTCGATTTCCTCTTTTAGAGCTATTAGCAGTTGCCTTATATACTGAGGTGCTCCTATGTTGGGTGCATATATATTCATAACTGTTATATCTTCTTCTTGGATTGATCCCTTGATCATTGTGTAGTGTCCTTCCTTGTCTCTTGTAACATTCTTTATTTTAAAGTCTATTTTATCTGATATGAGTATTGCTACTCCAGCTTTCTTTTGATTTCCATTTGCATGGATTATCTTTTTACATCTCCTCACTTTCAGTCTCTATGTGTCCCTAGGTCTGAAGTGCGTCTCCTGTAGACAGCATATATATGGATCTTGTTTTTGTATCCATTCAGCAAGGCTGTGTCTTTTGGTTGGAGCATTTAATCCATTCACGTTTAAGGTAATTATTGATATGTATGTCCCTATGACCATTTTCTAGATTGTTTTGGGTTTGTTTTTGTAGGTCCTTTTCTTCTCTTGTGTTTCCCACTTGGAGAAGTTCTTTTAGCATTTGTTGTAGAGCGGTTTGGTGGTGCTGAATTCTCTTAGCTTTTGCTTGTCTGTAAAGCTTTTGATTTCTCCATTGCATCTGAATGAGATCCATGCTGGGTAGAGTAATCTTGGTTGTAGGTTCTTCCCTTTCATCACTTTAAGTATATCATGACACTTCCTTCTGGCTTGTAGAGTTTCTGCTGAGAAATCAGCTGTTAACCTTATGGGAGTTCCCTTGTATGCTATTTGTCATTTTTCCCTTGGGGCTTTCAATAATTTTTCTTTGTCTTTAATTTTTGTGAATCTGATTACTATTTATCTCAGCGTGTTTCTCCTTGGGTTTATCCTGCCTGGGACTCTCCACACTTCCTTGACTTGGGTGGCTATTTCCTTTCCCATGTTAGGGAAATTTTTGACTATAATCTCTTCAAATATTTTCTCGGGTCTTCCTCTCTCTTTTCTGCTTCTGGGACCCCTATCATGCAAATATTTTTGCGTTTAATGTTGTCCCAGACGTCTCTTAGGCTGTCTTCATTTCTTTTCATTCTTTTTTCTTTATTCTGTTCTGCAGCAGTGAATTCCACCATTCTGTCTTCCAGGTCACTTATCCATTCTTCTGCCTCAGTTATTCTGCTATTGATTCCTTCCAGTGTATTTTTCATTTCAGTTATTGTATTGTTCATCTCTGTTTGTTCTTTAATTCTTCTAGATCTTTGTTAAACATTTCTTGCATTTTCTCAATATTTGCCTCCATTCTTTTTCCGAGGTCCTGGATCATCTTCACTATCATTATTCTGAATTCTTTTTCTGGAAGATTGCTTATCTCCATTTCATTTAGTTGTTTTTCTGGGGTTTTATCTTGTTCCTTCATCTGGTACATAGCCCTCTGCCTTTTCATCTTGTCTATCTTTCTGTGAATGTGGTTTTTGTTCCACATGCTGCAGGATTGTAGTTCTTGATTCTGCTGTCTGCCGTCCGGTGGATGAGCCTATCTAAGAGGATTGTCGAGAAGCTAATCTTTTTTAATCCACAAGAGTACCTAACAAATTCTCTGGCAGAACCTGATGTTAACTGAATTAAGTTGATTTTGATTAAATTAATTGGCCCGATGGTTATGGGGAGGCCTTACAAGCCATTAATGGGCCCCAGGAGTACAAGACACGTACTTTGAACTATAACCCTGGAACTAACTGCATTCCCAGCCTCACTCCAGGCCTGCAAATTCTCTAGGGTTTGTATGCTTGACTCAGTAATGCTCAAAATAAGGTTTTTCTTAGTGTACATAAAAGTTACGGAGAAAAACATCACTTTGTTGCCAAGAGTGGCATTTCAGGCAGAGGCCAGAAAGTTGGCAGAGTCTGCCTTGTGTAACATTTGTCCACGAATCAGATTATAGTAGGACCTCACAAAATATTTATTAAGAGAAAGAGTAAACTTAGCTGATCTAATTTCTGACTGTTAGTCCTTGGCAGTCTGAAAGATTATTAGTTGAGCTTTCCAAGTTACCCAATAGAGAACAAAAAAGGTTGAAAAATATTCTAAGGAAATACTACAGAAAACATGTCTTCAGAAGGCTAGAATATCCAAGACAGAAACTTCTAAGGCAGAGCTTATAGACAATGGGATATGCTAAGACTCTGATGTTCTCGAGCTGGTTAAGGCTCTTTGCAGCAAATATAATAGAAACCAGGTTTGTAATGAACTCGTGCCTAGGTCTCTGTGACCTAGATGTGCTGGAAAAAATGGAAGGTACACCTTCTTTTTCCTTCATGTGGCCCACCATCAATACAGTATTGAATCCCTTTTGTAGAGTGCTTAAGCCTGGTGTATTTTGTAATGAACCTTACCTGTTCACCACCCAAACTCAGAAAAAGTATAATTTAAGTGAGAAAAGAAGCAGAATATAATTGAGTATTTCAAGGCAATCTGCATTTTTGAAAACTGTATGTGTATGAATGAATATGAGAGATACAATATGCCATAAACATAATATATACAATATAATTCCATATATTATTGCATGTGTTATATACATTTTATAATATAATTTTGTGTATATGCATATATATACACACAAAAATATACAGGCAACTAAGACAAAATATTATCAGAATATTTATTCCTTGATGATGGAAATCTCAGGGGTCATTTTTGGTTTTGTTTCTGTTGTTATACCTTACGTATTTTCCAAATATTGTTCAATGAATTTGTATAACCTTTACAATGATAAAAAGTTATTTGTTTCAAGGCTGGAAAGAGAACAGACAAGAAATCTTCACCTGAAAACTCTTAGTATCAGAGTTCCTGGCCCCAGGGAAGCAGAGCTGCCCAAAACAGAGAACTGTGGACACCTCTGCCCCCTGCTGTCCACCTTCAGTAAGTATCCTGTGATCCTCCACCTGCTGCTAGTAGGAATCTCCAGGGAGATTGGTGTTTATGAAATCACAAAATCCTGCTGCCCTCCTCAGAGATTCCCGGGCTGCGGACCCTCAGACTACACTGAGGAACGTGCACTTAGAATTAAGGAATATCCTGATCACAGCTAATGAGATAGACCAGGAAAAATATGGACATCATACCTAGGAACACACATAGAAAGAAACTAGGTTTCTTCCAGTTTTTTAAAAATATATTAGCATATATTATAGTGTATATTGAAAGAGTATGTATTAATATAGAATATATTTTAAAATATAATAGTCTATATACTTAGTATGTAGTATTAATATTAATGCTAACACATTATATGATTTAATAATATTAATATACGTGTACTTTCATAGTATATATGTACTTTAATATGCTTGTATATATCTTATATACTTTATAAGCTTTGTACATGTATTTTTACAGTACTATACTTTTTAAATGCATGTATATGTATTTATATACATGCAGTTTTATATATGCACAGTACACAGTATATAGTATGTATATATACTATATATGATGTATGTATGTAGAATATGTACAGTTTTCACACACACACATACTTTTACAAATGATTTTGCATTTGTCAGGATTTTATTTTAATGAAGAGCCTAAAGTGTGACTAACATCTGCATTTTAACTCTACAGCTGGTAAAAGCATTTCTTCCTTTTGAAGTTATTCGAAGTTCCAATTTGTTTTAGAAGTTGACACATCTGAGGGGATTTTTTGTTGTTATTATTTATGAAATTCAGCATTTCCTCAGAGCCAGTTTTGATATAATAAAGTTTTCAGATCTCCAGTCTCACAAGCAATTTATTTACAGTCAGTAAAAGACATTGAAGCCAAATGCCTTTCTTAGACATGCTTTCAGCAGTGCCCATAGAATTCAGTTACATGTGCTGGTCTGAAGGAAAAATGTGGACAATGTGGTAAACACAGTCTTGCCTTAACCATAACCAAATTAAAATAGCCGCCTCAACAGAGGTAGTTAGGGAACCAAATAGATTGAAAAGAAAACAAGAAAAAAAAAAATCAGTTTGAAAGCAAACCAACTTATACCATATTTCCTGATGGCAGATTCTGACCCATGAGGCATGCAGAAATCAAGCATTAATACTTCAATGGTTGTTGCATTATTTTATGAGATTTCATCATTAAATATTGAACGTTAGTCCAGGCTTTTTTTATACCATATTCTTAAATCTGCTTTAAAAGCCTGGGATAATCACTTTAAAAATGAATCCATGCATATATTGATACTATATGATTCAGAAATATATTGGATTAGGGTTTGTGATACTTATAAATGAGAACTTGTCATTTTCAAGCATAAGCATTTTTCTTTTCCATGTAATACTTGCCTGGTATTTAACCTGTCTGTCCCTCCCAGAGTGTGTGGAGCCACTGTGAGAAGCCCCCTAAGTGTCCTTTAGGATGGATCAGTAAGTTATACTTGCCATGGATTGATGCTCTGTCTACTCATGGGACAATGTGAAGATCAAACGAGATAAATTATGTGAAAGATTATGATATGACTAAAGCCCTATATCAGGTGCTAAGAACTTCTCACTGCTGTTAAATTGAAGAAAGATATGTAGGTTTCAGCATCTTTTCCTCCCATGGCCAATTACATTTTGCACAGTTGTCTGATGAAAATGTTGATATTGTGTACATATTAACTAAGAAAGTTTTGCAAATTCTCCACTTGACTACCCCTGTATAGAGTGGACTTTACAGTAAATTTTGATCGAAAAAAAAGAAGATAATGTCCTTATTTGATGCATCTTCTTCAATGTATTATCTCACAGTCAGCCAACTTTTCTATCATGTCAATGGAAAAGAATAAATTTTATGAAACAAAAAAAGTGGGCTTTGTTTCTGAACAAAAGTAGTAGAATATTTACTTTTACTTGGAAAATAATTGATTTTTGTGACCTATGTACCATATAGTCAGGCAGTCTTGGTCCTCTAGATAGGCATGTAACAAACAAACAAACAAACAAACAAAACAGATAAATTCAGGACGTAGACAGAGTTCTCAAAGTGTTTTACTGAAGAGAGTCCATAGAGGGACTCACTTTGTGGAAATAGGATCTGTTTATACCCTTTGTCTGTCAGTTGTTGCTCACCAGCTGCCCCCAAGAGGGAGCAGAAGGTAGAACCTCATGGGCCGGGGGTCCTGTAGGCTGTGGACCATTGTCTCCAGAAGGGGGCAATGGTAGACAACACGGCCACAGTTCCCAGCAGCGGGGAGCGTGGTGTCCCGGCTGCCAAGGGGTTCTGGGTGGGGCCCCAGTGCCCCCTTCTGCAGGTGGCAACATGACCAAGGACCAGCAGCTGTGGGAAGCCACTGCCACCCAGGACACTCCGGAGCCAGAGGAACTGCATCTCTAGGGAGATCAAAGCCAGTGCTGGAACGTGGTGCCGGAGGTCAGGAGGGAGTAAATACCCAGGCAACTCCCTCTTTCCACCTTCCCATCACCTACCCCTGCTTCCATGGCTAAAGCAACTCAACAGGAACAAGAGGCACGGGAGCCTGGGCAACACAGTCGGTGGAGACCAGCTTCCCTGACCACAAATCAAATGGGAGAGGATGGAGAATGAACCAGCGGTGTGAGAGGGTAGGTAACAGAAAATGAGCACACCCTCGATGGGTTTCCTGCAGCTGTTTAGAGCAGTCAGTAATAAATAGAGGTCTTGCACATCCCACGATCCCATCCTCCATAGCCCTCTCCCCACACCCGTCTCCTCTGCTTCCTCTTCCTCTTCCCCCTTCCCTCTTCTCTTCTTTTTCTCTCTGTCTCCCCATCTTTCCTTCCTTCCCTCCTACTTCTTCCAGTCTCCCTGAATCATGGGTGACCACTGAGGATTAAGGTGCACGTGGCTAAACCAGACCTATTAACAGACAGGTATGACCTGGTAAGGGGTAAGCGTGGTGATTGCTGCAAACCAGCCTAGGAGCCAAACTGTGGTATTGATAAGGATAGAATAGGGTAATTAAATAGTCAGTTTAGAAATCCCACTAGGGAATTAAGGAGAGAAAGGGAATTTAACGGGAGTTTGGGAGACTGTGGTAAGCTCATGACCACTCAGGAAAAGAATCCAGTACCCTAGCAACAATCTACACTACCTTGATGGAGCACCAGGTGCATTGAAGCACCAGACACACACAAGCCACAAACCTTGATAGTTAAAACACAAGACAATAGATACAATGGGGTCTGAATCTTGTTACGTGGAGTCAGAAAGTTAATAGTCCTTGAAGAGTAGCATTTCTGCATGTAGCCAAGACAGAAATATAGGTGAAAGGGGACATTATACTGAAACCTGCGGTGAATTACTATATTTTAGTATATGTCACCACCCTTTTGTTAATATACATATGATCTAAATAGCACCATGACAGTCCCAGTTAAACCATATAGGGCCAAAGGAGGAACTAATGATGTAAACCTTGACACCTGCCCAAGAATGAGGAAGACAGTGGTCTTCTCCCCTCCCCACTTTTTCTTTGGTTATAAAAATGTAGCCCTCTTTGTTTTCCGGGCATCACACCCTTGCCTGCCAGCCTGTATCACTCACAAGTGTCCTGTGCTAATAAATTCACCCTTTGCATATCATTTTGCCTCACTCTGAATTCTATCTGCGACAAGACAAAAGAACCTAAGCTTCAGTAAGTCCTGACACTAGATGAGAGGTTTTAATCAAAAGACAGTGGGTTAGAGGACTTCCCCGGTGGCGCAGTGGCTAAGAATCCACCTGCCAATGCAGGGGACACGGGTTCCAGCCCTGGTCTGGGAAGATCCCACATGCCGCAGAGCAACTAAGCCCGTGTGCCACAACTACTGAGCCTGCGCTCTAGAGCCCGCGAGCCACAACTACTGAGCCCGAGCGCCACAACTACTGAAGCCTGCGTGCCTAGAGCCCGTGCTCCACAACAAGAGAAGCCACCGCAATGAAAAGCCCGCGCACCACAACAAAGAGTAGCCCCCGCTCACCACAACTAGAGAAAGCCCATTCGCAGCAACCAGGACCCAACGCAACCAAAACTAAATAAATTTATTTAAAAAAAAAAAAGACATGGGTTCGAGTCCCCTCCTAGTCAGGGATCGTGGGTTCAAGTCCCAATCTGAGTTTTGGCTGAGTTTGAGTCCCACACAAAAAGGAGTGCAGTTTCAGTGTCAAATAGCAAAGAATACATGACCCGATGTACAAAAGTCATATGGCAATGAAACAACTGCCCATGATGAAAAACAACCAGATTTTGTTGCTATTACTCTTGAGGTAACACAGGGTTTTGCAAAGTGGTCAAGAATTCAGTTGTGCACTATCTCTTCTTCCATGAATTAACTGCAGGTGTTTGCCAGGTGGACGTGGGTATAGAAAGTCACTTTATACACTATCTGGCAGAGATTATACAAATCATTGTAATTTTAACATGAACAGTGGTCAATATGTTGATAAGCAGACCCAGCAAAGGAAGAGGGAAAGGGCAGACAGTGCTGTTGCTGTACTGGCTTGTTCCAATCTTTTTGTTTTTCCTTTTCTCTTATTTCTCAGGAAAAAAATTAGCCTTTGGCTGGCCTCGTGGAAGGACTGCCATGTGTGAGATCAGGAGATCGCATGGCACATGTAACAGGTTACCTCCTAGGGGCAGGTTCCTGGGCTCCTGTCCACATGCCACCTCCACAGGCTTGAACCCCTGCAGTCCTGGCAGCCTTGAAGGCTGCTTACTGCTTCAACGGCCAACTAGATCACGCATCCCATGTTTTCTCTTAGCCCTGAACCCGTGGCTGTCTGACTGGGAACAATGCAACCTGCTAAATGTTCCTTCCCTTAATGTGGTTTCCAGCTCACTTTCCTCCAGTTCAGCCCCTGCTTGTGCCAAGGGTCCTATTTTCAGCTAAACAGCTCGATCCCTCTTATGTCTCTGGCTGACGTGGAGATTCTCTCTCATGTTCACTTTGTTTGCCAACGTGCTTTAGCGTCTTTGAACGCTACCACATAAAGCAAACTGAACTGTGTACTACTCTGAGAATAGAGTTGATGAGGAGAGCACAGCTGTGCCAGGACCCAGTCTAGGTAAAGTCTTGAAATTTGAGTTACTGGGGAGCGATTTCGCACCCCATCCCCTTCCTTAACTCATTCTCAATTTCTCTCCGTGAATCCACGTGTGGACATACTGATGCACTCAAATAGATGCACGTTGTTCATGTGTGTAGTTTTCTATAACAACCCTTATGGCTTTCAAAAACGTGTTATCCAGGCAAAATGTAGTTTAACAATAATAAACAATATTAACAATATATTAACAATAATAAATAATTAACAATAATAAATAAATAATAATATTTATTATATTAAATAAAACAATAAAATTATATTAAATAAAAATTATATTAAATAAAAACAATAATAAAGTGCTAAAGTATGGAAAGTCTCATATTTTCACAGCAATGTTTCCTGAGTTTTTCACACAAGAGTTTTAATAACTGAAAATTTCAAAAGGATAACCTGAGAAGCCAATCTGAAAAGGCTACATATGTGTGATTCCAACTCTGTGACATTCTGAAAAGGCAAAACTATGGAGACAGTAAAAGGATCAGGGGTTGGAGGGTAAGGAGGAATAGGTGGAGCACAGAGGATTTTTAGGGCAGTGAAACTACTCTGTATGACACTATAATGGTGGATATATGTCATTATACATTTGTCTAAACCTTTAGAATGTATAACACCAAGAGTGAGCCCTATGGATTCTGGGTAACGATGACATGTCAGTGTAGGTTCATCAGTTGTAACAGATGTACCAGCTAGAGGAGATGTTGATAGTGGGGAGGTTTGGGAGGCTACAGAGTGGTTATGGGAAATCTCTGTACCTTCCTCTCAATTTTTCTATGAACCTAAAACTGCTGTGAAAAAAAAAATCTTAAAAAACAAAAAAGTTAACCTGAAGCAGTTCTTTTCAAAAAAAAAAGCTTAGATAAAATCATTTGACTTCATTTGTAACACCTTCTGCTTAAGAATGGCACAAATAAACACAATTTTACTACAAGTATATTACCCTCCCCACATGCCATCCCAACTAGCCTGGCTTTTATTTCTTCCTCCTTCACATCTATGACTCCTATCTTTGTTTCCTGGATTATCACGTTCCCTGTAAAATCCTCAGACCAGCCCAGGGAAGCTGTTTGTGACTCTCCAAAGATCCTCATATTCAGGAAAAAGGGCAAATTCTTTGTCACATTTTATTCTCATTTTTGTTGTTGTTATTTTTTTTCAGTCCAAATCAAAATAACTCACCAGTGGCAGGGGCAAAGTAACCATGGTAAGTAAACACTTACTAGGCATTTCCCCTAGAGGCTGTTTGCAGATAGCTGCTGCGTGAGTCATGAGAACAGGTCTCCAGGGATCCTCCATCTCTGACCCAGGGTGGAGTGGGTTTTGGGGCCCTTCACACAGCTCAGCTCCCTGGATGATGTCAGCTGATCCAGTCGCAGCAAACAAACCCTGCATTCATTCAGTCTGCAGTCAGAGATTCCAATAACACAACCAAGTAAGTCTAGGTGGCACAGAAAAAACGACCGATAATAGAAACTGCTGTGAGCCCTCTGTAGATATAGCTCCAGGATGAAATGGATTTCCCTGTCAATATCCTGTTTGTCACTGCAGGACAGGGTGTCATTTTGCTGGGCCAGGTTTCACCGGATGTTTTCAGTTTCCTTGTTGGTTTCTAAATGACTCTGTTAAGGAATCTGTGTGAGAAATAGACCTATTTTTATTCACAATGACTTCGCCATCTGCCTTGGTATTTTCTGTAAACAGATTCCTGTCCTGCCAGTTAATGTATTTCCATCTGTGAACCCTCCAGAGTCAAAATGTCTTTTTAAAGAGTAACATGATGATATGAACATTCTGTTTCACCGTGTAGAACTGATAACTACTGAAGGTTCTTCAAACCATTCAAAGAAGGATGGCTTTAAAAATAAAGCTGCAGGAATATTTCATTCAAGACAATGAAACTACATAGTGGCTTGTTTTTCTTAAGTCCGCAGGAAAAATTTTCTCACCAAATGTTTAAATTAGAGGACACTCTTCTTTGTGTGAGTTGAGAGAACTCACTTCCATGTGTTTGGAAATAATTTAAGGATGGGGATAAGGAGACTGGTGCTGACTCCATCATTGATTTATTATATCTTAAATACGACCCTTAAGTACTCTGTTCTCTTGAGTTCCTCATACATAAAATGAGACCAAAAGTGCCTGAGTCTAAATGAAAAGGTTGTCGAAAGTCTGAAATGAGGTGATATGAAAAGTATATCAAGAATTGCCCAGGGCTTCCCTGGTGGCGCAGTGGTTGAGAGTCCGCCTGCCTATGCAGGGGACGCGGGTTTGTGCCCCGGTCCGGGGGGATCCCACGTGCCGCGGAGCAGCTGGGCCCGTGAGCCATGGCTGCTAAGCCTGCACGTCCGGAGCCTGTGCTCCGCAACGGGAGAGGCCATAGCAGTGAGAGGTCCGCGTACCGCAAAAAAAAAAGAATTACCCAAATATGTCACATCCTGTTATGATTAAGGCTTAGAGTCTTCCGGTGAGATTTCACGACTAATACATAAATAAATGGTTGTTAAAGGTACAGTGGCTTCACTTAAATCAGTATCTTTCAAACGATTATACAATAAATGCCACTGTGGGTTTTGTTACAAAATTAAGGTTGCTTAAAATATAGGAAATGAGTACTTGTACTGTTTCTATAAAAATAAATAAATAAATAAGGCTATGTCCAGATATGTCCATTTCCAGACATAAGCACTCTTTGTAAATATATATTTATGTAGTGATAAAGTCTGTTTCTCATGTCATGGCTATGTCTTCTTATACTTTTTTTTTAAGGTGAGATTAAAACATACCATGAAATTTACATTTTTAAAACGTACACTAGGGATTTCCCTGGTGGCGCAGTGGTTAAGAATCTGCCTGCCAATGCAGGGGACATGGGTTCGAGCCCTGGGCCAGGAAGATCCCACATGCCGCAGAGCACCTAAGCTCATGCACCACAGCTACTGAGCCTGTACTCTAGAGCCTGCGAGCCACAACTACTGAGCCCATGTGCCACAACTACTGAAGTCCGCACGCCTAGAGCCCGTGCTCTGCAACAAGAGAAGCCCACGCACCGCAACAAAGAGTAGCCCCCACTCACTGCAACTAGAGAAAGTCCATGCGCAGCAGCGAAGACCCAATGCAGCCAAAAATTTAAATTTTTTTTAAATTAATTAATTAATTTAAAAATTAAAATAAAATAAAATGTTCACGAGCAGTTTTCAGTATAGTCACAATCACCACTCTGTATTTCCCAAATATTTTCAAACCATAAAAGAAAAAAGAAAAAAAAAAATCCCATCCCCATTAGCACTAACTCTCCTTTCCCTCCTCCCCTTAGTCCCTGGCAAGCACTAATCTAGTTTCTCTCTCTGCAGATTTTCCTTTTCTGGACACTTTATATTAACGTTTCTGGTTTCTTTTTCTTAGCACTTTTGCAAGGTGCAGCCATGTTTTAAGATATTTCAGAGCTTCATTTATTTTTATGGCTGGAGAATATTCTAGCATACGGTGTACAACGTTTTGTTTATCCATTCATTACTAGATGGACATTTTTCCCCCCCACTTTGGAGCTATTCTTTTAAAATGTTGCTATGAGCATTCATGTACAAGTTTTTTTTGGACATATGTTTTCATTTCTCTTGAGTATATGTCTAGGAGTGGAACTGTTGGATCAAATGGTAACTTGACATTAACAATTGGACCGACTGCCAGACTGTTTTCCAAAGTGGCTGCAACATTTTACATTGTCGTCAACAGCACGTGAGGTCTGATTTCCTCACCTTGGGAACAGTTTTTGCAAGTTCTTTTTACCATAGCCATCCTAATGTGTGTGCAGTGGTATCTCACTGAGATTTTGATAGAATTGTCCTAATGACGAATGACCTGGAGCATATTTATATGTATTTATTGACCATTTATATGTTTTCCATGAAGAAATGCTTATTAAAACTTTTATCCATTTTTATTATTTGTTTTTTTATTGTTGAGTTGAAAGTTCCACCTGAATCCTGAATAAAAGTCCTTATCAGATATATGACATCCAAACATTTTCTCACATTCTCTGGATTGTCTTTTCACTCTCTTGATAGTATCCTTTGATGCACAAACAAGTTTAATTGTGATGAATTCCAATTTATCTAATTTTTCTTTTGCTGCTTGTGCTTTTGGTATTACATCTAAATATATATATATATTGCATCAAAGTCATGATGATGTACACCTAATTTTTTTCTAAGAGTTTTATCATTGTAACATTTACATTTTGAGTTCGTTTTGTATATGGTGTGAACTAGGAGTCCCGCTTCATTCTTTTTGATGCTAATATCCATTTGTGCCATCCTTATTTGTTTAAAAGACTATTCTTTTCCCATTGAATTGCCTTTACCTTTATGAAAAATTGATTGAGCATATGTGTCAGGGTTTATTTCTAAACCCTCAATTCTATGTCATTAATTTCTATGTCTACTCTTATGCCAGTACCACACACTCTTGATTACTGTAGCTTTGAAAGTTTCGAAACTGAGGATAAGTGGTCTATTCTCCTCTTCAAGATTGTTTAGGCTGTTGTGGTTCCTTACATTTCCATGTGAATTTTAGTATCAGCATGTCAATTTTTGCAATGAAAGCCAAGAGGAATATTGATAGAGATTGCATTGAATATGTAGAACAATCTGGGTAGCAAAGCATCTTGTTATCAATATTAAGTCTTCCAATCCATGAGACTAGATGTCTTTCTTTGTCATGTGTGGCGCTGAAGACTCTGCTTGGTTAGCTTAGTGGTCAGATAGTGTTCAAGAGAAATTTCCTTAAATGCCTGGAAGCAAGGTGTCCCAGTCCTTGCTGTTGGATTCTGTTATGGTGTTCAGGTGTGCCTTCAAGACTCAGCCAGGCATTTGGAAATTCTGCCTTATCCTTCACTTTTTTTTTCTTTTTTTTTTTTTTTTTTTGCGTTACGCGGGCCTCTCACTGTTGTGGCCTCTCCCGTTGCGGAGCACAGGCTCCGGACGCGCAGGCCCAGCGGCCATGGCCCACGGGCCCAGCCGCTCCGCGGCATGTGGGATCCTCCCGGACCGGACCGGGGCACGAACCCGCGTCCCCTGCATCGGCAGGTGGACTCTCAACCACTGCGCCACCAGGGAAGCCCTATCCTTCACTTTTAACTGAGCAGAGTTTCAAGGTCAGCCAGAGGTGAGAGCTCACGGCTTATGGCTTAGGTCTTCCTGCTATGCATGAGCACAGCCCTGAACACGAGCACGGCTCCATGCATGCATGTGACTTTCTGGACTCCCAAATATGTCAGAGCTTTATAAATCTCCCTCAAGTTTTCTTTTCCTCCAGCTTTTCCTTTTCACCTTTTTGGTTTGCCTGTTGTTTTCCCTACTGATACTCACCACCTGGGGCCATTGGATTATTAAAATATTGCCACAGATTGTTTTCAGCAAATACCCTGCAAAAAGGCTGCTTTTCTGAGAGACTCTGAGTCAGGCCAAAGAAAGACAAGGTTGATAAGTGGGGTCTTCTGGGAACGGTAGACAAAATAATGACGGTTCTCTGGGAATTGGGCTTCTACCATCAGTGCCTGCCAGGCTGCTGGTTTTCCCTGAGACGCATGTTGTTTCCAAGGCTACCACAGAGTTGAGAGGGGAGGAAGAGAGATGGGAAAAGTTATGTTAAAACTCCCCCAAACTTGCTGTTCTTCCCAAGATTAAGCAGTTTTTCTTGAATAAACACTCCCCGGATTGTTGTCTTTGATTAATTTCTTGAGATCTGAGAAAGTCTATTTTGATCATCTTTGCCAATGTTCTCCTTGAACTTAGATGATTTTCAGAAGTCCTTACTCTGGCATTCCTCCTGACCACCTGTGGGCCGTGTCTTTTCAAATGGATAAAAAATTTCCTTATTTGAATTCATCAGCATCAGAGGAAACAGCCTTAAAATGTGAAGTCCTTAATTTGACTAGTTAGCACATGCATTATTCTAGAAATATACTAAAGCAAGCTCCATTCTTAACCTTGGGAAAGCTACATTTTTGGCAATCATCTCCATTACTCTATTGATTACAGGCAGAGCAAGCTACTCTTGGTTTCATTGTAAATGTATAATTTATCCCCCAGGATAAATTATTTACTGGGCAATTAAGAGTGGCCTATTCTCTCCTTCTTCCAGATATCACTTAAACCAAATGACTTGCATTTGTTACTTCTCACAGTAGAATTCTCTTTGTATCTTGGAATTCCTTGCTAGTGCATTTCACTATGATATTTCAGATTCATATTTTGTCTTTTGTTATGCTTATTGATCTTAAGAAACTGCACTGTTCATACAACCTTGTGCTTAAAATCCATTTAAAGTGGAATCAAATGTATTATAAAATTCCACGGTTTGCTTTGGAAAATATAATGTATTTAAAATTTGTAAACTGTGGATATAGGGAAGAGGGTAAAAAAAAAAGGCTTTGGTTTTGAAAATAATGATGACTACATCTTCTGATTATTTGAACTTCCATGAAATTTAAAATAGTTTAAGGGATTTCTCCAAGTTAGAGTATATAGATAATATTTTTCTAGTTGCTTTTTTAGATAACAGCCAGGGGCAAAAATCATTGCTCTGCAGGCCACAGAATATAGTTCAATAAAGAATGCAATGTTATGGGCTTCCCTGGTGGCACAGTGGTTGAGAGTCCGCCTGTCCATTCAGGGGACGCGGGTTCGTGCCCCGGTCCGGGAGGATCCCGGATCCCGCATGCCGCGGAGCGGCTAGGCCCGTGAGCCATGGCCGCTGAGCCTGCGCGTCCGGAGCCTGTGCTCCGCAACGGGAGAAGCCACAACAGTGAGAGGCCCGCGTACCACAAAAAAAAAAAAAAAAAAAAAGAATGCAATGTTATTAGGAAAACATGAACCACAAATGAGTGTTAGAGTTTGTAAGCAGGTAATAGACTGATAGGCATTTTTATCAAAATATAGTCTGTTCACAATAAATGCCCAAACTGCTTATTCTTTTAATGTATTTCTTTTAGCCATTTTAATTACATGTTTGCATTTTCAAAAATAAAACTAAACCAGTAATAAAACTAATGTTCCAAACCACTAAAATTTTCTTGGAATGCTCTCAGCATTCAAGCATATGGCACTTAACACTCTCTCATGAGTCATTGTCTTAAATAACTTTCTTCTTAATGTTACAATACTTTCTTGTAGGGATTTTGATTTTTCAAACAAATTTATATCATTTGATGTTTTTCATTATTACATAAAAATTATATTTCAGTTCTTTTTAAACAAAATCAAAATAAGTAACAAATAATATGATTACTTTCCCATGATCTAAATAGTCAGAAAACACATTTGGTTGGCATCCTGGCTTATCCTTTCCTTTATCTCAGAAAGTGACTCATGCATAGGGTAGTGACTCTGACATTGTACATGTCCCATTATTTTTGCAAGATCCATAAACTCTGTGTGATTGAGGTTTGTCTTTCTATGGATCCAGAAACTTATTTGCTCTGGTATTCTCAGAAAATAGGTCATTGTATCCCTTTCTAAGTGGTTTCATCACACAGGGGCAACCTTTCCTGCTTCTTATCAAGATGTGTCTTATGTAAGGTAGTTACCTTGATAACTATTTTAAGAGTTTTCTATTACTTTCAGTCTTTAAATATTGCGAATATCTAGTAGGTGTAAGATAATTTCCTTGGTATGAAAAGAAAAAAAGTGTATTGTGGTTGGTGTTTTAACGCCCACATGAGGAGAGAACAGAATAGTCAATGTCTTATCTTATACAAGATTGGGAACTTCAAATGGATACTTGCGAAATATTGTGACTCTTGAAAGAATACTATTTATAATAAGAGTTCTAGAAACATTCCCCCAAACAGGGCCAAAAATACTACAAGGGAACTAGCCATCTGCATGGGACTCTAATTTACTCAGAGTAAAAATACTTTTTGTAAGAAATTAAATCCTAGTTTGACCTTCACAGCTATATAGACCAAACTAATATTATCAAAGGGTGGTGGAGATCCCAAGTTGATAAATTAAGGGAAAATATATTTAGGGAAGATGAATTATTGGTGGCTCCAGCCAAAAAAAATGCGAAATCACTTTTTATGTGTTCCACTTCAGGCGTGGCCAGGGAAGCTCCTGCCAGACCAATTATTCCACAAAAAAAAGAAAAAAGAACAGTTAAATACTTGGATAATTTTTTTTAACTGCCTGGAGTTAGCACAGAGTGAACAAAAGCAGGAAGATTATAGCAGAGAATCTGTTTGGAAGACGGAATGGCATGAGGTGATTTTCCTGTTTTTTGATGACTTAAGCCTGAGAGCAGGCTGAAATCAGTACTGTCAAAGTAAAGCATTGATGGAAAATCCACACTTTTTCTGGTCTAAAGAACCAGAGGACAGAGTATGGATTAATCATTGCCACCATATATTGTTGAAAGCCTGTTTTCCAGTCCTTTGTACAGAGTTAAAAAGAAAAAAAAAGATTCTATTTATTAAACTTTCTGGAAAAAAATGTTGTGTGTGTAATCTTTTTATCCGTTAGTTTAAGACTTGTGCATGAAAAAATATATACATTCCAAAAGGAAGAGCAACAGAGAGGCAGAGCTTAGAATCCTATGTAAAGAATTTGCCAATTTACTAGCTGATTTTGAATTTGCCAACTAACTAGCTGATTTTGAACCATGCACATACAGGGCAAACACAAAATTTTGAAACTTTTTTTTTTTTTTGGCTGCGCTGTGAGGTATGTGGGATCTTAGTTCCACGACCAGGGATAGAACCCACGCCCCCTGCAGTGGAAGTGCGGAGTCTTAACCACTGGACAGCTTTTGAGCTGCACCAAGGAGACAATCTTTATGAGTCCAAGATAATTGCCTGTTAAAATATAGAAAATCAGCACTCTATTTAGGAATACAACAGAATTCAGAGTCTCTACACCTTCAGAATATTCAGGAAACAATACAAATTCACCCAACAGGTGAAAAAATACCCATAATTTAACCCATTCTTAAGAGAAAAAACAATCAGTAGAAACCAATTCCCAAATGAATGTATACGGGAATAAGTAGACAGGATTTT
The DNA here is from genome assembly GCF_011762595.2 of Tursiops truncatus. Lineage (NCBI taxonomy): Eukaryota > Metazoa > Chordata > Mammalia > Artiodactyla > Delphinidae > Tursiops > Tursiops truncatus. The sequence continues at coordinate 150,512,304 of NC_047035.1, forward strand.
ATTTTAACTATATGTACTATTCTCAATGTCATAAAGAAAAATATGCTCTCAATAAATAAAAATATAGGAAGTTTCATCAAAAAAAATAGAAACTATGAAAATGTCCCAAAAGGAAATTCAAGAATAGAAAAATGCAGTGTATGAAATAAGTATGCACTGATTGGGCTTTTTAAAATATTTTTTAAAGCCAGAGAAAATATCTATATGCCAAAAATGATTCAAATATCTTCTGATTTCTGGTCAGAAATTTTGGAAGTCAGAAGAAAGTAGAACAACATAACAAAGTGCTGAAGAAAAAAAAAACTGTCAAACCACAATTCTACATCCAACAAACATATTCATCAAAAATGAAGCTGAAAAAAAAATGAAGCTGAAATAAAGACAATCTCAGATAAAAGAAAACAAGGACTATGTGTCACTAATGACTTGCACTTAAGAAAGAAATCCTAAAGTAAATTCTTCGGGCTGAAGAAAAATGATACAAGGAGTAGACATTTAAATCATCAGGAAGGAATGAAGGAAAATGGGGAAAATGACATGAATGTTTATGCAAAGTATTCTAGGGAATCTATTAAACAACTACTAAAACTCAAAATTTAATTTAAAAAGATCACACATCAATTGTACTATTGTATACAATCAGCAAACAATGGAAAATGTAATCAAATAAAGCACTAAACAGATATAAGAATTAAAAAAATCAAATCGTATATTCTACAACACAAGATATATCAAACAACAAAAGCAACTGAAGTTGAACTTTAAAAAATTACAACATAGGAACAAACCACCACAAGGAAGAGGAAATAGAAACAACAGACAGGAACAGAGGTCTCAGATGGAAATAGAGAATATGTTATTGGACCCTGGAAGAAAGGCTACTTTGTTACAAAGTGGCAGAAAACTTGGCCATATTGTTTTCTACCAATGGGTGAAAAGTAGAACTTGTAATTAATGAACTTGGATATTTAGCTGATATTTCCAAGTGAGACTGGAAGATGTGAACTTGTTTCTCCTTTCTGTTTGTAGTAAAATGCTAGAAGAAAGACATCAATTGAGCAGAGAACTGTTAGGCAAAAAGGAACCAGCATTTGATGATTTGGAAAATTCTCACTCTTTCCAGATAATGTGCTCTGGAACCAGGGCCAAGGGTGTGACTAGAAAACCATTTGTTAAAGAGACTAGATGTGTGACTCATGGATTCAAACAACCTTCTCAGCAGAAGTCAGGAATAGAGATGGGTTATCCAGGGAGAATCAGTGTAGAATGCTCGTGTTTATAGGTGTGGATACCTTTGACATCAATAGGAGACTCACAAGGTTTTTGAGAACTTTATACCAGCAGAAACACAGCCAGCCTGGACTGAGAGGAACAGATATGGGATGAAATGAAGGATGAACCACTCCAAAGGCAGAGCTGTGGATCCAAAGTCCAGAGAAGGCAGAGCTGCTATCCTGGGAGGCCTCAGAGGACAGAGCATTGAGCCAAAGAGGATTAGTCTTAGCCTTATAACCTAATGGAACTTGTCTTGATGAGTTGAGAACTTGCTCTAAACCAGTAACCCCTTTATTTACTCCATTTTATCCCTTTAGAAATAGGAATATCTAGGGCTTCCCTGGTGGCGCAGTGGTTGAGAGTCTGCCTGCTGATGCAGGGGACATGGGTACGTGCCCCGGTCCGCGAAGATCCCACATGCCGCGGAGCAGCTAGGCCCATGAGTCATGGCCACTGAGCCTGCGCATCTGGAGCCTGTGCTCCGCAGCAGAGGCCACAACAGTGAGAGGCCCACGTACCGCAAAAAAAAAAAAAGAAATAGGAATGTCTATCTTATGCCTGTCCCACCATTGTATTTTGGAAACAGATCATTTGTTTTCTAGTTTCACAGCTCTGTGGATGGAAAGAAGTTTTGACCCAGAATGGCTCATAGCAAATCTCACCCATACCTGATTTAGATAGTTTAGATAATGAAATTTGGAACTTTTTTTGAGTGGATACTATTTAGATGAGGTTTTGGATTTAGAACTGAATGCTGGAATGATTTAAGACTTTGGGTGGGATGGAGTGAGTGTATTTTGCACATGGAGGACATGAATTTTGGGGTGCCAGGAAGTGGATTTTACTGGATTAAAGAGTATCCCCACCAAAAAAAGAATGCCCATATAACAGAACTATAGTCTAGGTGGCTTAAACAACAAACATTTATTTCTTCACAGCTGTGAAGTCCAAGATCAAAGTGCCAGCTGATTCAGTTCTTATTGAGGGCCCCCTTCCTGGTTTGCAAGAGAGATGCCTTCTTCCTGTATCTTTACATGGTGGAGAGAGAGATCTCTGGTCCCTTCATCTCCTTAAAAGGGCACCAATCCCACCATGGGGGCTCTACCCTCATTTTCATCTAAATCCAATTACCTCCCAAAAGCCCCAACTCCAAATACCATTATATTGGGAATGAGGGCTTCAAGATGAATTTTGAGGCACAAAAACATTCAGTCTATAGCAAGCTCTCTGAAAAAAAAAAAAAAAAAAAAAAAAAAAAAAATATATATATATATATATATATACACACACTATAATGAAGGAAAAAAGAGAAGACAAATAAATGATGTATTTTTATGACGTTTGCATCAAAATTCTTAAATGGATTTTCAAAGAATTTCACAAATGCACCTAAAAATTGTTCTAAAAGAGTAAAATCAGCCCAGAATTATTTGAAGAAGCTACCTACTCTAACTTGAACTCATTGTTCTTATGTGAAAGTCATAATTCATTTTTAAATTTTTTCTTATATTTTAGAACTAAAAGATAAATTGCAGATTGAAGGTCTTATGCTGATCATAATTTTGAATTCTAGCTTACCCCTTACCCACTCCCCCCTGTAAGTAAAGAAGGAGAAATCAGTAGAATCATATTTCATATTTAACACACCCTCCCCAAAACTTAATGCATGGAGTTTTCTTTCTAGTTAGGCTAGGCCATCTATATATATATATATATATATATTTGTTTGTTTGTTTATATTTATATTTTTACCAAAAGATTTGTCCAATAAAAGAAAACTGTTGAATTCTAGTAACCATTAAATTACAATCTCTTATTTTTCTATTTCCTTATGTAAATATCATACATACATGTAAATACCCACCCCAAGTTCCATTAAGTATGAAATATTTTAACAGCTCATATTTTGTTTAATCACCTGGAATTAAATGGCTTTATCACAAAAAGAAATAACAAATTTCGTTTCCTCTTCAATATTATCTTATTTAGTAAAAAATATGAATAAAAATGATGGAACTGGGGAAGGAGAGGGCTAAAAATTAAATTTAATGAAATTCAACATTTTGACTTATCACAAGGAAATTTTATGGATCTGGGCAATAAAAGTAAGGCAATGCATATATTTATATTTACCCGATATAAATCTTTCACTTAGCAGTGACATCACTGTCACCAAATATTAAAGAGCTCACTTACGAAGAAAAATATGTGGAGAAAGTTTGTAAGAGCAGTTAAGAGATCCGAAATGACAATTAAGCCAGAAAATCTGTTCTTGGTTTGGTCTTATTATTTAATTTTAATTTTTTTTTTAGTATTTTCTGCCTACAATACAAAGCCTGACAACCAATGAATAGTTAAAATTGGGCAGCTGCTAGTGGATGGTGAAGTTACGGATTCTTGGAAAGTTCCTCTGAACAGGATACCTCCCCAACGCCTTGACACAAATGCATCATTAAAAATTAATCCTTAGGGTTAAAATTTACCCCAAGGAAGACTGTATTCCCGACAGTCCTTTACCTCAATGTAAATTATTTTGCCTTATCTTTTCAGTATGACGACCAGCTGAGAAAGAGAGAAAGGAAATCAAAAGCCTTGAGGAGACTGGAGCTCAGGCTGAGTTGTAATGAACGAGGCATCAGACCTGATAAAATTGTCATACCCCTCCCAGCCTTGTGTCCTCATCTGTAAATTGAGGAGAATAAAAATACTTATACCCCACGATTGTAGGGAGGATTAAATTAGCTAGTACACCTGTGGCATCTATGACAATGACTGTCAGAAAATATGCCCTCATAAGTATCAAATACTCCCCACCCTCTCCTCCTTCCCAACTTCCCTTAATCCTACACCCACCCCCATTACCACCACCACCACTGCTTCTTCCTTCAAAGCATATTGCTAACTGTGTCTTGAGGACATTCTAGAGGTTTACATAAAAATCAGATGCAAGGCTCTTTCATGTACCTGTAGCAAAAGAAGAAATAGCTTAAGCTACTTTGGTTCTCCCAAACGTTTTTATGAGGTAAAGGCATCAAAAATATTATGTGAATTTTCACTTAATTTATGAAATTTTTCTCCCCTAAAATATCTGAACTAAAACATTTAGGAGTTCCTTATCTTCATTTTGAGTTTGATTTTTTTAAAGAGAAGGGAATATATGCTGTTAACTATTTCAAAACTCTTATGTTTTATATGGTTTTCCTTTAGAAATTTAATTCTCTCTATTTAAAGACTTATAGGTCACTTGCCTTAATTTTTTAAACATTATCAGGATGTGCGTAGTGACCACTCATCACAATTATCAGAGGGATGATTAAGCCCATCTCTAGTGAGTAGGGTTTTGCCTTTAAGTAATTCATGTGGATAATGCAGTCTCTGGATTTCCAGGGGATTTCTGAGTTGGTATCTCAGGACCTGTCATAATTTACATCTTCTGACGAATCCCTTGTTTATGGACTCAACAGCAAGACTTTGAAGAATGTCATTATTAAGCTTCCTATTTGAATTTTATATTTGTTAACACATTCAGAGTAAAGTACATAGTTTTTATTAAAGAAAAAAGTTCTTAATATATATATTTATATATTTAGCATTTATTGACTATATTCTATGCTCTTTGTGATAGAAGGGTCCCAGCTGATCCAACATTGACCTTTTCTCAAGAAACGTGATAAAAATATGCCTGTAAAATTAACATCGTGATAAGGTAGAAAATAATGAACAGCATTGAACAGGGACATGGAATTTTGGCAGAAGTACAGAGATGAATACATGTGTTACTTCTGCACTTCATGTTCAGAATAAAAAAACAAAAATCAACAAGTATTTTAGAGATAAAGGTACTAAGAGTATTATGAGTCCTAAAAGAAATGGAAAACACCGTAGTAGATACATGGCTAATCCAGGCCAAAAATATGTCTTACCTATTTTTTTAATGTGATGGGTTAATTATGAGAAATGAACATCAGTTTGATTATGTCTCTCACTGCTTTTTCAGATCTGACAAGTTGATGCTGAGGATATGCATAACATGAGCAAGTTTGCAGCTGCTTCTAATTTTCCTGGTAAAATAAAATATCCCCTAAGCCACGTCGGCTGGTGTAAGGGAAAAAGAATAATGTCTGAAATGCAATGCGCGTTCCTCCTACCTATCTCTACCCTCGGCATGTTGCCTTCACGTAGTCCCTACTACACATTATTGAAAAGCTGTTGTCATATGCACCCACAGAAATCACCCAAACAACAACAGCAACAAAACAAATACTTGACAGATGAGCTGCAGTTTCCCCTAGTGCCAGGCCATGTTACCATCATTGTAATTCCTATGTCCAGCACAGGACAGGTCATAAAGAAATAGTTGGTGTGGATTAGACTTGTTCAATGTCAGGCAGTGCTTAGGGGATAATTTCATTTTTAGTTATTTGGATCATGATTGTAATAAAGATTTCAGAAAGCTTTTTAAAATATTTGTTTTGGGGAGGGAAGGATGTAAGAACATTCAAGGGGGAATTGAGATAACTTTGGACTGATTCATGAAAGAAAATATCTGAGTATAAAGCATTGTTTGTTTTATAGCCACTTAAACAACGGTAAAGTGAAATGGCATTTTAATATGAGCAGTCAAACTTTATTAGAAGAGTTGGTGAATAATTACAGTTCAACAGCCAAACATTTATCTGTCTGTACCTTATGTGAATAAGTAAAATATTTTTAAAGCCAACAACAAACACAAATAATAAATTCCAACAGAAACTGCTTTTCTCTGATAACCACAAAAACACAGAAATAATAACATAAGTAATGGAAAACTTTAAAAGTCCTCAAAAGATAAAGGACAGACTGGCTCAACCAAGACTTGCTTTGATATGTGTAGGAATAAATCTGACCTATCTACTCTAATGGACCATTAAACTTTTATCAGATCATCGTCAGAATGCATGAGGATTAAAAATCATTTTAGCTGAATAATGTGTGCTAAAATGTATATCGTCTGTGTTAAGGTAGTAATCATCATTTGGCTGATATACTTCAAAGGACTGGTGGGCATTAGCCCATTTTGAACTTAAGCGCTAATGCTTTGACAGCACAAGGAGAATGTTTTTATCACTTTGATAATGCAGTATGAGAATATAAATGTGGGTCATCTCAGCTTCTTTGTGAGTAAGGCATTAGAATTGCGCCATTCACCATTTAATATATTTGTTGAGTTGTTGTCCAAACTCGCTAGATGAGTCTGATGCAATGATTCTGAGTGTTTTTTCTTGAATGTTCTTTATTGTTATATTTTTAGATCCTTTATTACAAGCGATATCCTTCCCTCCAATAACCTGTGTCCTTATACTGAATCTTCCTTTTGTTAAAATTTTAATCAGCCCTTTAATTCACACTGAAACGTGAAGGATACTTACATCATGGTGTCACAACTTCCTGGGGCATAGCTGAGGTAGAGGAATGCATTTGCAGTCTCACCTAGAGGACGTGGTAAAGATGAAGCACACTGGGGCTTTCTAGTGTCCCCACCCTCTCTTCCACCCCTTCCTGATTACCCTACTTATAATAAGAGTCTAGCTATACACTCACCTATAGAGTAAGCTTCCTATGCAGCGCCCTTTTTTTTTTTAACATCTTTATTGGAGTATAATTGCTTTACAATGGTGTGTTAGTTCCTGCTTTATAACAAAATAAATCAGCCATACATATACATATATCCCCATATCTCCTCCCTCTTGCGTCTCCCTCCCACACTCCCTATCCCACCCCTCTAGGTAGTCACAAAGCACTGAGCTGATCTCCCTGTGCTATGAAGCTGCTTCCCACTAGCTATCTATTTTACATTTGGTACTGTATATATGTCAATGCTACTCTCTCACTTCGTCCCAGTTTACCCTTCCCCCTCCCTGTGTCCTCAAGTCCATTCTGTACACCTGCGTCTTTATTCCTGTCTTGCCCCTACATTCTTCAGAGCCATTTTTTTTTTAGATTCCATATATATGTGTTAGCAAACAGTATTTGTTTTTCTCTTTCTGACTTACTTCACTCTGTATGACAGTCTCTAGGTCCATCCACCTCACTACAAATAACTCAATTTTGTTTCTTTTTATGGCTGAGTAATATTCCATTGTATATATGTGCCACATCTTCTTTATCCATGCAGCTCCCTTTTTTGAAAATAAGAAGCCATGGATATTCTTTTTGAAAGCCTTAATCTCTTATTTATCCCATGTGGATTTGGCCTTAGCAGGGAAAACACTTATGTATTCTTATGTTTTTGTTTATTATTATTACACTTCAGTCTTGTAATCTTTCTCCCTTTTGGAAACTGAAGAGAGACTTTATATGATGCTTTTGAAGAAAGGAGAAAACACCAATGCATATAAGATATGGGGGGGGGGTGTTAATATCTTTAAGAATAACTGTTAGGAACACAATACCCTTCATTTATCTCAGGTTTTCAATGAGAAAATAATTCTTTGGTTCATAAAGAAAGATTACCACTATGGAGCTTAGGGATAAACTGTGTTTAGGATGGGACTCTTCTCATATGAAATTATTTTATTTGACAGTTTTCCAGAAGCCCCAATTTTCCTTCCCTAAAAATGGACCACTTGAGGCTCAGCACAGTACTGTAGGATGTCCGTCTTAATGAGCATACCCACGGGGGTCCAACAAAATCATCTTTGACCCTGACCCTAAGTGAAAGAGTTATTGGATTGCTTTGTGCCCTTAACACATGGCTGAAAGAAGGGTTCTGGGGGCCTTTGAAAAAGTGTAGGGCAATAATGTGCAGGGGAAAAAAAAGAAAAATTCCAAAGTTACAGTGAGGCAACATGAGAGAAGTCAGCTCTTGGTTGAGGGGTTCTCAAAAAGAGGAATTGAGGCAGACTTAATGTCGGCTGTGTCTCTGAACCTGTTCTGCCTGCATCGTTACAGGAAAGGAAAATTAGGACAGAGCGCCACCCACATTCAGACAATCACTCGCTTTATAATAGCGATTGCATCTCATCCATCTTTAAGCATCGGCACTTGTCATAGCACATGACTCATGTCAGAGACACGATAAATATTTGTGGAGTGAATGAATTAATAGAAGAATATAATTTTAATTTTAGGATTTCCTGGCATTCCATAAAGACATTTTATATTCTTTTAATGTAAGCACTAACATCTCTAGATGGGCTAGATTTTTACAGTTCCATAAAAAATGTAGGAAAACAAAAGACTGGGAATTGAGAGTCAGAACCAGCTGTGACTATTTAGAGGGTGCTGAGGAATAGTTCACAGAAATCCTTATCAAGTGATTTTTTTCATTGGAAGAATAACCTCTGATGGGTAAGCCAAATAAAGGGAAGGACTAAAAATGACACCACATGTAGAGAGACTTAGAAATTCTAGGGAAAATCAGTCTTGAAGAGCAGGGCAAATATTAAAAAATGGTTTTGTTCTTTTTTTTTTTTTTTTTTTTTTTGTGGTACGCGGGCCTCTCACTGCTGTGGCCTCTCCCGTTGCGGAGCACAGGCTCCGGACGCGCAGGCTTAGCAGCCATGGCTCACGGGCTCAGCCGCTCCGCGGCATGTGGGATCTTCCCGGACTGGGGATCGAACCCACGTCCCCTGCATCGGCAGGCGGACTCTCAACCACTGCGCCACCAGGGAAGCCCTAAAAAATGGTTTTTGATATCCATAGTAGATCGATCCAATTTAAAAATCATCTTCGTGGATTTAACAACATCAACAACAGAACCCTCTGTTGTAGAATATGATTTAATGTTCTTTCAGATTCATGGTTGAATTTAATGTAACAGCACTGAGAACAACACACACCCAGAACAAACCAGCTGAAGTTCTCAAAAGGTTCGATTTGCTGTACTTATCACAGATTTCAATTAAGCATCTCACCATGAGAAAAGCAAATGCCAAAAGCATCGTTTGCCTAGTTTTCTGATCTTGAGCATTTTTTTAAACGCTTTGGGAAAATACACACCACACCATGGATGTGTTTTAAGATTTCTACTTGCCTGCAGTTCATTCATTCAACAAATATTTTTGAGAGCCCGGGATGTGGCAGACAATGTGTATAAAGATCGTTGGAAACACAGAATGTCTGAACTCAAAGGCTTCATGAGCGTGAGAGGTAGAGGGGGTGAAGGAGGAATAAAGATATAAACATTGGATATAAAATGTACGGTCAGGTTTCAACAAGTGCAATGGAGGTAAACGAAGTGGGGAGAGATGACAGCAATTGAAGGCAGAGGAGCCATTTTCTGTTTTCTAGAGGGAGGTAGTGTTCTCTACGGAGGTCAAGTTTCTGCCAACCCTGAAAGAAGAAAGGGTGTGAGCACTGAACACGTCCAGGGGGAGAGGATTCGAGGCAGAGGCCACTGCCAGGCAGAGGCTCTGAGACTGGGCTGATTCAGAAGGGTTGAAGAAGAGCAGAGAGTCGAGGGTGGAGTAGAGACGGTGCAGAGGAAGTGGGGAGCAGAGGATGCTGAGACAGGGATGTAGAGAGGGTCCAGTCCCAGAGACCCCCGAGCCGTGCTGAGGCTGCCCAGTAACATCCTACAGTAACTCCTCCCTCTTAGGGACGCTAATCAGCGTCGCCGGGCAGCTTTGTATTTACTGAAGGTTGGAAAATTCATTTTCCTGCTAAAGGAAAACGTTCTCTACTCACAACACTTCTGTCACCAACTGTGTGGGATTTCCACGTCAAGCAGTTCTCCGATTCTCTGCAGACACCAATGGGGTGTCCTGCAATTTAATTCAATTCTGATACCAACTACCCAGAGTCAGTGCAGACCCCACAGGTTAGGGCTCAGTCCCAAAAAGTTGCCCCTACTTCAGATGCCAGTCTCAAGTAGTGGATCCCCAATGTACCCACAATTTTAAGTTGGCTACAAATTGGGGATCCCCCTAACCCCTTCCTCAAAGTCAATAATTTGGTTATAAATGCTCACAAAACCCATGGAAACAATTTACTTACATGTAGTGGTTTATTATATATATATTTTTCAGATTATTTTCCATTATAGGTTATTACAAGATATTGAATATAGTTCCCTGTGCTATACAGTAAATCCCTGTTGCTTATCTATTTTATGTCAGTCATTAATTTTGCATAAATTCACAGGGCCAAAACTTATGATATAGTTTCTAGAGTATGTAGTTTCTGTAGTACATAGCTTCCACAGTATATAACTTTGCTAGCTATTCAGAAATAGCAAAATATTTCCTGCTGAAAAAAAATTGTTACGGAAAAAAGATCTGGGCTTACGAGTAAGTAGTGCAGAAGATATATGTCACTCAGAGTAATGTTCTTTCAAACACCATGTTATTTGTCATTAAACATATTTAGACAACTTTGAAATTAGATTTCTTCCTCAAAATGTCCAAACCATGTATTAAACAGGAAACAAACGGAGAGGTGAGAAACCTCACATGCTCTTAAGGAGGACTTGAGTTGCTGTCATTATGACTTCTTTCCTTTAGTTCTCTAATTTTGCAGGTGACCCTGCCCTACCTGGCCACTGAGGCAAGAATGCTGACTCACTGTCAGATGGGCAGATGCCCTGTGGAATGTTGGGAAATACAGAGTCAGGAAGGCATCACAACTTTGCTGTCTGTTGCTGGGTCCCCCAAAGATAACAAGCAGCTTTGGATAAATATCATATTTATACATTTTGCCATATGCATATATAACATATACATGTACGCATATGTAAATGTACTTACATATGTGCTCATGTGTTTGTACTCACACGTGTTTATATTATTAGGTATGAAAACTGTATAAGTTTGTGACAACAAAATCGGATGATGCCATTGGGCTGTCGGCGTGTTCATTTGACATCTGGAAGATCCTTTCAGAGCTAGAAGTTTCTGTGTCTCTGTGTGCACACAGATAAGAGGCTGACACATGTCTTGGAATGTTATTTGTCTCTTCCTTGGGGGTCTGGGCTTGAAAGGATCAGGGACTGCTCTGGGAAAATGTTCATTTATTTGAAATACTCTTGGCTTACTTCTTCAGAGTTTGGGATAATGATCGTGTCTTCTGCAATCCGGTGGATTCGGTGACAAAGGGCTGGTTTGTCAGAGACCAAAGGCCAACTGCTTGATGTGCTATAGCCTCTGCCAGTCCACATAGTCAAAGGGTTAGCGCTGAAGGGTAGCAGTCATATGGGAAATTGGAAATTCTGTGCATGGAACTTCCAGACCTACTAGTGGGTCCATGCAGATAATACAAATCTATCTTTGCACAAATGGCAAGGCAGGAGGGAATCAGAGTTGGTGATCAGGAACTTGATTGAGCTCGTTCTTCCTTTAAGAGATGTTTCTGTAGGTATGTGCATATTGCTGGAAAGTAATTTAGACAAGGAAAATAATCTATTTGCTAACAAGGGCAATTAATTTTAAGTTATGGGTGCAAATTTTAATAATTGCTTTATCTATGATGGCATTAAAGAGGTGAATCACCATATAGATTAATCTATCTATCTCTATGTATACACATACATAATACATACCTTTACATACACACATATATACATATAAATATATAGATTAACCTATATAAGCGTAGGTCAGGGTGAATATAAAAGCATCGAGTAGAGGAATGTAAGTACAAGCCAAATGGATAATTAATACAATTAACTTTCTTTCCTTTTAAAATGCTCCATCTTTACTATTTTCAGACGTATTTGCAGGGTTTTAGAATGATCAATAGAAAGAACAGTATTCTTCTTGCTGGGGTCACTATTTACAAAGTCAAAGAACTCTCCAAGCACCTCAGTTTTCTCATCTATTAAATAAGATGGTTAGGGCTTCCCTGGTGGCGCAGTGGTTGAGAATCTGCCTGCCAATGCAGGGACACGGGTTCATGCCCCGGTCCGGGAAGATCCCGCATGCCGCGGAGCGGCTGGGCCCGTGAGCCATGGCCGCTGAGCCTGCGCGTGTGGAGCCTGTGCTCCGCAATGGGAGAGGCCACACTAGTGAGAGGTCCGCGTACCACAAAAAAAAAAAAAAAGATGGTTAGAAGGGAGTATTTCTCAAAATTATTTTGCTTCTAAAATTTCATCAAATGTATTTTGTCTGTCATCCTTTGCCTCTTTGACTCCCTTTGATTTGAGAAATCCTTCTCTGATCTAGGGCATCCAAGTTTACTCAACACAGGGTGGGTATAGCTCAGACTCATGATAAGTTTTCCCTTCCATGGTCCAGAGGTGAAAACATGAGTTTAGAAAACCAATATATTTGAGGTTTATTATGGACCCTGTACAGGAGAAAATTAGTCTCCATCTGAGACAGTGATTGTCAGGGTTTGGGTTGCATGGAGCGGCTGGGGAACATTTTTGCTGGGATGTGGAGCAGAGCCTACAGGGGAATAAAATGGACAAAGAAGAAGCTGATCAGGGACCATCCTGCTGTCAAGATGTCCAGATTTCATCCAACACATTGTCTTTGTTGTTCCAATGTTTGAGTAATGTCTCTGTGACTTGAATTTTAAAAACAATGGAAAAGAGCTTGATGCTTTTTTGTTGTTGTTACCATTACTACAAGAAAGCTGGTGAATTGTATAATGTCTTTAAGTTCAAGGAAAAATATAAGCCTGTTGATTTCAGTATTTACACTGTGGAACTTATTTTTGAAGCGAACACATTTTATGCTATGCGTGATGCCAAGAAGTCAAGACAGGGAAAGTCATAAAAGAAGTAAATGAGAGCAGTTGAGGAATCAATATTTATTTGATACATTTACTAAAATAGTGAATATTCATTATCTCTAAATATTCTACAACTTACAAGAAAATGTACTTTTTTTATAGTAGAGTAACCTAAACAGATCAAACAATGTATTATCTTTTGTATTCTTCTAACTACCAAGAAAAAGTAAGAAAAAAGTTTCTCTGTTTAAGGGAAAATTGGAATTTTTATAGCATCATCACTTTTTAAAGTTAGAGCTGAAGATATGAAATATAGCGGAAAACGTTATGATATTTAAAACTCAGGCTGAACATATCACCACATGCCAACCAATTCATTGGATTTTTCACCATCACTAGAGGTTAGTTGGAATTCAGAAAAAATCACTAGCAGGAGCTTTCATGGAATTTAGGTTTGAGATGCACAGGAAAGAAAAATGAAGCAAGAAGTCATTTCAGTCTTTTAGAGAATTAAAATTTATTATTCCATATTTTTCCTTATCTCAGAAGCAAACCAACTTGATCATTTACACATACTTCCTCCTTTCCCAATAATTCCTCCTACTCTGAGGACATGTCTGAAAGCTGTCATAATATTGATATTACTGGGATATGGATGAGTGATCAGATTACACATAGAATAAACATCAAAAATCAATTCTTTTCTGAACCAGTCCATTGTCTGTTCTTTTTATTTCAGCTTGGTCAACCATGTTGGATTTATCCTGTAGTGGAAAAGAATTAATGCTCCTTTTTTATCTTGGACTAAGTCTATTTTCTAGAGGGCTTAACCCACATCAGGTTGGTTAGCCCTGAAATAAATGATTCCAATGGGTAAAATTAATAGGCACCATAGGAAAAGGAAAAAGAAGTACTGTAATTTGTGGGAAATTACACTGTTATTAGTGTTAGATGTACTGTGGTGGGTGATTGAGACACACATACATACACACACATGTTTATTGGACCCTTACACTTGGTCTAGCCAAAAGTCTGAGATATGATTCATTAGCTCTGAGATGGAGGCAGCACCAGGGTGAATCTACATAAACAAAACTTATTAAATAAACCTCATCACCATTACTTTCCCCATATAGTTACCCTCCCACAATTTACTGCCTCTAGAGCCCAAATCCTCCTTTCTGGTCACTTTTCCACAATTTATTAGTCTTTGTTAAAATGGTATATAGGTCCCAGTCTAACTGCCTACTTGGATTTTCACTTATTTTCTGCAAAGGCCCTGTGCACATAAAAATGTTAAAGAGCAAAAAAATCCATATACCTTTCCTTTTGTTATTCTGGCTTTTGTTAGTTTAATTTGCAGCAGCTCATGAACAGAACCTAAGAAGGTAGAGGAAAACATTTTCCTCTCCTACACTTCATCAAGGAAGGGATTTTTGAGCACAGATCTGAAGATGGTGAGAGAATTAGCCACAGAGGAATCAAGGGGAAGAGCATTCTAGGCGGAAGGAAAGGGTGGTGAAAATGCCCTAAAGAGGAAGCATCGGGTCAGACAGGACAGGAGTGGAGGGTAATGCGGAGATTCATAGAGACAATGGAGAGAGTGTCGGCTTTTAGTCAGGTTAAAAAGACCAGGGAGCAAAAAAGGGAGAAGACTCAAATCAATAGAATTAGAAATGAAAAAGGAGAAGTAACAATTGACACTGCAGAAATACAAAGAATCATGAGATTACTGCAAGCAACTATATGCCAATAAAATAGACAACCTGGAAGAAATGGACACATTCTTAGAAAAGCACAACCTTCCAAGACTGAACCAGGAAGAAATAGAAAATATAAACAGACCAAAAGCAAGCACTGGAATTGAGACTGTGATTAAAAATCTTCCAACAAACAAAAGCCTGGGGCCAGATAGCTTCACAGGCGAATTCTATCAAACATTTAGAGAAGAGCTAACACCTATCCTTCTCAAACTCTTACAAAATATAGCAGAGGGAGGAACACTCCCAAAATCATTCTACGAGACCACCATCACCCTGATACCAAAACCAGACAAAGATGTCACAAAGATAGAAGACTACAGGCAATATCACTGATGAACACAGATGCAAAAATCCTCAACAAAATACTAGCAAACAGAATCCAACAGCACATTAAAAGGATCATACACCATGACGAAGTGGGGTTTATCCCAGGAATGCAAGGATTCTTCAATATACACAAATCAATCAACCTGATACAGCATATTAACAAATTGAAGGAGAAAAACCATATGATCATCTCAATAGATGCAGAAAAAGCTTTTGACAAAATTCTATACTCATTTATGATAAAAACCCTGCAGAAAGTAGGCATAGAGGGAACTTACCTCAACATAATAAAGGCCATATATGACAAACCCACAGCAAACATCATTCTCAATGGTGAAAAATTGAAACCATTTCCTCTAAGATCAGGAAGAACACAAGGTTGTCCACTCTCACCACTCTTATTCACCATAGTTTTGGAAGTTTTAGCTAAAGCAATCAGAGAAGAAAAAGAAATAAAAGGAATCTAAATCAGAAAGGAAGTAAAGTTGTCACTGTTTGCAGATGACATGATACTATACATAGAGAATCCTAAAGATGCCACCAGAAAACTACTAGAGCTAATCAATGAATTTGGTAAAGTAGCAGGATATGAAGTTAATGCACAGAAATCTCTTGCATTCCTATACACTAATGATGAAATATCTGAAAGAGAAATTAAGGAAACACTCCCATTTACCACTGCAATAAAAAGAATAAAATACCTAGGAATAAACCTACCTATGGAGACAAAAGACCTGTATGCAGAAAACTGTAAGACACTGATGAAAGAAATTAAAGATGATACAAACAGATGGAGAGATAGACCAAGATCTTGCATTGGAAGAATCAACATTGTGAAAATGCCTATACTACCCAAAGCTATCTACAGATTCAATGAAATCCCTATCAAACTACCAATGACATTTTTCACAGAACTAGAACAAAAAATTTCACAATTTGTATGTGAAATACAAATAGCCAAAGCTATTTGAATAGCCAAAGCAATCTTGAGAAAGAAAAACGGAGGTGGAGGAATCAGTTTCCCTGGCTTCACACTATACTACAAAGCTACAGTAATCAAGACAGTACGGTACTGGCACAAAAACAGAAATATAGATCAATGGAACAGGATAGAAAGCCCAGAGATACCCAAGCACATATGGTCACCTTATTTTGGATAAAGGAGGCAAGAATATACAATGGAGAAGACAGCCTCTACAATAAGTGGTGCTGGGAAAACTGGACAGCTATATGTAAAAGAATGAAATTAGAACACTCCCTAACACCATACACAAAAATAAACTCAAAATGGGTTAAAGAACTAAATGTAAGGCCAGACACTATAAAAACTCTTAGAGAAAAACATAGGCAGAACACTCTATGACCTAATTCACAGCAAGATCCTTTTTGACCCACCTCCTAGAGAAATGGAAATAAAAACACGAATAAACAAATGGGACCTAATGAAACTTCAAAGCTTTTGCACAGCTAAGGAAACCATAAACACGATGAAAAGACAACCCTCAGAATGGGAGAAAATATTTGCAAATGAAGCAACTGACAAAGGATTAATCTCCAAAATTTACAAGCAGCTCATGCAGCTCAATATCAAAAAAACAGACAATCCAATCCAAAACTGGGCAGGAGACCTACATAGGCATTTCTCCAAAGAAGATATACAGATTGCCAACAAACACATGAGAGGATGCTCAACACCACTAATCATTAGAGAAATGCAAATCAAAACTACAATGAGGGATCACCTCACACCAGTCAGAATGGCCATCATCAAAAAATCTACAAACAATAAATGCTGGAGAGGGTGTGGAGAAAAGGGAAGCCTCTTGCACTGTTGGTGGGAATGTAAATTGATACAGCCACTATGGAGATCAGTATGGAGGTTCTTTAAAAAACTAAAAATAGAACTACCATATGACCCAGCAATCCCACTACTGGGCGCATACCCTGAGAAAACCATAATTCAGAAAGAGTCACGTACCACAATGTTCATTGCAGCTCTATTTACAATAGCCAGGAGATGGAAGCAACCTAAGTGTGCATTGACAGATGAATGGATAAAGAAGATGTGGCATATATATTCAATGGAATATTACTCAGCCATAAAAAGAAATGAAGCTGAGTTATTTGTAGTGAGGTGGATGGACCTAGAGAGTGTCATACAGAGTGAAGTAAGTCAGAAAGAGAAAAACAAATACCGTATGCTAACACATATATATGGAATCTAAAAAAAAAAAATGGTTCTGAAGAACCTATGGGCAGGACAGGAAGAAAGATGTAGACGTGGAGAATGGACTTGAGGACACAAGGAGGGGAGGGGTAAGCTGGGACAAAGTGAGAGAGTGGCATGGACTAATATACACTACCAAACGTAAAATAGATAGTTAGTGGGAAGCAGCCACATAGCACAGAGAAATCAGCTCGGTGCTTTGTGACCACCTAGAGGGGTGGGATAGGGAGGCTGGGAGGGAGACGCAAGAGGGAGGAAATATGGGGATATATGTATATATGCAGCTGATTCACTTTCTTATAAAGCAGAAACTAACACACCATTGTAAAGCAATTATACTCCAATAAAGATGTTTTAAAAAAAAAGCATTCGCACTAAGAAAGAAAGAAAACAAAACAAATCAAAACAAAACAAAAAAAGACCAGGGAGTCATTGTAGAGTTTTAACATAGGAGAGAAAAATTACTTGGCTTATATTCCAGAAAGATCCTGAGTGATGTGTGAGAACAGCCTGTGAGAAAGCAAGAGTAGAAACAGTGAGACCAGCATTAGCAACTTTGCTATATCGTGGGAGATATCTTACACTTAGATTGACTAGAACCCATGAGGCTTTAACTCATATAAGGGGAGACCTGAGGATATATGTCCTGAAGGTATCCATATACCTAAAACAGACAAAACGTATACTTTACATTTTAAATTTTTTTATATAATTTGGGAATATAATGTATGTGTCATTGAACTTGTCCACTAATTATCCTGAAAAGTATCTCATTTATTATTTTATTTATTCCCATGCACTTGGTAAATAATTATATCTTTTGTTGATAGAGGCATGAGCATAGGCTTAAAATCATATTTCTTGCTTACATTTTAACAGTTAAATTATTTCTAATCCATGTGGTTTAAAATCAATTATATGGTTTAGGGATTACAAGTTGACATCTGGCATCCTACAACATGGGTCCAAATTCCAGTTTTACCTTTTGTTTTGTTTCATTTTGCACTTGGTGTTTTTACACTCATGTGTTTTCTAGTGGCAAGCAAGATTTGTAAAAAAAAAACAAAAACAGAAACCTAATTGGAATCTGAAGTGAGCATTTAACGAATAGAGTGTGGGGACTAGAAAGTAGAGGCAAAGAAACTGAGCATAGTTATTCACATAGACAGTGAGCACTGGGTTTCTGAACACAAATAAAAACACAAATAAAATCCTGGTAAGAGACTGGAAAGTTACTGAACTTCAGACTATAAAGAAAAATTAGAGTTGAAAAGACCAAGATTTCATGGGAAAGACCAAAAGTCCTTGTGTTATTCTTATATTTACAAATATAAAAATAATTAACTAAACTAGAGCATATCCAACACACTTGACTCATTTTATTTATTTTTTTAAATAAATTTATTTGTTTATTTTTGGCTGTGTTGGGTCTTTGTTGCTGCGCACGGGCTTTCTCTAGTTGCGGCGCACGGGGACCACTCTCTGTTGTGGTGCGCAGGCTCCTCACTGTGGTGGCTTCTCTTGTTGTGAAGCATGGGCTCTAGGCGCGTGGGCTTCAGTAGTTGTGGTGCGTGGGCTTAGTTGCTCCGAGGCATGTGGAATCTTCCCGGACCAGGGCTTAAACCCATGTCCCCTGCATTGGCAGGTGGATTCTTAACCACTGTGTCACCAGGGAAGTACACTTGACCCATTTTAAATGACATACAATTAATATCTCCTTATCATCTCTTGATGGAATATTCTCAGTCAGCTTCCTTCATAATGTAAATTTGTTTTTGCGTCATCACAGATCATAGTATGTAGGTGGTAAACCATTCAAGATAAGACTGAGGAGGTTAGCAGAGACCAGATCACAAAGGACCTGGTCACCAGTTTTACTCTTTTTGTATTTTAAAACTTTAACTGGGCTTCCCTGGTGGCGCAGTGGTTGAGAGTCCGCCTGCCGATTCAGGGGACATGGGTTCGTGCCCCGGTCCGGGAAGATCCCACATGACGCGGAGCGGCTGGGCCCGTGAGCCATGGCCGCTGAGCCTGTGCTCCGCAACGGGAGAGGCCACAACAGTGAGAGGCCCGCGTACGGCAAAAAAAAAAAAAATTGAACTTCTATATACTAGCAATTAACAATTCTAAAATTTAATAAAATTACCCTATTTACAATAGTACTCAAAAGGATAAAATAATAAGAATAAATTTAATAAAATAATTATGACATATGCACTGAGAACTACACATATTTTTTAATGAAGGAAAGCATTAAATGGAAGCACATCCCATGAGCAGGTAGACTTAATACTGTTAAGAAGGCAAAAATCTCCAAATTGGTCTAGTGATTCAGTGAAAGCCCTATGGAAGTCCCAGATGGCTTCTATACACAAATTAAAAAGTCGATCCGAAATTTCACATAAGAATGCAAAGGATGCAGAATAACCAAAACTATCTTTAAAAAGAAAAAATTCGGAAGACTCACACTTTCCAATTTCAAAATTTTCTGCAAGACTACAGTACCAAAGACAATGTGATATTGTCATGGCTGGACATATAGTTCAATGTAATAGAATTGAGAATCTAGAAATACACTTTTGCATTTATTGTAAATTGAATTTCTGCAAGGGTGATGAGGCAAAGAACAGTCTTTCAACAAATTGTGTGGGAAAAAAAAAAATCCCACAACTAGCGAATGGATAAATGAACTATGTTTCCATACAACGGAATACTACTCAGCAACAAGACTGAACTACTGAGACATTGATCAGCCTGCATGGATCTGAAATTCATTATGTTAAAACAAAGAAGCAAGACCCAAAAGGCTACGTAAGATTCTATTTATGTCTCACTCACAATTATAGGGACAAGTGGGCAGAGGGTCTGACTAAAAATGTCACTACTAGGAGGTTTTTCTGGGGGATGAGGAACTCTTTTATAACTTGATTATGATGATGATTACACAACTCTATACATTTGCCAAAAACTATAAAACTGTACACAAAAGAAGAGTGGATTTTACTGTCTATAAATTTTAAATTACATTAAAATGATGTAAAATACTAAAAAATCCACAAATCTATCATTTACCTAAAGTAATTCAAAAGAAATGTCTGACTTTCAATGCGATATAATTTAAAATTTTCTTTTCAAATATCATTTGCCACAATTCTCTTTTATGTGATTTCTTGGGGGAAAAGATTCATTCATTTTGAAAGTTTCTTTAAAGATAATATTTTTAAAAAAATCTGATTTAAATCAGTTCATGGCTGGGAAAATCTGACCAATGTGTGTATTTCATATATTGTATAATATTTTAATTTTACATATTCAGGTTTCCATTTTGGAGAATCTGAATCAGTAGAAGTTCAGAATGATAGCCCATTTAATTAAAACTTTGAATAAGTAACTAGTCATGGATTTTGAAGCACCTCCAAGGGAGGTCACTTGAATTGCCTGCTCTCAATGATCTCCAGAATCCACTCCATCTTCTCTTAATGGGCTTCATATTAATATTTCAGTCCCATAACAGCTTAAAATGAAAATTATTACTTTGTTGCTCAAATGTCTACGAAGTGCTTCCTGCCTTTAAATTGATACCAAGCCCACCAAATAGTTTATACCCGAGAGCTTGTGAGGTGTGGGAAGGATGGGAGGAGACAGGCTTTTATTCAGTAGCGTGGACACAACAGCCCACCTCTCAGACAAGCAGATTCTTCTCCATCTTACATACCTGAGTATGTTTGAGGAGTAACAGATGGATATTTTGTGGGTAAATCCCAAGCAGAGTTAAGGATAATGGTATTTGTCTGCTTCCTTGAATTTTTCTCTATTTATCTTTCTCATGAATTGCTTCAGTAACTTCCCTAATTTATATTTGCCAGTGGGTCTTGTTTGCTTGAATTTCAGGAGTATTTAGCCAACTGTTACGAACTCCCAAAGTCCATGGTGTATGAAGCACAACTTACCATAAGCTTACTTCCAGGTTAGCCTTGATTTCAAATTTTAATAGTATCATCACCATCATCATCATCATTATTACAGGTATCTCTAGTGAAATCAGAAGATTTTAGGATTTTAGAATCTTAGGATTATTTATTTAAAAAAAAAGAAAAAGAGAAAGTCATTGCTGAGTGTTTTTACAGGAGCTCATCCAAACAGTTCCTGTTATTTCCTTATCCCTATTGAATCATATCCTGTGATTCAAGTACACACATAAGTTTTGCACAGTTCCATTCCATCTAGAACAACCATAAACTGTTGGTACAAAAGTGCTATAAACAGTCTGAAATGATACAGATATTTGCATGTGTCATAAGCAGAGGAATACATGTAAATGCTACCAAGCAGCCTGTAAATAGATTAAGGGTGTTTATTTTCAAGTGGAGGTTAATGTCTCAAAATCCAATTGGTAAGCATAGGGCAGTGGACTGGGAGGAAGCTGGGTTTATGCACAATTACACACATTGCTTCATGAACAAAATGTGAGGTTGAGTTGGCATGGTCTTCTGATGATAACCAACCCTCCTTCTCAAAGCTCACCTGTGGTCTGTGATCCGTCTGTATTGACCAAACTATTTCCTGTGAGTGTCGCTTGAACCACAGAGTGAAGATGATTAACGAAAGGAATGTTGTTTATATCGTAACCAATGATTGAAAAATCAGCCTACAGCCCTCATGTGTAAAAATGAAATGTTTAAAAACTTTTGAGACTACTGGGGTGATCGCCAACTGGATATTTGATGATACGAGGAATTATTATAAAATTTTAGGTGGGATAAAGGTGTTGAGGTTATATTGTGTAAAACTTCTTATCTTTAGAGGAAAGCATTGACTGCAGTTGCCTTGGCATCAGAAATTGCTTCAGAATATCTGGGGAAGAGAGAGTAGGGGTTTATATGAAGCAAAACTGGCCATGACTTGCTATCTCTGAAGTTGAGTTATAGATCCAGGAGGGTCCATGACATGAGGTATATCCTTGTACTATCCTTGTATTATCTTTGAAATGTTCCCCAATAACAAGTTAAATAAATCAATACTTTTTAGGAAGGAATTCTAGAACTTGTTTCGCAAATCTTTTGTTTTTAAAACTTATATAAGGATCAGCAACACAGACTCAACGTGGGATCCGGACAGCCAAGTTCACATTGTTTGTTTGTAGAGGAGATCTTTATTTTCTTTCCTTTGTTTTGGGGTAAGAGGGATATTTAATTAAGACTATCTAATTATTTAATAATGCTAAAGTTTCTTTGCCTCAAAATATTTGCCAGTTCTCTTTTTATTTCACCTTTTCTCTTCCTCTTTTCTGTTATCTGCTCTCCTTTTTTATTTCCTTTCTCCTTACCCTCTTCTACTCTGATGTTTTATCCAATATTTTTAGCTCTTTTCAGTGGCAGACTCAGCCCAGGGACCTAATCTGTCACCAGTGGATGCAGACATTTTCCTCAGCTGCTCTGTCCGTAAAGATCTCTTGTCCAATAACATTTCCAAGGCAGACGTGAGTATTGGAGAGGTTATGCCAGTGGCACATAAAGTAGAAAACTGTAAGTTTTCAGGAAGGGAAACATTACCATTTTCCTTACCCCTATTTAGAATCTCATTAAAAATCCAAATAATAAATTAGGGACAATACTTTGATAACCCATTTCCGAGGAGCTCAGAGATTTAAAATAAGTAAGAATGCTTATCTTTCCAGTCTCCTCTACTAAAGGGGTTTTTCTAAGTTTCTTAGTTGTCTTTTACTGTTCCATAGAGAACAGGGCTTTCAGGTAGGTTGAAAATAATGGGGGGCGGGGGTTCACTGGCAGCAAGGCTGGTCCAGCCTCGTGTCCTGGGAAGAATGAATTTAGAGTGAATGAAGTTTGAGTCACCACCTGCCTGCCATTTACTGATATACAATCTTGGGTCAATAGTTCAACATCTCTGAAGACTACTTCCTCAAAAGGAAATTGGGAACAGGTAATATCTTATTTATAAATTGTCTGGAGGATTAAATTGATCGAGAAACTGTAAAGAAAGTATAAATCTAGCGTTCTCCCTGAAATACTGTAGGAACCCGTTAATGTTAATTTCCCTCCATCTTTGTAACATTCCTAATTACATCCAGCACAGAACAGGATAATAAAAGAGTGAAATCAGATTGAATGTTTTATCTCCTGGATTCTGGAAGACAAGCTGGATATCTGGCCACCTTCTTGTTTCCTTCTTCTTCCTTAAATGAAAGTCTGGAGAATTTCACTCCCTACTTATAACGAAGATAAAAGGGAATTCCAGCATCCTGAAACACATCAGCCTGTGGAAAGAAGGAAATCAGGGTGAATAGAAAAAAGAACATTGACTCAGAATAACGGGTAGGTATGGTGATTCACTTACCATGTCTGAGACACAGTCAACTCCTGTATGAAATGGGTATAATCATGTCATTTCTGAGCACCACTAAGTGCTGCTGGGACAATCAAATTGCTTATTAAATGAACTCAGTTAGAAAAATCATAAAGCACTTTATAAGCGTAGAGTGTATAAGTTAAACTATGGTCCACAACACTAAAATATACTTAGACCTGTAAAGACAATAATACAAATAAATAAATGCATACATACATATGTAAACAAATAAACAAAACCTCAAACACTAGCTGACGTGACCCCAGGGGTGGAGGAGGAACAGCAAGTGTGATTTATCTATTGCTTTGGGAAAGGGAAGTGTTTATTGCCTTTTGCAGAGTTAGTTACTGATAAAATTTCACCCTTATCCATACACTACCAAACGTAAGGTAGATAGCTAGTGGGAAGCAGCCGCATAGCACAGGGAGATCAGCTCTCGGTGATTTGTGACCGCCTGGAGGGGTGGGATAGGGAGGGTGGGAGGGAGGGAGACGCAAGAGGGAAGAGATATGGGAACATATGTATATGTATAACTGATTCACTGTGTTATAAAGCAGAAACTAACACACCATTGTAAAGCAATTATACTCCAATAAAGATGTAAAAAAAAAAAAATAGTTCACCTTGTTCCTTGAGTTGCAACCTTTGCCCCACAGATTCAGGGAAAAGCCCTGAAAGCAATTCCCAAGTGGAGTCTGGACTACAAGTGAGACAACTGATTTAAAAAAATTATGTTCTGGGCAGAAGCCATTGTTTATTACTATTTGATAATGATGTAGTGCCTGTAACTTGAAAAAGTTATGTCTTTGGAACTTAGAATTTGGTCTATAATAATAGAATGAGTAGGTATTTATTATAGTAAGAGCCACTATGGAAGAGATTCTTCCTCAGTAAAATACCGCCATATGTTTAAGAGAGGAATCTCTTTTTCATTGATGGATGAATATCAATGAATAGGAATCACTCCAGAAGTGGCCATATGCAAAAAGTTGAGGATATTTTAAAAGTTAAAATAGCCTTGATTTTTATTATATTGATCTCATGATCTCATCATCCTCTGCGAGCCCATTAACAAAGTGTCTTGAATGGAACTTTTTTTTTTTTTGCGGTACCCGGGCCTCTCACTGTTGTGGCCTCTCCCGTTGCAGAGCACAGGCTCTGGACGCGCAGGCTCAGCGGCCATGGCTCACGGGTCCAGCCGCTCCGCGGCATGTGGGATCTTCCTAGACTGGGGCACGAACCCGTATCCCCTGCATCGGCAGGCGGACTCTCAACCACTGCGCCACCAGGGAAGCCCTTGAACGGAATTTTTAAAAGCCTCACCGAACACCGGCCATCCACGCCCTGACCCTACAGGCTAAGCGTCTCTCCCTAGTCCTGACCAGGAGGACTGGAAGGATTCTAAGAGTTCACTGCATCAGGTCTGGACTTCCTTGTCCCACTGGGGACTCCATCCCCCAGAGGCTTGGAGAAGAATACTCAAGGGCACAGCTTCCCTGGTACCTGGTGTGTTTCCCGGGCTGGGAACCCAGGAAATTCACCTCCTGACTCCTCTGATTTTCACCTCATTTCCAGCTCTGCTTTCACTTCACACTAGGGCAGAATCCTGACCTGAACATCAGCCTGGCTAGAAACATTTTGGTACCTGAGTGAAAAAACCATACGTGGGATTTATATATTATTTCCCACTTTGCGCCCATAGCCAAGACAGGTGAAACAAAAGCAGAGCCACTGTGCCCCAGAGATTAAGGGGCTCGTTAATGGAAAGCAGTGCTGATGATTCGCCTGGACTGTCAGTCAGGAGGGGAAGCACCTGGTGAAAAGTTGTGGTCACAGGAGGAGGTGCAGGGGGTTATTGGGACATTAGCATGCCGGTAGGAGAGTGACAATCAGTTCATGTGAAAGACTAGAGGTGAGACTCAGAGGGACGCTAGTATCAGGATCAAACAGCCAAATTGAGTCTTGTAGAGGCAACCCCAGAGCACTGAGGAAGTCTGGCCAGAAAACGATGCAATAAAAGTGATGTTGGAAGAATGGATGGATGAAGAGTAGAAGGGTGATTAAAAGCAGGACCACGTGATCGTTTTCAATAACAATCCTTGGTTGGGCAGTTGTGTGCTGAAATAATCAAGGGCACAGCTGAGAGCATATATGACAACAGAGGATACACTGATTATGGTGAGGAAAGATCTTGGTTTTGAGGAGATGATGACTTTTATTTCTGAGCGTGATGCAGTTTCTCCACAGGAGGTAGTGGGCCAAGTTCAGACCTGCTGTAGGACCTCAGATCCTGTGAGCAGCAGAAGGTTGAAGGTTACAATGGTGGCTCTGGGTAGAGCCTTGAATTCTGCAAAGTCCCACCACCAGCCCAGTAGAGGGAAAAATGGAGGTCGCCCCCTCCCACTCTCCTACTCACTGACCCGGAGGAAACAGGAAGCAAATGGAAATGCATTCCCTCAACCTGTCTCTTAGAATCTACCTTGTGTCGAACTTGCTCTGCATATATGTTGGTAATAAACAAAGCTAGTCTCCAAACTTTGAATGCAAACCTGATTGTTGGCCTCTTCTTGTGTACTGCCATTCGAAAATTGGGAATATCCAAAATTGAAATATACACAGGAAATAGGAGGTTATAAAACTAGAGTGAGAAATCAGACCTAGCAAGTCTGAATTTATCTACGTAGAGGTGAACATTGAAATTCTATGAATGCTAAAAAGTGGGAAAGATAAGTGATATGGCCAAAAGTCATATAATAAATTAAAGGTCTGAGTTAAACTTTTAACACCAAAAGTTGTGGTATATAGAACCAAACAGGAGGCAAACCCCCAAATTTCTGTCTTAACCTCCAATTTGCTTTTACCATTTCCCTGGATTATTTGTATTCCTTACACATATCTCCTTAATATTACACTACCTCTGGGTGTGATTTTATTTGTGGAATGGGAGATAAGAGCAATTTTGAATGAAGTGTCAAAAAACATAAAATTCACATTGATAGCGTAAACCAAATTACCACCTAGTAGATAGATAAGGAAAACAACAACGATTTAAATATGATATACTGAAATTAAAAAACACATCGTTTTGTAAGCCTATCAGCATAGTATCTAACGATAGGATCAAGCAAATATTATTTTCCTTTGACATAGCTGAATAATTTGGAAACAAGAGACATGGGTCAAAATTGACCAGAATATTTAACTCAGTAAGCTTGATTTGAGAGATAGAAATAAAAACCTGTCAAATTGCAAACACATCCTTTCTCTTCTTGATCACTAACATGATGATCAGAACCTTGGAAAAATGTGCCTGAAATCATGATTTGCCAGCATTTGGTAATGAAACTTTTCAATCAAGTACCTTTTCATCAGTACTGCTGAGCAGTAGCCAATATCGTCTTTAATTTCACAGGCAAAGTAACCTAGGCACAGAATGACTTTCTGAAAGATGTAGAAGAAGTTGGTGTGATAACCCTTCAAAACTAATTCAATGGACCAAGTGAAGACCACTTGAGGGCAAAATGGAAGATGAAAAACGTTTAAAGGGTTGTTTGGAGGTTGTTAGTGTCTGGTCAGCCTTTTTCCCTAAAAACCTATTCTTAATGGGACTGTAGGAGCCTGACTGATAGAACTTTCTGGTTTCTTTACTTCTCCTCCATGCCCAACCTGATTGTGAAATTCAACAAAACAAAACAGGAAGGCCCATGAGAGACCAAACTATTACCCTTAATTGGGCTGATAGTGGGGTGAGTGGCTTGTCTTGGGGGTGAGAGGGCTCCCCGGTACTGACTTCAGAATCAGGCAAAGAGACCTTCACACCCAACCTCCCAGCCTCCAAGGCAGGGTCTCTCCAGTGGGGCGGTGCTCCTATAAACTGATATAGGCACTGTACGTGGCCTGCAAAAGATGTACAATGATATTTATTAAATTAATTGATGAATTGAATTAGAATAACTTTTCTCTGCATTGTTCAATACAAAGAAAAAAACTAAATTATTTGTTTCAGAATCATCTAATACCCAATAAAACATTTTTAACCTTTTTGGGGCATAATTTTATATTGTTCCACTTATCTAGGAACTAGTCTATGTAATGAAAACAATCATTATTGAATAGCAAGGAAAAAATACTTGGGTGCATACATCTGTCCTGGAAAGAATGCTTTTCCAGATTCATTATTCATATTGTAGCCTAAAATTCTTACAAATGCAAGACTTGTTCAGAAAAAAGCAACCCCACTTAAAGAAGACGAAAATAGTTTTCTTGGAACTGTCTCAGCTGCCCAGGAAAGTGAAACTTCTCTGTTGCACTAACCTTCATAAATATCGTTAAATCAAGTCTTTAAAGGAGAGAATAGATTTTTAAAAAGAAGACGTCTTCAAGGTAATCCTTGAAGATTACAGTGAAGTCCATCCAAGGTCAGAAGTGATATGCAAATGGTTCTAAAGTGTGAGGAGGGACTTCCCTGGTGGCACAGTGGTTAAGAATCTGCCTGCCAATGCAGGGAACACAGGTTAGAGCGCTGGTCTGGGAAGATCCCACCTGCCGCGGAACAACTAAGCCCCTGCGCTACAGCTACTGAGCCTGAGCTCTAGAACCCACAAGCCACAACTACTGAAGCCCGTGTGCCACAACTACTGAAGGCTGCGTGCCTAAACCCCGTGCTCTGCAACAAGAGAAGCCACCGCAACGCGAAGCCCGCGCACCGCAGCTAGAGAAAGCCCGCGCACAGCAATGAAGACCCAACACAGCCAAATAAATAAATAAATCTTTTTAAAAATGTTTAAAAAATAAAGTGTGAGGGAAGGCCTTGGTTTTCTTTTCTGACTTCCACGGCCCTACTTTGTGACTCGAAGAGTCTAGCTGATTCTATGCTACGTGAGGAAGTTGAAAGGAGATAGAATACAAGGTCTTTCCTGGAAATAACATGTACGTTATTTCCTAACTTTTGAAGACCTGCCTTTTTTGTTTTCTCCAGAATAAGGTGTAGTAATCCAGAGCAGTAGACAGCAAAATAAAAAATGAGGAGGGGCCCTTTTGAAAGACTTCTGGTGTTTCTCGATGAAGGGGGTGGGACTTAGGCAACGTCATTTTACGGTAATAACAGAAATGCTGGCTCCTACACATTTATGTTAAAATCTAAAGACACAGAACCGCAAGAAACACTATTTCTCATACGGGCTGCAAGGAAGCTCTAAAGATGTGGGCCCTTCAAATCACTGGATGTATTTTCTCTATTCTTTTATTGGGACTCGTGTTTATCATTAGTAGATCATTCAGATACTTTTTGTCTTAAGCAATACATATTACCAATTTTATACCAGGTCCTATGATACATGCTGGTAACAGAACTATTCATAGGAAAGGGCTTTTACCCTCCAATATCTCCTAGTCTGGTTGGAGGTACGCGATACCTGAGCTGAATTGGGGAGGCGTTAAAAATCTACATTTTAGAATCCTTCTTCGACCTTTTATCACTTTACTGCTATTGTAAAGACACCAGAGGCACTTGACAGTTTCTGTGAAATATTTCTACCAGGTAGTGTTAGGTGAATGCTCACAGGCCCCAAGAGAGCTGCAGCCAGCTGAGTCCCTGCAAACAATGGTGACAGTTGCCGTAGCCCATGCACCTTTACCCCAAGGGCAATTACACCACTCAGGTGACATCTGCTTCCTTGGAAACTTGGAGTCTTCAAAACATAAGGGAAAACCAAGTATTTTTGTTTATAAGATTAATAGTTTTTTTTAACATGCTTTGTGAAAATTGAAGAGAAATAGAGGAAGACAGAATATAGATCTATAGATATAAACATATATATATATATATATATCTTCAAGGTCAGAAGTGTTTGCTCTGTGTATTTATCTATCTAGAATATATATATATATATATATATATATATATATATATATACACACACACATACATTTTTCAGTATGTTCCAGCTTCCTGAGCACTCTTGTATGTGATACGTGAGGTCTCAAGGAAAGAAAAATCAGAAAATGTCTTTTATTTTTACTAATATCCAGTGGAGTAAATCGAACGGATCTTTATGCAGTTAGGAAACTGATTTTTTAATTCCTTCCAATATGTTTATTCTTGCTCTTGGATTACTGTGGGGTTTCAAGAAAATCAATGACCCTTTTATATCTATCTGTGCTTGAAACCAATGAAAAGACAGACACAGAAGTTTGGTAGATGGAAATCAAAACACATGCTAAGTGGGAAGGTGTGGCTGAGGAGTGAGGCACAAAGGCTTCTGAATGGTAAACTCAGCAACTAGGAAGACTTACCCTCCCAGACACACGCATTTCTGAGAGCTCAGGGCTCCCCTCCCAGAGGCTGGCTCTCATGCTAAGTGCACAAAAGCCAAAAGCCAACAAGAAACAGCCCAGAGACAATGAGGAGAGGAAAGATGGAGCCTGCACATCCAGCTCCTTCTCTCCTGAACTTACCACTCCGGTGATCACTTTTCCTCTCCAACTGGGGAAATAACAACATGCTGAGGGGCCAGGAGCCTGCCCTGGGAAGAGTTGCTTCATGGAAACGTAAGCTGAGGAGAGGGTCATCTTGGCCACTGCACATGCTTACAGTCCCTTGGTGGACCCTCACTCCTTAGAGGGGTTTTCTGACGTTGTATTCCTGAAGTGATATCACGCTCCCAATACATATAATGATTGCTAATACGCTCAGAATTATATGTTTATAAACAATGTAACAAAGGCTAATAGGCACTGGAATTCAGGTGAATATCACATTGATCAGAAAGCCAACATAAGGAAGGTTGACCCAAAAACAGGCACCTGCCATTTTCTTTTAAGTAAATAAGTATCAGCCTTAGCTATTACCTGAAATGTGACATGGGATGATGAGATTTCACTCAGGTTCCAGAGCCTTGGGTATATAGGGGACAAGCTTCACGAACCACAACTAATTCTATAAGACAGATTTCACAGAGTTTCACTGGGGAAGAAAAAATAAACAGCCTTTTAATAGCTCTTGTTGAAACAAAAACACGTTGAAGCAGAACTTATACCATACATCAAAATAAGCTCTGAGTAGGTTAAAGAGTGGAATATCAAAAAGCTAAAAATAGGTAAGAGGAGAAATAATGATGCCTCCGTATTTGGTGTGACAGAAACAAAGACTGACGTGTTTAAAAACTAAAGTGAATTTTAAAATTAAAAAGTAAAATTTACAGCTAAAATACATTAAAAATTTATTCTGTAAATTTAAAAACTAAAATAAATAACAAAATTAAAATAAAAGCATGCTGACAAACTAGGAAATATATTTGCATGGGTTATCACACATGCATTTTAACATTATCTTAATTTCAAATCAAAACTACCATGGCTCCAAAGGCCATATCTTTAAGGGAAATAAACAAATAACTCTCGCAGTGAAAATACTATAGAATACAAACATATGAAACATCTTTGATTTTGTAGGAAATATACATTGCAAATTAAAACAATTTAAGGTATGATTTTATAGGAACAAATTAGTAAAAGTTATTTTCATTAAAAATATTTTTCTGTAAATTATTAGCATTTATAACTGTTTTTTACTTTTAAAATTATAAATAAACCTATGAGTCTGCACAAAAAGATTGATTGCCATACCCTTTGGCTTGGTAATTGCATAATGAGAAATGTAGCCTCCAAAGCAAGTGAAGTACAGTGATTAAGAGCAGGAATTCTGGAGCCAGGCTGCCTGGGTTCAAATGTTAGTTCTGTTATTTATGAACTATAAATAGTAAAGAAGTAAATGTTTACTGGACAAGAACACATACAAATACAACTGGACAGTATGAAAGATTTCATAAATTAGAACATGACATTGTGCTCAAATAGGACCTAGCCAATCAAAAGGGCGATTTAAAAAGTTTGTCAAGAAAACTATAATAGTATAATTATAAATAAAAATGGTGTGTAGGGAAAGACCACATGTATGTACACTGTGAACACTACAATTTAGAATATGCATACATTCCTAAGGTATTATTTTAACCAGGCTGCATTTTGAGGTCCTTAGGACCTCTGGAAGAGTTTCTATGTACAGAATATGTTATAAAGATATATAGGTTGCAGACAAATCAGTCATTTGTTAACAACTATTGGATGCTTGCTTGTTCTCATACTGCTGGTTACTAGGGAAACAGAGGGGATCCTTGACCTCTGAACTTTCGTGGGCTGCCATAATGGGCAAACAACACTGCTACAACATCATGGTCTTTAACAGGGGTCTTGGGCAGGGAGGTGGTGTGAATCAGAAAATACTGAGAGATGGGTTCCTGGGTAGGGTTTAGTGAATGAAAACACCTAATTGGAGATGATGACTTTGAAATGAACATGGATCCAAAAGGCAATCGCAAATAAAGACATTAAGGAAAAGCTGGAATATATGGAGAGAGATAGAGACAGAGAAACAGAGAGACAGAGGTACAGAGAAAGAGAGGATAAAAGTTTTTGCAAAAAGTGTTTAATGATATTTGGGTGATTTTATTGTTCAAAAGTAACTCAAGTTTTGTATCAAATTTTGAATACAGTATGTAGCGTTCCTAGTAAATGATGTGATCCACACGATACTGGGAGTGAAATGGTTAAACAGTAAAACCCTGGAGCTACTTCAAGCAGAGAAAGGACATTTCTTGTGGTTAGGCAGGGAGCTTACTGACACTCATATTTATATTCAGTAGGAGACTTAGTTTCATCTTGAATTCATAGAATAGGAAACAAAACTGGCTATGGGCCTAGAACATTCCAAAAAACAGATGCTAGAGGGCTACAATGCAAATGGAGAGACACATTATCTGTGTTAATTCATGACCAACAACTGTGCATTTAAGAGGAAACACTGGAAAAGTAATACTTTTGAAAAATAATTAATGAAGAACTTGCATTTAAAATCTGAACTTCCCACACTTCACAAATGTAGAAACAGAATTTTTTTTTTTAATTTTATGATCAGGGCCTTTGGATGAAGAAATACACACCAGGGATAGAAAAGAACTGTATAGACAAGAATTAGAGAGTACATAGAGAAGATAAAGGGAACAAGAAGAGAGAAATTAAGATCAAAACCATCAGAGACGGGCTTCCCTGGTAGCGCAGTGGTTGAGAGTCCGCCTGCCGATGCAGGAGACACGGGTTCGTGCCCCGGTCCGGGAAGATCCCACATGCCGTGGAGTGGCTGGGCCCGTGAGCCATGGCCGCTGAGCCTGCGCGTCCGGAGCCTGTGCTCCGCAACGGGAGAGGCCACGGGAGTGAGAGGCCCGCGTACCACAAAAAAAAAAAAAAAAAAAAAAAAAAAAAAAAAAACATCAGAGACTCCTTAAGCCAGCATTTATAGGAGTTGAAGTTCATCCACTCTGAGAATGTTAAAGCGTGCTGGGTTCAAAGAGCCAAGAGGTCAAGTAAATTGGGAAATTCTGCGTTAACTAAATAGGGTCACGTTTCTTTATGACTCTTCTTCTCAAAGCATTGATAGACTAATATACCTGGAGCCTAAGGGAGCAAAGAGTAAGAATTGAGAGTATTTCCCAGTTTATTTCAACACGTACCCCATTTCTTTCACAGAACAACTTGTAAGATTAATACTTCATGACATACTTTTGGGAGCATCTTCTCAAGATAAACTAAGAGTTTTTGCATATCTTCAGGGAGATGGAATTGAAAATTAATACTACAATTTTCTAATATTTAATTTGTTGTATGGTTCAGTTAACAAAGCACATAATAAAATTTTAAGGTATGTATTTTAGACAAAGCAATCCCTATTGGACCACTTCAGTCAATGCCCCATTGGCAAACCAGGGCAGCCTTGACACTCCTTTGCCTAAGGAGGAAGCTAAGACTTACCCTGTGTTCAGGTGCTTTGGCAATGAGTGGTAATATTGCATTAGAGATGTTTCAATAACATGGAAACATATTCTATGACAGGCAGAAGCATGAGTGAATGTGTGAAGCATGAGACCGTAGCTAACAACTCCACATCTTGGGTCCCTTTATCCAAACTGCAAATATAGTACCTGCAAAATCTATTGGTATCAAGCATGTTGAACACATAAACCGAACCTATAACATGACAACAATTTGCAGATAAGAGACCCAAATCGATATAAACAAAAAAAGCATTACAATGGAATATTATTCAGCCATAAAAAAGAATGAAATACGTCATTTGCAGCAACATGGATGGACCCGGAGATTAACATGCTGAGTGAAGTAAATCAGACAGAGAAAAACAGATACTGTATGATATCACTTATATGTGGAATCTAAAAAAATGATACAAATGAAGTTAATTACAAAACATAAATAGACTCACAGAAGTGGAGAACAAACTTGTGGTTACCAAAGGGAAAGTGGGGGGAGGGATAAATTAGGATTTGGAGATTAACATATACACACTACTATATATAAAATAGATAATGAACAAGAACCTATTGTATAGCACAGGGAACTATATTCAATATCTTGTACCTATAACGGAAAAGGATCTGAAAAAGAGTATATATATATATATATATATATGAATCACTGTGCTGTATACCTGAAACTAACATAACATCGTAAATCAACTATACTTCAATTTAAAAATAATAAATTTTTTAAATTGAATAAATAAATAAAAAACATAAATAAAATTAGGAAAGTATCTCAGGAATCAGTTGTTGGGGGGGCTTGATATGGCGCTAAATCAGCAATCCAAGAAAACCAACCAACCAAACACAAACTAGCAAGTAAACCTTCCCCACGTGTCATCAGGCTTGAGGCATAAGCCATCAGCGACGATATATCACTGTGCTGCTAGCAGCCACGGGGCAAACAGAACATGAGCTCCTTCAGTAAACAAGACTGACTGTAAATCCAGGTCTAAAGCTGAGGCTCCAGCACCTCTGAGTCACAAGTGTGCTTCCGAACGCTTCTCCAGGCAAAGCCAGTCACTGTCTCACATCCCCCAGCAGGTCACAAAGGAGGCTCTGAGTCTTATTTTTATCCAGTATCCCAGGGGCAAACATCTGCTAATTATTGTGTACAGGCACATCTCACTTGATACAATAGAAATGTGTTTGAAACATATCATGAACCACTTTCATCCTTCAAAACATATTTCCAATAGATTGTGAATAGTTCTATTTTAAGACGTTACCACAAATTATTTTTTAATGGGAAATAAACAGATTTTAAAGAAAATCAGCCCCCCAAAGGCCCCCTATTGTGTAAAGCAGGATGTACGTGTGTATCAGCAAGTGCGCTAGGATGCTGCAGCCCTTTAGTGCTCCTGTCAACATGACGCAAACCAACGTTATGGGAGAAGAACAGATTTAAGTGGGAGATGAATATGTGTGTTCCTTCTAGGCTGTAAAGCTGGAGAGGTAGTTATTATGTTTTATGTATTTTTGTATCTTTGTATCTGCCTGGCAGTGAACTCAGATGTTTATGGAGTGAATGAATGAATAAATGAATGAATAAGAAACAAAAGGAAACGGCCGTTACCCAGAAGACATGGTCAGTCTGGTGATTTGAACATTTCTTTTTATGGAGGGCAAATATCTTGTATATTTAGCCACCTTGATGTCTCAGGTCATCCACAGTTCCCCTGTACTTTCTCTGGATAAAACAGATGCGGGTTGGAGACAAATTGGCAAAAACGCCATTCAGAGTAGTCGCTTTTTTTTTTTTTTTTTGAATTTCATTTTATTTATTTTTATATACAGCAGGTCCTTATTAGTCATCAATTTTATACACATCAGTATATACATGTCAATCCCAATTGCCCAATTCATCACACCCCCACCCCCACCCCCCTGCCACTTTCCCCCCTTGGTGTCCATACGTTTGTTCTCTACATCTGTGTCTCAATTTCTGCCCTGCAAACTGGTTCATCTGTACCATTTTTCTAGGTTCCACATATATGAGTTAATAAACGATATTTGTTTTTCTCTGACTTACTTCACTCTGTATGACAGACTCTAGGTCCATCCACCTCACTACAAATAACTCAATTTTGTTTCTTTTTATGGCTGAGTAATATTCCATTGTATATATGTGCTCCCTTTTTTTCTTGATGAGTCTGGCTAATGGTCTATCAATTTTGTTTATCTTCTCAAAGAACCAGCTTTTAGTTTTATTGATCTTTGCTATTGTTTCCTTCATTTCTTTTTCATTTATTTCTGATCTGATCTTTATGATTTCTTTCCTTCTGCTAACTTTGGGGGGTTTTTGTTCTTCTTTCTCTAACTGCTTTAGGTGTTCTCTTAGCTTTTGTTTGTCTGTAAAGGTTTTAATTTCTCCATCAAATCTGAATGAAATTCTTGCTGGTTAGAGTAATCTTGGTTGTAGGTTTTTCCTTTTCATCACTTTAAATATGTCCTGCCACTCCCTTCTGGCTTGCAGGGTTTCTTCTGAAAGATCAGCTGTTAACCTGATGGGGATTCCCTTGTGTGTTATTTGTTGTTTTTCCCTTGCTGCTTTTAATATTTTTTCTTTGTATTTAAGTTTTGATAGTTTGATTAATATGTGTCTTGGTGTGTTTCTCCTTGGATTTATCCTGTATGGGACTCTCTGTGCTTCCTGGGCTTGATTAACTATTTCCTTTCCCATATTAGGGAAGTTTTCAACTATAATCTCTTCAAATATTTTCTCAGTCCCTTTCTCTTTCTCTTCTTCTTCTGGGACCCCTATAATTCTAATGTTGGTGTGTTTAATGTTGTCCCAGAGGTTTCTAAGACTGTCCTCAATGCTTTTCATTCTTTTTTCTTTATTCTGCTCTACAATAGTTATTTCCACTATTTTATCTTCCAGGTCACTTACCCGTTCTTCTGCCGCAGTTATTCTGCTATTGTTTCCTTCTAAAGAATTTTTAATTTCATTTATTTTGTTGTTCATCATTGTTTGTTTGCTCTTTAGTTCTTCTAGGTCCTTGTTAAACGTTTCTTGTATTTTCTCCATTCTATTTGCAAGATTTTGGATCATCTTTACTATCATTATTCTGAATTCTTTTTCAGGTAGACTGCCTATTTCCTCTTCATTTGTTAGGTCTGGTGGGTTTTTATCTTGCTCCTTCATCTGCTGTGTGTTTCTCTGTCTTCTCATTTTGCTTATCTTTCTGTGTTTGGGGTCTCCTTTTCACAGGCTGCAGGTTCGTAGTTCCTATTGTTTTTGGTGTCTGCCCCCAGTGGGTAAGGTTGGTTCAGTGGGTTGTGTAGGCTTCCTGGTGGAGGGGACTAGTGCCTGTGTTGTGGTGGATGAGGCTGGATCTTGTCTTTCGGGTAGGCAGGACTACGTCCGGTGGTGTGTTTTACGGTGTCTGTGACCTTATTATGATTTTAGGCGACCTCTCTGCTAATGGGTGTGGTTGTGTTCCTGTCTCGCTAGTTGTTTGGCATAGGGTGTCCAGCACGGTAGTCTGCCGGTCGTTGAGTGGAGCTGGGTCTTAGCACTGAGATGGAGATCTCTGGGAGAGCTTTTTCCATTTGATACTACATGGAGCCGGGAGGTCTCTGGCGGCCCAATGTCCTGAACTCGGCTCTCCCACCTCAGAGGCACAGGCCTGACACCCTGCCGTAGCACCAAGACCCTGTCAGCCACACAGCTTGAGCATCAGGTTCCTCCTCCAGCTGACCTGGGAGTAGAGATTTTACTGCACAAGGCTCTGATTCCTAACCATACATTTTAATGCAATCCAAAAGTTGTTGAATTCAAGCACAGGCTATGGATCTTAAAGGTAAGAAATAATTTATAAGGATCATCTTTTACTAAAAATTCTTGGTGTTTCTTAACTGTTTAAAGTTAACATATTTTGTTGATTTTAAAAATATTGATATATTTTATTTAAGAACAACTATGATGTTAGCAATTTAAAAATACAGGTTTCAGCTCAAAATATTACTTTTATACTTAGGGTAGACATTCCAATATGTTTCTTTTTTCCTGAGCTATTTAACAAAAATATAAACATCATGTAAATTTTCAAATAGTGTGTCACAATCAGTTTCACTCCTAAGAAGTAGTGTGGTTGCATAAAACAGATAGTAGTGAGTATAGGTCGAAGGTATGTTTAACCCTTGAAACTGGAAACATAATTTTAAGCCATAGAAATTTGGAATAAAAAATTCTATAAGAGTATTTGTGGAACTTCAAAAATACACAGTATTCTACTCATCTGAAAGACTATTTACAGGGAACACTTTGGTCAGTATTTTACTACATTTCCATTGCTGAATAAAGTCCAGTTTTTATTCAGGCTGGAAAATGCCATGTCAGGTTATCACATGAAAGGCGCTTAATTGTAAATCAACATCTTTGTTCCCAAGCATTTGCCCTTTTGATCATCAAAATAAAGCTTGTATACAAAGACACTATCAGAGGTCAAGGTTGACTTGTTCAAGACTCTCCCCTTCGATCTGGCATCTCAAAGAGAAGCCTGGCCTCCCACAGTCCCCTGCTGGTCGTGGGTTACAGCCCAGGGTCTAAGGCAGTAAATTCTGATCCACCCTAAAAGAATGCCATCAGGGCTGATGCCTTCCCAAACAGGAACACTGATGGGCACTCCTCCTGCAAGTTTGCCATGTCATACAACCACAATAGCAATACTTCGACCCCAGCCCCCAAGTGCCTCCTCACCAGTCACACCAGGTGAGGGTCCTGGGCCTTCTCCACTCACTGAAGCTTAGCTGGCAGGCTTGGGCAGGAGTCAAGGCTCTGGGAGGTGTCTGTGCTTCTCCAACCACATTTTAAAGGCTCTGTAGCCCGAGGATGGAGATTATTGTCCAGTTTTCCCCAATGATGCTCCCTCAACAGGTCTGGTGGGGGCACTGCCTGTCCAGGTGTCAATGTGACAGCTTCTCTTCGTAGTCACAGTGCTGCTCCTGCTGAGTAAGGATTGCAGTCTCTCCTGATAAGTGGGCTCTGCAGGTCCACTTGGACCACAGATTGAGCTGCCCTGAGGGAGGATAAGGATATTCTACTTCTTTGAGGACCACCCCCTAGTTCTCTATTCAGGACTCCCCTAAGGAAATTCTAGCTATGGCATATAGTCCAACCCCCAAACCTCACCTTTCCAGTGTGTGACAGTCCTTCATCAGTGTTACTTTTCTGGGATAGGACCCCATCTCTTTAAGCTCTCTCCCTGCATCCCTTTAAGAGTGGAATGTGGAAATCTCTGTTCGCCATATGGTCTATATTCTAAGACAGATCATTCCAAACATACTCTACATAGTTGGTGGAAATATGCCAATTTTTCAATGATTTGATTCCAAACAAACTAACATTTGTGAGCTTTACTGATTTCTCTTATCTTTTCTATTTGCTTTGTCCTTGGGGCTGGTTTTAAGAATACAAATGTAACACGGTCCCACAAGGCTCAGGTTCTAGAATCAGAAAACTTGAGTTAGGATCTTCTTTCTGTTTTACATCCTAGTCTATGTGAATTTGGGAGCATTCTTCTATCTGTTTATATAAAGCACACACATATGTTTTATTTATATTTCTATAACTAATATATATATATATTAAAATGTTTAAATAAATAAAATTTATTTTAGCTGTTAAAAAGTTATTTAAATAATAACAAAGCCTATCACCATTGACTAAGTTCTCTCCTCTCTTGTTTTCCTGGACTGAATAAGACATTTATAATGCAAAGGATGACAGGGAATCTTTAAAATGACAGAAAAAATGATAGCACTATAAATTTTATATAGGAAGAATCAAAATAGGGTGGGTTAATTATGACTGTTATTTAATTAAAGGGATTCTAAAAGGTCAGTCTTATACCAAATATTCCATATCCATATTGTGTCATAAATCTTCTGTACTATTATTAAAGCAGTATATCTGAGCAGGTCACTGTTAAATTATATGTTACCTGGAGGCAAAATGCCATCTGCATCTATTATTATATTCATACAAACAACTTCCTTGCATCAGTTGCCTGATTCACTTCTCAGAGCTGTGCTCAGATCATATGAGCTTTTCTTTATCGGATGGCATCAGGGAAGAGCCACAGAACAGAGTACTGTTAGAGCAGGCAGTTTTTGAATGGAGTATCTCAAGAGCATTGAATTCATGATGGATTTGCACGGGGGTTCAGTTTGAAAATGAAGTTGAAAAAGAGAAGTAAGATAGGCCAAAGAGAAGGAAAGTTATGAAGCAAAACAAAAAAGAACTCGGACCATTTTACAATTGCTAGAACTGCAAAGAAGTTTTGCTGGAGCCAAAAAAGCAATCTGGAAGGACAATGAAATGCAGATTTCCTAAAATCTTAGAGCTCATAACTTCTCGCAGATGGAGAAGAGGATTGGGGGAAAGAGAGAGAGAGAGAAGTCTTTTCTCTTTCCAGTTCTCCCATTTTATGGTTGATTTTCTATCTTTCCCAATCACTGAGTCATCACCAAAGTCTGGCTAGAATTCCGTCCTGTTGTCATGGAATATATTTTGATCTTTTGACTTAGACCATTAATTCCTTCAGTCACAGCACAGCAAAGTGGTCCTGATATTGAGGGGAAAGCAGGGCTAGATATTCCACAGGCATGGACCAATTCCAAGTAAGAAATGTATCATCCTCAGTTCAGAGATAAAATGATGTTTCAGTTCACCAGCAGTGTTGATTTTAGTTACCTTTATTATCATTTTTGGCAAAAAGAATTGCATTTTTGATGTCATATACATTTTGCAGATTTTTATATACAACCTACTTATTTGTCAATGTGTTTCCAGGTGGTCTTAAGTTATTCAAGTGCTTTATATTTTCTTTATATTTTTAAGCCAGCACCCTTCAAAGGAGGTTCCTAATTTTTATCAAAGAACAATCACTCTGAATGCCAAAATAAAGTAAATTAAAATGTACACTGTTTTTTATTATTTCCTTTTTATTGAAAAAAATAGATCTGAAAAAATTTAAGTTGCTTCAACAAATAGTTATTGCCAACAAATTTGGAAATTAATCCTGTTGAACAGATCAAAAAACTAAGTTAGCTGGCTAACACACTAATAGGATTTTTAAAAAATTAACTCCAGATGTTACTGACATGTTTTACAAGCAACCCTTTTACATGGATGTGTGGATTTTTGTTAATCCACACATTACACTTTTCAGTTGTCTATATCCATGTGCCCAATAGAAATAAAATGAAGGCACATAGGTAATTTTAAATTGTCTAGGAGCCACATTAAAAAAATAAAGACAGGCTATATTAACTTTACTATTTATTATTTAAACCAATATATTCGAGAAGTATCACTTCAATGTGCTATCAATATAAAAATAATGAATGAAATATGGCGCATTCTTTTATTCCTACTATGTCCTTGAAATCTGGGGTGTATTTTACATTTGAAGTGTATCTCAAATAGGATTAGCCACATTGTAAGTGCTCAGAGTCACAGGAAGCTAGTGGCTACCGTACTGGACGGCCAAAGTCTAAATCACAATCATTATTCAGTTCAAGTTCAGTATGACTCAGCGTCTGTCCTAAAAGCATTAAGATTTACTTCCTTACTTTCTGTATTTTTCGCATTGCTTATTGCTTATAAATGCTGATCCCACTAATCGATCTGTACAGGAATGAGAGGAATAATTGAGTCATTTGACCAATAGTGCCAGGAAATTACTTCAAGTGTACTGATTGTTAAAATTGCTTCTAATGGCATAACAAACTGATTATTGTTTCTCAGTTCTGTACTTCTTTAGGTGATTTAGAGATATTTCAGATTTTTCTTCAGTACTGGTTTGAAGTTTCCATTGTATATGCTATTACAAAGCTCATATGTCACAGGAATAGTGAAAAAATTATTTATCAACTTAGAGAATTTAAAAAATATGATGTCTGCCTTCATGAAACTAACAGACCAATAGATCACAATATTAAGTGTCTTAAATGGATTGATCTTGACTGCATTTTTATAAACCATATGGATCAATATTGAAAATAGAAGTGATAAAATATCTGCAGTACAATATTATTGTAAAGACAGTGTAATTTTTGAACACTAAAATAATTTTGAGGGAATGCTTCCTTGTACCCATTAATAAGAATCAGTACTAAATGCAGATACAATTCAGGAGCTGCCCTGTACTGACAGTGGCAAATGGCATTGTTCAGGGCTAGACTTTCGTGACACAAAAACAGTATACTTAATAGACATAAGTTTATTTGGTTGCCCCTGTATGTCAGTACCTTGCAAAGTTAATGGCACTTAGATGACAGCCAGTAAATATTTGCTTAAACAAATGGAAAAATAGCCGTTTGAAGGTGCTTATTATTTTCTCAGCCCTGTAAGTAACAGCACACATCTTCGGATACAAAATTACATGCTAAGGTTGTCCTGGAATGTTAGAAAGAAGAAAAACCTATTTCGTTTCTTTGCTATCTTTGGAGTAACAGTCTATATTTAAAAGCATTTTTGTTAAATAACCATAATTATAGACTAAATGTTATTACTAGATCAATACTGTTGTGGAGATATTTGATATCTTTTCAGGGATGTAGATTTCCAAATAGGGTATAGTTAGTGTATAACTGTGTAGTTGGTATACCTGTGTGGTTGGTATATAACAATATGAGAAAAAAAATTTTAAGTTTAGATTAATAGGTGGATGTTTTAAAAATTTTAATTAGAAGTGGTTTAGCAAGGGAAAAAAAATTAGTATCACGGCATGATACTCAGACTCTTAAAGTCTGCACATAAACAAACTTTTGCCATTTGGAAAGATAAAGGGAAAGAAAAAACAGTCATTTTTCATATATAACGAGTCTTCCAGATAATCATAAAGCAAAGTGAAAGAGTAAAACACGAGAAGTACTTCACATTTTAAACCCACATGAATTTTTTTATGTTTAAGGGAGAAATTGCAACAATTGTCTTGCCTTTGCTGTATATAATCATAAACTATTTAAATCTTTTTTCCAGTCACAATATTAGCAATCAGAGCATGACTACCACATCCTGGCACGAGTCAGCTTGTTGAGACTTCTCAGAGTTGCTGTGCTTTTTTAGAGTGATGTCAACATTTACGTATTGATGATATAAGTGAACAGTTTGTATTAAGTATTAGAAAGAAAACCACTTTTTTATTGAAATAAAACCATGTCCACATAATTAAAGGATTTTGGAAAATTTTATGCCAATCATCTTGAAGAATGATAGGCTTATCACACAAATATTTCAGATTTCTTTCATTTGGGTTGAAAAAAACTAAATAAGATATTCCAGAGTAAAAATGACAACACTGGGATTCACATATTATATTCTCACCAAAAAAGACTAATAGTGCCTCAGGACGGATTGAACCACTAAGTATATCATGGGGCCTATTGACCTCTATATTTTATAACAATGGTTCTAAAACTTAGATTCAGG
Organism: Tursiops truncatus; assembly: GCF_011762595.2. NCBI lineage: Eukaryota > Metazoa > Chordata > Mammalia > Artiodactyla > Delphinidae > Tursiops > Tursiops truncatus. The sequence continues at coordinate 150,555,285 of NC_047035.1, forward strand.
ATTCCTTTACAGTTTTATGAATTTTAGAGAATCCCAAAGACCTTTGGATTGTGTGGGTTATATCTATAAATTTTTAGCATACTCAAAATTAAAATTGATAAAAATTTTAGTATCTATCAATTCATTTAAAAATAATAATAATAAACCCATACTCTGTTGACATATTTTTGAAGAAGAGTAACTATACAGTTTAAAATGAAAAAAAAAAAGTGAGAACAGAGACATTATTTTACCTTTTTGAAAATCTTTTTATTATCTGACTTAATAGATAATAAACTATTAGAGATATTAAACTAATAGATATAAATATTAGAGATGCCATAGTTGGAGTTTCTGAACTCTGAATATCTGAATGCCTGCTTTTGCATTCATTGTGTTGAAATATGTTTCATGGATAAAGTATACTAAAAAATTCAGCCTCATACAAAATACATACCTGGAAAAGGGAGGAATATTGCAATAGCCTTTTCAGGTCATTGTTACATTTTTTAATACCATACCAGAATTGGACAAATGGGAGTTTCTTATAAGTTTCTATGTGAAAACTGTAATGTGGAATCAGAAGTCTTATCAATAAGCTTTTTGTACTCTGTTACATTAATATCCATGAGTTTATCTTATACTTTTGAACAGATCTTTTACCTATGCATAATGTCATAACATCATGCAATTGTTATTTGGAAAATATCACTTGAGCTATTCAGTTCTTTCAAATATTGATATATCTCAATATATAATATCAAAAATTCACAATTATACTATCACCATGAGCTCATCAGGAAAGTATTAAATACTAGAAAGTTGCAAGATCACCATGACGGACACAAGTTTTCCAAATTCTATCATTTGAAAGCTGAAAATTTATTGGCAACAAATAGTGTCAGTTGGTTTCTTTAAAGTGATGAATCTGCTTATTTACTTTGAGAAAATGTCTCCTAGAAACCCAAGTCTGAATTACTAGAGATTTTCTGTCAGTCATTCTTGAGAGAAAAAAAAAACAAACAATTCTTCCATGAAAAAGTGGCTATTTGAGCCCACAACTCAATCAAACACATGCTTTTCCTCAAGATAATCATGACACTTTGGTATCCGGAAATGAATTAGGCATACTTCCCATTTCATTACACAGAACGTTTAAAAGATGTGTACTAAGGGTCAAGATTTCATAAAATTAATATGTTATACTGCTACAAGAAGGACCATCTTCAGCGAAGCCAACACTTGTTTTCTTTTATTATGCCAATGGCAAGAAAGACAATTGATGTCTAGTAGAGTTTTGTGCCACTGTTTTGATTCATGTTAAGCCATCAGCAGTTTTATCTACCATTGCTTTTGCACCATCAATGACAATGGCAGTGCAAAAGGCATTGATGTCTTTATGTAATTAGAAAAAATATTTTTGACCATGTGGAATCCTCAGAAGATCTCAGGGATACCAAACTATGAACCACTGCTCTATAACTCCACTAAGCAAGGATCCAGCTTCAGTTTGAACACTTTAAGCTGAAGCATCTCTGTTGAGGGCAGAAATGATGGTCTTCTTTAGATAAAGTTGAAATCCATCTCCCTATAACTTCCACCAGTAAATCCTACCTACTCCGACCTCTTGGGAAAGCCCAGAAGAAAGCCCTTTTCTCTATGACAGCCTTCCAAATTTTTGAAGACAGAATGTCTTCCCAAGTCTATGCTTCTCCAGATTCAACATTCTCATTTATCAACATTTTCTGCTTGGGATTAACTTTAACTTTCTTACACACCCTTCCTCCTCAGATAGCTGTATTTACATGTATCTTGTTACTGTTAATTTTCAACTTTAATTTCAAAGATATCTGATCCTCATCACAATCTAGTGGTTTTCCTTCCCAGTTCTAATTTCTCACACTTTTATATTTCTTAGGCATTACCTCCCCAAAAATCAAATAAGAAAAGGTTAATAAAATAGATGAAGTCCTAATATACACTATGGGACATTATTCATCCTTAAAAATAAAGGAAATTCTGTCATATGCTATAACATGGGTGAACCTTAAGGACACTATGCTAAGTGACATAAACCAGTCACAAAAAGAAAATATTGTGTGACTCCACTTATATGAGCTATAAAGAGTAGTGAAACTCATTGAGACAAAAGTAGTGTTAGTTGCCAGGGACTGTGGGGAGAAAGGACGGGAAGTTCTTGTTTAATGGTTACAGAGTTTCAGTTTTTCAGGATGAAAAATGTTTTGGAGGTGGATGGTGGTGATGGTTACACAGAAATATAGATGTACTTAATGCCATTAAACGGTGCACTTAAAAGTGGCTAAGATAGTAAATTTCATGTATTGATAAAATCTTAGCAACATTGATCTAGTAGTAATAACACAGAAAATATAAATTAAATATATAAGAATGATACAGGGCTTATCACTACAAATCTGACACATTTAAAAAGATAACTTTATGACAAATACTTGAAAAATACATGACTTTTATTTAAAAATAAAAATGTATCAAAATTGAGACTAGAAATAAAAACTTAAAATTATTCCTTGTCTATGAAATGAATTGATTCCTTAATTAATTAAATGTTATTGAAAACATTCCAGAAGTGAAAGCCCCAGACTTAAATACCTTCACTTAAAAAATAGATGATAACTATTCAATAAACTCACCCAGAGAATATTAAAAAAAAAGGGACACTTCCAAGCTTATTTTTTGCGGCCAACATACCTAAGGTAGATTGCACGGAGAGTCTTAATTTTTCTTACCTCCCTGTATCCATTCCTATGGTTAATTTCTTCCCACAGACTCTGGACCTGGCCATAGATTTGCTTTTGTCTGTGGACAGCAGCACATGTGCTGCAGGAAGAGGCTTGGAAAAGTGCATGTGTGTTTCACACTCTTTCTTGGAGCCCAGGCACTGCCGAGAGAATGTTCTGGACCAGCCCCTGGAGGATGGAACAGGTGCAGGAGAACTGAGTTGGCTCAGCTGAACCCACACTAGACCAGCCAGCTCCTAGCCCGTTCATCCATGGATGAAGGAGCCTGCCCAGCCGAGATCAGCTCACACTACTCGAGATCTGCAGAATTTCCAGCCAGCCCAGAAAATAATGTGTAAATAAACAAAGAGAGAGAGACACAAATATAAACTCAGTGGTCTTAGTGCGTGTCCCATCCCTAGCATCCTAACACAGTGGAGCCTTCCTATTGGAGACAGCTGGGCGACCTCTTCACTGTTGCAATCCCAGAAGGGTGTAGTGTAGCGTTTAAACCAGCAGGCGGTGTTGATGCCGCCTCCATCACACCTGAACGGAACAGGTCTTGAAACCAAGGGAAGGATGGAGGTGGGAGAGGACCCCTTCCTGCTACGTGTACCTTATAAACCACTTGAAAAATGTTGCATCCCATTCCCATGATGCAGGGCTCAGTGGGTTTGGCGGTCCGAGTGACAGAGGGCACAACTCTTATCTAATGACCCTTTTCTACAGGAGCCTGTTTCTGGGCTGCAACAAACCACCATTAGGTCCGAGGGTGGTGATAACTTCCTGAGATTCTTAGCCTCTGCATGTTTCTACATCTCTTGTTTGCTTCCCTCAACTCTGCCTAGACCTTTGCAAGGTTTCCATTTACTGACAGCTTTTCAGTCACTTTGTGAGGGTGACGCCACATGATGCCAAGTACAGGTTGTAAGGATGATGATACTATTTAGAGAACAGGGAAAACAGTGCATTGTGTCTGCAGTGTTTCTGATATCTTTGAATGACATTTTACTTCTAAATAATGGAAAGTTACTGTTTCCAGATAGAATTATATTCTATCTATAGACTTTAAAAGGTTATTGTATTTCTGGATTTTTTTTTTTGCCACTGTCATAAATATTGTGGCTGTAAGTATTATGGACTTTCACCTAACATACTCTTGTTCACAGTATTAGTGCCAAATTTAAAACTTCTTTTACTTCCTTTCTTGACTCATTGATCATAAATATACTCTTTACTTCAGAAATCGCCTTGATGTTCTCTAAATTTCCATTCCTTTAGAAAATAACACCCAAGATAAAGACTATTTTATTAACTTCTGTGGCCCCAACCACCTAACTTTGTACCTAAAAACTATTCATATAAATAAATGGATTAATAAATGAAGTGACTCTCATAGCTGAAGTTCATGGCTTTAAATTTTAGCACAATCTGTGGGTCTCTGAGTCCTTTGGTCTGTTTGGACTTCCCTCTTTAATATCGCGCACGCACGCACACACACGCGCATACCTGCATCAACCTCAAAATAATATGGAAAATCCATATAGACTATCGTGAATATAGTCATGGTCATCTTTGTCTCCATTGATTTTTGCTGTTGTTGTTAATTTCTTATATTGTGGCCCATCGCACCTCTTTGTAACAAGTAAACCCAAACATAAGATACAGCAACTTTCTTATAATTTCCCACAAACCAAAAACATGAGGCTTTGCATGCTGCATAATTTTACTAAAATTTGTATCATAAAACAGCTTACTCCATGACACAACTGTCAACTTAAACTTGTTTATTATTTGGCCCTGTACCTAAACTCTTCGGTCATTTCACAGCATTTCTTGCTGATGAACTTTCTTCCTCAGGAAGCAAAGCCTTTTCTCTATTTGGGGGCCCTTCACTCCTTACTATTCCTCAAATGTCATCTTTTCAACTTTTACACCCCTCCATCCCTTCTTCTGACGTGGCTACAGTAACTGAAAATTTTCTCTTGCTTTATTATTATTTAAAGTAATTTAGGAGGCAGGTAGTCTTATAAAATTCCAAAATCAAAAGTGGACAATTTTCCAACAAAAAACCACCTTCCATATAGAAATTGTGACCTTACTCTGGTCATCAAAATCAGCTGAAATCAGTTTTTGTTCAAAATAACATTTTTTCCTGGGATACAAATAGTTTTGAACATCGTTTTGTATGGCATAATATCTTGAACTTCCTTCCTCTCCTCCATTTCTGCCAAGGACTGCGGTGGGGAAGACAAAGGATGCATTTGAATCATGGTCTCGGATCAGGAGCCGAGACAGAAGAGGGGATGTCCCGGGCTTGAACGTCTGCAGTGTGTCTGCAGGACGCGTGTGCATGTGTGTTGTATGTATGCATGTTAAATAAGAAAGATACTTCAAGTGGATAGTAGGGCATCTTCAAACAGTTGTGTCTCAGTCACATTAGTGAGAAAGTAACGAGTTGGTCAACACTTTATTTTATTTATTTATTTATTTATGGCTGCGTTGGGTCTTCGTTTGCTGTGCGGGCTTTCTTTAGTTGCGGTGAGCGGGGTCTACTCTTCGTTGCAGTGCGCGGACTTCTCATTGTGGTAGCTTCTCTTGTTGCAGAGCACAGGCTCTAGGCGCGAGGGCTTCAGTAGTTGTGGCACGTGGGCTTCAGCAGTTGTGGTTCGCGGGCTCTAGAGCGCAGGCTCAGTAGCTGTAGTGCACGGGCTTAGTTGCTCCGCGGCATGAGGGATCTTCCCGGACCAGGGCTGGAACCCGTGTCCCCTGCATTGGCAGGCGGATTCTTAACCACTGCGCCACCAGGGAAGCCCCCAACGCTTTAAGATAAAGTTGTTTTGTACAATGAGGATTACCAGTGAGAGAAATAAGATGGGAGGCAGGAAACAGCTTAGGAAGCTATTGAGAATTGCCCTGGATAATATAGTTTAAGTTGTTCTATAGCCATAAGGATTAATTTTCAGGTTTTTAAAATAATACTACGTATTTTCTTTACTTATTTTCTATTTTAAAATTTCAGGGAGAAGAGAAAATCCTAGCCACAGAGAAACTAGTTCTCATGGGAACTAGCTTATCATAAATGGGAGAAGGAAGTGGACATCGTTGCTGATAATATTTCCCAGAAAGGGAAAGTTAGCTTCATATTATATTCCCATTACAATGATTTCTACATGCTTTTGTAGGAAGTTTGTAAACATCCTATATGATAATTATACATGAGGCAAAATTAATAACATGATTTCTTCCCTTTTCTGCTTTATAAAAGTAGTAGTAGTAGTAGTAGTGGTAGTAACCATGGTCTTAAGTTATAACTTATTTGGTAAGAAAAATTAGGTTATATTTGAATTACAATAATAAAATTAAAAAGCAGACAATAAATAATTTTTTAACTAAAGCGTTTTATCAGAATTCTCGAGTCAAATCACCTGCAAGACTTTTCCACCTCTGTCTCCTCTGTCTCGTACTCAAAGCTCTTGCACACCACAGGTGTCTCCTCATCTTGTCTAACCAACTCATCTTTCTATGGCATCTAATTTTTACTCAATGTTTTTGTCAGAGTAACAATCTCTAGATCCTCCGTCCATCAACAACATCTAAATGAACTTTACATTTTATATTCGGTCAAAGTCGAACAAGGTAAGTCTTTGTGAAAAAATCAGTGAATGTATCAGAGTTCTTTCTTATTTCTCCCATATTTCACTGCTGGCCTTCTTCCTTTCACCATATTAGCCAATCTGTTCCCAAAATGTAATGTCCTTAAATATTTGCTTTCTTCTCCTCCATCTTTCTCTGATTTATCTATGACCTTCCATTCAGAAAATGCTATTCACCTCTACTATCACCTTATAATCTTAAATTCAGTCAGGTTCACTACTGACAGTATTTCCTGGCTAAGCGAGCAGTAAAACCATGCATTGGGCTGTGATGCTTTCGGGATGAATTCTAACCAGTAACGTGAGATTGATACACCTCAGAAAATGATGTAAGCACATATAGATGCAGCTACTGTGTGTTTGCCAATTTTCTTTGCATAAAAGTTTTGCTTTTTCATGATCCGGTTTAACCTGTAACTAAAAATTGCTAGTTTGTATGAGCCACACACATATATATAATAGAGATTTGGAATGGCACCATGAAATCTGTTTTCTATAGGAAACTGAAAATAGCCACAACACCTGAGTTTTTGATTCAGTTCATGAAGATATTTATTTTGTTAGTGAATTGGTATAAGGACATAGATCTGTGAATTGGAGAGAGTCATATCTCTATCTATGTGGAAAGGTCATTATAAGCATTAGTAAAAATACATGTGTATTATCAGTATATAACCTTATAATAAATATGGTTTCATACTACCTGACTATAATAATGATTAACTGTAATTGTCTCAACATATTAGTCATTCTGATATATGAATGAAGATATCTATAACCATTCAGTCAAGATAGAGTCAGTGTTGACCATGTGCTCCTGGGGTTTTTATTGCTTAAATTTGGTTTGAGTTTGAGTTTGAATTTCCCTTTTTGCCAGGACGTCTCACTGGTTTAAAACCTAAATTGCCTCCTGATAGGAATCTTGATACAACAGCCCTCCCGGCCTGTGTGCGTAACCAAGTCAGATTAAAGATCTTGTTTTATTTTAAGAGGATCTCATGACTCTCATTCAAATAAAGTGTTTGATTAGAAAAGATTAAATATGACTAATGAAATAAAAATTATTAACTATAATTTATAAACCAAAATAGGTCTTCACAATGATGCAAATATATACAAGTCATTCCAGATGTACTCTGTGTTTTTCTAAGAAAAATTTCCCTTGGAGCAAATTAAGAACTGCATGTGTGGCTTATTTTGCTGTTTGTTTCTTGTTGTTGTTGTTGTTTTTAATGAAATAAGAAAGCTTTCTGGGTCATATACAGATTATACAATTACTTCTTTTTTAATAGAATTTTAAGTTAAATTTAAATTAAAAATAAAATTGAGTTAAAATATTTACACACACAGGTCTTTATTTGCCTTTATTATTCCTCCCTCTGCCCTGCTTATCCTAAGACTGCCTACCTCCTAAATTTATTTCCAAGTAATCATCTTTATCTGGTTTTTTTGAACAAAGAAATATGTATATGATATTTCCAAGCTAAGTGTAGCATCACAGCCTTCTACTCTATTTTTAGATAAAGAGCAGTTGTTCTATAAGTGACATTTATTTTGCCCACATGTTCTTACCTCTTCCTTCTCAGTAATAACGAGCCCACTCATGGATTGAGCTCTGTAAAATGACTAGACTGACTCTTCATTCAGAAATATTTCAGTTTAAAACTCAACTTAGAGGAAAGCAAATTCCTCTCCTCTTTCTCTTCCTTTTTCTCACCCTCCTTCTCCTCAAAACTTCAATCATACTGACCTTTTCTCTCTTAACAATACATAACGAACAATTTTCCATAAATTCAATATTTTCTACAATCATATTTTCACTGGTATGTCATATTCTACTACATGAATGAATCTAATTTATTTAACTCTTTCCAATTTTTAAATCTGCCCTTCAGTTTTCAAAGATGATGAGGTTGAATTTATCTAGATGAATAGTGGAACTAAACATTAGACATTTTTCCCATAGTTGCTACATTTATGTTATCCTTAGAGCTACCATGAGCTTGTTTCAAAATGTCTGCTTCCATTTGATATCACCATGAACTTCAGAAAAGCTTTGCACTAAAAGCCACACCATTTTTTGATTGATGTATTATGAATGTATATCTCTGCCGCTGTTCCATCAGCATCTCAAAATTATGCTTTATGGCTACATAGACCTACTCAGTTATTCAAATGCAGTGATGGTTTCATCATTAGTCACACCCAAACTCATGCATATGCAGACACTATACACTGGTCTATGGATTTTCTTCTGCCTTCTAGTCTTACTATTCAGTCATCAAAATTTACAGAGTACTCATATGACCAACACTGTACAAGGCATGACACCAAAGATTTGATATGAAGTCCCTGGAATTAAGGGTACCAATAACAATAACTATAAAATACTAATGATGATAGGGAACGTTATATAACACACATATCAGAAACTGTCCTACACGTGGAAACAACCTAAACGTCCATCGACGGGAGAATGGATAAAGAAGATGTGGTGCATATATACAATGGAATACTACTCAGCCATTAAAAAGAATGAAATAATGCCATTTGCAGCAACATGGATAGACCTAGAGATGACCAAACTAAGTGAAGTAAGTCAGAAAGAGAAAGATAAATACCATGTGATATCACTTATATATAGAATCTAAAATGTGACACAAATGGACTTATCTATGAAACAGAAACAGACTCACAGACATGGAGAACAGACTTGTGGTTGCCAAGTGGGAAGGGGTGGGGGAGGGAAGGATTGGGAGTTTGGGATTAGCAGATGCAAACTATTATATATAGGATGGATAAACAACAAGGTCCTATTGTATAGCACAGGGAACTATGTTCAATATCTTATGATAAACCATAATGGAAAAGAAAATGAAGAAGAATGTATACATATGTATAACTGAATCACTTTTCTATACAGCAGAAATGAACATAACATTGTAAATCAACAATACTTGAATAAAAAAAAAAAGAAACTGCCCTACATATTTTTTGTACATTTATTATTTAATCCTCACAACAACCTATAAACTGTACTGTTTATCATTGTTCCCACTTTGCATGAAGGAAACTGAGGCACGAAAATGTCTAAGTGATTTTCCCAGGGTTACCAACACTTTTAAGTGAAAGACCCAAGATTGGATCTCAGGCAGTTTGGAATCTGGACTTAATCTTTATAATATGATTGGTGGGGATAAGCAGCATATTCAAGAAAAATTAGAGAACAAAATAGTTCATTATCAAGTGTTAAATTACTAGGTAAAAATAATTGGTACATTAGCTACCGTATAAAGAAGTGTTAATTGTATGGCATGGAAAAAGGAGCTTGAAAATGAGGTCTTCTTAGATAAGAGTGATTAAGGAATTCTCCACGGAGAGGCGGTAGGTATGTGAAGACAGACAAAGGCTTCCTCAGATTGGGGGTGGAGGAGAAGGACAAATCCATTCCTCCTGTCACCAAGGTCAGTCTTATAGTTTTGCATTGCTAATGAGTAACCAGTTTGGGTGTTGATATTGTGTATTTGACAGGGGAAGAATGTGAAAAAAACAAAGTGTGGTATTTTGTATGTGATCATTTTAAATCAGTTTGTAAGAATGAGTTCTCATTGAAATTTGCTTTGCTTAAGACTTGCCAGTCATGGTGAAAATTTACATAAGAGTAAGCATTTCCAGGATGCTTGTTTTTCACTTGCACAATGTGCTATTTGGAAAACTTGAACAGGCCGAAGATTCCACTTTAGAAAAATCATTCTAGCTCATTATTTAGTACATTAGTAATTTATCACTAATTGTAGCAATTTAACAAGAAAAATGAACAACAAAATCTTATGTGCTGTGTATCCAACCCTATGACCTTGAGTTATTTATGGCCATATCTACTAGTATAATTAATTTTTGGAAAGTGTTATAACTATAATTCATGTTTGCTAGAAAAAATGGAAAATCTTATATAGAGATGAATCTTTAGTAGTTTTGAATAGCTGTGATAAAACTATTTTTTTAAAGGCCTTGCTAAAGGCATCAGCATCCCTTTCAAAGCAAGGTCAGATGTGCACTTTCTAATAGAGAGTGAGGAAAGTTCATGTCTTCTGACCTTCCCAAATAAAACAACACATTCAAAGCTGGCCTTAGCAAAGGTAAGTTCTGACTGTGTTCAATACATGCTCCCATCCCCCCTCCATTCTAAATAGAAACTCCTTAATGAATCCAGACCACATTTCAATTGGTTTATAGTAATATCTTCACTCAGTTAATGTAAGGGCTTGCTTTTTGAATTTTTGGAAACATCTACAATTGAATTCATTTCTATTTTGGTAAAACAGGTAAGGAGTAAATAGGACATATTTATCACTGTTAATTTATTAATTTCCCCTGTGCTTTGATGATCAGCTATCTAATTTCATTAACGCTTTCGTATTGGTCATATATACCACTGTTTTTGCCATGGGTTTGTTCTAAATGCTAATGTTTGTTTCTAGATCAGCTTGGGTAAGCTGGACACCTTCCATCCTTTCCTACAGAATGGAAGATGTCTCTCTTCCAGAGATGGATGGTACTTCTACAGACCTGTCAGATCCCACCCGTCTTTTCAGCTTTTCGTGCATGCATATAATGACTAGCTCTTAATTTAAGAACTTCATTATAATAATTAAGTATGAATCATTGCTCTTCCCATTATTCTGGATGCAATTCTTGTTATGCTTCTCTCTCAACAAGATAAAGCTGCTGATTTAAGTGTTGGCATACGAGTAAAACTCCTGCAATGATTCCAGCTGGAAGAGAAGAAGGAAGAAAAACATAATGTCTGTTTGGCTTTAATATTTGCACTTACAAAATTACAGAGCCAGGTGGACAGAAATATTGTAGCTTGAAATTGTAGGAAATCCATAAGGTCTGTAAATAGTCTAGTGATTATGTTTTAAGTGTTTAGTGCCACATATAACAGTTAATCAATGGAATTCTACGGTCCTGCCAATTTGTCAGTATGTCACTGCCCCTCTGCTAGCAGTGAGTGGATTTCCTGAAATGTGCAAAGGAATAAGTCCCAATCCACAAGGATGCTTCCTGCCAGGGAAGAAAGCCGTTCTTCCAGTAGGACCACAGAATGACTGGGAAGACACCCGAAGTCCTGATTCCAATTGTCCTGAAGAGGAATAGAATTATTTTTTGCTCCCCTTTCTTCTCTGCCTCTTACTTTATCCCTGACTATAATTCCATTCCATCCTTGCTTCTGGTGACTCCCCATTTCGTGGGAAGAAATTTATTTTTTCGCAGTCATTAAATATATATTCAGGGAATATCTCACGCAGTTATATTTACATTATAAAGGTCTCATCTGAAATGTCAGAGGCAATTGAAATATTTCATTTGAAACAAATATGAAAAATCATGGATTTTTATTCTGATAATAATTTCAGTGTAATTAAGGAGAACAGATTAGTACCACAAACGTACAAGCTTGAATATTAAGAAGGGCAGTAAGATTCCTGAAGCAACCTCATGTTTTGCCTACAGCTAAGGTATGTTTTTCTAAGCAGGTCAGTTATGAGGACCCTGGAAGCCAGCTTGTCTTGTTTCCATGAGCATCACTTGGATGCTTGGATACCTGAGAGTTACATTATGCAGGCTCTTGCGGATTTATCCACTGGACTGAGAGCTTCCCACTCCTGGAAAGCATATCTCAGTCATTCACGGTAGTCATCAGAGGGCGGCGGAGGAGAGCAGAAATCCTTCTGTCTCCTTTTCCTTCCGTGAGACCAACAGCAAGGAGATGTGAGTCTAAAGCTTGAGATGTGGGCCTCACCTGTCCCGATGAGGACATGTGGTTTGTGAGCAGAGAAGGACATTTGTAATCCCCACCTTTCTTTTTTTAGTTTACTATACTTCTTTCCAAGCTTATGCCAGCCCAAATTATCTCCTGCTTTTGTTTTTCTGGTGATGTTTCCTCTTCCATTGCTAATAATTCTTCTTTCACCATGGATGGGTGATCACCACAAAAGACTTGATTAGATTGACTGTCTCTAGAAAACAAGATAAGAAAGCATCACCGAATTTATAGTCAAATAAACTTAGTTTAGGGTCATCTAGTTTAGTGGAAATTTTTGCCTACTTAACACCCAGAAGAATTTTGAAAAACTATATATCCTTTCACACAATGTTAGGTGGCCACTAAAAAATTTTGTCATAAGTTGATATAGTTGTAAAGAGTTTAATTTCCAGATCAACAAATATTGGAGTTTTAAAAATAAGTCAACTAGAATTTAGATACATGTTTGTAAATTTACCTAATGAAATCTAAAAATTGTAATGATTTTATATCTTGGATCAGCCATGGAAAGGTACACATGAACAAGCTCAAGTAACAGTTGGCTATTTTACATGACTTTTCTTTCTTGAATGTAAATTTCACTCCATTTCTCCCTTTGAGTTTTGTTAGTGTAAATGTTTTTATTCCTGAAAAATGCTTGTTGATCATCATATTTTTTCACTCTGATAAAAATGTGGGCAAAAATTTCTGTGCCCATAAGACTCTAGAGGTTAAAAGTTTCTTCCAGATTGATTTTCATTATGATTATTCATTGATACAGAAAGAATCAAGCAACGTAAATTCATAAATACAGAATTTTTTATCAAACAATAGAAATACAAGTGCAGCATAAATACCAGAATTAATCAAACAGCAGAAATACTAATGTATAGGATCTCTGAACCTGGGGTCGTCTCCATGACTCTTCAGAGATGTCCCCCGTGGACACAGGGCTGCTTTATTTGGCCATAGGCAATTCCTGGAGACAGACTCGGCAGTGTTCCGTCAAAATCCATACTCCTAGTAGCAGGATACAAAATTAATGCACAGAAATCTCTGGCATTCCTATATACTAATGATGAAAAATCTGAAAGTGAAATCAAGAAAACACTCCCATTTACCATTGCAACAAAAAGAATAAAATATCTAGGAATAAACCTACCTAAGGAGACAAAAGACCTGTATGCAGAAAACTATAAGACACTGATGAAAGAAATTAAAGATGATACAAATAGATGGAGACATATACCATGTTCTTGGATTGGAAGAATCAACATTGTGAAAATGACTCTACTACCCAAAGCAATCTATAGATTCAATGCAATCCCTATCAAACTACCACTGGCATTTTTCACAGAACTAGAACAAAAAATTTCTCAATTTGTATGGAAACACAAAAGACCCCGAATAGCCAAAGCAATCTTGAGAACAAAAAAAGGAACTGGAGGAATCAGGCTTCCTGACTTCAGACTATACTACAAAGCTACAGTTATCAAGACAGTATGGTACTGGCACAAAAACAGAAAGATAGATCAATGGAACAGGATAGAAAGCCCAGAGATAAACCCATGCACATATGGACACCTTATCTTTGATAAAGGTGGAAGGAATGTACAGTGGAAAAAGGACAGCCTCTTCAATAAATGGTGCTGGGAAAACTGGACAGGTACATGTAAAAGAATGAAATTAGAACACTCCCTAACACCATACACAAAAATAAGCTCAAAATGGATTAAAGACCTAAATATAAGGCCAGAAACTATCAAACTATTAGAGGAAAACATAGGCAGAACACTCTATGACATAAATCACAGCAAGATTCTTTCTGACCCACCCCCTAGAGTAATGGAAATAAAAACAAAAATAAACAAATGGGACCTAATGAAACTTCAAAGCTTTTGCACAGCAAAGGAAACCATAAACAAGACCAAAAGACAACCCTCAGAATGGGAGAAAATATTTGCAAATGAAGCAACTGACAAAGGATTAATCTCCAAAATTTACAAGCAGCTCATGCAACTCAACAACAAAAAAACAAACAACCCAATCCAAAAATGGGCAGAAGACCTAAATAGACATTTCTCCAAAGAAGATATACAGACTGCCAACAAACACATGAAAGAATGCTCAACATCATTAATCATTAGAGAAATGCAAATCAAAACTACAATGAGATATCATCTCACACCAGTCAGAATGGCCATCATCAATAAATCTAGAAACAATAAATGCTGGAGAGGGTGTGGAGAAAAGGGAACCCTCTTGCACTGCTGGTGGGAATGTGAATTGGTTCAGCCACTATGGAGAACAGTAGGGAGGTTCCTTAAAAAACTACAAATAGAACTACCATATGACCCAGCAATCCCACTACTGGGCATATACCCTGAGAAAACCGAAATTCAAAAAGAGTCATGTACCAAAATGTTCATCGCAGCTCTATTTACAATAGCCCGGAGATGGAAACAACCTAAGTGCCCATCATCGGATGAATGGATAAAGAAGATGTGGCACATATATACAATGGAATATTACTCAGCCATAAAAAGAAACGAAATTGAGCTATTTGTAATGAGGTGGATAGACCTAGAGTCTGTCATACACAGTGAAGTAAGTCAGAAAGAAAAAGACAAATACAGTATGCTAACACATATATATGGAATTTAAGAAAAAAAAAAAAAATGTCATGAAGAACCTAGGGGTAAGGCAGGAATAAAGACGCAGACCTCCTAGAGAACGGACTTGAGGTTATGGGGAGGGGGAAGGGTGAGCTGTGACGGGGCGAGAGAGAGTCATGGACATATACACACTAACAAACGTAGTAAGGTAGATAGCTAGTGGGAAGCAGCCGCATGGCACGGGGATATTGGCTCGGTGCTCTGTGACAGCCTGGAGGGGTGGGATAGGGAGGGTGGGAGGGAGGGAGACGCAAGAGGGAAGAGATATGGGAACATATGTATATGTATAACTGATTCACTTTGTTATAAAGCAGAAACTAACACACCATTGTAAAGTAATTATACCCCAATAAAGATGTTAAAAAAAAAAAAAAAAAAAAAGAACAACAACAAAAAATCATAATGGGAAAGAATACGAAGAAGAATATATATATAACTGAATCACTTTGGTGTATACCAGAAACTAACAAAGCATTGTAAATCAGCTATATCTCAATAAAAATAAAAATTAAAAAAAAAAAAAAAAAATCCATACTCCTGACAATCGTGTAAATGAGTGTTACAGTCCTAGAGGGAGAATTTGACAGTGGGGCACAGATTACTACATATAACAGTTCTTCAGTTAATGCATAAAAGCATTTAGGACAGTGCTCAACGTACCACATTTGATAAATTATTAAGAAATTATTATACCATTAATAAGCTCTGTGTTTTAATAAAATATTATTCATATTTCTAAACTAAATAGAATATTTGATTAAATTACAAGTAAGACCTCTAGCATTAGTAAAGTCTAAAGGTTAAAATATTGGACATAGGGAAAAAAGAACCTAAATATTTGCCGAATGCATTTGAATAGCCAGAATAATATTCTTCTGCTCTCGAAAAAATAAAAATCAATTTCCTAGGTTTCATTATTTGTTAATTATTTGAGTAATTGCACATTTTCTGTAAGAGAACATTTTTTTCAATTTGGGAGTAAAGTTAAGATCACTTCTCTTCCCGAGAGAGCACTTTTGTGTCTCTTACTAAGTGGTCCCTTCCTTCCAAGTTCTACATTCCCTCACTTTTATTCTGCTCCTCTCCAAAAACACAGATCCTATGAGTTTCAGTTTCATTTAAGCCAAAGCATATGAGAAAAGTCTTTCCAGATTCTACTTAACCATTCCTAATATTTATGTAAAAAGACATGAAAATGGCAAACATACTCTTTAGATGAGTACATATGAGTTGTTAAGGAAAGTATTTCATATTAAAATTTTTGTCTTTGAATTACATGGAATCTCTCTTGAAAATGAGTCAAAGATGTTGAAATCCACTATTGTTTGTTAAATGTGTTTGCATAAATCTGCCTTTTACTCTGAGAAGATAAATATAGGATTTGAATTATTGAACTGTTGCTTATATAAAGTAAACAGCATACCTTATTTTAAACACATTTTTAAACATATTTCAGAACTGCTGGCTTATACTATAAAAACTACCAGTAAAAAGAAAAAAATGTTATCTGAACTAAGAGGCATTTTTCAGCTAGCCGAAGAATAAGTCTTAGTCTAAGAAGATTATGTGGAAACAACAATAAATCTATCTCAGAATAATAATTACATAAAATTTCTTTTCTTAGAAGGGGAAGGTATAAATGCAAATGGAGATAGCTAATTTTTTAGAAATATTTAAGCATTAGTAAAATAGTCATACAATTTACTTCTAAACTCTACAGAATGGTTTAGAACTTTTATTTTCAGCAGTTGTAAAACTCAACTGGACTTGACATTTCTAACTTAAAATAAGCAGGATATAAAGAAATGGAGAGCATAAATTACTATTTTCTAAACACTTGAAAATCTAAGGTATGATTTCTGTATTTTAAGGAACAAAGCTAAATCTACTTCCCACATTTTATTATGTGCACATTTATTATATCAAGTTCATTTTGGTATTCTAATTTTGAAATAAATTTTAAAATAAACACCTTAAATAAAAATAAAATAGGGCTTCCCTGGTGGCGCAGTGGTTGAGAGTCCGCCTGCCAATGCAGGGGATACGGGTTCGTGCCCCAGTCCGGGAGGATCCCATGTGCCGCGGAGCAGCTGGGCCCGTGAGCCATGGCCGCTGAGCCTGCGGGTCCGGAGCCTGTGCTCCGCAACGGGAGACGCCACAGCAGTGAGAGGCCCGCATACCGCAAAAAAAAAAAAAAAAAAAAAAAAAATTAAAATAAAATAAAATAAAATAAAGGCCTTAGTGTTTAAACTACAACTATCTTCCTTTTCAAAAATTTTTTAAATAAGAACCACTCCATACCCTCCTCTACCAAAATTATTCTAAGTCCTGAAAAAGAATTAAAAGAGTAAAACCAATCTTACTGATCTGTTCACAGATGTTCACATTTTAGTGTACTGGATCAGGTTTCTCTGAATAATTAATGGAATTGGCATTAATTGATATTTCCCAAAGCCTTACATGGTCGGTTTTCAAGATGCCATTCCTTCCAGGTTTCAAGCTGTTCATCAAACAGCTGCATTGAAGAGAGACAACCCTGAGTTCTCTACCTTTCCAACAAAGAAACAAAGTGAAGAGGATTAAGCACCTTGTAAGGGAGGAAGTATTATTTTCCTTTTGCAGATAAGGAAAGTGACGTTATGCTAGGAATCCTGCCCAAGGTCACCATCTATGGAAGCATGAGCATCATGTTTTCCCAGCATCGCTCAGCTGCAGGTGGGAGCCCCCCTACTCCCTCCTCTGATCACGAGATCAAAGCAACAGGAAGGAAGTACCCTTTGGGACCCTGTATGTATTTGAGGCCTGGGATAGAAGCCAAGGTGTAGGAATAACATTTTTGCTAGTGATTTCCTTGGAGCTGGAGGTGGTGAAGTTCACGCCCAAGGGTGAAGCAATGTTGGCCATTCCCCAGGGCATATTATTTATAAGATAGATCTTTTTAAGTTGGGGGTAAACACTTGCTTCAGCTCGCTGGCTCTCTTTTTTGGAGGGTCTCATAGACATTTCAACATAAGAGGCAATTTTGTGGTAAGAGTGATCTCCCTGGGCAGGTGTATATGATTTGCTGCTTATTGAAATCAGGAGCAGTAAAAAGAGCTGAATATAGCTGAGAGGGGAGTAACCCTGGTGGATATGAGAAGCTGTGTATATTTTGCAGAGTGGATAAACAGTGGTTCAATGCTTTTTGAAAACGACTTGCAAAGCTGCTGCAGGGGACAGATAAGTAAATGTTGATTGATTCATTGCAGGGTGCAGGCCCCTAGCTGCAGTCAATGACTGGAAATGTGCACTCTGGAGCTCTCTTTCTTGTTGCACACCTAATTTGCTGCTCCTGAGGCGAGCTCTTTCAATTCAACGTGGCTCCGATTCCTCACTATATGGATTTCACCTCATTTTTCTTTAAATGCAGATTTGCAGACCCTGCTCAGACCTATTGAATCAAATCTCTGGAAGGAGGGGCCTGGGCTTTGTTTCTTAATAAGTCTATCGGTGATTCCCCCTCCTTCATATTGTTAAATGTTATTTGATACCTATAAATATTATATTATATATATATATGTATGTATGTAGTGATACGTCTTTTTAAAAATAAAGCACAATAAAGTGTACCTTCATGAACCTATCACCCAGCCCAAAAGCTGGATCATTAACAATAATTTATTTATTTTTATATTTATCTATGTGCTTCTCTCTATGCCTTCCCTCTGCCTCCCTACGAGAGGTAACATTTTACGTTTTGGATCTCACCTCATTTGTTAGTGAGGTTGAAGCTGGCTTGAAGCACAGCCTACACCAGAACAAGGTGATATTGGAAAGTGGGCGGACAATTTCATAAAAATTTCAAGTGAACAACAGCGATAAAGGCTGGAGGTGTGTCGCCTGAACTGCTCTGATTTGTAGATTCATAGCCATCGTTGCTCTCTGAAAGCCACATTCACGTTCACAGCCATGAAAGTCTGAGTGTCTGTGGGAAGACCTTCCTCTGGGATCAAGGTCCTTCTCACCCTGATGATCCATGAATAAACATTTTCACAGGGCAGCCCTCTACTTTTATTTTATTAGGAGACGATCACAAATGTCAAGTTTTAGTATCCTGATCAGCAGAATCAAATTTCTTCTCACTAAAGCACCATATGCTTATCTGGGGTCTGAGTCAGATTTTCGATAGTTTATTCCTCTCTTACTCACTTTCTCAGGGTTCCTAAGTTGTCAGGGGAAGATATAACTTCAAAGGAAGTGAATAACCTGGACAATAGGATATGATAAACAACTTGAAGTGAAAATAGCAATGAAAAATTTATACTTAAGAATATATTTCATGAAATATATTCTACTTAGTCCTTTGAAATATAGACAGATTCTCTTTGCTAATATTTTATTTAGAGTTACTGCTTTTATCATAATAAGCCAAACTGGCTTGCAGTTTTGTATTTTGCTTCTATTTTTATCAAATCTGGGCATGAAAATTATGTTGACATCATTGAGGAGCTTTATATATATTTCAATGGCTTATCTTAAATAATATGGGAATTTTCTGTTCTTTAGGACCCAGGTAAAACTCAGCTGTGAAGCTGTATGGTCCTGGTGTCTTTTTAAATGATAGATTCTTGACCGTCTTATGGATTATTGGGTAGCTGATTGATTAAAATTGTCTACTTCTTGTTTTTTTTAAACATGAATCCAAGAATAATAGAGTGCTTAATATCAGGAAATGTATCCATTTAATCCAGTATAGCAAAAATAGTGAAAGATAAAAGCCCAAGTTGATTAAAAGGCATTTGAAAAAAATTCAATAGTCAGTCCTAATTAAAAATAGCACTAGAAAGAAACTATTTAAATCAATAAAAATAATTTTCCAAAAACTAGCAGCAAATTCTAAAATCAGAACCAAAGATAACCCATTTCACGTTAATTTTAACACTGTTACAGGTATTATAGTAAATACTAAAAGAAAATGAAATAACTGGCAAAAAACATGGGAAAAAAGAAAAACTATTACTTTTGCTGATTACACGACTGTACACTAGTATACAAAGAAAACTCAAGACATTCTAATTTTTTTTTTTTTTTTTGCGGTACGCGGGCCTCTCACTGTTGTGGCCTCTCCCGTTGCGGAGCACAGGCTCCGGACGCTCAGGCTCAGCGGCCATGGCTCACGGGCCCAGCCGCTCCGCGGCATGTGGGATCCTCCTGGACCGGGGCACGAACCCGTGTCCCCTGCATCTGCAGGCGGACCCTCAACCACTGCACCACCAGGGAAGCCCCTCAAGACATTCTAGTACAAAAAATTCTAAAACTAATAAAATAATTTATTCTAATTTCTGGATAACTTATTCTAACTTCTAATTTCTGGAAGGAAATTCTGGCATAGGATAAAACATGAGTAAACCTGGAAGATCTTATGTTACGTGAAATAAGCCAGACACAAAAGGACAAATACTGTATGATTCCAAGTATGCGCGGTACTTTGAATAGTCAGTTCATGGACTGAAAGTAGAATAGTGGTAACCAGGGGCTGGGGGACGAGGGAATGAGGAATTGTTGTTTAATGGGAAGATGAAAAGAGCTATGGAGATGGATGGTGGTGATGGTGTCACAACAATATGAATGTACTTAATGCCACTGAACTGGACACCCAAGAATGGTTAAAATGTTACATTTTGTGTTATGTCTATTTTACCACAACGATAAAAAAAGAAAAGAAAATTTTATTTATTTCTTTATTTCAGACAATGTAAACTTCCTAAGACTACATATAAAGCAAAGATTCAACAACTGTATGGAGAAAACGCAAGTTAGGAAAGAAGTTTATAAAATTTTTTTGGGTATACTTATCCAAATTCTCGGTCCTGCCGCAAGGAAAATGTGAAACAAATTTTTACGTGAAAGTGACTTAACCGGAGCTTTATGTAAGCTTCAAGACATTTCTGCCCCTTCCTGACTTCGGTGAAGAAGAAAGGAGACAGAATGGCAGAGTGGTAGGACTTTCTACTGCCTCGCAGAGGTCATCCCCACACATGGGTTTTTCTGTGTGTTTTATCTAAAGTCACAAGAATTCATCCAGTATAAACAAAGTCATTTTCTTTCTTTTTTTTTTAAATTAATTTATTTATTTTTGGCTGCGTTGGGTCTTCGTTGCTGCACGCGAGCTTTCTCTATTTGCGGCAAGTGGGGGCTACTCCTCTTCGCTGTGCGCAGGCTTCTCATTTCAGTGGCTTCTCTTGTTGAGGAGCATGGGCTCTAGGTGTGCGGGCTTCAGTAGTTGTGGCGTGCGGGCTCAGTAGTTGTGGCTCACGGGCTCTAGAGCACAGGCTCAGTAGTTGTGGCTCACGGGCTCTAGGGCACAGGCTCAGTAGCTGTGGTGCACGGGCTTAGTTGCTCTGCGGCATGTGGGATCTTCCCGGACCAGGGCTCGAACCCATGTCCCCTGCATTGTCAGGTGGATTCTTAACCACTGCACCACCAGGGAAGTCCTAAACAAAGTCATTTTCAGTGTTCAGTATATTTGACTGCAGCGAGCAGTGAACGGTCACATTTGTTGAGAATCCTTTGGGGGGTATGTGTTGTATGCCCAATTTATCAGATTGTCCCTGATGGTTCCTACAGACACTGAAAGTCAGAGATAACTCATTCCTGCTCTCAGGAACCAGGGAGTTCTAGAAGGTGAACATGCATGAATTTCCAAGGGCACAAACTCCTGAATGCCACTAGTTTTACAAAGTACATTAAAATCATACATTTTCCTAATGAAAATTAGGAGTCATCAACAAAGAGAAAAGAAAAAAAGGATGGTTTGGTATATTCAGACTGGAGGAGAAGTGAACAAAATAAGAGAGGTTGAGAAAAAGGAGAAAAAGAAAAGCAGTTCAAAGATGGGGATGTAGACATAGGGGCAGAGGCCAGAAGAGGCTCAGACATCGCGATCTCGGAGGGCGCTGTGGTTTGCAAGCTCTCCTGCAGCACGCATGCTAGCACTGCTTGGGATTTATGATGGTGGAAAACTTAGAACACATTGTTGAAGAAGGTGGTGGACCACAGAGGGCATAGACCAGGACAAGACTTTGCCACGTTGGATTAATGAACTATTTATTACCAGCAACCAGTGTAAGAAGAAAGTGATGATCCAAACAAAATTCCCTTTAAAAGTCCTTAGAGACATAAAAGTGTAAAACGTCCGTCCTCGGATGTGCATATTTAGACTAAAAGATTGGTAAATATTTAGTGATTCTCTACTTATCATTTAAAGAATCCTTTGAATGCAGAGGGTTGTCTGAGTTCAAAGCACCTTAAGATTTTATGAAGGTATCTTAAGATGAGATTAGGGGTGGAGCTGAAGTCTCCCGGTCCCCAGGGAAAGCTGAAGACCACACCCACCCACCCAACTAGCTGAAGAAGAAGAAGGAGAGAGTCTCAGACTTCCGTGTCTCTGCTGGATACTGTCACCCAAGCCTCCACCCTATCTGATCCTATAAAAGGCCAAATTCAACGGATGGGGTTGAGCAGAATTCTCAGTAAGGAAGAATGTGGAGCCACTGGAGCATTTCAGTGCCTTGTTGATGTCTCATCTACCTCTGAATGTATAGTAGGAATTAAAGTGTCACATGCCTGTGCTCCCAACCCCATAAGGGCCAAGGGGCTTTTCCCCATCAGGAAGAGCTCCAGGTAGAGAAGCACCACTGGGCTAAACTCCCCAGTCATTCGCTACCGGACAGTATGTATATCCTCTGAGCTGCTGTGGCCGTTCCAGCTCAGCTCCACACAAACAGAAGTTACGACGTTTGTGGTCACTGCTCAGTGGGCTGAACGCAGCCATTCTCATAGCTGTGTCTGAAACTCCTGTTGATGTGCCTTGTTAATCTCTTCTGCCTCTTGGGCTGCTGCCAGCGGTCCCACTGTTTGTCTCAGGTGAGGGAGGCCACTGTGCAGGGGGTATGGCCCCTGCTGCTCCCGGCAGATTGACTACACCCGATGCCAAAGCTCCTCTCAGGCTATCACTTGTGTCTCATCACACTTGACATTTCATCAGATGCAGTCCAATCGGCTGACTCCGGCCACACCACTGGGGCCTTGAACGTAATCTGGGCCATGTTTTCCATTTGCGATCTGACAGTGGTGTGCCTTCTACAGCAAAAACCACCCAACCATGGGCTGATAGTCAAGATGGCCCTTCCATGCTGCCTACCAACCACAGTCATTCGGTATCATTGAATGTTCGAACAGTCTCCTGAAAAAAAGGACTCAAAAATTTTCTAACTCTACCTCCCTCACCTCTTTCTGGTCTTCAGCCTTAGCGAGGTACTTTGGTCACTGAACACCACTGTTCCAAAAAGGGACCATCCCTTCTTGGCCATCTCCTGAGTAATGATCAGGATGAAAGGGGTGGCAAAGACCTAACCTGAATATCTAAGATTCTACTCTGAGAATTCCCGGCATGATGTGTCTTTCTCTCCCACACTGGACCAGTCTGGTTGGTACACCTTTGGGTGGTAGCCTGGACAAAAGGGGCCTGGGGAATTCAAACTTGCTTCCGGCTAGCCATCTGGATTCTCTGGATGGATTGGCATGTCCTATGGACCGCGGTCCTGTTGGTAGAAGCCTAAATTAAACATCGTGGGAGACAAGTTGAACAGACTTCGCTGCTGCTTCTGTTGGTCAGATTAATCATAGTGCCCAACAGAGTATGTACTCCTGGGAAATCTCACCATATTATTGAAAGATCATTCTCCATGTGTCTCTGGGATTCGGGTACATCTTTCCAGCTGAGGGAAATCTGAACAGCAAACAGTGTATTTGAATGGCAATCAGCATGGAAGATACAGTGTCTCCTTCTAGAACAAAGGGAAGACATTCTTACTGTTCTTAGATCAGGCTCTCCAAATTCAAGGCTCCTGTCCACTGCACACACACACCTCCCTGTGGGATTTGGGGGTGCAAACTCAGCAAACGTTTGCTCAAGCTGCCTGCTGCACCATGAGTCATAAAGTCCTTGTCTCTGACCCGGGAGTCTCATGTCTTCTGATTACCATCCATGAAATTGGCAACCTAACTTGTTGGTTCCAGGCTGGGTGAAATCTTAAGTGCTTCACAACTCTTGACAGTTCTGATAGGAAGCTACACTGTATCTGTGTCTTCAGAGCAGTCACATAGCTGGATATAAATCAAACTGAAATTAACCATGGGCTTTGGGAACCTCAGAGGAACATCTTTATAAAAATGTAAAATGATATTATGCATTTAGGTGCTGTGTATATTAGAAATGCTTCATTTTAAAAATCAGTTATCTACATGTTCTAAATGAAAAATCACCCTAATGACCCAAAAGCCACTTCAGGGAGTATTCAAAATATGGGAATAATATTCACATCATAATTGTGTTTTATTGTGATGTGTGATATGGATATTAATAATCCATGGATGGGAGAGAGAGGATATATATATTCTGAATAGAGAAAGTTGACAGCAGGGCAAGTGCAGGCCATTAACTTTAGTCACTGCAGAGATTTTCTTTCCTTTCAATAACCTTAAATGCAGTTATTCTTCCATTTAATATCATTATTTTGATTCTGAGAGGACTGTTCATCTTATAAATCAATTAGTTTGACTAATGGTTAATTTTCATAGTTAGTATTTGATTTTGTTCAAGTGACTCAGAAGTTCACGGGCCTCTCTCTCTGTTCAATCTTTCTATTCTTTCACCTTTCTTCCTATTCATCATTTTCTCAGTAACTTCCCTGAGACCTGCTAAGCAAATTATTTGCTTAACGTACTTCATTAGAGCAGAACTTTGCATGGAAAGGGAATGTTTTCTTTAAGATTTGAACTTTGTGCTTGTTCCTAGAGCCCAATTTGCTGTTTGACTGCAGCAAGAAAGTGAACGTTAGCTGCTTGACGAAATGAAAGGAACCTAACGCAGGAAGGCACCCCCAGCTGCAGAGCTAGAGAAAGCAGTGGGGACTTGAGAAGCCCCACCCTACGCAGCATGTCCTGATTCCAAAGCCACTCCAATGAAGGAATAATCTGAGGAAAGCCCAGGAGTTTCCTATGCAAACGCAGCTTCGTTACAAGTCTCCTGGACTCTCCATCCATAAAGTTATCCCTTTAAATCTCTCCCTTCTAGAAATTCTGGAACTACCACTGGAACTCCCTCCTACTGAGGGACTGAATGGAGAAAAGGACAGCAGCTAGACTGTCTATGACAGCAGAACTCCGACCTACAACCACAGCAGCAGCCAGACCAGGAAGCCAAACCACAGCCCCTTGCAGCCATTGGCCCCCAATGGCCAGGACTAGGTCTGTAACCGCCACCTTCTCTCATGTTGGCCCCTGCCCTCCTTTCTAACACAGAACTGACCAGAGGAAGTCTCCTAGGAGCCCCATGGTAATGTTAGCCTGTCTACAGCTTTCCCCGAGCTGACAGCCTCCACCTGGGCACCCCTGAAGCCTTCCCTTTTGTCCATGATGAAGCTTTCCAACTCCCCTGACTGCCTTGGAGTCTCCTGCCAAAAGCAAGTGAGGATGGCTGACTGCCTTCGCTCCAGCAAGCTCAGAATAAATAGCCTTTGCCTGTTCTCATTTGGATGGTCTTCATTTATCTCCAGGTAATGTAGTAGGAAGAGTCTGTGAAATGCCAGTGGTTCCATGGTAAAATCCTCCAATTCCTGAATTGCAAAATTAATAAAAGTTAGGGTTTGTTTGTTTCTTTTTCAGTTAGTTTTTATGTTTGTGTTGCCACCAAAAAAAAAGCACAAAAGTAAAGATAGTGAAATTTATATGGAACCAAGGAAACAAATACTGATCGAAATGTCCCACCCGCACCCCAAGCACACGCCCTCCCAAGGGTGGAGACACGTGTCTCTCACATCTTATCTCTTCCCCTGCTGCTGCGGGAAGAGTTAGCACAAGCTTTGTGCTCTCTGTGTTTGTATTTAATTAGTAGGCTTCCCATGTGTCCAGGTTCACAATATCTTAACTGCAATTCAAAATCCAAAATGCAGTAAAAAAACAAACAAACAAACAAACTTCATAATTCCTCTAATCACAACAAGTGGGCTGAGTGGAGGAGAAGTTATTTACAGTCCCTACAGTGTTTACCTCCAGAATCCTTAATATGCTTGCTGTGTGGAGCTGCCCCAGAGCTTGATGGGGAGACTGTATAATGCACTGTATCCGCCATGTATTTCCTTTCTAAAATCCAAAAGGAGAAACCAAATCTGAATTTTGAATCACATCAGACCCAGGGTGTTTGGGGTAAGGCCCTGGGGACCTGCCCCACTGGCTGCTTGAACACTGGACTTGTCCACCATCCCTATGAGCCCCAGCAGGACCACTCTACATACATGCCCCATCTAGACCTGGGAAAAGAGTCCACCTCTTGTTCATCCCAACTCCTTCTGTGCTGAATGCGGAAACTAAGGCCCAAGGTGGTTCACACAACTAGCTTTCACATACGTTTATGTATCTCAATCCATAAATTTGAAAATTTTGGCAACATTTAGCAAGGGCCAGTACTAAAAGAAAAAAGATAATAATTAGAAAGCAATATTTTTTCATAGTTACTACTAGGTTCAAATTACTTTCTTGGTTCATATAATGAAAATCATCAGTAGATTTTCTACTTGTTAAGCTTGTATTCACTTAAAAAGAAAAAAGGCTGCTAAGTTAAACATTAACCTAAGGAAAACAGGTGATATGAAAAATAGTATAAATTTGTATATGAAGATATCCAGATTGTCAGACCTTTTAAATAATGCAGACCTTGCTCCCAAGAGAAGATTTTGCCAGCATTTAGTCCAGGATATTTTCTAATGAATAAGCATCGGGGAAGTCATGTCCTCAGAGGTCATCTCCAATTCAAATAGGTATTACAAATAGAATGTCTTTTACCAAATTTTCCCATAACATTGTCAAGTTATTATACACAGCTGTTCATACAGAGCTCTCACAGTAAAATCAGGGCGGTCTCCTGGCTCCTTTATTTGGAATAAGATGGTAAAATCACCAAGTGTTAAACCTTGGAAGTCTCCAGAACAACATCTGATTAGGCCATTTACTTTTATAAGTAAAAGGACATTCAGTTCGTTGCTAAAAAGCCTTCTGCTCAAAAGTAGCATACGCTGAAAATTGGATGGTCATTTTGCTGTATTGTAATGGAAATTTTTTAAATAATTGTAACAAGTTATTTGAGCCAGGCAAAGGGCAAAGTGCTTTATCTGCATTTACTCATTTAATCTTGCTTCTAAAATATACATTCCAATGGAGAACCTTTGTCAGATTGAAACTTAGTAAAATGTGTAATGATCTGGGCAATTTGATTTTCAGATACTTTCAAAAGGAAACCATATTTTTAAATAATATTTTGAAGAGTTCTGTACAGCCTTCCAATCAGATATTTGATTGAAGTTTTAGTTACCTTGTATTGTCTATAACACATTGAAAATCATTTTATTGTTAAAGTACTATCACATTTTCAATGGTTGAGAGAAAGTATTACCTGTTGATAAAAAAAAAATATATATATATATATATGGACAGACCTTGTAGTATATCTTGGTTTTCCAAAAATTGTCTTTCCTCACCTTTTCAACAAAAGTTCCTAATATATAATTTTCAGCATCAATCATTTATGGTCCTTCAGACAGTTTTCAAGCCACTTGGCAATATGAACAAGAAGAAATAATGTAAATTGAAACATAAATTTTCAAAATATTAAAGTCCACAACTGTCATATCAATTTTCTGTCCTTTTCATTTTCAGGTCAAGTGATTATTTGGGGAGCATTGTGTTCTTTTTGAACTCAAGCTTTCATTACTCTCCTTCTTCTGTGAGTTAACAATGCAGCTTTCTGTCAACTTCCACTTTTTGAATAGCAGCATCATTTCCATGAGAATCCTGGCAACAGAACCGAAGCCAGGTCTCCTTATTCATTACTGTTACATGATATTTGTTGATGCTGTAGGAAGTATCTTCTCAGAATAAACCAAATGTGTGAAAAATCCCTTCCCTTCGATTGCAGAAAGGGCCAGAGGCTGGAAAGGCAGCATTTGGTAAAATGGTATTGCTGGGTCACAGCTGGAAACAGAGGTGCTTTAGAAAATGCTATAAAGGTGACAGAAGGATGGCAGGTTCTCCCTGAAAATGCCATTTCTCTGAATATATGAATGTTCTTACAAAAGAATTGAGAAGACTTTACAGATAAACATCAGCTGAAAAATATTCTTAACTTCAGTGATCCCATATCCCTCCCCACTCCCCCATCTGTGGTTATTGGGCTAAAAATGCTATTTGTCTGAGGAGCAGTGCTGCTGAATCAGAGTCCTGGACCCAGCGATGCGACCAGAATTCTCATCAAAACTCTCCCCTTGAATTTTAACTTCAAAATTAAGAACCTCGGGCTTCCCTGGTGGTGCAGTGGTTGGGAGTCCGCCTGCCGGTGCAGGGGACACGGGTTCGTGCACCGGTCTGGGAGGATCCCACATGCCGCGGAGCGGCTGGGCCCATGAGCCATGGCCGCTGGGCCTGCGCGTCCGGAGTCTGCTCTGCAGCCGGAGAGGCCACAACAGTGAGAGGCCCGAGTACCGCAAAAAAAAAAAAAAAAAAAAATTAAGAACCTCAGTCTCCCTGGCCTTAAACAGACAAATTGAACTCAAAAGGTCTAGGGTCCCTTTTAGTTCCAAAAGTCATATATTATGTATAATAATCCTATCATTATTCTTATACAATTTTTACAGCTTCTGTGGTTTTAGTTCCAAATGTTATTGTCAATAAAGTCATTATAGGACTTCCCTAGTGGCGCAGTGGTTAAGAATCCTCCTGCCAATGCAGGGGACACGGGTTCCAGCCCTGGTCCGGGAAGACCCCACATGCCGCGGAGCAACTAAGCCCGTGCGCCACAACTACTGAGCCTGCGCTCTAGAGCCCACGAGCCACAACTACTGAGCCCGCGCGCCTGGAGCCCGTGCTCCACAACAAGAGAAGCCACCGCAATGAGAAGCCCGTGCACCGCAACAAAGAGTAGCACCCGCTCACGGCAGCTGGAGAAAGCCCACGCACAGCAACAAAGACCCAACGCAGCCCAAAATGTAAATAAATAAACAAATAAAGTCATTATATTTTTAGTACACTAAGAATTAATAAGCAAAGAGAGAAAATACCATTTTAGGTTGTTTTCTGATCACGAAATTCTTCCTACTGATTATAAAATAGGCTGTTGCGCCCTCTGCTGGTAGTTCTGAGGTTGCCTCTCAGGTGACTGCAATGCCTTTGCTGTTTTAAGGGTACCTGCCCTTTCTGCCCCTGTTGCCCCCAAAAGCCTTCAAAATTGTTTTCTGATTTTCACATAAGGTAAATAGAAATGCCAAGATAGTTATTATGGTCTGAAAGTAAAGTTGTGAGCAGTTAGCCATACATTTTTACATGTTTCTCCAAAGAGGCACTGATATGTACATTTTTAAATGAGATGTCTAGATTGAATTTGCTGATATAAATAAGTGGAACATTTGAACTCTAACAACCTAGTGTTTTAAGTCAAATTCCCTCCTCATTTCTGGACTCCCCCCAGGAAGCTAAAGGTTGCAAAATAAAGTGGGCTCTGTGGCTACACAACCTAACTCTGTTTCTTCCCACACGTAGAGTAAGAGGACTTTCCTAAAATGACACTTTGTGAGATGTCACACATATGCATGACCCCACTGTGCCCAGGAAAGTGAAATAGCACGGGCAGCTCTGGAAAGGGGTAATTGGATTCCAAGTTATGATGAATAACGATTTGTTAATGAACAAAGAACAAAGAAAATGTCTTCTTGGGGAAAAAATGCAATTTAGGTAGAATTATCAAAGGAATAAATAAAGGAATCCTTTATTATTCATCACTTGAAAGTTCCCGAAATTATATCTCTTTCAGCAACCTAGAGGGCCTTTGAAGATGTTCTAATTAAGTTTCTAGAGAGGGCGGAGTATTTGATCCTTTTAGCATAAACAAAAAGTAATATTGTTTCAGTGACTTTTCTATGGTTCTTGTATTCAGAAAATAAACTGTGTTCTTCCATCACCCTTCACATAAGGCAGGCTGGCAGAACCTCTTCTAGAAAAGTCTCCCATTTAGGTGGATTATAGAAACTACACAAGTGCTACCCCAGGACCTGTCAGTCCTGTCAGCACACACTGAAGGTGATAAGCGAGAAGGATTTGTTAAATCCTGAAATAACTCTTTGAATGGAGGACAGGATGGATTCCAAATTTTATAAATGTTGTATAATCATATTGTAGTGTTTGAAAGTGAGCAAGCAGCTAATTACTGGAATCACTGATAATTATGATTGTAGTAAGAGCACATGACGTGCAAAACAAGAGTGTTTTTAAATGGAATCCATGTTTAGTTTAGCTCATGAAGGGCTGGTAATATTGACGTCCGTGGCTGAGTTCTGCTGAAAGATTCAGGGGCCTCCACTAGAACACCAGCCTCACTGCACTGAACTTTTCAAATCCGTGACAGTCTGTGATTTAATCACGACACAGGTGAGGTAGAATGTACTCAGGAAATGCAAGCTAATTTTTTCATGTGCCTGTAAAACATTATCAGTCCGGTTATGCAATTCGGATTGGCTACATCAAGGTTTTCTGTGATTTGCTTTATCTTTTCCTTCATTCCTTCCACCTCACCTCTGCCTGGGGACAGTGGGCAAACTCCAGCAAGGCTATGTCAACTGAAAAAAATAGGTACAACTAAAAGTTGAGAGAGATGTTTTTATTCGGTGAACAAAACTGAGGACTTGAGCCCGGGAGGCAGCCTCTCAGATAGCTCTGAGGGACTGCTCCAAAGAGGTAGGGAAGGAGCCAGGGTATATAGGAGTTTTTGCAACAAAGACCAGGTAGTTGGAACATCAAAAGATTACTGTTAATCAAAGAAAATCAGACATCTCAAGTTAAGGAATTTAGTGCTTTTCTGTGTAGGGGAAGATTCAAAAATCAGGGCCTCCTGAAATCATTCCTTTGATATGCACCTCAGCTATCTGAGGCCAGTATACTGTGTTTTCTCACCCTGAGTCTCCTCAGGGTGCATCGTTGGGGGTGGCTGCAGTGTGATGTCTTGATGGCTACAACATCCTTTGTTTACTGTTATGGCAGGCAACATTTTTTCACTGACAGCTATGGAACTAAGAGATAGATCAAGAAAAGAGAGAAATTCATCAAGGGCTCCCTTAGGCTCAAAGTGGCTTCCTTCCTAGAACTGCCTTCCATGCTTCCTGAATGAATAAAAGACACTTCTAGGACTTCCCTGGTGGTACAGTGGTTAAGAATCCGCCTGCCAGCGCAGGGGACATGGGTTCGAGCCCTGGTCCAGGAAGATCCCACATGCCGTGGAGCAACTAAGTCCGTGCGCCACAATTACTGAGGTCGCATGCCACAACTACTTAAGCCCACGTGCCTAGAGTCCATGCTCCACAACAAAAGAAGCCACCACAGTGAGAAGCCCACGCACTGCAACAAAGAGTAGCCCCCGCTCGCCACTACTAGAGAAAGCCCACGTGCAGCAACAAAGACCCAACGCAGCCAAAAATAAATAAAAAATAAAATAAATTTATTTTTTAAAAAAGACACTTCTATGACTGAACAATCAAATGAAATCTGCATTTCTTTGTCTCAATCTATAGTTGAGTCAGCAGATTTGAATGTGTCTTTCTTGATTGTTTTGGGGCTTTAATAAATTTTATGGGAGAATATTTGGTTGACTTAGATATAGCCAAGGCGGTGGGGTCCGGGGCAGGGGTAGGGGGAACAAATATTTAAATCTGATCCACACTGATGCTTTCAAAGGAAAATCATCCTGGTGCCAGACCTCATCTTGCCTGACCTATTAGGCCTGAGCAATCAAATGAATGAAAATGTCAGGAAGGGACATAATTGAATCCAACTAGTGACTGCACAAGCCAAGCCTTATTAAATAAGGTAACAGCCAAGAGGACCCTGGAAACCCATTACCCTAACTCAGTCAGTCCTTTTGCTCTCAGAAAGGCCTAAGCCAGGGGAGAATAGGAAACGACAGATTTGAGTGTGACCAATGAAAACACCTAGCCCGTAAGAAGGTATATTCAAATTATTTCCCCTTTTTTTAGAAATTATCTTTTTTTCAGCTTTATTGAAATGTAATTGACATATAACATTGTATAAGTCAAAGGTATACAATGTGATGATTTGGTATACTTGTAGATTGCAAAATGATTACTTCCCTCACATCACATAGTTACCATTGTGTGTGTATGTGTGTGTGTGTGTATGTGTGTGTGTTTGTGGTGAGAACATTTAAGATTTATTCTCTTAGCAACTTTCAAGTACACGATACAGTATGAGTAACTATCACCGCCATGCTGTACATTGGATCCCAGAACTTATCTTTTAACTGGAAATGTGTACCCTTTGACCAATATCTCCCCATTTCTTCCATCCCTGTGCCCCGCCCCCCCGCAAGTCTCTGGTATCCATTTTAAAACGTAAATATACTATTGCTATCTATGCAAAGATAATGTCTTCAACGATCTTTACAAATCTCTGTCAATTGGCATGCTTTCAGTGTTTTGGAATCCAGTCTAATACTTACGTGTTAAGAATGTTTCTGTAAACTGTATAGCACATAAAATAAACTTAAATTTCTCCATCCTATGGAATTTCAGTCCCATCCTCAAGACAGTGGGCTGACAGCATTCTCACAGGGAAAAACAGAACTAGAGTTGCTAGCAGTTTGTTTTTTTATAGAGAAAGCAACAACTCAAAGTTAACATCTTTTTAAATTAGTAAATCGTATACTTATTCATGCACAAGACTGAGTCAACAGACAAGACTTTATTGTCTCCACCATACAATTCTCTCTCACCATTAGGGAAATTGGCTTATTCCTGGATGTCTCAAAAGCTTCCTAAACACAGGGAATTTAGACAATTACAAAAGGTTTTTGTAATGGATTCCCTTTTGCAACTCAATATTAAATTGATATATAATCACATAGGAAGGGGGCACAGACCGGAAAGCTGTTTGTTTTAATGGAGTCTTAAGAAAAATGCATAAAGAAAGCATACGTCTTTCATATCCTCCTAATAAATCAAAACAAGGGATAGCTTGTATAACAGTAAATGTGACTTTGAGAAAATTATATTATTTTTTAAAGGAATAAACCTGGATGTTGTTTTGAGAATCACTAATTTCATAATTCACCTCTTTAGTATCAACATTTCTTTTCTTTAATCCTCTAAACTCTGCAAACTATAGCAAATGATACATCTGAATGCTCACCAATACATGAAACTGAGTATTCCAATATTTTGAGAATTATTTCTCAACTCACATATTAGTGAAATTAACCCAATCTGCAAATTCACGTATTAATCCCCCCAAAAGAAATATGTTTGATTATTGAAAATGTCATAGCTTTAGAGAATTAAAAGGTACAGAAGGGTGGTAAAGTTTCTAACATGCAGCTTAAAAACATGGAGAATGAAGTTTACCTTGCTATCAGCATCTTCCTGAAATTCAAAATAATTGCAATGTCTTAAGCTCAAGATAATATTTTAGGTTACAATTAAAATCGTTCGTTCATTTTTATTCTGCCTCTGACTTATCCTAGCTACAAATTTGGGAGCTACTAGGAAAGAATAGTAAAACATCTTAAGAACTTTTTGAAGGGTTCTTTTTTCTTATTTCAAAAAGTAAAATGTATTCAATGCACTGTTGGGTAAATTAAAAAGCATCTAAGATATAGGCAAATTCATTTAACCAAAATATTTCCTATATTTATATTTTAAACCCTTTAACTATTATTTGGCTTTTTCTTTTCCTTTTAAGGTATAAAGTTTCTCTTCCTGGTTTTGGAATTGATGAACAAATACAGTGCTATGAACTTGGTAGGGACACAATCAGATTCTTTTTTTTTTCTGTTTCCTTTTTTAAGTTTCCTGTTGGCCTGACACATTGTGTTCTCACATCCCTTAGAAACCATGTGGGGAAGTAATAAAGTGCATCTTTCTGTCCACAGGTACGCAATGTTTATTAACTGATTGAAAAAAATACTGAGAGGTCATTGCAACTTGTTATATATGATCATTCAATCACACAGAGCAAGGGATGAGACCAGTACACAGGAAACAGCCGTGGGAAAGGACAATGCATAATGGGCAGTTTAATTTTCCACAAAACACAGAAATCAACAATAGTAGCAACATGCTGCCATTACTATTTAAGACAAGCTCCCTGCAAAGACAAGGAAGCGGGCACAGGACTTGTGACTCAAAGAAGTGTTTTTTCTTTAGCACCAAATCTTGCACATTGTAGCACTACTTACAGTAAAAAGAACGAAGAGCCTTCAGACATTAATATTGTCTTTCAAAGATTTCCTTCCCAGAAACTTGGAAGATGTGCAAACACAGAACATATGCTTAAGGATTTAGCTCCATCTACAGGAAGCAGGAAGTGAAACCGATTCTTTGTAAACAAAGTTCTCTCTGCCCACACCGTAATATTGACAGTTTTTGCTTCTGATAACTGATGTTTTTCCACTGAGGACGTTCAAGAGAAGAAAGGAAAGTAAAAAAAAAGGTGTCAGTGGGGCTTCCCTGGTGGCGCAGTGGTTGAGAGTCCACCTGCCGATGCAGGGAACACGGGTTCGTGCCCCAGTCTGGGAAGATCCCACATGCCGCGAAGCAGCTGGGCCCGTGAGCCATGGCAGCTGGGCCTGCGCGTCCAGAGCCTGTGCCCCGCAACGGGAGAGGCCACAACAGTGAGAGGCCCGCATACCGCAAAAAAAAAAACCCCAGAAAACAAAAAACCCCAAAAAAGGTGTCAGTGTTGGTTCATCCTTGGTTAAAAGAGAAAAAAAACAAAGGACCGTTCTGGTGGGGATGGTGATCGTGGGGGAAGCTATGCATTTGTGGAGCAGAGGGTTTATGGGAAATCTCTGTACCTTCTCAATTGAGTTGTAAACCTAAAACTGCTCTTAAAAAATAGAATCTTTTAAGACAAAAAAACCTCAGGTAGAGTCCACTCAGAGCTGGAAGTATCCATACTTACACCAGCCGTGGGAACATGCGGTTCTTTTCTATGTCCTCTCTCCTCTTTATGCTGGACCCTGACTATCCCCCTGCTCTCAATGTGGCAGGACATACACGGCTGCCTCTTCTTCCTAGATCTCCTCTCTCCCGGGTCCAATCGGCTCTGAGGCTCCCGGGGCTACAGCTAGGTAAGGACAGGCTCCTGACTTCACATGCAGACACACAGAGCCACCTTCTCAGTTCTCACACTCCAGGGAGACGGTGGCTGGTCTGGAAGGGTTCAGCCTTACCCCCATCCTGGAATCTGTTCTTTAGGTGGACAACCAAAGTCCAGGAGTGAGGACCAGAAAATTGAGCCAAACTTTCCCTTTCTAACAAGTGCCTCCTTCTTTCAAGGGCTGTCCCTGTGTCCTTTCCTCTAAGTCCCCCTCAGTTCCACCTCCCTGAGCTCAGCAGACACGATTTAGTATATTTGTGCTCCAAAGAAAATGTCTCTAAGCAAAAGGGGATCCAAGCTTTATGGGCTCTGGAGTTGACATAATATGGGGGAATCCTCGTTAAGAAAAAGAATCCAAAAATATGTATAAAATAGATGTTTGTTTGAAATGAGAATACATGTCCCCACAAATTACAAATTTTTGAAAAGCTAACAAATGTCACACACATCACGTTTAGAATGATTTTTTTAAATTAATTTGCTGCCCAGCATACCTTTCGACTTCTTCTCCCTGCATCTCTGACTCTTCTCTTGGAGCATCTCTCCATTTGGCAATGATTTTGTAATATAACTTTTTATATTAGAAAAACCAAAAATATAATTTAGTCAAGTATTCTTGTGCAGTGACTAATCATAAATTCTCTGAATTAACAGCACTTACTTTCTATCATAGGTAACATTTGAGAACTCTGAAAAACAGAAAAAGTAAAGAAAAAGAATTCAAAATTATGGTATCCACAAAAGCAAACCAGTTCTTCGGGGCCGGTCTCATGGCTGGAAGTCATGGTGGCCTCAGTCTGGTCCAAGCGAGGCCAGCAACCTCAGACCTTTGGCAGCGGCCTTTGGCATCTGCAGAGACGGTGAGAAGCTGACGCGCATGCTGAAGCTTAAACCTAACGAATGGAACCTTGAAATGAGTAAGAATGGATGCAGGCAAGACCTGGCTGGGCACCAGAAATGAGAAAGATTAAAGATGTTGGCTGTGGACTTGGAAAAAGTCACATGAAAACCATCATCCAAAGATATTGAGTGTAAGGATCTTCGTGATGAAATTTCTATAAATGGTACAGTCTCAGCCTCAGTTTGAGGCTGAAAAAGATGCTCCAGAACAAGACACTAACTAGCAGCCGTGCTGTTTCAGCTGCCCTGGACCCAAGGCGGAATTTCTCTCCTGTGTGTAATAGAGAAGACCTTTGGGACAGGCTTGGGCGGAGTATTCTTTTTGCTTCCCCTGTCCTGGTCTTTGAGTTGTGCTAAGTGTCAGGGAGACTTTGATATAGGTTTGTTTTCTTTGCTAGGTGTCTGCAGTGAGTGAGACAGAACTGAACTGCTTTGCCTGAAGCGAGTGAAATGATGATTCCTCTCTTGTTGTTTGTAAGCTCGCTGTTTCCATCTTACATGTCCCGAGCCTACGATGGTTAGTTATCCCTCTCTGAAAATCTCCACTAAGGGAAGACAATCTGTTCTGAGGCTTAAGGGGCTGACCCTGTGCTCTTAAAAGAAGTTCAGTCTGTATAAGGGATCGAATTGAATGGACTCCAAAGGGGATTGTGCATACCCTGCCGAGACCCGAGTCCTAGTGCACCATCCCTCTGCAACTTGAAAACCAGTGGTCTGGCTGCCCCTATCACACTTTAGGCCCCTTGATTAATGGCTCTGAGGGCACAGGCTATAAGAGGTGGTAGAAATGGGCAAGTGGCCCAGATTTGGTTTATACTCTTATTGTGGAATGAAAGAGTGCTTGTCACATATTTCAAGAAAATGAATGTGCTCTTTGAAACAGACAGGAATGGCAGATGTATGCCAGCTGTGGCAGTCAGAACACTTCAGGACTATCTGACCTCTTGTCTTTGCGCCATATCCTGACATTCAGGAAAGAAGGGGTACAACGGCACTAGCAGAGCCATTTGGTTTCCAGGTGCTTTGTTAACACCAGGGAGCTCTCCTGGCATTAGCTCAGCTCTGTCTGAATGGCATGGCTGGCATGTGAGCAAGAGAGTAGCAAAGTGGCGCTGGGCTTTGTTCCCATTTAAATGCCAGGCTTGAAGTGGGCACAGATTGCCTTTCTTTTCTGTTGAAGTTGGGAGGTGTGTGCAGCTCTTTATATGTAAGGTCACATATTTGTTCGGTCACCGAGGAAGCTATATTTGGAATGAGATTTAAAGAGCCTGAAAACCGGTCCAAGCAGCTTATAGCTGGAAGTAAAACAAAGCGAAAGGATGTGTTAACAAGTGGGAAAGTCTACCTGCTGGGTTATAGTCGGCTTCTGAGTGGACCTGACTGTTCTGTGGGACCCAAGTGAACCTGTAGGTTTGTTTCTGTTTTTGTTTTTTTTAAGCTGCGCTGTACAGCTTGTGGAATCTTAGTTCCTCAACC
Source organism: Tursiops truncatus (assembly GCF_011762595.2). Taxonomy (NCBI): domain Eukaryota; kingdom Metazoa; phylum Chordata; class Mammalia; order Artiodactyla; family Delphinidae; genus Tursiops; species Tursiops truncatus. The sequence continues at coordinate 150,592,789 of NC_047035.1, forward strand.
AGGGATTGAACCCTGGCCCTTGGCAATCAGAGTGATGAGTCCTAACCACTGGACCACCAGGGAATTCCTGAACCTGCCGGTTTGACTCCAGAGGGGGGTTGAATATAAATGTCGCCGGCACCTCACGGCTGCTCTTTACTGGTACCGGCCACTTGCCAGATTCTGCTCCCTCAGAGCACTGTCTTCCAAAAAGGAGAGTCATCTGGGACCTACCAGGCTGCACTGAATCTATCTGGTTGTGCCTTACACACAACGCACACACACACGCACACACACACACACACACACACAGGCATAATGATCGATTGCCTAGAATGAGTTCCTCTAGGATTACCTTTTTTTCTCTAAATTAGTTCTTTCTTTAAATTTAACCTTCAGTTTTGAGTCACTTAGTTGGCTGCTGCATCATATGATTCTTCGGTTTTATAGGTTCTCTCCCAGTGATGCCAGATGGGATCAGCACAGCCCCAGGTGCTCATATCTAATGCCTATAAAATACCACCTACGCCCCCCCCCCAAAAGAGAATCACTAAGAATTCTTTGGACTTCATCTTCAAAAGTAGCCAAAGAATTCAAGTGACAGGTTATCGCAGAAAATCTTTTGCCGTTAGTGAAATTAGGGTATAACTAAGAACATTAAGTATACTACACACACAGTTTAGGTGATCTTGGTATAGTGGTGGGACAGCAGTGATTATAAAATGAAAGTAATTAACATGTACATACTCTGTTGGGGGAGACTAAAGGGAAAGTGGTGTTCAGCCTAGAAAAACATTTCTCAGTGGATTTCCTATGAAGTCAATGTGTCTTGGGTTTAACTTTGAAACAAATTAAAAAATTTAAAAACTGAAAAAAAAAAAAGCAAACCAAATGTTATATTGAGGTGCGAATCATGTAATTGTGTAATCAGGCTGGTCTTGCATCCTCACAGTGTCACTGGGATGCTTGTTTTTATAGGACATTGTGCACACTGCTTAGTCTGTGCTGTGAACTGAATGTGTCTCTACAAGATTTATACGTTGAAGCCTAAATCCTCAATGTGCTGATGTCAGGAGGTGGGGCCTTTGGGGGTGATTAGTTCATGAGGGTGGTGCCCCCATGAATGGGATTAGTAACCTTATAAAAAGAGACATAAGGGAAGGTCTAAGGAGAAGATAACTCTCTGAGGACACCTTGATCTTGGACTCCCAGGCTCCAGAACTGTGAGAAATAAATGTCTGCTGTTTAATCCAGCCAGTCTGTGGTATCCATTATAGCAGCCCGAGCAAACGAATAAGGTTTAGAATTATGAGACTTTGTGATGACAAGATGCCTGATTGGACAGTTTGGGACTTAGCTGAAGCTGGACACTAGTTAAAGTGGCAAGGAAGATTCTAATCGGTAACGTACTATTGCAGGAGGGAAGAGGATCTGATGTAAACTGAGCTCAACTTCAATTAGTACAGAGGTGACTGGTTTAAAGGGAGGATGAGGGATTAGGGGACCTCTGTAGAGCCAGGGAAGTGAAAACTCAGAAAGGATTGACAAGGGTAAAGGCGATTGGGCCAGCTGTGTCTGCTGGCTGGTAATGAAAAAAAAAAATGTTAGGATTCTACCCTCCCACAGAGACGGGAGACAGAGTGCCCAACCCTCCTGATGATCATGTTTTAAAGAAATGGGTTTCAGATCTTTGAAAAAGACACTCCTAGCAGCCCTTTCCACATGGAAATGTTAGTAAGTGACTGTGAATTTCATAAATATCTCTCACTAAGCCCAAACTCAGTGAATCCTGACTCACCTTCCCCTTATATCCTCAACATTTCCGTGGTTTCTCCACCTACAGAGAGTGTGACGGGGGAAGGGGGGACATCAGAATGGTCTCTTACTTTTGCAAATTTTATAAGACATATTGCCTTGTGAGAGGGTGGGTATTGATGGAGCGTTTTGGATGGGTCTGTGCCAACAAGATTCCCTGAGTGCTAAAGTTGCAGGTAGTTATGTCTGTGGGTATGAATGAGTTTCAATCCTCTTCTTCCCAGTAAACATCAAATCCTCTGAATATTGCCCACCCCACATAACAGTGCTTCATGAGCTAGACCCTGATATGGGGAAAGAGGGTGGAGAATAACTGCTAATATCCTTTCTCAAAACAATGCCAGGAATTTAGGTATTGACTTTGTTCCCACAGAAGGTTAATTGACCGTGAAGATATTTATTTACTTCAGAAGAGCAGAGGTATTCAGAGATGGTCTGTCCACCAGAAACCACAAATGAGATAGTCCACTTTCCCCAAAGTCATATTTTATTCATTCTTAAACACCCCCTTGAAGAACTAATAGTTTAGAGATGTTCTCAGCTAAATCAGATCCTTGTCATAGAATTTCCTCCGAAGAGCTTTGAGTAGAGGCGGTACTGACACGTCCTTCTTCCAGCTGAATGACCCTAGATTTCTGGAATCAAATGTCTAATTTTTCATCGTTGGGGAGTCTAACTCCAAAATTAGGTTTAAAATGTTCTAATCATACAGGGATACTGCCTTGTTTATATATCTAATTTCCATTGCTAAATGAAAGCACAGCAACTCAAAATGAAGAAACTGCATTTGGGCTAATCTCCTGTGCTAACAAAGATGATTAGGTACCAACCTCAATCCTGCATGAGTTTATACGGACATTATACCATGTATGTGAAATTAAACTCACCAAATCATTTTATCCCAGAGCAAGGAGAGGATTCACCACAAAGAGAAATACCAATCTCTACTCTGGGGATGATAAGCTTCTCAAATTCCATAAATTAGACATTTTTAAGCTTCAAACATTTTTCAGAGCTAACCTCCTTCAGGTTTCCATTACTTATGCATGTATGATAAAGTTGTAAAACATAGGTTCTGCTCTACTAAATAGTGCACTTTGTCTGTCATAGGACTTAGAAATAAGCTTGAGGCGACTTCCCTGGCAGTCCAGTGGTTTAGACTCCACGCTTCCACCTCAGAGGGTGTGGGTTCGATCCCTGGTCAGGGAACTAAAATCCCACACGCCATGTTGTTCAGCCAAAAAAAAAAAAAAAATAGAAATAAGTTTGATAACATGTCTAAGCAAATAAATTGCAGGAATTCTGGTTAAATATAATAGATTAAACACATGGTGGTCTAGGTCTTCTCCTTCTGGAAGTCCTACTAAAATGATAGAAAAGAAGTATAAACTCACAAGGTGAATGAAAGAAGAGGCATCAGTGGGCGAGAGACTAACAAATATTCGAAAGAGAGAAAGCAGAGGGACAGTGGACATGGACTTAGGACAGAGGAAGCTGAATCCTGAGTGGATGTTTCGCTAAGGAACCTGGGAAAAATGGAGAATCAGAAGCACAAAATACAGCAAGGAGAGTGAGTGAAGGGGGTTCCAAACTAGGAGGGGGCTGGCAGCTTGAACACAGAGTGATTAGGTGAGTGAGATTCCTTCTTCACTCTTTGCAGCCTAATGAGTCCACCTCTCCCATCCAGAAAGAAAGTGACCTCAGAGATCCCCCACTGGGGCAGGGAAAGCACAGTAGAGGGTGGCTGTTTGGTCATTAAAGTAAAACTAAGGAAATTAAGTTAAAGTTTATAAGCTCAATGGGGTGATCTTTCCCTTTTGCCCCTGCTCAACTCCTACAAAATTGGAAGTTAATCATATAGCCTGTGGGCAGAAGACAGGACATTTTGTCTCTGGAAAAAAATTCACCTCAGAGGAAAAATTAAAAAGACCTACAATTTTGCATATTTTAGGCTCCAGCAAGAAAATGAATGGATTCATATCCAATCACATGGCAACTCCACTGTGAGCACATAGCTCTTAATCAGCTTTTTAGGGACCCATTCTTAAACATCGACAGATAGTTAAAGATTGCCAGATATATCCAGAAAACCTCTTAGAAGAAAGCAATGGGCACAAAAGATTTTCAAAATAAAGAAATTCAGTAAAGTAGATGAAAACTTCTAAAAAGTTTAATGAACATCTTCAAGAAAATAAGAGAACATAGTGAATCTTGTTATTAAACAAGAATCTTTAGGGAGGGTGGGAGGGAGGGAGACGCAAGAGGGAAGACATATGGGAACATATGTATATGTTTAGCTGATTCACTTTGTTACAAAGCAGAAACTAACACACCATTGTAAAGCAATTATACCCCAATAAAGATGTTAAAAAAAAAAAAAGAATCTTGATATTAATTGCAAATAAGTTGGAACTTTAAAATATCATCAATATAAAATATTTTGTATGATATAATCAAAGAAATATTCATATCGACATACAGATTGAACCACATGGAATTGCCACTTTTGTAAATTTTAAAAAGTGATCACATATTTATAATTTCATATAATTCATTTTAAGAGGGAAAAAACATGACAAAATTGGAGGGAAAATTAAGAATATCAGAGGGTCTCTCACAGAGGTCCAATATTCAACTAATAGTAGTTCCAGAAAGAGTAAAGAAACACACACGCACGTGCAGGAGAGATATTATTAAAGAAATAATATCAAAAAATCTCGGGGGAGGGGCAATATAAGGGTGGGGGAATAAAAGGTTATTATGGGATTATATGAAATCATGTGTGTGAAACTTTTCAAAATTGTAAAGCACTGCAGAATTTAAAGAATCTTCCATTCAAAAAAGAAATCTCGGAGAACTATATTGTAAGATTTTCTATCTTACAAGGGACTAGCCAGGGTTCAGTGTATTGACTGCAAAATGAGGCCATTTTGCAAAACATGCCGACATGAAGTTTCAAAACACCAGGTATACAAAGAAGACTCTAAAAGTTTCCAGAAAGATATAGACAAACATTGGCCACTACCAAAAACAATAACAAAAGCAGGAATTAGGATGACATCAGACACCTCAACATCTCAACAACGGCCTGTAGTATAGAAGAAAATGGCAGAATTGCCTAAAAAATCACTTTCCCGGGGCTTCCCTGGTGGCGCAGTGGTTGAGAATCTGCCTGCCAATGCAGGGGACACGGGTTCGAGCCCTGGTCTGGGAAGATCCCACATGCTGCGGAGCAACGAGGCCCGTGAGCCACAACTACTGAGCCTGCGAGTCTGGAGCTTGTGCTCCGCAACAAGAGAGGCCGCGACAGTGAGAGGCCCGCGCACCGCGATGAAGAGTGGCCCCCGCTCACCGCAACTAGAGAAAGCCCACGCACAGAAACGAACACCCAACACAGCCAAAAATAAATAAATAAAATTAAAAAAAAAAATCACTTTCCCCTTGATTCAATATTGGAGCAAATTAATGAGACATTCAAAACTACAGAAGTTCTCAAAAATGTTCCTATATGTACCCTTTCTCAGGTTGAGGACGGTGTTACTAAAATAACAGGGTAAAGAGGAAAGTCTGCAATCCCTAAAACAGAGGTTCCAGTAAAGGAGAGAGGGGGTGAAGACTCTGAGTGGGTGATGAACAGGACAAATGAGGGTGATGAATAAAGGAATAGCACAGCAGTTGTGGATGGGACAGGTAGAGGACAGTGTATCTGGAGCAGTTGGACGATGGCTGTAAAAGGGAGATTTCAATGAGGAGGAAAGAAATTGATTCATTTGACCACTGGAAATAGTTTTCCAATAAGAGGGATTTTACTACTTTATTGGAGTATTTTGAAGAATTATTTAGAGGTGTATAGAAAAAGAAAGCAGATGGCAAACAAAATCAAAATGAAAGAATAATTACAAATTCCAAGGAAAAATAAAAGTTGTCTAAGAAGAAAATGAAAGTGAAGCATCTTTTCTTTTCTTCTTCTTCATTTTTTTTTTTTTTTTTTTTTTTTGGCTAAGCAGTTACATAGTCATAGCGCTGCAGACACTGAAAAATTATTTAGCACACGGTGGAGATATTACTAGGTAGAATTCATAGAGGAGAAGGGAGCTGGCTATGGAAAATAGGTAAAGTTGATAATTTGAATATTATTTGGAAATGTGGAGGTAACTAACAAGAATAAACACTGGGAGAATTATAAGCTGTTGCCTCTTAGTGAATGTGACCAGGACAGGAGGATGCAGGACAGATCACCAGTGTTTGCTATGAGTCTTGCTGTCTTAACCACAAGGTCTTATCTGATCTTTAAAAAATGTGTGTTTTACTTTGATGAGAATTTATTATAAGTTTCACTCTTTGAATTCAGAATACACAGACACAGTGAAGTTGCTTCATAACATTTTAAGTATCAAAAATACTTTCCTTACAAAATATAAACTTTTCAATGCAAAGATCAACAAATCCATGTTTGTTGATTAATCTTGTTTTGAGAAAATGTCACACTAATGATGAATACAAAGAAGGATCTCCAGAGGATTTCCATATGGAAAAATACAGTCTGAGACTTCCTTTGTCTTAGTAAGTCAGTAAAGAGTTGGCTTCATGTTTTTATGGACAAATTGAATCTGATGTGGGAAGAACAGCCAGGAAAATACCAGGACACATTAATTAAGCTATTTGATGACAAAAAAAATTATACTTGCTGGTTTTAGTCAATCAATAATTAAACATAAGTGACGTTTCAGAAGGCCAAAGCAATGGCCTTAATCTTCTTATTCAAGAACCTCATTAATCCTTAAAAGAATGAGTACCAGGGCTTCCCTGGTGGTGCAGTGGTTAAGAATCCGCCTGCCAATGCAGGGAACATGGGTTCGAGCCCTGGGCCAGGAAGATCCCACATGCCATGGAGCAACTAAGCCCATGCACCACAACTACTGAGCCTGTGCTGTAGAGCCCACGAGCCACAACTACTGAGCCCATGTTCCACACCTACTGAAGCCTGCAGGCCTAGAGCCTGTGCTCCGCAACAAGAGAAGCCACCACAATGAGAAGCCCGCGCACCGCAACAAAGAGTAGCCTCCGCTCACAGCAACTAGAAAAAGCTCGCGTGCAGCAACGAAGACCCAACACAGCCAAAAATAAATAAATAAATAAACTTAACAAATAAATTTTAAAAAAAAAAGAGTACCTATGAAGGCAGTTTAAGGGGTTAAAATAGTTATTGTTAGAAAAGAGCTCTGCAGTTAGACTTAATCACAGTTTTTAAGTATTAAGGAGACCAGGAGTAGTTAAAGTAGTTGTGTCTTGAAGTCATTTTCAAATATGAGAGTTTTGGTCTTTACTTATTCTTTTTATTGTACAGGCTTATGATCAACAGTGTTAAAATCTTATATCAACCTTTTACAGCTCTTTTGCAAATGGGTCCCTTTCTCTAAAAAATAATCTCCAGGGGCTAAATGGAGAAAATCATGAAAGAGTCCCAGAATGCCACGCTCAAGAATGTAAATTGGTACAGCCACCATGGAAGACAGGATGGAGGTTCCTCAAAAAACTAAAACTAGAACTACCATATGATCCAGCAATTCCACTCCTGGGTATATAACCCAAAAAAATGAAAAGACTAATTTGAAAAGTACACGCACCCCAGTGCTCATAACAGCATTATTTACAATAGCCAAGATATGGAAGCAACCTAAGTGTCCATCAACAGATGAATGGATAAAGAAGATGTGGTAAATAGGTACAATGGAATATTACTCAGCCATAAAAAAGGATGAAATTCTGCCATTTGCAAAAACATAGATGGATCTAGAGGGTATTATGCTAAGTGAAATGAGCCAAACAGAGACAGACTAACACTCTATGTTATCACTTATATGTGGAATCTAAAAACTAAAACAAACTAATGTATATAACAAAATAGAAGCGGACTCACAGATATAGAGAACAAAATAGTGGTTACCAGTGGGGAGAGGGGAGGGAGGAGGGGCAAGATAGGGGTAGGGGATTAAGAGGTACAAACTACTGTGTATAAAATAAATAAGCTACAAGGATATATTGTACAGCACAGGGATATATAGTCAATATTTTATAATAACTTTAAATGGAGTATATTCTATAAAAATATTGAGTCTCTATGTTGTACACCTGAAAGTAACATAAAATTGTAAATCAACTATACTTCACGTTTTTAAAGAAGACTCTATGGAGGAAGGTTACCTGTGAAGCTGGGTGCTTGACACTTGCTTGGCAGAACACAGAAAATGCTCAGCTGCTTGACCTGATCAGGCATAGCACCCAGCTACAGACGCTGCCTCCTAAAACACAGTGTGCAGCAGGCAACCGCCAAGGGAAATAAATTCAGATGCCAGTGGCCATGGTGTAGGAATCCTATTAGACAGTCTTAAGACTGGAAAATGGGGACATTGTGTATCCAGAGAAAATATTCTGACTCTCCCAGTTTCCTCTTCAGGGGCATTTGACATCACTTTCTGATGTTTGATGGTTCACGTTCACTCCTTATGCACACACTCCTGTCCTCAGGCCCTGCCAGACCCCTGTCAACAGAAAGTCTCAGCCATTTGTACGTGATTGTGTATCTGACAACCGACCCCCCCGACACACACACACACACACACACACACACACACACACACACACACATAGTACTTGTATGTATAATCAGGAGTATAAAGTGAGCAGCCTCAACTCCCCAAGAATAAAGGGTTGGCTTCAGAAAACAGAGCAAACATTGAGGGAGAGAAGGAAAGATGCAGAAGGTGTTGGTAGTATCCCCAAAATCCCAGTTGAGCCCGTGTGTACACCAGCGCTGAACAGCACTGACTAAGTTTATCAACAAAGAAACTCTAACAGTGGCAGAGGAGTCAGAGGATTGTACACAATTTGACATGATGTATTAGCCAGAGCAGGAAAACTGCCTGTGTGTGCTTGACCTTTGACATTCTAAATAAACTTGTGAGAGCGATGTATTCTTTCGGTAATCTGTTTGGCACGTGATTTTAATCCATTTATTATACAAACCTACCTGATTGTGCTTTCACAAGGCTTCCTTTCAAATATGTGAGGACCGCTGGAATGTTCCAACCCACCCTTCAAGAGTTTTCTTTGCACCTGGATAAACATCCCAAGGCGCTTACACCATTAGTCATGTAAAATACTGTGTCTCCATGGTCCTGAAATCACTCCTGTAGGCATTCGCTACTTGGTCATTGTTGCAGGCAAAACTGTCTTCTTTTTAAGGTAAAGGAGTTTTGGAGAAGATCAGTTTGGAGAAACTGATGCCTGACTTCTGGTTTCAGCTTTGACGTGTAAAGAGTTTAGAAGCTGTCACTCCCATTTTTACAACAAAAAATCTAGGCAAACTGAAAATAAATGACTTTCTCGGACCCATCAGAGAATTGAGGCTGTGGGGCAAGTTGCCACTCTGAAATCTGGAGACCAGTGAGTCCAGAAAAGACTTTACTGGCCTTACCTCAGCAGGGGGAGGGTCTTCCTTCCACTCCCTCTAATATTTATATCTCACTCAAGAGGATAAAACAAAAACACAACAGTAGTCAGGAGGTTAGAGCCTTAAGGAAATAGATAGGCAACTCTCTAGTCAAGAAGGGAGAGGTGGATGAGGGAAGAAAACTATACCATGGGAAAAACACTCGTGAAGGTCACAGCTCAGAGATGCAGGCCTGCAAGACACTGGGATTTAGTCCTGAGATTATAGAATGCTTGTCCTTCCCTGTGTGTTACCACCAAAACATAGGGTTCCTGTACAATAACATTGCATTATACCTGAAAGAGCTGGAAGACAGAGACTCTCTCTGGGGATTAATTAGGGAACCCCAAAATCACAATGGAGACAAAAACAGGGGCACTGGAGGACCTTGAGTCCTCAAGCACATTCCGCTACAGCTACCCTTAGCCAGATGACCATAAATCCTTCAACCAAAAGCCTATTTACTTCAGTACCTGTTAGTCAATGTGTGTCCGGCTTTCAACAAAAAATTAGAAAGCATAAAAGACAAGAAAAAATACAGTGTGAAGAGACAAAGTGAGCATCGGTATCAGACAGATGTGACACAGATGTTGGAATTAACAGTTAGAGAATTTAAAATAACTGTGATTAGTAGGTCAAGGGCTCTAATGGGAAAAGTTAACAGCATGTAAGTTTACACGGGTAATGTAAGCAGAGAGACAGAAGCTCTAAGAATCAAAAAGAAATGCTAGAAATAAAAAACATAGTAACAGACATGAAGAATGCCTTCAAAGAGATCATCAGTAGACCGGACACAGCTGAGGAAAGAGTCAGTGAGCTTGGATATATAAATAGAAACTTCCTAGACTGAAATTCAAGGAGAAAAGAAAAAGAGAAAGAGAAATAACAAGAACTGTGAGACAATTTAAAAGTATGTAACATATGTGTCATTGGAATATCCGGAGAATAAAGATAGGATGGAGGAAAAGAAATATTTGAAGAAATAATGGTCAAGAACTTTGCAAAATTAATGACTGACACTAAATCACAAATCTAGGAAGCTCATAGAACATCAGGAAGAATAAATATTTATTTTAAAAGTCACACTTTCATATGTTTTTATATTTTAAAATATTTATTTTAAATATCACAGACTATATTCAAACTACAGAAAACCAAGTTGGTGTGGTATTTGCAAAACAATAGACACATAGATCAATGAGCAGGATACAGAGCTCAAAATTAGACCCAAACAAAGTCAGCTGATTTTTGATAGGGGTTCAAGGGCAATTCAGTGGAGAAAGAATAGTCTTTTAAACAAATTGTGCCAGAATTGTACATATCCATATGCAAAAAAAAAAGTGTAGACACAGACCATACACTTTTTACAAAAATTAACTCAAAATGGGCCATAGACCCAAGTGTTAAATACTAAACTATAAAATTTCTAGAAGAAAATGTAGGAGAAAATCTATTTGACCTTCAGTTTGGTGATGAATTTTTACATACAGCACCAAAAACATGATCCATTTAAAAAATTGATAGGGTGAGCATTATTAAAATTAAAAGTGTATGTTTTGTGAAAGATGCTGTTAGCCTCGGAATGAGGGAAGACATTTGCAAAACACTTATCTGATAAAAGTCTTGTCTCTAAAAAATGCACTGAACCCTTCAGACTCAACAATAAGAAAGCAAAGGACCCAAGTAAGAAATGGTAAAAAGATCTGAATAGACGTCTCACCAAAAAGGAAAATTGTCACATGAAAAGATGAAGATGCTCAATGGTACATGTTTTCAGAGAAATGCAAATTAAACCAGTGATGAAAACCATTATACACTTCACAGTATTCTTAACCGTAAAGACCCATAAACACCAAGCATGCTACAGGAACTCTCATTCATTGCTCACAGGAATGCAAAATGGTACAGCCATTTTGGAAGACAGTTTAGCAGTTCCTTACAAAACTAAGCATAGTCTTTCAAATGATTTAGCAATCAGGCCCATAAGGTATTTACCCAACTGATTGGACAATGTACATTTACACAAAAACCTGCAAGCAAGTATTATAGTAGCTTTATTCATAATTGCCCAAACTGGAAGTAATCAATATATCCTTCAATATTTGAGTGAATAAACATACTGTGGTACATCCACACCTTAGACAAACGAAGGATTTGAATTTAGCTGGCTAACTCATATTTTGAGAAACTACAACTACTGGAATTACTTGCCTAGATACACCTTTATTTTCTAAAACTGGAATTATGCTTTCAAATGAAATTAAAATATTCTATTTGCATGTGTGTATTCTACACATTGCTTGTCAAAATGTGGTCCATGGATTCAGCACGACATGGGGCTCCACGAGAATGCAGGATCTCACTCCCTACCTGAGACGTATGGAATCGGAATCTGCAGTTAACAGGATTTCCAGGTGATAGGCATGCACGTTAAAGCTCTATATAACTACCAATAATAGGAACAATATTTTCACCAGAATGTGCTATATAAAATTCAAGTTAAAATTTACTTCTGAATTTGTTGCCACTGCTTTTGTTGTTCACTTGTTTCACATTCTTTTTCCAAAATATGAATATAATATGAATATAAGTGCTTAACAGATAAAAGCAACTGAGTCCTCCAAGGTGAAAGTTCATTCTTGCCTTTCATCTCCAAATAAAATAGCGTCAAATGAAGTAGCGCTCCCTCCATGCCATCCTAATCTTACAATCTACTTCCCCTACTAGCATTTCAAAGGTCAGCTTCTACTTATTGAGGTAACAGAAAGGGATTTGATCTCATATCTGCCCCTGAATGATTTCACATTACACACTGCAGGTTAATTCTTCTGGCTTTTACCAGTCTGGAGAGATGAGGTTATCCTTATGCTATGGTAACAAATAACTCCCAATCTGAAAGGCTTAAACTAGCAGGGTTTAGCTCTCATTCACCGTGTGTGTGTGTGTGTGTGTGTGTGTGTGTGTGTGTGTGTGTGTGTGTGTACAATGCTTTTGGTGCTATATGTAGAGATTCAAACTGAAGCTCAAATAGATTTTCTCCAAATTTATCATCTTATAGTTTTAGAAGTCAAAAAGTCCAAAATAGGTCTTCCTGAGCTAAAATCAGGTCAGCAGGCCTGTGTTCCTTCTGAAGGCTTTAGGAAGCCTCGGTATTCTCGCCTTTTCCAGCTTCTAGAGGCTGCCTGCATTCTTGGTTCACAGCACCTTTCTCCATCTTCCAATTTTTCTCTGACTCTGAATTTCTCTTTTGTCTCCCTCTTATACTTTAAAGGACCCTTGAAATTACATTGGGCCCAGTGGGATAATCTAGGAGATTCTCCTTATTTTAAGGTGAACTGATTAGCAATCTTACTTTCATCTACAAACTTAATTCTCCCTTGCCATGTAACATAACACATTACCAGGTTCTGGAGATTCAGATTCAGACATCTTTAGAGTGGTGGTGGGGGGGGGGGCATATCCTGCTAACGACATCTTCATTATGGAAAAGAATGGATTGTCGTAGCAACTGAGAGTCAAGTTAAACCATGTCAATAGATCACAAAAGACACCAAGTGCTCAGTAACCTCAGAGATTAATTTTTCTAACATGGTTTCCAATATATATGAAAAATATGTGTGTTTACAGTGCTCTTAGGATGTAGACCTTAATTAAAATGTATGTTTTAGACCAATATTTTTTCCAACTGAGGTAGTCATTAAAATATCTGAGGTGCTTGCTAAAAATATAGATTCTGAGGCGCCACATTCCACACCTCCAGATGAGAGATTTAGGAATCACTGTGTTTAACAAGTGCCCATGAAATTCTGCTGATGAGCCCAGTTGGGAAAAGACAGAACTCCAGAAAAGATGTGGAAAGTCCTCAAGATACATTGATGACAATTACAGAAGGAAGCATTGTACATACGGATTAAATTCTGCATCATTGGGTGGCAAGTAGAATACCTACCAGTTAGTCAAACATTACGACGTTTTTCAGGACGACCAATACTTTATCTTCAATTGGCTTTAACAGCATGTATGGGGAGCCCCAGGACCAAAGAAAGTTTTAAGGTAACAGCAAATACTCACTGAGCACTTATTCAGTCACCTTTCAGAGTGATTTGTGTATATTAACACCTTTAATCCCATGAGAACTAAACAAGGCAGGTATTATTATTATCTCAATTTTACATATGAAAATACTGAGGCATAGAGAGATTAAGTTACTTCCCCAAAGTCACAAAGCCTCTAAGGGCATAGAGACAGGATTTCAACCCAGGAAGTTTATTCCAGAGCCCATGACCTCAAACCCCACAGGATATTTTGATTCTCAGCAAAGGCCATATAATATTTCAGTGTTTCAAACTAAACCAAACATGTTTGATATAAAACTGTAGTCACAAATCTATTTTTTATGGAGTATTATTTATACCCTGATAGAGTTAAGGCCACCCAAGCATAATCGAGGCTACGAAACAGCTGCCAACTACTCCATTTAGAGATTCAATCATCGTAAGACTGAACTGATGACCCTCCAAGTAAGCCTCGTCATCAAGTATCAAATGCAATTTTGTCAGGAAGTATTATGGAAAATACAAGGCATTAATTTATGTAAATCAAAACATGAGCTTGCAAATGGTATAATAGTTATTATTAAAAACACAGCGACTTTGAAAGCATTGTACATTTCTCATCTATAAAGTCCATATTTAAACGATATTTTATTTAAAAAGCTATAAAGATACTGGAATACTGAAATGGAGGAAAATGGGTCTGAGAACAATTTTCAGTCTGCTTTTAATTGTGCCAGATACGCAGACAGTGATATGGCTGTTACAGTTACTGGAGCATTGCCAGGCTATCTTGCACACGTGGATGTGAAGTTTGGACGCCCTTGCCAGGAAACTGAGAAGCCTGAATTGTATGGTACTTAATGTTTCCTAGCACTTAATGTTCCCTCCCAGACCCATAGAGAATAGAATTGAGATTAGGAGGGAAAGGAAGATGTGACATTGAGAGAAAAAAATGTCTTATGTAAACTTCAGTTAAAATATGCCCCTTTGAGCTGGACTTAAATCACCCAGATCCTAGCTTCTGGGTGGTCCTTTAAGTATCCAGTCATCTATTAAATATTTCAAGATTATGGGATCTTGACTAGACCTTTGTCCTTTATTTTTGCCCAATCCCCAAATTACCATAGATATTATAAAATCTAGCTACCAGTCATATTTCTTCCTCCTTCCTTCCTTCATTAATTTTTTGTTGTTGTTGTTGTTTTCTCTTTGCACTTTAGTTTGGAAAGTTTCAGTTGATATACCTTCAAGCTCGGTGATTCTTTCCCTGCCTGTGTCTCATCTACTCATGAGCCCATCAGATAGTTTCCACCTCTCTGCTTCCATTATTCATCATTTGTTTTTTACATTCATCACATTGATTTATCTAGTTTTAATGACACCACTCAACATCCACGGTGGAAAATAAGATCATTTAGGAGCACATACAATTTTCTATCAGAGACCCAGTTGGCATCAAGAAACTCAAGCAGTCTGTTTGGTTGCCCTGAAGAAAGGAAGGGAAGGGATGGAGGCAGGGAATCCACAGGTGCTCTGTAGTTGTGTCGATAAAAAATCATATTCATCTCTTCTTGTGTGCTGTCTACCTTTTCCATTAGAGCTTAATCATAGTTATTTTAAAACATTCCAAAATCTGTGCCATATCTAAGTATCTTTCTGATGCTCGTTTTGTCTTTCCACACTGTAATTTTCCTGCCTTTTAGCATGCCTTGTGATTTTTTTACTGAAATCCAGACATGACATGCTGGCTAATAGGAACTGAGGTAAACAGACCTTTCATGTGCAGTTCAGGCTATGTTTAATGTTTGTGATAGTTGTACACGCCAGAGGCTTCAAATTCCTCTAGTTCCATTGGTTTCATCTCCCCTGACGTCTTTGGGGCTTCCCTACGAATCCTCCTCGGAGTCTGAATCCCGTACAGTCTGCTGTTATTATACAGGAGCCCTGCTGATGTAGTTGTGGGGTGGGGGAGAGGAGAAGTGCTCTTTTATCCTCTGATTAAACCCCAGTCTCTTGGTGGGCCTGTGCCCCTGAGCTGTGACCGTCACACATGCTACTTAGCTTCAGGAAGTCTAGAGGGGGCTGGAGTCAGGGCAGTGGTCTTCCCCCAGGTGGAATAAGGTGATGGTACAATCTGCTCCCCACAGAGTAGGATTCTGTTATGGAGAACACTTGGGTGTCTTTCTCAAAGATTACTCTCCTTCTCCCCTGCCAGAGCCACAAGGGGCTCTTCCTTGGCTCTTCACAGAATTCCTGGAGGTAAAGCCCTTTTCAGTGGTCTCCACCAACTTCTTACTCTCAAGCTAGACCATACTCTGCTTCCAGCAATTCAACTAAATTACCCTGTAAGTGTTGCTACCAGTTTGTGGCTGCAGTGGGTTGTGTTCCAGGAAAGCAGGTCTTGGCTCTGACTTTCCAGATTCACGTTTCTCTCCAGAATTTGGAGTGGTACCTAGACCTGAGACTTCATTGATTTTTTTTCAGTTAGTTCATCTTTTTTCCTGATGTAAGGATGGTAATGACAACTTCCAGGCTCTTCACATGTCTGAGTTGAAGCTGTAAGTCTCCACCTGTTTCCTGATGTGTCTTTCTGCAACCTCTCTGTACCTTGAGAGTTGCACCTACAGAGCTAGCAGGAATCTGCCCCTGTAATTGGCCTCTGATTTCTTCATGTGACATCCCAGCCCTGAGAGGCCACTGTTATTGAGGAAAGCTAGGAGGTAGAGAATTGTATCATTGATATCTGTATCATTTAAGTAAACAGTTAATAAATAATTTTCCGTGATAAAAAAAAACCCAAACCATTATCCAACAACTCTGGCAAGATTTCCAAAACTTATTTTGTAGGTAAGTTAAAAGTATTCAAGGGTATAGAGAGTTTGAAACCACCAGATAAAAAGATCTGGAAAATCTTTTTATCTTTTTTAAAAATCACAATTTAAAAAAAACAAAGCAAAATAATTTGTATTTTGACATTGAGTTCCAATAAAGATTATGCATGTATATATGCATGTGCATTTTAGAAGCCCTTATTAAGATTTTAATTTGCTATCAAATTATGTCACATGAAGAAGAAATTATTTTATGATTCATTTGCCAAGTGTGACTGTGACAGCTGAGATTAATTTAACCTGGGCTTTTATACATTAGTATTCAAAAGGAATCTAACACAGAGAAAAGTGCTTGGTTTTGTTTTATTTTTATAATGAAGGAAATGTGTGTTCTCTGTTTTGCTTATTACAATGAGCGGGTGGATTAAATGGTTTTGTAGTTAAACACAAATACGAATTAGGAATGAAAGCTACTTCCAAGATGCATTTCCGCCCTTTAGACAAGCGCTTGAATGACACAGGGTCATGAAAAGCAGGGGCTGTAACATTTACTCTGGAAAATAAATGTTTACCTCAAGCAGCAATTGACATTTCTAGCTTATTACGTGAATGTCAAGCACTGTTTCAAATCACTTTCCCCACATCGGTCCCAGCTTTGGGCCCTAGGCCAATATCAGATCGGTGAACCTTGATTGGTGGCTTACCTTTACTTCCTAGAATTCATATTCGTGCCAGTAACATGACCTCCAAATTCATAACAAGCAAGACGTGTTCAGAGCTGAAATAAGTCCACAGGGAACCATGCAAACGAAGGAAGAGCTGCAGATGTGGGCGGCCCCGTTGCTCTGCACCCAATCAAGAGGGGTGTTCTGTGAGTTTCGACCCATCCCGCTGAGACCACAGGGCCTCCAGTACCACAAAGCGCTGATCAAAGTCTACATCTTCAACCCTAACCTCTGACCCCGACTGAGCACGTTATCACCACTATGCACGATGGTTACTGTTGCTATTGGTGAAGCAGCCACAGAGACATCCACTAACACAGAAGCCCCCGCGATTCCCATCAGTTGGTTCCTCTTTTCCTTTTTCTTTTTTTGCCAATCACACATAATCCACCACCATAGCAAGAAAAACCCCTGAATCCTCTCCTTTTCTTTCTATTTTAGTGGTGGGATTCTCATAATCTCTTGTCTTAATTGCTGCAACAATAGCACTAAAAAAATCTTCATTCTGATGTTTCTACCCATTCATGTTTCTTTCTCTCAGTGCAAGTCTATGGAGCCAAATTACACACACTCTCACAAACACACACTTTTTTTTTTTTTACTACTCACTGTAATTATTATTACTGAAAGTTTATCATATGCCAAGCATATGAGCTTGGTGAACTTGGTGAACTTTTAATTTTAGTCAGCCCCAGCAACTCTCGATTAACTAGTCTGTGCCATAAATTTAACACGTCGATGATATTTCAGTATTATTATTGTATGTAAATACATACATTCTGACTCCTCAACTAAACTTAAGCCGCTTAAAGTTCGTGATTGTGTCTTGCTCTCTGTAACAGGCCCTCGCTAAATCAGAGCATCAAGCTTGTTTTGAGACATTTTGTGAACAATGAGCTCATCCTACTCCACACGCTAAGTTTGAGATGTTTGGTTAAATGGGATAATTAAAGGCATTCATAGAACTTGCGCTGTGGCATGCTCCTAATAAGTGAACAGAATTCATAAATGTATTTAAACTCAAGTTTCCTACCTTATAGCTACTTTTGAGAAGCTAGGACTCTTGAAACTGGCTCGAAGGGAGTTAAAAATGTCAGAGGAAATGAAATATTCTGTCCAAAGCCCACTAAGAAATTTGAGAGAACATGCTATTTTTGGAGTAGATTGACCATTTCTTAGTATGTCAAAATTTTGGCAGGTGGTTGGTTAGCCATAAATACTATGGAGATATTATTTTAAGGAGGCCAAAGAGTCTATACATAAGGCACACATAGCTTAACATGGAAATATGTATCCAACATATATTTTTAATTAGAAAGAAAACTACAGTTGAGTATAGGACTATATATGTTTAGTGGATTCACATAAAACTGGAAAATACAGACATCTGCTATTTTTACTCAAAGTATACTGAGTGCCCATGACATAATTTGGCAAATACATGTATACCATAATTTTTTTAATGTATTGGAATAAATGAGACTTGGTTATATCAGGAAGGGAATGTTTAAATACCCCAATAATCTAGATACCTCTTTGTAGAAAAGACAATTTTTTTCTTCTGCTGTAATACAATTTTAAAGAAAGCAATCTTTTGTTTCTTCAAAGACACAGATAAATAAATGATTGTTTACAGGAATTTTGTTCAGCATGCATTCCAGTTTTCTAAACCTAAAAATGCCTTATAATATGTGAAAGGGAAGCCACCTGTCTTGCATCTATAAGCAAACACAAAAACATATTATTTTGAATGCTGTCTGGCCTATGGCCTTTAAAATCTTTAAAGTTCAGTTGCTTTGGAAAGGATTTTCTAAATTGCAAAGTCACAATCCAAATTACAGCTGAAAACTGGGTGCATTCCTGTAATGAAGGGTTCATTCATACTATCTCCCAGGAGGTGTTTAACCCTTTGAAGGACTCCTGTGTACTTCTGTCTCTCTGCCAGAGGACTGGTTCCCCTCTAGCATCACTCAGCATTCTGTTGCTCCACGACCCAGCCACGTGAACATGACTTTCTGCATTTCCGAGGCTTTTGCTCCCAAACACAAACCTTCGTTTTGCTCTTCTCTTGGCCTCGAATGCTCTTCCCTGACTTCCACTTGCCTAAACCTTCCCTACCCTGCAGTCTGAAGACAGGTGTGGGTTCCCTGAGGATTCCTTTCTTGACCTGCAGAACTTACCTTCTGTCTGTGCTATAATTGTCTCTTTGCTAGACTCCCCTTCCTACCCAGACGGGGATGTGTGAGGGCAGAGCCTGGCTCTGCTCACCATTCCATCTCCAGGCATTAGCACAGGACTAAGTAAACACACAGGACTTGTTAAATTAATAAATCAGTGGGGGTGGTGTGGCAGCTAATTTGTATCTTTCTTTTCCTCTCTTTTCATTTTGTCTTTGCAGCTGTGTTCTGTGAAGTGGGCAGATGTCTTTCCAGGGCTAAAATGTATGCTAATCTCCTTCATGGTTTGTTCCTCACCTTTGGCTCTGGGCTCCAGAGAGGATGCTCCTGTATTCCCTCATTTCACAAAGTGTTCTCAACTGGCTTAGCTTGGCTACTTGCTTGGCTAATTTCACAGTATGTGGAAAACATAATGAAAATGCTCTGTGCTGGGAGAAGTGATTTCCGTGACAAAGAGAACTGATTTTTTAATCTTAACTATGTCATTATCCAAGTCTATTAAGTTGGACAATTTCAGTTATTTTTGCTGGCCTCAAGTTTTCTCCTTTATGAAATGAGGGGTTGAACTACATGATTTTAGAGGTGCCTATAGTGGGCAGTTCTCGGATTAAGTTGCCAGGGCGTTCCTTGCACATAGTTAGAGATACGTGATGCTAATGTATGGTTTGAATATCTCGTGCAATCTGTAAATTCAACCTCATGCATCGATTATATTAGCAAAGGTGACAACATAACAAAAATAATAACCCACAAGCCACAGATCAATTTAGCTAAGACTATAAAGGAAAGTTATGGACACATAACTGAAAGGTCAGAAGAATTTCAGGCTTCGAAAGCAGTTTCATCACAGCCCCCCTCCTGCTCTTCTCATCCTCTTGGATCCGCCCCCCATGCATGACTGGGCTTCAAATTCAGGCTGACTTGCCTTTTGGTTGCAATCTGCTTGCCGTTGTCCCAAGCCTGCTGCCCAGTTTCTTCCCCAGTCTTTAAAGTCCTGACATCATTCTGGTGGAGCCAAAGAGAAGCAATGGCCCAGACCCCTAAAACAGTCAATTTGACCAGGGCTGGGGTCAGGGCAAGGATTGCACTGCCGAGCTTAGGCCTGAGCCCAGGGTTGCAGGGCCATCTAGTTGCTCCTGGAACAAACCAATTTTGAAGGTTGCGGAAATACTGAAACAAAAATCTAAGTTATTGTACTAAGAAAGGGGGAAGGAGAGAGTAAGGAGGCCCAAACAATAGATTGTCACAGTAAGTAGGCTTTGGAAAGCTATTCCTTTAAAAAGAGAGGAATAATAAGTGTTCATTGAGGACACTCAAAACTACATCTTAATTTTTAACATCTATCTTCAAATTCACACACTAATCTGCAGGTGACTCTTATATGTAATGTGGCTGTCCCACTATTCCCTCAACCCAGCAAATCTACAAAAGAGCACACAAAACCTCTCCCGTCCACACCAGCCCACAGAACACTGTATTTCTCTCAGCTGCACTACTGTTCTCCAGGTAACTCAGGCTTGGACACATGGAATCTACTTGGATTATATTTAGGTCATATTTTGAAAAAACCTGAAGTGAACCCAAATGAATTCTCTTTATACAATACGATAAAACGATGATTAGAAGAAAGATAGTCAAATGCACGGATGACTAAAATATTAAAGAAAAATAAGCAAATGCACAGAAATGTATTCAAGGTACAAATTCTGGAACGATACACTTATCACCAAAGTATACAGAGGGCTGGTGCATGAACTGCCCTACAGCCAGGACTTAGTCTCTTGAGTTACCCAACCTCATGTCAGGGATATTACAATGCATTATTGCTGTTTTAATGCTTAATTAATAAAATGTCTACACCATTTAAAAATACATGGACTAAATTCCCACGTTATCAATGTGGTCTCCAAAACAAATATAAGGGGGTGGGGGGCTTGTATATTTATTTCCATTTACAGATAATGAAATCAAGTTTCAAACAAGGATGTATGACTTGGCCTTGATCATGAAGACTAGGACGTTTCAAAGCCTTAATTCCCACCGTTTTTGTTACTAAGCGTTGTGGGTTTGTCATAGTATTAGTAAGAACGTTGTCACACAACTAAGCTATCTGTCCTTTAGGTAAATAAAGCCCTGGGCATCATTCTGGCAGGGCCAGATAGCAGCAATTGCCCACAGAATTGGCTTCTGTGGCTGCGAATATTTTAATCCCCATCTACCTTTTGGTTTGTCTTTCTCTCATTTGATTCCAGATGCAGAAGAGGAACAGGGAAGCACGTATTGAGGGCGACCACCTGGAACAAGCATGTGGCTATTTGAACATAGGAACTCCAAGAAAAGAGCTAATACCTTAGGTATTACTTGAATGTCAACCCCCAAGTTACTCATATTTTATTGATTTATATAGATATATATTTATAAAGGTATTTTAGACTTTGTACTCTTTGGGGAGATACTTCTACAGCTTCTAAATACTTGTTTTGTTTAAATTTTATACCAACCCTTTAATGTTAGTAAGGAATTTGACTAATTTCACACAAGTTCAGGAAGAACCAGGATTAGACATTGTATTTTTCAAACATCCAGCACATTCAAGTTAACCCCTCCTGTCTCCTATTACTTACCAACCAGTTTTCTTCTGAGTTACATCATCAGTATATTTTCCTTAAACAACAGCATTCTGTGGCAGCTGGTTCACTTAGTGAGGGGGTGGGGCAGTTAAAATCCTTGTCTCCTTCCCATCTGGAAATCCTATTATTTGATTATGGATTCCACTGATTTGATTATTTCCCTATGTAATCAGTATTTATTGCTAATACAGTATATAATAGGTGGAAACAAGTTTTCACAGATTGTACAGACACATGAGCAGACAACTGTACAGATGGCCAGGGCTGCAGCAGCAGTGGTCCCTGGTGCGAGGGGGCATGTGGGCCCGTGGCTCAGACTTGGGATCAGGAAAGTCTGCCGGATGCAACATGCAGTTAACACAGAAGGAGGAGTAAGTGTTAGCCACGGGAAGGCAGAGGGTAGGCAGAATAGAGAAGTTCTTCAGACAGAACAGAGAAGTGAAAACCCAAAGGCAGGGGACAGCACGGTGCCTTAGAAAAATTACAAATTCAGGGTTTCCGTAGCAGAGAGGGCTAGAATTAGTGAAGCTGGTGAGAGAGGAGACCTAAGAATTCCCAGAGGCTGAATCAGGAAGGGCCTTGCACTCCATTTAAGGCATCCCTATTTTAACCAGAGAGTAATATGCAGCCTGTTAAGACTAAAAGCTAGGTGTGAGGGATGATCAGATTTGAATTTCAGAAGGATCCATCTGAACGCAGCAGGGAAGACTGTTTGGGAAAAATAAAAGACCAGAGTAGGGAGGGCAGGAGGCTGCTGCAGTAATTGATGAGCTGAGGGGTGATGAGAGCAAAGCAATGCCAAGGGTACACATTCTTCCTGGAGCTTGGATTTGGATTTCAGACACTAATCAGCGTCCACAGGTGGCCAACTCAGGAGAACAGCCTGGGCAATTCTGACTCATGTACACCAAAATCAGAGCAATTGGTTTGCAAGGAAGGAACAGAACAAAGCAGAAAAAAAGAGACAGAGATGAGACACCCCCCTCTCACCTTGAGTCGTAACGGGTCTGCGGGCACAGCCCCGTGAGAACCAACCCCATTCCCACCCTGTGCCTTCCTGGAGATGCCCCAAATCTTTAAGATGGCCGGCAATGTTTTGCTTCTACTAGGGCAATAGGGCTTTGTTAATTGCAGCCAAAAAGGCTTGCCTAAGTATTTTAATTTCCATTTCATGGTGGGTGTTAATTAGTAGTTGTCAGATGAATTAATGTAAGAATAAATGAATACATAAATTAAGTCAATGGTTTCAGATGAATTTTGGAAATCTCATTAACAGCATAAGGCTATTATTTCTTCCAACTAATTATCTACATCTGTTTATTACATTTTCACTCCCAATTCTACTCCCTCCCCCCCAAAAGAGGCAGTTTGTCTTTCATGCACTAGTATGATTACCTTGCTCGAAATATTTGTTTTAAACGAAATTACTTAATGTGTGTAGCATGGTGGAGGGGTGGGAGAGCAGGGAAGGGGTCCTTCCCTGTGTAAACTCCCAGTCCTTAATTAAAACTGTATTTTCTAATGTTAAAAATAACTAATTCTTATTCAGAGTTCTGGCTGTAAGTCTAAAAGGAAAGGCTATGATTTTTTAAAGCTATAAGAAGTATTGAGGGTTTCTCCATTATTACTGATTATTGGATTGTGTATTAAAATTGACAAATGCACTTCACAAAATTGTTTTTATTGTTAATAGTTTAATTCATTATTACATTAAAATCTTAAAATAGTCTAAGGGAATAAAATATACTACAAAGCTATTCTATAAATTTCATACTTTAGAGTTTGTGCATATTGTATGTCACATATTTCTTAATTTTCAGGTATTTAAATACATGAACATATGCATAATCTATCCCTGAACTAGAGTTTGATGTGAAAAATCCTGCACATTTTATTTTATTCTTCTTTGGTATTTATTTATAGCTAGATTTCTGCACTAATTTTATCGTACCTGAATTCCATCATCCGTATTTTAAATCATCCATGTTCCTAGTGCTAAAAAGATCTAGGCTTTTGTAGTTCTCTTTGCTGTTAAAAGAGAAAAAGAACAAACAGATGTTCCCTAACCACATGGATGGTGTTTTTTCTGATGTTTAGTACAGGATGGGGTAAAAAGACACAGTTCAGACACTAAGGCAACACCAAGTAACTCCAGCCCAGCAGGTGAGAGTGGGGGCTGTCAATCACGGAGCCATTCTTGCAGGGCTACAGTGTGTCAGACAACAGACTTCAGTGTCTTCATTGAACTGCTAATTATTTGAGGATTCTGTAGGGAAGAGTCCATGTAAAGTTGGCCTGTTCAATTCTCAAATAGCTTGCTCCTGCTAAATCGTGTGCGCACACACACTCTCACACCACACACACAACAACAACAGTGGGTATGTAACCCACAGACATGACTTTCCCCCCTTTCTCTCTCTTACTTCCTGCGCTCAGGGTCTCAACCCTCCATATTTACAGCACGCAGACTTTCCCACATCTATAGTCTCTCTTGCAAGACGCTTTCAAAATCAGCATTCCATTGCTGGGCTCAAAAGCCCAGGTGACTTGTTACCTTCAAGTGAATGCACTGACTGAGAACTCAAAGCACTCTCTATGTGGCTTCAATCCACCTTTTCCATTCTTACATTCCACTTCCACTACATTATTCTTCTGTTACATGTTTACGGCTTCATCTGTCTCCTCCATAAATCTTTCTGGACTGGTCGGGACACTAGTTACCTCTCCCTCCTCTTCATGCATATATTGATATTGTCCTCACAAAGAAGGTCTGTGTAGTGCCAGCTACTTTGGTATCATCTTGTCTTATTCCTAGTTTTGGTTTTAAAAACAGTATTTTAAAAAATTCACCTTTATATCTTGACTTCATATATATATAAATTCACTGAGTGCAAAAACCCTGTTTCACACTGCTGTGCAGTTCTAACATAACCAGCACTGTGGTTTTGCTAGTAGATGACAATCCATGTAACTTTTATATGATTCCTTGAGGCCAACGTGATAAAATGGCAAATGAGATATACAGACATTACGTTCTCTTAAGATCTCAGAAGATTCGACTTTTGGCGAGGGGAATAACAAAGGAGAATCTAATAGAGGAAATGCAAGCCTTCATTAAGTTCTGAAGAAGAGTGATAATGTATATAATAGTTAGGCCAAGAGGGAATAGAAAACTCAAGATAAAAGAATAATTTGAACCTAAGCTAGACTCCAAAATGTCCACAAAAAGTCTGTGAGAGAGTGAATAAAACAGGTTGGCTAGAGTGAAGTGGGATGGTTAGCTTTTAGAGATGAAAACTAAGACTCTGTGACTTTTTTTTCAGTAAGAGGAAACTAACAGAAATTCTTGCATGTCCCTGAGGGTGAGGTAACAAGTGAAACAGCATGTTGAATCAGGTGGGGAAATACTCTGGTGTCTTCTATAGATGAGCACCCGGATCTGGAGTCAGATGTCTGAGACCCAAGCCCATCTCCATCATTCACGGGCTCTGTGACTTTGGGTAATTAGCCTTGCCTCTCTGTGTGCCTCAAATTGTCAGCTCCAAAAAAAGGAGGTTATAATCCTATCTCAGATGATTGTTCTCATAAATTATGAGTATTTTAAAGGGTATATGGGGAGAGGGGGAGGCTGAAGAGGAAGGGCTGTGTAGGTTTGGGGAAAAGGGCACCAGGAAAAGAAGGCTGGTGTAAAGGGTATTAGCAGCTACGGAGAGTCGGTCACCACCTAATCCTGTGGGGAAGCATACACAGCTCAGGGAACTTCTCCTGCGTTCATCTACAAATAGGTAGTGCAAAACAGCATCCTTTCATTGAGAGTAATAGTACATTAAACTGAATTTTAACAAAAGCAATAAACCTAAGCCTCTTTGGTGCATCACCAGAGTGAGGGCATTGCTTGGTTAAGGGCTCACGTATAAACCACATTCACCGAAGTGGTGCTTTACCTGTAATTAAGAGAGTGATACTCAAAACCTTCTCAAATGTCATCTAGTACAACTTGGAAGGTTAATAAGAAAGGAAAAAACAGCATAACAGATAAACACGATGACAAATCACAGCTCTCTTTGGCCTGAGAATCTGCAATGGTTTTAAGAATGTGTCCTTCTTAGCCTAATGCCCTCTACATGCACCCATGTTTTCATTCTTTTCTTACATTTTTATAGATTTTTACTGAGATATAGAGATAAATACAAATTTTTAAAAATCAACTGTCATTTGACCTCAAAAGAATAGAGACGTAATGCCCAGTAGTCAGTATGTATATAAGGAGCCCTTGGAGGGGCTGCTCACTTCATGGTGAAAGGCATGGTCAGCGTCAGCTCAAATCCTCAACAGACCAGAAATGCAAGGCTTACTTTAAAAAGCATTATTTTGCCCAAAGAAAACCATTTGATATCATATTTGGTTTTCACGATTGTTTGGCTAAGCTTCTGACATAACCATGACTTGCTTGTACAGCTTTCTACATCATTCGGACTGAAGAAAAAGAGTCTTCGGACAGAGATAACCCCAAAATATGCAAGTGAAAATGTTGTTTTGCAGAGTCAGAAATACTTTTCCTGCTTAGAAAATGTTTTCTCTGTAACACAGATGTGCTTTTCAAAGCCTCAGAGTTTCCTCCTTTGAAAATATGTTGAGCCAACTGAATTTTTAAGGAAAATATTTATACCCTGAATTTAGCTCTGCTGAAAGAGCATGCAAGAATTGCAATCACGTTCTTTGTAAGTGTTTTAAAGTTTTCCTGGAGTTTATCACGTGAGGATGAACTGAAGGACTGAGGTCCCAGGATTAACATAGACCTTGATTTTTAAAAGAATGAGAAAGTGCATAGAGGTGAAAAAATGTGCCAATATGTTCACTATCATTAATCCTCATAATCTGAAAACCTCAGTTTGTAATATTCAACATCCTTACTGGTCATTATTTGTAAAATGTTTGCAGTTAAAAGATTTCTATTAAAATAAAGATTGAGAGTGGATAAGTATATGGCAATGGTAGGAATGTCCCTTTACTGTGTTTCAAGTTTGGGGGGATTACAAATACAGCCACTATAAACATTTCTTTTCCACAGCTGGCTACACCACTTGCCTTCCCAGCAGCAATGGATAAGAGTGCCGTTTGCTCAGCATTTCTGCCAACACTTACACGGCCAGCCTTTTCTGTTGTTGTTATTTGTTTGTAGTGTATCTCGCTGTGGTTTAATTTTAATTTCTCTAATTATTAAAGATGTTGAGCATCTTTTCATGTGCTTATTTGCTATTCATATATATCTTATTTAGTGAAGTGTCTGTCAAACATTTTGCCTGTTCTTTTCCTTGCTTTTTCATCATTGAATTTTGAAAATATACATTTTGGATGCTAATGACTTATTAAATATATGTTTTGATAAGAGTTTCTTTTAGTATACGGCTTGTTCTTTCCGTGTCTTAACAGTGTCTTTAAAAACTTAGAAGTTCTTAATTTCAGTTAATTCTATTTCTGCATTTAAGAGTAGTGTTTTGGGGTCTTCCCTGGTGGTGTAGTGGATAAGAAGCTGCCTGCCAGTGCAGGGGATGCGGGTTCGAGCTCTGGTCCGGGAAGATCCCACATGCCACGGAACAACTAAGCCCGTGCACCACAACTACTGAGCCTGCGCTCTAGAGCACACGAGCCACAACTACTGAAGCCTGCGTGCCTAGAGCCCGTGCTCCGCAACAAGAGAAGCCACTGCAATGAGAAACCCGCGCACCGCAAACAAAGAGTAGCCCCCGCTCACCGCAACTAGAGAAAGCCCACCTGCAGCAACGAAGACCCAACATAGCCATAAATTAATTAATTAAATTTTTTAAAAAGGGTAGTGTTTTTGATGTTACATCCAAGAAATCTTTGCTAAACTCACAGTTTTTCTCCTATGTTTACTTCTAGAAATTTGATACGTTTTAACATTTAGGTCTACAATGCATTTTGAGTTAATTTTTATTTACATTGTAAAGCAAGGGCCAAAGTTCAATATTTTTGCTTATGGTTGCCCCCAGCACCATTTGTTGAGAAGACTATTCTTGCTCCATGGAATTACCTTTGCAACTTTGTAGAAAATCAATTGACAATATTTAGCGGGTCCATCTGGGGACTCTTCTCAGCTCCCTTGATTCATGAGCCTGTCCTTTTGCTAAGACCACACTGTGTACCGCAGCTTTATAGGAAGCTTTGGCGTCTGGAAATGTGAGCCGTCCAACTTTGTTCTCCCTTTTCACAATGGTTTGGACTATTCTGTTCCTTTGAAGTGCCATTAAAATTTTAGAAATAGGGACTTCCCTGGTGGTGCAGTGGTTAAGAATCTGCCTGCCAATGCAGAGGACACGGGTTCAAGCCCTGGTCCGGGAAGATCCCACATGCCACGGAGCAACTAAGCCTGTGCGCCACAACTACTGAGCCTGAGCTCTGGAGCCTGCAGGTCACAACTACTGAGGCCACGTGCCACAACTACTGAAGCCCGCACGCCTAGAGCCCGTGCTCTGCAACAAGAGAAGCCACCGCAATGAGAAGCCCGCGCACCACAAGCAAAGAGTAGCCCCCACTCACCGCAACTAGAGAAAGCCCACGTGCAGCAAAGAAGGCCCAACACAGCCAGAAATAAATAAATAAATAAATAAATTTAACAACAACAAAAATTTAGAAATAGTTTGCCAATTCTTATGAAAAGCCTGTGTGATTTTGACTCAAGTTGTATTAAATCTCTATATTATTTTGGGGAGAATTGACATTATCACTTTCCTGTTCCTGAACAGATCAAACCTCTGTGTTTATGAAAGTGCCCTTTAATCAGTGTTTCATTCATAAGTGTTTTGTGGTTTGGGCATACAGATCATGCACATACTGTTTGATTAAGGATTTCAAGGTTTTTTGTGCTACTGAAAATGGTCTATTTTTAAATTTCAACAATTGTTCATTGCTGGCATGTAGACATGTAACTGATTTTTAAATATTGATTTGCTAACCTCATGTATCTGTTCTAATGGTTTATTTTGTACATTCCTTTGGATTTTCTACTTAGACAACTAAGTTGTCTGTAAGTAGAGGCAGTTTTGCTTTTTATTTGCAGGCTGTATGCCTTTTATTTCTTTGGTCTTCCTTTACTGAATCACTACCTAAAATGACTGATAGAAGGAGTTATAGGAGACATTTCTGCCCTGTTCCTGATTTTAAGAGAGCATTCAGTCTTTCACCAATAAATATATGTGAGCTGTAGGTATTTTATAGACCTACTTTATCAGGTTGAGGAAGACTTCTTTCAGTGAATGAATAAATAATGAACTATGTCAAATGTTTTTTTCTGCATCTAGTAGGAATACCTTATGCTTTTCCTTCTTTAATCTATTAATATGGCATATTACATTGATTTCTAAATATTAAACCAAGATTCCATTTCCAGAATAAATCCATTTTGCCATTTTTACATATTGCTGGGCTCAGTTTGCTCATTTTTTAAACAGTATTTGTGTTTATATTCAGATGGGTATTGGTCTATAGTTTAGTGGGGGGTTTGCCATGTCTTTGGTTTGGATTTTTCAGTACTGCTGGCCTCATAAAATGAGTTGGAAAGTATCCCCCAAACCTCTTTACTGTAGAAGAAATTCTATAAATTTTTAAATTATTTCTTCCTGAAATGTTTGGTAGATTTCACTAGTGAAACTTTCTGGGTCTGGAGTTTTCCTTGTTTGTAGAATTTTAACTACAAATTTAATTA
Organism: Tursiops truncatus; assembly: GCF_011762595.2. Taxonomy (NCBI): domain Eukaryota; kingdom Metazoa; phylum Chordata; class Mammalia; order Artiodactyla; family Delphinidae; genus Tursiops; species Tursiops truncatus. The sequence goes on from NC_047035.1 coordinate 150,622,219, forward strand.
TGTACTTTAATAGATACAGTACTATTGTAGTTATCCATTTCTTCTTAAGTGAGCTGGTGGTTCCCTTAATGTCTTAGGAAAATTTCCTCCACAAACATTTTTAGGATAGTTCAAATCCTTTTAATCAGTGCCGTTATCTTTTGCCTGAAATACCTACAATGCTGCAGTATTAGTTACTTTCTCTAGTCTTATCCCCACTAGAACCCATCCTCACCATTATCATCTATCCAAAATATATTGTTCATGTCTCATTCTTTTTTAGCAGCCTTTTAAAGACCGATTTAAATTGTCAAGTATATAAATTTTTAAATATTTATTTATTTATTTGGCTGCACTGGGTCTTAGTTGCAGCATGCAGGATCTTTTGTTGCAGCACACGGGCTTCTCTCTAGTTGTGGCGTGCAGGTTTTTTGGGGGTTTTTTCCTCTCTCTAGTTGTGGCGTGTGGGCTCCAGAGCACGTGGGCTCTGTAGTTTGCAGCATGTGGGCTCTCTCATGGAGGTGCGTCAGCTCAGCAGTTGTGGCATGCAGGCTTAGTTGCCCTGCGACTGTGGGATCTTAGTTCCCTGACCAGGGATCGAACCCACATACCCTGCATTGGAAGGTGGATTCTTTACCTCTGGACCACCAGGGAAGTCCCTTAAGTATATAAATTCTTTAGCATATTAAAAATGGGTCTCTACCATAGGCCTCCAGCTTCATCTCCTCTCACCTTTTCCAGGAAAATCATGGCCTACAAAAGCCAAACTGCTTGTATTTCTGTGAATCTACTGCATTGCTCGCCCTGTATCTTTTACTGTAATTTTTCACCATATTCATTATGAAGGTTTTTTTTTTTTTTTTGGCCAGAACACTTGGCTTGTGGGATCTTAATTCCCTGACCAGGGACTGAACCCTGGCCCTCAGCAGTGAAAGCACAGAGTCCCAACCACTGGACCACCAGGGAATTCCCAATATTCTTAATCATCTTTTATGTCCTACTCACACAACCTGTCATTCAGAAACCCTCTTTGATTCTCTAGGGAGAGACAGCTTTCCCTCATTCATTCATGCTATGTTGTAATAGATAATTCAGATATTTACCATAGGTTATACCATACACGAATATATGAAAGTGAAATTATCTAAGTTTGCCTTCCTAACAAGACCAAGCTCCTAAAAGTTAAGGTAATAGTATATTTCTCTTTCTGTCCCTTACTCCTAGCCCAGTGTCTGCCCTACAGTAAGTACCCAATAATGTTTGTTTAACTATTCTGGGTTACATAGCACTGGAGTGGGTAGATTCTTGAGGTAAGATATGACCGCAATTTGCATTTCATTATCCAGCATCCTATCAGTGAACTATGCACTGGCATTAGCCAAGAAGTAGATGGGGATCCTCTTCTACTTTAATTGTTCAAAATACCCTTTTGGCTCACAGGTCACCTTAAACATATGATCAGTGTAGAGAATGCTTTACCAAGTACAGTTATCTATGCACATACACACCAGATTTTGTGTGAAATTCCAAGACGTTCATAGAACTCTTTATCTCCATCCACTTCCCAGTTTGTATACAGGCTGTCCATTCTGAGTTGTTCAGTAGGATTACACCACCATCCAATAGGACCAAGTGAACCAGGCTGGAATAAGAGAAGGAATAGAAGAGACCTGAAAGAAGGCTTAGAGTAGATCCAGAGGGTCCTTGTTCAATTTTTGGTGGAGATAGTTACAATATGGTAAAAGAAGAACTGAAAGGTTGCTTATTTGTCTCCAACAGTGTTCGTCAGAGGCCTGGGTGCTCCAGATTATCATGAGACATTCAGAGACCCTCCACAGGTATCCACCACTGACCAGACTTAATGGTGCGATTTGGGTGGAGAATTAATAAGGGCAAAAGCCCTAAGCCTTTAAGGAAAAAACAGTGTTTTGAAGAGGAGTATTTAAGAGCTGTTACATGACAACCCTGTGGTGCAGATTAATCAGTGCCATTATCTTTTGTGCAGTTACTAGATGGACCCAAGTTGGGAGAAAAAAATGACTAGAGAGAGACTCTAAACAACTCTATTCATATGACCGTTTAAGGGATGAGTACTAGAAACAGAAAATGTGTTTCATTTGTGCAGATTTCTGAGGACAGAAGGCCATCCTCTACCCCTGCATTTGGAGCCATTCCTTTCTGCTTTCCTATTCCACTGATTAAATCCCCATCAAGTATCCCTCTCTTAGTGAATCTTTCCCCTCAGCATATAAATATACTCAGATACCCCACTAACAAACATGCCACAAGAAAGAAAAAAACAAAAACAATTAAAATAACAACAGCAAAATAATATAAACTCCAAAACAGACTATCTTGACTATGACCTTCCTTTCACCCTTTTAATTCCCAAAATTCTGTAAATAATAACATGAAGTGTAAACTCCCACACCTTAACCTTCTCACTCCCCATTCACCCCCAGATCTACTGCAATTTATCTTGCTTTCATATGAATTTCACTGAAACTGCTCATGTGAAAGTCACTGATGAACTTTCAGCTGACCTATTTTATCCCTGTTTAAGGTATTTTTCAGTTGGGTGTCTATGATGCCACTCTATAAAAACTGAGCTCTCTTTAGCTTTAAATTTCAGAAAACTCAAGTACAAATGAAGTAATCTATAAGAAAATTTTATTATTTCACAGAACTTAGTCACACCCCTTAAGAGGTCCCAATATATGGAATCTGCATAGTTGATTAATCATTGGTTCATAGATCACCAAGGGCACTCTTTTCTATTTTCAACTTTACCATGTTCAGACTTTATGCTAATCAAGGGTGTGTGTGTGTGTGTGTGTGTGTGTGTGTGTGTGTGTGTGTGTGTGTGTGTGTGTTTGGCAAGAGCAAAATCATATGCCAATGTCCATCCAAAGTAGGGAGTTTCTCCCCATGCATCTTTCTTTTAGTGGTCCCACCTATAAATGACTCAAAACCATGGGAGGAAGGACCCTCACTTTCCCATGGGTTCCTAAACATAAGATCCTCCTTGGCCTTAGGCCCCACGCCCACCTACAAATGAATCCATCTCATAGGGAAATAGACCACCGTGATAGGCCTTGACTAATCAGCATTTTCTAGACTCGTGTAGAAAAGGGATGGACAGAGCTATGCCACCAGGGAGGGAGCTACGCTGTTGGGTGGACAACCAATAATGACCACTGTGTACTTTTAACCGGATTTTCTGTTTCTAGTACTCATCCCTTAAACGGTCATATGAATAGAGTTGTTTAGGGTCTCTCTCCAGTCATTTTCTTCTCCCAACTTGGGTCCATCTAGCAACTGCACGCTCTTGACTTTGAAATCTATTTTTCTAAGAGATAATTTACCTGTTTGAACTGATATCTGCTTAAACAGACAAGACAGCAAATCTAATCACTCCCCTGTAAACACACAAACACACACACACACACCCTCACATATCCACAGGCATACACACTCACACAGACACACACACAATGACACATGCACAGACATATGGATTCGTTCCAAAGCTTTACTTCGTCTATTTCCGGTTTTTAGCGTCTGTTGAATTGCTATCCACAGAGGTGCCGTCTTCATGCCGTCATACACAAAGATACTGCACGAGGTCCATGTTTAGCCCAGGCGCATTTCTTCTGAGGCTCATTTATACGTCTTCATGTGCCACAGCCCGTCATTTAAATAATGGATATTTTCGATCCCGATTCCTTTGTTGACTTTCTCGATTTCCTCTGCAGACATCTTCATGACTCCCACACACAGGGCGTGCTGTTTTCCTTCTGCCATGATTGCAACCACCGTGTCCACCGCGGCGGGGTAGAGCTTAGCTCCGGGAGAGGTCAGGCCTGGACACATGATATTGGCTCCACTGAGCACAAACTTGATGGCTCCTTTATCAACCTGCTGGCGGGGCAGGATGAAAGGGTATTTGTGAAGCAGCCTTAGCGTTGGATAAAAAGGCCCTTCTCTTTGTCTAAAAAATAGTAACTCCCCGTTTACAGTGAGGATTTCTATGTGTTCGTGGCATCGCACTATTTTGACCGGATCCTTCTTAGGCATGATTTGATTCAGCCACGGATCGATACCAGGAAACTGCTCTATCAACTGGTTCTTAATACCCTTAATAACGGAAGTTTTCAACTGGATGCAGTTGGACACATTTTCTTTTTCATCAAATTTCTTGAACATGATCCAAGGTGAAGAGGGCGACGACAAGGAAGCGCCCGGAATCGAAGAGAAAACTGAATTACAGAGAGCCCGGCGGACGCGCTTACCGGAGAACTGCCGGCGTGGACGGTCGGTACGGCTGTTGTTAACCGGAAGAGGGAGGCGCTTTACGGCTTTCCGGGAAATCTACTTCCGCTCCTTGGAATGTGGCGTCGCACTTTCCGGCAGTATTTGGTCTTCCGATTACTCTTTGGGGCGGGACTGTAAAAGGGCGGGACTTGAAAAGGAAGGGTGGTAGAGCAATCATTTTTGTTACAGGAAGAGAAGAACGGAGGGGGCTTGTCTTCTATTTTTTTTAATTGGGAAATGGCTCGCCATCTGTCCAATTACCCATGCCAGAAACCGGGGGACGAATGCTGAACGATAAGACCTCCTGTTCCGCACGGTCACGGCAAGGAGTCGAGTCCTGTGCGTTATTCCTCCTCCACAATCTCTTATGCTCTCACAATCTCTCGCTGGTTTAGCGCAGCTCCGAATACTTGCAAACAGTCGCTGCCTGTCACCTTCCCAGTTCTCTCCACTTGCACCCGGAGAGGAGAGGCTTTGTGGCCAGGAGGAATGCGAATGTTGTACGATTTCAATCCTTTTAAACACACCCAAACTCGTTTTATGGGCCGGCATACGGTCTCTTTTGGTGAATGTAACGGTGCTTCTGAAAATAATGGGCTTTCTGCTTTGTTTGGGTGCAGCGCTTCTCTATTCTTACTGATTTTCTGTGTGCTCATTCTGTCCGTTACTGAGCAGCATATTGAAATCTCCATGGTTGTGGAGCTCTTTCCCTTTTCAGTTCTATCAGCTTTGGATTTATAGATTTTGAAGCTGCGTTATTAGGTCCATACCCATTTCAGATTAATGTGGAGGTCACCCTGTTAATTAGGATTTTATCCGCTTAGGTTTTAATTGTCATCCAAAGAAGTGTGAGGCCCGTGAGGACAGTAATTGTATATTTTATCTCTGTACTTTTTCACCCAGCACAAGATAGATCTGTTTCATACTACATACACAATAAGTGACTGATGAATAAATGAAAGAATGCTTCCTCTCCCCAAAGTTTTGGTCCGTTTCCCAGACAGTGCTTTGTGAAGAGAATAAGAGCAAATCCTTGCTCTGTGAGCACTTCTCTCCAATGACACATGCTTAATTTGGGAAGCCTGCACTGCAGCAGAATTGTAACAGGTGCTGAATGTATAGTGGAAAAATAACATACATTTCCTCATTTGGGGGAGCTTATAGCACATGAGGGTTTTATATATGTGTATTTTATACATATACATATATAATCATTATTATAAGGAATTGGCTCGCACGATTATGGAGGCTGAGGCTGAGGAGTTCCAAAATCAACAGTCAACAAGCCAGCCACTCAGAAGAGCCGATGGTGTAATTCAGTTTGAATCTAAAGGCCTGAGGACCAAGATGGTATAAATTCCAGTCTGAGTCCAAGTCTGAAGGTAGATGAAGACCATTGTCCCAGCTCAAAAGCCATCCGGCGGGAGGATGGCCTTTTCAGGGGAGAGTCAACCATTTTGTTTTATTCAGGCTTCCAAACTGATTGGATAAGGCCTGTCCACATTAGGGAAGACAATCTGCTTTACTTTACAATTAAATGTTAATCTCATCCAGAAACACCCAGAATAATATTTGATCAAATATCTGTGCACCCCGTGGACCAGTCAAGTTGACACATAAATGAACTGTCACAGGGGTAGACCATCTTAAATGAGGCAGTATAATGGGGTATTTATGTGTCTGACCCTAGAGCCCAGAAATTACTCCTTCTCCATCAGTTACTAGATTGAAATCCTGGAAGTTACTTAACTTCATCTGTGCCTCAGTTTATTCATCATGAATGTGTGGTTAACAAGAATACCCATCTCCTTGGAGTTGGTGTGAGAATTGCTTGAATTAATACTTATAACAAATGGGTTTTAAATATTTGACATAGCTATTATTATTAAATTAACAGCAAAACAGTTACATAAATATTTTAAACACCCTTCACACAGGACACAGTACAACTAGCCCCCCATTTGTGCCTTCCTATTTATAGCTGAGTCTGTTCTGCTTCCCTAAAACTTCACTCCAGTCACTTTGATCCTGTGAAGTCGCACACATCCAGATGCATCTCTGGTTATTTTATAAGCCGCTAACCTAATTCATTATGTGTGGATTTTATGGGTTTAACTCTTCTTATAGGATGATCGTCTTTCTTTCGTTCTTAAGGATTGTCCCATTGTTCCGATCTGTGAAGTCATATGTATGAGCAGCATAAACGAGATGTAGAAACTCAGGGGAGGTAAAGTCATTACTGGCTAGAATGACTAGGGTGACCTGTCCAGATGCCAAATGGCTTAATCAGAAATGATCTGATCTAGACCTGGCTATCAGAGGCATGCGCAAGGGATTTTGTAGTGAAGCTATTTTAAGCAAAGGACTTAAAAATTTTTAGTCTGGAGTTCCATAGCAATGAAAAATCTTTTTGAAGTTAATTATCCTTATATGAAATCATACTCTTAATTCCATACCATGTAATTCTTCCCCAGGGTGCAACTTTCTTAGCCCACAAGCATCTCTTTGCTATCTACCATGAAAAGGGACACAAAGCTCTAGTTTTTGCTTTTAAATTCTTCAGTTAAAATGGAAAACCTCTTTTTAGACTTTCTAAAAACTCACCTTCTCTAAAATCATGGGGCCTGGTTCTTAAACTTTATAGAAAAACCTAGGTCTTTGAGGCTGGCATACATTAGCATATTAAAGAATGTGATACACAAATGTTGCTTTAAACATACTAATATGTTAAAACATGACCAACTTATTCTGGTTAAATAATTTTAAATCAATTCAAAATTAATTAACCATATGAATTTTTAGAAGAAAGAAAGTCGTGGCACAAAATTCAGTCTTTCGGGCCCGGGGTGTACCACTTCCTCAGTCTTATCAGCCCCCCTCAGTATCACTTTATTTCCTCATGAAATCAGAATAATATAGCATGTACTTCACAAAGTGTACGGGGTAGTTTTGAGGAATAAAAAATACAGTATATAACGGACTTACCTAATAGTAGGAAACAGTGTAAGTACATTTTAAAGTGTTTATTTACTTGCAAAACAACCTTTATGCAATAGCGATAAGATCTAAGATTATACCATATATGTAAAAAAATTACAGAAAATTAGCTTTGGATAATTTACTAAGTCAAATAGTCAAGAGATGCCAGAATTGAATTTTATATCAGTAATCTCAAGGGAATATGTAATCGACACATGGTGTTTATGTTGCAAAGATGAGGAAATCAAGTCAGAAAATTTCTCAGGTTCCTCTAATCTCCAAAATTCGGAACCTGATCCCCACACCTGGGTTGTATAATTTCAGGGGGTTCACTTAATACAAGTTTCTCTGCATTTTGATAAATGACCACTAGAGGGCAGGATAACCAAACGAAGTCTTCATACCGTTCACCAAGATTGAAGTTCTGCATTAGAAGGAATACTAATAGGTAACTCAACTAATACGTAACTATTCTCAATTAAAAGGTAACTATTTTTTATCATACAGTTGTTTTTCCTCAGTTATATTTCCGAAATAAACAAACCCATCTCTAGAGAGTCACAAAACATTTCCCAAGTTCAGGTGAAGCACATTCTAAATAGTAATCTACTTAATTTACAGTTTGTGAATTTTTCTCTGCAACTATAGACAATCAGCAATAAAATAATTACTTCCAAAATGATGTCTTTTAAAACAAAAAATTAGCCCTACATTTTTTGCCTGTTGAAAGAAACATTAAAAGTGACTTTTCTCACATTGCTTCAATGTATAAACTATTTTTGAAAATTAAAAAAGCTATGTGTATTATAAAAATAATCTCACGACATCCAGAATGTTTTAAATTATGTCATCTACCTCATTGCTCCATTCCACAGGTAACACTGCTAAGTTTCTCATATACTGTACTACAAAAATGTACTCTGCATACCAAGCATCGTAGATGGATGGGGAGAAAACATGAGGTCGCACATGCGTCACACCTGTGCCCAAGTGGGGATGCACAGAGGAAAGGGCCCTACGTGGGAGAGGTGGGCAGGGGGTCCCTCAGGATCCTAGGGGCTCTCATTCCCAAAGCAAACCCTGGCCTCGGGATACTGAACCCTCCCTTCTCCTCTGGACTCGGCCCACCTCTCGGGCCCTGGGCCAGTCCCCAATTCTCCTGGTCTCAGATTCCCCCGATTGTCCCAGGAGGGGATGGACACGGAACTGTGGGGCCTCACTCGGTGTGGACACGGCCTGGGCTCCTCGCCCCCAGGGCCCTGGGTGGGTGCAGCAGGATGCGCTCAGGGGTGCAGGGGCCTCCCTCCCACGTGCAGACTCAGCACGGGGCCGCTGGCCCCGCGTCCAAGTCCGCCTCCCGGCTCACACGCAGACCCCGGGCAGCGCGGGCTACAAGACCCAACATGAGCATCAGCCGTTGGTGCACTGGGCGCATGAGCTCAGGGCACCAACGGCTCCCAGCCCGGCCGTTATCTCACGGCCCCAACGGCCGCTGCTCTGCGACCCCATGACCCCTGGGACCCCCAGGCCACCCTACTCCAGTCAGGCTGGCTGGAGACCTGGGAACGTGAAAGTCACGGAATACCCCCCATACACAACCTGCTGTCCTGGTCCCCAGACTCCTCCCCGAGGCCAGCTCGGTGCACGGCTGGGTCAGGGAGCCTAGAGGTAGTGTAGACACGGGCCTGGGCAGGAGAAGGGCAGGCCACCCCGCCACTCCTCCACACCCGCCTCTCCCTGCCTTCTCTAGCAGGACCCTGGGACACACACCAGGTACAGCCTGGCCCTGGCCGCGGCCCTGGCTGGTGTAGCAGGGACTGGAGGGAGCCCCCAGAGGAGGTGGCCCCACAGGGAGGGCCGAGTGAGTGTTGGGGGTAATTCCTGTTACTAGGGAGCCCCTCCTGGGCACTCAGTGCCAAATTTATAGATGAGCCATGGCATGGCATGGGTCACTCAGCTCTAAGTGACCAAGCCCAGCCAAACTGAGACTCTGAGAAGTCACCACGAAGATTGCCTGTCACGGGGCTGTGACTGGCCCCAGGTCAATCTCACCCCAAAGGCCATGCTGTGCCCAGGAGCCCAAGAGGTGGCCCCTGAGCCCAGGCTTGGAGGTGAGTCCATTGTGGATGGGGGAGTATGGGGAGGGGCAAGGGCGGTGGGGTCCATGGGTGAAGAAGGCTCTAGGGAGGCTGGAGGGAGGGAGGGTGACGGTGCACGCTGGGGAGGTCTTCTGGATATGAACACATAGGGCTCTGAGCTCCAAGCAAGGAGTCAGGGGACACTGCAGGTTGGGGGTGGGCAGGAGACACAATCCAGGTGGTCCAACCAGAGCCACAGCATCTTAGACCTGGAGCGAGCTTAATGAGCATGGATCCCCAGGAACCGCCCAGGGCTAAAGAGACCGCCTCTGTGTCCTCATGGTGCAGCGGAGCGCTGGCGTGCCCAGCCTGTTGGAGGGCATCGTGGCTGCAGCAGGAGAGTTTCAGGATGAATCAGGGCTCCAGGGGTGGCCTGGGCTGGCAGGTTTGGGGGAAGATGCCCACCTGGTCTGGGACTCTGTGGTGTGTAAACGCTTAGCTACCTGACTAGAAAGACCCTGGGGGACGTGGCCTTGTGCTGGTTGGCGCTGGGGACCGATTAGAAGGAGCCCTTGGCAATCTCGAGTCCCTAGCTCCAGGCCTGACCTGCGTCCCCAAGGTGAAAGTCCACGTCTTCGGGACAAAGTCCTGAAGGGCCCATGTTGTAGAACAGGTTGGCGTTGTCAGGGATCATTAGCTCTGGTCAGGGAAGGGCGGGGGAAAGGTCAGCTGTGCTCAGGAGGGGCGATGGGCCAGGGAGAAGAAATGCTTAGAAACAGGAGATGAGTGGAGGGCAGGGGGGTGGGAGGGACATGGGGATTGGGACCCTTCCTGGTGCCAGGTTCCCCACTCTGCACCCACAGAAAGAGCCAATATCCCTGGGTCGGGAACAGAGCTTCTGAGATCTCTCAGAGCTAGAAGCAGGCCTGGGTGCTGGCAGAATCCGGGCCTCTGCAGTACTGCACACAGGATTCCTGTTTTGTGTGATAAAAACATTCTAGAAATAGATCATGGGGATGGGTGCACAGCATATTGAATTTGCTTAATGCCATTGAATTGTATAATTTAAAATGATTAAAAGGTAAATTTTAAAACATAAAATCTAATAAGCCATTAAACTATATGAAATAGAAAACATTTGGAAAAAAAAAAAAAGCTGTCATCACAAGGGAAGGGAAGAAGCTCTGGTACTGAAGCTGATGCTGACGGGGATGCCAGAGCCACTGCAGCAGCAGATGCTGGAGACGCACCTGGCTTGGGCTGGGCACCAGCACAGATCTGGTGCCAGAGCTGGTACAGGAGCTCTCACTCTGTGGCTGCCTCTCATTCCGGCCCCAGGACCACAGTGGGTGAGGAAACTGAGGATGAGCCTGGATCACTTTCAGCCTGGATCTAGAACTGGAGCTGCTGTAACTCCTAAGCTGGTCCAAGGGTTCAGGCTGGAGGCATCTGTAGTTCTGTAGCTGGTCCTCAATCTCGCTGTGTAGCTGGGGCCAGACAGACACATCTTCCCAGCTATGCGAGATCTTGGGCTGGAAGCGGCTGTAGCTTTGTGTCTCCCACTGGCAAGCTGTGGGTTAGATGCTGTCCTGCCTGCTAGGCTGTGAGCTCTGAGGTCAGGAAGGTGTCCAGGGTTCACATTTATATTGCAGGTGCCTGCACACTACAAGAAGCAGTACACGTGAATATGTGAATGAGTCCATCCCCCAGCCCAGGGCTTCTTTGTGTGTCAGGCTTCACATCTGTAAAAGAACAGCACTACCTCCTGGGACCGTTGGGAGGATCACACTGACCGAATACATATGTAAGTGCCTTTTGTGTGCTGGGCACCGTCGCAGAGACCTGGGAGCAGAGCAAAGGAGCGCCACAGCCCGGGCTCACGCGGAGCTGACCAGACCAGGGCGTGAGTGAGGAGAGCGGGTCACAGGGGTGTGTCCCAGCCCAGCCGGGGCAGCTGCCAGGATCAGCGGGTGGAGCCCTGTCCTCGTCAGCCAGTGAAGACCAGTTTAGGTGGGGCTGGAGGGGACGTGGGCTCCTTGCTCTGAACGCTCATGCTACGTGGGATCCCTGTGCAACCATTCCCCTCACAAGTCCTCAGTTTTGCCATCTTTACAGTGGGCATCTGAGGAAATCCATTCCTAGCTTCCTCCTTGAAGTTTGTCTTGATCCTATGAGACAAAGAACTCCCTGTGACCTGTCTTCTCATTGGAAACCCCAGTGTGCTCCAAGGGAACTGCTGTGTCTTCCAGGAGACTGCTCAGGTCCCCATTCTGGTCAGTGTCTAAACTGGAGAACAGCGAGGATCAGTCCTGCGAGCATCAGGACCACGGAGGGAACTTGGCAAATCAGTAGACAGAGCTTCCTCCCTTCATGCTTGTCTTTTCCCACCATTTCATTCATTTTTCATCATTCATTTAACCGGGTCACTAATGGAGGAAACTGGGTTATTTCCAATCTTTTGCTCATATGAAGAAGGCTGCAATGAATAACTGTGTACATGTGCCAAGTGTAGAGGTGTTTCCGTGGGGTAAATTTCCTGAACTGTGACTGTTGAATCAAAGGGTAAATACATTTGTAATTGTGGATAGAGCGAGCTCCACTGCCTCTGTTAGAAGGCATTCCCATGTGCTATTTCTACAGCAGCTTCAGAGTATGCCTTCAATCTTCTGGATTTACGAATTTTGTCATAGGAGCCTCAGCGTATTTCATGTGTTTAAAGCTATATTTGGTTTTTTGTGGAATGTATGATAATGTCTTTTGCCCAATTTTATATTGTGGCTCTTTTCTTTCTTACCAGTTTCTAGGGTCTCTTTATTTATAGAGGCAGTTAGGCCCTTTGCCTGGGATATAAGTTGCAAATATTTCTTCCCAGCTTATCACTTTTTCCTTTTTAGGATACGGTGTCTTTTCCCTTGGTACAATGTTAAAATGTCAGTTCTCCCCCAATTTGACTTATAGATTCAGTACAATCTCTACAAAATGCCTCAGCAGAAATCTCTTTGTGGAAACTGATGAGCTAATTTCAAAATATATACAGAAATATAAAGGGCCAAGAATAGTCAAAATAATCTTGAAGAAGAAAGTTGGAGGACATACAGTACTAGATATCCAGACTTTTAATTCAGCAACAGTAAACAAGGTAGTGTGATCGTGGTGCAGGACAGACACATGGAATGGTAGAAAGTACAGATTCCATCCAGAGGCCCACATGCAGACGCTCAGGAGTGCTACAAGCACAGCGAGGTAGGACCTTCTAAGGATGGGTTAACATGCAAAAACCAATCAATGCAACACTGTAAGAGAACGAAGGGAAAAAACCGTGACATCAGGCTGGAGACCTGATACAGCCTGAGGCAGGACATGAATGAGTTCTGCTGGCCGGCTCTGATTCTGGTGGTCTTTCCTAGCAGGTATGGAGGAAGAGGCATTTCCCAGATCAATAGCTGCATGCCAGGTACCGAGGGATGTGTTATTCTGCTCAGGCAATGAAATCACACCGAGGAAGCAGCAACAGGAGTCAGTCACCGCCCGGCTGAGCTTACGATCATTCACTTTTCCAAGATACATCCCAGGCCTCCTGTGCTCCAGACACCACTGCTGAGATGTCCTTGGGCAAATCGCTGCTTTGCTTTTTCCCAGGGTCCCGTTCTTGGGGCACAGGGGACAGGCACCTTGACGCCTCTTGTCACATGTGAAGGACAGCTACAGTAGCTCACAGTGCACCCGCAGCCCCCGAGAATGTGCCTCCCACGGGGACGGGTGCTCTTTCCAGGTGGCCCTTTGTTGGGTCCTTGTCACTGAGCACATACGGGGGCCCCCAAGTGCAGTCGCGCTGAGCCTGTCTCCATATCACCTTAGAAGGCCACTGCTGGCCCCACTTCACAGACGAGCAAACTGTGGCTCGAATAGCAACACTTTCCCCGGTGATGGGGTCTGTCTGACCTCAGAGCCTGTGCCTCAACCACCAAGTGGCACTGCCCCAGCCACGCGGCCGTCACGCATCCCTGCTCTCTGCCCTCACCCGCTCACCATACGGTCAGGGTCTTCCCTCCCCTTCCTCCAGGGACAGCCTGGTGAATTCCCCCCTTGAGGACCAACGCTGTCTGCTTGGGGGTCTCCAAGTCTGGGCAGATAAGACACAAGTGGCTGTGGCTTCATCCGACAGCCTCAGACCATGTGGACCCCCCTGTCCCCAACCCACTTTGAGGCAGGTGAGGCTCTCCGACTCCTCCCTGCCAGGCAGAGCTGAGTGTGACTGAAGCTTGGGCTCGGGGTGGCAGCCCGCACTCCCGTGGAGCCTGAGATGCAGTCTGAGCAGTGCTCCGTCTCCAAAGCCCCCAGCCTGATGCTCTGACCTTCCAGCATCTTCCCTGAGGCCCCCACCCACCCCTGTGCTCTGTGAAGGCCTCCTCTGCTCACAGGAGCTCAAGGGTCCTGCTGTTGCAGCTGAGAACATCCCCTGGATGGATGCCTGGAGGAGAGGGAGCGGGCAGGCCACGCCCTCCGGTGTCCTGGACAGCAGGGCTGGGTGCTCAGCTCAGAAGCTGCATTAAGATGCAGGAGGGGCGGGGGCGGGGATGGGGCCAGGACCAGGGCATGGCCTGCAATGGAGAGTCTGTGTAGGCCCTCATGAGCAGTCGTATCAATGGATGTTTGAAATATTGTGCAAGGATTTCTTTTGGATAAATTACCACTAGTAAAGGTATACACCTGTGGGACTTTGACAGGTCCTGAAAGCTCTTCTCCAGAGAGGAGTGTCCCTCCAGGGCAGCTGATGGGGCCTCTGCTCCCTCACACCATCACCAGAAATAAACACCCACCAGTGATGGTACCCAGTGCTCCTTGGCGGTGAGGACATTTGTGTGCGTCCAGAGCAGGGAGGCGAGCATCTCTGCTGCTTATGGCCACGTGCATCACTTCTCGTTTGAATTGCATGTGTTTGTTCTCTGTACCTTTTTTAAAACATTGACTTTTGAGAGTTTTTGGTACCACAGGGATGCTAACCTTCCTCTGGCTTTGGGTTCTGAGGAATGCTTTCCTAGGTTCAGTTGTCTTTCTACCAGTGACGTTTGCCTTGTTTTTGCTGGGCCTCTCTGGAGCTGGCCCTGGCACTGCAGTGATGCAGCTGGATCGAGGTCTTGAGATAGTACAGCAGCTGGCGCTGGAGCCAGCCTCACCGCGGGAGGGCAGTGGAGCTGCAAGAGGAGAAAAGGTCACCGGCGTGACTGCGCTCCCATGCGCCTTCCAAAGACCACACATCCCGGTGCTTTCCAGAGGAGCCAGAGCCCAAGAGCCCACAGGAGGAAGTCTTCCCAGGCTGAGGGGTGGTCCCAGGCCAGTCTTTGCTCCTGGTCGGACAGCGGCCCCTGGGGGCTTCGACCTGAGGGGCCCATAGGGACCCCTCCTCCTATGCTCATGTGCGCCCACCCCTGGCCTCCTCACCCTGGGCTCGGCTCTGCCTCCTGTGCTCCTGGTCCCCGGCTGGGTCAGAAGAAGGTAGGCCTGGGGCTCCAGGTCTGAGCCCAGCGTGCTGAGCTGCACGTAAGCCATAAACTGCTTTAGGCTGAGGGCTGACAAAAATCCTCCAGAAACTGGTCCAGTCAGGTGCCCAGGAAGGAGCAGGTGGTACTGGAGGTAGACGGCGTGCAGCAGAGTCAGAGGCCTGGCCTTTCCTTCCTTTCCACAGGCGCCCCTGTGGGCCCCGGTGCCAGCCCCTGCCCATCCAGAGGCCAGCCCCACCTCAGCCCGCCCCCACTTGACTGCCAAGCAGGGGCAGGCCTGGTAACAGGCAGGGGCTACAAACAGTGTCCATGCAGGACACTCTGACCACCCGCCCCCTCCCTCAGGGAAGCCAGGCGCAGCCCTCTGTCTGTCCCCGCCCCGCTGGAACATCCACCCCAGGGGGGCAGGGAGGGCTGCGCTGCTCTGGTCACTGCCCACTGTAGGTGCTCCATTCGCAGCTGGGCGCGGAGGATGGGCGACAAGGCCGATGTGTGATCGGGATACCCGGCACACCTCTGTCCTAAGCCCTCAGATTGGGCAAGGGGCAAGCACGGCTGGGCTGTGGGTGCATGCATCTTCTCTGGGGACTGGCTCTGAGCTCTCAGCCTCCCCTCTGCTCCCTGGGGACCCGGGACCCCAGCCACAGCTCTCTGACTCCTTTCTTCCTGCAGGAAAAGCCCTCAGCTCTCAGCCCTCTAGCGGGAATCACAAGATGTGAGGGATCCAGGGTTCTGCCTGAACCCCCAACCTCAGCCCCCAAATGTCGCCCCGTGTGGAGACAGGAGTCCTCTCCCTGATGCCCACTCACTTCTTTAGCTGTTCCCGGGGTCCGTCCTCCTTCTGACAATGAAGGCAGAGGGACCCCTATCCAGAGGAGGCCAGGAGGGCATCACACGTGTCCACTACCTGCCTTGGTGTCCAGTGGGACTGGTGGACCCCGGACCAGAATGGAAGCCCGGGGGGCAGGGATTTTTGTCCACTCTGTTCACTGAACTCTGCTAAGTGCTTAGAAAAGGGCCTGTGCACAGTAGGTACTTTATGTACTGTTGACAGAATGAAACTTCTCGGATGTCTGAGTGTACCTGGGGCCCCCCAGCCAGCTGCCAGGGATCCCTGCTCTGGCTACACCCAGGACAGGAGACCCCGCCCAACAGACAGAACGTGAAACCTCCTTTACAAATGGGAGAGAGCCTGGCCCACGGTCACAGGATAAGTGAGGCTTGAAGCAGAAACCTTCCTCATGAAGGAGAGGAAAATCATAAATAAGAAGCACCACATCCTTTCCACAGGCCAGGCAGGGACTCAGCACTTCCCGTAGCTTGTCCCACTGAGTCCTGGCAGTAACCCTATGAGTTTGGTCCTTGTCATACCCCAGCTGTCACATGAGCAAACCCAGGAACAGAGAGGTGAAGCGACATTCCCAAAACACACAGCTGTGCTGTAGAGGGGAGAAGCACCCACCTTTTCACCGGCAGGCCGGGGACTTGCTGGGTGCCAATGACGTTTCAGCAGGTGGATGGGAGGTGGGACACAGGAGCTCTGCTCCGGTGGGCAGGAACCAGATTCTCCACGTTCAGGGCTGACTTGTTTTCATGCTGGGGTGGACAGAAGGGGGACACTTCAAATAATGTACGTAAACAGTAGGAAAATGCAAAAATACAGCCATAGCAAGAAGCCAAAGCAATATATAAAGAATTTTCTCAGATATCCCCCCAAATATATGAAAAGTAATTTTGCAACTGACCAAGGAGGGGGCTGACTGGTGGAGGTAGAGGAAGGGAGGAGCCCAGACTCCTTGGGACCCTGGCCACTCAGGTGCAAAGCCCCTGGGCCTGTAACCCCCAACACACACACAAACACACACACACTGGGCCTTCCAGTGGCGATCATTCTAGCATCTGCTTCCGGATGTCATCAGGCCTATAAGAGATAAGACCAATGAAACCCCAGGGGTGATATCACACGAGGCTAATGCACAAACTCAGAGATGGATGATTACAGAAAGGCGTGGGATGTAGCTAGAATACAACTCAAAACTGGCGTGGGTTCTGTTCCGCAATCTTCCCGCCTTTTGGCCTTATGCCCTAGTCTCTCCCATGGAGGGGTTAAAATGAAATTCAGATACTCCCCTTCTCTGGCATGAAACTTTCCAAGGACTTCCCACATTTAGAATCAGGCCCCCAAGTGCCTCATCTCGGCCTGTGTGTCCCTCTGTCCCCTGGTACACAGGCTTACGTGATCCCTGGTGTCCTTCCCTGCGCGAGTTGCTCCGTTAACCACAGTGGGCACAACTTCCCCCTGGTGGTCACCGGCAGCACTGCGGCACCAGACAGGAAACCAGAAATTAAAACAGACCTTTGTTTGGGGTCATCAAGGCAAGCCCCACTTTTGTGGGGCTCCCAGGCCCCAGGGGGCAAAGAAGCAGGACCTACGGGATCCAGGGGGGAGCAGAGGGACCTTGGATCCTCCATGTCTCCCAGTTTCCCTCCACTGTCCTGGGACATCCATGAGGACAGGAGGCCTCACCCCAGGCAATGACTCCGCCCCCTTCCACCTCAGGACTGGAGGCTCCTGCAGGGAGGGTCTGTTCCCTGGCCCCCGGAGGAGCGGTCCAGGGCTCTACCACGTTGTGCACTACCCAGGTCCCCAGGCTGTCCTCTGCTCCCAAGGGCCCCAGAAGGTAGAAAACATTTACAGGACTCAGCACAGCGGGTCGCCAACAGAGAACCAAGGCCAACACACTCTTCTATGAAATCGTGGAACCCTCGGGGTCCCGCCCAAGCACAATTTGTAGAGGATGAAGCAGGTCTTCCCTCCCGTATCCTGGTGTCCCCTGGCATGGGAGTGGGAGTCTTGGGAGCCTACCCTCGTCCCACGCGCTCAGAGCAGTGGACACAAGGCCTCAGACCCTGTCCTCTCCCCGCTGACCTGGGGATGGCCCTGCCCAGACGACCCTGGGAACCTCTGGATCCCCGCCCAGCAGCCCGGCATCTCTCCGCTCCGGATGCCTTGCGCCGCCAGCGTGTTGCTAGGAGACTGGGTGCTGGGCCTACTCCCTCCCGGACCGCAAAGCCCACCCGGCGCGTGCGCACATGCTCTCCCCAACGCCCTACCTTCCGTCTCCGCCCATGTGGGCGTGTCCACTGCCCGCAAGCGCTTCTGGCTAACCGGCCGCGTCGCTAGCCAATCAGGGTGTCCACCACCGGGGCCTCCAGCCAATCAGGTGTCTACCATCGGAGCCGCCGGCCAATCGAAGTGTCCACCGCCGTGCCGCCAGCGAATCCGGGCACCCACTACAGTGGCGTCCCTCGGAGCCGCGCGGTAGCTGTAGAGGTGACCTGAAGCATGGAGAAGATACCTGTCCTGGGCCTGGGCATCTGGAAGGTGAGGCGGCCCCGTGGTCGGGGAGGGGCGGCGCCTTTCCTCGGCGCTCCCTGACGTGGAGGGGCCACCTACCTGGACACCCGCGGGGACACCCCCGGGACACCTACCTCAGCCTCCGCAGGCCCAGCTGATCGCCCGCACCTGCCGCAGGGCTCCTCCTGTGTTTGAAAGATGGAATATTTAGATATCAGATTTTCTGAAAATGGAGGTTGTCCTTATTCATATTGAGTCCCAATCATAATTATTCAGAAATAACGTCCGGGAAAGCCCAGAAGAAAAGGTGGTCATGCTTGGATAAGGGCGGGAACATTGGCAGTCACCTCACAGATCAGAGCAGCAGCCAACCGGAAGATTGGGGAAATGTCTGTATCAAAGAGACAAAGAAATGCTGCCATTGCCAGTTTGGTTTTAAAAAGAAACATTGATTTTTTGTTTTTGTTTGTTTTTTTTTGCGGTACGCGGGCTTCTCACTGTTGTGGCCTCTCCGGTTGCGGAGCACAGGCTCCGGACGCGCAAGCCCAGCGGCCATGGCTCACGGGCCCGGCCGCTCTGTGGCATGTGGGATCTTCCCGGACCGGGGCACGAACCGGTATCGCCTAGTATCGTCAGACGGACTCTCAACCACTGCGCCACCAGGGAAGCCCTAAAAAGAAACACTGAAGCTTTGTCTTCTTCCCCGTGTAAAAACCTGATAGTGGAAGTACTTTGGACCTTTCTCTACTTCGGACTTTCTGTCAGTGATTTAGACATAGCACTAACTAAAAAGCTTTTCAAATTTGCTTTCTTTTAAAACTTAGTCTTTGGTAAAAAGATATCCATTTAAGAAGTCAAATAGGGGGCTTCCCTGGTGGCGCAGTGGTTGAGAGTCCGCCTGCCGATGCAGAGGACGCGGGTTTGTGCCCCGGTCCGGGAAGATCCCACATGCCGCGGAGGGGCTGGGCCCGTGAGCTATGGCCGCCGAGCCTGCGCATCCGGAGCCTGTGCTCCGCAACGGGAGAGGCCACAACAGTGAGAGGCCCGCGTACCGCAAAAAAAAAAAAAAAAAAGAAGTCACATAGGAAGTTATTGGATGAGTAGGAATTCGAATGATCCACCCTTGCTCATCAAAATATTATTTAAATTATTTCTTCTATCCAATTAACTCGTAGAGGCCAGGGATGTAGTTTAATTCATTGTGGTTTGGTAGAATGAGTTGGAATTATTTCCTCTTTACCTCTTGTCAGAAAGATTTTGTTTTAAAGTGGGGTGAATTCTGACTTGAAAATTTTGTAGAACTATGTGTGTGTTGTGTTTAATTGCTTCATTTTAAAAATAACTATAGGACAATTGAGCTTTATTTCTTCTTGAGTTAAGTTTTTCTAGGAATATTTCCATTTTATTTCATTTTTCCAAATTGTCGGCTTCTAGTCATTGATAATAGTTTCTTAGATTTTAAATCTCTATTTTTATCTATATGTACTGCTTTCCTCTCATGTCATTTTTTTAAAAATTGGTCTCCTCAGTCTTGTCAAAAGTTTGTCTACTTTAGGGAATTCCCTGGTGGCCCAGTGGTTAGGCCTCCACGCTCCCACTGCTGGGGGCCCGGGTTCGATCCCTGGTTGGGGAACTAAGATTCCACATGCTGTGCAGCGCAGCCAAAAAAAAAAAAAAAGGACAACAACCAAAAAGTTTGTCTACTTTATTAAGATTTTTCAAAGAACTAACCACTGGCTTTGTTGATCTTCTTTATTGATATTTGATATTCATTCTTATTTTCGTAAGTGGTTCTTCTAACTTTGAGGTGGACACTTAGTTCATTAGCTCCCAGCCACTCTGAATGTGTTCTCGTTAAATGAAGATCATTATACTGATGCATCTCGTGGGGTGATGTCAAGTTCAAGTGAGAAAGCGCCTTGTGAGCTGTGAAGCCCTTTGGGAACATTGGGTTTAATGGTCCTGTGAGCCGTCCCGGGCCTCTTCCCCTGGTTCCAGGCCCCTCGCCTGCTAGAACAACCCCGTTCACAGTGAGCATTTTCTTTTCCGAACTTCCGCATTCCTGATAGAGTCCATCGCGTTCCTTTGGGTCTGGCAGATGCTCTGTGTGATGGATTATCTTTGTGTGCACATGTCTACCTTCACACTTGGACTGATGGTCTGTGGGTAGAGGGTGAGCCTGTACCTCCTTGCGGCTCACCTATCATCTTTATTCCTCCTAAATTTATTTATTCCTGTGTTCCATTCTGGAAACACGGCCTCTAGCTCAGTTATTTGCAAGCACTAAAAATACCTAAAGCGTTTTCCCCAAATAAGTAAAGGAATTTGAACTTAGATTAACTATAAATCCTTTCTGACTCTGACATTCCCTAATTTTAGGACAAAGGGATAGAAGTACCAA
The DNA here is from genome assembly GCF_011762595.2 of Tursiops truncatus. Classification (NCBI taxonomy): domain Eukaryota; kingdom Metazoa; phylum Chordata; class Mammalia; order Artiodactyla; family Delphinidae; genus Tursiops; species Tursiops truncatus. The sequence goes on from NC_047035.1 coordinate 150,642,829, forward strand.
TTCAGTAACTTCATTTTTTACGGATCATTGGCTGTGCATTCTAGAGTGCAAAGGGGGAATTAGGGTTGGCCCTGAATGTGGGTGGTTTACTTCTGTTCCTTGTTTTGCAGGCGGCCCCAGGGGAAGTGACAGAGCAGTAAAAGTTGCGATAGAAGTGGGCTTCTACCACAACGAGAATGAGGTTGGAGTGGGGATCCAGTGCAAGGTCAAGGAGGGCATGGTGAGGCGGAAGGACCTGTTTATTGTCAGCAAGGTGGGCCTTCCCTGGCAGAGAGAGCGGGCTGCAGACCGTTCAGCACTGGGCCATGAGATGGGGGGAGCAGCACAGGGAGGGTTCTCCGGTCTCCTCATGTGAGCTGATGACTCCACCTGTGCTTGAACCAGACGGGACAGGACTTCTGCAGCTTCGTGCAGATGCTGGGATTGGTGCGGTCAAGGGGTCGGGGACAGCAAGACAGGCAGAGGTGACCTCTTGAGCAAAGGCACAGGGTATGGGACAGCGCGGGGTACAGGGGCCCATAAGAAGCTTGACGTTCCTACATGGAAAAATGTTAGGCAGCAGAGATGCGAGGCTGGGGAAGCAGATGGGCCGATGGTGGAAGTCCGGATGCCATTTGAGGAGCTTATTCTTTTCCTCTTAGATAAAGGACCACAGCTGAAGGCTTTGAAGTAGGGAGCTTGTATTCTATGTAAGAGAGACTTGTGTTGTGTCGAGGTGATCGTAGCCGCTGAAAGAAGCACGTGTTTGAACAGGAGGCAGGAGACAGGCGACAGTAACAGCCATAGAGGCGGGGGTGATGACGGCCTGAACTAGGATGCAGGTCAGGACGGGACAGAGAAAGGATTACAGACATCCTGGAAAGGATTTCTCCTACATTAGGCTGAATGATCGCTGCTTGGGCGTCTCCCATGAGAGCACCTTTTCTGAGAATCTCATGGTGTAAGCTGAGCTGTCGCTCATCTTTTTAGACTAAACAAGAAAAACTGCTTCATTCCTAGTGCAGCTCTACTTTAAGTCATTGTATTAGTTTCAGTAAAGGATGTAGCAACTGTGCATCAGTCACAGTAACAGAGAGCAGAAGATGCCTAGAAAGCGAAACAAGAGAGGATGATTCAGAAACGACTTATGTATGTTTGGAATCCAATGTTCAGAGAATAATACTTAAAATAACGATAATAGCTGTCTTGCACTTACTGTCAGCTAATAGTATGATTTTAATGATGTACCAGGCACTGTTTTACACTTACTTTCTCAGTTAATCCTCACAAGCCTGTAAGGTGGGGACTGTTGTTAACACCCCATTGTACAGGTGATGAAACTGAGGCACAGAAAGTCTTAGTAAGATTATCGGTCCCAGAAGCAGGTACTCAGGTCAGACCCTCTTACCCTGCCTGGGGAACTGCCTCATTTTCTAGGGGTCCCTGCAGTTGGCTGCCTAGGTGGTAGAAAAGTAAAAGGTCTCAGATCACTCAACAAATAGCAGAGTAGAATTCTATTTATGAGTAATTAAGAGCCAACAAAATAAAACAGAGGGCTTCCCTGGTGGCGCAGTGGTTGAGAGTGCGCCTGACGATGCAGGGGAAACGGGTTCGTGCCCCGGTCCGGGAAGATCCCACGTGCCGCGGAGCGGCTGGGCCTGTGAGCCATGGCCGCTGAGCCTGCGCATCCGGAGCCTGTGCTCCGCAACGGGAGAGGCCACAACAGTGAGAGGCCGCGTACAGAAAAAAAAAAAAAAGAAAGAAAGGAATCCAAAAGGGAGGAGCAGGTGTGGAGCCGGTGACAATTTTCTAGTTGCTCATTTTACAGTAAACTTTTATTTTGTGAGAACTGTAAATTCACATGCTATTGAAAGAAATAATACAGAGAAATCTCGTGTCCCCTCTGCTCGGCTCCCCGCAACGTTACCATCTTGCAAGATGACAGCCCCATGTCATGACAAGGATATCGACAACGATACAACCCACTGAGCTTATTCAGATTTTCCCAAATTTGTGCTGGGCGTGCATTTAGTTCTGTGCAATTTTTTCACCTATGTGTTTCATGAATCGTGGCCACAGTTAGGACAGAGAACTTCTCCATCACCAATCCCTTTTCTAACTGTTCCCCCCTCTCTTTTGCCCCACTCCCTCCTTTAATTTTCCAGCTTTCTTGAGGTGTAATTGACAAATAAACTATGTGTTTTAAGTGTGCAGTGTGATGATCTGACACACGTGCACATTGTGAAATGATTCCCACAATCAAGTTAACTCCCGTCACATCACATAGCTCCCTTTTTTGTGTGTGGTTAGAAGGCTTAAGATTTACTCTAACAGAGTAAGTAGTAGATACTAGTGCCATAAATATAAAAATCAATTTTTTAAATTAGAATAGTTATAAACTAAAAGTACTATCCTCATTGTCAATTCTATTGGTTGATTCCATGAAAGGACATTGGATGAGATTCATCACACTTTCTTTTTTTTTTTCCCCAGCTTTAATGTTGTATAATTGACAATTAAAATTATAGATAGTGATGATCTGATATTCATATACATGGTGAAATGATCCCCACATGCAGTCAAGGTAATTAACACATCCATCAACTGTCAGATTCCTTTTTTTGTTTTTGTTTTGGTGGGAACCCTTAAGATCTATTCTCTAAGCAAATTCAATTATACACTACAGTATTATTAACTACAGTCAGCATTCTGTACATGAGAACCTCAGAACTTACTCATCTCATAACTGAAATTTGGTACCCTTTGACAAACATCTCCCTATTTTCCCCACTCCGATCACATGCATGTTAGATCTTTTGTTATTATTCCACAGGTCCCCAAGGCCCTGTTCCTATTTTTTTTAAAAAACCTACTTTCTCTCTCTTGTTCCCACTGGGTAATTGATATCGCTCTATCTTCCAGCACACTGTTTATTTCCTTTGTTCCTTCAAATCTACTGAGGTTATCCACTGAGTTTTCAATTTTTATTATTATATTTTTCAGTTCTAAAATTACCATTAGGTTTTTCTTTATGTCTTCTATTTCTTTGCTAGGACACTATTTCCTTGTTGAAACTTTTTACTTTTTCATTTGTCCCCAGTATGTTTGTAATGGCTTGTTGAAACAGTTTCATGATGGCTGCTTTAAAATCTTGGTAAGATAATTCTAATATCTCAGTCATCTTGGTGTGGGTATCTGTAGCTTGTCTTTTTTAATTCAATTTGATGCCTTGTTTTAGGTATAATGAGTAATTTTTTATTGAAATCTGGACATTTGGGGTATTGTGTATTCATTAAGTTTTAGCTCCCTTTAAAAGGTCTCATAAAATTATATAGTGCAGCAAATTCACAGAACAAAAGGGGAAAAAACACACAAGAACTACAGACAGGTGAAAAGCCAGACTTCGAAAATTTGGAAAATATACTATGGTTAGCTTTTTCTGGGGGATCCATATCTCCTATGATCACTTCCAGGGCTGACAGCATTTCAACCTCAGTTATACAGGGAAACAAAACAAAACAGATAAACCAAAAAAGCCAAAGCAGCAGTAGGTTGGATTGTTTGAAATGTATCTTTATTTACTTCGGGGGAAAAAGACTGGGTTTAGAGATTTTTATTTCCTGCTCCAGGGACTCCAGCCTGATCAGGCTAAGTGACATGCAACAAAGCAGGCACGTTCTCATCCTTGAGATGTCCTCCAATCATCAACCCCAAACTGAGAACTCTGGAGCAACCACAGACACTGCTGTTAATATTCAACATGAAATGGATAATTTGGATGATGAGACAGTCTAAAAGATAAAGGGAGAGTCTTAGTCAAGTAACTGTTTCTGGGCTGGGTAAAGAGAGGTTTCTTTTAAACTGGCTTAAGCATGAGAATTAATGTAGTTTTCTTTTTTGGACAAGTACAAACCCAACAAGTTTTATAACAACCATATACAATTGTATTACAATGTAATGAACACACTGTAAAAATAAATATACTTACATGCACTTGGGCACACACACAAAAATAAACCAATATATTCCATTTTTTAGGTATATTATTCTACAACTTAAAGAGATAAACTATTTGCGTTGATATTATAAACTCCCAAGAGGGCAGAAATAAGTTCTTCCTCTTTTAAAACAGTGCCAATCTGGTTTAATACCTAAAGTTAACAAATATTTCAAGGTGATGATGTGGAAGGTGACAAGAATATCACTGTTGTTCAATTTCTTTCAAGCACTCAGAAATAATTTACCTATGACTTTGTTGGGTGAAAAATTATATATTAGATCTAGAGATAGAGTGATTATAATATAAGCCACTTCAACAGGGGTTTCCATTTTTAGCAAAGGAAGTGAACTGTCTTTGTATATATAAAGTACAGTAAGTCCCCTATATGCGAACCTTCAAGTTGCAAACTTTCAAAGTTGTGAACGTGCGTTCCATCAATGTCAGGCATGAGTGAAATTACAGCTTGCCCGCTGTCTCCTACTACTGATGATCCTTCAGCTCTACCATCTCCCATCTCCTCTCCCTCCTGCAGGCAGTAACTCTTCTTGCCCGTTCACTCGATGCCAGCCCCTGGATGCCAGGTGTTGTACTGTACTACTGTACTTTTCAAGGTACTGTACTGTAAGATTAAAAATGTTTTCTTTATTTTTTGTGTTTATTTGTTATGTATGTTTGTGTGAGAAGTATTATAAACCTATTACAGTGCAGTACTGTATAGCCGATTGTGTTAATTGGGTACCTAGGCTAACCTTGTTGGACTTACAAATGCGCTCTCGGAAGGAGACTCATTCTTATGTAGGGGACTTACTGTAATCATTTTCGAGGTAGGCAATGCTAAACCACTGGATAATTATTGTTGATTAAAATGACTGATATTAATTGTTAAAAATTACTACCTGCTTCTTCACTGTCCCTTACTTTTCCCTGTCTATCATTTTCTTATATTATTCATTCAACAAACATTTACTAATTACTCAGAGAGGGGCAGTTTTTTAAAATTCCTTCCCGACGAATCTAACGTTCTGTGGTAAACAGAAAGTAAACAGAATAGGTTAGCAAACCACACGGTATGTTAATTAGGGAGGTGGGCCAAGAGAAAAAGGGAGCAGGATGGAGGGGAAGGAAGGGCTGTACAGGGCTGCATTTTTAGATAAAGTGACAGAGAAGGTGTCACAGAGGTGCCATCTGAGTTAAGACTGACAGTGGTGAAGGAGTGACCATCCAGGTATTTGGAGGAAGAGCGTTCTGGGCAGAGGGAACAGACAGTGCAAAGGCCCCAAGATGGGCCTGATGCATGTGGGGGACAGCAAGGAGGCCACTGGGCTGCACTGGAGTCAGAAGGGGCAGAACAGCAGGACTTAGAGGCAGAGGCATGGGGAGACCATATCCTGCTGGACTTCGTAGGTTTTGTGAGGACTCTGGCCTTTACTCTGAGTGAGAAGACAGGCCACCAGTTACCGAGACAGGATTTCCCCACCAGACCTACTATTTTTTTTGTTTGTTTTTTGTGGGGTTTTTTTTCCAGAAAATAGTAGTGTTTTTATTTATTTTTTTTTTTGATTTAGCTTAATTTTTATTTTATATTGGAGTATAGTTTATTTACAATTTTGTGTTAGTTTCAGGTGTGCAGCAAAGTGATTTAGTTATACATATACATATATCCATTCTTCTTCAGATTCTCTTCCCATATAGGTTATTACAGAATATTGAATAGAGTTCCCTATACTATATATTTTATATGTAGTAGCGTGTATATGTTAAATAAGTCAGACAGAGAAAGATAAATATCATATGATATCACTTATATGTAGAATCTAAAAAGAATGATACAAATGAACTTATTTACAAAACAGAAACAGACTCACAGACATAGAAAACAAACTTACAGTTACCAAAGGGGAAAGGTGTTGGGGGAGGGATATTAGGAGTTTGGGATTAACATATACAGACCTACATTTTTACCTCATTCACTCTGGTGAGTACAGGCAGAGACGAAGTACAGAAGCAGAGAGAGCAAATAGCAGCCACTTAGTTGACCAGGAAGATTCTGATACAAGCATGTGAGGTATGTGGGGTTTGGGGGGGTGGGGTGGGTGCAGGTACCATCATGAGCTCAAGTGTAGACTTGATAAGTTTGAGTGGAGTAGAGCAAATGGATATACAAGTCTTGGTCCAGGGCCTAGGTCTGGGCTGGATATAATTTGGGGGAGTGTATATTTACCCAGTGTTTAGAGCACGGGACTAGATTAAGTACCAAGGATGAGGATGTGGATAGAAAAGAGAAGATGTCCAAGGATTGAGCCTTAGGTCACTCCAAAGTTAAGAGGTCAGGTTGATGAGGAGACACCTGCAAAGACCAGGAGAAGGAATGGCATGGGGCATAAGGGGAAACCAGATCTGCAGTGAAGAGAGCATAGCTGAGAAAGTGTTTCTAGGAGGAGTGACCCACTAGGTAAAATAAGATGGATGAGAATCACTGCTGGGTTAAGCAAAGAGGAGGTCATGGCTGACCTTGACAAGAGGAGCTTTGGCAGAGAGGAGGGCAAATGCCTGGTTTGTGTGGGTTCAGAAGAGAACGGGGAGAGAGACAAGAGAGGAAGAAAGCATGGACTTCTTCAAGAAGTTTTGCTGTAAAAGGAGAAACGGGGATGGTGGGGTGAGCTGCAGATGAAGTCAGTTTGAGACAGAGCTTCTTTGAAGATGAGGGAATGTTCCAATGCCTCTAGGAGTAATCTCATGGGGAGGGGAAATCTGATGAAGTAGAGGGAGAGAGAGCAGGATGTAACCAGGTTTTAGACCAATGAGTAAGACAAAGAAGAGAGAGGAGACTTGAAAATATGTGCAAAGGATGTCCTCGTATTGATTGATCCTGGAATTTAAGCAGAGGAAGGACAGAGGGGCATGGAGTAACAGGGGTATGAGGGCTTGAAGGAAAAATGTTTTCCATCCACTTCCCTAAAAGAAGAGGCAAGAGAAGACCCTGCCCTTTGTGGATTAGAATAAATGGAATTCCTTCATTACCCTGCTCCCCCAGCATCTACAATGGAACAGGGTACTTACGAATCTTCTTCAAAATAGCGCATGTTTCTGTTTAGGCCATCTAGACTTTGCATATCCTCTGGGGTCAACTGGAATTCAAAAACCTATCAGAAACGTGAGAAGATCAATTCAATTTCCTGGAGGCAATTACTGCAGCCCCTACATGCCCCCCACATGCAGATACACACACAAATTTATGTAGGAATTTATGTAGGTTTCATGAGACAGTTGTCATGAACTTGGGATTCATTCCCTGATAAAAGTCATGGGCATTTGTCCATTCAAAGAGTTGAGATTAGCAATTCAGGTCACCCTCAGAGACTTGTATTGAATAGCTGTGGTGGTAGCCAAGGAATCCTTGAGATTTTTGAGCCCAGGTCTCACTTCAGCTAACTCCTTCATTTTTTTAGCTGAAGAAATCAAGGGATGATTTACTCAGGGCCATACTGCTGAGTGAAAACCAGGACTGAGACTCAAACCTGACGCTCTGTCGACTGTTCTTTACAACCACCAGGCCTCCTCGCTTGTAGGATTTGGAGGACAGGACAGTTAACTATAGCACATATACGCATAGAATATACAGGGAGATAAGCTTTGCCCCAATACACATTGGGAGCCTCCCAAGTAACCCATCCCAGGGAAAACGATGTGCTTCTGTCAGCCCCCTACTGCCCCAAACCCTAGCAGGTACCTGGAAGTTCTCCTTGAGCCTCTTCTCATTGAAGCTCTTGGCCAGAGCAGCCACCCCTCTCTGCAGCTGATAGCGCAGGGTGACCTGGGCTGGAGTTCGCCTGTGCTTTTCAGCAATGGCGTTGAGTACTGGATCCTGCAGGAGAACTGGATTGTCCTTTTTCACCCTGGGAGGGAGGCAGAGGTGCTATGTGTCTGAGGTTGTGTATCCATTCTACTTGGGGATAGTTCATTCAGGCTAGGGGTGGTTGATCCTCTAGAATCTTCCTCATTACCTTCTGGTTGTCTCAATATTTCTTTGGCTTCTTTTGGTAAATCCAAAGAAGGACAAGGGAAAGAAAGGGAAAATCGGGTAGTTTTTTCATCTTTTAAACATTTCTGAGAAACTTAGTAAAAGATTGAATAAGTCAAGAAGACAAAATTGTTGTCCACAGTAAGACCCAATGACCACCATCATAATAACCAAGAATTTTATAAGAATTTGCTATTGCAAAAAATGCTCTCAACTAATTGTCTCCATTTTGTCCTCAACTGTTAAAAGGTACACATCTATATTCCTCTTGAAGAGATAAAGAAACTAAAACTTACAGAAGTTGTAACTTGTCTCATATCCCTCAACTGCTAAGTGTCAGAATCATGGCTTGGAATTACCTTGTCACTCTTTAAATCCAAACCTTTTGAATTGGATGAACATTTTAATCAGTAATAATTACTTTATTATTCAATAATGTTTTATTGAGTCCTCACAATGTAGGCTAGGTAAAGGGTTTGCAAAGATGGATGATTTCTCTTGACTATACTTAATTTCCTCCAGACGTTGAGAGATGTCTCCAGAAGGCACAGCATCTAGGGTCGGAATACCTTTATAGAGATCATTACCATTTTTTCCTTAAGTCAGACCCCAAGGTAGCATATGCAACAAGGAGAATGTCCTTGGACTTGCAGAACTCCAGCAGTTTGCTCTGGTTGAGGTAAGGGTGACATTCCACCTGTAAATTGCCAAGCAGAAGTATTGGAGTGTAGGACCAGCAGGATTGCCAGCACCAAATTTACAAGGAACATACAGTGAATACAGATTCACGGCACCAGAAATACTTAGAAATACCAGGAACTTGGGCCAGCAAGTGACCGTCATCCACAGCTGTACCCATGGTGCACCAAACACAATAGTTTTAGTGCCTAAAAATGTCTTGTGCTTTACCTGTTCATCCCTCCTTCCCTCCCCATGAACCCTTTGCAACCACTGATCTTTTCTTTCTTCCCTTTTCTTCCTTCCTTCCTTCCTTTCCTTCTTCCTTCCTCTTTCTTTTTTTTTTTTTTGGAGCACTTTTGGTTTTACAGAAAAAATCGAACAAAAAGTACAGTTTCCATATTTCCCTTCATTCCCTCTCCAATTTCCCCTATTATTAGCCTCTTACATTAGTATGGTACATTTATTTAAATTGATGAGTCAATATTGGCAGATTATTATTAAGTAAAGCCCATAGTTTACATTAGGGTGCATTCTTTGTGATGTAAATTCTATGGGTTTTGACAAATGGATGATGTGTATCTTTCATTACAACATCCAACAGAATAATAGTTATACTGTCCTAAGATTTCCCCTGTGTACCACCTATTCATCCACCCTTCTGTCCCTTTGTACCCCTGGCAAGCACTGATCATTTTACTGTCTCCATAGTTTTGCCTCTTCCAGAATGTCATAGAGGTGGAATCATACAGTAGGCAGAATTTTCAGATTGGCTTCTTTCACTTAACAATATGCATTTAAGTTTCCTCCATGTCTTTTTCTCGCTTGATAGCTCACTTTTAAATTGCTAAATAATATTACATTGTAAGGCTGTCCCAGAGTTTGTTTATCCTTTCACCTCTGGAGGGATGGAGGGACATCTTGGTTGCTTCCAAGTTTGGGCAATTATGAATAAAACTGCTATAAAACTCTATGTTCAGGTTTGTGTGTTTTCAGCTCCTTTGGGTAAATACCAAGGACTACAATGCTGGATCATATGGTAAGAGTATGTTTAGTTTTGCAAGAAACTGCCAAACTGTCTTGCAGAGTGGCTGCACCATGTTGCACTTCCATCAGCCATGAATGAGCGTTCCTGTTGCTCCACATCCTCACCAGCATTTGGTGTTGTCAGTGTTCTGGATTTGGACACTTTTAACAGGTACATGGCAGGAGGGTGGCCCCACCCCATCTGTGGTTTTTCTCTCTGTGGTCTCAGCTACCCACAGTCAACCATGGTCTGAAAATATTAAATGGAAAATTCCAGAAATAAACAATTCATAAGTTTTACATTTCACACTGTTCTAAATGGTGTCATGAAGTCTTGTGCTGTCCTGCCCCATCCCACGCAAGACAGGAATCATGCCTTTGTTCAATGTACCCACACTCTATATGCTACCAGCTTGTTGCTCACTTAGCAGCCATCAGATCATCTGTTGTGGTATCGCAGTGCTGGTGTTCAAGTGACCCTTATTTTACTTAGTAATGTCCCCAAAACACAAAATTAGTGATGCTGGCCATTCAAATATTCTCTCTCTCTCTCTTTTTTTTATTGGAGTATAGTTGCTTTACAATGTTGTGTTAGTTTCTGCTGTAAAACAAAGTGAGCTATATGTATACATATATCAGCTATATGTATACATATATCTCCTCCCTCTTGGATCTCCCCGCCCCCCATCCCACCTATCTAGGTCATCACAGAGCATCGAGCTGAGCTCCCTGTACTATACAGCAGGTTCCCACTAGCTACCTATTTTACACATGGTAGTGTATCTATGTCAATCCTAATCTCCCAGTTCATCCCACCATCCCCTTCCCCACCTGACATGTCCACATGTCTGTACTCTACGTCTGTGTCTCTATTCTTGCCCTGCAAATAGGTTCATCTGTACCATTTTTCTAGATTCCACATATGTGCATTAACATACAATGTTTGTTTTTCTCTTTCTGACTTACTTCACTCTGTATGATAAACTCTAGGTCCATCCACATCTCTACAAATGACCCAATTGTGTTCCTTTTTATGACTGAGTAATATTCCATTGTATATATGTACCACATCTTTATTCATTCATCTGTCGATGGACATTTAGGTTGTTTCCATGTCCTGGCTATTGTAAATAGTGCTGCAATGAATATTGGGGTGCATGTGTCTTTTTGAATTATGGTTTTATCAGGGTATATGCCCAGTAGTGGGATTACTGGTCATATGGTAGTTCTATTTTTAGTTTTTTAAGAAACCTCCATACTGTTCTCCATAGTGGCTGTATCAATTTACATTCCCACGAACAGTGCAAGAGGGTTCCCTTTTCTCCACACCCTCTCCAGCATTTATTGTTTGTAGATTTTTTGAGGATGGCTATTCTGACGGGTGTGAGATGATACCTCATTGTAGTTTTGATTTGCATTTCTCTAATAATTAGTGATGTTGAGCATTTTTCACATGCCTCTTGGCCATCTGTATGTCTTCTCTGGAGAAATGTCTATATAGGTCTCCAGCCCTTTTTTCTTTTTCCTGCCCATTTTTTGATTGGGTTGTTTGTTTTTTTGATATTGAGCTGCATGAGCTGTTTGTATATTTTGGAGATTAATCCTTTGTCAGTTGCTTTGTTTGCAAATATTTTCTCCCATTCTGAGGGATGTCTTTTCGTCTTGTTTATGGTTTCCTTTGCTGTGCAAAAGCTTTTAAGTTTCACTAGATCCCATTTGTTTATCTTTGTTTTTATTGTCATTACTCTAGGAAGTGGATCAAAAAAGATCTTGCTGTGATTTATATCAAACAGTGGTTTCCCTTTGTTTTCCTCTAAGAGTTTCATAGTGTCTGGTCTTATATTTACACTTTTCTGAGTACAGGTCTTTTGCCCCTTAGGTAAGTTTATTCCTAGGTATTTTATTCTTTTTGTTGTGATGGTAAATGGGATTGTTTCCTTAATTTCTCTTTCTAATCTCTCATTGTTAATGTATAGGAATGCAAGAGATTTCTGTGCATTAATTTTGTATCCTGCTACTTTACCAAACTCATTGATTAGCTCTAGTAATTTTCTGGTAGCATCTTTTAGATTTTCTATGTACAGTATATTATCATCTGCAAACAGTGACAGTTTTACTTCTTCTTTTCCAATTTGTATTTCTTTTTCTTCTCTGATTGCCTTGGCTAGGACTTCCAAAACTATGCTGAATAATAGTGGCAAGAATGGACATCCTTGACTTGTTCCTGATCTTAGAGGAAATGCTTTCAGTTTTTCACCATTGAGAATAATGTTTGCTGTGGGTTTGTTGCATATGACCTTTATTATGTTGAGGTAGGTTCCCTCTATGCCCACTTTCTGGAGAGTTTGTTGAATTTTGTCAAAAGCTTTTTCTGCATCTACTGAGATGACCATATGGTTTGTACAAATTTCCAAGACTGAACCAAGAAGAATTAGAGAATATAATCAGACCAATCACAAGTAATGAAATTGAAACTGTAATTAGAAATCTTCCAGCAAACAAAAGTCCAGGACCAGATGGCTTCACAGGAGAATTATATCAAACATTTAGAGAAGAGCTAACACCTATCCTTCTCAAACTCTTCCAAAAAACTGCAGAGGAAAGAACACTCCCAGACTAGTTCTATGAGGCCACAATCACCCTAATACCAAAACCAGACAAAGATATCACAAAAAAAGAAAATTACAGACCAATATCACTGACGAACATAAATGCAAAAATCCTCAACAAAATTCTAACAAACGGAATCCAACAACACATTAAAAAGATCATACACCATGATCAAGTGGGATTTATCCCAAGGATTCAAGGATTCTTCAATATATGCGAATCAATCACTGTGATACACCATAATTAACAAATCAAACATTCTCTTACTGTGCTTAGTTCCCTGACCAGGGATCGAACCTGCACCCCCTGCATTGGAAGCACAGAGTCAACCACTGGACTTCCAGGGAAGTCCCATTACTGTACTTAATTAAAATTAAACTTTATCATAGGCATGTACATATAGGAAAAAATATAGTCTATATAGTGTTCAGTAATATCCATGGTATGGTTTGGGGCATCCACTGTGGTGGTGGTGGGTGGGGGGAGGTGTCTTATCCCACAGATTAGAGAGAACTATTGTATCTCACTTTTGTCTTAATTTGCAAATCTCTAATGATATGTGATGTTTAACAATTTTTCATATGCTTATTTGCTACCTGTTCAGGCAAACCTTGGAGATACTGCAGGTTCAGTTCCAAGCCATCACAATAAAGCAAATATTGCAATAAAGGAGCCACATATTTTTCAGTTTCCCAGTAAACATAAAAAGTGATGTTTACACTACACTGTGGTCTATTAAGTGTGCAATAGCATATGTCTAAAAACTACATACCTTAATTTAAAACGACTCAATTGTTAAAAAGTGCCAAAACAGTTACAATAGTAACATCAGCAGCTAGTGTCCAAAGGTACAGTACATGAGAGGGGAGCGCCATTGGTGACTTTGTTGAAGTGAGAAAAGAGTAAGATGATGATGAGGGACAAGAGGTTGGGGGGCCAATTGGTGGGGTTCACCTGGTTGCAGACGGGCTTGTACTTGAGCCCTGGCTTGTTCAGGATCATCTCCAGCTGCTTGCAGTTAAAGTTGGACACCCCAATGGACTTGGCCAGTCCTGCATCCTTACACTTCTCCAGGGCCTGGGGAGGAAGAGGTGGTGAGGAGTAACTGGCTAGAGAAGCATAACAAATGGTAGCATGCTGTGGATGGGAGACAATACGTGATGCAGTTGTCAGTAAATAAGACAAGAATTGGCCAATAGGAGGAGAATGAGAAATAAAATAGTTTTTGAAATGGGTAAGGAGATAGAGTAAGAATGCAAGCAGCCAAGGCAGGGCTAAGAGATCCAGTGCGATCTTTAGCTAGCACCTAAAATAATATGATAGAACAATATCAGAACAAGCGCCAGGAGAATGGAGGTTGAGTCAGGTGCAGCCTGGGAAACAGGAAGTGGCCATGCCATCTCCCAGACCACCAGCTCCTTGTTTTCTCTTTGACCTCATTTCCTATTATTGACCACCAAATTCACTCTGTTCCAGCCACACATGCCCCTTTGCTGGTTTTTGAACATGGTAAGCTCTCTCCTATCTTAAAATCTTTGCCTTGATTTTCTTTATGCCTGCGTCACTCTTCCTCCAGATACCCACTTAATCTACTTAATCCATCAATCAATTAATCAATTTCATTATCCATTTAATCAATTTCCTGCAAGTCTTTGGTCAAATGCCACCTTCTCAAAGAGGCCTGCCCTGTCCATTCTGTTTTTAATTGCCTATCTGTGCCCCAAACCCAGCCTGGCACACTCAGTTCCCTTACTCTTTCTTATACCACTGCATCCTTCCCCCCCACCAGTAGCATCTACCACTCTATGGGGTCAGAGACCTTGGTTTTGTTCATGGATGTAGTTTGAGTACTTAGAAGTACTCAGTAATCATAAGCACTCAATAACCACTTATTGAATTACTAAATAGAAGAAATGTGAAACTGAGGTAGAGGGACGTTCAGGGACTTGCCCAAGTCTACACAGGGGGCAGAATTGGACTACATCCTCCTCTCCTCAATTCCTTTTCTGTCCTCTCCGCCCCAAGGTGCAGAGACATGGCCTCTTTGGAGCTGCACTCACCTCCCATGTGGTACAGAGATCCACTGTGTCAAAAATGATGTTTCCATGTGTGTCCTTTGGGAAAAAGTCCTCCCCAGGCTGGAACATGGGAAAGAAGAAGAGGTTGGATCAAGCTATGTCTGGCCTCAGCCAATATGTTTGGAGCCTTTAGACCTTGAGGCTAATGGAACCATCTATCCTTATTCTTGAAAGGAATGGTAGTACATTGAGAAAGTACAGTTCCTAGAAATGTTTTTAACCCCTAAAGGTTTAATAAATATTGTTTGTGTCAAGGACAACTTGAGATACCCAAGACCCCATCCTAGTGAGAGCCCAGAGTGGTACCATAGCTGAATGGGCTCCTTTGTCCCAGATCCTTGTGGGATAAAGCTCTTCCATCCCTGCTTTCCACCTGGAGGTGGTCTTTTGAGAGAGGGACTTGTCACCATATCAAGGGCTGAGTCTCATCCTCCTTAAATTTTCTGTGCCTTCACAGGTCTCTACACTGGCACGTTCCCCAGACACCAGTGGGCATGAGGTTGAAATTCAAGAGTACAGGGACTTGAAAATATACATAGTTGTCCACAAGATCAAGGCAAATACATTGAAACCAGTAAACCCATCAGTCTGGGGCTGGAATAATAAACTGGGATAGGGATAGTTGCAGAAAAAAGAAAAAACAAAAAGAGAGAATATTAAAGTATTATATATGATTCTTCTCATTTTCACAAACTATATCCTCTTTTTATTTAGCTACTAATGATGTTGATAACCAAAGTAAAATAACTTTCGCTAACCTTCATAGCTATTGGGAAATGAATAAGATAAAGATCCACGTAGCTCAGTTGAAGTTTCCTCAGTGAGCTTTCCAGGCAAGTTTGGACCAATTGTGGACGGAAAAAGGTGCTCCACAACTGCAGTGGTGGAAAGAGAAGTGGGGTGGGATTATTTAAGAATATTTAGGAGAGATTAATACAATGGCAAATAAACAACAACAACCAAAAACCCGCTCGTGGTCGTTGGGAAGTGACAAGTCATCCTGTGAAGCTCAGGATTCTTTATCATCATAGCTGATTTTCACATTGAATTAAGAAAGCATGGTAGAAAGTTAAAATATGGTCTTACACAGATGCTCTCAAAACTGAAAATACAAAAAAGAATTATTTGGTTTGTTTGTGCAAGATATATCCCTGGGTTCTCCCTCAAACATCATAAGTTATAATATCTGGAGACTGGGCTGGGAAACTGCATTTTATTTTTCACTTTTTTAAGAATTTTTTATATGGACCATATTTAAAGTCTTTATCAATTTTGTTACAATATTGCTTCTGTTTTATGTTTTGATTTTTTGGCCCCAAGGCATGTGGAATCTTAGCTCCCTGACCAGGGATTGAACCCACACCCCCTGCATTGGAAGGGGAAGTCTTAATCACCCGACCACCAGGGAGGTCCCTGGGAAACTGCATTTGAAACAAGCACATCAAGTGATTGTGATTCAGGAAATTCTATCTTGGCTGCATTCAGTTGTTAGGTTTGCCAAAGAAAGCTAGGCCCTTTAGGAATTTGGGGGGGGGGGGCATTTTAGTTACTTCATTTTAGGAAGTAATAATCTAAGGAAAATCCATCAAAATAACTACAGGTAAGGAAACAAACGGATCCCATGTAAAGAAGATTAAAGCTGAGAGTTAAGAGGGTAGTGCTCTAGCAATACCTCATCTAAACAAAGTCGTGTGGAGAGATTCACATTCTGGAGCTAGAAGGAAGAAATATCCATTCATAGACCAGTATAGGGTTCACTATCATGGACACCAACTCCCTCCTCTTGGGCTACTTTACCTCAAATTCAAATGCTTTTTTTCTAGCAGTAGTCAGTTCAATGAACACGATGGGGAAAATTCCTCTTGTGTTCCATTTCCAATCCAACTTAAATACTAAGTTCTTTTATTTGTTTCAGATATGATATCAGTGGATATAAATTATATTAGTAAAAATGGCTTGAAAGTTTAAAAAATGCATTAGAAATACTTTTATAAACATGAATGTTATCCTCATATCAGTTCCGTGGTATTATATTATTTTTCCTACCTCATAGGAAAGAGAAATAAATGTCTATTGACAGTGCAATAGACTGAGATATAAAGACTAAGACTTAAAGAGGTTAAAAGACTTTTTTTGGTTAAGAAATTTCACAAAGTCAAATATATAGAATATTAAAAAACTAAAATTTGATTGTAGTTTCCAAAAGCCTACACTTTCTGACGAAATTGCTTTACCTCACACTACAGCTAAGAAAGATTGTCGCTTCATCAAAACTTGAGTATAACAGAGTTGGAAAAGCCAAATCCATCCCTGAGTTTGAAAACATATGATAATAATAACAGCTAGTATTTTTGAACATTTAAAATACATTAAATATTTTTAAAGATTTACATGTATTTTTTTGAAGTAATACTCATAAATATCCTGTGAGACAAATATTGTTATCTTCATTTACAGCTTGGGAAACTAAGGGACAGACTTTAGTTTGTCCAAGGTAAGTAAGTGGCAGAACCTGGATTCAAATATAGCAAGTCTGACCACAGAACCCACATTCCTATCCAGCTGTTCCAAACCAGCCTTCTCATAGTTCAAGGTCTGAGAGTGAATGAGAATTAAACCAATGAGAAAAGACATATGCCAAGAAATGATTCAGCTAAGAGTGAGCTTCCACAGATACATATGCGACTATACACAATACCTTTGTAGTGTAGAATAAGTCACCCCTCTTCACAGTGCCATCTGCAATCTTCATCTGGATGGCTCTCCCAATTTCTTCTTCATTTTGGTACATATAAGCTGAATCAATATGGCGGTAGCCTACGTCGATTGCTCTCTTAATGGCCTTTTCTACCTCACTCTTAGCAACCTAGAAGAGCATGAAAAGATAAAGACCTACTTGATTCAGGAACAGATGACCAATTCCATAAGCAGAGCTAGTCAGCAGAACCCATTGTTTTTCTAAGGGTTAAGAGCTAGTGGTGACAAAGCTTAATGTTGACCTATGACCGGCAGTAAATATTTAACAACTGACTCTGAAAGAGTCCTGATTTGTAGTATTAGCCAGTTTCTATGGTGGAACTATTCCCACCATTGCTAATTTCACGCAACCGATGCTGGGAAAAGACTCTTACAGTTGAATCTTTGAGCTCATGAGCTGGTCCCAGCACATCACATCATGAACTCTCTATTTCTGGACTTACACTATATACATGTATAGATTTACACAATATATAGATTTACCTTTCTAAATTAACTCACTCTGTAAGAGATCATTAAACTGGTTTCAACCCGGAAATCCAATGCCCAAAAATGATCAAAGCGATGAAGATGTAACTTCAGAGAGAATAAATTTGTGATTTACCTTTGTAAACTTGGAGAAACACTTCAAACAACATTTGAGGAAGAACTAAAATGTAAAAAACAAAAACAAAAAAAAACCCTCTTTTTTTTCACTTAAAAATATCTTATAATTCATTCCTTCTTTGGTTACTAAGTTCATCCTTAGCTAATATTCTCCTTCACAATTTTGTTATTCTTCTTAGCTGCCTATTGTTCTGCTGGACCACCAGGCTGGACTTCTGAAGTTACCTATCATTTTCACAGCTCCATTATCCCCTCTACTTCACTCAGTAATTAAAAGGTCTTTTGGGTATATTTTTTTAATTTGCAACTCCTGATGAATTGACCAGTCCCATGGGGATGAACTGACTGTCCACAGATGAAAGAGCCAAGTCAAAGTGAAAGCAACAGTCCGTGCTAGTGTCCTTGTTACAGACCTCAACATCACACTCCACCTGGCTCTCCTGCTGGGAATCAAGCATGAAGTTCAGTCTTCCAAACAGAGAGAGAACTTCCAAGTGCCACATGCCTCTCCCTACAGCACAGTATTCACAGCCTGACCTGTAAGAGACTATTTTCACCTCAGACCACCAAAACTCCCTCTAAGTTGAATCTTGTCTCTCTTTCTCCAGGTCCTTTTGCCCCCGAGATTTCTCTGGATGCTCTACGATTGGAGGTGGTTGGGGACAACTTGGACATTAGAAATTACAGAGAAACTTCATCACAAGAAATTTGTGGCAACATCTCTGATACGTGGTAATCAAGACAACTGGGTTTCACTGATTCTAATCTACTGTGGAATGGCTACAACTGGACAGCAAATGAGAATAAAGGGAAAAGATGGACCCACCCCTGAATTGCTGAAAGATGAAGAACTTCTGTATCTCTTGCTATAGCATCAGAATCACTTGCCAGCTCGTTAGAAATGTGGATTTTTGAGACTCATCCCAGATCGAATGAATCAGAACCTTTGTGGGCAGAGCCCCAAAGTCTGCATTTTAAACAAGATCCTCAGGTATTTTCATGCCTATTAAAATTTGAAAAGCACTGACAATGCACAAAATAACCTAACCTGGAGAGAAGCGTACTACACATTAAGAAAGTGTGGTCCATCTGAATTTCCCAAATTCACACAGTGACTGGTCTTGATCAGGACCCAAGTCTGCTACTCCTCCATCTCCAATACCATTCTGATTACCTGAGGAGGGGCAGAAGTGCCCAATCCCAGCATAGGCATGAAGAATCCATCATTCATCTTTAAAGAAAAAAGTCTCGTTTGACTCATCTTCTCTCACTCTTCTGGCTAAACAAACACTAATTTTCCTCTTTATTAAGAGAAATCTGCTGAGGGAAGAAAATAGTATTCAATTAAATTGTTATTTTTTTAACAGCTTTAATGAGATAATATTCACATATCATAAAATCCCCCCCTTTAAGGAACTCTGCTCAATATTATGTAACAACTTAGATGGGTAAAGAACTTGAAAAAGAATAGATACATGTATATGTATAACTGAATCACTTTGCTGGACACCTAAAACTAACACAACATTGTTAATCAACTATACTCCAATGTAAAATAAAAAGCTTAAAAAAATCACCCCCTTTAAAGTATACAATTCAGTGGTTTTTAGTATATTCATAGAGTTGTTACCACTACACAACTTTAGAACATTTTCATCATCCCCAAAGAAACCCACAATCATTAGAAACAAGTCCCCACCCGTCCTTCCCTTCAACTCCTGGCAATTGCTTTCTGTCTCTATAGATCTGCCTATTCTAGACATCTGATATTACTGCTCTCATACAATATGTGGCATTTTCTGACTGCCTTCTTTCACTTAGCATAATGTTTTCAAGGCTTGTCCATGTTGAAACTTGTATCAGTACTTCAGTCCATTTTATGGCTAAATAACATCCCACTGTATGGATATGACACATTTTATTTATATATTCATCAGCTGATAAACATTTTGCTTTTTCTACCTTTTGGCTATTATGAGTAATTCTTTTTTTTTTTTTTTTTTTGCAGTACGCGGGCCTCTCACTGCTGTGGCCTCCCCCATTGCGGAGCACAGGCTCCGGACGCGCAGGCTCAGCGGCCATGGCTCACGGGCGCAGCCGTTCCGCGGCGTGTGGGATCCTCCCGGACCGGGGCACGAACCCGCGTCCCCTGAATCGGCAGGCGGACTCTCAACCACTGCACCACCAGGGAAGCCCAACCTCCTTGTCCTTTTACTCTGACCTCTGACGTTGGCCCCACTGCCTACAACTGCTTCTATCTCTGTCTTGCTGAGTATTTATTTATTTATTTATTTATTTTTGGCCTCGCCGCATGGCAGGCGGGATCCTAGTTCCCTGACCAGGGATTGAACCTGCACTCCCTGCAGTGGAAGTGCCGAGTCTTTACCACTGTACCACCAGGGAAGTCCCCCTGTCTTCCTGAGTTTAGAAATTCTTCAGCAACCTTTAAGCTTTCACAAAGCCAGCTCAGCTACTGGTACCTTCCCTTTGTTCCACAGGTCACACCAAGGAACGTACAATTAGGGAATACCCTAATTTTGTGGACTTTGATACAGACCTCCTTGATTCAGCCTCTCTGCAGTTCTCCCCTCAGTACTTATTCTCAACATTCTTTAAACCTGAGTTCCTATTTGCCTGCTTATTCCTCCATTTTATTTTAATTTCCTTTAAACAACTCCTTCACGCTGTAAGAAACATAACATATTAAATTAGAAAAATTATATGAATTCATGCCTTTGAAATAATGTTTCCAGCTCCATTTCTCCTAAAAGATGCAAATAATATCCAGTAGCACATGTGCAATACTAATGACCAGAGTCTATTTCCCTCTAAAAGAAATCTGTCTTCTTAGAGAGTGGTTATTTTTATCTTGCATCAGGAAAATTTAGGACAGGGCTGAATATTATGTTGTTGCCAAAAATCGGGGGTGGTTACCTTGGCGCCAGCAACAACTAGTAACAAATGGCATCTGCTGAGGGAATTCTGCTGGAAATTATGACAATTCGAAAATGAAAGCAATGTTATTAATATTGTTATTTGGAAAAAGTTGAGTCTATGGAAAGCCATGAATTCATAATTATACTGAAAAGAAAATTAAGATGAAGTTCAGGAAAAGGCAGTTGAAATACAGAAGAAGGATGAACAAAAAAATACATTTAATTTATCGCTGACTTTAATGTTAGGGAAGGGAAGTGTAGTAATTTCTCTTCATCTAAATGAGTAATTTCTCTTCTATACTAATGTCAGATTATAAAGTAGAGTTGTGTACTTTGTTTTCGTAAGCAGGAAATTGAAAGCAATCCAATCAGTACTAAAAGTGTGCCGAGTACAGGAACAATCAATCCCATCTGTAATTATTCACATGAAATGAAAGTTAAACACTTTAATGGCCAGTCACATTCTCCAAGTACCAGAAGAGTTCAACAGCATGGAAGAGAGGTAATTAAATATAAAGGGTTATATAACACTGATAAATGGAAACTCTAAAAGTCATGTCAATTCAGGAGATACCAGTATTGCAACAATACTAAAACCTGTGAGAAGGACAAAATGCATGGACATTTTAAAAAGCATATAGAAAGTGAAGCTTTACCATAAAAAGAGAAGTTCGTTTGATAATCAGTGGCTTGGATTTGAATCATTCTCAGAGAGTCAACCATACTAGGGCCCTACTAAGCATAAATCAATCATCCAAATTCAGCAATTTGGGCTAATTTTTTGCTCAAAAAAACCCTTCATGAATACTTAAAGTTGAAATTCACATAATTTTTTTTTTTTTTTGCAGTACGCAGGCTTCTCACTGTGTGGCCTCTCCCGTTGTGGAGCACAGGCTCCAGACGCACAGGCTCAACGGCCATGGCTCACGGGCCCAGCCGCTCTGCGGCATATGGGATCTTCCCGGACCAGGGCACGAATCCATGTCCCCTGCATCGGCAGGTGGATTCTCAACCACTGCGCCACCAGGGAAGCCCGAAATTCACGTAAGTTTATATGTCATGAAATATTATTTTTCTTTTGGATTTTTCAGCCGTTAGAAAAATGTATAAACCATTTTTACCTCATGGACTATTCAAAACCAGGCAGTGAGCTGTGCCTGCAGGTCATGGTTTGTGGATCTCTGCTCTACACAATTAGCTGACATTATTATAATATCTATAATTATCTTTCCGTAGATTATTATCTTTTAACTGTGATGAAATATACATAACATAATATTTTTCATTTTAACCACCCTTAAGTGTACAATCCAGTGGCATTAAATATATTCACAATGATGTAGAACCACCACCACTATCTATACCCAGAACCAACAAAAACAATATACCTGTTACAAATTTTCCTTTTGGCTTGTTCAGTGTTGATGTATAGAACCACAACTGATTGTGTGTTTATCTGTATTTACCTTGTACCCTACAACTCTGCTGAATTTATTAGCTCTAGTAGTTTTCTTGTGAACTCTTTGGGGTTTTCTGTATGTTGAATCATGTCATCTATGATCAGAGATGGTTTAACCCTTTCTTTCCAATTTGGATGGCTTTTATTTTTTTTTCTTGTCTGATGGCTCTGGCTAGAATGTCCAGTATGATGCTGAATAGCTGAGGTAAAAATAGGCATCCTCTTTCATTCTCGATCTTAGGAGGAAAGCTTTCAGTCTTTCATCATACCATTGAGTATGATGTTACCTTGACTTTTTTCATATATGGCTTTGTTGAGAATTTGGCTAAACTACTCTGTAATATCACTGCGTTGTCATCTGTTTTGTACAGCTAAGTAGCCTACAGGGGCCATAAATTGACACTACCCCCTCCAGAAAGCTAATGCGTTAAACAAGTGTTTTCTGAATGCCCCCCAAAGCAGAAATGGCCTATTTAGATCCCTGGGAAGCCACTTCAGCTTGTGAGGTATAAAATAATGGCAGCAGCCTTGTTTGTACTTCATCAATCAGAGCAACAACCTACCGTCAGAACACAGAACACTGATATGTGGAAGACAAGCTCCTTATTTCCCACCCTGGATCCAGCAAATCACACCAGAACCTCGGTTTCCTTCCTCACAGCTGCCTGTCCCAGGTCTGGACGGTGGGCTGTGGGTAAACACCACCCTGAGGGCCGTAACTGACCGGTACTAACTGCAGTTTACCAGCCAAGCTTTGCTCTGGATGCAGCAAGACTTCAAATAGATTCTAGAGTTCTAAAATATTTACTTCAGACAGATTCTACCAATATAACTTTTGTCAGGGTAGAGAGATGGATTCCTGGTGCTTCCAATTCTGCCGTTTTTCCTGAGGACACTCTATAAATTCTTTGGGTTGATCTTTGAAAGTATTGTTTTACTCTAAGATCTGGTAAGATAGAAATAAAGTTAATTTTCAAAAAAATCCCCACTAATTTTTGTGTTGCAAAATACTAATATCATTTCATTAAAATCTGATAATGAAAAAGATGTTACTGCGGGGCTTCCCTGGTGGCGCAGTGGTTGAGAATCTGCCTGCTAATGCAGGGAACACGGGTTCGAGCCCTGGTCTGGGAGGATCCCACATGCCGCAGAGCAACTAGGCCCGTGAGCCACAGCTGCTGAGCCTGCGCGTGTGGAGCCTGTGCTCTGAAACAAGAGAGGCCGCGATAGTGAGAGGCCCGCGCACCGCGATGACGAGTGGCCCCCGCTTGCCACAACTAGAGAAAGCCCTCGCACAGAAATGAAGACCCAACACAGCAAAAATTAATTAATTAATTAATTAATAAGAAAAGCCCTGCTAATTTGAAAAAAAAAAGATGTTACTGAAAATATACATAGTTTAGAATTGACTATAGTAAAAACATCTTGGAAGATGCAAATATATTAACAAATACAGAGATTCTAGTAAAAATAATTTACTAGAATGTACTAAAGACTTTTGTCATTGATGGAATAGAAGACAAATACACCGTATATATATAGTTAACCCTCCAACAATGCAGGGGTTAGGGGCGCCAACCCAAGCACCGTTGAAAATCCACATATAACTTTGCAGTCTCCCTTTTATATCTGCAGTTCTGCCTCTGTAGGTTCAACCAACCGTGGATCACTAGTGTGGTTTCCATGTGCTGAACACAGGATCTGGTTTTGTTAAAACATGACAAATAATTTCCATATGTTGTATATGTGTACGTATATACATACATATATGTTTGTGTATATAAATGTATATATAGGTATATATTATATAAGCCTGGAGAAAATATAGGAAGTGCATATTAAGCTATTAACATTCATTATTGTGAAGTGTTGCTGAAACGAGTGAAGGGGGAAAAAGAGGGCATGGGGGACAAAAAGGGCAAAAAGAAAAAAATTCAACGAAAAAGCAAATATATGGGGCTTCCCTGGTGGCGCAGTGGTTGAGAGGGAGCGGCTGGGCCCGTGAGCCATGGCCGCTGAGCCTGCGCGTCCGGAGCCTGTGCTCCGCGACGGGAGAGGCCACAACAGTGAGAGGCCCGCGTACCGCAAAAAAAAAAAAAAAAGCAAATATATGATCATTTATGTATATATTTAAAATTATATACTTATCTTTTTTCTTTATGTATAAATAAAATAATTCAGTAAGCAATATCAAATTACAGAGACAGCAAAGGATAAACCAGTCAATATAATCACTTAAAAGACCAAGAGGTGACACGTACACACTACTATATATAAGATAGATAACTAGCAAGGACCTACTGTATAGCACAGAGAACTCTACTCAATACTCTGTTATAACCTATATGGGAAAATAATCAAAAAAAGAGCGGATATATGTATATGTATAACAGATTCACTTAGCAGTACACCTGAAACTGACACAATATTGTAAATGTTGTGAAATGTTGTAAACAAAAAACAAAAGAAGACCAAGAGTACAATTATATGTACTATAATTCACTGTGAGTTACTGGACATGGTTCCACACTAAGAAAGGGAGAATCCCTGACTTCAGAGAATTATTTCCTCTATGTAAAGATTTTGGTACTTACCTCTAAGTGGATATCTAGTATATATCCAACCTTGAATGTGAAAAAGCAGACGTAAACACTGAGACAGTTTCCCAGAGGACACTGGGAAGGTATTGTGGTGGGTGGGGTTACAGGGCTCTTGGATTCACCAAGACTCTGGGAAAATAAGTAGGGGACTCAGTTAATCAGCCCATGTTATATTTGCAAAAAGACCTTCTCCAAGGTTATCTTAAAACTGTCAGGGCTTCCCTGGTGGCGCAGTGGTTGGGAGTCCGCCTGCCGATGCAGGGGACACGGGTTCGTGCCCCGGTCCAGGAAGATCTCACATGCCGTGGAGCAGCTGGGCCCGTGAGCCATGGCTGCTGAGCCTGGGCATCCAGAGCCTGTGCTCTGCAACGGGAGAGGCCGCAGCAGTGAGAGGCCCGCGTACCGCAAAAAAAAAAAAAAAAAAAAACCTGTCAAAAGTCAACAACAAAGAAAATGGCAGCCAGGGAACAAAGGATGGTAACCTACAAAGGAACCTCCATTAGGCTATCAGCAGATTTCTCAACAGAAACTTAATAGGCTGGGGGGAAGGGAGAAGGGTGGAATGACATTTTCAAAATACTGAAAGATAAAAACTGTCAGCCAAGAATACCCAGCAAAGTTATTATTCAAATATGAAGGCAAAATAAAGATTTTCCCAGACAAACAAAAGTTGAGGACGTTCATCAAATTTTCCTGCTTTACAAGAAATGTCAAAAGGAGCTCTTGTACCAGAAACAAAAAGGCAAAACTTTGAGCAAGGTGATAGACAGAGTTAATCAGAAAATTTAAACTCTATATCAGAATAGGTTTTTAAAAAATGCTTTATTATAGCATAAAGGTTAAAAGGGGGAAAAAGCAGAAAAAATAACTATAGCTACTTCAATTTGGTAACAAACTCACAACATAGAAGGGATAATTTGAGGCAAGAAAAACATAAAAGGGAAGTGGAAAAGAACAGAACTTGTATAGGCAAATGAAAATAGATGCTATCAGCAGGAAAAGGACTATTTTATCTATGAGATGTATGCAAACCTCGTGGTAACCACAAAACATAAACCCAGAGCAGAGACATGAAACATTTAAAAAAAAAGAAAGAAACTGAAAAACACCATAGAAAACCACCAAACCAAAATGGGAGACAGAACACAAGAAAAAAGAAATAATGGAGATATAGAGCAATGAGAAAACAAAAGATAACATGGCATTACTAAGTCCTCATCTACCAATAATCACCCTAAATGTAAATGGATTGAATTCACCAATCAAAAGACACACAGTGGCTGGCTGGATTAAAAACCAGACCCATCTATATGCTACCTCCCGGAGACTCACCTCAGCTCTAAAAACAAACACAGGCTAAAAGTGAAGGGTTGGAAAATGATACTCCAAGCAAATAGCGGCCAAAAGAAAGCAGGTGTAGCCACACTCATATCAGAGGAAATAGACCTCAAGCTTAAAAAGGTAACAAGAGACAAAGATGGACATTATATAATGATAAAGGGAACAATTCATCACAAAGACATAACAGTGATTAATATATATGCACCCAACATAGGAGCAACAAAACACATAAATTATTAACAGACCTAAAGGGAGGAATTGATGGCAGCACAATAATAGCTAACACCTCACTTATGTCAATGAATAGGTCATCCAGACATAAAGTCAACAAGGAAACAGAGGCCTTAAACATAAGACCAGATGGATTTGATAAATTTGTACAGAACATTCCATCCAAATGCAGCAGAATACACATTCTTCTCAAGTGCACATGGGACTTTCTCAAAGACAGACCATATGTTGGGACACAAAATAAATTTCAATAAATTTAAGAAGATTGAAATCATATCAAACATCTTTTCTGATAACTATGGTCTGAAGCTAGAAATCAGCTACAACAAGAAAGCTAGAAAAATCACAAATATGTGGAGACTGAACAACATGCTAGTAAACAAGTTTTGATTTCTTCTTTTCAATGAAGAAATCAAAAATTACCTGAAGACAAATGAAAATGAGAATACAGTGTACCAAAATCTATGGGATGCAGCAAAAGTGGTAACAGGAGGGAAGTTTATGGCAATACAGATCCACCTCAAGAAATGAGAAAAATCTCAAATAAACAAACTAAACTTATACCTAAAGGAACTAAAAAACTAGAACAAATGAAGCCCAAAGTCAGTAGAAGGAAGAAAATAAAAATCAGAGCTAAGTGAAATACAGACTAAAAAGACAATAGAAATATCAGTGACTAAGAGCTAGTTCTTTGGAAAGATAAACAAAATTGACAAGCTTTTAACTAGACTAAGAAAAAAAGAGAAGTCTCTGATAAATAAAATCAGAAAAAAAGAGGAGAAATAACAACAGATATCACAGAAATTCAATGGATTATAAGAGAATATTATGAGCAGTTATATGACAACATATTGGACAACCTAGAAGAAATGCACAAATTCTTAGAATCACGCAACCTTCTCAGACTGAATTATGATGAAATAGAAAATTTGAATAAACTGATCACTAGCAAAGAGATCGAAAGAGTAATCAAAAACCTCCCAAGAAACAAAAATCCAGGACCATACAGCTTCACAGGTGAATTCTACCAAACATTCAAAAATATTTAACTCCTATCCTTCTCACAATCTTAGAAAAAATTGGGAACACTTCCTAACTCATTTTATGAGGCCAACATTACCCTGATACCAGACCAGACAAGGACAACATAAAAAAAAGAAAATTACAGGCCAATATCTCTGATAAACATAGATACAAAAATCCTCAGAAAAATATTAGCAAACTGAATACAACGATACATTAAGAGGATCATACATCATGATCAAGTGGAATTTATTCCAGGGATGCAAGGATGATTCAATATTCACAAATAAAACAATGATTCACCATGTTAACAAAATGAAGGATGGAAACCATATGTTCATCTCAATAGATGCAGAAAATGCATCTAAGATTCAATACTCATTTATAGTAAAAACTGTCAAAAAAATGGGTATAAAAGGAATGTACCTGAACATAATAAAGGCCATATATGACAGACCCACAGCAAACATTATACTAAATGGTGAAAAAATGAAGACTGTCCCTCTAAGATCAGGAACAATGCAAGGATGCTCACTCTCACCACTCTTATTCAACATAGTATTGGAAGTCTTAACCCAGATCAGTTAGACAAGAAAAAGAAATAAAAGGCATCTAAACTGGAAAGGAAGATTCAAACAGACAAATTCATTGATTCACTCATTTCAGGTTTAGAATTTGTCTCTTCCAGATAAAGAGACATCAAATAGGCGTTAAAAACAATCACTCATTTAAATAAAAATTAACAGCTGCTGTGTCTAATCTGCTTCTTGCATCTATTGAAGGTTTCCTTTTTTCATTCAGATAATTTATTTTTCATAAGACTTCCAATTAGTTCTTTCTCCCATCTGTCTTTTTTTTTTTTTTACTTACTTAGTTTTCTTCTCCTTTCATAAATGTTTGTCCCTTCTTAATTTCCTTTGAGAATGCCAAACCACATTATTTTTACATCATGCTCATATTACATTATTATTTTTATGTCTTCTTGTGTGATTTTTTTTCCTATTTGTTACATCTTTTGGTTCTGTTCTATGGTGGTAGATTCCCTCATTTGCATCGTTATTTTTCATTTGAGAAACAATCTTGTGCCTGCATATCTTGGGGTTTTGTGGTAACTCTTGTGGTTCCAGGTCTTATGTTAAGATTTAGGATTATTGCAGTCCAAATGTCAGGTTTCCTAACATCAATTCCAAATAGGCCAATATTGGTATGACCTTTTAGTATTTTACTGGGAGTATCCTAGCTGAATCTCTTGAATGAATTCCATGATATCTCAAGCCCATAGTGTTTGGAATTGCAATTTCCCTAGGCTCTTGTTGGCAAAGACTGTTTTTGACAGCTTTGATTCCAAAGAATAAAATACAGATATTATCACCGAGCTAGGAATTTTGTCCCAGTTGGCTCAGTTCTACAACCACTAAGCTATTCGTTCAGTCTGCCTTGGGCATGGGTGCCATTCATAAGCCATGCCATCTCAGGCTTTATCTTGAAACTTCCTATAGGTCCAGGGAATATCTGTTCTTTATCTTTGTGGTACTGCAAGTCAGCATGGAATGAAATAGTTACTTTGCTGTGCAGGTTATGAAAGAATTTTGACATCTCTAAATGCTGTGCAGGCAGGAAATGTCTGGACAAAGAGAGCTGCCACAAAAGAGCAGAGATAAGCAAGTAAATTCACAGAAATGGAAAGTTCCTTGAGGTCTGATTCCACTGTCCTTAGGAGGGAAATGCCCCTTTGAAAATGAGTTTCTCCAAAACTATTCCACACAGTCTCATGTGAATAAGCCTGGAAACCTTCTAACCTACTTTGCTAAGATGTAGATGATGACAAAAGAATGGCCTATTTCCCATTCCAGTTCACCTCCATAGACCTGAGAACTATTAGAAACACTGACAATTTGACTACAGGTGTATCAAATCCTTTAAGGGTGTTGTCATGAGATAATCACAAAATCTGACTCTTAGACTCTCAAAAAAGTTTTCTTTTTAATTAAGGGTAATAAACTGTTAGAAAGAATAAAAATTGGACAATACATTGTTTATTTTTAATAAGAGACTGTTTTTAGAGTAGTTTTAGAGTGACAAGGAAATTGTATACAAAGTACCGCAAGTTCTCATACCCCCCTCTCCCTGCCCCCCACTTTGCCCTGTTATTAGCATTTTGCATTACTGTGGGACATTTGTTACAACAGATGGAAGGTAACACCCCAACTGTACTGACCAGCTATTAGGAAATATGTTGGAGGAGAAGCAAGGTTAAAGCAGTACCCATGGAGTAAGAAGAGAATTGAAGCCAGTTAACTTGGTTGTACTTCTATCAGAGTGGTCTTAAGTAAAGTGTTACAAAATAATAAAGACATCATTAATTTTTTGCAAAATTTTAACTCATATTTTTAATGAGTAAATTTTAAATTCCTGTTACACTTACATTATTGTAAATTATTATAAGAGAATGTTGAACAATTATTAACCATATGCTGGACTAGAAACCTCCACATACCAATATCTTTCTTGTTTTTCCAATGATGAAGCTCCTTTTTTTTTTTTTTCGCTGTATGCGGGCCTCTCACTGTTGTGGCCTCTCCCGTTGCGGAGCACAGGCTCCGGACGCACAGGCTCAGCGGCCATAGCTCACGGGCCTAGCCGCTCTGCGGCATGTGGGATCTTCCCGGACCGGGGCACGAACCCGTGTCCCCTGCATCGGCAGGCGGACTCTCAACCACTGCGCCACCAGGGAAGCCCGAAGCCCCTTGTTGACCAAACATCGTCTGAAACACTTAGCTATCTTACACTACTCTACACCACACATACACACATACACACACACAATTTAAAGGAATGATTAATGAGCGTTTTTCAAAATGTTAAACTTTAGTAAAGAAATAAAACTTCACAATGAAAGAAAATTTGCTTTTTTACCTTTTCAATCAGAAAAAAATTATTTCATTTCTTCTTCTTTGCTTTATAATAAGAATATCCAGTCCTGACAAGGGTGCAATCCTGAAAAGGGTAACAAAAAAAAAGACATGCTGGCAAGGTGCTTAGTGGAGGTTAATTATTGATAGTTTTTGCAGTATGCAAACAGACTGTTGGAGGGGTTATATCTTTCACCCAGTGGATAACTTTTAAAGAACTATCACAATGTAACTCCCCCCGAAAGATAAATATTTTATATAATTTATTATCTTGCTCAACATTAGCCATAAAGGAAAAACCTGTAAGCAAGTTAAATTATAATAAATTTGGGAGGAGTTAGGGAAATCATGAAACATTGATACAATGGAATGTTATGAAGCCAAATAAAATTTAACATGTACAGTGATGTCAGCAAAATGCTAAGCTGCGATTTTGGAAATTGTGTGTCCGTTTTCATTTGTTTCAAGGGATTTCTTTATTTCCTCTTTGATTTCTTCAATGACCATTGGTTTTCTAGTAGCATATTGCTTAGTCTCCACTTATTGTTTGTTTGTTTAATTTTACTTTCTATAATTGATTTCTAATTTCATGTTGCAATCAGAAAAGCCTCTTGATACAATTTGCATCATCTTACATTTACTGAGACTTCTTCTGTGGCCTAGAATGTGATCTATCTTGGAGAATGTTCCATGTGCACTTGCAAAGAATTTGTTTCCTGCTGTTTTTGGATGGAATGTCCTTTAAATATCTGTTAAGTCCAACTGGTCTAATGTATCATTTAAGTCCAGTTTTTCCTTATTGATTTTCTGGCTAGATCATCTAACCTTCGATGTAAGTGGAGTGTTAAAGTCCCCTACTGATATTGTATTCCTGTCAATTTCTCTATTTAGTTCTGTTAATATTTGCTTTATATATGTAGGTACTTCTAAATTAAATGCATATTTGTTCACAAATGTTATAGACTCTTCTTCGATTGATGCCTTTATCATTATATAATACCCTTATTTGTTTTTTATTATGGACTTTGTTTTAAAGTCTACTTTGTCTGATATGGGTATTGCTAGAACAGGTTTTTGTTTTGTTTTTGCCTCCATTTGCATGGAGGATATTTTCCATCCCCTGACTTTCATTCTGTGCATGTCTTTAGCTCTGGAGTGAGGCTCTTGAAGGCAGCATGTATACTGTTCTTATTTCTTTATCCAATCAGCCACTCTATGTCTTTTGATTGGAGGATTGAGTCCATTGACACTTAAAGTGACTGATAGTACTGTACTTATTGCCATTTTGTTACTTGTTTTCTGGTTGTTTTTGTAGTTTTTCTTGTCTTTTTATTCTTCTTTTAGTCTGTTATCTTTTGATTTGATAACTTTATTTGTGTTATATTTGGGTTACTTTCTCTTTAATTTTTGTGTATCTACTGTAGGGTTTTTCTTGTGGTATTTTTGTTGTTGTTTTGGATTTTTTTTTGCAGTACGCGGGCCTCTCACTGTTGTGGCCTCTCCCATTGCGGAGAACAGGCTCCAGATGCGCAGGCTCAGCGGCCATGGCTCACGGGCCCAGCTGCTCCGCGGCATGTGGGATCCTCCCAGACCGGGGCACGAACCCATGTCCCCTGCATCGGCAGGTGGACTCTCAACCACTGTGCCACCAGGGAAGCCCTCTACTGTAGGTTTTGGATGTATTATTACCATGAAGTTTATATATGTCAACCTATACCTATATCTACTTGCTTTATACTAATATCATTTAAGCTCTAACACATTCCAGAAGATCTACATTTTACCCCTCCATCCTGACATTTTGTGTTTTTGATGTCATATTTTACATCTTCATGTCTATCCCTTTTTAATTTAGTCTTTTACATTTGTACTAGTTTATTTAAGTTTGTACTAGTTTATTTAAGTGGTTGATGCACCACCTTTACTATGCATTTGGCTTTACTAGTAGGATTTTCCCCATTTTATATTTTCTTATTTCTTGTTATAGCCTTTTCTTTTTCACTTAAGGGAGACACTAATATTTCTTGTAGGGTCAGTTTAGTGGTGATAAACTCAGTTTTTGCTTGTCTGGGAAACTCTTTAGCTCTCCTTCAATTCTGAATGATAATTTTGCTGAGTAGAGTGTCCTTGATCATAGGTTTTTTTTTTTTTTTCCTTTCAGCACTTTAAATATATCATGCCACTCCCTTCTGGCCTGCAGTATTTCTACTGAGAAATCAGCTGATAGCCTGATGTGGTTTTCCTGGTATGTGACTCATTGTTTTTCTCTTGCTGCCTTTAGAATTCTCTATTTTTAACTTTTGCCATTTTAATTATGATATGTCTGGTTGTGGGCCTCTTTGGTTTCATCTTGTTTGAGACTCTCTGTGATTCCTGCACCTGGATATCTTTTGCCTTCTCAGATTTGGGAACTTTTCTGCCATAATTTCATCCAATATATTTTCTGCCTCTTTCTCTCTTTTCTTCTCTTTCTAGGACCCCTATAATGCAAGTGTTAGTGCACTTGATGCTACCCTAGAGGTCCCTTAAACTGTTCTTATGAAAAATAATTTATTCTTTATTGCTGCTCTGATTGAGTGATTTCCATTATTCTGTCTTCCAGGTTGTGAAAGCGTTCTTCTGTGTCACCTAACCTGTTGTTAATTCCTTCTGGTGTATTTTGTATTTCAGTTACTGTATCCTTCATCTCTGATTGGATCTTTTTAATATTTTCTAGTTCTTTGAGGTTCTCATTGTGTTCCTCTACTATCTTCCCACATTCAGTGAGCATTTTTATTACTATTGCTTTGAGTTTTTTATCAGGTAAATTATTTATCTCGCTTTTGATAGGGTTTTTTTCCCTGAGGTTTTATCTTGTTATTTCATTTGGAACATGTGTGTTTTTCTTCTAATTTGTTTGGTCTTTTCTGTTCGTCTCTATGACATTAGGCAAACAGTTACCTATTCCAGAGTCTAAACGTGTGTCCTTGTGTGGGAGCATCTCTGTGTGGTCTGCCTGTGACCAGTGGCATTGGTGGGAGAGCTGGATCTAAAGTGAGCACAGCTCATGTCTTCTCCCTAGGTGAGCTGGCAGCTGCTGTTTTGTTGGGAGATCGGGCTGGAGTCAGAGGGACTAGAGCCAGAGTTAGGTGTGAGCTGAGGCTTCTTCTAGGCTCAATGGCAATTGGTGACCTGTTGGGGGTAGGGCTAGGGCCCAAGGGGCTGGAGACACACTTCTGAGTTGCCACCACTTTCTCCCTGTGCATGTGATGGCTGTCTCTGCCTTAGCAGGGACCAGTGCCAGAGCAGGAGGGGATGGAGCAGGAGGCTTTGGGCATGCACTGAGGTAGTCCTGGCAGACCGGCCAGAGCGTCAAGCAGAATCCAATCTGCTGTCTCTGTTGGGACTGAAAACAATCAAGTTTGTGTACACGCTCTTGAAGAACGGAGTCTTGGTTTCTTACAGCCCTATGGGAAGCCCCACTGGTTTTCAAGCCAGCCAAGGGGGCTCGTCTTCCCAGTGCCAGTCCTCAGACCTGGGGTGCCTAATATGAGTCTTGTACCCCTCGCTCTTTAAAGAGAATCCCTGAGCCTGTTTATACTCCTCTGGGTCACCTGCTAGGGGTGTGGGTCCTGAATGCATTGCTTCTCCTGTCCACATACTAGGCTCTGTGAGGTTCTTTCTTGATAGCTTGGGTTGTAGAGAGCCATTCTGCTACTCTTCAAGTTGTTTGCAGTGAGAGTTACTCTATGTGTAGTGGTAGTTTTGATGTCTTCATGGAGGAAGGTGAGTTCAAGATCCTCCGACTCTGCCTTTTGATCCCCCTCCCGAGTATTCTTACTTTGAAATCTTTATTATTTCACACACACCAAAACATGCAAGAAGCTTTAAACTAGAGACACAGATTTTAATTAGCTCCAATGATTATAGCAATTCTCTCCACACCCCTAGAATCAATAAATTCTGATACAACCATGGTGGATCACTCATAATCAATATTCTTCAGAATATGGATAGTCAGGGTGATCAGAAATGCTGAAAGAGAAGGAGGGAGATTAATTTTATTAACTCTGTCTCACACTTGTCAAGGAGAGTGTTCCTCTGTGGAAGCAGTTAGGATGCTCTAAAACTCTAAATTTACAACCAACTCATTTACAACATACATATATGCAGGCTCCCGGTCCATATGTCAACTGCATCTTCATATCCAGTTCCCACATTCACATGCAACGTAAAAGCCACAGTGATATCTACCTTGGTTGGAATTACAATTTCTAAGAAGGTCTAAGAACTATAGATGAAATGCTAAGGTCACTTCAGCCCCAGGTGGAACATTTGGCCCTGGATGATGGCAATAATCACAGTAAGAATCTTGCTGATCTTTTTCACACATCCATCCAACACATAAACATGGAGCACCCCCCAAAATACAGGGTGCTCTGTTAAAAAAACTTCTAATCTCTTGAGATATCATGTACACATAAGTAACTATACCGATAAAAAGGGATTACTGTTTTCTTAATTTATAATGTATTAAAACACGGGTTATCAAGGAATTAGTATTACTGCTGTTTTCCTTTTTTTCCATGTTTTTACTTTTCTTTCTAAGTTTGTCTTTCTCCATTCAATTCATTAAAGAGTGCATTCTGAGCAAGTCCATGTGCTGGGAGCCATGCTGTTGACCTGAGTCCACAAATATGAGTAAGTCTAGGCATTCACAGCCTAATAAGGAGAACACAGAAGAATACTTCAAAGATTTGAGTACAGAAAAGTAACTTTGCACCTGTTTTTTCATGTATAATATCCTTTCTCTGAATCATGATATAGCTTTACAAACAAGAGAAAGCATTTTGACATCTTTCATTTGAAACTGTATCTTTATCAATAATTTGTATTCCCTTCTCTCTAAACTCCCTTCCAAATTTCTCTGTTTGATTAGTCTTCTTTCTCTTCAGTCCTGATATCCTCCTGCAGTAATTGAACATGGAATTCTATGTTTGTGAATTAAGTCAAAGTCGAAGAGGTAGGGGCTCCCCAGGGGGTGGACTCCTGATGGACAAGGGCAACACTGAGGTAAGTCTTAAATCAAGAAACCAGAGACATCCACACAATCTTATCTGGATGTATCCTGCTAAGCACACAGCAGTCACTTACTGGAGGGCCAGTTAAGTTCATGATCTAATTCTAATTCAGTTTGGTGAGATTACAAGGATGAGGAAATGGAGTTATAATAGGGAAAAAGGTCCAATGAAGAGAGAAATTTGGAAGAAATGGATGATGTCTTGGGAAAGAAATGCACGTTAGGGAGAAAAGCCACCAGACATTTAGGGGAGGGGGTGGAAGCATGCCCCACTGTGCCTTCGCAGCACCGACGCACATTGGCCTTTACGGCCTCCTCCTCCATACAAATATTAACATATTTTACAATTGTGTTAGGATAAAAATGAATGTATCCAGGCTGGATTCACTGTTACATAGTCATTACTAATACAAATCATTTTCCCCTGATTTAAAAAAAAAATAAAGGTGAAACATTTTCCTACATCCCTAAAAGAATAGTGGGCTGTAGGCACTGTGCCTTCTGTATCTAATGGGTACGTCAGCCCTGAGAGGAAGTACACCAGGCACAGAGATGAGGGGTATAAGGTAGTGAATTCACCACAATGTGAACTTTGGTGATTTTACTTATGAGTTGTCCTGGGCCCTTCTCACATTTCTATTAGATCAGAGACGGAGCCCTGGAAGAAACCTCTGGTCTGAGGTCTACAGGAAGCCCTGGTTTACTCCTACACTGGAAATCAGGCCTGCCTTCCTGGTTAGGGAAGCTCAGTTTCTCTGCTGACCTACATGCTACAGAAAACAATGTGTGTGGACCTCCCTCCCACCCCACCCCGCCATCTCACCCATCTAGGTCATCACAGAGTACCGAACTGAGCTCCCTGTGCTATACAGCAGGTTCCCATTAGCTATCTATTTTACACACGGTAGTGTATATATGTCAATCGAAATCTCCCAATTCATCCCACCCCTCCACCTCCAACCCCCGTGTCCACAAGTCCGTTCTCTACGTCTGCGTCTCTATTCCTACCCAGCAAACAGGTTCATCTGTAAGGGGATATATGTATACATATACCTGATTCACTTCTTTGTACAGCAGAAATTAACGCAACGTTGTGAAGCAATTATACTCCAATAAAAAAGAAAAGAGAAAATAACATGTGTGAAATATATACAAGTCACTTACAAGAGTAAATCATAATATCGTACATTACTGTTGAGACCATCAATTGCTTTCATGTCTTCTGGAGTTAATTCAAAATCGAGAACCTGGAAGGAAGGGAAGAATCACATTAACCTCTTCCCCAAGGAGTTGGCCTCCCCCTGGGAACTGGAGGACTTTCCAGCTGGATGGAGGCAAGAAGAGAGTACAGGGAAGACTCGCCTGTCCTCAGCTTCCAAGTGAACCAGCCTGGTAACACTTCTGCGGGGTTCTCCACCTCTCCTTCCCACTCCCTCTCCTTTTCTGCTCCATTTCACACACACACACACACACACACACACACACACACACACACACAGCTTGCAAGGCATCAATCCCAAATCTTTCTAAGTGAATTACTTGTGACAGAAAACAAACAAACAAAAATCTTTTTCCAGACAAAGGGGCAGTTGGACAACCTGGAGAAAATACTCGTACTTGACCAAACATTACACTGATTTTTCATTCCCAGCACCCCTAAGTATGACACAGCTTTGAGCTTAAGCAAGTATTGGAAGGAGAACCCCCTGCCGTGAAAACCTATCCGAGAAGCCCATATCAAACTTACTCATTCTCTATGAATAAATTGAACAAAAAAGATTATGTAAATGCCTTTGTAGAGAAAGTTATGAAATGTATTTAAAATATTAAAGAACACCTAAATAATTAGAAATTCATATCATAGTCATGGAATGGAAATCTCAATCTTAAAAAGAAATCAGTTTTCTCTAAAGTGATCTAGTGTTTCAATGCAACATGAACCAAAGACTTAAAGATTTTTTTCTTTTGTAGAAGTTGGTAAAGTGATACTAAATTTTACATAAAAGAACAGCTAGTCAAGAGCAGCCAAGACATCCTTAAAGAAGAAAAATGTACCGTTCTTCAAAGCAAGACTTATTTTCCACTACAATAAGACAGTGCAGCAAAGTAAATAGCTAACTAGAAGAAAGAGGCCAGAAATGTACTTATGGACACTTGATACACGACAGAGTTGACAATGAAAATCTGTGGGAAAATATGGACATTATGTTTCTATTTAAGTATATGTATATATATCCATTTTCATGTCATATTAGAAAATCAGTTCCAGGTATATTACAGGGCTAAATTTGAATGGAAAGACAAAAACAAATTTTCAGGGTAATATTTCCCTGCCCCTTGAATTGGCCTGACCTGTAATTTGCACTGGACAATGAAATTTGCCAGAAGAAGTGGCGAGTCAGTTCTGAGCCTAGACATGACAAGGATTTTTTTTCCCACTCATTGCCTTGGTATCATACCACTGTGCTGAGATGAAGACCAGGTTAGTGGCCACAGTCTAGCCGACTATACATGAAAAACCGTATGGAGAAGAGGGCTGGCTCCTCTGACAACATCCAAATCCACCTGCTAAAGCAGCACTGCCTAGCTGCTCTGCATTTGACTGCAAAGACAAGAGAGGGCCCAGCCAAGGAGAGAACAGCTTAACTGAATGAAGGCTAATTGTCATACCACAGAATCATGAGATGCGTAAATGATTTCTGCATTAAACCCCTTAATGGGGGCGAGTTTGCTGTACAGCTATGGCTAACAGTATAATAATAGTCTCATACATATAAATCAAAAGACAACCTAATAAAAATGGACAAAGTCTTGAACAGGAACTTCACAAAGGCAGAAACTCAGGGAGATTAGAAGTATGAAAATGAAACTACGTTACTATTCAGAGGAATGCAAAATAAAACCATGATGACATGGAGGTTGAAGATCACTGCTGTAATCCGTGTGCTCCCCAAATTCATATGTTGGAAAACCCACTTCTACTGCAATGATATTAGAAAGTGGGACCTTGGAGTGGTGGTTAGGTCATGATGGTGAAGGCTTCATGAATTTGATTTAAATAATATCATATATCATATAAGAGACTCTGAGAGCTCCGTTGCCCCCCACTACATTAAGATACAAGGAGAAGCCTGTAACCTGGAAGAGGGCCCTCACATGACCACACAGGCACCCTGATCGCAGACCTCTAGCTTTCAGAACAGTGAGAAACAAATTTCAGTTGTTTCTAAACCACCCAATCTGTGGTATTTTGTTATAGCAGCCCAACTGTCTAAGAAAATCACAATTCAATTTCGTCAACTGAGAATAAAGAAAATAAGATATCACTTGCAGGGTGACAGAATAAATTGCAGATGTAATGCTGGAACTAAAATCTCCATTTTCTGTCCAATCTTAATCCTATCCAGCCATGCCACCTCTCCTGTTGCCACAGTAGGAGGAGAAAACCATTAGGAATATACATAAGGCATACGTGCACGATAAATAACAGATAAATCATCTTGGCCCAAAGATAGTCTTGAGAGCTGGACAAAGAATGACCCTCGTGAAGGATATTATTTAGAACCCCTGTGCCCACAGCCCCACTCATCACCTGCATGTTCTCTTTGATCCGCTTCTTATTGTAACTCTTGGCCAGGACCACAACCCCACGTTGCATCTGGTAGCGAAGGGCAATCAGTGCTGGGGTTTGCTTGTGCTTTTTTGCAATGGCACAAAGAACTGGGTCCTCCAAGAGAACTGGGTAGCTCGGGTTCACCCTGGAAGGAAATTCGGAAATGCTGAAGATCTGAGACTGAGTATTCAGTTTGTTAGGAGGCTTCCCAAACAGACCAAGTAGGTCCACTCTAGACCACTGCTTCTCAAAATGTGGTCCATGGACCAACAGCATCAGTATCACCTGGGACCTTGTTAGAAATGCAAATTCCATGGCTTAACTGCAGACAAACTGAATCAGAAACTCAATTGTGGCACCTGGCAATCTGTGTTTACAAAGCTCTCCAGGTCATTTGGATGCATGATTGAGTTGAGATCAATGCTTCCACAATCATGTTTTTTTTCTGTTTTACATCTCAGTGGCTGTTTTTATTCTCCAATCACAGCCCCAAAGTAAGTACAAGAGCATGAAAGGAGAAAGAGAAGGAAAAGACTGGGATATTTTTTAGTTTAATTTTCTCAGGTATTGATAAAAATTGAGTAGTCTCAAAATGAGAACTATTCATTTCATCATTACTTACAGTGTGCAATACTTCTACAGATGTTTACAAAAATGGTTCAAATTGTAATTTTTTGGATCGTGGTAGACCTGGGAGTTATATGTGATTATCCTGATTTTATACATAAGGTAAGTGAAGCCTGGAGAGTCTATTACTAGTAATGTGTTCCTTAGGTAATAAATAAGTAAATCATGACTTAAGCTTATGTCTTAGGTCTCAGCTGGGGGATTATATATAGATTTTAATACAGACACGTGTTATTGATCAATCTACAACAGGACACATATAATATAAGAAAATTGGCTGGGTGATGGGAAGACAAAAGAGAAGGATTCCTTCCATCCCTCCCCTTTCTCCCCCAAGCAAGTTAAGAGTTATCTCCAGAGCACTGAGTACGGTATGACTAAAAATATTTCATCAAAAACTCAATTTTAGGTAAACTCTCCATTGTCTTCATTAGGGTTCATTACCAATCTTTTAATCGTTGGGATCCCAGAGCACCATAGGCAACAAGAACAATATCGTTTGACTTGCAGAAGTCCAACAGTTTGCTCTGATTGAGATAAGGATGACATTCCACCTGTAGAAGGCCAACATAGAAGAGTTTCAGATTATATGAAATGGTAATGTAAATATGACAGAGAGATGTTAGAAGTTAAAAAAATCTAAAGAAAAAAACTGTGTAACATTAAATTTAAACTGGAAGTATCAACATCAAATAATGATTTTTTTTAAAAAAATACATTTTATATCTCTGTCCCTGAAAAGGTAAAAAATAATGACATTCCTGAGAACAAGTAACTCTAGGGACCAGATCTCAATTACTAAACACACTACCAAGAGACACGCCTAATTCCAGATCTGAGACAGAAAAACACCTGTTTGAGTCTTGGA
This sequence comes from Tursiops truncatus, assembly GCF_011762595.2. Lineage (NCBI taxonomy): Eukaryota > Metazoa > Chordata > Mammalia > Artiodactyla > Delphinidae > Tursiops > Tursiops truncatus. Next base: position 150,683,253 of record NC_047035.1, read on the forward strand.
CATCAAATTTTGCAAAGAATTTGCTCCAAGACTCATGAAGAAATGTCTGAAGCACTAAAAGAACCAGTTTGATGGGGATCCCACTGGAGACATTTGGGTAGATTTGAGCATCAAAAGGAATAATGAATAAAAGCAAATGTAACACTGAGAGTAAATAAAAATCCCTGAGTCCCAAGTGATGAAAGAGAGAAAGAACAAAAATATTTGCCTCCACTGATGGTGATTATTACAATAAATCCTTTCTCAGAAACTGAGAATTAAGGGGAAGGAGTTAAGTTTTTACCCTGTCTTATAGGAATAAGGTATTTTATGCTGACTTAGTGACAGAATTTTGTTTTTGCAATAAAATGTCAGGTAAGAAGATCAAAAAGAGTATTTAAGTTGAAAATATTGAAAAACATCCCAATGAAATAACTAATTCCGGTGAAAGTCATTGATGGATTCTCAACCATTATGTGAAAATTTGGGGAGAATCTAACTTCCCCAGATGACTAGGTAATTTCAACAGGGAAAATACACATTTCCAAACAAAAAATCTAGCTACCACTAGCTTTACCAGCAGAACAAAAGTGCCATCATTCACAGTGGGACAAGCTGTCATCACGTGCTTCCTACTGGGGTGCATTTGAAGGGCACAGCATGCAAAGGACGTGTTCTTGTCAAAATGTTTAACCTTAAGGTAGTAAGGAGTTCAGATCTATCTACTCATTTACAGGAATTGAGAATAGAGAAACAAATTAACTAACATCACAAGATGATAGTCTGATAAATCTATTATATTTGTCAAAAACCTGTCTGGATATCATGGTTAAAAAAATGATTGAGTGACCACCATGCTAGGTTAAAAGAGCTTGAGAAACATGTCTCAAAGTGATATGTGAATTACAATGAGATTCAAGTCAACAAAATATTACATACATAAATATATATACATATATATACATACATCTGGCAGTGTGGCAAAATGTGAAAAATTTTGCATACAAGAGGGAAAATGGATGTTCTCTATCATACCCTTAACTTTGCTAATATCTGAAAATTTTCACAATGAAAACTTGGAGGCAAAATTAGTGCTAAAATCACATTAATTTTTAAACTTTTATAATTGAAAATGTTGATGCTGTATATAGATATATATAAATCTTGAATTTTACAAGCTACTTTTTCTGTAGAAGACTCTTACTCCTTGACTTCAGGTTGTACTTGTGGACATTACATTATATGAAATACAACAGTCACAGAAAAACGAATATTAATATCTAAACTGGTCAAACTCATAGAATTAAAGAGTAGAGTGATGGTTGTCAGGGTCTGGGAGCAAGGAGAAATCGGAAGTTTCTAAACATGGGTGTGAAGTCTATTACTCAAGATGACTAAATTCTAGAGATATGCTGTACAGCGTTGTCCCTGCAGTTAACAATATTGCATTACATTGTATCGTAATACTTAAAATTTAAGAGGATAAATCTCTTATTAAGTTTTCTCACCACAGAAAAGTAAAAATACAACAAAAAATATATGAGCAAAGGATCAAACAGAGAAAAAATGTGTTTAAACATTTAATTTTAAGGTAGAAATCAATGGGAGAACCATACCAAGACCAAGTAAATCACAAGATCTGCTCTAATTCCTGAGTGACTATTTCATCTACTGTTAGTATCACCATAAGACATTAACTTCACGCTCTAACCTGGATGAATTTCATAGTCTCCAGCAAATTTTTCTGTACTATGCCTCCCGTTGAAGATCTCTAAAAGCTGAGACACTAAGACTAAGGACTCAGGCATCTGAACCCCACACAAACTCTTAAAACCTCAATGAGATCTCATTTTCGCTCTTTATTTGCTTTTCATTCCATGTATTCATGGCCTTCCTACCTGTACACAGTTCCCTCCAAGGCACTTTCACCATCCAATTTCTGGTCATCCTTTACAGCTCAGGGAAATGCCACCTTCCTCTAAGGTCTGGGTAACTATTATAACCCTCCTTTATCTCCTTTACCTTCCCTAAATTCCTACCCACAATTTAGCAGGAAGCCCTCCCCATCTTTTCCACCAAGACTTTATCACACAGAGATACCATTCTGGGTTCTATTCACACCCTTCCAGACAGAGGCTCTGCTCTCTAGAATCTTCTGTCCCACAAAGGTAGGATGAATAGGAGGGGAAGACAAATAGACATCTGGCTCTACTACAGGAAGGAGGTTATGAAGAGCAGAAAGGAGAGAAGACGGAGGCTGCTCACCTGGTTGCAGACGGGCTTGTACTTGAGCCCCGGCTTGTTCAGGATCTTCTCCAGCTGTTTGCGGTTAAAGTTGGACACCCCGATGGACTTGGCTAGTCCTGCGTCCTTACACTTCTCCAGGGCCTGGGGGTGGGGGGTAAGGGGTGGTGAACATGATTTGCAATGGGCTATAGAGCAAGAATAAATGCTGAAAAAATGCTAACAGGGTCACCTGTCAAGAATTAGCATGGATTATCAAGAAGAAAAGAGGGGAAGAAGGTTGTGACACAAGAATAAGAATTACGGGACTTCCCTGGTGACACAGTGGTTAAGAATCCGCCTGCCAATGCAGAGTACACGGGTTTAAGCCCTGGTCCGGGAAGATCCCACATGCTGCGGAGCAACTAAGCCCGTGCGCCACAACTACTGAGCCTGCGCTCTACTGTGAGAGGCACAGAGCCTGCGAGCCACAACTACTGAAGCCCACATGTCTACAGCCCATGCTCCACAACAAGAGAAGCCACCGCAATGAGAAGCCTGCACACCACAGTGAAGACCAAACGCAGCCATAAATAAATAAATAAATTTATAAAAATAAAATAAAATAAGAATTACTGTCTCTTCCTTCGAAAATCCCAGAAGAAGATATATCACACTGAAGGAAAGAGATGCTTATCTTCACTGTCCCAAATTCTTCTCTGTTCCTCTCTGTGAACCTTTCAGCAATGATTTCGTCCACACCACCCCAGCATAACAGCCCTTTAAAGTTCATGAACTGCTGAATCTGATGGTCCACAACCCATTCTCACAGGTGGAAGAAATGAAGGAGGTTCCCCCTCTCCTGGCTTCCTCCCCTGGGCTCTCTCCTCCACAGACTCACCTCCCAAGTGCGACAGAGATCCACTGTGTCAAATATCATTTTTCCATTTTCATCTTTGGGAAAAAGTTCCTCCCCTGGCTGGAATAGAATAGAAGCAGTCATTTTAAATATGTCACTAAATAATTTCCCCACACTTAACCAGGCTGCCAGGCACATCTAGGACCAGGACACTAAACATCCATGAGGTAGGTGTAGCAACATTCTAGATCTCTTACACTTACTATATGTTTTAATAAATAGAATTTTCCTAGGTCCCAAAGGGGACTCAGAGTGACTTATGTAAAGAATGGCAATAAGTTACATGGCTTTATTTCCAGAAAAAAAATGCAATCTTGACTTAAGCCTGACAATCCGATTTCCTTTTCCCTCTGAACATCTGATAGCCCTAGGGCAGGCACATGAATCAGCAAGGCTATTTTTAGGTTAATATGGAATGTGGAAGATCCAGACCTGCTCTCAAATGTTAATGACCATGAGCCTTGAACTGATCAAGGTTAATTTGCCACCGAAGGAAAATGTTGAGGTAAAAATAAAGCAAACCAAGAGTACTACAAAGTTAAGGGATAGAAAAAAAGGAGACATTTCTGAAGAGTACTGCAAATCCTTAAATCTATCCATGGCTGGGACTTCCCATCTACATAGTCCAATAAACTCTTTTGCATAGGGTAGTTTGAGTAGATTTCTGTAACTTCAGATCAAGAGTTCTACATAATGCAGTTCTTAATGGCTAAGTGCAGTCTGCAAAACTCATTGTGAAGACAGCCAATGGTGTAGGCAAGGTCTCCCAAGTCCCTATAAAGGCTGCTAGGTTTAGACCCACCCAGAGAGAGCACCACCAACTCCGGTCAATTTGAAAGGGTGAAAGAGGAGATAAACTTATCATGTTCAAGTGTAAGGTAGCTTCATTGCTCACCACTGCTGCACCAAACTGTGTGTTCATGAAATCCCCAAGAGGCCCGGGACCCTGTGTTGAACGTGTCTATTTTTATTTCCTCAAGTTTTTGGGGCAGAGGATGTGAGATTGTTGAACTCTTTTCTCTTGGAGGCATGGAAAGAAAATTAAGGATTCAAAGAAACCCAATAAAAAGATAATCAGAAATTATGATTTTGGGAATTCTACTCTAGTGTAATCATCCCTACATCTTACTAAGAAAAATCTGAATTCAACCATCCATGCAAGTTGATAGATATTCTCACACAAGAAATAAAATAGACGTGATCATACAAATCGCAAACCTTCAGAGCCGCTGGAAAATGAATAATATAGAGATCAACATAATCCAGTTGAAGATTTTTCAGTGACTTTTCCAAGGCTGGTTGAACGAACTCTGGTCGAAGGAAAGTGGACCAAAGCTGCAGAGGTTAAAGAATGGGAGCTATGTTAAATTAATGCCTTAGGTAATTTTGTTTTTCTTCTTTCACCTAAAAATTAGACATTTTTCCTGATTAGAAACAGATGACCACAGAGGAAAACCACTCTGTTTCTTTTTCAGTTCCATTTTTGATCTAACCAACCCAAGTAAATTTTATTATTTGATTGATTTTATCATCAGTACATCATTCACAATAAAAAGAAATGATCCAAGAAATAAATGTATTATCAAATAATTACCATACTCATTATCTGAATTATGTTTGATAGAGTTTAAAAGCAGTTTACAGACTTAATCTAATTCTATCAAAGAATCAATCCTCTCAGGAATTAGTATCTGTTTGTTTACATAACTGTAGGAAAAGTGCTTTGAACATATTAATATGAGCAGAACATAATTCAAGACACTTTTGCTAGAGCTTGTGTAATATACAAACTGCCTCTCCTATTGCTCTCTCTCACTGATGGACGTAAGAACTGAGATTTAGAACTTGAAGAAATTTTAGAAAGTGCCCTAGATGATAAGGAAAGCTATAATCTGATCAATCAGTTCTGGCTGATTCATTAGCCCATATGAAATAACACAGCTCTGGTCTAGGCTCAGAGAAGTAAAGTGACTTTACTTTAAAATTAAAATTTGAACACAGCAATGATGAGAATGCCATCATCACTCTCATTTTCTTTTTGGATACCAGATTTAATATACAAATATGTGTGAAAAAAGTTATACCGATAAGCACAGTTCACCAGACAACTACTGGTCCTATTATATAATTGTCACCTGTGCACAATCACGTTGCACACATGTGCACACTCACACAACACACACAGCACCTTTGAAGTGTAGAATATGTCTTCTCTCTTCACAGTGCCATCTGCAATCTTGCTGCGAATGGCCTGTCCAACCTGCTCTTCATTTTGGTACAAATGAGCACAGTCAATATGGCGGAACCCAACATCAATAGCAAATTTGGTGACTTCCAGGGCTTCACTCTTAGGAACCTACATAAGCAACAAAGGTAGTAGTTGGATAGCCACAGAATTAAGAGATTGCTAAGACACAAGCTTTGATCTTCCCAAGAATCAACTTTTCTTCATGCCTTTGGTTAGTTCTGCATGTGTGGTGATGAACGCATAACAGTTTCTCTCAATGTTCCTGGTAAGTAATTAAAGTTGGACATCCAGGAAGTCCTTCAATCCCAGGCAATCACTGGTTCATCACTGACATTAGAGGTCCCCAAGACCACCTCCAGTTTCAGTGATTTTCTGGAGGAACTCATAAGACTGAGCATAAAGTTGTAGTCATGGATATGATTTATACAGTGAGATATTTTAAGCAAAGTCAACAAAGGTATAATGTTCATGGTACAAAGCATCAAGAAACAAGATGAATGCTTCTGAGAGTCCTCTGTCTACCAGTGTAGCCACACAGAACACACCAGATAAAAACCGTATCTATTCAAGTTGTACAAAGTGATGTTTTCATATAAGTATCTATTGTGAAATGATTTACCAAAATCAAGCTAGTTAACAGATCCATCACCTCACATAGCTAACTTTTGGTTGTGGTGAGAATACTTAAGATCTACTCTCTTAGCAAATCTCAAGAATATAACCCATTATTATTAACTATAGTCACCATGTTGTACATTAGGTCTCAAGAACTTATTCATCTTATAACTGAAGGTTTGTACCCTTTGACCAATATCTTTATATTTTTCCCAGCCACGGCCCCAGCTTCTGGTCACCATGCCTCTATGCTTCTATGAGTTTGATTTTTATGCTTCTATGAGTTTGATTTTTTAAGATTCTACCCATAAAGAGATCATGCAGTATTTGTCTTTCTATGTCTGGCTTATCTCACTTAGCTTAACGTTCTCTGGGTTCATCCATGTTGTTGCAAATGGCAGGATAACTTCTTTTATAAGGCTGAATAATATTCCATTTCTTTTTATGTGATTCAGAATCTTTTCTTTTTCAAGGAGGTAGAGACTTGGTTTAACTGCCCTTTGTTGGGTCTAGTCCTGGTTTTCCTTAAATGTACGGGCATTCGGAGATCTACCCAGGAATTAACCAGTGAGCTTCAGGAATAGCCTGGACCCTTCCCTCCCCTCATCCTACTTTATGCTGCAAATTAAACATGCCCTGGGGCTTCCCTCATGGCGCAGTTGTTAAGAATCTGCCCGCCAACGCAGGGGACACGGGTTGGAGCCCTGATCCGGGCAGTTCCCACATGCCACGGAGCAACTAAGCCTATGTACCACAACTACTGAGCCTGCACTTTAGAGCCCGTGGGCCACAACTACTGAAGCCCACATGCCACAACTACTGAAGCCGGCATGCCACAACTACTGCGGCCGGCACGCCTAGAGCCCGTGCTCTGCAACAAGAGAAGCCACCACTCGCCACAACTAGAGAAAGCCCACGCGAAGCAAAGAAGACCCAACGCAGCCAAAAATTAATTAATTAAATAAAAATAAATAAATAAGTAAACATGTCCTGTCTTCAATCTCCAAAGTGTCTCTGAATATTTCCTTCTGTTCTATAGATGAAAAAGGTGAGACTCAAAGTTTAAGGACCAGTTCTTTGTCATACAACTATGTACTCCAAAGACAAGATGGACAGCAAACTTTCTGGCTTCCAGTCTAGCAAATTGTCCATTTCGCCCCTCTTACACCCAAGCACTGAAGATTATAGTTTAATAAAAAATATATTACAAAAAATCAAGAATTGAAACCTTGCCCTATAAGACTGTAGCTTATCCCCTCAAGTGATATTATATATTCCATTAGAATAACTTTCCAAGCAGAAACAGAAAAACAAGACAAAACACAGGCGGAGCATTTCTCGTCTGGCACCTAGCAGGCACAACACAGTAGAAAAGCAATTCTCTCCCATTATTTATCATTCACCTCATCTTCAGGACCTTTTACCTCAAATACTTCTTTTCAGAAAGAGGAAAGAGTTCTTGAATGAACGAAACATACAGAGAAACCACACAATTGCAATCACCCTCAAAGCAAAGCAGCTGACAGTCAGTATTCTTGATGGCTGAGTTTCACCTCTTCTGCCAAGCTGGGAAAGAGACAGACACTGGAGGGAAACCCAGAGTCATCGGTAGGTGACCACAGCTTCAAACCCTGATGCCGAGGGAAGACTGAATGCTTCCTCCCCTTTCATAGGGGTTGGTTCTAGCCTGGTTAGTAGAACCAAGTGACCCTCCCAGAGTCGCACAGGAACTCAATAACTTGACAATCTAAGTCCACTTCCACTCACGTTACAACCATTTTCTTTTCTAACCTTAACCCCAACCCACAAATGTTACCTCCTCAGGGGCATAGGTTCCAAATCCCAGAATGGGAACGAAGTGGCCATCATTAAGTTCCAGACACTGGCATTTGGGGTCCATTGCCTGTTGCTCCTCTGACTAAGCAGACTCTGATTTTTTCTTCTGCCCTCACAGGCTGTGAATAACAGGAAGGTAACACCCCAACTGCACTGACCAATGTTAGCAGAAATATTGCAGGAGGAGCATGATTAAATCAGTAGCCATGGAGCAAGGAATATTTGAAGGCAATTAACTTGTTTGGATTTTTTATCAGAATAATATTAAGTATTGTATAATGATTAATAAATCACTAATTGCTTGGAAATATTTTACCTCATATTTTTAATAAGTAAATTTACAATTCTGGATCCACTTACATTACTGTAAATTATTGCATGGGATTTGCTGAACAATTATTGACCATATGTTAAGACTAGAAACCTCCACATACCAATCTTTTTGGTTTTTCTAATTATGAAGCCCAATCTCGACCAAACGTCAGTTGAAACAATTAACTATATTACAGCACACACACACATACACACACACACACACACACAATCACACAACTTAAAGGAGTGACTAATAAGCATTTTTCAAAATGTCAGCACTTAATAAAGAATGAAAACATCAAATGAAAATAAATTTGCCTTTTGACATTTCCCACCAGCAAAATTATTTTGCTTACAGATGGGGGTGAAATCCTGAAAATGATACCAAAATCAGACATTCTAGCAAAGTGTTTATGGGAGGTTAATTATTAATAGTTTTTACAGTGTGCTGTATGCAAGCAGAATCTTTGTTCATACATTTTACCTAGTTAGAGAACTTCTGAAAATTGTCATGATGTAAATGATACTTTATATAATTTATTATCTTGCTCAACATTATCCATAAAAGAAAAATCTGTGAACAAGTTAAATTATAATAAAATTGGGAGGAGTTAGGGAAATCGTGAAACATTGATACAAGGGAATGTTGTGAAGCCAATTAAAATTTAACATGTAGATTAATGTCAGCTAAATGGTGAAGTAAGAAGTGCTGAATTCTCTCATGGAAACATAAGGAAAAAAACAGAATCTTGCTATAAAACCTCATAGACGTTCTGGAAAACAGTCAAACAAAACCCTAGAGCAACATAGTGAACACCCAATTAGGAAAAATCCAGAACAGAGTGGTAGGACATTTCATGGTGTTTTTACTCACCTGTACCCTCCTCCTGCCTGGTGCGTTGCAGTCTTGATCTGTAAAGAACAGCAGCTCAGCTCCCAGTCACATCCCTCAGACCAGAATGATAACAGAAAAGCTTGTTTGCAATGTCACAACCTATTTGGGGGCTGTCTAAAGACTGGTGTCTGTTTCACCTAACCCTAAGCTTAAACTGAAGGGCAGCTGGAATGGCTCATTACAGCTGCAGGGGGATTATATATGCAATGCCAGGGAAAAGGGATTAAGGGAGGAGACATAGCATAGACCACATAAAACCCTGAGTAGAACTGGGGTGTGGATTTGGGGGACAGTAAGGCATTCATGTATTCAGGAGAATCAAAAAGCCACACAGATACCAGGCAAGATGCAGAGTCAGAAAAGAACTGAGTAGCCCTTTAGCTTTCCTGTTGGGCTGATCCCAAGACTAGGAGCATGCCAAGCTAATTAGTGAAGGACAGTCATGGCATGGGACAAATCTGCAACGAGTGGATATTTGCTTGTTGTTTCAGGTGCCCAATTGTAAACACACACACAGAGACACACACACAGAGACACATACACACACACACACACACACACACACACACACACACACACACGGCATACGAGAGAGAAAGGAAGGAAGGAAGGAAGGAAAGAAAGAAAAAGAAAAAGAAAGAAAGATAGAAAGGGGGAAACATGGTCCATGAAAGGAAGAAAATAAATTGGCAGAAACTGCACCTGAACAATCACAGGTATTAAACTTAGCACACAATGAGTTTTAAAACCACTGCTTGGGGAGGAGATCCAGATGGCTGAGCAAGAGGATGCTGAACTCACCTCCCCCATGAGCACATCAATATTACATCTACATATGGAGCGATTATCACTGAAAACACACTGGGGACCAGCAGGAAGGTTCTTACACAGCCAAGGCTGTAAAGAAACATCCACATAGAGTTGGGTGCGAAGGGAAGAGAAGCAATCAGATCAGGACTTGTGCCCTGAGGAGAGACACAGAAGAGGAGGGAGATTACAGGGATTCGGTCTCGGAGAGCCTCCCTGGAGAGTGAGCCATTGAAACCACATACTGGGCACCACAGCCCTGGGGCCCACCACCAGGAAGTGGAGTCCCTGTAGCTGGTGTGAAAACCAGTGGGACTAACAGGAGGGCTGTAAGAAACCTAGACTCTCCTCTTGAAAAAGACGCACACACTTGCTTGCTCCTGGGAACTAAGCAGAGGAAGCAGATTGAAACAGCCCAGGACTCTACCAGTTTACTGTGACAGCCCCAGGGTGCACCCTGGCCCAGGCCAATGCCCACGCCAATGCCCACTTCAGCACCTCTGGCTCCAGGTCAGCTCCTACTAAGGCAAGGGCTGCCAGTGCTGGGGACAGTGTGCAGTTGTGGAGGACAGAGCTGGCTCAGGCCAGCATGACATCTGAACAGGGCAAGGGTGGCCATTACTGCCATTGGTAAAGGTGGCAGATCAGAAGTGTTCTGGAGCTCTGACGGGTGTTCCAGGATTGCACCAGCATGCACGGCAGCCTACACCAGGTGCCTGCTCCAACCTGTCTTCCTCCAGCACTGCTCCCCTCTTAGGCAAAGGTACCAGTGCTGGTGGGGGGGGCAGGGAGAGGGTGCACACTTAAAGGGAATGTAACCAGTTTGGGCCCAGCCCTCAGGGCTTCTGCTCCAGCACCTTGGGACCTAGCCTGGCCCAATACGATGGTGCCAGCCACTGAGCATAGGAAAAACCCCGGCTCAGACTTGTCTCTGGCTTTAGCCTCCCCCTTCCCACCTCCCACCCAGGTGATAGCTGCCAGCACAACCTGGGGAAAGGCGTGACCCGTGCTCACTTCAGCTCCTCCCACCAAAGCCTCGAGGGTTGGGACTTCTCTGGTGGCTCAGTGGTTAAGAATCCTCCTGCCAATGCAGGGGACACGGGTTCGAGCCCTGGTCCAGGAAGATCCCACACGCCATGGAGCAACTAAGCCCGTGCACCACAACTACTGAGCCTGTGCTCTAGAGCCCACAAGCCATAACTACTGAACCTACATGCCACAACTACTGAAGCCCATGCACCTAGAACCCCTGCTCCACAGCAAGAAAAGCCACCACAATGAGAAGCACGTGCATGCAAGGAAAAGTAGCTCCCTCTCACCGCAACTAGAGAAAGCCCACGTGCAGCAAAGAAGACCCAATGCAGCCAAAAATAAATAAATTAATTTATTTATTTATTTTGAAAAAAAAGCCTCTAGGGTTTCTTCCACACAAGCACACCCTTTCAAGACAGGGATAGGTAACTGTTTCACCTAATTTCATAGAGATGGAGAAAGTTAAGCAAAATGAGACGACAAAGGAATTTGTTTCAAATGAAAGAATAAGAAAAAAACACCTGAAAAAAATAGCTAATGAAACAGATAAATAACTTACCAAAATAATTTACCACAGTTCAAAGCATTAGTAATAAGAATGCTAACTGAACTAGGGAAAAGAGTAGATTAGCACAGTGAGAATGTTAACAAGTAACTAGAAAATATTTTAAAAAATAACCAGTCAGAACTGAAGAATACAATAACTAAGATGAAAAACACACTAGAAGGAATTAATAGCAGATTATGTGATATGGAAGAATTCATAAGTGATCTGGAAGATAGAATTATGGAAATTGTGCAATAAAAACAGCAAAAAGAAAAACAAATTTTAAAAAACAGATCAGTTTAAAGGACCTTTGGGACAACATCAGGTATACTAATATTCACATTGTAGGGGTCCCAAAAGTAGGAGAGAGAAAGTGGCAGAAAGTGTATTTGATGAAATTATGGCAAAAAATTTCCTGAACCTGAAAACGGGAAAAGCTACCCAGGTGCAGGAAGCACAGAGAGTCCCAAACAAGATAAAACCAATGAGGTCCACACCAAGACATATCATAATTAAAACGGCAAAACTTAAAGAGAGAATTCTAAAGACAGAAAGAGAAAAACGAGTCACATACAAGGAAAACCCTATCGGGCAATCAACTGATTTTTCTGTAGAAACTATGTAGGCAGAAGGGTATGGCATGATGTATTTAAAGTGCTGAAAGGGAAAACCCTACAACCTAGAATAATGGGGAATATACCCAATATTTTATAATAACTTTATATGGAGTATAATCTATAAAAATAACAAATCACTCTGTTGTACATCTGAAATAATATAATATAATAAGTCAACTATATTTCAATGAAAAAGATAAGGATGTTTGTTTCTCCTGATCATTAAAGTTATACAGGCAAATTACAGAAGTTTGGGGGAAAAAAAGGAAAGGATAGAGAATAAAGATGACCTGTAACTAGCCCATTACATTTAACGTTTGGTACATTTTCCTTCACGATTTTCCTTTACAAATGTGTGAGTTTCTATTTTATTTAAACATCAAAATAATCTTCAACATACAAATTGTATACTTTCCTTTGACCTAACAGAAGTATTTTCTGAAGCTATCAAATATTATTTTAAAAATCCAGTATTATACTTTGCTTGTTTTAAGTAGTGTATCATAATCATTATTTTAATTTCTTCATCATTTGTCTATTCTTTAGCATTTTGATTAGTTCTTGCATATTTTGCCATTCTTTCATTGATTCATTCAGCAAAATTTTATTGAAAATTTTTATGTGCCAGACATTGTTTTATCAATAAATAATGTAGACAGAAATAAATTATTGTTAAATGCCTTGAGTTTATAGTCTAGTGGAGGATGAAGGCTACTAATGAAATCAGGAGTCAGCTGTTAGAAATGGGTAAGTGCCCCTTGGGAGATAACGTTGCACAGTTTTTCGCATTTCTGTACACCCAGTAAGCAGAGGCACTGACTACCCTTCATCCCACATTAATTTTTTCAAGACATTTGTACAGTGAACAGTCTTGCAATATAGAGATCGTGGCTCCATCCAGAGAAATGGAAGGTGTGTTTACTGTCCAGTAATATAAAGAAAATATCTCCCTCCAGAGAAAGGGCAGGGATGCTGAGTGCCCACTATACTTGATCCAGGGGCCCTAGACTCAAGCCTTTTCTCCTATAACTCAACTCACTGCATGTTCAGGTATCACCTGGCCCCTTCACTTCAACCTTTAGAAATAGGGGCTCAAGGAACTAGCACAACAAACTTTGTCGTAGTGAACATTTCCGCAATATATACGTACACCAAATCATCACATCGTAAACCTTAAGACTATACAATGTTATATGTCAATTATGTCTCAGCAAAGCTGGAAAATGATGCTCTTATTTTGGTTACAGCAATTGTTGTGAGTAATAAACAGTCTTCCCTCTACCAGCGTCGTGAAACCAGGGCAAGCTGATTTGTTAGCTCACAAATTAGGTTGATATCTTATATTCTTCATGACTCTTGAAAGAATGCAATATGAATGAGCCAAAGATTAGAACAGGGCAAAGGTTAGAAAATAGCTCACTACATCAAGGATGTTAACCTCCTTATAAAGAGGGAATTGGTATTGCTATTAAATTGCTATCAACAACACTGTAATTGCTGTTGAGTGTGTCTGGATATTAAAATTCCACAACATTCTGACCAGACACCTGCCATTTGAATGAGTGTCTTCAGTGGTGCAGAAGGCAGGGGAGCTGAATACTCAGAGGGTTGACCAAGGAAGAAAAATCATCAGCTGAAATCCAAGTAACATCCACACTCAGAGAGCACACAAGGGAAGGTCAGGCTGTGGAATACCAACTAGTGTATTCTTGGGCCCACAACCATTTGTGATCTCTATAATTGAGCTCATGGGGCAAATTCTGACTGTCCTCAATGTGAGGTAGTCACTGAGGCCACCCAATTTTGGATAACTTCCTCACCAGACATGGAATGATCCTTAGAACACCTAACCTGGTGTCTCTCAATGGCGTTATTAAATGTTGGTGCAGGTGACCCGTTGGGAGAAGAATGGAACTACACCTAGCATGGCAGGATATGTGTGAAATACCAAACATATCTTGCTCACCTGCAGTGTGAATCCAGGTGTGCTACTGGAGCAGGTGGGCTTACCTTAACCATGGGGTGCCCTTGGGAAAAGTTGGAAAATCAGTTCTAGCAGTCTCCCTTCTTGCAATTAATTACCCATTTTCCATAAAGTACAAATGTAATGCAAGAAGATTTCTGCCAATGTTCCCCTTCCCCCCCAAAAAATTATCCACCTTACCCACCCTATTGTCAGATTAAGGGTGGAAGCAGGAAGTAGGAAAGGAGGGATAAATGTGCAAACATCTATATAAGACAGTGTCTCTTGAGGTTTATAAAAATGACAAAAATAATCACCTTCAATGTGGCCTTGGACAAATCAATAACCTCTGTGGTTTCTTTATCTGTAAAATGACTCAATAGTTGAGCTTACTTCATAGGATGTTTGATTCATTGAGAGTGCTTCCTGGTAAATAGTAATCACTCAAAATGTTGGGTAGTATAATTGATGCTGTTGCTCCTATCAATGCTACATTTCCCCTCGAGTATGTCAGCAATTAAAATTATTTTTATTTCTATTTTTTTCTCTACTTCACAGAACTAAGCCATGATCATTTTTCCATGCTTTGGGTTATTATTTGGTTGTTATTTTAATTAATTTCTGAAAAGATAGGAAATGAAAATTTCTTTTTCTCCTTATTTTCTGTAGAACATACAGTTTCTGTGGCAAATAAATTCTGGGGTACATAAAAATGGCATCTCTTTTTTATTATGTTGCATACATGTGACAGTAAATCTGGTGTTTGCTAGACAGTGAGTAAAGAAAGAGCTGTCTCACTTGGATCCCACTAGCATTGTTGTGTACATTAGACCGTATCCATGGGGTCAGGATTTTTCCCCATGAGGGAGAACAAAAGATGTTTTAATGATGAGGAACACAGACTTGATTGGAAGCAACTTCAAGAGTTTGTGACCAAATAATAGGATAAAGGACATTGAATTTCTGTATTTTTGAGCAATAGTCCTTGATATCTATCTGTTTCTGTTGTGAATGCCAGAATATTGTGTCATGTGAAACCTTTCAGACAACATCTGAAAGAAAATCTCTGTGGTCTGGAAAATAAGAAAAGAGTCTTCTGATGTAGCGTCTTTTCTCCCAGCACAGTTCCAAGCAAGTTCACCCACACACTCGTATAGGCAATTATGTTAAGACTTTTTCATTTCTTTCTCTCCCTCTTTTTTTTTTTTAATAAGGGGTTTTTGTTTTGTTTTGTTTTTTGGTTGCGTTGGGTCTTCGTTGGGGCGAGTGCGGGCTACTCTTGGTTGCGGTGTGTGGGCTTCTCACTGTAGTGGCTTCTTTTGTTGCGGAGCATGAACTCTAGGCACGCGGGCTCAGTAGTTGTGGAGCATGGGCTTAGTTGCTCCATGGCATGTGGGATCTTCCCAGACCAGGGCTCAAACCTGTGTCCCCTGCATTGGCAGGCAGATTCTTAACCACTGTGCCACCAGGGAAATCCTCCCTTCTTTCTCTTTTATATCAACATTTAGACGTTGAGACCTCAAAGCAGTAACCATCTCTTTTCTCTCTGGAGCTGGATTGATCATCATGCAGAGCAGCCAGACCTAAATGGACCAAAGGACCTGGGACAATAAGTGTCTTTGTGGATCCAGTCCCTGATGATCAGGGGGACCCCCGAGACTTGGTTCTGTATCTAAAATACAGTATGTTTTTCAGCTTCCATTTTCCAAAAAAGATCACTTCCAAGAAAAACAAAGAACTGTGTTTTCTTCTTACTCATCTGAATTTGTGGCCAGAAATCATGAACACGATTATGCAAGACTTTTCTAGTTATCAGATCAAGAACAATAGATGTACTTGCTCCAGGACATGAAGAAATTGTTCTCATTGAGGACAGATTGGATGAACACCTAGCAGATGTTGAAATGCATGTTACCTAAGAAGAATTCTTTGAATGCTTTTTTGAGAATCTGAGCATTTTCTTATACAAGAGTATCAACTCCTTCTATAATAAAGATGTTTATTGATGTAACACTTTGTTCCTGTTGTGATCTGATGCTTTCACTTATTCTGTGACTGTGATTGGCCTTCAAGTTCCCTCAAACTCTGAGATTCTGTAAGTGCAAAAATACAAAGATGAAGAAGAATAGGTAGTGCCTCTGAAATATAGAGGGGAGGGAACAGAAGAAGGAACTGGGGGAAGTGACCAAAACACCTTGGCCACCTTCAGATGGAACTAAGGGTCACCCTGTCCACACATTTACTTTGGTTTTGGATGCACTGTATAGAAAATTGGAGTCAAAGAAAAAAACAGAAGAGTAACAGAGATCACTTCTGAAGGGTGTGGAGAGAATACACCAAACTGCTCGATGTGATGTTTGTGAAACAATGTATTTCCATTCCTATGTGTAGGCTGTTCACATACAGATTGTGAAAAATTCAACCATGTCCAAGTCAACCAGTTGGAAGACACTAGGACTACTTCAAGGTGTAGGTCCAAATGCTCTTAGAAAACTCTTTGAATTCAGTAGGGAAGAGAAACGGTGGTAGTCAAGACAAACTCTGAAGGAAAAGGATATAAAAACCTTAAATTTTGCATCAGTAGGAAGGGATAATCAAAAGATTAATTATGGAAATATTAAGCATGAAAGAGTAAAGGTCACCAAGTAATGTCTGGGATAGTTGAGAAAAGGTGATTTGAGATAAAGTTTTATGGTATTTCCAAGAAGTTCCATTCTATTCAACTTTATCAGACACATGATTTGCAAAGATCTTTTTTCCCATTCTGTGGATTGACTTTTCACTCTTTTGGTAGTTTACCTTGACGCAAAAAAACATTTTGAATTTTGATGAATACTAATTTATGTATTTTTTCTTTTGTTGCCTGTACTTCTGGTGACATATCCAAATCCAATGTCATCAAGCTTTCCCTCTAGTTTTTCTTCTAAGCGTTTCATACATGTACCTTGTATGTTTAGGTCTTTGATGCATTGAGATTTGTGTGTGTGTGTGCCTGTGTGTGTGCGTGTGCATGTATGTGTGTGCGTGTACGTGTGTGTGTGTAAGGCAGAGGTCTAACTTCCTTCTTCTGCACGTTGATATGTAGTTTCCTCAGCATTGTTTGTTGAAAGGACTGCACTTTTCCCGTAAATGATCTTGGCAACCTTGTCAAACAACATTAGCTATATTTGAGTTTATTTTTGTATTCTGTTCTATTTCACTGGTCTTTATATCTGTCTTTACGCCATTACCCACACTATTTTGATGATAGTGGCTTTGTAGTAAGTTATGAAATCTGGAATTGTGAGAAACCCAAATCTGTTCTTTTTACTTTACTTTTTCTTTTCCAAGACTTGTTTCTTTCTTTTCAAGATTGCTTTGTCTATTCAGGGTCCCTCGAGATTCCGTATGAATTTTAGGGTGAGATTTTCTACTTCTGCAAAAAAATGATGTTGGGATATATATAAAGTTCAATGGAATGTGTAGATCACTTTGGTTCTTATTGTCATCCTAATATGGTCTTTCATTCACAAACATGGTTGTCTTTCCATATCTGTGTCTTTACTTTCTTCAAACAAATTTTTTAGTTATACATTTGTCAACTAAAAAATTATTCACAACCTAAAAGTTGAGAGTTATGTTTTATTCGGCAGAAATTTTTAGGACTTCAAGCCCGGGAGACAGCATCTCAAGTAACCCTGAGAGAACTGTTCCAAGGAAGCAGGGGGAAGCCAGGTTATATAGAAGTTTTGCAACAAAGGGCAGGTAGTCTGAATATCAAAGATAATTGTTAATTAACAAAAACCAGATTATCTCAAGTTAAGGAATTTAGCACTTTTCTATGTATGGGAAGATGCAAGAGTCTGGGCTCACTGAAATCACTCCTTTGCTATACACCTCAGCTTCTGGGACCAGTATCCTGTGTTTTCACATCCTGAGTTTCCTCAGGGCTCACCTTATGGAGTGGCTGCAGTCTGATGGCTGCTAGATGGCAGGTATTCTGTTTCCTCCCTGAGTTCCCTCAGGGCTCACCAGCTCACCATAGGCTGTGGCTACAATCACTGATGACTGTGACTTCCTTTGTTTACTGATATGGCAGGCAATATTCCATTTATCACATTTTTTTTGCCTTTTTGGTTATTTCTAAGTATTTTTTTCGTAATATTTTAAATGGAATTGCTTTTTAAATTTTCTTCTCAGACGGTTCACCGTTAAGGTATAGAAATGTAACTGATTTTTCTGTGTTGATATTGTATCCTACACCTTTGCTGAAATTATTAGTCTAACATTTTTTGTTTTATCTCTACGGATTTCTACACACACGATCATGTCATCTCAGAACAGAGGTAATTTTACTTATTTTGATGTAGAGTATTTCTTTTTTGTTTGTTTTCTTATTTTAGCTGGAACTGCCAATTCTATGTTGACTAAGAGTGGCAAAAGCAGGTAAATTTTCGTATTATTTATCTTAACAAGAAATGTTTTCCAGAATGAAGAAGGGGACAAGAGGAAGGGAGGGAGAGAAGAGGACATCTTGAGTTATAAACCAGCATTCTCTTGTGCCACAAGTAAATAATTGCTTTTCTTTCTCCTCACTCATTTGTAAAAGAGACGTGCCCCTGTAGAGAGAACAGCAAATATTTGCTCACAAAAGGTCCACCCTTTCGGACCCTCAGTTATCTAAATACATCTTTATAGGCGGTGCACCCCTTCCCCATGCCATTTTCGGGGTAATGTTTGCTACTTCTAGGACTGCCACTTATTATTTGCCTTTATCTCATCTGGTTTCCATGCCAAATGCAGACACACCTTACGATAAGCCTTAAAAACATAAGTGCACCGAGAGACCCTTGGTCTGTGGCCTCACCTCTGCCTCCTGTGAAGCTGGACACCAGCCATGGAAACACTGGAAGAGAGCTGTAAGAAACAGAATGATTTTTAAAACTAAAAGCCCTCATTTCGTGAGCTTCCTTCCACCCAGTGGTACCAAAAGAGAGAAACTGCGAGGCTCAGAACCTGTGCAGGCAAAGCAGGGGATGTATTCTTAGCAGTCCTATATTGCTATATCAAACAGCTTTGTTCACTGTGAGTCAACAACATTTTTGAAAGAGGGAGGCTGGAGTTAATGGTATAGAAACATTTTTGGATGATCACTCTTGGTGAACATGAATGCTCTAATGAGAATTAGTGTAGAAGAGAAACGTCCTCGGGGAATGTGTTCATAGGAGCCTCTCTAAGCAATTTTAACATTTTATGTAAACATTACCTGTTGGTCAGATACAGTCTTCTTGTGTACTCCATGCAAATGGGACAGAACACTGGATTATGTAAGTGTAAGTATGTCCACTGAATGTGTAACTAGAGATGTTAAACTTGCTCCTGGGGAAATGGAAAAATTCTGTAGCACTAACACGATTTGGGCCACTTTTACTAAACGTTGGGATTGGCAAAGGTGGGGCTGCAGGAAGTGTTGTAACTAGAATTCAGTTCAGCAAATATTTACAGAGTCTCTCCTACATGAAAAACACTGTTCCTGATTTTTTTTTTTTAAGTCATGCCTGTAAGAACAAGTTTAAGAGTTTTGAAATTTGCTTTTGCAGGACTATACCCTCAAATCTTGCCCTGGTTCTAAAATGACAACCTTCTTTGAAACAGGGACACAGGAGTAATTATTGCTGGATCTTGAAGCCCCTTGTCCAGAGGTAAACCTCTCAAATCATGACCTAGAAGACCAAGGATTACACATGGATTATGCCATGGAAAAATATCAGGGATTTGAGTACAGTTGACTCTGTTATCTGTTGGTTATAACACACTTGGCCAAGGGAGCCCAACAGATTGAAAATCTGGCTTTTCTAACGTGCAGACTTTGGGCTGGTCTAGGAGCCCGCCTTCTTAACCCAGATCTTCCTAAGAATCCACATCAGGGAACTTGTACTAGTTGCTGGGGGATCAGTCCCAAATAAAGACACTCCAACTTCAGACAATGGAACTGCCCCTTTGACACCAAAAATCTAGCTAATTTCAGCATCCTGAGTTTGCTCCACCCCCCAGACCTTATACAATCCATGAACTGTGGAAAGAGCAGAGGTGCCCAGAGTCCAAAAAGCGTAATCAGGAGACACACTCAAGTCTTGAGGAGACCTTGGTCTTTGCTCCACCCCAAGAGCACCTATCCAGACTAAGAGCAGAGCCTGCAGGGCAGCTGCTTGCACCTATGGCCGTCACTGTTCCTGGTTTTCAGGCCCAGGAAGGTTAGACCAATCGTGGAATGAGAGAAATAGTAATAGCAATAGCTATATTTATCGATATTTTTCATCAGTTTTATTGAGGTATACTTTACATATCATGAAATTCACCGTACATAAATGTACAGTCCAATGATTTTTAGTAAATTTATAGAGTTTTGCAATCACCACCACAATCCCATTTCAGAATGTATCCAACACCCCCAAAAGTTCCCCTGTGCCCGTTGGAAGCCAATTATTGCTCCCAAACCCCAGATCTAAGCAACCTCTAACCTCCTTTCTGTCTAAAGAGTGTTGCCTCTTCCACAAATTTCATATAAATGGAATCATACAATGTGTAATCTTTTATCTTCTTTTTTCATTTACCAAACTATTTTTGAGACTCATCCATGTCACTGCATGTACCAATATGTTCCTTTTCATTGTTGAAAAGTCTTAGTCCAAAGTTGGAATATTTGGAACTAAAAAGCATCAATGTGATCCCATATTCCTCCAAGAGTGGTTCCTAGATAACCCCTTTCAGAATCTCAGGGTTGCCTGTTAAAAATGCAGATTTGGGGGTTCTAGCCCAAACTTCCTACATCAGCATTATGCAGTGATGCATAATGCAGTGTATTACTGGGGTAACTGTATTATATTCAATGTATCAGTGGAGGTGAGACCGGGAATCCATATACTTAATAAGCACCTCCAGGTAACTGGTACAGACCCCAAAGCTTGACAAAACCACCATCTAACCAGGCTTTTACAGGAAATTTACTAAGATATTTGAATATACCTACTCTGAGAAGTTTCTTCTCCTGGCAAAACAGCCACTGTTACTTTAGACATTCTTTATCCTAATGTTTAAAACTTTCATGATTCACATTGACTTTTTATAGGTTATGCTGCATTTCATCAGTTGCGCATTCTCTCACATAAAGTGAAATCAAGGTGCCTCTTAAACTTGACAGTAGGTCATCACTTAACTGGCAGAGTTCTTTCTTTCTTAGGTAGCACATAAAGTAATAGTGCATCTTACAACTGTCAACTTGTTAGATTTGAATAATGATGGTACTTGAGGCTGAGAACCACTAAAGTCTGCAACATCCAGGTTTGCAGGACACATATGGAAGTATTATCGGTCATGACTATAAATCCATCCTCATACATAAAAACACATATAAAAGTCTTCAGAGAAGACATAAGACAAGAGCTCCCTGCTGAAAAGCGAAGAGGTCTTAGGATGGATTGAATGGTGGCTCCCAAAAGGTATGTTCACCCTATAAACGAGATATTTGGGTAAAGGGTCTCTGCAGGTGTAATTACGTTAAGGATCTTGAGATGAGATCATCCTTCATTATCCAGGTGGGCCCCAAATCCAGGGATAAGTGTCCTTATAAGAGACAGAAAAGGGGAAGACATAGAGAGAAGAGGATGCAGGGTGAAGATGGGGGGCAGAGACGGGAGGGATGCAGCCCCAAGCCCAGGAACCCCTGGAACCAGCAGAAGCTGGAAGAGGCAGGAAGGAGTCTCCCCTGGAGCCTGCAGAGGGAAAGTGCCCTTCGTTCTCCACAGGTAAAGACAACAGGTATTTCCAAAATGTTGAGCTCCTCCAAGGATGTGAGTGGCTCTAAGTATTCCTCAGTGAGACACTGATCTATCTGTGCTCTACCTTGGATTCATGGTCAGAATCCTTATTAGCAAATTCTTATGCCACAGCCAAAGGCAGAACTCAGAGCATCCTGTGAGGAAAAAAGAGTTTGAACAAATTGAAATTTTTCATCCTGAAATAAACCGAGATGTAATATTGGCAATGAATCATTTTAAATATTTGAAGTTTTCTTATACGGTCCCCCAATCTGTTATTCATCCCCACTCGGGACAGGATCAGAAGAGCTTATTTCAGTCAGAAGGATTTCAGTTGGACTCCAGGGAAGTGATCGTGGCCCACTTTGCAAAGAGAACTTTGGCATCATCCCTCATAGGGTTGAAGGGTTGGTGGACACCACCCCCTCTAACTCATGTGCCCCTCTGGGTAGGTTAAGGGATCCTCCCGTCCAGACAAATAATGACATTATGCAACACTCATGCTCTGAGAGATAAACTGCATTCACTCTACCGTGATCCTCGTCACCATTATTTGCTGAAACAAAGCAAAATCAATTTCCAAGGTAGAGTCAAACTGACGTGGGCTTCTCAACACAGTTTAGCCAATGCTTCCCTCTCGTGTGTGGCTGTGACATTGCATGAGCCCAGGATTGTGACCACAGACAGACAAGAGTTTGAGGAAAACCTAGAGATGAAACTCCCATCAACAAGCTTATTTCACAGACAAGGAAACCCAGAAGACCTAGGTTTCATGGCAGGTCCCTCAGCCATGGCTGGCAGAGGTGACGGGCCTGCAAGGTGCCCGTCTGCCAACTTTGCTGCCTCGTCCGGGCAAACCGTGCAAACAAAGGGCTCCATGCAGGCGGCCCGGCTCCCCGTGAAGCTTTTGGAATTTCCACAAACCGTAAAGCACAGTGCTCGCCCCCTAGGAATTTGTCATCAGAAACAGAGAAGAAGGTGATGACAAATCTCAAATAAAAAACAATACGAATCCATGCAAGTCCTTGTGCGAGAGGATTTGCCTATTAAACCAGCAAAACTGGAGAGTTAGCAGAGACCAAGTTACCACCAAGTAAACTAAGGGTTTCTAACTTCATCCTGGCAAGATGGGTGGCTATTGAAGGATCTTCAGCAGAGGAGAATTATGAACTCTTGTCCAATTTAGGAAGGCCATTCTGGCTAAACTGAAGGATGCTTGGAGACAAAAAGACCAGAAAGCCTTTGTTTGTGCGATACGGGGTATGCATGGTGAGGATTTAAAGACCCTCATTTTCAAGCTTAAAGAACTAAAGGGTCAACAGTACTATCAAGCGATATGGAGGACAGAGGAGAGGAGCAAGAAGGTTTGTGAGGTCAAGGAATAACCATTTCCATTTTGGACATACTGAGTTTAAAGGCCCTTTAGCATATCCAGGTGGAAGTATCTACTAGGTTAATAAAGAAGCAGGAGCTCAGGGGCAAAATGTGGATTTAGTTACAGATTTTGCACCAAGATCATAGCTGAGCCTTGGGGACAAGTGGGGCTGCCCGGGGGATCGTGATGGGAGAGCACCACCTTACAGGCTTGGAAAAATCCACATGGGTCACGGAGTAAAGTCCGAGCTGTCAGGATAACAGCAGGGCCTCACATCACAGAAGAGAGGAGAGCAGGTCCAAGACATGTTGTAAATACTGTCAAATGCTAACCCCCCAAAAGTAACTCCAGACCGTCCGCAATACATCAAGGGGCGACTGGTGAAAGCCATCAACGGTCTTAGAACAACACAAGTTGCTCAAAGAAGAGAGGGAGGCCAAGACATGAAGAGAGGAAGAAGGAAGATAGGATGGTATCCCAATATGATAGGATCATCCTATGTCCTTGTGGTCACTGTCACATTCTTCACGGAGGGAAAAAGGAATTTTTCATCATATGAAATATTAGAGGTTCCAGTGCCCTAAGTGGAAATTCAGATTAACAACAGGGTCTGAATCACAACCTGGCTCTCAGATCTGGGGGTGGGGTGACGTGTTTGGGAAAGAAGATCTCGGTGTCCCGTGTTAAATGATGAACACGTGACACAAATGAGCAATTGAACATCATGCTGATGAGGACAGGGTAGAACAAGCCTCCCCTGTGTGCGGTGTGTGTGGGCTTCTCATTGCGGTGGCTTCTCTTGTTGGGAGCACAGGCTCTAGGCGCGTGGGCTCAGTAATTATGGCTTGTGGGCTCTAGAGCGCAGGCTCAGTAGTTGTGGCGCACGGGCTTAGTTGCTCCACATGACACTACTTTGGAGTTGAAAGTGTAATGATCTCTTTTTCAACCACATTCAAATCTGTACACCTGAGACAGTGCTTTAGCTCATTCAATTCCCACAAAAACCTGAGACACGGGTATCATAATGCCTATTTCATAAATGAGAAAGATGTAGAGTCTGGGATGTGAAAGGTTCTCCAAAGAGCTAAGAGGTGATGGCCTGGGGGTTTGAACTGGGTCTGTCTGACTCCAGAGACCAGCAGTGCATCATCAGCCTCCTTCCCTGGGTCACCTCCACTCCCAGCCGGCCGGTCCTGCAGCCCTACGTTCCCTTACCTCCCCTCCACCTCTGGAAAGACATCGCCTCAAGTTCTCCATGTCTTATGACGTGGACAAGCTATCAATCAGCTAATCTGAAAACCCGGCTCTGACTGACAGTCTAGTAGTCAGAGAAGATGAGGAGCTTCCACCACTAATGCCTTTTCTATGCCAGGAGTCAGGCGCTGGCCCCATCTCAGACTTTATCTACCTAAGCTCTCGTGTCCTGATGCTCACGTCCCTCTTGTAAAAAGTTCACCTCTTGGCTTCTTCAAGGTCCCTCAACGTGTGATCCTTGGTCCATGACTCTTCCCTCATCCCCTCCCATGTGTGCACTTCATGTGCGGCAGACTGAGTCGGGAAGTGTGAGAGGCATCAAGACAATAGGCTTTGGAACCAGGCAGACCCAGCTGGGAATCTCAGTTCCACCACCGACTGTTCACTGATTGAATTAGTAGCCTGTATGAGCCAGGAAATATTGCCCTTCCTGGGAGGCTGTAGAGATTAAAGGAGGCTACTTCCAGGCTCACGCCATGGTAGATAATCAGCGCGTTGGTTACGGTTACATACATCACATGATGAGGTGTAGGTTAATGATGGGATATTTGCCAATGATCAGTAGTCAGGGCTAGGCTGGAGACCTGACGTTTGAGAACTGGAGAATGATGGCCTTTGGGACACGCTGCTGGGAGAGGCGAACGGCCCTGGGCCCTGGGTGTCCCTGCATACTCTTGCCAGGTGTACTGAGACCATGTGGCCTCACTGCTCTTTACCAAGGCTGTTTCTCAGGGTCGTGTTCACAGCAAGCAGTTTTCAGTGTGGAATAACATCTCTCCCCAAACAGCAGGCTCCTTCCGCTTGCTGCCAAAGTGGTTAATCCTCCAGGCTCAGTGTTCCTGTCTGTACAGCACACCCCCCACCCAGCATGTGGGGAATCCATCCAGGCCCCCAGAAGGTCAGTGGTGCTGACAGGTCAGGCAAAGCAGGAGAGAGAATGGACAGTGAGATTTGACAGCACAGAGGTTGCTAGTGTCCTTGAGAAGAAGGATTTCACGGGGTTGAGGAGGAGAAAGCTCCACGGGATTGGACTTAAAAGAGGATAGAAAGGGAGGGGAGATATTGGATACTGGATATTTTCAAGCACTTTTGCCAGAAAGAGAAATGAGAAAATGAGAAATTCACTTGCTCCCTCTAAGAAAAGCTGCTCTTAAATTACAGTTTCTCTATTAAGAATCGTATAACTCCATACTGGTGGGAACAACTCATGAATAGTACCTTGGTATGTTACCCATAAGATATTTACCTTTTACAAGGGAAAACAGGTTCTTAGGCCAAAACTATCGCTCCTTTCTGTTTGGGCCACAGGCCAGCTGAGACAGATGTCACACTGCCGTCATCTGGCCACTCTGGTGGCTAAATCACATTCCACGGCCAACAAGCTGAAACTCTGTGACTCTCTTTGTTTGATTGTCCCTTAAAGGAAATTTTAAGCACAGTACAAAGACTTAGGATGTCAGATGTTAACTAGTTAATTTTTTTTTTTTTTTTTTTTTTGCGTTATGTGGGCCTCTCACTGTCGTGGCCTCTCTCGTTGCGGAGCACAGGCTCCGGACGTGCTGGCTCAGCGGCTTATGGGCCTAGCCGCTCCGCGGCATGTGGGATCTTCCCGGACCAGGGCACGAACCCATGTCCCCTGCATCGGCAGGTGGACTCTCAACCACTGTGCCACCAGGGAAGCCCAACTAGTTAATATTATCCGACACCAGGAAGAAACTAAAATAGCAACAATCAACTGTCTTGCCCTTGGAGAGGCAGTTAAACGATATCAAGTTCCTTATTAATTCCCGTAGCTCATGAGAGAATAACACTTCTGAACCACCTTCTGATGCTGGCTGGAACCATAGAGTTTCTTTGCTGATTGGGGCACCCATACTTAAACATATTGCAAGAGTTGGCACCAGTAGCAAACCAGCTGTTCACCTCTTCCCTGAAAGGGAGTAGGCACTGAAGTTTTCTTTGTACCAGGAAACTATCCTTTCTCCCCAAATGCCACCGGTGTTCTATGTCAAGAATGGGAAGATGGGCTTCCCTGGTGGCACGGTGGTTGAGAGTCCGCCTGCCGGTGCAGGGGACACAGGTTCGTGCCCCTGTCCGGGAAGATCCCACATGCTGCAGAGCGGTTGGGCCTGTGAGCCATGGCCACTGAGCCTGCGCGTCTGGAGCCTGTGCTCCGCAACGGGAGAGGCCACAACAGTGAGAGGCCCGCGTACCGCAAAAAAAAAAAAAAAAAAAAATGGGAAGATGGGCTAGGAGAGGAAGATTTTAACTGATGGAGGGAAGAAGAAAGAGGGTTTCTAGAATCACCCAGCCAGTGTGAATCTTCAAGGTGACCCAAAGAAGCAGTCTTGTTTCACTAAGGCCCAGAAGAGCTGGGTGATTCTCCAGAGCTCACCCAGGAAGTCCAAAACAGAGCTGAGATTATAACCCAATTGACCTAGGGCTCTTTGAAAACTGTCACACTATTCAGCAGAGCAGTCCCGTCTAGAGGTACCCCAGTGGGTGGCCTGTAGAGCCAGACAGCCAGGCTCAAATCCCAGCCCTGACTCATTGTGTTACCTTGGGCAGCTTCCTGAAACTTTACTTCATCTGCAGTAAACTGGACAAGCTACTTACCCTCCCTGGGCTGCATCTCCTAGGAGTGTTGGGATGTGTGTATAACCTAAGCCTTAGCTCATCATATCAGCAGCACTCAGTAAGTGTTAATTTGTTACTATTGCCTCTCCGGACATTCCAGTCCAAGTGTTGGACAACGATTGTATCTGGAAAGAGCCTGAGTGAAGGGAGAACAAAAAGTCTAGTAAAAAATCGAACTCCTGGGCTTCCCTGGTGGCACAGTGGTTGAGAGTCCACCTGCCGATGCAGGGGACGCGGGTTCGTGCCCCGGTCTGGGAAGATCCTACATGCCGCGGAGTGGCTGGGCCCGTGAGCCATGGCCACTGAGCCTGCGCATCCGGAGCCTGTGCTCTGCAATGGGAGAGGCCACGGCAGTGAGAGGCCCGCGTACCGAAAAAAAAAAAAAATCGAACTCCTTGTGACCATGGAAAAGGTCAACAAAAGTGGAAAAATCCCAGTAATAATGACTCTTTGCTGCAGGGCAAAGAAGAACAGCTAGGCCAGATTCCTGCCCTTGGGACTGTCCTGAGCTCACCGCAGACTGGATTCTTGAAGGACACGAACAGCCTCTTAGGGTGGCCTCAAGGTTGAGAGAAGAAAAGCCAAGTGCAAAGTCCCTGGATGGAAGCCTGGCAGCCAACAGACCCGCCTGGTGGGAGGGGTACAGAGGAGCCCACAGACCTGAGCCAGAAGTTCAAGGCCGGTGTCAGCAGAGCTCAGGGCTGGGGCGGGAGGGGGGATGGATAAAGACACGGCTCAGCTGAGAACAGCCGTGACCTGCCTGTGGGTCCCTGAGAGAGAGTCAGCAAGGAGCTGAGAGCATCCGCACCCCTTCAGGTCATAGGCTGCCGGCCACTTCAAGTCCCACCACCCACCTGCCAAATCTGAAGGCGTTTTGCTGAAAAGATAACAAAAACGCCCACTGGGCAATATAGTAAAAGTTGTACCATCTCAACACACGCTCCCCAGGGTCACTTTCCATGCTCTCTCAGAAATTGCCTTAAAAGGGACTTTTTGTGAATTTTTCCTGTTTTTCACTTTGATATGCCTGAACATAATTCCAAACTTCTCCCATCTCATCCACCACACTTTGTTTTCATTCATTCATTCGTTCAATGAACACTGCGTGAGTGCTCTGGGTCAGACTCCACGTGAAGGAGGTGGAGACATGGGAGCCCCTGACCCCAAAGAAGGTGCTGGTACCCAGGCTGACGATGCGGTGTGTGTGTCCTCTGTGTGTCTGAAGTCAGGGTCCCCAGACAGACTCTGAGACAGAGAGCTACGTGCAGGTTTGGGTGAATGTTCTTGGAGACACACCTGTGAGGAGATGAGGATGGCAAGACTGGGCCAAGGGAGGAGCCGGCCGGCAAAGCAGTGGCAGCTGAGGCTCCGCTGGGCTGGGGAGATTTGTGAGTTGTCTTGAGTTTAGGGGGGGGGCCGGGGCTTTGTGTACGGGCACCAGCAATCAGCGGCAGTGAATCACCCCCGTAGGACATACAACCTTGGGTGAGGCAGTTTCTTGCTTCCGGGGTCAATTTCCAAGTCCACCGACAGAATGGATAAAGAAGACAAGATATATATATATATAAATATATACATACACGATGGAATATTACTCAGCCATAAAGAAGAACAATGTCCATCGACAGATGAATGGATAAAGAAGGTGTGGCACATATATACAATGCAATGTTACTCAGCCATAAAAAGAAACGAAATTGAGTTTTTGTAGTGAGGTGGATGGATCTAGAGTCTGTCATACAGAGTGAAGTAAGTCAGAAAGAGAAAGACAAATACCGTATGCTAACACATACATATGGAATCTAAAAAAAAAGAAAAAAGGTCATGAAGAACCTAGGGGCAGGACGCGTATAAAGACGCAGACCTACTAGAGGATGGACTTGAGGACACGGGGAGGGGGAAGGGTAAGCTGGGACGAAGTGAGAGAGTGGCATGGACATATATACACTACAAAATGTAAAATAGATAGCTAGTGGGAAGCAGCCGCATAGCACAGGGAGATCAGCTCGGTGCTTTGTGACCACCTAGAGGGGTGGGATAGGGAGGGTGGGAGGGAGACGCAAGAGGTAAGAGATCTGGGGATATATGTATATGTATAGCTGATTCACTTTGTTATAAAGCAGAAACTAACACACCATCGTAAAGCAATTATACTCCAATAAAGATGTTAAAAAAAAAAAACTTAAAAAAAAAAAGAAGAACGAAATTTTGCCATTTGCAGCACCATGGATGGACTTGGAGGGTATTATGTTTAGTGAATTACGTCAGACAGAGAAAGACAAATACTGTATGATATCACTTATATGTGGTATCTAAAAAATACAACAAAGTAGTGAATATAACAAAAAAGAAGCAGACTCACAGATATAGAGAACAAACTAGTGGTTACCAGTGGGGAGAGTGGGGGAGGGGCAACAGGGGTTGGGGAGGGGAGGCACAAACTACTGGGTGTAAGACAGGATACAAGGATGTATTGTATAGCCTGGGGAATATAGTCAATATTCTGTAATAACTGTAAATGGAGTGTAACCTTTAAAATTGTATAAAAAATATAAAAATTTAAAAAGTTCCAGTGGGGGGTACAGATGTGAACCATCCTGCCCTCCAAGAATTTCTAGAACTTTAGACCAAATCATCAAGCCACAGTGGCCACACACACCCTCTTTTAAATGTCTGAAGAGGGTACATCGTGTCCCAGGTGAATGGAACAGACCTTCCCCCACGACCTTAGAAAATTCACGGGAGTAGGGTGGCCCACTAGCATTCCCTCCAGACAAATGAGGATGCAGACAGCCTGAGCTAATGCTTCACCTTCACTGAGCGTTTAATTACCCAGAAGAGCATCTATTGCCTCATTAACTCTCTAACTGTGACCATTACAGTTAGAAACGCAAACACAGCAGCCGGACAAGGCAAATACCACCCAGCCATTTGCAAGGTTGAAGATGGAGGCCTCGTGGTCGACAGGTGGTGGTTACGTGGGCAGCGAGTTGTCAGCTAATCCTCCCCGGGTGAGCAGGGCAGCAAGGCCCTCTGTGTCTTCAAGTGGGACTCCAGGAAAGGGGAAGCCAGTTCAGCCTCCCTGTGGCAGCCCCAGATGCTCCCCTTCTTTGTTCTGCTGAGGAGCAGCCTGGAAATCTTGAGTCCAAGCATCTTGGTCAGCAGCACCTGGTCATCACACACCTGAATGAGGGGTCAGGGGGCTACAGGTGCAGGCGGTTCGGAGGGGAAGTTTGGGGTGGGAGGCTGCAGAGAGAGAAAGGAGGGCTTTGCTATGTCCTACGTTGATGAGTAGAGTTGAGTCACTTGGAAGAATGGGCTGCCCTGTGAAAGAAGAGCAGAACTTGGCCACTCCCTCGTTTTATAGAAAAAGACACTAAAACCCAGAGAGGAGACACCACTTGCCCAAGGTTACACAGCTCGCTGGTGACAGAACTCGCGTTAAAACTCAGATTCCCTGATTTCCCCTCCAGGGCTCTATTCACCTCCCCAAAGAAAACGGAGGAAAACGAGAAATGTGGGTGACAAAGTAAGCAAAGCGACAAAACTAGTGAGGTGGGGGAGAGAAAAGCGTGAAAGATTCAACTGGGAAAGGAAAGGAAACAAACAAAGAACAATCATCAAAACGATGCTGATGCTAAAATTCCTGTGCACAGGAAGAGCCAAGAAAGTGTTGAAAAAGAACAAGATGTGGAGACAGCCCTCAGATTGCAAATATTCTGGAGCTATTGTGATTCAGCGTGTTAACAGAACAGTAATCAGCAAATACGTCAATGGAACGGAATATGCAGCCCAGACACAAAACAAAGTAGATGTGGAATTTAGTACATGTGTATAGACGTCATTTCAGGCAGTGGCCATAGGAAGGGGGAGGGTGGAGAAGCAGTCACTGATGGGTATTAGCACTAGTGGCTGTATAGTTGAGGGGGAATTAAGTTAAATCCCCACTTCACAACATTTCCTAAAAAAATGAGAGATGGATAACCTCAGTTAAAATGGCAATATTAGGCAATATCTGAAAAATATTACAAGAAAATATAGGGGAATCTCTCTAGGAGGGTGGGAGACCTTCATAATTAAGGCACAAGAAAGCAAAATCAAAGGGGAAAAGACTGATCAATTTGACTACATCAGAATTTAAAACTCCAGTTTCCTAATAGAGACCACAAGGAAAATTAAAATCAAGCGACAAACCAGGAGAAATATCATAAATATCCAGCAAAGGACTTAAAGCCATAAAGTATAAAGAATTCCTAAAATCAATACAAAAGGACTATAAAAATAGAAACCATGGGCAAAGGATATAAGCAAGCAACTCAAAGAAGAGGAAACAAAAATGTCCAATCAACATATGAGAAGCTGATCAGCTCGTGATCAGGGAAATGCCGATGAAAGCAAAGTGAGATATTCCTTCCTGCTCATCAGCCTAAAGAAAATGTGTGTGTTTGATGACACAGGGCATATAGAACTTGTACACTCATACCCAGCCGGCGGAATGAAAACTGGGTGTAACCACATTGAAGGTAAATTAGTCAAACCTATTGAAGCTAAATCCCCCAATTTTCACTTTCGTGTTTAAGCAAATGAATACATTACTTGTCACTCTTGCAGTAAAGAGAATCACTTTGACCATAAATTAGAGACCAAATGTCAGGCAGGGATCCCAGTCAAGGAAGGATGTCTGCAGCATTTTGCATCTCAGCCCCCGGGTGGGATCGGGGCCCATCAGAGCCAGTACCTGAGCAGGAAAGTAGGAAGGGCAACCTGGGGATCAACATCTCCTCCCTCCTCCGTGGCCTTCAATGCTGCTGACTCCCCGGCTGTCCCAGGTGAAGGAGGCAGCTTCGCCATCAGGTTGTCTCATTTTCCAAACTCAGTAGTGAATCTGTTTCAGTTTGGCAAGTGAAGCAATTACATTTCTGAGTGGCAGGGGTCACTTAGGGCTAAGTGAAAAACTTGACTCTGCCAGGCAAGAGAGATGCACGTCATTAATCATGGCCTGTCCCCACACGTCCACGGCTGAGCTCCGCATCCCCTCCCTTCCTTGGACTGACTCATTCTCCATCTCCTTTCTCTGTGCAGAGCGTCCAGAGATGGTCCACTGGGGGCCCAGGTGGGAAGGTAAGTCATTTAAGCGTTGGTCACCCAGGAAATCGAAAATCTACCATGATGGTACTAGGGCACAGAGGGTGAATTGATTTCCTGTAGCGTA
Source organism: Tursiops truncatus (assembly GCF_011762595.2). NCBI lineage: Eukaryota > Metazoa > Chordata > Mammalia > Artiodactyla > Delphinidae > Tursiops > Tursiops truncatus. Next base: position 150,715,523 of record NC_047035.1, read on the forward strand.
TGGACCCCAAAGTCTCTGGGGAATCACGTCAGAACCAGGTGGGGAACCAGAAAGGCTGAACAAGCAGGAGTTGAGAGCAAAGCAAGGCGTGGTGGAGGGCAGGTGGGGCACTCCATAAAGTCAGGTGTTCAAGGCCCTGGATCACCTGTGTCCCTTGAGAACCTGTCTCTACCTTTCTAGATTGTTCCAACTTTAAAACCCGAATCCCGGGTCTCCTGGTCATGCCTGGCTCTGCCTCTCGCTGTCCTTGGCTTGATGATCCTCGGTGTTTCCAAGCCCACTTCCCATTTCTGTCCTAGGAGTACCCACCCTGCTCCTGGTCCAGTAACAGTAATAATTTTCGTTCAGTCAGGACGAGGCACAATGCAAGCACTTTACGGGAGTTATCTATCAGCACTGGCTCTCTCACGTAGGTGGTAAATGACCCCAGACCCCAGAACCTGCGTCCTCTGGGCAGTGGTGGCTGGTGCTCCATCACCCCAAGGACCTTTGTCCAAACATACATGCCAGGACCCCACAAAATCTTCTGAAATGGAACCTGTAGGGGTGGAGCCTAGGAGTTCCCTGGATGGCCGGAACGGCGACTGCTGGGTCAGAGCTGCTGGCCTGGACACATCCTGGTTTGACTGATCCCACTACACCAGGAAGAAGCCAAACTCCTTCTTCTGCCATTAGACCCCTGCAGGAGCCCCCATCAGGGCACCCGGTGTATCTGGCTTCCTCCTGCAACCTTCTCCCACAGGCTGCATTCCAAAGATTTTATAAACATCACTGGGGGTTAAGCATTCGTTCAGATCATCTACATCTCTTTCTTAGACTGTGCCTGGAAACTCCTTTGGCAGAGACCCACAGATCCCTAAGAGAACTTTTGAGTATGCGACACCCGTCACTCACAAGGTCTTCAAAATAAAAATGCTCATGGCAACCAGAAATAGAATAGTTCTGCCCCCAGCTTTCATGGTAATAAGGAGAAGCCTGTGAATCAGCTACTCTAAAGGGCAGAGGGCGGGGATGTTTGAAGCAAAAAGGAGATCAGGATTATCACCTGATAACACCTCCCAACCCACCAGCCTCTTTATGCATTAAATAGGAAAGTAATTAAAAATAATAATCACATCTGGGCTATTGTGCTGGGAAGAATGCAGGGAAAATGAGGAGGCGGTGCCCTTGACCCCATGCACTGGGAGAATATGAAGGATGTTTGCCCCCTGAGCAAAGTGTAGAGGGGCGGCAGAGGATGGATGCAGGTCCCACTCTTGTCCAAGGCAGATGGAGGCCAAAGCTGGGATGGTAGAGCAGAGAGGTCAAGAGCAAGTGAGGATTCAGAGACAGACAGGCCTGAACTCAGGTCCCAATCTCTCCACTTCCTACCTGGGAAAGACACAGTTTCATCATTCCATCCCTAGGTGGGAAGGATCCCTGTACCTACGTCCCAGGACAAATGTTGTATGTTAATAACCAGACAACTTAGCTTCAGAAGAAACTTTGATTAAAATATTATGTGTAACAGGGAACTATATTCAATATCTTGTAATAACCTGTAATAGAAAATAATCTGAAAAAAGTATATATATGTATAAGTGAATTGCCTTGCTGCACACCTGAAACTAACACAATATTGTAAATCAACCTTATGTCAATAAAAATAAATAAATATATAGTGTAAAACGTTTATCTCAGTGCCCAGCACTGAGTAAGAGTTCAACAGATGGCTGATAATCGCTATGATGACATAGATGTCCCCCCTGGATTTCCGCTTCTGATCCCTGATGAAGTCTAGGCAAGGACTTCATGACTCAGAGCCTTGTTTTCCCCACACGCACACACACACACGCACACACACACACACACACACACACACACACACACACAAAGGGAGTAATTACCTCTGACCCCAATCCTACTTGAGTCTTTAGGTTTCCCAAAGAATTAAGGCATGTAGGGCAGGACCCAGGACAAAGATATTATTGACCTTCAGCCTTAAAAAGGAGGAGCTCCTGCCCCTTGAGACAACATGGATGAATCTGGAGGACATTATGCTAAGTGAGATAAGCCAAAGACAAATACTGCATCATCTCACATGTACGTGGAATCTAATATAGGTGAACTCGTAGAAGCAGAGAGCAGAAGGGTGGTTGCCAGGGGGGCAGGGGCTGTGGAGGGATGGTGGTCAAGGGCTACAAAGTTCATGGTACAAGATGAATACTGGAGATCTAATGTGCAGCATGGTGACTATAAGTAAAAACTGTATTGCGTACTTAAATTTTCCTAAGAGGGTAGATCTTGATCCTGTGTTCCCTCCATACACACACAGACACACACACACACAGACACACACACACACACACACACACACGCAGGCACACACACACAAAGGAAATGGTAACTGTGAGGTAATAGATATGTTAATTAGCTTGATTGTGGTGATTATTTCGCAATGTACGTATATATCACATCATCAATTGTACACCTTAAATAGATCCAATTTTATTTGCCAGTTATACCTCAATTTTTAAAGAAAGATATTGACCTAGAATGAAAAGGTATCAGCATTCCTGCCTTTATGTTACTTCTAGCAACAAGATGTGACTCCCAGGGAGCGGACAGAACAAAAATCACAGCACGTCTGAAGGACCCACCAGCCAGAGAGGAAGAGCTGGTGAAACATTCAGAACACAAACCCAATGAAACCTGCAGGGGGGAGAAAAATGAACACCTGCAGTAAAAGGTACTAAGAGCAGTCAAGAAAACTGAAGAAAAGCACAAAAAGACTTCCAGGGGCTTCCCCCAAAACATGCTTTGAGTTTTAAAATTTAGTAGATGAATTAAAGAAGAGGATGGTCGGTCACTATTGAGACCAAGTGTTAAGAAATGTGTCAAAGTACAAAAAGTAATAATAATAGGAGATGAAATCAGAGGGAAAGAGAAGATACAGAAGGGGTAGCTCCAGGAGAGCTGATTTTTGATGAATAGCATTTCCAGAAAAAGAAAAAGAAACAGATTATGAGGAAATAACAGGGACCACCTCTGCCCTCCTGCCACAGGCGACTAGAAAGCCAAAATGTAGGAAAGGTGTTTCTAACATTGGATGACAGACAGTGCAGGACTGCCAGCTTCACAAGAAATTGTCCTTCACAAGATTACAGATAAGTCTCAGCCCTCTCAACACTAGACTGGGCATCTTTTTACTATCCTGTGTGACAAAATGGGAAGAACACAGTCACATCCACAGCACAATGGTTGTTTCAAGGAGAAACACTTGGGCAATTGTTTGAATTTCAGGCTGAACAAGTCACTTTTTCCATAGAGTGTTATTTTTACTTTGAAAGAACAACTGCCAGGGCTTCCCTGGTGGCGCAGTGGTTGAGAGTCCGCCTGCCGATGCAGGGGACACAGGTTCATGTGGGAGGATCCCACATGCCACAGAGCGGCTGGGCCCGTGAGCCATGGCCGCTGAGCCTGTGCGTCCGGAGCCACAGCCACGGGAGAGCCCACAACAGTGAGAGGCCCGCGTACTGCAAAAAAAAAAAAGAACAACTGCCAGACAGACAAACTCCAGCTGGTTACTCAAACACAGGTAAATAGCAGACATTTTCTCCTTGCAAGGAAAACAACTAACAGTTTTTGTTGCCAAGAATAAAAATTGAGCTTTCAAGAGAAAATTATAGTTTGAGAAAACAATAGTTGAGAAAGCCACTATGAACTCCCTCAAGAAAAAAATAGTTAATAGGACTAGCCCTGTATTTTTTTTAATTTATTTATTTTATTATTATTATTATTTTTTGGCTGTGTTGGGTCTTTGTTGCTGTGCACGGGCTTTCTCTAGTTGCGGCGAGCAGGGGCTACTCTTCATCGCGGTGTGCGGGCTTCTCACTGCGGTGGCTTCTTTTGTTGCGGAGCACAGGCTCTAGGCACGCAGGCTCAGTAGTTGTGGCTCACAGGCTCTAGAGTGCAGGCTCAGTAGTTGTGGTACACGGGCTTAGTTGCTCCGTGGCATGTGGGATCTTCTCGGACCAGGGCTCGAACCCATGTTCCCTGCATTGGCAGGCAGATTCTTAACCACTGCAGCACCAGGGAAGCCCTAGCCCTGTATTTATTAATGAAATTGAATTTGTAATTAAAAATCTTATTACCCTGATACCAAAGCCACACAAAGATATCACCAAAAAAGGAAACTACAGGGTAATATTCCTCATAAACATAGATATAAAAATCATCAACAAAATAGCTAATTGAACCCAACAATATGTAAGGAGGATAATACATTTTGATCAAATGGTATTAGATCTCAGAAACGGATAGAGAAAAGACAAACATTTTTAAATACCATGATTCTCATTATTTATGGCAACGTTTGATAAAGTTGCTGTGAACGCTGAATTAGTGAATACTGAACCATCACTTCTTGGGGAAATACTGGATTATGTTCCTGCCAGCCTCTGGTCACAACATTCTCATCAATTAACCAGTACATAACCTTGCTTTACATGTGCTTCTATTTAAGGAAACCTCATTTAATTTAATATAAGTTGTTAAGTCATTAACATTGGACTCATGACCCACAGTGCTGTGTCATTACTGAATGAAATTTTAACTCATGTATTATCTCCACAAGACACGTGTCATCCTCTCGCACTTAGGAATACTAGGTAACACTTCAGCACTATGCCTGAGGCCATTTTGAACAGCAAAATCACCCAGAAAAAGCAGAAAACCTAAAAATGTGGCACAAAGTAGACTGTGAAAAGCACACGTGCAGGTAGTGTGAGAAGACAGACTGTCATCTGGTCCAGCCTCAGCTGGGAAGGTGCGCTCGGGGCGACTCAGGATCTACCACCCAGCACACAAAAACTCCACAAGTATTGATTCTGGGGTTAGAAATAATGTTAGCATTTAGGAAAATTCACAAATACACACTCAGTAAATAATGAGGGTCAACTACAGTCATAGAAGGAAAATGTCCATGAGTTGAAGAAACACTTGGGTCTATGTTTTAATGGGCTCGCTGAATCCTAGTTTAGATTGATGAGAAAGGGTACATAAGTGAGCATGTCCTAATGAAGTTCTGGATTATCATGATCAAGGGAGAAATTTGCAAACATCCTGGGAAAAGAATCAGTTACCCATAAAGGGGACCAGGGCAGGGAGGGGAATCCAACTCATCTGGGACTTCTTGTCTGCTACATATTTACCTGGAACTTTGCTGCAGAAAGTGTGATCCACTGACTGGCAGCTGTTGTATCGACTGGGAGGGTCATAGAAATGCAGAGTCTCAGGCCCCAGCCCAGTCCTTCTGGATTCAGATCCACATCTTAATAAGACCCCTAGTGACTAGCAGGCACATTGGGGGAGAAGACAGTAAAGAACATCTACAGACCTTCTAGAAAGAGATTGCCACCCAAGAACCCTCCAAGCAGCCAACATACCATTTCCTATTGAGACAAAGGAAAGATATTTAATGATAGACTCAAACAGAGAGAATATTATCTCTGAGTCCTATTTAAAAAAAAAAAAAAAAAAAAAAAAGCTAGCTAAACAATCCATGAACCAAAGAGAAAGCCTTACAATATACAATTAAATATTAATGGTGAGAATAGAGTCTCTGAGAATGTATAAATAAGAACCTTTGTACCAGAAGAGACAGATTATAAGGAAAATTCTAATAACATTAAATTATTTCATAAAACCTAGATGTTGGGATGAGATTTGGGGAGAGAAATTAAATTATTGCAGGGAACCAGTAGCTCCTTGCAAGGGGTGGGTGTAGGGGAGAGGAGAATAAAAGTGCTTTTACCTAAAGGTCTAAAGTGAGGCTCTGAATGGGTTATATTCTGCACCTCCATGCGTGGATGCTTTGTGAGGTTGCCCCATACCCTGCGGATGGACGGCTCTGAAATGGTAACACCCCCTTTTCCCCAGCAAGCTTAGAGATTGAGCCCTGGAGGAAAGCACCGTGTCTCTTGGTTATTCTGAGGGGAAGGAAGGATAGCTCCCACTTACCTACCATGCGTAAGTCACTCTATGTATACACACCCGCATTTAATCATCACCGAAATCCTGCCAAATACGACTGATACCGTTTTCTCCATCATAAAAATGGAGAAACAGAAGCTTAGAGAAGGTAACATGCCCAAGGCAAGCTAATAAATGAGAGAAATGGGATTTGAGCTCAGGTCTGTTTGCTTCTAAAATGTTTGCTTATTGGGTGAAGCAGTGAGATTCAGAGGCAACAACAAAAAGTAACCTCCTGAAAGCTTCACTTTGGAAGACTGCCTAGCAGTTTCTTACAAAACTAAACATACTCTTATGCAGTCACACTCCTTGGTATTGGCCCAAATGAACTGAAAACTTATGTCCACGCAAAAACCTACACTGATATTTATAGCGGCTTTATTCACAGCTGCCCAAACTGGAAGCAACCATGATGTCCTTCAGAGGGTGAATGGACAAATAAACTGTGGTCCATCCAGACAACGGAACGTTATTCATGACTAAAAAGAAATAAGCTATCAAGCGATGAAAGACATAGAGGAAGCTTAAATGCATGTTCCTAAGTAAAAGAGGTCAATCTGAAAAGGTTACAGACTGTGTGATTCCAATTATATAACATCCTGGAAAAGGTAAAACTATGGAGACAGTAAAACGTTTGGTGAGTGACAGGGGTTAGAGAAAGGGAGGGATGAACAGGTGGAGGAGAAGAATGTTAGAGCACTGAGACAAGAACGTTTGTTATCATAAGGATGGATAGATGTCATTATATATTTGTCCAAACCCACAGAATACACAACCCACAGAATACGAGTGACCCCTAATGTAAACTATGGATTTTAGGTGATGATGATGTGTCAACCTAGGTTCATTGATTGTAGCAATGTACCCTCTGGTGGAGGATGTTGATACTGGGGGAGTCTGTTCACATGGTGGGCAGGGGGTGAATGGGAAATCTCTGTACTTTCCCCTAACTTTGCTGGGAGCCTAAAGCTGCTCTTAAAACGGGTATTTTTTTTTGTTTTCAGGAGGAAAAAACACTGATTCTTAAAAAATTTTAAATTTCTAACCATTCCAAAAACCTGGTCATATCAAGTTAGGTAAATGATCAGATAAAACAACCAAGAACTTTATGTCTCTTCACTTTTTTTTTTTTTTTTTTTTTTTTTTTTACGGTACGCGGGCCTCTCACTGTGTGGCCTCTCCCGTTGTGGAGCACAGGCTCCGGATGCGCAGGCCCAGCGGCCATCGCTCATGGGCCCAGCCGCTCTGCCGCATGTGGGATCCTCCCGGACCAGGGCGCGAACCCGTGTCCCCCGCATCAGCAGGCGGACTCTCAACCACTGCACCATCAGGGAAGCCCTCTTCCCTTTTTTATTTGACTGTAAACAAAAAAGACTATGGCCAGATTTTGAAAGGAGGTAACTGAATTTCAAGTCACTTTGGAGTCATATAACTCTCTCTTCTAAATAGAGATGAAGCATTTAAAAAAAAAATGTGCTTAGTTTTTTTTTTTTCTTAAAGAGCATTTCCTAACAATGATGAGTATAAAATTCTAAAATGGATGAAAGAAGGAGAATATGAATTCAACTTCTTTAGACACGTATGGGTTGTTTGCGACATATACTCATACAGAGAATGCTGGAGTTGGAAGGTCCCACGGTTTTCATATTCCCAGAGGTGTCGGGATTCTGACACTATCTAAGCTGCCTTGTGGAGTTAATGAACCAGTTAATGAACTGGTCCTATATATGTTTTACGTATTAAAGTTCTAAGTAAACTAGCACTTGTTAAAATAGTCTCACTGCTTTAAACAAAAAACAATTTTTTAAAAAACAGGAAAGGGAGAAATTGAAAACCACTTACAATCTGATCACCTATTCTTCTGAACCTGAAATACCAATTTCGTTTTTAAGAACAAAGCAAAGAAAGTGTTACTTTCCATGGTGGGCAGCCAATCTTTGGAACTTGCTTCCCTTGGAGGTGTTACAGGCTGAAAAACACGACGGTTCACACATCTTGCTCACATATTTATTGGGTGTCTGTGCCAGGGTTACAGTGCCAATGAGACGGCCATGACTCCTACTGCATGAAGCTTACATATTCTTAATAGAGTTGAAAGAAAACCATGAAGAAAAACGTTCAAAATTAGCAAAGAAGGGAATTTCTTCTAAGTCTTAGCGTGTGAGCTTCCATAGACCGGAGACTCCAACAGCCTAGCAGCTTACTCTTCTTATTGCCCAAAACACCAACTTTAGAAGAAAATAATCCCGGCAGTGTTTGGAATTAGAGCTACTCCTGGACAAGGTTGTGAAGCTGATCTGGTTCTCTTGAGTTGACTTTTAGCTCCTCTTCCTTCTCCCAAAAAGGCTTTGTCCCATCGCAAAGCGTCCCCCATCCCGCTCCCCGCCCCCCGCCCCACCCCCACCCCACCGCACCGGTGACATTTGGAGGAAGTACTCTTTTCACGGTATCTTCAAGCCTCAGAGCAGGAAATCTGTAATGGTTTGATTCCGGACACCACGATCGTCCCATGGGAGGGATAATTTTGAGCTCTGCTCCTAAAGTTATGCCAGCAGCGTGCCCTGACTGCTCTTGGGTCTCCTACGATGAGGACACAGAACAGAGACACGGGTCCTCACAGGGACTGAACACAGCATTGCTTGTGAACCTCGTGTGGGTGGGAAGACGTCGTCCCAGGACTGCATCCTCACTCTCTTTTAATCTCTTATAAATCCTTCCAACGGAGGTGTTGTCCCTTTTCCAGGTGCATGAAATCAGTACCACCTCCTTCCCCCACTGAAGGTGATGGAACTGCCCAGCACAGACCATGACTGATTCCTCGGTGATTAGATTTAACTCTAATTTGATTTCCAAATGTGGAGAACACAGATCAGTCATGGTGCTGGGCTTAATACAGTTGAGATCTTTGTCTGACAGGAGAGAAGGTAGGGAGTAGAGAAAACCTGAAATGTAAGTCTGTGCAGTCATCCCAGATGGAGAACGAGACCTGTGTCAGGACCTGCCCTCCTTCCTGCCTTGCTTCGGCACCACAGTCCCACCGGGAGCTTGATGCCTGCCTTCCCCAGACCCATGACGACGCTGAGATGGGTGGATTTTCAGTGAGCACAGCCTCTTAGCTCCCTGTGTGCAGTGGCTCCCCTTCTCCCCCCAGCCCCATCAGCTCCAGCACATCTCCCAGCTCCTTTGGCTGAGGTTTCAGCCCCCAACCCTCTCGCCATCTCTCTCCTCTCCCTGACACTGATATCTTCCCAGTTTTGTTACCGAGTCCAAGCTTGCTCTGTTCGCCGTGCTACAGGCCAATGAATCAGAGACGAGGTGTTGAGGCAAAGAATACGACTTTATTCGGAAAGCCGGCAGACCGAGAAGATGGCAGACCAATGTCTCCAGAAAACCATCTTGTGGGGGTTTGGATGCCAGTTTCTTTTATAGAACAGAGAGGGGGAGGAGATGAGGAAGTAAAGTAAAAGGCCATGAGTTTTGCAAAAGTCCCCTGGAATGGCCAGCCCCGGGGAGGGGATGTGTTAATTTCTTCTTTCTTGCAGCCATCCACAGGTGGACAGGGGCGGGATGCTTCCCTGAACAAAGGCGCTTTGGTTTAACATTCAGGCAGAGGGGCAGGCTTCCCTGAGGCAGGCCATTGTGTATAGACAGTATCCTTTTAGTGAACAAAAGCAACAGCAAGCAAAGGTTAAAGTAAAAGGAACAGATCCAACATGTAGTCAGAGTTGGCTCTTCCCTGTTACAGTTTGACTGTTGAATCCCAGTTTTTCCCACCTCCCAATTCCTCCAACTCCAACTGTAGCTAACCGGTGAGATTCTGAACACTCTGATGGCCATGGGACACTCCGAGTTCTTTCCTTTACACCTCAGGTGCTGTCTCCACCTCCCTCTGGCCACTTCCGTCACATTTTGGCCAAACTCCATGGCTCAGATAGGATATCACGTGAGGATATACTGGAAATTTAGGAGAGATATGTAGCTGTGAGCTAAGTGGCCCGGCCCACAGTCAGCTGACCTCCAGACCTGTACCTGAGCCCAGTTGGGACCCGAAGAACCACCAGCCTAAAGGGCTGATCCACAGCATTGTGAGCTGAATATGGTTATGATTTTAAGCCAACTGAGTTTTTTGGGTGTTACATAACACTATTTGTGCAGTCAGTAACTGCTAATATTCAACAACATATGTACAATGTTTGAATAAATTTCCTCCTATTTATATGTTCCTTGATATTTTTCTGTTTTTATTGCCAACTTCTGTGCATTTCATCCCCTTGGGAGCAGTTAAGCCACACCCCCCAAAGTCACACTCCCTTCCCTACTATCTGCTAATAATAATAATAAAGGAGCCTATTACAAGGTTTCGAAAGAATAACTCAAAGGTCTATTGGAAGAAATAGCTTGTAAGTAAAAACTACTTACTGAGGATCAGAAAGTATTTACTTTCAAAAGTGGGCCCAGTACTACTGACAGAAACAATCAGTGTATAGAAATATATAACTCACAACATTTGCTCTCAAAGTGGCTGAAATTGGAGGAGCTAAAAGTCTTAAAATTGAGGAGAATAAGACTAGTACAGGGCTTCCCTGGTGGCGCAGTAGTTAAGAATCTACCTGCCAATGCAGGGGACACAGGTTTGATCCCTGGTCTGGGAAGATCCCACATGCCTTGGAGCAACTAAGCCTGTGCACCACAACTACTGAGCCTGCGCTCTAGATCCCGTGAGCCACAACTACTGAAGCCTGTGCGCCTAGAGCCCGTGCTCCACAACAAGAGAAGCCACCGCAATGAGAAGCCCATGCACCACAATGAAGAGTAGCCCCCGCTCGATGCAACTAGAGAAAGCCCACGCACAGCAACGACGACCCAAGGCAGCCAAAAATAAATAAATAAATTTATTTATTAAAAAAAAAAGAAAAAAAACTAGTACATATAAGATCATTAGAAAAGAATGATGGGATGATTTGCATGACAAAGGCTAGATACACAATAGAGAACACTAGTGTGTTAGAATAAGGAGGAAGGCTGTTCATTTTTTTATGTTTATTTTATATTGGAGTGTAATTGATTTACAATGTTGTGTTAGTTTCAGACGTACAGCAAAGTGATTCAGTTATACATATACCTATATCTGTTCTTTTTCAGATTCTTTGAGCAGAGATGAGCAGCAAGTCCATTGTTTGGGAAGTGTGGGCAGAACGGGGTGATCAAAGCCTTAGAAGCAGGAATACGTTTCAGGACAGTGAATGCGGCAGGAGTTGGGATCAATGGGGAGACTGTCCCACTAAAGTACAAAGCGCATGTTGGTGAATATGAGGGAAAAAACTCAGTCGTAAAGGTCAGATTTCCTTGGGGAGTTAGTGGTACACGCAGAATGTACATGCCACTGCAAGCATCAAAATGTTATACTTTGAGGGGCTTCCCTGGCGGCACAGTGGTTAAGAATCTGCCTGCCAATGCAGGGAACACAGGTTCCAGCCCTGGGTCAGGAAGATTCCACATGCCGTGGAGCAACTAAGCCCATACGCCACAACTACTGAGCCTGCGCTCTAGAGCTCGTGTGCCACTACTGAGCCCGCGTGCCACGAGTACTGAAGCCCGCGAGACTAGAGCCCGTGTTCTGCAACAAGAGAAGCCACTGCAATGAGAAGCCTGCGCACTGCAACAAAGAGTAGGCCCCGCTCGACAAAACTAGAGAAAGCCTGAATGCAGAAACAAAGACCCAACGCAGCCAAAAATAAAAATAAAAAAATAAGGGACTTCCCTGGTGGCGCAGTGGTTAATAATCCGCCTGCCAATGCAGGGGACATGGGTTCAAGCCCTGGTCCTGGAAGATACCACATGCCGCAGAGCAACTAAGCCTGTGCACCACAACTACTGAAGCCTGCATGCCTAGAGCTCGTGCTCGGCAACAAGAGAAGCCACGGCAATGAGATGCCCGTGCACCACAACAAAGAGTAGCCCCGCTCACCGCAACTAGAGAAGGTCCACATGCAAAGCCCACATGCAGCAACGAAGATCCAACACAGCCAAAAATAAATAAATGAAATAAATAAATTTTTTAAAAAAATGTTATGCTTTGAACCACTAAAACCAATGTCGGGGATTTACTCCCAAGCCAATACTTCAAAAGCAGAAAGAAAAAAAAAAAAAAGCTATCAACATAAAGTTACTTTGTGCCAAGGCAGTCACAGGAGAGAAAAAAATCTTTAAATACAAAAGGCCCACAAACTGAGGAGAGACAAAGTATAGCAACTTTAGGGAATATTCTACAGCCATTTTAAAAAAAAAAATCCATGAAGACAATAGATACACAACAAGGTGCTTACGATGTAATATTAATCAGAAGCAAACTAAGTTATATGTGTTCTAAAATTATAGCAGAAGTATTCACTCACGTGGGAATATATTAAAAGGATACCTAACTGAAAGTAGCTCTATGTGAGTTTGAGACAAATATTTAATCTTTTCAAATATTATCATGGTTTAAAGGTGATATAATAATAGCATTTTTTTAAATTTAAAATGAGTTATGCAGAAGAGTTGAAATAATGAAGGTGGAAAATTTTAGCCAAACTGGTCTGGACAGCTCTGTGTTCATATATTTGAACACTATATAATCATACTAGATTGTGACTCAACCTTCCCACCTCTGTGCCTTACCTTTTAATTACCTCTGTCACCTCTAATTGCTCCCATACACATCCCTAAAATATGCTGATTACACAGGGCACCCCAGAACTCTACCCCGGGGCCGCCATTCCTGCTGATGAGTTCGGAGGCACTGATCCCAAACTTCTACTGCTTCTTTTATCTTCTTGTAAGTTTATAGGGTTTGATTTAGGGCCTGTCCTCAATTTAGACCATTAGGATTCTCCTTGCCATTAAATGGACTTGTGTAAATCTACAATTTTGTGCCTACAATGTAAACCTATAAATGAAATGGCTAACAATAACAACTTCACTCAACAAATATATCTTAAATAGCAGGCACCATGAACTAGACCCTAACCCTCTCTTTCTCTCTTAACAAGGCTTTGATCCATGTAACTTACAGCCCATCTACTTAACCCATCCTTTCCACTGGTTTAGAATCCTGCTGCAGGGACCATGTTCTGGCTGTTCACACTCAAGGCTTCCTGCCTCACCATATCCTTGCGTAGAGGTGTTTGCCAATTACATGCAAACTGATATCTCTGTATTATATCTAATTCATCTTTGATGTTTAAGATGATAATAACTGCTATCATTTGTCCCTCTGATCAGCCTTTGCATGTTATTTCAGGGAACCCTGAGGCCTCATGTCAGTCGATGAGAGCAGTAGAGCGAACCAAATGTCACGAAGTACTCAGAACAGGAGTCCTCCTGAGACAATCCCATTAAAGGTGAAGGGGTTTTTTTTCTTTTCTTTTTTTTTTTGGTCATTATGATATGTGATTTATAAGAAGAAATATATATTTGGTTCTCCTCCAGTTCTTGGCACAGAGCTCTTAAAACCCCTGGAATGTCTTAAGTGATAAGAGCCATAAAGGTGAAAGGCGTGCCTTTGGTTATTCGTAATAAGCCCTCATTGAGCCAAAGACCACACCTGAGTTTATGCTAATAAGGTGACTTTTGGAAAACCCCCGAAGCTGGGGGCTGGTTGCCAGGGGAACCAGCCACTGATTAGAGGGCTGGAACTTTCAGCCCAACCCCCCAACCTCTGGGGAGGAGAGAGGAGCTGGAGGTTGAGTTGACCACCAATGGCCAATGATTCAATCAATCGTGCCTATGTAATGCTGCCTCCATAAAAAACCTAAACTGAAGGGGTTCAGAGAGCTTCCAGGTTGGTGAACATGTGGAGGTGCTCGTGGGGTGGAGCATCAGAGAGGACCTGCCTCTTCCCCCTGTGCCGTACCCTGTGCATCTCTTCCGTCTGGCTGTTCCTGAGTTGTATCCTTTTATAATGATCTGCTAATCTAGTGAGTACACTGTTTTTCTCTCAGATCTGTGAAGTGTTATAGCAAATCATCAAACCTTCGGAGGGGGTTGTGGGAACCCAGATTTGTAGTCAGTTGGTCAGAAGCACAGGTGACAACCTGGACTTGGGATTGGCACCTGAACTGGGGGAGGGGTCAGTCTTGGCGGAGGCAGGCTCAGCACACTTGACTTACCTTCTTGGAACAGACTGGAATTTCTTTCCCACACTTACGTGAAACGGCCCCCCATCTTTTCAATGAACTCACGAAGCTTCTATCCCTTCACCTAAGGTGACTTTGATACATCTCTATACTAATCTCCTTCATTAATTCATTTGTTCATTTATTTGCCAGCTATTCATTGAAGACCTGCTGTGTTTGTGTCCACCCTGGGGCTAGGCTCTGGGGAGGTCATACAAATCCCACGGCCGTGCCCCTGATTTTAAAGAGAACGTTTCTAATATTTCTCCATTTAGGTTGATGATACTTATAGATTTTAATACCCTTTATCCAGTTAAAGAAATTCCTTTCTATTTTTAATTTAATGAAGAGGTTTTTTTAAATCAAAAAATATGTTAAGTATTATTAAGTGCTTTTCCTGTAGCTATTGAGATAATCATATCATTTTATTCTTTAATCTGTGCATGTGATGAATTATGTTGATAGTTTTTTTTTTTTTAATTCCAAATGTATTTTAAAGACCAAGTCTACAGGATTTGCTGACAGCTCAGATGTGATACTGTTGCCAAATCTTGGCTCCCTGTGCATAAGGCGGAGACAGAGATTTGGAAGATAAGAAATAGAGGCTTTTTATTTTCTTTGCCAGGCAAAGGGAAGACACGGTAGGCTAGCGCCTCAAGAACTGTGCGCCCCCTTCCTGGGGAATTACAGGGATTCTTATAGGGAAAATCGCAGTCCAAAGTGAATGGTAAGGATCAAAATGGTGAAGGTCTTGCATTCTTCTTCTTGCATTATTTCAAAACAGTCACCACTGGAGTCCGGCAACCCGGTAATTGGGTCTGGCAGCCCGGTAATTGGGTCCGTTAGTGTCTCTGGGTTATCGGTCTGCGACCTCCTTTCTGAAATACAGCTACAAAGAGAGATTTGCTACAAGAAATTATAGGGAGAGTAAAGAGCAAATACCAGGTGCAGGAAGTAAATTACCTAAATTACACAGAATTAGGGATGACAGGTTAGCTTCGTGAAGGGCAAATCTAGTTACAGACACTACAGATTAGTAACAGTTCAAATAAAACTAGGATTGATTAACTCAGGCCAATTTATGTTTCTTCTCTAGCCTGTTCACTGTTCCCTTTATTTTCCTTGTTCTCAGGAGAGGGAAAACTTCATTTCTATTTTTGCTGCAACAAACTCTGAGAGAAATAGAATAGTCAGGTATGATGCCAAAAGTTTTGTCCTAAGCAAGCGAGTAAATAAAATTGCCGTTAATCCAGACAGGGAAGGCTGCAGGGAGAAGGTTTGATTTTGGGCGGGGGGAGGGGGGCGGTTTACAAATCAGAGCTCAGTTTTGTACATGTGAAATGTGAGATGCAGAAAAGACTGAGAAGGACTGTATACAATTGAATTAGAAGACAGGTAGCACCCGAAGATATGAATGTATAAGTGTGGGAGTCATCAGCACCGGAGGAAATTGAGCTGACAAAACATTCTTAAGAACGTACGTATACAAGAGTAAATAGATCTGAAAATTACATGCAAAATGCTTGTCCCTTCTCCAATATAGGACAAAGAGCACATAGAGACAGATGATCTATCATGTTTATTATCCAGCAGGGGCTTTGCTCTGGGCTTGGGTGATACTCCTCACCAGGCATGCAAGTTTTTTCTGGCAGTAGTTATTTTGTCCTATAGGTTGCCTTCAAGTGTCTGTTCTGTAAAATATGATGGAAATTCTTCTATTTGGAGAGCAGAGCTGAAACATCTCTCTCTCTCTCTCTCAGACACACACACACACACACACACACACACACACACACACACACGTGTCAATTCTACTGTATGTAAATTTATATAAAATATATATATTTTTGGGCTTCCCTGGTGGCGCAGTGGTTAAGAGTCCGCCTGCCGATGCAGGGGACACGGGTTCGTGCCCCGGTCCGGGAAGATCCCACATGCCGCGGAGCGGCTGGGCCTGTGAGCCATGGCCGCTGGGCCTGCGCATCCGGAGCCTGTGCTCCACAACGGGAGAGGCCACAACAGTGAGAGGCCTGCGTACCGCAAAAAAAAAAAAAAATAGATATATATATATAGATATATATATATATATATTTTAATGCCTGAGTCTCACAAATTCTGCCTTTGAAGTTTTCCAAAGGTACCAGTCAGCCTAAAGAGAAGGTATGACCTCTTCAGGTAAGATGGAAGGGCAGGTATTTATAAAGTAGGGTGGCTGTGACTGTGGGCTTCTCCTTATTACTCGTATGAAATTATTTGGAGTCTCATTGAGCCAAAGACAAAGTCCACTCATTCTATAGGTTCTTGGATCTCATTTTATAGCATCCAAACTGGAGGCTAGATGGGGCCCTCAAAGATGGCACGGTCCAGTCACCTAGTCATCCATCCATTGTGCCTCTAAGTAACAGACTAAACCACGCTGGACTGAAATGCCTAGGAATCACATAAGAGGGGCAGTGGTTAAGAACAGAATTAAGAGCTTTACAAGTGGAAAGCATTCTTTTTCTTCCCTTTCACTGTGAATCCAAACTTACCGATCATTTCTATAAGGAACCCAAGACGATAACGTTATCAAGAATTAACATATCAATACTTCTTTAACATTTAACAGCAAGATTCCTTTAACATATTTACCATTGCCCTGAAGTTTGGGCTTCAAGATCAGTTTGTTTCCACCATAAAAAGGAACGAAATTGGGTCATTTGTAGAGACGTGGCTGGATCTAGAGACTGTCATACAGAGTGAAGTGAGAAAGAGAAAAACAAATATCGTATATTAACGCGTATATGTGGAACCTAGAAAAATGGTACAGATGAACCGGTTTGCAGGGCAGAAATGGAGACAGATGTAGAGAACAAATGTATGGACACCAAGGGGGGTAAGTGGCCGCGGGGGTGGTGGTGTGATGAATTGGGAGATTGGGGTTGACATATATACACTGATATGTATAAAATGGATAACCAATAAGAACCTGCTGTATAAAAAAATAAATTAAATTAAATTAAAAACTTAAAAAAAAAAGATCTGTTTGTTTCCTTTCCAAAACCTGGCAAATTTATTGAATTCCTGATGAGATTACTCTCTGACTCTTACATTCTCCTTCTGCTCATCCCAGCCCTGACTAATATGTGACCTTTTTTGACAGAATTATTGAAATTCATTAAAGGTTTTATTGCCTCTGATTGCCGACATTTGTCACTGTTGCTGTGACATTTATCAAGCTCTCGTTAGCCCAGACAAGGGTCACTTCCAGCACTGATTGAACTTCCACAAACAAGTTTTCCTTAACTAGCATCAGTTCAGCTCCAACAGTCCTGGCTAATAAGCTACTAATGAGTTTGCCATGGAGTTTGTAACAAAAATAAATAGAATGAGTGAGTATTTAGCAAAGTTAAAAGATATTGAACTTTCAGAAAAGGATGTCATTTCTCTAGAGGACTGTTCTATCTAATGCCTTCCTATGGAAGGGTGATGGGATAGCAGGAAGTTGCTTTACCCTGGGGGTGGGGGGGTCCATACCCCCTTCCCTTAACCCAAACTACCTGATGTGTCTACATCTAAGATGACTTCTGATTATTCCAGAGCCCAGAAAAGAAAGGCACTTATGTCAATGTGAAAGAGCTGGGAAGTTGACTCACTCCTTGGAGGAAGCTCAAGTGATCTCTTTACTTTATTGCTCAAGTAGCTTCAGAGAGTTTGAGAAAAGAGTCTTGCCTTAGAAGTCATAAGATCTGCATTCTTACTAGCTGTTGGACCCTCTTAACCTTGGGTCCAATTACATCTTCAGTAAAATAAGGATCACAAAACTTTACCTGCTCCCAAGAACAAAATTTGGTCAGATGAATTCTGCCCAATATCTCCTCCCAGATTGAAAGGTGGGCACCCCACAGATTTTACTTGTTGCTGTCCTCACTCCAATACTCACCTCCTTCCTCATTTTCACACCAAGAAGGTCAAAAGCTTCCTTCCACTATGGCTGGAGGAGTTTGGCTGTAACACAGTGAAAAGCATAGTTTTCACGTTCAACCTGCCAAACCCCTCCGGTTTTGAAAGGGAAATGATCTCTGTGATAAAAACCAAACTGAAAACCTCCAAGCTTTGAACAGAAGACTGGTGGATAGGAGAAGCTCTAGGCGACAGGAAGGAGAGGATGGGCTCAATGCGCGTGGGGTCTTGACACTTTCCCCCCACTGTCTGCCCTCCTCCACAAGGCTTCTCTCACTCTGATCCTGGTCTCTGATCAAAGTTGGTTCCCAAAGATGTTGTGTTCCTTCTAACATTCGCTCATCCTCATCCAGTTAACACTCATTGAGGGCTTCACCTCCTTACTGCTGGGCTTTGGGATAAATGTCCTGGGGTAAATAGGGCACAGTCCCTGCCCTTGGGAAGCTCACAAGATAATAGAGGAGTGAGCTGGGTAAAGAGACAATAACAGTGAAACGTGGTAAGTGGTCTCATGAGAGTACGTACAAGGTGATACGGGAGCATCAAGATAGAAAAGACCAGCCTCCAGAAAACTTTTGTAGAGGAAGTTACTTTTCCACCACATTTAGTTGACCTCTCAAAAGAAGGACCCCTGTATGACCTGGCATGGTCCCCTGTGATTAATTCCTTGAGTGACGTCAGCACCTGGAGGTACAGCATCGGCCCTGGTCTGCCTGCTGTAGCCTGTGAGCAAGGGGCTGAGCTACTGGCCTGTCACATGGGACTAAGGGCTGAGGGCTGATGTTACCACCTGTGCTTTGCCTTAAGCATCAGCAGATGGCTACTGGAGCTATTTGGAAGCAACGTTCCTTGGAAAGGATTAGCATATATAATTTCTAGATGAATTAGTAGAACCATATTATCCATTAAAGTATTTATACTCAGGGTTTACTTGCTGAAAATAGTCACAGTTTCTTCCTTGGGAGTCCTAAAACCAAATAGCCCACATGATGCTCATCTTAAAAACCATAATGGCGCCCACTCCCAAAGTCCCTGCCCTAGTTAAGACTCTTATTACCTTTAATGAAATTCTTGGGGTGCGCTCCTCACGGGTCTCACTGCTTCCTACATTCCTGGTCTCCAGTATTAATCCTAGCAGGGTCCTCCTCAAAGCACAGCTAAGACCACATCACAAAGTCTGCTACTCAGCCATTAATGTTCCCTACATTGCAGCTGCCATTCCCAAAAAAGGTCCCAACTTTCCAGCCTCATCTCTCACTGCACCCCAACACCTCCCAACCCACCAGCCACGCTGTTCCATGAACACCCTCGGCTTTTGCTCATATATTCCCTCCACCAAGAATACATCCCACACCTCACACCCACAGTCTTTGTCTTTCAAAATTCTTCCCCAATGTCCAGGCCTTGCATAAACGCCCTCTACGATAAAACTTTGGATATCCTCTTACTCGAATGTGATATTTCGTCCTCTGAGCCCCCACATCACTTTGTTTGGAATTCTCTTGTGATCCTTATCTTATTAGCTTCATGACCCCGGGAAAGTCACTTAACTGTAAGTTGAGAATAATACCTACCTTACACGTTGTTGAGAGGATTAAATGAGATTAAAAATAACTTGGAGTAGTGCGTGGCATATAGGAAGTACTCAATTTACAATAGCTTTTCTGGTAGCTATTTTTTGTCTGTAATCACACACACACACACACACACACACACACACACACTAAGCCCTGGAGGACAGGTGCCAACCCTTTTCATCTTTGTGTCCCTTGCAGAACCTCTCACATGGTATGTCCTCAAAAACATTGATTGAATTGGAAATGCCAGCATCCCAATGGAAACAACAATTCAATTTTTTTATTGAAGTATAGTTGATTTACAAAGTAGTGCCAATCTCTGCTGTACATCAAAGTGACTCAGTTATACACCTATATACATTCTTTTTTTATATTCTTTTCCATTATATTTTATCACAGGATATTGAAAATAGTTCCCTGTGCTATAAATTAGGACCTTGTTGTTTATCTATTCTAAATGAAATAGTTTGCATCTGCTAATCTCAAACTCCCAGTCCATCCTTCTCCCTCCCCACCTCCCACTTGGCAACCACAAGTCTGTTCTTTATGTCTATGAGTCTGTTTCTGTTTTGAAGATAGGTTCATTTGTGCCATGTTTTAGATTGCACATATAAGTGATATTATATGGTATTTGTCTTTCTCTTTCTGACTTACTTCACTCAGTATGATAATCTCTAGTTGCATCCATGTTGCTGCAAATGGCATTATTTTGTTCTTTTTTATGGCTGAGTAATATTCCATTGTATATATGTACCACATCTTCTCTATCCATTCATCTGTTGATGGATCTTTAGGTTGTTTCCATGTTTTAGCTATTGTGAACAGTGCTGCTATGAACATAGGGTTGCATGTAGTTTTTGAATTATAGTTTTCTCTGGGTATATTCTCAGGAGTGGGATTGCTGGACCAGATGATAATTCTATTTTTAGTTTTCTGAGGAATCTCTATACTGTTCTCCATAGTGGCTGTATCAGTTTACATTCCCACCAACAGTGCAAGAGGGTTCGCTTTTCTCCACACCCTCTCCAGCATTTGCTATTTATAGACTTTTTAATAATGGCCATTCTGACTGGTGTGAATTGGTACCTCACTGTAGTCTTGATTTGCATTTCTCTAATAACTAGTGATGTTGAGCATCTTTTCCTACGCTTATTGCCCATCTGTATGTCTTCTTTGGAGAAACGTCTGTTAAGGTCTTCTGCCCACTTTTCAACTGGGTTGTTCGTGGGGATTTTTGTTGTTGAGTTGTATGAGCTCTTTGTGTATTCTGGAGATTAAGCCCTTGTCTGTCACATCATTTGCAAATATTTTCTCCCATTCCATAGATTGTCTTTTTGGGGTTTTTTTATGGTTTCCTTTGCTGTGCAAAAGCTTGTAAGTTTGATTAGGTCCCATTTGTTTATTTTTGTTTTTATTTCTATTGCCTTGGGAGACTGACTTAAAACACTGGTACAATTTGTGTCAGAGAATGTTTTGCCTATGCTCTCTTCTAGGAGTTTTATGGTGTCATGTCTTATGTATAAGTCTTTAAGCCATTCTGAGTGTATTTGTGCATGATGTGAGGGTGTGTTCTAACTTAATTGATTTGCATGCAACTGTCCAACTTTTCCAGCACCACTTGCTGAAACAGCAATTCTTAATGTCCAGAGAGGGAGAAACTTTGAGAAAAGGAATAACTCACCCACTTTGTCAATACACCTAGGCTTTGTAAGTATATTTCTTTCTCCTTCTTGAGTGGTTAGTTGGAGACGGAATAGGTATTGTCTTTCCTAATAAGGACACTGACATACACCCAACTCATATCATAATTGCTCAATTTTTATAACATTTAAAAAAAATAATGGTATGTCTCATAGACTGAATTGTGTTATTTGTATTTTCTCCATTGGTGTGTGGGTCACGGAGGACAGTGGAGTGGCTCTGTCACCTCTGTTTTGGTATCTGTGGACCCATAAACAGAACCTGGTACAAAACTGTGTTCCAGAAAATGCATTCTGAATATTGTTGAACCAGATTCTCATTCACATTTCTTAGTGAAGCTACTAAGGAAGCAATAGATCAGTCTGTGCCCAGCTGAGCCTCAGCAATTCTCTCTCCCCTCAGTCTTGTCCTTACTTCATTACCCTCAGGGCAGCTTGCTCATGTTTCTTCCTGGACAGTCCAAACAGGGGCAAAGGTTCTTGAACATTCTAAGGATGTCAGGGCTGTAATATGCTTTGGAGTTAAGGCTCGAAGGAGCATATTTAGAAGCAGTCCTTTTACGTTGGTATTCACAAAGTTCTTCTGCTCTCCATCAGTCTGTCGGAAGCTGATGCTAGGGGAGGATATTAAACAATCCATCAAAGGTCTTGCTTGAAGGAAACTCAATCATAAAGAATGTATTTGTTAAAAGTGCTTTCTGGGCTTCCCTGGTGGCGCAGTGGTTGAGAGTCCTCCTGCCAATGCAGGGGACACGGGTTCGTGCCCCGGTCTGGGAGGATCCCACATGCCGCGGAGCAGCTGGGCCCGTGAGCCATGACCGCTGAGCCTGCACGTCCGGAGCCTGTGCTCCGCAACGGGAGAGGCCACGACAGTGAGAGGCTTGTGTACCGCAAAAAAAAAAAAAAAAGTGCTTTCTTTTTAGGTGCATGATCAAGGAAGGGGGGGAGAAAACAATCCCCCCAAGTACGCAGACAGACAGGAAATCTTATCTTCATCTGGGATTTGGAGAAAGTTACATTAGAGATTGAACAAGACAGCAACTTCTCTCAGAGTAAACGGGAACTTATTTCCTGTTGGAAATGGGTGATTCCTATTCATCCTTCAACTCTCATACTAAATGTGAGCTTTGACATCTAAGAACCTTTTGGTGGACCCCAAGACTGGACGAGGCCCCTCGGGATGTCCTCACAGAACCCTGGTCTTCCTCTCTTGTAGTAGTGGGTTATCCCACCGTCTGGCCACTGCCTCTTTACCCACCCTCAGCCCACTTCAGCCCACCTGGCAGGTGGTTCAGATTCAACAGACCTTAACTCGCATTCTCATATGTTGCTATTAAGACTGCAAATTGCTACAGTCATTATAGAGGACAACTGGCAATATTTTTCAAATATTATCGTATCTTTTAAAATTATAAAAGTACAGATTCTTTGATCTGGCAGTTCTTAGACATCTAACCTGACACTTAATCTTTGAAGTGAAGGATGAATAGGAATTATCCCTTCTCAACAGGAAATGAGTTCATCATTTGCTCTGAGAGATGCTGTTTTGAAGGCAAGAATCATGACTGTCCTGCTGCACCTTTAATCTCCCGAAGTCCAGACTGTCCCTCATGGCCATAGGCATTCAATAAATATTTAAGTGAACAAATGACTTTACCAAAAATTCAGATTTCCTTCATCATGTAAAATCTATTTTTACAAACCCAACATGTTCCTCTTCCAAATGGAACAATTAACTAGTCCTATAATTTTGAAATGGCGAAGCAGGGCATCTCTGAAGCACTTCCTTTGTTGAAAACTGAAACATATTTATTACTGATATTTAAGTGTTGCTCCCACCTGCTCCCCCTTTGCAAATATTTCTGAAGAAAATTCATTTCTGGACAGATTTCGCCTCATTTACAACTAATTCTCTTCAGATTACACTCAGTGGAGGGGTGTTAGCAAAGGTTAGGGCATCAGAGACATGTGACAGCCAAAGAATCAAGTGAATGCAAAGCTTTAATGGACAATTAGTCAGAATGAAGAAAGAGACAAAGGAACCAGATGCCTGTCCTATCACTCAGCAAAGAACTATGCATTGTGACTGAGAGATGCAAAGAACACAGAAGACCTTTTTCCATTTTCTCTGAGTCATTGAATTTATGGGCATAGAGCTGTTTGTAATATTCATTACTATCCTGAAGGGTCAGCAATGATGTCCCTCTTGGATGCCTGATATCAGTAATTTGGGTCATCTCTCTTTTTTCATGGTCAGCCTAGCTAGAGGTTTATCAGTTGTGTTGATCTTTAAAAATACCAGCTTTGGGGACTTACCTGGTGCTGCAGTGGTTAAGAATCCGCCTGCCAATGCAGGGGACACGGGTTCGAGCCCTGGTCCAGGAAGATACCACATGCTGCGGAACAACTAAGCCCATGCGCCACAACGACTGAGCCTGTGCTCTAGAGCCCGTGAGCCACAACTACTGAGCCCACATGCCACAACTACTGAAGCCTGCATGCCTAGAGCCCATGCTCCAAAACAAGAGAAACCACCATGATGAGAAGCCCGCTCACCGCAACTAGAGAAAGCCTACGCAGAGCAACCAGGACCCAGTGCAGCCAAAAATAAATAAATAAATAAATATTTTAAAATGCCAGCTTTTTAAAAAAAAATTTACTTATTTATCTGGCTATGCCTAAAATACCAGCTTTTATTTTCATTGTTTCTCTCTTTTTCTAGTCTCAATTTCATTGATAGATACTCTTATCTTTACTGCTTAAGTTCCTTGCCTTGGACCTAATTTGCTTTTCGTTTCCTAGGACAAAGTTTAGATCTTTGATTTGAGACCTTTCTCTTTTTCCAATATAAGCATTTAATTCCTCTATGCACTGCTTTAAATACATGCCACAATTCTTAATACATTGGTTTTTTTGTTCTCATTTAATTATATTTTTTATTTTCCTTGGGGATTCCTCTTTGATCAATGGACTATTTAGAATTGTTTTTGTTCAATTTCCAAAAGTTGGGGGATTTTTCCAGATATCTCTGTGTCATTAATTTCCAGTTTAATTATTTTATAGTCTAATAACATACTTCGTAATATTTCCTTTTTTTAATCTATTAGGGCTTATTTTATGACCCAGAATATGGTGTATTTGGTGATTCAGTCATGTACAGTTTTAATGAATGTGTATTCTGCTGTTAAGTGGAATGTTTTTTAAGTGTGAATTAGGTCAAATGGGTTGAGACCATTGTTCAAGTCACCAATTCGTAATGAGTTTCCTCTTTACTTATTCTATCAATTACTGACCTAAGGGTTAAAATCTCCAATTGTAATTGTAGATTTATGTATTTTGCTTTTCAGTCCTATCGGTTTCGCTACATGTATTTTGAAGCTCTGTCGTTAGACACACACACATTTAGGATTATTCTAGCTTCCTGGTGATTTGACTCCTTTACCATTATGTAACCTCCGTCTTTATCTGTGGTAATATTTCTTCTTCTAAGTCTGCTTTCTCTGATATTAATCTATCTACTCCCACTTTCTTTTCATTATTGTTTGCATAGTTGATCTCTTTCATCCTTTTCTTTTATCCATGACTTTACATTTAAGCTAGGTACTTTTCAGACAGAATGTAGTTGATTCTTGCTTTTTTATCATACCTGACAAACTCTTCAAATGATGTGTTTATACTGATCATATGTAACATAATTATTGATATTGTCAGACTCAAATCTAATTTTTGCTAGCCATTTTCTATTTTTTCCATTTGTTCCTCATTTCTTTTAAACTATTTTTCTGCCTTCTTTTGAATTGACTATTTTTTATGACTTTATTTTATCTCCACTCTTACCTTATTATGTATCCTTTTAAAAAATGTTTTTGGTGGTTACCCTAGATTTTACAATATACGGTTTAGTTAATTATATTCTACCTTCAAATAGAATTTTGCCTGGATGTCAGGGATGGGATTGCTCAACAATCCTGCCTCCCCCATACTGGTAGGGGGCTTCCAATGATCTGGGCCCAGCATATATTCCCCTCTCCTGTGAGTAGAGAGCTTTTGTTCTGTGGGTGAGATGGACCAAAGCATCTGGACAGCACTTTGTATCTTTCCCAAGGTGGCTTCTTCTAAGTCTACACCATGAGACAGGCTTTCTCCATGTCTCACTCTGTCCAATCTTTCTCATGACCACCCAATGAGGTTTGAGGAGAACTTACAATCATCTCTCCTTGGAGGTTGCTATGGTCTGAATGTTTGTGTCCCCCGAAAATTCATATGTTGAAATCCTAACCCCCAAAGTTCATGGCACTAGCAGGTGGGGCCTTTGGTAAGTGCGTCAGTCATGAGGGTGGAGCCCCATGATGGGATTAGTGCCCTTATCAAAGAGACCCCAGAGAGCTCCTTGGCCCCTTCCACTGTGGGAAGACAAAGGTGCCAGCTATGAACCAGAAGGAGGACGCTCATGAGAGCATGACCATGCTGGCACCTTGATCTTGAATTTCCCAGACTCCAGAACTGTGAAAAATAAATGTTAGTTGTTTATAAGCCATGCAACCTGTGGTATCCTGTTATAGCAGCCCAAAGTAAGATAGGGGTACTTGTTTTTTCTTAGATTAAATTCCTATATCCTAACCAGAAACTGGAAGTTTCTCAATTCAATGTTAATTTGCATTTTTCTGATGATTGATATTGCTAACAATGTTGCCATCTGCACATTACCATTTTGATATCTTCTTTTGTGAAATGTCTGTTCAAGCTTTTGCCAATTTTTATTGGGTGTTGTCTTTATTATTGAGTCATAGGTGCTGTTTATGTATTCTTGGTACACATCATTTATCAAAATTTCTATTATCAGCTTTCTAATGTCTACAAAATGCTTTGTTGGGATTTTGATTGGGATGGCACTGAATCCATAGATCAACTTGGGAAGGCCTCATTATTTCTTAAAATACATTTCCTAGCTCTGCCTATAGAAAGGGCCTAGAAACAATGATACCCTTGTAGCAAGAAGCATCCCCACTAAATACCGTTTCTATATACCCTTCCCACTAAAAAGAACCAGGGTTCTTTGGAACAATGTTTGATCCCAGACAGCTGGATAGTGAAATTACAAGGTAAGCCTAGAACATCTTGCTTTACCAGAAAGTAAGGATATATTTTTTAAAAAACTAATAGGGACATGACAAAGGACATAGGAGCTTGAAGGCCCACCATGTGACAAATTTTGACTAATTTGAGAATTTTAAAAAATTATAGTGATGGATTTTAACACATGGAAGTTTTTTAACAAAGAATCTGTGTCTGTGGTGTTATTCAGAAACAAAACAGAAAAAGAGAGGGAGAGAAAGAAAGGGGAAAGTTGGGGGTGAGAAATTCTTCTCTGCAGAAGAATGTTAGCCAATAAACGTGAAGGATTATGGAATTAGAAAGTTAATGTTTGCAACCCCCAATGTTATAATTTATTCAATCAAATGTCAATAAATGCTAAAAACCATTGGGTGAAAGGGTATGGGGGAAAAAGGATATTCACATGCTCTCAAAACATCAACACAGATTATTTATTGACTACAAAGGAGAGATCTAGGAAAACCATCTTAACTACATGACAAAATTAACACTACCAGTAACACACACTCTTGATATGATTCAATAAAAAGTACATAACATCGTCAATGTGATATTCTTGCCCAAAGTGTTTAACCTGAATCTAAATATGAGGAAACAGACAAATCCAGAATGTGGGGCATTCCACAAGATACCTGGCCTGGATTCTTCATACACAAGACACACACACACACACACACACACACACGCGCAATCACAATGTTGACAATTGGCTGATTTAGATAAAGGGTATACCTGTGTTCATCACACTGTTATCTCTACGTTTCTAGAAAATTTTTGAAAAAAAGTTGGGGTCAAAAAAGAGTGCACAGAGGGTTATTTGGGCAACTCCCTTGTTTTACAACGGGGATAGTGGAGTTACCATCACGGCAGAGCACTGAGAAGCCAGCCATCTCTTCAATAACAAAGTTTGGATGTTTGAAAATAAGCCTAGGAGAGAAGGACTAGCTGGCTGGAATGAACAACAGATTATTGTTTGGGACGATCTCATTTTCACCTCTGAGCTGCCGCAGGGAGACTCCACAGAGCAGTGATGTTCTCGTTAGCAGCTCAAGTTCAACCCAGGCTTCTCTGCCTTCTGTACGGTACAACATTAGCGATAGTTTCTGCAAACCCTGGGACCTGAGAAGGTGCCTGCTGCTCACCAAGATGACTGTTCAGACCTCCCTTTCCCACAGGGGAACTGGAGCAACCCCAAAAGCCATCCACCTGGTACACAGAGTGTGAGATTGAGGGTAGGGAATGTATTGTCCCTGTGACACAGAGTGGGTGGGAAAGTAAGTCTCAGATGAGCAGAAAGAGAAGCAGATTTTTAAATGTTCAAAAATGCAGTGGGAGGGGGAGAAAGGGCAGAATATAAAATAACATCTATGCTATGGCTACAAATACATGTACCCACATTTTCTCAGGTTACAAGTCCAATTTCTCATGCCCTGGTCTGATAATATGGAACCTACTGTCCACACTGCCCCCAAGGCCCAACGAGCTATTTCTGGGGTGTCTTACTGAACAGTACTTTTAATTTCATCTACTTCCAGCCCCCCACCATGGTAACATGGTGTCCTTCCCAAAGCTACAGACCCTAATGGGAGCAAAGTGACACTATTCCCCTCGGCTTTCCCTGGGGTAAAGTCAAGCTGTGTCCCACAAAGGATTAAAAAGCTGATCATTTCTAGTCTTCTTGCAAGGCTCTCTTCTCATTCAATCACCTGATTCCTCAAACATGTCTACAAAAATATTCCTGTAATAAATCTATTTGTGGGAATTCCCTGGTGGTCCTGCAAGCAGCCCGGCAAGGTCTAATTAATTAATTAATAAAAATAAAGCCATTTGTTAGTGCTTCCCATAGCTGCTCTTCTCCCCTGAGGCTCTTATTAAAAGGAAGAGTTTGATTCATTAGGTCTGGGATGAGATCGGAAATTCTGCATCTTTAACAAGCTCCCAGGGATGCTGAGCCTGGGGGTCCAAGGACCACACTTTGAGCAGCAGACTCCTGTAATACTTAGTACTTACTATAATACTTAGTACTAAGTACTTAGCACTTATATTCCTTGTCCTTAGTAGGTTTCCAATAAACCTGATTTGGAGGGATGATTGAATGTATTGAATGTTTCTACGTAGTAGAATAGAGGGGGAAAGCTTTAACAAGACAGCTGCCTTTCATCCTACTCATGATCCTCCTTTTACTTGGAGTAAGGAATCTGGGGCATTGTTGGGTGGAGGCAGAAGTGGCAAAGTGGTGTTTATTTTTTGACTTGTAGAACAAAACAAGAGAGAGCATCAATAGTGGAGGACCCTGCCCATTTGGCCAGTGATCTGGCATCATGGGATGAACCTGCTTATAGCAGCTTCTCTCCCTAACTTCCTAACAATTACTGGCCAAAATTGCAGATTTATCCATTGTTTATTCTCCCCCTACTTTCCCTGTCTTGTACACATATATATACACATAAGCGTACTCCTTGAAATTTGAATTACTCCTTCAGCTTCTATAATGGAAATTAATTGTATGACTTCACACTCTCAAAAGCCGACTATAGAGGTACCACTCCCTGCTAACGCAGCCTCGAGCTGTGGAGACCCACGCATACATTCTTCACCCTTCCTTGATTATTAGAGATAAAATGGAATCTCAATGCAGTCTGACTCCCTACAACTTGTCTTTTTGAATAAATCTCTAATAATCTCTAATTTTAATTTCATTACAATAATATGATCTTCAATTAGGGGCTCCATGTCCGAAACAATCCCTCACTCTCAAGGCCAAGTCCTGTTCCCTCCTCATGGTCAGAAATGCTGCCTCATCCAGCTTTGCAAAAGAAGATGACCCTCGAGAATGTTCGTGTTGGGGGCCTGAGCTATGAGGGTAACCTGTGTGTGACCTGAGCTAAGTGATTGAACTAGAGCATGACCTCTCTTTTAGGCCAAACACTATGATTCTAGAAAAGTTCATGGAAACAAAGGCATTTAAAATACCTAAAGAATATCTGTTCAGGTATATGTAATTGATTGCAATTGTGTGTGTGTGTGTGTGTATGTGTGTATGCAGCTACAGCTTTCCTTGTTGAGTCTCTACTAAACTTCAGATGTTGTGTTAGTTGTACATTTCCTGGCATAAATCTTAGTCTCAAGCTGCTTACAGACAAACAGAGACAGGCAGGAATGGACCACAGGCAACTTCAAAGCCTAGGCTTGACAAGGGAAATGGATTAAAATTCACAGCAGATAGGAACATACTGGCTTTATTTCTGATTGATTGATTGGTGGATTGATTGAGCGCAGTACCTGATTAACCTGCAGGCATGTAGACAGAGGTTCCAAAACACGTTTAGGGTTGGGGGTGGCAGAGGAGAGTTTATTGCCCTTGGAAGAATATGGGCTGCTTGGCCACCATGACTACTGACTCGGCCCCTGTGCAGAACCACGGGTGAGCTCGCCATCCTGGCCCCCCTGCCTAGGAGCACGCTGCCCAGTCTGCTGCTTTGTGGAGAAGTCACCTTGTCACTAGAGAAGACATATCCCCTAAGTGGATCTGTTGGTATTGATCACCTTGTCCACACGTCAGGTAATCAGAACGCTTTGATTGGGCCCACGTTTGGGAAGGCGACAACGGGACAGCCCTGCAAGGCTACCCAAGAAGGCAACGTCCCCCCTTCCCTGGAGGGAGACAGAGAGCTTTGATGCTCTGTTTCACGTGGCCCTGAGGAGGCAGCTGCCTCTTACCAGCGGCCCCCAGGAGCTTCGCTCTAGGAATCAATCAGCCACCAAAAGTCCATCAGAGAGGATCATAAAATGTCTGTGATTTGCCAGGACACCTGGACATGGAGACAGGCTGGAACTTTCCCCACCTGTTTCCACTGCTGCTGGTTGCAAGGTGGATGCAAAGTCCAATGAAACCGATTTCTGATAGGCCCATGGGAGAGAGCATTGGCGAACCCACATCAGAAAGGACTGAACGTGAGTGCAGTGTAATGGGTGCGGTATTATTGCAGAAGTACTAATATTAGTAATTAAACCAGTCCTGCCTGTTGGGAAAAATGTGAGTCAAGGCAAGGGTCTCCCCTACCCAACAGACCAGAATAATTTCAGCAGGTTAAAGGGAGCCCTGTTCATTTGTTGTGGGATATTGTGAAACAGTGCTTAGAGGAAAAATTGTAGCTTTAAATGCTTGTATTATAAAATAATAGAGGGAAAGATGAAATGAAGAATTAATCAATCTAGAAGAATACAGAAAAGGAAAAACAGGAATAAAGCAAAGGAAAAAAAAACCAGAGCAAATAGAAAGCACACTAAAACAGCAGAAAATAATCCAAATACATCAGTGATCACTATTAGTACAAATGTGTCAAATGCCTTGTTAATACAGAGATTGCTAGATTGGATTTTTAAAATTTCAGTATATGTCATCTACAAAAGAATTTTGACACAGAAAAAAACTGGAAAAAATGCACCAAGCAAATGTTAACCAACAGAAAACTGGAATAGCAATTTTGATATCAGACAAAGCAGACTCCAAGGCAACCCTTATTTGGCATGAAAGTGTTTATAGTAAAATGATAAAAGGGGCTATCTGTACGTACCCAACACTCCAAATACATAAAGCAAAAATGGACAGACTTACCAAAAGAAATCGACAAACCCACAAATACAATGGGAGATTAACACACACCCTCCGAAAACTGAGGAGTCAAGTAAACTAAAAATCAGTAAAAGGGAAATAAGGGGAGAATTGAAAAATAAGGATGAATAATACTCTGTGTCCACGTAAAACTTTATCAAGTTCTTACAAATACTATCTTGACACTGACCTTAGAAAAATAGGAAGATACACTAATCTACATTTTATGAAACAGGAGCAGAGAATGTAAGTGACCGTCCCAATCCAGTCACCAAGCTAGAAACTGAGGCAGAAGTGAAAACCCTTTCTCCTGACACCAAAGTAAAGCCTCTCTCCTATAAATCAAGCGTCCTTCCAATTCCCTAGTTCCTTTTTCTTATCTTTTTCTTTTACTGCCTAGCTCAGATGTTAAGAAAATAATTATGTTATTATGTGTAAGTGCTTTGGGCACTTTGGTGAAATGAGCTTTATAAGTAAGAGCCATTTCTATCTATATATGAAGCTGATCAGATTTTCTCCCCACCTGGGCCCTCCACATACTCTCTACCGAGTATTTACATCCCTCATTCATAGAGATGAATTCATGGAAGATACCGATACCGATACCGAGCAGGGCCCTGTGGGGCTCCTAGGCACAAAAGCCTTTCTGTGTCCCCCATTTCTTGATAACAGGAAATAGGCTTCATTCAGCCTCCACGACCTTCCCTGAGTTCCAAGGGGCAGGTTCAAACAGTTGCTAATCTGGGAAGGGAGGGGACCGGGAGACAGGGGAGGAGCAGTCAAGAAACAATAGTGCAGCTCTGGGGCAGGGTCCTGGTTCCCCCTCAAGGGATACACATAACAATACCTTTGAGCTGTTTTGCTGACACTGAAGCCCCCCACCAGGTGGGAGAAGTTAACTGTGTGCTGCCCACAAGCACGTAGACCCCAGACCGGTTGGAACCAGAAGGTCGACGATGCTGACTCCCACTTACCTCACCACGAACCAATCAGAAGAATGTCCACAAGCTGGTCACGCCCTCTTTGAACCATTACTATAAAACTCCTCACTACCCCCTCCAGGTTGGGACACACAGTTTTGAGGGCATCAGCCCGCTGTGGCCCCCTTTGCCTGGCAAAACAATAAAGCTATTCTTTTCTACTTCACGCAAAACTCTGCTCTGAGAATTAATTCGGTGTCAGGGTACAGAGGCTGGATTCGGCTTCAATACCAATGGCTCACCAAGGCCAGAGAAATGGGCCAGCATAGCAGAATGCTTCGTGTGCACTTCAGAGAAGGGAAATCATCATTTATATGAACCAAAACGCTGGCGATTTTTGCTCACTAATCGTCCTCTTTCTTTCTTAGACTGTCCCCAATCCTCCCTCAGATGCAGCCGGAAGCACTTTACAAGCTATAAAGCAAACAGACTGCTTCTTGAAGTGTTCTTCTCTAAGAAAAGTACCTTTAGGACCCTCCCCCACTGCCCAGGTCTGTGAGCATCCCATCCGGAGCCTGCCTGCTCACACCCTCAGAGCTCCTGGGAGCCATCAGCCAATCCCAAAGATGACCTGGGATGGGCCAGTGGGAACACAAGAGCCCATCTGTGTCTGGACACGGGCTGGCAGGCTCAGCAGACAGCCACCAGCCCCTGACACAAAGATGGTTTGGTGCCATGGAGCTCCAGCGTCAAGTGGGGAGGTTTTCTAGGAAGTTGAGAGGAGTCAGAGCAGATCACAAAAAGAGAAGGCAACGTCCATTGTCTCTCCTCCTAAACCCCATACCTTAGGGCAGTGGTTCTCATGGCGTGGGAGAGGGGCAGGGAGCAATTTTGCCCCCAGGGGACATTTCTGGAGACATTTCTGGTCATCA
The DNA here is from genome assembly GCF_011762595.2 of Tursiops truncatus. Taxonomy (NCBI): domain Eukaryota; kingdom Metazoa; phylum Chordata; class Mammalia; order Artiodactyla; family Delphinidae; genus Tursiops; species Tursiops truncatus. Next base: position 150,748,492 of record NC_047035.1, read on the forward strand.
CAGCTGGGCAGGGGAGGGCTGATACTTCATCAAGTCGCTAGAGGGAAGCTGCCGAACATCAGGACAGCCCCTCCACATCACCTGGCCCCAAACGTCAGGAGGGCCAAGGCTGAGGATCCCCGCTCGAGGGGAGCAGCGTCTGGTATCCTCACAAGGCTGCCCTCCTGGCATGTCAGAGCTCAGAAAGGCAGACGAGGGAGTGAAACTCAGATTTCCATCTCTCTACCCCTCAACCTACACAAATTCCATGACTGCCTCAGGATCTGAAATGGAAAAAACAAACAAACAAAAACAACAACCTTCTCCCAAAGACCAGAATATACGAAAGAATGAATTTAGATTTCCTAGTTCCATGCTGCCACTAACCTCAGGAGGAGGCCAGCCAGAGAGACAGGCAGCTCCAAAAGAAGGAGCGCGAATGAGGTCCAATCCCCACGTAGCCACAATGAAGGCTGAAGCTGCCAGAGCTTGGGGTCCTTCTGGGTAAGGGCTTTCCATGTGTTTCACACAGATACCTTTGAGCACTGAAGAGTTTTGATAATTCCAGAAGTCCACTCACCTCTTCATCATCATAGAGGAATTTCAAGATCTAAAAGTGCCCATCCAGGATGGGAGCTGTGGTCTGGCCTGGAGACCTGGAGAGAACGTGGTCTTGCACGGCCCTTCATGATGGTTAAGCCCGAGGTTCAAGGTGGTTGTGAAAAGAGATCTGGGCCCACCTGAGACCTGGATCCTCAGTCGCCAAGCGCCTGTGTAATCCCCACAAGTCACTTCTCTCACAGTCTCAGCTGTGAAATAAGGGGGTCACCTGCCTAAATCCCCTTACACCTACACCATCACATTTAGAGTAAAATTCAGCTCATAGTACCTCCCAGTGTGAGCCCGGCCTCTGCCACATGCAGCGCCCCTACCTCCTGCCCACCTGCCTCCTGCAGGTCCCTCTCTGCATTGCGTTCTCCATCCCAGGCCTCTTTTCTGTCTGCAGTCCCTCTGCTCTGCTCTGGTACATTACCCGTCTCGAGTCTCCAGGACAGGGATGCTCCCTTCCGTGCTATGGCATTTGCCACACAGAAATTATCCTGCTTTTACATATCTCTCTAAACTGCCGATGCCTTATAAGAACGGGGGTCTTAATTCACTTTGAATTCCTGAGGGTCCTGCAAGACCTGGCACACAGCAGGTGCTCTAAAGATATTGGATGAATAGATAAATAAAAATGGGTAAAGTTCCAGTGATTTCCCACCAAAAGCTCTAGGTAGGTGTCTACCCGCTCTGCGTGCCCTTTGATGAACGCAAACATCTAGAGCCTTGTAAGCAACCAGAGAGAACACTGCAAGTCAGAACCCACAAGAATCACAGGACAGCAGAGGACCTTTCTTCTCTACTTTCAAGCAGGTCTTGGTGCCAGGTTTCCAAAAGGAGGGGTAGAGAGACAGGGATGCGGGAAAGCTGAAGTTAATGAGAACTAAGGTGAGTAATAAAACTCTTCAAAGAAGCTGCTTCTCAGTTCAACAGAGTGTTTTTCCTTTTTATCAGTGAATCGAGTTGCTAGGGCAGGAAGGGCAGGGGGAAGTGATGGGAGGGCTGGGAGGGAAGGTGGATAGGAGGGGTCGAGGATGCCGGCAGCCTGTCATCTCCATGACGCGGACAGCTGCTTTGGTTGTATTTTAAACGGAATCGCATCCCAGTGTAGACACTGCGTCTGGATTTACGATCCACCCCGTGATCTGTCACTTTTATATACACACACACACGAGGGAGTGGAGTGGTTTCCATAGAGAGGAAATATCACGGCCCACTTACGAACAATACAAGAAAAGGAGTCAGCGACCCCAGCATAGACAGAAGTTCAGGGGGATGGTCCTGGGGCAGATCCCCCGGTCCTGAAGCTGCTGCACATCTCACTGCGCTTTTCCACTCCGGAGGGAAGTCAACTCACGGGTAAGGTTTTGGTTGGGGACTTCTTTATGAAGGATAAATTGATTTGCCCTAAATTAGGCAGGAGGTGCTGGGGACTGGATGGGGTAAGAGATGAGAGTTGCAAACGCCCCTGGGGGCACCGTGCTGAACGCCAAGGTCTGTGTTTTAAATAAGAAGTTGGCTCTAAAGGGACCATGGGGAAGTTTCTCAGGAGGGGCAAAATGATCCTCCCTTCGTTGGTAGAGAGACCTGCTTTGCAAAAGGTAATAGACTGGAGGCAGAATGTGTTCTTACAAATGTATTTTTCTGAACAGAGTCTAGTTGTGAATATGAAAATCGTGTTTACAAATGGAGTGGATGGGGGAAGGCATGGGGTAGAAACTTCAGGGTACAATGCCCTGCTGCCCGCCCGAGCCGGACGATGCTTGCATTTATTGGTTACCAAGGGCATCTCCTTTCTTTCTCTCGATGAACCTGTGAGGCAGGTAATGTCTCCTTTTTAGGATGCGACAACTGAGAGGTTAAGTGGTTGATGGAAGGCATTTGAGGGTAGGGGAGCTTCCCAGCCCAGGTCCTCTGCCCTCAAAGCCTAGAACCCTTTTCCCCTGGCTATACTGGGGACAGTGGAGGGAGGGGACAGATGTCTGTAATGATTAGGTGCCACCTGTGAAGGGGGGGACCATAAAGATGGATGTTTGCTGTCTCCATCTGATGTCCAAGTCTTCTGAGAAATCCTGTCTGCAATGTTCTCCTCTAACATAGCAATCCAGCAAACACACACCCATACACGCACACACACACACACACACATGCACACCCCTCTTCTGAGAATGAATGAAGTAAGACCATGAATGCGAATGCTGCCAATGACAAGTGTTATCTGTAACATGTCAACTTTCTCCTGGCCACTCTTCCCTCTTGGGGGGAAGGGTCTTTCATGAGTGAACCCTCTCTGCTCACTTGAGGGTGAATTGCTTGGAAGTCTGTGTGTGTATATGTGACACATAAGTGCTTCCACGAGTCCACATCTCATTACTATAATACCTTTTGAAATGCTTTAATGCCCCCTAGGTTCAGCAGTTACGTTTTATAAAGTGTTTTCTAATTCAACATCTTATTAGTGTTTGCAGACGAGCTGGGTAACATGGGGACTATCTCCGCCTTCCTCGCTGCTAGAAAACGGGGCTGGCACTGGGCGAAGCCACAGAGTTGTACATTTGCCTTCTCGCTTCACTTTTTTCCTTCAAGCACTCTCTCCCTTGCAGGTGCTCTGAATTTCAGGCCAGCCCAGGCTCCTCAGTGCCTCTCATCCTAGGGCGTGACGTGGCTGTCACAGCTCTCAGAAGTAAGTGTGTATCTTCAGAGAAGCACTGCTTATAATAACCCCAAAGAATGGCTCAGTTTCAGGTATCCAAATGATAAAAATAAAGATGTAGAACTTTACCTCTTAAATCTAACTAGGCGGGGACCACTTGTTTTCAGAGCAGGTAGGAGGGAGATCTTAAACCTTTGTGTTGTTGCACTAGGGTAACGGCAAAAGAATCCAAAGAGCATAAGAGGAGAAACTTGCTTAGGAATCAGACTTTAGTGAGGAGAAAATGACGTTTCTGTCCTTTTATGCTGCAAATGCTAAACAAAACTAAACAAGGAGATAGAGAGAGAGGGAAGAGCCTGGAACTCAATCCCCTAATCTCAAAGGTGGAAATACGGGCACCCAGAGCATTTAATTGCTGAGCAAGTTAGTGGGAGGCCAGGGCTGAGTCTGGTCCCTGAAAGGAGCGGGGTACAAAGGGATAGAATGACAGAGAAAACAACTTCCCCACCCTGTGTTAACCCTTTCTTTGTCAATTAGTTTTTGGTTTTTTAAATCTTTTCAGCCTTAACAAGCCCTTTGAAAGTTCTTCCAGGCTTTAAGATGCCTCCAAGGTGTGAGGCAGCTAATTCTAAGCTAAGCCACATTTCATGCTACTATTATGCAAAACAACTAAGGAGCTCCTCGGTAAATGATAAAGCAGGAAGTCTGGCTATTGACACAATATTGACAGGGGAAAAAAGTCCACTTTTCCACAGTCAACACACATCCCTGTAAAATGTTCTCAGGGAATTGGACACACAATTCTAAGGAGCTCAGAGATGGATTGGAACACTGAGAAAGTGGTTCTCAAAGCGTGGTCCATGAACCCACAGCATCAGCATCGTCTAGGGATGTGTTAGAAATGCAGACTCTCAGGCCTCACCCCAAACCTACTGATTCAGAAATGCTTGGAATGGGGCCCAGCAGCTGGTGTTTGAACAATCCATTCACATGATTCTAAACACTCTGAAGCTTGAGAACTGCTGACTTAGAATGAGTTCAAGGCAAGGAGAGCCTGTCTGGGTTAGGATGGAGCAAATGGTGTATAGAAAAAACGGAAAAGCCAAAAACACAACCCAACAAAGATACTGGTCTGCAGGATCCAATTACCTGGCATATTTGTATATCTATATTTATATTATATTGATATAATTGGTATAATTTATATTTATATTATATTATTTATATAATTTATAGATATATAGATATAGACAGATCACTTCTGAGATGGCTGTGTGTGTACTGAATCTTATCCTAATAGGACCTGGAGATGATTTATATATAAATAGTTATGAACCAACCGTCTTCATTAAGTATTTCGTTAGACCAGGAGCTTTTCCATTTTAATTTAATCTTTCACTTAACCTTTATGAGGTAGTTATTATTATCCCCAATTATCAGATGAGGAAATTGACATTCTCAGAGGTTAACCAATCTGCCCACCGCCCTCAGGCAAATAAGGACCAAGCTGGAATTTGAGACTATGCCTGACTAATTGCCAAGTCTGTGTTGCTTTCCCTGCATGCTACGCAGCTAGTTCATACATTTGGATTATTTAAAGCAAGGATCAGTCATCATCAGGCTTGTGAAAGTGCAGATTGCTGGCCCCAGAGTTTTTGATTGACTAGCTCTGAGCAAGACCTGAGAATTCTTCGCATTTCTAACAAATTTCCACATGGTGCTGCTGGTCCAGAGACCACACTTTGACAACCAGTGAAGTTGAACATGAACAAAGCCCTACTGGATTTGATCCCTTTCCTCCTGCGCCCTAAGCCCCCTTTCACACCCTCTTCCCACATTGCTCTTTTCTGCTACAGGGAGAGATGCTGATACCAGCGCACTTCCTGCTGCTACTGCTGCTGCTCCTAGGGGCCCCCAGCCCAGGCCTCTCCCAAAAGTTGTACAAAGCCGAGCCCATCTTCAGCTGCCTCAACAAGAAAAGCCAGCTGGAGGATGCGCCCCTGCTGAGCAAGAGAAGCTTCCCCTCCCTGCCCAGCCAAGACTCACTCTCAGGAGAAGACCAGGAGAAGGAGGAGGAGAAAGACAAGGAGAAAAGGACCTTCCCTGGCTCTGGGGGTGGCGGTGGGGCTAGAAGCACCCGGCACAAATACCCGTCCCAGGCGCAGCTCCGGCGGAGGCTGTACCAGGACAAGGCCAAGAGTGACCAACGCACCAAGTTCACGCTCTCCCTCGATGTCCCCACTAACATCATGAACATCCTCTTCAACATTGCCAAGGCCAAGAACCTACGAGCCAAGGCAGCTGCCAACGCCCACCTGATGGCCCAGATTGGGCGGAAGAAGTAGAAGCAGAGGCCAGCAGGAGGGCGGCCCATCTGGGACAGAGGTCAGGGTGGAGGGGAGGGTTGGTTCGTATTGGAAGAATCTGCCCTGTTTTCCAGGCTGCTTCACTGCTCAACCCCTCTGCTTCTTCCTGCCTCTGGCCCAGCTCCCTGCTCCTCTGTACATGCACACACCAATGCAGTATAGTCCCCGCTTCACAGATACCAGGCCATTGATGTCTCCACCTACATTCTGCATCTCCTCTCTCTTCCCCACGATGAGAGGCAACGGTCATGCGCTCCTGCCCTCCATGCTGCTCCCTCGTGACCCGATGCCTGAGAAGAGGGCGTGCAGAGCCCCTCTCCCCTCCACACACCCACCTTCCCCAGACAAGGCCAGAAGATGAGGGCACTCAGCATTCCCTCCCCTCCCCTCTCACCCCCATTAAAACCGATGGCTTCTTGAACCCCTGGCTGGTTTCAATTCCTCTTCCTTCAGCCGGCTGCTTTCAGGCCTCCGGGCTTGGAAAGGGGACAGCTAGTGAGGGAGGTTACATGTGAGTCCATTTCCAACTCTCCCAGGACAGGAATGGTTCCTGGAGGTTTTAGGGGGGCTGAAGAAGAGCTTGGGAAAGGCCAAGATGCAGGACTGTGCCGGTTGTCGTTCGATCAAGAGCCATCTACATGGCCTGGTCCCACCCAGGGACACAGCCTGGGATCTGCTACCGAGTGGGCCCCTGGGTTTAATGGGAGACATCCTCAGCTCCTCCATGCTTGCTAGGGATTGGGCTACCAATCTTTAATAGGTGCTTCTTGAACCCATGGTCACTGTCCAGCCCAGTGCTGGACCCAGCGGGGGATATTGATGTGGGAGGCAAGGCCTCTGCTCTCCATGCCTCAACAGTCTAAGTGAACAGACAAAAGCAAAATTTGAAAAGAAGCAGATACCACTGGGGAGTATATAAGTGATGAACAGCAACATGATAGCAATTAGTGTAAAAAAAAATGAGGAATTTAGAGCAAGATGAGAAGGTTTAATATGAGTATAAGTTCACTAGACATGGACATCAGCAAGAACTCTGATGGCCTCTGGCAGCAAAGCCTTCTGCATGGTGACAAGTCATGAATACATAAAAGGAACTTCCGCATGGTAAAATAAACCACATACACACACCAGCAACTAACCCCATCACCGCCAGCAGAAAGAGACAAATGAATGACAGATTTGAAAAATGTTTGCCACTCATGTAAAACACAGATGGCTTACTGATCAAATATATAAAGAGCTACTAAAAACTGAAAAGAACAATCCCCCCCCAAAATAAGCAAGGACATGAATAGATCATACACACACACACACACACACACACACACACACAAATACAAATTGATCCTTAAATGTATGAAAAGATGCTAAACTTCATTGTTAAGAAAACAAATTAAACCTGTACTCATATAGAATTTGTCACCCATCAAATAGGCAAATGTCCCTGTTTGACAATTGGCCCACACGGTGATTGATGAGGTGAAAAGCCACCCTCCTCCACTGCTGGCTGGCAGGAATATAAATTCTGAGAGGCAGTTTGGAAATACTTATTAAAATCACAAGTTCACTTTACCTTTAACTCAACAATCCTGCTTCTGGTGGACATTATTGGCAAAAGCGAAACTGTGCAGTTATTGAAATGTTAAGCTAAACTTGAAGTGAAAAATACCCCATCTCTTAACAGAACCAATGTTCAAAAAACCGAAATGCAACTGTTGTTTCCATCCTGGGAAAGAAACCCTCATGATAGAGCAGAAAGAATCCTGCCCGAGACTCAGAATACTTACCTTGAGTCTGGGTTCCTCTTCTTATGTGCCTCTGAGCAAACCCTTTAACTTGCCTCAGTGCTGATGTCCCATGAAATCTCTTTATGAATGTGACCTCATGGAGTTCTCATGAGTATATTTTAAAGTAACTATTTTTTTTTCCATTTTGTAGATTTCTTAAAATTTGCATTTAATATTTATTTTTGCTTTAATAGTGCATATTCTGTTCACGCCAAAGGTGCAAAGGACACGAAGCAGGAGATTAGCTTGGCTAAGGAAAAAATCAAGCAGGTGTGACATTTCCATGAACAACCGAAAACTAGGAGAACTTAAAAGTTGCAGCTGGTACCCCCAGGCACGCCCAAGTTCACAGCTGTCTCCTCAGGACCTTTGGCTAGGTGAGCAAAGCCTTGATAACAGCAGCCTCTAGCGGACTTTGATAAGCAGCTTTAAAAGGTTTTGTTTTGCTTTGTTTTGAATGACGGTACCTATATCACAAAAGCTCCAATCAAAAGGGTGATTAAAAAAAAAGAGGGCACAGATCATTGCAAATACCAGATTTTCTCTTGCTCTTTTTGCAAATACACCATCACGTATAAGCTAAAATGTATCTGAGGTGGTGAGGTTTACTGGCAGGGGAAGGGGAATGGCATATGTAACAGAATCCTAGAGGATTCAGCTTTGCATCTGAAGCAAGAGATTGGTGCCCAGAGAAGTGAGGGAACTGTCCAAGGTCTCCCGGCTGGTAAGTGACAGATCTCTCTGGCCACAAAGCCTCTGCTCATCCCTCCATGCAGAGCTGGCCCTTCACGTGTACAAAGGGCATAAAAACATGAACCATGTTGTTGCCTTACAGGGCTAGCACGAGCCCCAGTGAACCACAAACGTGGAAGCAGCTGGGAAAGCCCTACACAGATACTAGGACTTATTATGTCTTCAGCAGGTGGGTCTGGTGTTTAGAATGCCCTCAGAGCCTTACAGGTGATTTAAATGTGAACAGAAGCATCTGCTTAATAAACTAAGGAATATTTGCCAAAGCTGGACCCACCAAGAACAGTGGGAAAGCACAGGTTTCCTGCCGGGGGCTCCTGCTGAGCCCAGCATTCTGCTGACCGAGCTCCAGTCCCCAGAATGGACCCCGTCACAGTCACATCAACATGTGAGAAGGGAGAAGGCCACATCCAGAGATCACTACCGCTGCCATCTGCCACCCTTGAGTTCACCTTGTAAAACCAAGATTCACTCTCGATTTCACTTTGTAAAATCATTTGCGGCGGGGGGCGGGGAAGGGGGAGAACTGTGTTGAGCTCTCTTGAAAAAACGGGTTTAAGCTCTCTTTTCAAAATAAAGTGAGGCTCAAACGCCAAGTGAACCTTCTCCAAGGAGACAAGTGCATGCATAACAGGATCTCCAAATGTTCTACCCAACAAGAAACCCCGCAAACAAATACCAACAGCTGACAACGGTGCTTGCTTCATGGCAGTGGAATAATTTTGGAAGCTGTAACCAAATAATCAGGGAAAGCCGAGTGATATCCAGAATTCAATCAGATATTTTATGTAATTCCAAGAACTGGGAGGTACATGAGCTCAAACATATGTAGTATTAAACTAAAAGACATTGATTATATATTAAGAGCCAGAGAAAGACAAAACCTAATCAAATGGTGTAGCTAGCTACCTTAGTAAGAAACACAGACGGAATCAGACTTGAAAACTAACCTTAGTAAGGTTAGTTAGTTAGACTCAAATCTAAGGGTGCGTTATGGGACACTTCGTTCTTTTTTAAATGTATTTTTATTGAGGTGTAATCAACATACACCGTCATATTAGTTTCAGGCATAGGACACAATGATCCCACCTCGTCCTTTAATTAATGAAGTTTCTGTAATGGACTGTTGCCTAGGGTTCAGCACGTCCATGAGAGCTGCCAAGATCCTGTCACAGCCTAGTCAGCATCACTTAGAAGCCTCGGCAAGCTGGGAAGGCAAAAGACAAAAAAGTTATCTTGGGAAGGTAACCCCAAGCCTATGGGATGACATGGTGTTTTCTTAAGGGGCGAGCATCTTTAACCCCAGGAGATAGTCCTGTCTCCTTCCTCCCTAAATCATCATCCCCCAGCTTGAACCTCATGTCTTAGGATCGAATCAGCCTAACCACCCTGTTGACACTGTTCTTTACCAGAACCTGGGTCAGCCTGCCTCAGTTCCTGATCATTTTAGCTCACCAACCTCTCTGACACCCCTCCTACCCTGACAATTGGTGATTTTAACATGCATAAGATGACCTGCCCCACATCCCAGGTCTCAGGTCTACTCCCTGACCCCGTCCAACACCATCTCTCGGCCACGCGATCCCATGGCCACACCCCAGACTTCATCCTCACAGATCATACACCGTAGGACCGGCCCCTCCTGTCTCTCCAGCTCACTTTCTCTAGGACACCAACTCCAATGGTCTTTCAGTCCCACTGAGACCAGTGATCCGTTGATCCTGCTACCTTTTCACTGTCCCTCACCCTCTGCTCATAACATCTCTTCACGCTTTACCAGTTTAAACGCTGTGGTCAATCATTATCATTGTTTTTTGTAGACACCTGTCATTCTCTTGTTCCACCTTTGCTTTGCCTAATTCATTAAACACTGAGAAATTCAAACACTCCACCATACCGCCCCTGCACCTTGAAGCTGAACACAGCTTAATACACACACACATACACACACACACACACACACACACACACACACCACTGATTGATCTCACTTCAAAATCCTGACAAGATGCCTCAAATGGGCTCTTAAAGCTGTTCAGCAATTAGGCCACATCTCTCTACACCATTCACTTGCCTACTGTCCTAGACTCTCCCTCCTCTTCTTTCCTCAAACCTCTCATAGATCCTCCCTATCCAGTCTCGGCTGGTGACCTTGCTTCCTACTCCACCAAGGAAATTGGATGCTTCAGAAGCAAAATTTCACAATCCCACCCCACATCTACCTACCTGGACTCACGCACTCTGCCCTTGTTTCTACACTAGAAACCCACACGCCCAGCCGCTCCTGGTGGAGGGCCACGCTGTGCTCTGCACCAGCTTCCCATCCCCTCTTGCCTGCTTATGATATTGAGCCAACAACTGGCCCTTCTTCCTCCCACGTCGTCAGTGTCACCCCACCCGCTGCCTGGTTCGGCACAGAAACCTACACGACAGCCTGCAAGCCCTTGACCCCTTCCGGGCGGTGGCCATCCCTCTGCTCCCTTTGACAGCGCTCCCTTGGAAGTTCCCTCTACTTACCTCTCATTCTCGAAGTCAGACGTCCATCCCTATCCTTCCACTGAAACTGCTCACGAAGGTCAGCCAGAACCCCTACGTTGCTGAATTCAGTGGTCAAGCCTCCGCCCTCACGCCTCTTGATCTGTAAGCATCACTCGACCCATTGAACCACCACCTGCCCCCCGCACACACTTTGTTTCCAGCCTGGCTTTCAGGACATCATACTCTGTTTCCCTCGTTCCTCAATAGCCCCTCCTTCTGAGTCTCCTTTGCAGGTTCCGTTTGCCAGGTATGTTCTTCCTCCAGGCATCTGCATTCTCCCTGTGTCACTTCCTCCAACTCCTTGTCAAATGCCTCTTTCTCACTGAGGCCTTTAGTAACCACCCTATTTCAAATTGCAACCTCCTTTCCCCTTACCAGGCTCTATTATTTCCTTTGTGCACTATTGTACCCATCACCTTTTACATGCAATATAACTTACTTATTTAACATGTTTATTATCTTTCACCCCACCTTCACTACCATATAAACCATGAGGGCAGGGATTTTTTGAGGGGTGGGGCGGGAGGGCTTAATGTTTATCCCCGGTGGTCAGAATAATGAGGAACACATGACAGGCACTCAGTAAATAACGGTGAATGAGTTAATTAAATAAGGATTATTAAAGTTCTTGTGACAAGGAATCTGTGCATAATTAGCATTTAAAGTGCAGTATGTATAATATTTAAGAGTATTTGTCCTAAAAGAATCATAGTCAGCCTGATAATTCCAATTTAAAATATGTAAATTGAGTAAATAATTTACACCTGTGATCTTAAATAAAAATCTTACTAGTTTATAGACAGTCTGGAACATATAGGAATACTAATCACCATATTTATAGTTTACTTTGTTCGATTTTAAAAGAATTAGATTTTTTTAACTTTTTATTTTATACTGGAGTATAGTTGATTAACAATGTTGTGATAGTTTCAGGTGTACAGCAAAGTGATTCAGTTAACATATACATGTATCTATTCTTTTTCAAATTCTAAAAGAATTAGAGTACTTGGGAAAGTTTGTCAGACAATTAAAATTCTTAAAATAAAATAAATTTATAAATACAACCTAAAATATTTGAGCATTTATCTAAGATTGCAAAGGGCACCAAAAATTCAAACATATTCCCTTTAAAAGTGATTATTTAACTTTGCTAAACTTAGAAATAATAAGATTTACAAGCTGAACTTAAAAATTTAAGAAATATTTAGGATTTTAATCTTAATTTTAGTAGTTTATTAATTTTTAAAAACAAAAGGAAACTTCTAAATGTTCTTTTTTGAGTTTTCTAAATGTCTTTTCACACATGTGCACACGCCCCCCCACACACACATATGCAAGTGCCCTCTAGAACACTAAAAAAAAAAAAAAAAAAAAAGAACGGCAATTATTTAAGCATTTCACTAGCGCCCTCCAGTGTCCAAAGAGAGGAATAACACATGTACATAAAAGAATATTTTTTCTTAGTAAAAACCTACTAAACGTTCAGACTACTATGTAGGATATTCACATGAAAAAATATATTTCATCAATGAGAATTTACTACAGTATTTTCAATATAGTGAGAAACCTCATAGTGTATCTCCACTCTCCCTATATTCCCAAGAGGCCACAGGCAACAGGTGACGTCTGATCTGGGTTTGAAGTCGGAATTACACCCCACGGTCACAGAAGGAAAGAAGAGAGAAAGTAGTGAGAAGGAGCAGAGGCAGAGGAGAGAGGAAGAAAAGAAAAAAAAACGTGCTGGGAAGGGGTGAGCGGTGTAGCTTGAAAGGAATGCGTGTGAACATGGTGAAGAGTGTCTAAACAATACTTCCACCAAACTGCAGTCATTAGCCTCCGTGGTGACAGCAGTGTGAGTTGAAAATAAGCAAAATGGTACATTGTTGGAATGAAGCTCTTAAAGGCCACATCTCAGCGCAGTGATTTTGGTTTGTAAAAGCATCTACCAGGAAAGTGTTAAAGATGGAGCGGCAGTTCTCGGGTCCAGGTGGCACACGCAAAAAGAAGGTGGTAGCATTGCACTTTGATAAATCTCACAACAAGAACCACAACGTTAGGCCTCCAGCCAAGGCTTTAGAGCCTGTTACCTTCAGTTGTCCAGCCGGACCAAAAGCACAGACCACGTGGAGACCAAGAGAGCATAACTGGAGGGCCCAGGCTGAAAGGTCAGCGCTGTAGATGAATGAGGCACCTGAAACCTACCTACAATCAGCTCGAGAGCAACACCTAAGCCCAAGCGAGCACCTTTGCAGTGTCTTATCTTACTTCCAACTAGTAAACTAAACATCATGGATCTTTAAAATCTAGCTAGTCGTTTTAATGCATTTATAGCTGTTTTGTCCATTTTAAATTATCACCTGTTTGAACATGAGTCAGTTTAATACCCAAAGTTAATTCCATGAAGTGGTTTTTGAACTTAAATCCTCAGATGACCCTCCCTCCAATTCCCAGGGCTTCTCATTTAGCAAGTCCATAACGAAGCTCAAGAATCTGCCATTTTTCTCAACATCTTAAATGGCTCCCATGCAGGGTTCTGCTGGCCATGCTTCCAGAACACATCCTCAAGGACAGAGGAGCGGAAAGAAATCACTTTCACCTTCTGACCTGCAGGACACACAGATTCAAACTTCTGAAAAACCCAAGAATATTCTTGTTGTTTGTTTATTTGTTTGTCTGTATAAAAAGCAAACTGAGACCTTAAGGCCTTGGAAGAAGGAAAAGACTCATATTGAAGATATTCATTATTTAATCAATGTACAAAATATATATATGGGAAAATAACATTAATAATCATTACATGCTATTTTCCATCTCAGGAACAGGAAAGGAAGAGCATTCACTTTAGGGTTTCATAGTCACTTGGTTGAAAAAGCAAAGAAGAAAGCCAGGTTTCCATTCTGACAAGAAAAAAAAAAAGATGAGCCCCAGAAATTCAAAGGACTCCAAATCTTAGAAGGTTCACAGGGTGCAGTGCTGAGTGACACTAACAGACAAGGAAATGTGGGCTCATTATTAATATGGACCCATTTGATTGGAACTCGGGGTCTCGCTTGACTTAATTTCCTTTTTCTGCTCATCAAGGGAACTCTAGCCTTTAAGTGTAAAGCGTGACACTTAAGCTTAGCATTCATTGTCACCAGTCAGCTCTGCATCAGAAACTTCGCCCCACTTCCTCGTAATCCTTCTCCAAGACTGCCAAGTCCTCCCTGGCTTCTACAAACTCGCCTTCCTCCATGCCTTCCCTAATGTACCAGTGCAGAAACGCCTTCTTGGCATACATGAGGTCGAACTTGTGTCCCAGGCGGGCCCAGGCCTCCACGACCGCCGTGCTGTTGCTCAGCATACAGACAGCCCGCTGGACCTCGGCCAGGTCCCCTCCCGGCACTGCCCGGGGGGGATGACCATTGATGCCCACCTTGAATCCAGTTGGACACCAATCTACAAACTGGACAGAGTTCCTTGTCTTCATGGCTGCAATTGCCGTGTTCACGTCCTTGGGGACCACATCCCCTCTGTAGAGCAGGCAGCAGGCCACGTACTTCCCCAGGCGAGAGTCACACTTGACCAGCTGGTTGGAGGACTCGAAGCAAGCAGCTGTGATGTCTGACACAGAGGGCTCCTCGTGGTGGGCGTTGTCCGCAGAGATGATGGGGGCGAAGCTGGTCATGGGGAAGTGTATTCTAGGGTAAGGTACGAGGTTGGTCTGGAATTCAGTCAGGTCCACGTTCAGGGCCCCCTCAAACCGGAGGGAAGTAGTGATGGAAGATACTGCCTGACTCAGCAGCCTGTTGATGCTGGCATAAGAGGGGTGTTCAATGTCAAGTTTGCGATGGCATATGTCATAGATGGCCTCATTATCCACCAGGAAGGTGCAGTCCGCATGCTCTATGGTGGGATGGGTGGTGAGGATGGTGTTGTAAGGCTCCACTATAGCCGTGGAGATCCGGGGGGTTGGGTAGACAGAAAACTCCAGTTTAGCCTTCGTGCTGTAGTCTGTGGAGAGCTGCTCCATTAAGAGAGACGTAAATCCTGATCCAGTGCCGCCTCCAAAGCTTCGGAAAATCAAAAATCCCTGAAGACCACTGCACTGTTCCGCCTAGGGAAAGTAAAAGGGACATAAGAATTCAGCCAAATAAACCCAGAAGCAGTGGTAACCGTGGGACACAACTAGTACCCCAAAACAAACAGAAACTTTCAGAAAGAACTGGTTTACCATCACTAACTTATCACAAACATATTTACTTTGAAACATACTTGAGAAGTTACTTCTGGAGTGGGAGAAGTGCTTAGAGTTTTACTGTAAGCAAAGCATAAATATTCAACTGTCTTTTGCTACCCCTGATGAATTTATCTGTATGTGGTCTAAAGTAAGGTCTTTACCAATAACAAAGAAAATGACAAGCAAAATATTGAAGTAATATAATCCCCCCCCCCAGTAGATGAAGTACCTTTCATTTTCATACCCAATCTACTGTGCTGGTGTAAAAGGTACTGTATTCCCTAATGATTATGCCAAACATCAAAATTTTTACTAGACAAAGGATTCTCCAGACACAGGTCCTTAGGGAAGAATTAACTGTCAGTAAAGAGTAACTGATCTCCAGGTAGGATGTGCCTCCTGTTAACTTTACAGATCTTAGTAACTATTGGAAAATGACAAGTTTTAGAGTTCTTTGGAAGTCTCTGATAAAAAGATATGCCACGAGTCAGCAGAAGCAAGAGTAGATGGGGGCTAGTCACTAAAAAGAAGGAAACCCTGCTGTTTGTGACAACGTGGATGGACCTTGTGGGCAGTTAAGCAAAGTGAAATAAGTCAGACAGAGAAAGAAAAGTACTGCATCATCTCACTTATATGTGGAATCGAAAAAAGCCAAACTCATAGAAACAGAGAGTAGAATAGTAGTTGTGAGGAACTGGGGTCGGGTGGGAGATGCTGCTCAAAGCGTATAAACTTCCAGTTATAAGATGATTAAGTTATTGGGATCTAATGTACAGCATGGTGACTGTAGTTAACAGCACTGTGTTGTAAACTTGAAAGCTGCTAAGAGAACAGATCTTAAATGTTGTCGTCCCCACACACAAAAAGGTAATTATGTGAGGGATGGATGTATTAACTAACCTGATTGTGGTGATCATTTGGCAATATATTCCTGTGTCACATCACGATGATGTACACCTTAACTTTACACAATGTTATAGGTCAATTATACCTCAATAAAACGGGGGGAGATAAAATATTTCCTCATAAATATAAAAAGAAAAACAAAATAGTCGATGGGGGCTGTACAGTAAGTGCAAAGGCTTCTTTCCCCTGCCTAGTAAGGAAGGTAGTCAGTGCCCACATCAGGACCAGCCAGCTTTGAGCATGCGCAGGAGGCTCCCAGGGGAGAGGTTGGGTGGTGATGGAGGCGTAGGTAGAAAGTGCTGCTTGGGCGGGTCCCGCAGGATCACAGGCACACAGGCACTGCCTGTGGAAGGAGAGAGGAGCCACTTGCCAGCTTTCGGAGCCTCTCCAGCACCAGATCGAGGATCTCTGGCCCCACAGAGTAGCGACCACGGGCGTAGTTATTTGCAGCATCCTCCTTTCCGCTGACGAGCTGCTCCGGGTGGAAGAGTGAGCGGTACCTGCCTGCACGGATCTCATCTGCCAAGAGGAAAGGAGGTCAGTGCAGTCCACTCCATCCCACCCCTAACTCTTGCACAGCCCTGTACCCTGACTCGCTTTCTCTCTTCTAATGTCCTATAAAGAAATGGATTTAAACTGCCCAACTGGCCCTTCTTAATTGAGGAAAAGGTATAATTATCCCCATATAAATTGAAAGCACGTTTTTCCGTCATACACCCTTTATTAGTTTCTCAGGCCTACTGTAACAAAGTACAACAAACTTGGTGGCTTAAAACAAGGGAGATTTATTGCCTCATAGTTCAGGAGGCTGTAAGTTCAATGTCCAGATGTCGACAGGGTTGGTTCCTTCTGGAGGCTCTGGTGGAGAAATGGCCGCATGCCTCTCTCCCAGCTTCTGGTGACTGCATACAAGTTCTTGGAGTTCTTGGCCGGCAGCTACATCACATCATCTCTGCCCCCATCACAATGCCCCCTTTTCCTGTCCGTGTGTTCTCTCTTCTCATAAGGTGTACTGAGGGGACCACCCTGCTCTTAGAAAATGAGTGCTTCTAAGTATCTGATGCCAAGTCCATTGGGGTACATCTGCATAAATACATGTCATCAAGCCAATTTTATCATTATTATTTATAATTGTTATATGGGCCATATATCATCCATATATCCAACCAGATCATTGGACATAGGGCCTCCCTAAGCTGGTATGACCTCATCTTAACTATGTACATCTGCAAAGACCCCAGTTCCAAATAAACTCATATTCTAGGGTTCATATTCTAGGGTGCAGAGTTTTGGGGGGACAACATTCAACCCACCACACATGCGTGGTACTTTTGCATTTTAAGATAAAGAGCCAGCTGTGTGCTGGAAAAGCATACCAATCTATATGATTAGTTATATGCTTAAAAAGAGGCTTTCACAAGAAAAACGGAGCTGGAGGAATCAGGTTCCCGGACTTCAGACTATACTACAAAGCTACAGTAATCAAGATGGTATGGTACTGGCACAAAAACAGAAATATAGATCAATGGAACAGGATAGAAAGCCCGGAGGTAAACCCACACACATATGGTCACCTTATTTTTGATAAAGGAGGCAAGAATATACAATGGAGAAAAGACAGCCTCTTCAGTAAGTGGTGCTGGGAAAACTGGACTGCTACATGTAAAAGAATGAAATTAGAACACTCCCTAACACCATACACAAAAATAAACTCAAAATGGATTAAAGACCTAAATGTAAGGCCAGACCCTATAAAACTCTTAGAGGAAAACAGGAAGAACACTCTACAACATAAATCACAGCAAGATCCTTTCTGACCCATCTCCTAGAGAAATGGAAACAAAAACAACAATAAACAAATGAGACCTAATGGAACTTAAAAGCTTTTGCACAGCAAAGGAAAACATAAACAAGATGAAAAGACAACCCTCAGAATGGGAGAAAATATTTGCAAATGAAGCAACTGACAAAGGATTAACCTCCAAAATTTACAAGCAGCTCATGCAGCTCAATATCAAAAAACAAACAACCCAATCCAAAAATGGGCAGAAGACCTAAAAAGACATTTCTCCAAAGAAGATATACAGATTGCCAACAAACACATGAAAGGATGCTCAACATCACTAATCATTAGAGAAATGCAAATCAAAACTACAATGAAGTATCACCTCACACCAGTCAGAATGGCCATCATCAAAAAATCTACAAACAATAAATGGTGGAGAGGGTGTGGAGAAAAGGGAAGCCTCTTGCACTGTTGGTGGGAATGTAAATTGATACAGCCACTATGGAGAATGGTATGGAGGTTCCTTAAAACACTAAAATAGAACTACCATATGACACAGCAATCCCACTACTGGTCATATACCCTGAGGAAACCATAATTCAAAAAGAGTCATGTACCACAATGTTCATTGCAGCTCTATTTACAATAGCCAGGACATGGAAACAACCTAAGTGTGCATTGACAGATGAATAGATAAAGAAGATGTGGCACATATATACAATGGAATATTACTCAGCCATAAAAAGGAACAAAACTGAGTTATTTGTAGTGAGGTGGATGGACCTAGAGTCTGTCATACGGAGTGAAGTAAGTCAGTAAGAGAAAAACAAATACCGTACGCTAACACATATACATGGAATCTAAAAAAAAACAAAAAACAGAAAAAAAACCATGGTTCTGAAGAACATAGGAGCAGGATAGGAATAAAGATGCAGATGTAGAGAATGGACTTGACATGGGGAGGGGGAAGGGTAAGCTGGGACAAAGTGGGAGAGTGGCATGGACATATATACACTACCAAATGTAAAATAGATAGCTAGTGAGAAGCAGACTCATAGCACAGGGAGATCAGCTGGTGCTTTGTGACCACCTAGAGGGGTGGGATAGGGAGGGTGGGAGGGAGGTGCAAGAGGGAGGAGATATGGGGATATATGTATAGCTGATTCACTTTTTTATAAAGCAGAAACTAACACACCGTTGTAAAGCAATTATACTCCAATAAAGATATTAAAAAAAAAAAAAAGAGAAGCATGCAAACTCAAATGCCCACACCACTTGGTGCAGTTAACACAAATGCCTGAAGCAGGGAAATAGCGTGAAGATGTCAGTATTCCATACAACCAAGCATAACCCTTGCTGGTTTCATTCCCTTTTAAACCAAGAAAACATCAAGACACAGCATGTCCAAGGGCCGGGTCACACTCACCTACCTTAGAATTATCCAAACAGCGTGATTCCTGAAGATCGACGCAGCGGCGTTTGAGGGCTAGGGAGGCTCTGGGAATGTTGCCCTGGTTATAGCGGGTGGGATACGCATTGCATAGCAGTTCAGAGCATGTGCTCAAGAATCAATTCCCTGGGTGCATGGCTGGCCTTCCTCACTTAGCTATAGAGCAGTTACCTAGTGTCTCTAAGCCCCAGTTATATCCTCTCACAAATAAGGATGATAGCAAGACCTACCCCAGTGAGTTATCATGAGGATTAAAGACCACAGAGCATGATGCATGGCCCATATAACAATTATAAATAATAATGATAATGGCTTCCTGTCATGTATTTATGCAGATGTACCTCGATGGCCTTGGCATCAGATACCCAGAAGCTCCTGCCTAAGAGGAAAAGCATTCATTTTCTAAGAGCGAGGTGGTCCCCTCAGTACACCTTGCTCTCCTGTGTATGACCATGTATATGACCACAATTTGGTACACCCCTAAATGTTTAAATTTAATAAAACTGAGTTGAAATTACTTTTAACTAACATATGCACACCAAAAAACCACCACCAAAGTTGGGATGTTTTAAAGATATATTTACAAACAAGTGGGCATATAATTCCAGGTAGATTACCTGCTTCTCACCTGAAGCAATAAGGCTGAGTTCAGTTTAAGTAGGGAATCTATGGAAGCCTGCTTCTTCAAGACAATGTCCAATTGAGTTCTTGAGGGTGGTTAGTTCCATAAATTCCTTCAGTAAAATCCACTTTCTGGGAGATCAGTGATATAGCACCACCATTCACAAGTATACAAATTTCTGCCATGTTTCCACCCTGCTCAGAGACCATGTACCTGGCCCAGCATCCTTAACCAGCATCCACAGGGACTTTGGTGGTTTTTAAACATGATTATTATTTGATGGTTCTTTGGCTTCCTTACCTCCATTCCAGGTTAAGCCTTCTAGGACTCCCCTATATCAATGTCCTCCTCATTTTCAAGCTGAAACAACACTCACGGGTGTCTGGATGTGTCTTTGCTCATGGTTTCCATCTCTCTCACCTGTGAACTATTAAAATCCTCCTGCCCAGTCTTCCAGACTCAGAGGAACTATCACTTGGTCCATAAGGTCTTTTCTGATCTTTTCCATAGAGGTAAAGCTCAGGCCTTACTTCCTTCAGATTCCTACACACCACCTCCTCAGTAAAGCTTTCCTTGACGTTCCTTTTGAAAAACAGCCCCCTCAGCTCACACGCAATATTCCCTTCCCCTATGGCCCTGCTTTGTTTTTCCCCATGCTCCGATCGCCACCAGACACACTATTTGGCTTTTATAGGTCTGCACCCCACTAGAATGTAAGCTCCAGGAAGACTGATACTATATATCTCTCCAATGTCAAGATAGTGTCTGGCCATATGAGGCATTTTTATTTGTTGAATAAAACAAGGAAAATCAGTGCCTCCTCTCTAAACCCTGGAGCTTATGGCGTTTTGTTTGGACCAACTCAAGATCCTCAAAATTGCCCTCCCTCCAGGCTGAGTTCTAGAGGATTGGGGAATTTCTTCTGGTCTTTGCCTGCCGACTGTCTCTCCTCCAGCTTGCTTAGCTTCTGATCCTGGGTCCTCCTATTTGCCTAGGTCTTTGGATTAGCACAAGTTAAAATATCTGCTACAATATTCACAATGCTGGGGTGTGGGCTCTCACGTTGCTCCTTCAGCCACATTTACCAAGGTCCTCTGGGGACGTATTCTACCCTGCCCAGGATCATGGCACACCAGACTCCAGCTAAAGCTCACAGTTGCAAACTCCCATTTGTTTGAAATGAAAATTCAGATATTCTCTTAGGGCACTTATAACTCAAGTCAGAATATGACGTGACTGCCTCTCTCAGGTTCCACACTAGTCTTGCCTGTTCTTGAAGCCATCAGTAGCTCCTTATTTTTAATTCTTTCACAACATTTAGCAGAGTAATACTGAATCAATATAAATCTTGGCCTTGACATTTCTTAACTTCCACCTATTAATTTAAAAAACCTTTCTATCCTTTCCCTCACGTTGACATCAACGTACTTTCTCCATCAGTTTGTTACTTGATTCAGACTTCGTTCTGATGAGGAAATGAACTCCAATCCAGATTGTATTTTCCAGAGAAGACTGTAATGATATTTCCTATCTCACTTGTGCTTCTAGAACCTCACTATTTCTGTATCAAGAGGTGAGGTCTATATCCCTTCCCAGGATGGATCTTTGTAACCGCTTCAACCCATGGAGGACAGCTGAAGTGACACAATGTGACTTCTGAGGCCAGGTTATAAAAATGGCATGGACTTCTGCCTTGTTCTCGTGGGATGCTTGTTCTTGGAACCCAGCTACCATGCCACAAGGATGCACGAGCAGCCCACAGAGACCCCACAGCCCTGGCTTAACTCTCAGCCAACAGCCAGCACCAACTCGCCAGCCAAGCAAGTGAGCCACTTTCAAAGTGAATCTTCCGGCTCCCACTTGAGTCTACCTTTCTGACACCATATGGACCAGAGGAGCTGTCCTCTGAGCCCTGTCCAAACTGCAGATTCATGGAGAAAGTAATGGTTGTTGGTCTTTTAAACTGCTAAGTTTGGAGGCGATTTCTTACACAGCGGAAAATAATTGATACAGAGTACCAAACCCAAACCCACCCTCCTCTGTAGTCTTCTCTGAAGTCAGCAAGACCCTTTCTCTCCCCAGCATTTCGCCAGCTCCATTTCAAGTGTTTTTGCACGAGATACTACAACATTTGCTGTTAATAATCGTAAGTAATCATTTTATAATCATTAATCATCATTTCCCCACAATTAGAAGAGTTATTTAGCTCCTTCCTTCTTTGGAATCATGTTCAACTATTCTATTCTCTAAAAGCAGGTAATGCCAAATTTCAGATTCTTTGTCAGAAGCTTCTAGCAACTGGCTTTCAAACCCAGGAAAAGATTTAGTGTTCTGTTACAGTCGATTGTGTGGAGAAACTAACAAGGTTTTTGTTCTTTTCATCACACAGAGAAAGAAGGCTAAGCTAGTCCTCCCTTTGGGTTTGTTTGTCATGCTGATCACCCTAAGTGTCCACTGAGAGATGCTCTAAATTTGGAAAGGGCCATATGATCCTGTTCAGATAGATTCATGTAATCTGATGATCCCACCCACTGATACTTGCTTGTTTGGGTTGTGGACCCGGTTAAACACACTAGAACGTAAAATGTACATTACCTACAACAGTTGGCTCCAGGTCCATGAAGAGTGCTCTGGGCACGTGCTTCCCAGCTCTGGTCTCACAAAAGAAGGAATCGAAAGATGCACCCATAGGCTCCGTTTTGGCATGTGCCTGCGGATACTGCCTGCCGTCGAGAACAACGCCATCTGGCTGGATTCCGTGTTCCAGGCAGTAGAGCTCCCAACAGGCATCCCCAATCTGGACGCCAGCTTGGCCAATGTGGACAGACAGGCACTCCCTCTGAAATGAGCCGTAGTATTTAAGTTACAGCTGTGCATCTTCCTAACATGATAATACGAGCTACATCACTCAGCAGGTCCAATCAGGGCTGAGAGAAAGCAGGCTAGCGTATGCCAGCAAGAGAACTTTGTGATAAAGCTAATGAAAACTGTCTCATGGAAACCAAAAACCAAGGTACAGGTAAGCTTCAGGAACAAGTAAACCAAGGACTCCAGTTCACACAACATAAATTGAGCATCTATTGTGTAATGGGCTAAGGATGAGTTAAGACATATCATATATGAATAAAATCAAGCTTTCTCACCCAGAAAAAAAATTAGTTATTGGAAAGGAATAAAACCAAAATCAATGTACAGCCTGATATATGTTAAAACCCACTGCAGTCAATCTCATATCTTGAGATTTTACATTTACTGTTCATATGTGCTCTAAATAAGGAAGGATGTTCTAAGCTTAAAAGTAGTGCAAAATTTACCAAGGAAACATGCTATAGATTTAATAACCCCAAAATGTAAAAACTCCATACTATAATAAACAAACAAAAATACTGATGTATATAAAAAAGGATTTATGGGCTTCCCTGGTGGCGCAGTGGTTGAGAGTCCGCCTGCCGATGCAGGGGATACGGGTTCGTGCCCCGGTCCGGGAAGATCCCACATGCCGCGGAGCAGCTGGGCCCGTGAGCCATGGCCGCTGAGCCTGCGCGTCCGGAGCCTGTGCTCCGCAACGGGAGAGGCCACAGCAGTGGGAGGCCCGCGTACCGCAAAAAAAAAAAAAAAAGGATTTATGTATAGCCCTTCATATATGAGCTATACATAAGGCAATTTTATATACATCAATTAAAAAATACTTGAGACATCTATTAGATAAATAGGAAAATGACATAAACAAATGAATTACAAAAGAAAGAAATGATCTAAAATGCAAAGATTTAGGCACAATGGCATTCACAGTATCATTATTTATAAGAGTAAAAACCAAGAACCAATCTACTTAACCATTTACCTATTGTTGGGCATTTAAAGGAAAGTACATCGATACAATGGCATGCTATGCAAACCTTCAACAGTTACCAAAAAATTGTATGACATGGGAAATACTTATGTTAAAATGTGACGTGAAAGCGTATGTTATATAATTGTATATAAAGTATGATGTCAAATACATTTAAAAATAAGCTTACTCAGCCATAAAAAAGAATGAAGTAATGCCATTTGCAGCAACATAGATGGGCCTAGAGATTATCATACTAAGTGAAGTAAGTCAGAGGAGGACAAATATCATATGATATCACTTATATGTGGAATCTAAAAAATGATACAAACGAACTTCTTTACAAAACAGAAACAGACCCACAGACATAAAAAACAAACTTACAGTTACCAAAGGGGAAGAGGGGAGAAATAAATATAAATACATATAACATAGATAAACAACAAGGTCCTACTGAATGACACAGGGAATTGTATTCAACATTCTGTAATAAACCATAATAGAAAAGAATATGAAAAAGAATATATATATGTATAACTGAATCACTTTGCTGTACACAAGAAACTAACTCAACTTTGTAAATCAACTATACATCAATAAACAAATAAAATAAAATAAAAGTAAAAATAAGCACAGAAAAAAAGTCTTTAAAATGCATCAAAATATTAACTCTAGTTACATCTGGGTAGAATTTTTTTTCCTGTTTAAACTTACCTATTTTCTTCACCCTCATTAGCCTCCCCTCTCCTCTCCCACTTTTAAATTACCATTCACTTTTATTTTTTTTAAGGCAAATAACTTTTTTTTTTTGTAATTTAAATATCTACTCATCTAAGAGAGGGGAGAAAAAGTTAAATCCTAAAAATCTAAAGGGACAGCAATTGCTGGCTTTAATATCGTTGTGTTTTGATTGCCAATGGTCATGGAACAAGTCTGTGCAGAGGGTCTTACAGGGTGAGAAGTCTGTTTACTGCATCATCAGGACCCTTCAGGCTGTCTGCCTGATATGCTGATAGGCAACACTGCCCTCCTCTGTCTGTCCGTGGCTGCACTTTCCCAAGGTCTGAGATTCAACCACAAAAAGACCACCGATTGGAGGAGGGGAGGGAGGTCTCTGTGGCCAGTCACAGCCCTGCCATCTGACCCAGACTCTGCTCACTCTGCTTGTGCTCAGCCATAAAAACCCTGTACTTTGTCTCCTTGAGTCACGGGCATAACACAGAACTCTGTGCTTTACGAGGAATTCAAGTTCATTACCTGAGTAGAACTTCCCTTTGATTTCTTTTGTATGCAACCATGTCTCTCACGACAAAGGAAGTGAACTCAATTTACAAAGCACTTCACTTAGTACCAACCAATTTTTCCAACCTCTGTCTGGCACAGAAAAATCAAAACAACATATTCCATCATCAACAGCCTTCTAACACCTGAGTCTGTAAAGCACAGCTTCAATCCTCTCTCCTCCCAAAGGACTTAAGATGATCTCAGTACATTAGCTACTGTGATCAGATCAAAACTTACCCCAATTCCTAGATTTAGGTACAAACTTAAAAGTGGCGGAGGGGTGGGGGTGGAGGGGGTGGAGGGGGGCGGCGAATTCCTTGTTTCTGCGTCATTAAAACCACTTGCATGTAGATTTCTCTCACAACATCCTTCCACGGCTGTTTTCCACCCAGTCCAACAGGTCATGCACACAGGGTACTTGCTCTTAATATTCACAGTAAAAATAATCGCCAACATGAAAAACAATTGCTGATCTTCATGGGGACTGTTCTCCCAAGTGATACAGACATAGAAGGGAAACAGCTTTTTGAACTTGGCAGGAATACTTGGCCCAAGAAGGACCAATCTTGCCCATCCTGGTTTGAGAAGCAGCTGAGTTTATCTCATAACTGTGTCCCGGGGACAGAAGGCTATCTCCACCTTATTCTTAGCCTTTTCCTCCTTTCCAAACTATCTGTTAAAATATTAGTCACACTATATAAAATAAAGACTGTCAAATGCCCACTGAATATCAGTAGTGATATCACAGCACATTCATAAATGCTGCTTTAAAGCTTTTTGGGAATTACTAGGACAGCACAGTTTTTTAATTACCTTTTTATTTTGAGATAAATATGAATTGTAGATTCATGTGTGGTTATAAGAAATAATGCAGAAAGAGCTCATGGATCCCTTACCTGTTTTCCTCCAGTGGAAATATCTTGCAAGATCACACCCAGAATATCAAAACTGATACACTCAAGACAGAGCATTTCCATTACTGCAAGGATCCCTGATGTAGGAAGGCATAATTTTTAAGAGCAAAACAATATAAAATAAACATCCTTAAAATGTTGGAGAGAAAGTCCAATGGGGTGAGAAGATCAAAGATGAAAAAGCAATTCGAATGCTTGCTTTCATTTAAGAATTAAAAATTCTAAGACTAAAAATTACTGTGACTGGAACATAAGAGATAATAACACTGTTGGTGGAAACATAAATTGGTGCAGCCACTGTGGAAAACAGTTTGAAGGTTTCTCAAAAAACTAAAAAGAGAACTGTCATATGAAACAGCAATTCCACTCCTGGGTATATATTTGAGAAAAACAAAAACACTAATTCGAAAAGATACATGAACCCCAGTGTTCATAACAGCATTATTTACAATTGTCAAGACATGGAAGCCACCTGAGTGTCCATCAACAGATAAATGGATAAGAAGTGGTATATACACACACACACACACACACACACACACACAATGGAATATTGCTCAGCCATTAAAACAGAACAAATTTTTGCCATTTGCAGCAACATGGATGGACTTGAAAAATTGAAATAAGTCAGACAGAGACAAACATGTATGATATCACTTATATGTGGAATCTAAAACATACAAGAAACTAGTGAATATAATAAAAAGAAGCAGACTCACAGATATAGAGAAAAACTAGTGGTTAGCGGAGGGGAGAGTGAAGGGGGGAGGGCAATTTAGGGGTAGGGGACTAAATGGTACAAACTATTAGGTATAGAATAAGTGACAAGGATACATTGTACAACATGGGGAATAGAGCCAGTATTTTATAGTAATTACAAATGGAGTATGACCTTTGAAAATTGTGAATCACTATATAGCACACCTGTAACACATAATATTGTATAGCGACTCTACGTCAATTAAAAAAAGAAATAAAAAACCGAGAGTGAAAGGAAAGTGGATCATAAGAGGTGGTCCCCAAACAGAATTATTGTAAGTAACTGTATTAATTATTGTCCTCAAAGAACTAGACTCAAGAGAGGACAACATAGAGGTCCCTGCCCTTCACCCAGCCTCACATTTATGAGCTCAGCAACGGTGACCTGGGTCTGAAGTTCCCAGAAACTCTGAAAGCATTACTAAAAACGAAGCCACTGGTTTCTACAGAAAAACCAGCACACTCAGTCTAAAGCAAATGTAAAAACTAAAGGAAGGAGAGGATCTTGCCTCAGTGCTTCCATTAAAGGCAGTGAACCACTACAAATCAACAAAGCTTGTCCTAAAAGCAGCAGAATTATAGATGAATAGATGAGATTCAGAGCAGATTCAAATCTGATCCAAACACAGATATTTAAAGAAACAAATGCCTCTTTAAAAATTTCTTCTCTTGTGTCAGGAATCCATGAAGAATTGTTTGGTGGGGGAAAAGAGAGACACACATGATGAAAAAAATTTGCTACAACTGTTGACAGCAACACTGTCAGCAACATAGAAGCCACTTACCATGTTGATCTGCAGGTGCCCCACTGCCCAGTGGTACTGACAGGAGGAGCCGCCCAGGTAAGCTTTATCAAAGGGCAGGAAGTGACTCTACCTGAGGGCTGAGACACTTAAAGCAGCACAGCCTCTTTTCAGTTTTTCACTTCTCTGGTGTCAGAGGAGCTGTGATGGGCCTACCTGAACACCCTGTGATAAAGTCTGTGCACAACTACCGATGAATTCTCTAAAGCGTATCCAAATCTGCTTGCGACGTATACCTAGGTTGAAAATAACAAATGTCTTTAAGAAAGAATCCTCCTCTTGTATTAAGAATGTATGAGGGGCTTCCCTGGTGGCGCAGTGGTTGAGAGTCCGCCTGCCGATTCAGGGGACACGGGTTCGTGCCCCGGTCCGGGAAGATCCCACATGCCGCGGAGCGGCTGGGTCCGTGAGCCATGGCCGCTGAGCCTGCGCGTCCGGAGCCTGTGCTCCGCAACGGGAGAGGCCACAACAGTGAGAGGCCCGTGTATCGCAAAAAAAAAAAAAAAAAAAAAGACAGAATTTGAATTAACAGGAGAAAAGCAAACAGATTTTTACATGTACAGAGGATCCTCCATAGGAAAATAAAAACCCAAAGAAGGAGCAAAACCTTAGTGCTTATGTACGAGGTTGGACAATGAGAGGGAATTGAGGAAGAGTAAGTAAAATACACGGGGAGACCAAAGGAAGATAAGAGTTATTCAAACAATTTCTGTTTGTAGAGAATTCTGTCTCTGACTCCCCCCATCCTCCTGATATGGGGAGGGCCGCTATCACAGGGGAGATTTATCTCCTGCTTTCATGAAGAAGGGGGGAGGTCAGAAGGCCCTTCTTGCACCTGGTGTTCTTCAAGTGCCTGCAGCTAAAAATAATCCTCCTTCCAAAGCAGCATGTTTAAGGTGGCATATATTGCTACCCTTCAATGTATATACAATTTTATTTCTTAGGATAGATTCCCAGAAAGGGAATCAGAGTGTGAAAGGGGAGGTGATTTTTAAAGCCTTTGACATAAAGAAAGCAGTATTTTAAACCAAAGAATGTGCTATTTAACAATTTTCTTTTTTATTTGAGAAGGTCCTTTACGTGCTGTAGTGCCTTCTTATAATTAGAGGATGAAGGCACTTGGACTCTTCTGCTCTGGAGACAGGAGGTCTCATAATCAGATTTACTGGTTTCCTAGAGAGAGCCCTGAGAACACATTTTTCCAATACCTTTGGTGACCGGGGATTTATCTCACATGAATAATTCAGCGTGTGCAAACCTCATTTTACTTTCAACCTCTCCCCACATGCTAAGAAAGTTCTAAAATGCTTCCAATTTGCCTTGGCTTGTGGTGAAAGTCCTAATGAACTGTGAACTACTAATCGGGTCTTGGGGATTTAGGAATGGAGTCAGAACTAAATCCCAGGTCACGCGTTTTCAGCAGGGCGACCCCCTCGGCTGCCCTCCCCTTCTAGCTTCTACGAAGTTAAGCGCCTGGAGGTAGGAGGAGAGGGGCGGGACTCCACGTTTCCTAGCAACGGCACGCCGTCCCCTGATTGGCTGGTCGCCGCGCGGCCGCCATTTTCAAACCCCGGAAGATGGCGATGGCGGCGGCGGCGGTGGCGGCGCCCTCCTGACAGGAACCCTTCTCCGGGCCGAAGCGGCCGGGCGCCGTGCGGCTCCCAGCGGGCCTCCCGGGCACCCGGCCACCGCGCCGCCCCCTTCACGCCATGGAGCCCGAGCTGGCGGCCCAGGAGCAGAGCCGGCCGCGGAGGCGAAGCCGCCGGGCCTCGGGACTCAGCGCGGGCGGCGCCGCAGAGCCTTCGGCCGACACCCCCGGGCCGGGGTCAGATGGCAGGTGAGCGCTGGGGGCGGCGGCGCCTGGGGACCCCTAGCGTTGGGTCCGAGGTTGGGGAGGGGGTGGGAGGAGGGGAGGGGCAGGGGAGGGCCGGGCTGCCTACTCTCCTCCCCCTTCTCCCCCCTCCCTCTTCTCCCCCCTTTTCCTTCTCCTCCCTCTTCTTTTCCTTCCTCCTCCTCGTCCCCCTCCTCTCACCCTCCTACCCCTCTTCCTATCATCTTCTCCCTGGTCCTTTATTTCCTTTTCTCACTCCTCTCCTTCCTACCTCTCCCCTTCCCCCTCCCTCCAGTCTCCTTCCCCACCTCCCTCAGGTGGCCTTGGAGATCCTCTAAACATCCATCAGGTTTCGGGCCGGAATTGGGAAGGTTCCTAAATGCCCCCGGGGAACTGCGGGGTCGGGGGACGGGAATCGTCCCTGGAGCCAGAGGACTTCTACCAGACAGCAAACTTTTAGCCTAAAAACGAGCATTAATATGAAAAGTTTTGCCGAGGTCAGAGTCTCTCCTTTGGAGCCTTGGCCACGTCGGTGCTCAGCGCAGCTCACGGCCCCAGCCTCCTGGGTAAAGAGAGCAAAGAGGATGGTCGCCGACTTTTTAGCTGTTGACACATTTCACATTCTGTCCCGTGTGTCTACAAAGGAAGGACACTAGCCGAGGGTTTCAGAGGCTGTGTCTGCAAGAGGAGAGGGTGAAAAAGTGCTAAAGGCGTGGCTTTCCCCTCACGGTTTTGCAGGGGGTGGGTTTCCAGTGACTGGCGGTTGGACCTTACATACCTGAAGTTGTGTCCTCATCTGTCAACTGGGATTATAATAGTACCCACTTCCTGTAAGTTGTGAAATTCAGTGAGGTCATGTGTGTAACCCCATACACAGAGAGCTCTCAACAAATGTTAACTGTTATTTGTTGATTTTTATCTATAATTCCACCTCTGCTCCATCTTTTCAGAAGCACTGTGGTCCACTTCACATTATTACTTGAGATAAACTACAGTTCCTTACATAATTTACATTCCAGTCATGCCTGCATGTGCCAATCCCTTTTTTTTTTAATTTATTTAATTAATTTATTTTTGGCTGCATTGGGTCTTGGTTGCTGCGCGCAGGCTTTCTCTAGTTGCAGCGAGCAGGGGTTACTCTTCATTGAGGTGCACGGACCTCTCACTGCGGTGGCTTCTCTTTGTGCGGAGCATGGGCCCTAGAGCGCGTAGCCTTCACTAGTTGCGGTGCATGGGCTCAGTAGTTGTGGCTCAGGGGCTCTAGAGCACAGGCTCAGTAGTTGTGGCACACAGGCTCTAGAGCACAGGCTCAGTAGTTGTGGCACACAGGCTTAGTTGCTCTGCGGCATGTGGGATCTTCCCGGACCAGGGATCGAACCTGTGTCCCCTGCACTGGCAGGCAGATTCCTAGCCACTGCACCACCAGGGAGGTCCGCCAATCCCTTTTTGAGAGAAAGGAAAACACCTTACTTTCATGGACAAGGCATTTATAAACTCATTGTAAGTTATCATGCAGAGAGAACAGTATCTTTCATTAGATACTGATTTTTATTTTGAAGTTTACGATAACCCTTGCCTGAAACTTTTATACTGATTACAGCCTAGTTTAAGAAGAAGTGAAAGAGCAGAGAGAGAGATGTCATCATCTCTGAGACTGAGAAATAGGAGAATCGGGAAAGAATCAGGAAAGCCTAGTTAAGGGAAAATGAACATAGAATTTCAAAAACATCAAGTGGGGCAGTGTTAAATTCATTGCACCTACCTAGTGCCAGACATTGTTGTAGATACTGGGAATTCTGGTGAACAGATGAACTCCCTGCTCTCCTGAAGCTTAAAGTCTGCTTGGGGAGGAAAGACAATAATGAAATAAATAATAAAATATCAGGTGGTCATTGCTGTGAAGAGGCATACTAAGGGGGATAGAGATAAGGAGAGGGTCATGTTGCTGTTTTTAAAACATCACAAGGAAAAGCCTCTCTGATGATAGCGATGATGTTTAAGCAGAGACCTGAAGAAATTAAGGAACAAAGCCATGTGAATATTTGGGGAGAAAGGCAGTAAGTGCAAGTAGAATCTATATGGTATGTTCAAGGACTGCAGAGAAGCCAGGGTCACTAGAGTGGAGTGAAACAGAGGGCAGAAAGGTAGATGATGAGGTCGGAGAGATGACTAGGGCCAGATCGGGTAGTATATGGTTGACTGCCAAAAGGACTTTAAATTTGAATCCGTGGTTGGGAAGCAGTAGGAAATTATGTGATCTGTCTTTTAAGAGGATCACTTTGTTACGTGGCAAGGATAGAATCCGAGAGACCAGCTAAGAGGCCATTGCAGTTGAAACATCCGAGTGGTAGATGTGGTGGAAAATATTCATATTTGGGATGTGTTTTGAAAGTAGAGCTGACGGGATTTGCAGATGGATTAAATGTGGAGTTAAGAGAAATAGAGGAATGAAGAATGATTCCAAGGTTTTTGGTCTGAGCACCAGAAGAATGGGTTTCCATGTTCCTACAAAGGAAAGACCTGGGGAGTTTGCCTTGGGATATGTTATAAGACTCTTATTAAGGAGTTCATCACACCAGTTTCTTTTTTCCTTTTTCTTTTCTCTTTTTCTGCTTTTTTCTCTTTTTTTAAAAAAAATGCTTTATTGAAGTGTAACAGTCGAATGAAAGAGGGCATGAATCATAAATGTTTTTGGCTCAGTGAAATTTCATAAAGTGAATGCATCTGTGTAACCAGGTATAAATCGGGGGGTTGTCAGCAAGCAGACTTGAAATCACAGCATTGCGAAGTCATCTAGATAGTGAGTCTGAATAAAGAAGAGATTGGGGGGCTTCCCTGGTGGCACAGTGGTTAAGAATCCACCTGCCAGTGCAGGGGACACGGGTTCGAGCCCTGGTCCAGGAAGATCCCACATGCCGCGGAGCAACTAAGTCCGTGCACTACAATTACTAAGCCTGCGCTCTAGAGCCAGCGTGCCACAACCACTGAAGCCCGCACGCCTAGTGCCCATGCTCCGCAACAAGAGAAGCCACCGCAATGAGAAGCCCACGCACTGCAAGGCAGACCCAACGTGGCCAAAAATAAATTAATAAATAAATTTATTTTTAAAAAATGAAGAGATTGGGGACTTAACCCTGAGGCACTCCCCACATTTAAAGGTCGGGGTAATGAGGATGCTCAGAGGAACAGCTGGTGAGGTAAGAAAGAGCCAAGTGAGCTCAGGATCCAGGACGCCAAATGTAAGAAAGGATTTTGAGAAAGGACATGGGAAACTATGTCAAATGTGACTTACAAGGAAGGACTGGAAAGTTTAGTTAGATAAGGAATGAAAAGACCATTAAATCTGCTAATGAGAAGAGCATATTGACCTCGGATAGTTTCCATGAAACAGTTAAAATATTGAATTTAGAATGTTTGTAGTGGGTTGAGAAGAGAATGCAGTGTGATTTGTTCCGGAAATATGTGAGCGTTAGACACTAGGAGTATGGAGATGGAAAAAACTGTCCTTATTCTGGAAGAACTTATAATGATATAGGGAAGAAAGTTAATAATTATAATAGTGTATGACAACAGTTACTATAGCTGTATATATATGATGCCATAGATGCAAATAAAAGGAGAACTTACCCTGACTGGAGAGGACAGGAGATGATTCCCTGTAGTAATCCCTGAGTCTTGGAGGACCAGTTTAGACCGTAGGTGTAAATGGGTGACATCATATGGGGGAAGGATGTTAAATGTTAAAAGGCCCTTAAGCAAATGAGCATGATGAGTTCTAGGTATCGTAACTAGTTCACTGTGGCTTGACGCTAGTTGTGTAGGAGAGAGGACTCAGACCCAGAGGAGGTAGTGATGAGAGATTATACTGAAGAAGTAAGAGTCGCATCATCAAGGGACCTTGTATGCCATGACAGTAAATCTTAGGAAAACTATTCCCTAAAAAGTGCTCATATACATAAAATTTCAGATTTGTGGACCCTTGCAGCCCAACTATGGATACCAAGTTAAAAATCCCCAAGTGAAGATGATGAATTGGTGGGAACTCTATCTGCAGTAGCCTAGATGAGTGTTTGAATCTGATGGCTGGCAATGAGATAGGAGGACTTGACACGCTAAGTGTGGGTTCCACTTTGAAGAACTCTCGCTGCAACTGGAGAGCAAGAAAGAATAATGGAGGCAACGCAAGCTTGTGGGGTAGAATCTTAAGAAGGGGTAAACTTGATATGGGGTGGGGGCGGTGGGGAATAAGCAAGTACAGGGAGAGGTTGAAGAGACAAGAGAGAAAAGATGATGAAACAAGTGACCAGCAAGGCAGAAAAGGGTGGAATCCAAATTAAGGGTAGAGAATCTAGCCTGGCTAAGAGCTAGGTAAGTTTGGGGGATGGGGTATGTTGTAAGCAGGAATTTGAGGGCTTTCCCACCAGGGTTCTATTTTTTGTGTGAGGTTGGAAATGGTGTCAGCTGAGAAAAGGGTGGTGGCAAAGGCAGCATGAGGAGAGTAATGAAGTTAGAAGAACCTTGGAGGGAGAGGATGTAAGATCATCTACAAGAAGATGTGAAGTTTGACAAGATAGTGTCAGTTAATAGTGGGGCAAGACAACTGTTTAAGCATAACATCAGATCCAGAAATCGTAATGAAAAAGATTGATGTATATGACAATGTAAATATTATAACTTTTTCTAGACAAACTCACTATACACTGATTTGAAAGACAAAAAACATACAGGATGGGCTTCCCTGGTGACGCAGTGGTTGAGAGTCCGCCTGCCCATGCAGGGTTCGTGCCCCAGTCCGGGAAGATCCCACATGCGTGGAGCGGCCGGTCCTGTGAGCCATGGCCGCTGAGCGTCTGGAGCCTGTGCTCCGCAACGGGAGAGGCCACAACAGTGAGAGGCCCGCGTAGCACAAAAAAAAAAAAAAAAAACCATACAGGAAAATATCACCTTTTTTAAAAACATTGTTCACATACTATAGTTTCACCCATTTGAGGTGTATAATTCATTGTTGTCCTATAGATTCACAGACGTGTGCAACCATCACCAGGCAATTTTAGAACATTTTCTTCACCTCAGAATGAAAACCCATACCCTTTAGTTATTCATCCCCCTCCCCAACACTCCTTTCTTGCTTTACCCCAACCTCTAATCTACTGTCTGTCTTTATGAATTTCCCTCTTCTGGACATTTCACATGAATAGAATCATGTGGCCAATTTTAGTGAGCCATCCTTTGCCCATTTTTAAAATTGGGTTATTTATATTTTTTATTATTAAGATATAAGAACTCTTTATTCTGGATACACGTCCCTTACCAGATACATTGTTTGCAGGTAGATATGTTCTCCTATTCTGTGGGTTGTCTTTTTTTTTTTAATTGAAGTATAGTTGATTTACAAGTTGTGTTAGTTTCTGGTGTACAGCAAAGTGATTCAGTTATACATATATATTCTTTTTCAGATTCTTTTCCATTATTGTTTATTGCAAAATATTGAATGTAGAGCCATGTTCTGCTCCTCCTCCAGCAGCAGCCATGGCGGCAGCTCGGGCATTGTGGCGAGGGGGACGGTGCCGGGCAGACCCTCCCTAGAGGTCTCCCTCCTCTGCCTCCTCCTGTCACCGCTCTGCTGCTCCATTATTTCTTCAAATATTTTTTTCTGCTCCTTTCTCTCCTTTCCTTCTGGTACTCTCACTGCATGTATATTGGAGCGAAATCTGGTAGATAAAACAACATTTTAATAAGGTGTATATTTAAACCAAGCAATTATAGGGATTTATCTTAAGAAAGCAGTTGCATAGCATATGTAGATGTATGTACAAGGAAGTATATCACAACACATTTTTATAATAAGTTTAGAAAAAACGAGAAAATTAAATACATTATACTTTTATACAATGAAATATCATTAGCTATAATAGTTTTTAAAATCTCTTTTCATAATTCAGATGGAGTTTATTTGGTATATTGTATACAGTATATTTGGTTTTTAGTTTCTTTGTTGTTGTTTTCGGTACATTTCCTCTGTGTATCTGTGCAGGTTTTCTCTAGGGCAGCAGTTCTATAAGTTTGACATCACTGATAATCTAGCTTAACAGAGGAGGGCTGGATTCTTATATCGCCTTGTATATAATGTGTTGCAATGTATAAAGTTGAAGTATATAAAGAATGAAGTATATTAGTAGATAAAGAAAATCTGCCCTGACATAGATTTTCAGTTCAGTAAGGCATGGGTACTTTAATAGGCTTTTCAGGTAATTGAGGATATTCTTTGATAATATACCAGAGCTTGACAAGTGGTAGTTTCTTAACAGGTGGCTGGAATTTAGAATCTGAAACCATAGCAATGAATTTTTCATTCTCTGTTACATTAAAATCCATTGGTCTGTTAAAACTTTGAATAGATCTATTTTACCCATCCTTGATTTTGTGACATTATGCATTTGTCATTTGGAAAATATTGGCACAGGGAGTTAAGCAAATCTTCTAAAGGTTGATACATACTGTTACATGCTATCAGAAAATCACAATTATTAATAGTACCACCAATCTCATGTGAAAGCTTTTAAGTATTGGGAGGATGCCATGCTCATAGTGATGGGTACAGTTTTCAAAAAATTCTGATTTTCATTTGAAAGCTCAAATTTTTATCATTGGCAGCAGCAATACTTCATTATAGATAAATGTCCGCAAAATACTCAAGTCCAAATGACAGTTTATCTGTTAGTCATTCTCTCAAGTAAAAATATTGTTCTCTGCAAAGCTAATTTGGTTCACAACCTGATTGATCACACAATTGCTTTTCCTCAAGACAACCTTATTACACTGGCCATTTTCCCTTATTCAGAAGGGATATTCTCCTGGAATTTGTATCGTTACACTTGATTCATTTATATTTAATATCTAATTCTTATTCTTTGTCTCTGACTGCTTTTAAGAGTAGAGAAACAAGGATATGACCCAGTGTACAAGTGGAAGGCTTGGCCTTAAATAATAGAGCTTATCCACTATAACAAGAGAGAAGAAAAGGTCTATGGTTGGTAGACTGGACAGTGTAAATATGTAGGATATAATATAATAAGGTGCAGAGTCAAAGCTGTTAGTGAGGTGGGGGTGGGGAAGGAGTATTGGAAGAGTAAAGAGAGAAAGGTTTGAAATAGTTATTTCAGAGGGTAGGCGAGGAAATGACAAGGGAAATCTAATAGCGTTGCTGAGCAGAACTGAGGATCACTTGAAATTTGTGGTCAGGAATTCATAGTGAAACTAGGCAGCGTGTGTGTGTGTGTGTGTGTGTGTGTGTGTGTATACACATACATG
Source organism: Tursiops truncatus (assembly GCF_011762595.2). NCBI lineage: Eukaryota > Metazoa > Chordata > Mammalia > Artiodactyla > Delphinidae > Tursiops > Tursiops truncatus. The sequence goes on from NC_047035.1 coordinate 150,784,885, forward strand.
TGTACACACATTTGCGTGTAAATAAATTTTTTTGAACATAATGTGTGTGATGACTACTACAGGATATGGCAGGGGCAAGATAATTAGGGAGAAAAGAGTGGAGACGTCTGGAATCCACTGGGGTGTAAGCTTTCTGTGCAGCTGCCTCTTATGTGGCAGGCCTCTGGCTCCTTTTTCCTCTTCCGTCCCTCTCTTTTTGATTTTTTTTGTTTTTTAAAAATTTTATTTATTTATTATTTTTTTTCATTTAATTAATTAATTAGCACAGGGTCTTTGTTGCGGCAGGTGGGCTCCTTAGTTGTGGCATTCATGTGGGATCTAGTTCCCTGACCAGGGATCTAACCCAGGCCCCCTGCATTGGGAGCGTGGAGTCTTAACCCCTGCGCCACCGTCCCTCTCTTTTTGTTCTGGGTAGTAATAGGCCAGGGTCTTGTCCTCAGGCAGCCCTGGGCCCCACCACGCAGCCCATAGCTCAGAAGGCGGCTTGCTTTTCTGGCCCAGTTTTCCTGACACTGTGTTTGTTCTAGCCCCAGCTTTGACTCAGCTAATTATTTTCTCTGGGAATGTACACTCTTTGAGACTGTGACCCACAGCCAAATAAAACATTAGCGTTTAAAGAGTTTAGGCTTTACAGTCAGGCTCCTTGGGTTCAAACTCTTGCTCTTGAGGACTTAATCTCTTTTAAGTCTCACTTCATAGTGTCTAGCTCATTATTAGTATCTATCTCATAAGGCTGTGATTAATCTCTTTAAATCTCACTTCATATGGTATCTGTCTCATAAGGTTGTGAAAATTATGGTAGGTAATTCAAGTAAAACATTAGAATAGTACCTAGACACAGCAAATACTCCAGAAATCTTGTGTCATTATTTTCGTTTTCTGCAGGAAGCACTAGAGCTATAACTTACTTACCCTCTATCAAGGAATATTTAGCAATTACCTCTGTTGTCAGTTTTTGTAGAGGTGGTACAGTATAGTTGGTAACAGCACAATGCTAGATCTTTGACTTTTGTTTTCCTAGTGAAACTGATGAATTTGTAGAATGGACATCCAGGGTTAAAGGTATATTCTTAAGCCAAGCTAGTTGTTCTGTTAACTTAGAGCTGAGGATTCCTGTTGCCTTTAAGGGAATTTAACTTTTTGGATGGACTATTTTTCAGAACATTTAAAAAACTAAATTAGGGCATATAAACACAAATTGAGCCAATCCTTGATAATCCCGGATTGTCATTATTATTACTATTTATATTACTAGTTGCTGAAAATAAAAGGATGCCCCCACCTAGCTCCTAAGGCTGTTTCCTCCCACATTGAAATGACTGTACTTTTTAACAGTTTTATTGAGATATAATTTACATGTCATAACATTCACCCATTGTAAATGTGCAGTTCAGTGATTATTAGTAAATTTATAGACACAGTTCACTGTTCATCATCCCAAATACTCCCTCAAGTTTGTTTGCAGTTTGTCCTTGCTCCTACCCCCAGACCTAGGCAGCCACTAATCTGCTTTCCATGTCTATAAATGTCTATTTCTGGACATCTCTTATAAATAGAATTATACAATATATAATCTTTTGCATTTGCATGTTTTGCAGTTTGTCCATATTATGACATGTATCAGTATTTCATTCCATTTTACTGCTAAATAGTATTCCATTATATGAAATGAATATTCCACATTTTGTTACTCCATTTACCAGTTGCTGGAGATTTGAATTGTTTCCAGTTTTCGCTATTATGGATAATGCTGCTGTGACCATTTACATACAAGTCTTTGTGTGGACATATGTTTTCATTTCTCTTGGGTAGATTCCTAGAACTGGAATTGCTGAGTCATATGGTAAGCTTATGTTTAACCTTTTAAGGAATTGCCAAACTGTTTTCCAAAGGCTACTAGATTTTTAACGAAGTAGCTTTTAGATATTTTTCTCTTCCCTCACTATTACTTGCTGCTGGCATTATCCCCTGTACCCTGTCTCCTGAATCTGATGCTGTGGGCAAGGCAACCTGATAAGTATATTAGAAATTCGTAACGCAAAGGCATTGAATGCTAGTCTTGAGTATTAGTGTAGGATGTTGTGATGTCTGGAATGTGTGTGCATGCTGGTTTCTAGATGCTCAGCTGTGTTCTGGACTAGAGATGTTCCAAGATGTATCTGTTACTTGGGACTCTCAGATACAGGTGAGAAAACCCCAGTGTGGTAGAGGAGATAGTCTACATGATTATCAGCTCCACCAGGCTCTTTCCGAAGTGGAGAGGAGACAATCCCTTAAGATGCTAAGCAGTCAAAGCAGTAGGAGATGTCTGCTTCCTCAGATATTAAACCCAGATAAGTGAATTTTGTCATTGTTTGTCTAATTTGCAAAGCACTTGAGACACTGAGTAGTTCAGCACCCTAAATACCAACAAATGTTATCTATAAAGAATAGTTTACACCATTCATTCTATAAGATTGATGCATTCATGGTACCTTTGGCATTTACAGATTACATTTTTAATTTAGCTATCTGTGAGTTACGTATAGTTGTTTGTAATCAGGCTGAGAAATGTGTTTGAGTTGCACCCAACAGCTGCATATCAGTAATACTGTGTTCTTGTTTTCACATAGGAAGTAATTTTTCTTAACAGATCTGGAGGCATCCAAAAACTTTTCAGTTATACTTTGTCATATTTCAAATGTCCCTATGCCTCAAGTCTTCTTTTTTGCTAATTTCAGTGACCTACTCTGCTATACTCCTATCATTAGCCCTTCTATTTAGCTTGCTTTTTAAAAAACATTACTTTGCTAACTCATTTTGGTTATTTTCATTGTAAAACCTTAAATACCTATCTTATTATAAGCCAGTATCTTTATATTTTTGTGGTTTATTTTCCTTTTTAATTAGAATAGTCACTTATATTGTCTGGTACACTTTATGAAAATGTTGCCATTTATAAATCTGCCATTATAAATCCAATTCAGCTCTTAATTACCTGCCATGATAGAGGAGGACAGTGACACAAGTCATAATCTCTGAAAATACAATTCGGTTTAAGAATGAAATAACAGGATGATTTTCTTTTGAACATCAACTTTGCCATTTTAATTACGCTTTGTTTAGACTAAATTTAGTTTAGTGTAAAAATAATAGTTTGAAAACACACCAAGTGATACAAAAGGAAATGTGTTAGAGGCCAAGGAATAATCACAATGGGGTTAGTAGGAAACACAATTAATATACCAAGCTAGTTCCTTTAGGTATTAGTTTATTTTATGCTTTAAATGTTATAATTATTTGGATATATGAAAAAAAGGATTGGACAAAAATTCTTGAAAAGATGAAGAACTGTCACTTCTTATTTCAGCCTTTGAGCTCCCTTTTAAATGGACTGTACTGGGTATCTTCTAGAAAGGCCATTTTTAATGTTTTATGAAATCAAAAATTTTTCCCACAAGGATTTAAAATAGCTGTATTACATTTTGAGTCTGACCCCTGTGAAAAAATGATTATATATCTTTCCAAGATTTTTGAAAGCCGGCACTGACTCACATGCTTTCAGGGCACAATTTGTTTTTTGGGTTCCTGTTTTACATGAGTTTTCAAAATAAATAGGTACTTGTTACTGAAATAGGAAAAAATAGCATTACTGTAAAGCTGATTACAACTGGTGCTGGAAAGAATCTTGCCATCCAATTGGAAATATTTTTCCAGTTTGTTGACCTGTTTAAAATTCCGAACAGCTAATTCTTTCCAGCTTTCAAACATCAGATTCATTCTGAGGTCAGTATGGACAATTCTAGGGAATAAAGAAATGAATAGCTTTGGTTTTGTGTTCTCCTTAATACTTGTCTTATATCCAAAAGGAAGTGTTTATTGACTGTTTTAAGTGCCACTATGATTACTACTTTGTAATGAATATTTGTATTACATTAAAGATAATCTGGGAAATCATAATTGTTGCTTCTCAACCCAGTCCCTACTGGGGCTCTTTTTAACTGTGTAGTATATGATAGCACTTACCTAGAGGAGTGTTTTTAAAAAGTGTGCTCTGTGGACTCATAAGGTATGAAGGTCCTGTTTTCCCTGTAATCTTTTGGCATTTGCTTATAATATTATTGATATTATCTATGTATACTATAATACCATATCCATGTATTCTTTATTTTTTTTTTATTTGTTTATTTTTATTTTTGGCTGCGTTGGGTCTTCGTTGCTGTGTGCGGGCTCTTCTCTAGTTGCAGCGGGCGGGGGCTACTCTTCGTTGTAGTGCGCGGGCTTCTCATTGCGGTGGCTTCTCGTTGCGGAGCACGGGCTCTAGGCACGCAGGCTTCAGTAGTTGTGGCACGCGGGCTCTAGAGCGCAGGCTCAGTAGTTGTGGCACACAGGCTTAGTTGCTCCGCGGCATGTGGTATCTTCCCGGACCAGGGCTCGAATCCGTGTCCCCTGCATTGGCAGGCGGATTCTCAGCTACTGCGCCACCAGGGAAGCCCCCCATGTATTCTTTAGTCATGTGAATTATAATTTATTGCTGATGTCTTAGTGTTTTATCAAAAATCATGCTATTTTCTTCATTGTTGCTTGACTTTTCTGCAATGGCAAGAAATCATCAGTTCCTTAGGTTATTCTGCTCCACTAAAGAGGCCCTCAAAAATTTTTTTGAGCTCCAAATAATTATTTAGGAAATGTTTGCTTTAAATATCTTAAGATCTGGGGGCTTCCCTGGTGGTGCAGGGGTTGAGAGTCCGTCTGCCGATGCAGAGGACACGGGTTCGTGCCCTGGTCTGGGAAGATCCCACAAGCCGCGGAGCGGCTGGGCCCGTGAGCCATGGCTGCTGAGCCTGCATGTCCGGAGCCTGTGCTCCGCAACGGGAGAGGCCACAACAGTGAGAGGCCCACGTACCGCAAAAAAAAAAAAAAAAAAACTTAAGATCTTTGTGCAACTGTTTCTAATTATTATTAGTGTCATCCTATTTCGCTATGTCAGGAACCTTAATAGTAACTGAACAGGCCTAGGGAGGAAAAGAATTCTCCATCCAGTTATGCCATTGAGCCCTCTCTCTGGTCTGCTTTTCCTCTCTAACCTTGCTGCTGCCCCTCTGCCCCTTACCATCTGTTGTAAGCAATATTGGAACTGCCTCTTAACTTGTCTTCCTGACCAGTGTGGCCTTCTTCCAATCCAGCCTTCTTCTTTCTTAGAACTCAATTGCTGACAGTTGCCGTACATATTCAAGATCAAGTCCATACTCTTTAAGGATTGTATGTGAGGCCTTTTATCATGATCTAGCCCTTTTTTATTTCTTTTGATACTCAAACATAAGGAACTACTTGCAGTTTCCTGAATATAATTCAGTTCACTCCCCCTTAACATGTACTATTCCCTTTCCCCACAGAGCCTTCCTGGCTCTTGTATGCTTTGCTAATTGCTATTTCTCTTTGATTCAGCTTTAGTATTACTTAAGTATTAATTCTTCTGTGAAGCCATTTTGCTATCCTCTTTCTCCTTGTAGCCATTTTCACTTGTGTTCCTTCTCAAATAAACTTCTGCTTTATATTTAGCTTAGAAAGCTATAAAAGTTTTTGTGTTCGATTTAAGCTTCTAAATATTTGTAGAAATAATGGCCATCTGTGGTTTTCTGTAACTTATAGACCCCTTATGAGGGTCAAGGGTGAGAGACAGAATATACAAGTGGACAATGGCCTGACAATGCAGGAAGCTAAGTGCAGTAATTTCTGTAATAATCAGCCCCAGATGGCCAGGACTTGATCAGTAGCTGCCAGCTTCCCTAATTTTTGTCCTTGCTTCCAACTTAAAACCAACTAGAGCAAATCAAATCTGCACCCAGTAAATCACATAGGATACCCTAGTCCTAGTTAGCCTGCCTACAGCTTCCCCCTGCCAGTCAGGGTACACCAGAAGCCTTCCCTTTTTTCCACTGTAAAGCTTTCTCATTGCTCAGCCTGCCTTTGAGTCTGCCTAAACGCAAGTGATGGTGGCCATCTCCCTTGCCGTAGCAAGCTCTGAATAAATAGCCTTTGCTTTTCTCATAAGTATAGTTTATAAAATTTATTTCATGTGCTAGCTATGTTTCGTGATTTTCTACATGTTTTATAAACATAGAGGTTTATATTTTATAAAGGTGAAGACAGGTTTATATTTTATAAAGGTGAAGACAGATTTTTGTCATTTTGTTTTATAAACATAGAGGTTTATATTTTATAAAGGTGAAGACAGATTTTTGTCATAAGGATTATTTTGTTTCTTTACATTGAATGACAAGATGACACAGAATAAAAATGTATCACTTAGTAGTAAAGGAAAAAATCCTAGTCAAATTTTAATCTTACTTGAGACCTTTGTCTTCTATATAGTTATTCAAAGCTTTTTATTTGGTTTATTAAATCATAATTTTTTTTAAAAAATCAGTACATGGAAGAGATTTAAACATGAAATCCAGAATAAATGCATTTAGGTTTTATTATGTTAAGAGTATTCTTTTATTCTTATTTTTAAAATATTAAGCATGAATGCTGAATTTTATCAAGTAATTTTTGCATCATTTACTGGTTTTTATTTAACCTATTAGTGCAGTATATTGTATAAATATATTTCATATTATTGAGCCATGTGTATGTTCCTAGAATAAACTCTGCTTGTTTTGAATTATTTTCTTTAAATACTCTTAATCTGTTCACTAATTTTATAAAGCTCCTTTCATTTTTGTAAAGTTTCTGAAAATGACCAGAACCTATACCCTGATTTTTTACTTTTTGTGGTTTCTTTTTTACATACCCTTCCTCTTATTTCTACAATTGAATGACTAATAAGGCTACTTTGAACAGTTTTGAAACTATGAAAAAGATAGCTTTTTATCTGTCTAGTGCTTTATTTTACTGAAGTTACTCTCAGTGTATTTATTGTTTGAATTTTCTGTTAACAGATATTCCCTTCAGAGAGGTAGCTCCTTCACATTTTTAACACCTGGCCCCCATTGGGACTTCACTTTGGTGAGTAGACACCTAGGTTTTTTATTTCAAGACATTAGTTAATTCCTGGGTTGTGTTTCAGTCTGGTGTACAGCTCAGTTGTCTATACCTCTGAAAACCTTGAAGTACAGAGTTTCTATCACCATCTTTGGCAGCCTAATTTAATTCTTTTCTGCTAACAAACTGAAAGAAATTTTTATTTCAATTAAATATAAAATATATTTTGAAAAGTATCAGATCTATTCATCTTTAACTCTATGCAATTCTTTCTCTCATCCCTACCCGTGTTAAACTTAAGAGACTATATTAATGAAACGTGAGGCTATTTTTATGCACACACTCTAACAGCTTTTTTCTTGGTTGAAAAATATAAAAATGCTTGTAGATAATATATATAATGAATGAATCTTTTATTAGTCATCTTAGTATAGAGGGACTCCATTATTTTTAGAATGAGACTTTACAGAGGCATCTAATCTTGTGCAAAGTGACACCAGAAAATTGGGGGATTTTATAATTAAATACTCATTACTTCACAATACTCATATAAATAAAATATGTACAAATAGAACATGATTCTTATCTCTTCTTATTTGGGGGAAATAGCAAAAACGATTCTGCCTCTAGTTTGCCAAACTTTACGTATGTGCATGTATTGAGGATGTGCCATTTCATTTGTATTCTGTTCTGCTGTATTTAATTTGTTTTTCTGTTGGGGACTCCTGTTCGAGATTTCTGTGAATAATAGCATTTACATACATTAAGTGGTCAGTAAAGCATTCATGGTAAGAGTCTCCTGATTTTAATGCAGTTCCACATTTTCCTTTCAAACTTTTTTCATCTTGGTCCCTTTCCCTTACTAGTTGAAGAACCTAAACTTAAACAGAAAAACTAGTAGAGAAGTGTCTCCAAATTTGATTTTGCAAGACTATCAGCAAAAATATTTTGAGCATTACCCCTGATATATTTATTTATAATTTTTAGGTATGTAGCAACTTTATTAGCTAATATTTCAAAGCTCAGTACTCACTTAGGGTGAGATTAATGATCGTGGACATAAATGTATATTTCAAATAGTCGGGATAATTTCAGTTTGGGGCTGGCTTCTAAAATGGATTTGATAAGATTGCCATTATCTTTAACTCACATTTTTAAATGTGGTTGATGATGAGCTCATCATCTGTGTATTAAATTTTAGTAAAGCTTATTTTTTAAGGATTAAGAAATACATAAAAATGAAGTTCTAACATTTTCCTCCTGTATTCCAGGAAAGTTACCTTGCATATCGTCTGGGACAGATGCATCTCACTTGGGAAAACACTTGTGTAGAGGTCTCTGTGACAAAAGAAATATCTAACGGTTCATGTATTAAAACTTTTGGAATGTGATTGATTAAGGAATACTAAGAGGGAGATTTATAACTTTTTAAATACATAGTTTAAGAAGGGAAAAGAACAAAAATTAAGCACTCAAGAGGTGAGAAAAAGAACAATAGAGTAAATCAAAGAAAAGAGGAGAAGTAAGAGTGGAAAAAATAAAATCAACACCCAATCATGATAAAATTCTTGGCAAACCAGGGATAGAATAGAACTTCCTTAGCCTGAGACCTACCACAAACAACATACATAATGATAAAATGATAGTGACAGTCCCTTTAAATTTAGAAAAAAGCATGCTGTCATCATATTTATTCAGCATTGTACTAGCGCTCTTAGCCAACACAGTAGGACAGGAAAACAAGTGGTACACAAATTAGAAAGGAAGAGACAGTCTGATTTCATTACTTAGAGACAATATGATTGTCTACATAGAATATCCAAGAGAATATTAATAGCAACTATTAGGACTAATAAGAGTTTGAGCAAGGCCATAAAAGTTATAAAAAGAAATCAATAGCACGTATGTATGTTAGTAACAAACAAATGTAATTTTTTAAAATTTATTTATTTATTTTTGGCTGTGTTGGGTCTTCGTTTCTGTGCGAGGGCTTTCTCTAGTTGCGGCAAGCGGGGGCCACTCTTCATAGCGGTGCGTGGGCCTCTTACTATCGCAGCCTCTCTTGTTGCGGAGCACAGGCTCCAGACGCGCAGGCTCAATAGTTGTGGCTCACGGGCCTAGTTGCTCCACGGCATGTGGGATCTTCCCATACCAGGGCTCAAACCCATGTCCCCTGCATTGGCAGGCAGATTCTCAACCACTGCACCACCAGGGAAGCCCAACAAATGTAATTTTTAAAGATGCTTTTATTGAAATAAAAAAATTTTAAACTAGGAATAAATCTATGAAAAGATGGGTGAGACTTTTATGGGAAAAACTGGAAAGCATTAGTAAAGAACATAGGACACCTAATGAAATGGACAGATATACCATTTCATGCAAGGAAAGGCTCAATAGCATAAAAATGTCCATTCTTCCCAAATTAATTCATAAAGGCAATGCTGTTCTGATAGAAATCTCATTAGAATGTAATAGATCCCAATTCATGCAGAGAAATAGAAGGCCCAGGACCGGGAAAGTAGTGTATCCATCAGGGAGCATTATGACTGAGCGTATAAGCTATTAAGACTCACTCCAAAGGTACAGAAATTACACAGCAATATATGGGTGCAAGTGTAGATAAATAGACGGTTGGAGTGAAATAGAGAACCCAGAAACCGACTTATGAGAACTTATTGTATCATAGGCGTTATGAAAGAATGGTGCTCTCAGCAAATGATGTTAGGGGTGGGGACAATTGGCCAAATTACCTTATACCACATACATACAAAAATAAATTCTAGATGGGTTGAATATACAAATATGAAAAATGAAACTTTAAAATAGTTAAAAGAAAATACAGTAGAATGTTTTACAATCTGTTAAATTTCTTTATACATATGCCCACACATGTGTAGATTTTATATAAATACATAAGTATGATCCTGTACATGCTTTTTTTCCCTCAGTACAATCTTCTTTTTGCTTGGCAGTTTCTTCCCCCTTTCCTCTCTTCTCCCCATGTAAGTCCTTCCATTCCCCCAGTTCCACGCTAACCCATGTCACCAACACTGTATGTATCCCTCTATATTTTGCTCATATAATTATTCACAAATACACAGCCTCACAGATAAGATACACATAAGCAGGATTTTTGTTTAGTTTGCTTTTCAAAATTAGGATCATATTATTCATACTTTGCTGCATCTTCTGGATATAACCTTAGAAACAATAGAGATTTCTTGAGTTCTGTCACCTCATTTTTTAGTTTTTCCCAGTTCTGATTTATATTGTTCTTTCATGTCTTGTATCATTTTCTTAATGTCTTTTTAGCTAAGTTCGAAATAGTATTTTATAGGTTTGCTCTGCATCTGTGAGCATTTCCTTTTGAGGTGACTTCATTCCCTGTAGGGATGTTATTCTGCCCCTTATTCTGTCTCTTTTTTCTTACAGTTATTTTGTGTAGAATTTGACTTGGGGAATTTTCTGTTCATTTTAATATGAATTTAGTTTTCCTGAACTTTTACAAAGAGGCTTGGTGCAGATAGCTTTTCTAACTTCATAGAGTTCCCTCTTTTGTTGTTTTCATGGGGCTTGCTTCTGAGACTTCCAGGCTCCATATATTTCCCCCACTTCTATCTGGACTTTATCTTTCCTTTTCTCAGTTGCCCCCATCCTGCTCTATGTTGATTCTGCTCTCAACAGTTTCTCCTCAGGGTGGGGCCAGGTCCTGGAAGGGAGCCCTGGCTTGTCAGTTTTGAGAGTTCACAAGAGCTAGGCTGTATCACAAGTAACCTGAAAAGTTATTTTGAGGTTTAAGGGAAGAAACGTTACTTAAGGATTCTTTTTCAGTATTGATTAAGGACCAGAACTTAAAGCTATATACACAGTTTTGTCACTACTGGCACCAGTAGGGCTGAATGAAGGTGATGAATGATAACTGGAAGGTACTCCCGGTACATGCATGTTCATTTTCCACCTGATAAATCCTGCTTCAGGCAACAAATCTTAATTACTTGGGCCATGAGAAAAGGATATTTTTTTCCTAGTGAAATCAACCCCCCCATAGGATAAATAATATGTGTTCCTTTTTTAAGAAATTTGTTATCTTTATATATAAAACATATTTTACTTTTTCTCTAACAAGTATAGACTTGACTTACATAAGAGTTCTGTTCTGAAAAACTTTAGATAAGTAAGTTTTTTAATAGGGTGGAATCACTTCACAGCAAGGGATGATTTAGTCAGAGGGGACTTTTTAGAAAGTATATAGTATGTGCTGGCGATAATTTATGGGCATCCCTCACAAAAATAATTTTCTTATGAATACAGCCTAAGACTTCACTTTTTAAAACTGATTTTTCTAGTTGTATGTGGTCTTTGTTTAATGGACTAACATGCATGCCTTCTATATAAGAATAAAATTTTTTCTTTTTTATAGAAAAGAAAACGAAGAGCAAAAGATGATGATGTCATAAGCCTTAGCAGCCTTGATCTGAAGGTAAGCCTTACTGCTCTGGCAAGGAAAAGCATTTAAGAGTATGCAGATAGCATTTTATTTCTGTGCTGTAAAAATAATGAATGCTGGGGTTTTTGCATTTTGCATTTTTTAAGTGCAAAACTGAATAATATTGGCTGTCACAGATCTCCTCCTTTTTCTGTTCTACTTCTTGGTTAAGAACAAGTAGAAAACCTCCCTCAGAATAATAGTGAACACAAACTCACATGCCTAAGGAGACCAGGCCTGTAGTCTATGCAGAGAAAGGAGTAGGTGGGGGACTGTGGTGAACTAGAAGGGCACCATGCCTCTCCTCAAGAGAGGTAGCTGCTCCTTTGCTCTAGCCCCCAAACCTAAAAAGCTATGCAAGCCAAACAACTTGTCTACAAGCCAGATGTAGCCCAGGGGTTTCCAATGTGTGATCTATGATAAACTAAAACCCAGTGCAAACTTAAAAATAATTATTTTTAATAATTGTAATAATTATTTTTAATTATTTAATTATGTAAATAATTATATTTAATAATGTATTGTAAATCAGTTATACTCAAATAAAAATTTTTAAAAAGAATAAGAAAAATGTAATAATATTTTTAAAAACTGCCCCCCCCCAAATAATCCTCTTCTGTAAAATTGTAGTTAAGTCCAAAACTCTGGCATCTTTGAAATTACTTATTTCATTTTTGTCAGTTGGCAAGTTTTACAGAACCATCTTGGTTTTAAGGAACCTTTTTAAAAAGATTGTTATGGAAAAGTTATACATTTTTAAAGTAAGATTTTAAAAAAATGTTTGACATCACGTTTAATGATGGCAGCTGCTGCTTTTTATTTTCTTTTTTAAAGGGTTGGAAAAAAAATTTTTTTTTAAGATTTAATTTTTTATTTATTTTTGGCTGTGTTGGGTTTTCGTTGCTGCACACAGGCTTTCTCTAGTTGCGGTGAGCAGGGGGCTACTCTTCATTGTGGTGCACAGGCTTCTCCTTGCGGTGGCTTCTCTTGTTGCGGAGCACAGGTTCTAGGCGCACAGGCTTCAGTAGTCATGGCACGCAGGCTCAGTAGTTGTGGCGCACAGGCTTAGTTGCTCCATGGCATGTGGGATCTTCCCATACCGCGGATCGAACCTGGGTCCCCTGCATTGGCAGGCAGATTCTTATCCACTGCACCACCAGGGAAGTCCCTGCTTCTTTTTAAAGACAAGGTATTTTCTAAAAATTAAATTTTTATAGGTCTGCCCATCAACATTTTAGCAAATCTGGCAATCCAGATTTTGTGGGTATGTGTACATGTCTTTATAGAAGAATTATGTGTTTTAAGTGTTAGGCTGTTTGCAAAACAGTTTTAGTTACATTTTTTAAATCTTGTTTTCAAAGAAAGAAAAAGGTGTGAATGGCAACCCTGAGTATTTTTAGGTATGCTTCAAATGAAATCATATGCAGAAATAAGAGTTTGCCACAATAAAATCCATGGTCAGATCTACTTAAAGACAATCCTCCTTTTTTTCACCCCAGCTTCAGCAATAATTAATATACCATCAGATCAGTCTCATATCATCTATCCACTCACCTACCTTCCCCTGGATTATTTTGAAGCAAATCCTAGACATTGTATTATTTCATCTGTATCATCAGATTCAGTGTTCTCACTTTCCTTGATTGTCTTAAACATGTTTTGTTTTGTTTTTGTTCATTTTATCTGTTTGAATTGTAATTCATGTAAGGTCCATACAGGGGGATTGATTATATCTCTTTAGTATCTTTTGATATATAGGTTTCCTCTCTAGCTCTTTGTTTTCTTGCAAATTTTTGTTGTTGTTGAGGGAACCATGTCTTTTTTCCTGGGGAGCTTTCCACAGCCTGAAAAGTTGTGACTGCATCCCCATGGTATCATTTCCTGTGTTCCTCTTTTCTCTGTATTTCTGATAAATTGGTAGTTAGATCTAGAGAGTGTTTGGGGCTATTATGTACTTCCCTCAGAAGGTATGTAATGTCTTTTTGTGATGTTCCCAACATTAATTATCATTGCCTAGATCCATTTATTCATTGGAGGTTGCAAAGGGGTTATATTGTGCCTTTATCAGTCCTTTGTTTATTAACTGGAATACTTCTGTAAAGAGAAAATTCCCCTCATCAGCCTTGGTTACTCAAAGGTACTGATTTATAATAAAGGTAGGACAAGTGTTTGATTCCTTTCCTTTATCAGTTTTCAAAAATAATGAGTTTTATTCATTAAAATGCTCTAAAAGTAACTAATGATTTTTCTTTTTAATATTATTATGAACTTATGGATATGAACACATTTTTTGTGTTTTGATCCATTTTAGTTATTACTCTTACTATGCTCAAATTTTCCCATCTTCGGTCTCTGGGTGCTGCCTCAGGAGGGCTCCTATGTCCTTTTCCCCCAGCTTTATTAAGATATAATTGACATATAACATTGTATAAATTTAAGGTGTACAACGTTTTGATTACCTATGTCCTTTTGACATGACCCTCACCTTATATCTAGAGGCTAAATGGCCTCCTTTTCTTCCTGGATGACAGGTTATTCCAAGCCAACTTGTACATTTCTTTTTTTCCTGCTCCATACCTGGAATCGGTCATTTCTAAAAGCCCTGATTTTAGAGGCTAAAATCTGGGCATTTTGAACACTTGTTGCTACCAGTTGATCATTGTTTTTAGGCCTTTTTAATGGACAGAGCTAAAAATATATATATACTTTTTAAGATAAAATAAATTATGAGTTTATACTGATATTTTAAATTCAGTGCTAAAGGATCTTTTACTTAATCTCATTAATCTTACTGTCTAGATCTCTTTCACCTGCACCGAAAATCTGGTTTCTGTGGGACACTGACATAATTACTCACTTGATTTACCCTTGGTTCAAAGACAAATCTACATTATTACAAATTACTACCACATTACTACAAATGATAAAATTACTGAAAAAATTTTATGTTTCACATTTTTTGTTTTTTATATATAGGTTATAGTGAGGATATATAAATTTTATGTTTTAAAATTATTGAACTAGTTCTCTTCTATGTGTAGTTATGCCAACTCACTTTATTTGCAATTTTTAAGAATACTGCTTTTTAAATTTAATTTTTCTTATAACCATGTAACAAAATTGTGTAGAATTTCAAAGTCAGTTCTACAAGATTCTTGTTTCTATCCCTGGCTCTTCTACCCTACTTCTTTCTTCTATACAAAATGTTTTTTTTTTCCTTTTATTAATTTCATGGTTTATCCTTCCACTTTTTAAAATTATAAGTAATTGCATATGTTGTATATCTCACTTTCTTGGATAAACAATAGCATGTTATCTTTCCTTATGTGTTCTGTTTTATTCTCTCCTTTTTGTTTTACTTGTATGTTTTAGCTTTGTTATATCTTTCAGTGTTTAGGAAGATTCATGTATTTGTTCTATTGGTTATCTTTCTATGATGCCTTCACTTCTCTCTTTTTGTCTATCGTAGATTTGTTCATTCCTGTGAGCATTGTTTTAATTAACTAGCACCTCTTCTCCCTCCTCTCCTCTCCTCTCCTCTGACTGAAGTAATCTCTCTTTATTCTAAGTTAATATATTTAAAGTAATAAGTGCTTATTTTACTTTTCATGTACACTCATCATTCTCCATTTTTAAAAAAATAGTTTTGCTGTTATCTCCAGGGTTAGCACATTCAGCCATTATAAACTATGCTGTGTACCCTGATAACCACCATTTAGACTTAGTTCTACAGGTAAGTATATATTTAATGATCAGCACCAGTCCTTATATCTATACCTTTTTAGGTTTTTGGTTTTCTGAAGCTCATTCTTTAGCACAAGGGTCAGCAAACTGTGGCCCACAAGCCATATCTGACCTGCCCATTTATTTACATATTGTTTATGGCTGCTTTTAAAAACACTACAGTGGCAGAAGTTGAATAGTTGTGACAGAGACCATGTGACCTGCAAAGGCTAAAATATTTACTGTTTTTTTTTTACAGAAAAAGTTTGCTGACCCCTGCTCTAGAGTTGAGTAAATTCAGAGGAAGTGTTCATGGGAGCAGTATTCCCTGAGTTATTGAATGTTCATATCAGTTTGTTTGCAGCCTTTATACTTGAAGGTTAGTTTGGATGAATATGAAATCTAAGGCTCATATTTTCTTTCCTTGAATATATTAAATATTTTACTCCATTGTTTTCTGGTATAAAGTGCCACTGTTGAAAAGTTATAATAATATAGTTTCAAGTCATCTTTTGTTTTAGGAGCATTTTTTCTTGAATTATAGTTTTTGGTATTTTTTCTATTGTTTTTGCCTCTCCTCCCTGCCCTTTATACTTAGGTTGGGTCTTCTTTTTGTATCTTTTTATCACTTTCTTTCAAAACATTTTTTTGTCTTTTTTATTTTTAAATTCATCTTCCTTTTTTACCTTCTTTTTCTCTCAATGCATTAGTCATTGTTTTTTTCCATTCTGAAATAATTTTATTTTTAATTCTTTCCTTCTATCACTTCATTTCAAATCCTCCTTTCTCCACTTACCTAATTTCTGAACTTTATGTTCTTTCATAGCTTCTATAATTTTCATTTATTTTAGGCTATAAAGACATTATTCTACTCCACATTTTGTTTTCTTATAGTAGTTTTAAATGGGTTTCATGATTCTTTTATGAAGTACATTAAGTTTTCCTTTCCTGTATTTTTAGGTGAGAGGAGTGGGCCATGGTAGCCTGTTTTCAGCTTCATGACTCTAGAGCCCCTCTTGTGTTGTTTTCACAAGTGATTTTTAAAAGTATGGCCTCTTTGTCTTGTTTATGGTTTCCTTTGCTGTGCAAAAGCTTTTAAGTTTAATTAAGTCCCATTTGTTTGTTTTTATTTCTGTTACTCTAGGAAGTGGGTCAAAAAAGATCTTGCTGTGGTTTATGTCAAAGACCATTTTTCCTCTAAGAGTTTTACAGTTTCTGGTCTTACAGTTAAGTCTTTAATCCATTTGGAGTTTATTTTTGAATATGGTGTTAGGTAGTGTTCTAATTTCATTCTTGTACATGTAGCTGTCCAGTTTTCCCAGCACCACTTATTGAAGAGGCTGTCTTTTCTCCATTGTATGTTCTTGCCTCCTTTGTCCTTAGAAAACTAAAAATAGAACTACCATATGACAAGCAATCCCACTACTGAGAATATACCCTGAGAAAACCATAATTCAAAAAGAGACATGTACCACATGTTCATTGCCGCACTATTTACAATAGCCAGGACATGGAACCAACTTAAATGTCCATTGACAGATAAATGGATAAAGAAGATGTGGCACATATATACAATGGAATATTACTCAGCCATAAAAAGAAACGAAATTGAGTTATTTGTAGTGAGGTGGATGGACTTGAGTCTGTCATACAGAGTGAAGTAAGTCAGAAAGAGAAAAACAAATACCGTATGCTAACGCATATATATGGAATCTAAAAAACAAAATGGTACTGATGAACCTAGTTGCAGGGCAGGAATAAAGAGGTAGACATAGAGAATGGACTTGAGGACATGGGGTGGGCGGGGGCAAAGCTGGAATGAAGTGAGGGTAGCATGGACATATATACACTACCGAATGTAAAATAGTTGGCTGGTGGGAAGCAGCAGCATTAGCACAGGGAGATCGGCTCCATGCTTTGCGATGACGTAGAGGGGTGGGATAGGGAGGATAGGAGGGAGGCTCAAGAGGGAGGGGATATGGGGACATGTATATGCATATGGCTGATTTGCTTTGTTGTGCAACAGAAACTAACACAGTATTGTGAAGCAACTATACTCCCATAAAGATCTATTAAAAAAAAAGTATGGGGCTTTTCCCTGGTGGCGCAGTGGTTGAGAGTCCACCTGCCGATGCAGGAGACACGGGTTCATGCCCCAGTCCGGGAAGATCCCACATGCCACGGAGCGGCTGGGCCCGTGAGCCATGGCTGCTGAGCCAGCGCATCTGAAGCCTGTGCTCTGCAACGGGAGAGGCCACAACAGTGAGAGGCCCGCATACCAAAAAAAAAAAAAAAAAGTATGGCCTCATGTTTTCTGAAATCGTTCGTTTCTGCTCCCTTTCTCTTTTATCTGGACTGTTTCTTGTCTTTGCTTCTGTTAACCTGTTCTGCTCAATTTGGATCCTACTCCTAGAAATTTTTCTCAGTGCAGTGTTAGTTTCAAGAGTTTCTGTGGCCCAGACTGCTCCAGCACCAATAAACCTTGTTACTTGGGAGTGCTCTTGCCCATGGCGTGAGGCTTTGGTCCTTGGAATCCTTCCCAGTTTAGACCACTGTTCGCAGTGCACCACTGTGGGGGTTCCCCTATTCTTGGGGCCATCAGACAAGCCCAGTTGCCTTCCCTTTGCTTCTCTGTGCACAAATGCTGAAACCATGTGGGTCTCATAGCTGTTCAGTTTGCCTCCATCTGACCAACAAAAGGTGTGGGGGGAAGCACTCTCATTTTTGGTGTTTATTGGGTTTTCTGTTTTGCTATGGTAGTCGCTCTATCTGCCTTTTCTTTTTCTTTAAAGAGTGAAGACCTGTCAAAGATTAGTGTATTAATGTATTGATGAGTAAGCCAACAGAATGGTAAAGCTGGTCAAAGAGCTATAGGAAACACTGAAGTATTCTAATAACTGAAATAAGGAATGGTGGAGTACAATTGCTAAATTTGATACAAAATAGATTAATAGCCTCATCTACATGTCTGCCTACCAAATATATTTACATTGCTATCAGTCCCTACAGAGTTAACATCTACCCTTACAGAGTTGTAACAAAAAAACCTTAATAGCAAATAGTGAATCAAGCAAAAGGTACATAGCCCTAGAAAATGAGATAATCTAATGAAAAAGCATTCGGGCATCCTTTTTGTCTGGTTTCAAGTTTTGGTATTTTCTGCCTCATTCTTTCCTTAATTTTATTGCCTTTCTAATTCTGATTTATGTCCCTTCATAGCTAATTTTGGAATATTATAGTTTTTGTGAGTATGTTTTTCTACCATGCCTTTATTTTTTTTTTTTTTATTTTTTTTTTGGCTGCGTTGTGTCTTCGTTGCTGTGCGTGGGCTTTCTCTAGTTGCAGTGAGCAGGGGCCACTCCTCGTTGCAACACATAGGCTTCTCACTGCGGTGGCTTCTCTTGTTGCGGAGCACAGGCTCTAGGCGCGCAGGCTTCAGTAGTTGTGGCACGCGGGCTTCAGTAGTTGTGGCTCACGGGCTCTAGAGCACAGGCTCAGTAGTTGTGGCACACTGGCTTAGTTGCTCTGCAGCATGTGGGATCTTCCTGGCCCAGGGCTCGAACCTCTGTCCCCTGCATTGGTAGGTGGATTCTTAACCACTGCGCCACCAGGGAAGCCCCAATGCCTTTATTTTTTGTAGGGATGTTTTTTCCCCTATATCTTTTTTTAATATAAAAACTTTGTATTGGATTTGATTATGATTCTTTTTCTTGGTCATTGTTATGTGAAAATAGTTTTAGAAAGAAGGAATGAGTCAGCAGAGCTTCATGACTCTAAAAATTCCTCTTCTGTTAGGACTCTGTGCTTTCACTGCCAAGGGCCCAGGTTCAATCCCTGGTTGGGGAACTGAGATCCCACGAGCTGCACTGTGTGGCTAAAAAAAAGAAAGAAATGATAAATATATAGATATACTTTCTGAGTTCTCCAGGACCTGTTTTTCTCCTCAACTTTTATCTGAACTTTTTCTTTCCTGTATCTGTCAGCTCTACTCTACTGTGTTTGTATTTGAAATCTTCCCAGAACCTGCTCCATGTGTAGGGCTTTGTCCTTTGAGTGAGCTTTGAAAGTCCATTACGCTCAGGTGTTCCAGTCACAAACTCCTTACTGTCACCCTTGAGTATATAAAACTCTTTCCAGTTGCAGTTGCTATTCTCAGAATGGCTTGCCTCACTCTGCAGTGAGGAGCTGTTAATAGTTTTGGGGATTCTTCTCTACTCAGATCTGGCAGATGTTTTGTTATTCTTCTCTGCTTTCTCATCCGATACCATATACGTCTTAGAGTTGTTGTTAGTTTATCCATGTTAACGTGTATTTTTGGATTCATGGAGATGTATATCTTGTTACAGAGTGCTGTGCATATTGACTTTGGGTTTTGGTTTTGCTGTACTTGCTCTACATGTCCTTATGGAAGGATTTGGAAAAATTGTAAAACTGTACCACTGCCACCACCTTATTCCCAGAATTCTGCCTCATGTTATTTTGTTCCCAGTGTGGTGAAAGGCAAATTCAGCATTCTTCTAAACCTAATGTAATTTTAGCAGATTTTATTGACATTGAATTTACTGGAATTATTTGAATTACTATAATTTTTAGGGTAGATATTATATTATGAACTAATACTCACCAACTAGGCAAATGGGCTTTCTCTAGTTGCGGTGAGCAGGGGCTACTCTTCGTTGCAGTACGCAGGCTTCTTATTGCAGTGTCTTCTCTTGTTGCAGAGCACAGGCTTTAGGCACGTGGGCTTCAGTAGTTGCAGCATGCAGGCTCAGTAGTTGTGGCTCACGGGCTCTAGAGTGCAGGCTCAGTAGTTGTGGCGCAAGGGCTTAGTTGCTCCACGGCCTGTGGGATCTTCCCAGACCAGGGCTCGAACCCGTGTCCCCTGCATTGGCAGGTGGATTCTTAACCACTACACCTCCAGGGAAGCCCTCTTTTTTTTTTTTTTTAAATTCCACAAACATTCATGGAGCACCCACAATGTTCCAAGCACCATACTGGACCTTAGAGATAAGATTATATACAAACAGGAAACAAGAACCTCTGACAAAATCATGCCTGCATAGATTACAATAGACTGTGCAGAAGTACCAGTTGGTATTAGAAGGAGGAATGAGAGTAATAGAAGATATTTTGCAGGTCTTGGTTTGGAGTTGGGTTGTTATGAAAGCAAATGTGAACTTAGGAAGACCAACCCAGATAGAGAAGGGGCATCTACAAATACCAGGAATTAAAATCAGTTATATTAATATAATGATGAACAAATGATTTGGAAAGAGTCAAAGAAATATAGGAGAACGAAGAAATGAAGTACAGAAGGTTAATTGGCCACTTAGTTGAAGGCTATAAATGATAGGCTGAAGAATTTATTGATCTCACATGAAAATCAACAGAAACAACATTCTGGATTCTTGAAATGATTTTCTGAAGTATAGTCTTTCCATCTGTATAGAAAGTATGGGTTAGTAATGGTCTGGTATAGGTTAGTAATGGTCTGGTATAGTCTAGAGGCCTTGAATTGGAGTAATGGCTGTGGAAATGAAAACAGCATTCCTAAGGTTCCATCTTTATCAATCTTTTCTTCTTAGTTTCCTTCTCGGAGAACTCATTCAGTCAGTAGATGCTGCTGTCTAAAACTGATGACTCCTAGTCTGAATCCTTAAGCCAGATCACAGTCCTAATGTTCAGAACTTTTTATCCAATTGCTTCTAGGGGTTTGTAACTGGCCTCCCTGCCTATAGCCTCTTTATGGTGCCATATTGATCTTTCTTCACAACTTGGTCTTTTTAGTACCTTGCTTGAGTTCTTTCAGAAGCTGTTTATTGCTTTAAAGATAAAAATCAAATCTTTCACTTAACATATAAACCCCTTTATGATGAGTTTCCCTACTCCATCGCTCCAGAATTTTTCGTATCATACTTCCTATTCCCTTTCCTTTGCACATCCTCATTCCCTTTCTTTACCTGGCTTATGCCTCTTTATCCGCTATTCAGGCATTATCTCCAGGAGCCCTTCCCAGAGTCTTACCTCTCTTTGTGTATTTCATGCCCCCACCCGCCTAGGGTGGCTACTTCTCCTATATGCCCCTTGGTAGGGAGAATTGAATGGGGAAGGAGCAAGTTAGGATTCCATGAGGAGGAAAGAAGTTAGCAATGAAGTTCACAGTAGCATTAAGCTGTATATATACCTTGAAAATAATGACCGGCCAAAACAGAGTGCTCGACCCTGCCGGCAGGTCAGAGTCACCTGGGAGCTTTTAGGGGAAGAAATGTGCTGCTGGGCCTTATCCCAGACTATGTGAAAGTGGGGTGATGGTGTAAGGAATGAGGGTGGATGACATTGGGACCTAGGAACATCTGGGGAGGAGGGAATTTGTTTGGTTTTTTTGTTTGTTTGTTTTTAAGATGTCCAGGTGATTCTTGCTTATAGCCAGGGTTGAAAACTACTGAGTTAGAGTATGGCATTCTTAAACTTATCCTTCCCCCAAAAATAGATACTATGTCGACTCCCCAACCCGTTTTTTGCGTGGGCTTTCATCTAAGTACAATAGTTAGTATGTAATAAGCTAAATGTAATCAGTTCGTATGATCATTTAATGCCTGTTGCTGAAAATCATTCACTTTATTTACCTCTATATTTCATAGCCATCTGTTTGATGAATGAACAGATAAGTAATATTGGTCAAATAAATGAAATAAGACCTTGGATTTGGGTAAGGATGTAACATGAGCATTGTGTTATGTATTTTGACTTAGGATATCTTATATGAAGAATTTAGTATTAATTGAATTATCATGTGATGCATCATTGGCTATGAAGCTGTGATTGCTTATCAAATTTGTCTCTAAGTAAAATTTCAGCACTAGCTTTTATCAGGTTGTCTTACTACTGTGGTATGTATAAGTTTATTCATTTAAAAAAAAAACACATTCCAAAGGTGTTTCTCAGGTCTGTTTCCTAGCAACCATAACCTTGCCTTTTTCTTCTGATAGGAAGAGTCAGAAGTGACTGTTTACTTTGTTAATGTGAAATAATACTGGGATGAGTAATACTGAGTCATTTTTATGACTGAAGTTCTTTAACTCTGATAGTCAGTGATCAAAAAACAAACCAAAACACTTCAGAAGAAATCTTTTAAAATATATGAACGGTTCGTTCTTTTTCTCAACGTTCAGATTTGGGGATCTCATTTTCTTAAAAGTTAAATAGCCTATTGAAGTGTTATATTTTGAGTATTGCTGTACTGTGCAATTTTAGATTAAGCCTAATACTAAATTATGTATTTTATTCCTTAATAACTATGACAGGTAATTGGTTATTTTCCTGGGGCACAGATTTGAAAAGTTTGAAGCTAGCTGACACACAAAAGCTGGTGACTTAACTTATGAATAAGACTACCTTACCACCCTTCACTTGGCATTTTGATATAACTTGTTGAACAAGGCTACCTTACCGCCCTTCACTTTGCATTTTGATATAACTTGTGATCTCTACTGGTTGCCCTGTAAAATAATAAAACATTGTTTCTCTGTGACAAAAGTCCAGAAAATAAAGCCAACTGCTGGTACAGGTGATAAAAGTTAAGAGAAACCAAAGGTATATCAAAATGGTTCCTCTTAACTTAAAATATAAAAATTAAATATAAAACAATTATTCCTGATAATGCTCTAAAAAGCCATTAATCCAGAGCTATTTATCCTTAAACTTAATCATTCCTAGATAGCTATGAATCATTCCTAGACTGCTATGTGCATCTAAATACTTTTGTGTGCTTTTTAATTGTAAAAGTAACACACAAATGCATTGTCCTTGTACAAAAGTAAAGCAACTTTTTCAAGTCCCCTCTTATCACCTCCATCCTCTGAGGCAACCAGTTATTATTTTATGTGTTCCAGGTCCTTTTCTGTTTATTTACCTACTTTCACACAGGGTGTATAATGGTGACATATATATGATTATCCTGTACTTATGCTATAGCTTGCTTTTGCTATTTATATCTTATCACTACATATAGGGCTACCTCGTGCTTTTTTTTTTTTAATAGTATTCCATATTATTAAAGTACCATAGTCTACTTAACCAGTCCTTTAAGTATGGCCCTTTAGTATATTTTTCTTTTCTTTCCACATTAAAAATAATGCTTAATGTACCTCTTGCTTGTGCACAAAGGAGGGACCATGCTTATGTCTCTAATACAGTTACCCAGAAGTGGAATTGCTGGGTTGCAAATTTCAGTTTTGATAATACTATTCATTTGCCTTCCAGAAAAATTTGATAGATTTTCACTTCTCCATCAGTCTATGATAATAAACATATCCCTATACTCTTGTTAGCCCTGGATTTTATTAATATGTAAAACCTTTTTCCAATTGTTGTGATAGACAACCAGACAGAAAATTAATAAGGAAATAGAGAACTTGAACACCACCATAAACCAATTGGACCTAACAGACAAATACAGAACATCTTACTGCAAAACAGAGGAATATATATTTTTCTCAGGTGCACATAGAGCATTCTCCAGGATAGACTATATTTTAGGCCACAAAACAAGTCTTAATAAATTTGAAAAGATAGAAATTATGCAAAGTACTATTCCAATCACAGTGGAATGAAACTAGAAATCAGTAACAGAAGGAAAACTGGAAAAATCACAAGTAAGTAAAAATTAAACAACATACTAGTAAACAGCTGATGGGTCAGAGATGAAATCACAGGGGAAATTAGAAAAGACCTTGAGACAAATGAAAATGAAAGCAAAATATACCAAAACTAATGGGATGTAGCAAAAGCAGTGCTAAGAGAGAAATATATAGCTCTGAATGCTCACATTAAAAAGAAAGAAAAAAAAAAAAAAGAAAGAGGGGCTTCTCTGGTGGCGCAGTGGCTGGGAGCCCGCCTGCCAATGCAGGGGACACGGGTTCGTGCCCCGGTCCGGGAAGATCCCACATGGCGCGGAGCGGCTGGGCCCGTGAGCCATGGCCACTGAGCCTGCGCGTCCGGAGCCGGTGCTTCGCAACGGGAGAGGCCACAACAGTGAGAGGCCACAACAGTGAGAGGCCCGTGTATCGCAAAAAAAAAAAAAAAAAAAAAAAAGAAAGATCTCAAATCAACAACCTAACTTCACACTTTAAGGAACCAGAAAAAGACAAACAAGCTAGACTCAAAGCTAGCAGAATGAAGGAAATAATAAAGATTAGAGTAGACTGAAATAAAATAGGGAATAGAACAGTCAAGAGAGAAATTGAGAAAAATCGATGAAACTAAAATATGTTTCTTTGAAAAGATCAGAGTTGACAAACCTTTAGGTAAAATGACTAAGGAAAAAAAAGACAAGACTCAAATTACTAAATTCTAGAAATGAAAGTGGAGATATTACTACCAATTTACAGGATTAAAAAGGATTACAAGAGTACTATGAACAATTGTACACTAATAGAATGGATAACCTAGATGAAGTGGACAAATTTCTAGAAACACACAACCTACCAACCTACCTAATCTAAAGATTAATATTTAATTCAGCATTGTGAAATTTTCTTGTTTTTTAGTTTATTTTCATCCTTTTATTCTCTGGTCTCTGCTTCTAAAACTCCTATTCAGAAGATTTTGGAATATCTGGAACATCTTGAATTACTTTATATGTTTATTACTCTCTTTTATTCTTCCATTTTTTCTTTCTTTTTTTTTTTTAATTCTTCCATCTCTTAGTCTTTTGTACTATTTTCTGGGAGAATTCCTTAATGTGCTAATTTCTCATTAGTGCCTGTTCTGCTATTTAGCCTAACTATTGACATTTTTATTTTGACAATTTCTTTTTAATTTCCACAATCTCTAGTTCTTTGTTTTGTTTTCTCATAATAGTCTTTTTTTTATTAATATATTTTCTCTGTTAGGTTTCTGGGGATATTAATTATATTTCTTTTAACATCTCCTATTTGCTCTACTAACTAATATAAAATAAGCCATAAATCAAATGAAATTATGCTACGGCCAGTGAAGCTTGTTTAGAAGTTATGAACTCTAACTTTTGGACTTAACAGTTGTGTGTTACTAGTTGTTTGACTGTATAACTTATATAGCCATTCTAAGCCTCTGTTATCTGTACTTAAAGATAAAATTTTAATCTCAAACTTCATTCGTAGCTCTTCTCCACTCCCCAGCATATTCGATCTTCATTCTTTCATTCACTCACTCATTTCTATCAATATATTTTGGAGCTCCTACTATGTGCCAGACACAGAGAGCAAAACAGTCTTTGCCCTCATGAAGCTTACATCCTATTGGGGTCATAGATTATAGCTGTCTGCGACTCTAGAAATTTGTGGGGGAGACATGTATTCTAGTCTTTGAATACCTCTCTTCACCTCCTTAAGACCCAGTCTCCTCCAGGATGTTAGGCAGGGAGAAAGGACTGGAAATAAGATAGTCACCTTACTGGATGAGATTACAATCCTTTTCATTGTTGGCTGTAACTTCTGTTCTAAATTTCCCTCTATGGGATCAATGAGAATGAGTGATGGCTAATGAGGAATCCATTCTGGGAAACTCCCCTAGGTATTGGTAGTCTCTTGCAAGATTTAGCCACATCTTTTTGATGACCTTAGCAAGCATCATACCAACAGCCCTTCCAGTGCATGCTACCATCCCAGGGTAGGGTCTGCCTACCCTGATGCAACCATGCCAGTAAGACCATCTCCCCAGTCTCTTCTCTGTTCCTCATACTGGTAGAACTGGAAACTCATGTGGAGTCAGTGCCATATTGGCCCTCTCTGCTATTGAGAGTCCCTAAAGGATGGAGGGCTTGAGGAGGAGAGAGAATAATCTCTTTCCATGAAAAGTGCAGGGCCCCAAAGACCAACAGCTTTATTTCTCAGGCCTTTTCTTATTTTGCTGGGATAGTCCCAGGGAGAGACCTGCTGATATGCACGAGATAAATCATCCTGTTTAACTAATGCCTCCAGAATACTAGCACCTCTGTACTCTTGATAAGCATTAACATGAGACAGGGATTCTCCCACTTTGTGCACACTCCGAAGGTCCATCTGCATGCCTCTTCTCCAAAATATTTTGTCTCAATCTTTCTGATTTTGCTCCTTCCAAGTCCCTGACCAATCAGCCAGACCATTCACCACTTCTCAGGGGCCTGTATGGATCAGTACTTCATGCCCTTTCTCCCTTTGTATAAAGTGAACAGCCACATGTGCTGCCTACAGCTCTACCCACTGGGTAGAGCTTTACCATCCCTAAATGGGTCCGTAATCGTGCTCAAAACAACAGATGAAGCTATCCACCCGTGAACTAGGGCCAAGTTTTTCTCCTATGTTAGTTGATTATTGAGAACCCCACCCGACCCCCACCAACAGATGAGGAGTTGAAGGGGAAATTTCAGTGTAATGTACCGGGTAACATGGCAATCTGTTCAGTAATTTACTTATGCCCTTTGGACTGGCTCAGGCCTGATTCCAAATGACCATTTCCATGGTACCTGGCCAATCCTGTGACTCAGTTGGTATACTTGGCCTTGTTCATTTGGGGCGGCTCTAATTGCATTAGTCACATGATGTAACGTGGGCAGGTCCTCAGTCTTTACTATGGCTGCTAGCACACCAGGAGCTGCTGTTCAAACAGCAAGTGGTTTCCTGCCATGGAAAGCATACCTAGCTTCAGAACCCTAGGAATCTGCATTGAATTTCTCTTCCTGGCCTTGCCAAAGACGTCACACAGCATCTTTGTCTACCATAGACATCTCAAGCTTGATCAGATACACTGGCTCACATGGCCTGCAGGGCACCTGACACCCAGCCTGGACCTGCTACAGTGGCCTCTCTTGCTCTGGATCCTACTCAAAACTGTGAGCGTTTCAGATTACCTCATTAATGGGTCAGAGCAGAATTTCCATGTGCAGTATCTGCTCTCTTCAACCTAGTGCCATGCCTCTTTCTTAGTGCTGGGATGCAAGGTGCAACAATTTGACCTTTACCCAGGAGGGGAGATCCCAGAAAGCCTCAGGCCATTGGACCTATTAAAATTTTTCTAATATGGCAGCCCTTGAATTTTCTTGGCATGCATTTGACTTCCTAGACTGTCCAGAATACTTGTCATTTCCCATTCACCACATCCTGTTAGTATGGTGTCATCAGTATTCTAGACTAACATGATGCTCTATGGGATGTCAAGGTCCTTGTGGACTCTGTGACAGAGAACAAAAATGTTAACAGCCTCAGGACATGAAATGTAGAGTGCTGTCTTTACCACGTAAAAGATAACTACGTTTGCTCCTTACTAATGGTTATTGAAAAGAACACACAGGCTAGATTAATAGCTGTATACCAAATACTAGAGATGTGTTCATCTGTCCCAGTAAAGGTTCTACATCTTGCACAACAGTTGAGATTAAAGCTCCCACTTAAGTTTTCAGTGGTCCACTGTTAGCCATCACAGGCCATCTCGCTGCAGGAGGCACACAGATCAACTGAATGGAGATACAGTAGAGACTACCACTCCTACCTGCTGTAATTCTGATGGCCATCTCTGCGTTTTCTCTCGGTGTGCAATATTGCTTCGGTTTATTACCTTGGCCCAGGTGTAGGGGGTGAAATTTCAGGGGCTCCCACTTGGCCTTTCCCTCTGTAATGACTCTGAGAACTTGAAGGTTACCACCTACTTTTTCAGGCTTTTAAAGCAATTAACAAAAGCCAGCCAACTCTGCAATCCTTACAATTACTATTGCCCCCATGTTGTTCATTTGTCACCACTGCTATACATATGTCATTGCTTCACTGCTCCATCTGTACCCAATTCATATCTTGGTCCTTATCACCATTTTATCAATGAGTGACCAGTTCCAGAATCCCATCCGGTGTGTCTAATCTCTAGTGCCAGTCTCAGTGTCAGTGTCTTAGCCGGTGTTCCCTCCAGAAATCAGAGCCTGAGACGTGAGATAATTGACAGGTAGTCTCTTTTCAGGTGTGGTGCCAGGGAACAAGGAGGCAGCTCATGCACACATCTAATTATGGGACCTTCTAAAGAGCCATGTAAAATACACCACACAGTTGTCTTCTCAAGGGTCTGAAGAGAGGCTTTTATCCACTAGCTCCTGTGCTCCATTAGTCAATGGCTGTCCCATGGGGTGTTAATCCCTCACACTTCCAGGCTACACGTGTAAATGCCACACTCGGCATCCGAGAAGCCAAGGGTGGAAAGCAAGAGGGGCGCAGCTGAGGCCAGGACCTGTTGGAGGCGGGGCTGGTTGCTGCAGCAACAACTGGAGTAAGAAATGAGCTGAGAAAACAGGAGACCGGTGCGAGACAGTGTTGTTGGTCGTCAGGTTTTGACCTTAGCTGAGTTTCAGGGAAAAAAGGCAGAAAATCCCACTCAACATTTTGTTACATAAGTATAAGCGATCTTTACATGATACTGGAAGATCCCTGTGTACTTGAAATAAAAAGTCACCACTAACAGCACCAATACTCAGTTTTATTTGCTGCTTGTATTATCATTGCAAAAAGAACCATGGTTTTGATAACACCAAGCTTCTTAGTCTTTCTAATAGTATTAACTGATCTGAGTTGATCTTTTCCCAAAGTAAATTCTTAGTAAAGCTTGGACATACTGAAATTTTAATCCAAATGACTTTTAAGAACTCAAATCCACGTACAACTTCATTACTAACTTCTTTCATACTCATCTCATCCAAATGTAACTGCCTGTTTTAGTGTTGTTTTTAAACTTATTACTAGATATTTTAGAACTCTGATTCCTCAGAAGTTCCATCTTGTTAATATTTCAATCAGTGTTTCCTTTTTTAGTAAGATTTGAAATTCTGTTTTTAACTAACCTATTTTTAGTGAGATACATAGTAGTTATTTGTAATCTTGAACTCGAGAGTTTTAAAATGGAACATCGTTTTTTTATATTTAGAAAAAGTCCTTAAAATATTTCTTGTGAACTGTGGAATCTTTTTATACACTTGTACAATTTTAAAATATATGTTTAATTTATCAATATAAAACATGAGAGCTACATAGGGCTAAAGATAAAAATTTTACTATCAATATAAGCCCTTACAAACATAAAGTGGAAAAAAGTAGGTTGGCAATTGCATTTCACAATATCCCTTGTAGAGGGCAGCAGAGAGCTTAGAGTTTTGTTTTTTCTTTACCCATAATAAGGCTTTCCTAGCCTAAGTTCCAATTGCTTGTTATTGTTCCAGACAAAAGTAAATAAAAACAAATATCTGTACCAAAAAAAGTAATGATTATTCTTCAGCTTTAATTTATTTCTAAATTCCAGAATTCTAATTTCACATTAAAAGGAGAAAAACGGTAAGTAGGGTAATAGTCCTTTTTCTGTAGAGAAGGAAACATCTCTCTCTTTACCTTATTCAAATTTTAGGAAAGGAAGCATTGAAGGCTCCATACAAACAGAAGAACAGAGGCTATAACTAAACCTGGTTTTTGGAAAACAGTAATTTTATCAAAAACTTGATTTCTTAAACAAAGCTGCATTATTATTTTTAGATAACACAGTTATGTTTTTAAGTTTATAAACTCTAGATTTTCTACACAAAGAAAAGACACTCAACCAATCTGTGTTTCAATTGTAGAAAGTCATATAAATAATTGCTATTAATAACATGATCAGTAAAGTAAACCATTGATTGAAATAGGATCTCTTCTAAAACTTAAGCAGCTGGAACTATTTTGTTACTATCTTTTTATTTACCTGCCTATAATACAAGTAATCTCTCTACTGTGGTTTTATGCTTTCCTTCTCTATAAAATGTTGGCAGTTATTTAGCAAAACTAGCCTGGGACTAGGAGATTGGGTTTTAAACCCAGCTCTGCTCCTAACTCGTAGAATGACAACTAGCAGTGCCTGAGCACTGAGCTGTACAGACCGGTGCTGAAGGTGGTACACGGATTGTCTCACGGGGAAGAGACGTTGCAGCCACAGTTGAGCAGACCAGATTCAAACCTGTTCAGCCACTGATGACCCATGCAACTTGGGACAAGTTTCTTAAACTTTCTGAGTTTCCTCCATCTGTAAAATGAAGGTAATAATACATACTTCATAAAGTTGGTTGAATAAGATAATATGCATAAAGCTCCTGGCACAGAGTAAGGACTCACATTTCCTTTTTCTTTTTCCTCACTATCCAGTTTCCTCCTAAGAAAACTGAGGAGGATGAATTAATGATCACAAAGGACCTTTTCAGCCCTTGTATTTTATAGAGCATTGTTAGAGTCAAGATTCTCTTAGGCTCATGGCTCAGAGTGCTAACTGAACATTCCTTGTCCATTGTTGCTCTTATAGATGCTGTCTACAGTTGTCTGAATTATATTTAGACCACAAACCTGAACATCCAAAATGAAACTAAGATTTTAGGTTTGGTGAGCTGGGATTTTTCTACTGGGACTATTCCCTATTAGACCCTACTTGGTTTTTGCAGGCTATTTCTGCATTTAAGACTTCTACCTTTACCCTTCGGATCCTTACTGAAGGAGAGAAATGAAAGATATCCTTTCCCCTCGTTACCGTGGTCTTACCTCTATCAGAACTAAATAGAAAAACATAGTTTGGAGAAAGACATCAGGTAAGAGACGATGAGAATGCCCTAGCAACTTCTTTCCTCACTCCCACTCTGCATAAGTCCTTTATTCCCTTATGAAACTAAGTAGCCATAAAGTATTGGCCTTACTTGCAACCATCTTTTAACTGATGAAACTAACTGAACCAGACTACTGGGTTCTTATTAACTCTGAGGGCTTAAGCGGATCAGCGTTCTTACCTGTAAAATTACGGAACTGGATTCCATGATCTCTAAGGTGCTTCCACTTTAATGCTGTGGAACTACCTACCACAAACAGCCTCTCAAGGCCAACTGCATCACGCATGTTGCCCAGGTGTGACCTGGTAATAAAGAATAGTTGACGAAATATAACCAATCACCATTACTTTTTTCAAAAGTCTAAAAGCAGAAAGACAAATTAAAAACATCATCCCAAATGCAAAACACATTGATGTTTATGTAAGGGCAGCATTCTTTCTTCCTGCAAGAAGTAACACTGTCCTGCGAACCTTAGTAAATTGTTTTTTATAGATTATTTGTCATTATAGTCTATGTCCACTATTACTCTGCTCTATTCACTCTTCAAACCTTTGTGGTTTCTCTTTTGTCTTCTGCTGAACTAGCACACTTGAGGTCTTCATTAAACTTGTAATCACTAAATCCATGAATCTTTTCTTACCCATCTTAATCTTTTTGTCGTAACTAACACCTTTTCTTCCCTTGGCATCTCTCCAAAGTTAGATCCTTGGGCCTCTTTTCTTTTTGTCCAGATTTTCTCCCCCAGGCATCTCATTCACTTCAGAGCTTCAACTCTGATCCCTGTGTCTCCGACTCCCCAGTCTAAATCCACCCTCTGACCTCTTCAAGTCCTTGTCCAACATTTCCAGGTTCTA
Organism: Tursiops truncatus; assembly: GCF_011762595.2. Taxonomy (NCBI): domain Eukaryota; kingdom Metazoa; phylum Chordata; class Mammalia; order Artiodactyla; family Delphinidae; genus Tursiops; species Tursiops truncatus. The sequence goes on from NC_047035.1 coordinate 150,816,524, forward strand.
GCTCAATAGTTTTATTTGCATGTTTTTCCACCACCCAAGACTCAGTATATCTAAAATGAAACCCAGAATTTTCTTTCAAAGCTTATTCCTCTGTATTTCTTTATTTGCATTAACAGTTACCCTTCCTAACTTTACAGTTGTTGGCATCTTTGACTTCTTGCATATATCCTTTTCCTTTCCCACTGGTCCTACCTTAGGCAAAGTTCTTGATCCCTGACTGTGATTTTTGCATTATGGTTCCAGCCATCTTTCAAGCCATCTTAAACACCACCTTACAACATACCTCTCATTATCTCTCTCATGTGCTCAGTAAAGCCCTCTGCTCGTCTGTCTTTACCCACAGCCTGAGACGTCAGGCTGTGAGTTTGCTTTTCATGCTCCTTTGGGAAAGCCTTGCACTTTTCCCTTGCTCAGACCTTTGAAAAAAATAACATGACCTTCAAGGTACTGAAACAACATGTTACAGCCTCTTCCCTAGTGTCTTTGCCACCCTCATCTCATCTGCCAGAATTGGTTTCTTCTCCTGAACTCCTTGCTAGCTGTACAGCTTATTTTGGACTTGTCAAAAGCTGTCTTGCATTACTTATCTCTTCGTGTGGCCTAGCTTTACACAATGGTCTGTTAGCGCTTTAGGAGCGTATATGAAACCTATTTTTTTCTATCACCCATAGCATCTAGAATAGTGCCTTTTACATAGATTTCTCAGATTTCTCTGACCCTAATAAATCCTAATAGAAATGTTTTTGCAAATTATCAGCATCATATCATTCATAGTAGCATATGGTTAAGAGGAAATCCTACTTTTCGAAATAGAATACAGTACTTACTGTTAAAGAAGAAACTCTGCTTTGTTGCAGGCCTACCAAACCAACAGAAGTAGGGTTGCTTCATAGATGCAAGGCTTTGGACTAGAAATTGCACTTACGTAATATAAAAGCAAGGCTCCTGGATAATTAGGCTTTTCTTTAGTATATACATTTTTTAACTCTGAATTACAATTTTCTTAAAGTTGTCAAGTTGTCCGTTCTAAATTATTTTCTAGGAAATAGGGTTTTATAGAAAAAGTATCCCTGTGTGCAGCTAAGTACTAAGAAAGGTAACCTAGATACGCAATTCATTTGTCTTTGGGAATGCTTTTTAAATCAGGAAAAGCCTTACAGTAACCCAGTTTCCTTTTCCCCTCTGGTCTCACTATAGAAATTCCAAACCTCTTGATAAAGAGCTTTCTCTGGCAGAGAAAGCGGAGAGGCCTAGGTGTGCCCCGCTGTCAGTTAAGGGCTGTCACGTGTCCCTCGGGTGCCCGCCCACTAGACCCGGCCCAGCCGGCCCCGCCCACAGAGCCTGGAGTGCTGCTGGCGTCTCGAGCGCCCGCAGAAGCCGCTACGCCGGAGACGCTGGGTGATGGCTGCGCGGGGCAGCTGAGCGCCCAGCCGAGCTGAGCCGAGCCGGGCCGAGCCGGGAACTTCCCTGCAGGCTGCCGACTCCGGGAGGACTTGGGCTGGGGGCGTGAGGTACTCGGAAAGCATGGTGGCGCACGATGAGGTCGGAGGTCTCCTACCTATTAAAAGGACTATACGAGTCCTCGATGTGAACAACCAGTCTTTCAGAGAGCAGGAGGTGAGACTTGAAAAGCCAAAGGAAGGTTTCTAACTCCACGGAACTTGAACGATGTTTAACAGTTTATTAACAGTATATTGTTAAACTTAACTTTTGATCTCACTGAGTATTAAAACGTATGACTTTGATTTACATGCAGGTTTGAAATGTGTTTAGGAACTATTTATGCATAGTGTAGCTTGAGTGTACACAAACTTTTATACAAAAGAAAAACATTTTAAATGTATATGCTGTTCAGTTTGGTTAAATTGGTCACATTTCTGATGCTTAATACAGTTTTCTGTTTGGTTGGGGTTTTTTGGTTTTGGGGGAGTTTTGACCTGCATTTATTTATATTACCTAGTAAGTCTTAAGAACTGCTTTGTGGAGTAGGAAAATAAGAATCCCTTCCTTGCAAGTTAGTGCTAGTGAACAAAATGCCATCTGACCTAGTGTTCATTTTTCTTTCCACGTCTAATAAGTTCATTGTGTGTGACTTTTGTTCTTAAGAAAGCAAAATGTGTTAAAATATTTCAGCCAACAAACCGTTATTTAGGTGCTTCTGCCCTCCTTGCTTTAATTACGTAAGTCGTACTTTTTTAAAGTCTTTATGAACATTTATCAAAATAAGTGATTTTTATGCCATTTTATTTAATTTTGATAGTTGCCTTAATTGTGGGCATTCTATTTATATAGCACACCACAATATATATACACTCCATGGTTATACTATATTATATTTCTTATCTTCATTGGGGTGATGGTTTTGTGGCTGTATACATATATCAAAATTATCTAATTATACATTTTAAATATGTGCAATGTGTTGTATATCTCAGTATAGCTGTGTATCATACATACGCACACCTTTTGGTAGTTAGAATAGCTGCCGTCTTTCAAAGGTATGCTTTTATTTGGTGTGATTTGGCTTTGTTTTTCTATTTGTTTGGTTTTGGCTTTTGTTTATATGTTTCTGTTTTCTCAAAAGTGGTCATCAGTGTAAATACTAAAACTGAACTAGTCTTTTGAACTAGTCTTTTTGTTTGGTATCAGACACCAGCCATGTTCTGGCATACCTTTATTCCAAAGATTAAAAACACCAGGAATGTTGTCAGGTTTTTAGCAACACAGCCTTAAATAAATAACTAAATTTGACTATTTCTATTACTAAGAGGAAAGGGAAGACATCCTGTGAGATAACTCATCTTTATCTTTTTATAAATAACTTTTTCTTTTCATTCTTCTTAAAGTTCTTGCCAGGTAGAGGAGAAAATTATTTATCTAGTAACCCAAATGAGTAAACCCAGACACATGTTTTTTTGTGTGTCTTGATTTGGTTGACTCTAGAAGAGACCCTCCTGGAATATATTCTCTTATGTGACATCATTAGGAGAAAAAAAACGTTTTACAAAAAAACCGGGTTCACAACAGAATTTTTCCATGTTGTTGCTTTTATGTGCAAGGTACATTCCAGTAAAAGATTTGAAATTGATGTTAACAATTTTCTGTTTATAGATATCCAGAAAATATTTTAAGGCATAAAATCTGACTACAACTGGATTAGTAAAATAAATAGATTGATTAAAAACTCGTCTCAAGTCAGATTCCCTATAACAACGCATGTGATTGCCTGGCTAAACTAGATAGTGTGGTTAAAAGGTAACCTAAGTAAACAACATAAATGAATATTACAGTTCGTAAAGTGAACTCTAGCCCTGGTGAAAGGTTGCCTACAGTAGAAAAAGTTCCTTGAGTATGTACAACTTGTTGGTGTTCTTTATCTATTCCCGTAAGTTTTCAGATTGTCTTTTGAGGAGGGTGTGTAGTTTCAGTATCTGTACTCGTTCTTTAAGCTTCTTGTATTTACCATAATGCTGTTAACAATGCTCCAAAACAAAAATAAACAACCACGGCAGCAAAACCATTATGAAAGCCTTATTCTGGGTGATGGTAAGATAGGTAGAGTCCTACTCCTCTCTTCCTTCTTTACCTCCAGACCCTGTACCTGCATTGTGTCTGCAAAGGGGCAGAGGTGGGCGGAATCCCAGCTCTCAAAACACCAAACCAAAATAAAGTGGCTCGTCTAGACCTCTAAAGAAAAACTGCTTTTGGTTGTAGCTCACATGAACCAAATTCTAATCAATAAAGAGACAATTTTTTGTCCCTACCCTATAGGTGACCTGTGAATGCGTAGTTCATAACACTTTTCCACAAAAGCTGTCTGTATGATTTTTTTCAAATAATGTATTTATCCTGAAATTCGTGAGCCATATTCAGTATTATGCCTTTACATTTCAGTCACACTTTTTGAGTTATTTTATTCATTAAAATTCTTCATACTTTTGAAGTAAATATATATGCTAAAAGTTTGTGTTGTGTCTGCCAAACATTCATCACATATGAACTTTTAGTAAGGCAGGAAAGTTACTTTTGGATCTTAAAAGCCTGTGTGAAAAGTACAAGGTGTCCTCCCACCCCATCCCCTCCCCCATGTACTTCCTGATTCAGCACTACTTTGGTACAGAGAGATTTAAGAGTATCATGCTGTACTGACTGAGCTAGCCAGGCGCTCTTACCAGACGGTTTAGATTAGATACAGCCCTGAGACTAACATCTCTTTGTGAAGAAGTGAGATTATAGGTGGGTTTCTAAAGGACTGTGGAACATATTTAATAACAAAATACTGCTTATTAGCATTATATCCTGACACACTAAAGAGACAAAATCCACATTTCAGAGTTTTAGTTTCAGAAAGGTGCTTTAGATATGTTTACACTTAATTATCTAAATCTAAATTCTGTAGTTTTTATTTTAAATATCACAGTTTTAAATTACCAGGAAATTAATAGTTGTACTGATCCAAAGATAAGAATTTTTTGATTTTATGTATTAAATTAGATATCAAATATTCTTTTCCTTCCAGCTAAACTAACGTTTCCTTTCAAATTCACTGGGAAGAGCACCTTTCCAAACACTTTTAAATTGAAATTAAATATTTTATGATTTACTAGGAAGTCAAATGGGTTATGATCTAAACAAGGAAGAGGAATTAACCTCTTTCCAAACTATGGAACAGAACTTTCTGACAACTGCTTTGTTTCTAGTTGGCGTTGGCATATCTTACTTTGTGAGGTAATTATATCCCCATTCAAACAGAAGCGTCTTTGTCCTGTCTTTACTCAAGAGAAAGGAATGCCTTCTGCCGCCTTCTGCCCATGCATGTGTCGCTTCAGTCTCGCACAGATGGGTCTGGTAAAGGCATCCACACATGGCCTTGGCCACACAGTGTCATTTTACTACATATCCTGGAGCCTTCTTTTTCGGTTCATTTAACATTGGCACATTAGTGGCTTTATAGTCATAGTTTTACTTTGGAGTTAATTATTTTGGCGGGGGAGGGTTGGTCTACAGCACCACCTCTTAAGGACTCAGGGGCCTGAACTCTGTTGGTTGTCCACAAAGTCTTCTTACCTTAGTGGGTCACATTCCCTCCTCATATGTGTATATACCTTTAGGAGCTTTAATAAGTCTAACTGCTTCTTTGAATATTCAAATCATTTAAGTTTCTTTCCAGAGGATTTTAACCCTTTCTGCCACTTTACTTTTGAATTATTCTTAGGGAATTATTTTTACTCACTTTCCTCATCTCTTCTTTATGACCGATCAATTCTTTGATTGGTCACATCAAATAATTCTTAGGAAAAAAACTTTTTTATCTGTCATTTTTAAGTGGTAATTTTTATATAATTTTTTATCGTATATCCTTCTGAAGTCTCATTAAAATTATTTTGTCAAGTATGCCACAATTGTCAAAGGCACCAAATATAAACAAATAATTATGCTCCATAGACATCATAAAGGATAGGCCTGTTCTGTGATCTGGCCTTCTTTATCTCAATAGCTGTGTGAGTCACCTAATGGTATGCCTCCATTTTCCTAGCGGTAAAATTAGAGTAATAAAAAAATTTGTAAAATTTTGAGGTCTTTGAATGATAAATGATGTTTGCTATACTATTATTATTTTAAAAACAATACATGTAAAATAATATGTCCTCTGAATTTGTATATATTTTTCCTTGAAGTTAATTAAATGTATGAAAGAGGATCTAATTATTTATAAATACCAACATTTACATAGTAAGTGGAAATATTCCTAAGAAAGAATGTTAGTAATGGGTAAAACTTAGTATGCTCCAAGAACTGTTCTGAGCCCTTTAAACATACCTTAATCTTCATGACACCTTTATAAGAGAAGTTCTAATATTAACCCCATTTTACAGATGAGAAAACTGGGACCGAGGATGTTTCCTATCAAGTGTCCAAACCAGGATTTGGGCCCAGTCAGTCTGATTCCAGAGGCGGAGTGTCCTCTTAACCACTGTCCTAACTGTGCTAGAATACCTCCACAACAGGGACCTACCTCACTGCCTTTAGAGCTAGCTGACCCATTCCAATGTCAGATGTGTTCATTTAAAAGCTATTCTCTAACTGAAGTATTCAGGAGTAAAATGATAGAATGTCTGGCATTTGCTTTAAAATATTTCAGTAGAGGCAGAGATGAAACAAATTGTTATACTAAAAACTGCTGAAGCTGAGTGATTAAGTACATGAGGTCCATTATGCTGTTCTCCCCTTTTGTGTATGTTTGAAATTTTTCTAAATAAGGAGGTGTTTTTTAAAAGTTACTCTCTATATTAAGCTAAAAGCTTCTAAAGGTTTTTAGAATCTAATTGTTTGTTTTAATTTTGGGTTTTTTTCTGTTTAATGATAGTATGTTATGTTCTCAGAGTGATGTTCAGATATTTGACTGGCCTTTCTTATACCATTTATTATTTAATAAATTACTGTTATTCTTTAGTGTTCTTTGTATTTCAACAATGAAAAACAACATTCATTTTCAGAGTTCCATGTTTCTGCGTTTTATACTGTACAAATATCTGGTTTTTGAGAGGGCTTAACTTTGTCCAAACTTGTTTGAAATCATTACACCTAAACACACATTTAGTATAACTTGTTTTTGTTTTCACAGGAGCCAAGCAATAAAAGAGTTCGGCCTCTAGCTCGGGTCACATCCTTGGCAAATTTAATTTCTCCTGTAAGAAATGGAGCCGTCAGACGATTTGGTCAAACCATACAGGTAGGGACAAGTAATGTAGTGAGGGGACTTTTTATAGAAGCCTAAAATTTGCATTTTCTTTGAGTCATACAAACAGGTTTTTACTATTATACTTAAACATAACTTTCCTTTTTTGGAATGTGCTGGTAAGGCATATTGTTGCCAGAACAATATTTATATAACCTCATTATATTAGTTTGTATCTTATATCAAAGCAAGATCTTTAATAGTTTTTATTCCCAGAGAGAATTTTGACTGATAAATATTTAGAATACTGCTAGATAGAAGCTTGGATAAATGATTGTTTTATGCATAGAGAAATTCTCAGAACCTTGCTTTTAATTTGTCTTTCTATTTTTTTTTTAAGAAAAAAAGTAATAATTCCTGTATCCTCCAAACCTTCTTCTCGTTCACCTCTTTCTTTTCTTTTCAGTCATTTACCCTTCGTGGTGACAACAGATCCCCCGCTTCTGCCCAGAAGTTATCCAGCAGATCTACAGTCCCGGCGCCCACCAAAAGGAGAAGCAGTGCCCTGTGGTCGGAGATGTTAGACGTCAACATGAAGCAGTCTTTAACCTCCAGAGAGATCAAACGTCAGGAGGTGTGCCATGCTCAGTAGCAAGACCATGTGTACTGGCTTAAACTGAAAAAAAATAGACCCTGATTCTGTTTGTTTTTTGTTTTTTTTTTGCGGTACGCGGGCCTCTCACTGTGTGGCTGCTCCCATTGCGGAGCACAGGCTCCGCGGCCATGGCTCACGGGCCCAGCCGCTCTGCGGCATGTGGGATCCTCCCGGACCGGGGCACGAACCCGTGTCCCCTGCATCGGCAGGCGGACTCTCAACCACTGCGCCACCAGGGAAGCCCCGACCCTGATTCTTAAACATATGTTTTGCCAGAAGAATAGCAAACTAATGCCTATGGCAAGATAAACTTGCATTTTTGTACTTGAATGCCATTCATAACACATGCTGAGCAGCACCTGAGATGGGGGATGGTCATCCAGTTTAACAACTCGGATGGGGTAGAATTATGAAACCTACGGCATCCGCTAATTTGAGATTCCATTCTGAATTAGTTTTCAGACGGAATCACTTTAAAAAGCGCCGTTCAAAACGTCAGTTAAATGGTAAATACCAGTTGTATGTAATTTTTGTTTCTCAAAGGGAGGAGTGATCTATGATGTTTGCTGGATTTTTTTTTAGGCAATATATGAAATGTCCCGAGGTGAACAGGATTTAATTGAGGATCTCAAGCTTGCAAGAAAGGTCAGTAAATAACTTTCTATCATGTGCCATAGTTTTTAAAAATTACATTTCACAAATTCTAAAGGATGATTTTCTTACCTTTAGAAGTTGAAAAGTAGAGAATATCTACTGGTGAATACTTCTTTTAGATGAGGTTTATTAGATGCATCTCTTCAAATATGAATATCAGTAAGTCTATTTTGGGCTTAACATATACTTTAATTTCTTTTATGTATAAAATAGAATCCACACTAGTTTTACATAGTTCGTCATGCTTGCATTCAAGTACAGATCTCTCATCATGTTTTATTTGCTTGATCTCTTTGTGTGACACATTTCTCCCCTCTGACAGGCCTACCATGACCCCATGTTAAAGTTGTCTATTATGTCAGAAGAGGAACTCACACAGATATTTGGTGATTTGGACGCTTATATACCCCTGCATGAAGGTAAGATATGCTACCTAATTTTCATAGGATTCTGAACAGCAGTAACAAGTAATTTTAAATCTAAACTTCTAACTTAGTGCTGAATATTTTTTAAATTTTTATTGAAGTATAGTTAATTTAAATATTATATTAGTTTCAGGTGTACAGCATAGTGATTAAGATTTTTTATAGATTATACTCCATTTAAAGTTACTATAAAATATTGACTATATACCTTGTGCTGTACAATATATCCTTGTAGCTTATTTATATTATACACAGTAGTTTGTACCTCTTAATCCCCTGCCCCTATCTTGCTCCTCCCTGAATTATTTTTTAAATAAACCTATTGGCATTTCTGCTTCTTTACACTTCAGATTTGTTGGCAAGAATAGGAGAAGCAACCAAGCCTGGCGGAACAGTAGAGCAGATTGGTCACATTCTTGTGAACTGGGTATGTAGCAAGTTGTTGCCTTCAGATAGGTTTATACAGATGTGCCAGACTTGTCATTTATGATCAATATCACATTGATTTGATCCAGTTACTGGATTCTAAAATCAGATAAATAAGGCGTTAAAACTGAACAAATTTACATAGCTGTAGAAGTTATAGTCTCTGTTTAAAAAATACTTCATGAATGATGCAGTTTCATTTGTTTTAAGAATATGTTCCTCCTTAGACAGAATTCCCACATTATATACCATCAGTTATCTGTTTTATTCTCTCAGTTAACATTTGAGTGCCTGCCAGATGCCAGCCACTGTTCTAGGAGGGGTGACTAGAGATTCAGTGATAAAAGATGGTCTCTGCATTTATAGTCAAGTGAGAGAACAGGCAGTAAATAACCAGTTTCAAGGCTGTTGAAGAATGTGAGAGAGGAGGGCTCAGGTGTCCTGGGAATACAGGAGACCAGCATGTAACTGAGGCTGGGGAAGTAGGAGGCATGAGTCTTTGTTTGGATTTAGCCATATTAGGGAAATTGAAAAAGGGCATTCTCAGATTGGCCCGAAATACTATCCAACCCCCATTATCACCTGCAGGAGAATTTTCACAGCTTGTTAAAACTTTCAAGAATAGCTATAAGTATTCTATGGTAAATTATGTTGGTTTTTCAAATGTTAAACTGATTCTGAACTACTGTGATAAACCTCAAAGGATCATATAATAAGCTTTTGATTAAAAAAAAGAATAGCTATAAGTTTTCTGTTTTGTGTCCACAGTCTTACTAATGGACTAAATTGTAACAGGAACTCATTATACTTTGTTTTCTCTTATTACTCTTCAGTTGCCAGGCTTGAATGCCTACAAAGGCTACTGCAGTAACCAGCTGGCAGCCAAAGCTCTTCTTGATCAAAAGAAACAGGATCCAAGAGTCCAAGACTTCCTCCAGCGATGTCTTGAGTCTCCCTTCAGTCGAAAACTAGATCTTTGGAGCTTCCTAGATATTCCTCGAAGCCGCCTCGTTAAATACCCTTTACTGTTGAAAGAAATTCTTAGACACACTCCAAAAGACCACTCTGATGTTCAGCTTCTGGAGGAAGCTGTAAGTAGTCCAATAAGTGATTCTTACGTTTTTCAAGTTTACATATTAGCTTGCCTGAGAAAGATATACAATGATACTCTCACACTGTCTGCATGTTGAATCAGCACAGTGAAGTTTTCTGTAGTCGTTTTAAGTTCTCGTATGTTACTGCACTGTGCACTAATAAAGAGATGTGTAATACATAACACATTTTATATTTATATTTTAGTTAGAAGACCGGATTCTAATCTGATCTCTTCCATCAGCTAGCTGTGTGACTTTGGGCAAATCACCCATTTGGCTGAGGCTGTAAAATGAAGGGACGGCTGAATTACCCGATTTCTAGAGTCCCTTCAAGCTTTAACATTTTATCATTTTAATGTGACATTTTAGTCCTGTAGGGAAACAGGATAAACTAATATGCTGAAAATGCTACATTGATTTTTTTTTATTATTTTTAGATATTGATAATACAAGGAGTTCTCTCTGATATCAACTTGAAGAAAGGTGAATCAGAATGCCAGTATTATATTGACAAGCTGGAGTATCTGGATGAAAAGCAGAAGGACCCTAGAATTGAAGCTAGCAAAGTATTGCTTTGCCATGGGGAACTGAAAAATAAAAATGGACATGTAAGTGCATTTGGACACTAACATATGAAGTGAGCAGTTACTGCCCTTTTCTCACTGTTTAATTTTTTTCCACATTGATTATGAAGCAGGTTTATAAAATAAACTCATCACATACTGAAAGAAGGTAACTGGATTTTATGTTACCAGCTTTGGTAAAGCAAACATTTGGTTTCTGTCATTACCGAATAAGTTAAATGTCTTGGTGGAGAATCAGTAATCATTTATTTTTTAGTTTTGAAGCATAAATCAACTTGTTTGGCTAGGGGTTCCTTTCTAAATAAATTATTAGTTTTATGATGTTTAATAAAAAAGCATATCCTTCAAAAAAATTTTTTGCAGAGTTTATAGTAATAGAAGTAGTTTTTAGCACTACTAAACAAATTTTTGTAGCAGATTGAATGAGAGCAAACTTATTTTTTAAATCTTAATTACAAAGTTACCTGCTAGAACTAAGTATAAGCATGGGATGGTATTTTTATTTCATTACGTGCTTTTCAGAAGCCCAATTTGTAAGTTGAGGTTCTTTTTTGGAAAAGAGTTAATCTTTCATCTCTGATTTCTATCATGAGGCCTCATTGTTCTATAAAAGCTTAAATTTATGTGGGACAAAACAGAACAATTAACATTTTTACCAGCTTACATTTTTAAATTCTCACCCTGTTAGAAGACTGTGGTGTATAGTCCTGGTGTTTCCAGTCACGTTACCACCGACAGTCAGGTCTTTGTGGTGCATAGCGTTTGCTCAGCTGCTGCTGAATCTAATGTTACACACGGATAAAAAAGTTGCATATAGTCTGTGATGACAAAAGCTCTCCGAGGAGAACATGCATAACTTTAAAATCACCATCGTTATGAAGTCATTTGTAAGGGGGATCTTAGTAAATCAATTTGATGAAATTAGTAAGATCAAATCGAGTTGTTTTTACAATGGATTTCAGTCAACTTAAAGTCACAAAGTTCCATATTTAGGAAGCATTTTTTTTTTCTCATTTCTCCAGAAACTCTACATTTTCCTGTTTCAAGACATCTTGGTTTTGACTCGGCCTGTTACACGAAACGAGCGTCACTCCTACCAGGTTTACCGGCAGCCAATCCCAATCCAGGAGCTGGTCTTGGAAGACCTGCAGGATGGAGATGTGAGGATGGGAGGGTCCTTTCGAGGGGCTTTCAGCAATTCAGATAAAGGTAAAAATACACGCTTTAAAATAGTTTCAATAATCATAAACTCAGTTTTAATCTATAAGAATTCTGTCCCCACACAAAAAACTAAAAATGAAATGGGTTCCATCATCCTATACCTATTACACTCCTTGAGTTGGCAGGTGCTGTGCTGCTCTGACACCAGCACATGTACCTAATAAGTAACATCTAGGCACTATGTAATGTATCTGCCTAACATGTGCATGCTGTATAAATACCAGCACCCATATTCACTTTATCTAGAATAAACTTTTGAAGTCTGATTTCCATTTTTTAATTTTTCTTTTTCTAGCTAAAAATATCTTTCGAGTTCGCTTCCAAGACCCCTCTCCAGGCCAGTCCCACACTCTACAAGCCAATGATGTGTTCCACAAGCAGCAGTGGTTCAATTGTATCCGAGCTGCCATGGCCCCTTCCCGACAGGCTACCAGCCCCTCTGAGCTGCAGGGCTTGCCGGAGCCCCACGAGGAGTACGGAGAGAACTGCCCCCCTGCCAGCAATGCCAGGGCCCAGAGACGGGCGTCCACGGCATCCAGCGTGACTCAGGTGGAAGTTGATGGAGACGCTTCCGAAAGTGGCACCCCGGTGCACACAGCAGACAATGCTAAGGGCACAAAAGCGCCCCGAGCCCAGGCTGGCCTCCGAAAAGCCAGGGACAAAGCCCAGGTCGGTGGCAAGCGGAAAGAGACACTGGTGTAAAGGAAACTCTGTGGTAACCGGGGGAGAGACTTTATTTATAACTGTGTACAGTTGTTCTTTCTTGTAATGTGAGTATGGGAGCGTTGCAGGGTTACTTAATACCAGTCTTCACATTTTCTGTGTTTTTGGTTGGGTTTTGGTGGTGGTTTTTTATTTTTTAATTTTTTTTAATGGCAGCTAAAGATATATATGCAGATTACTGTTAAACTGCAGTGTTTTTTTTTTTCTCAGATCATCTAGAACATGTAAGTCTGGTATTTTTAATCAAATGAAATACTTATGAAATGGGTTTTCTCTTCATTCTGCATTCATCGTGACTTTTTTTTTCTTTTTCTTTTTTGCGTTATGCGGGCCTCTCACTGTTGTGGCCTCTTCCGTTGTGGAGCACAGGCTCCGGACGCACAGGCTCAGCGGCCATGGCTCACGGGCCCAGCCGTTCCGTGGCATGTGGGATCTTCCCGGACCAGGGCACGAACCCGTGTCCCCTGCATCGGCAGGCAGACTCTCAACCACTGCGCCACCAGGGAAGCCCCATCACTTTTTAATACCAATTGTGATGTTTATAATATTGGCCAAAGCTTAAAATTTTGCAAATACAAGGATTTTACCAGTGTTTATTTGATAAACTTTGCATGCAGAATTTGAAATTTTAACATCAGCATCTAAGATCTACTTGGAATATATGTTTGCAATATTTCAGAATTTATGTTGAAACATAAGTTCCTTGGAAAAACAAAACTTAATAGGTTTTCCATTTTACCAACTGGAATGCTTTTTATTAGTTTGTTTTTCACTGCACATTCCTCATTTTTCATTGATTTAACCTGCCAATTATTTAATTTTTTCATTGTAAAGTAGTTTTTAGTATTTGCTTTTATTTTTTTACTTTGATGCCTTTTCAAATTGGCATGTCTTTAAAGTGTTTTTCTTCCTTGATTAAAAATGTGTGTGTGTGTGTGTGTGTGTGTGTGTGTGTGTGTGTGTGTATTTTTTTAAATCATATTAACTTTACCAAGTGAAATCAAGCCATACTGTTTTTGAGCCAGTTAAGAAAATTGCAGTTTTTAAAGTGTAGTATTTCAGGGTTAGAACATACATGAAATGACTCAGTATATTCTGGACTACTGAAAGAAAACCACCTTAAGGATTTCATGGAAAGTTAATATTGTCTGAAAAGCAAGAGGGAAGGAAGTTGGCTGGTAATAAGTATTAAAAAAAAAAAAAAAGAGGGAAAAAGAGTGTAGTTTTGTCTTAAAGTAAAAAATGTCTGGTTGTGTCAGACATTTATGAAAGATAGTAAAAGCTAAACTTGAGAGTGTGTAGTAAGTTGTAGAAGGCTTGAGGGAAGTGAACTGTATTTGCCTTGGTTTACAATACTTGCAAATAATGGGTTTGAAAAGAAAATGTGTTGAAAATTTGACCATATGAGATCAGTTTTGGCAGATGTATTCATAAGAGACTGGTGAATCTTTTACTATGAAATGTTTCTGTTCAAATGAGATCGTAGTCTTTAAGGCGGGGGTGCTAAAAGCCCTATGTCATGGCAGATTTGTAATGGTGATCAGCTCAAGTAAATGTTGACTATTATGTGAACTATATTTGGCCAGTGGAAATGAAAATTGAAAAAGACTGTAAATAGTTACATCCAAATGATTTCTCTGTATAAATGAATTATACAATTAAAAAAAGAAAGTCACACACATAATCACCCTTAAAGGTTTCTTGGCTGGTGGATGTTTGGGGGACGTTTGCCAGAATGCGTTGGTATAGCAAAGGGGGTGATGGCAAGCCTCACAAAGTTCTTTAAAAAGTCATAAATACTTACACCTTTGAAATTCATTGAAAAGTAAGAGAAAAAGATTCAATTAGGTCAAGTTTTTTGAATCTTATTAAACCATTTAGAACACATTATAATCAGAAATAGCAGTTGAATTGAAGACAGCTGAACATCTGGCCACTTTCTGGATACAATAGTAAAGCTATTAGCAAAGCATCCTCATTAATTTGATTAATTTCAGATTTTAACTTAGGTATCTCAGGTTTCTAACTCTGGAAATTCAAAGTCAGTAGTGTAGATTATATCAGTGGTTATGATCTGAAAAATCAGCAGATTTCTAATCATTTGTAGAGATGTTATAAGATACAGTCTCTTCCAGAATTACCTTGATCAGCCTCAAGTTGTAGAAACAATAGTAGTTCTAATATTGTTAATGAAATGATGTTTTACTGAAAACTCTAGCTTCCTTGGGTTCACTCAAGGGAAAAAATAAGACCCAGAAACTGAATAATTGTGTAGAATGGACACTCTTCATAAATTGCATCTATATTTGAGAACATCTGACGATTTAGCCTAGTAGTTCTCAAGCCTGTTTGGGCATCAGAGTCACGAGGGGTACTTTGAAAAAAATAAAGGTAACTGGGCCGCACCCCCTAGCTCCCCTCCCCCAATTCCTACACCTGTTTCACTGAGTCAGTATCTGGGGGGTGGGAGTAGAGGGCTGATAATTTATATTTGTAAACACTCCCCTCTAGTGATTCTGATACAGTGCATTCCTTGGGTCAGCACTTAGTAATCACTGATCTAGCCAGTAGCCATTATGTAAATGCTATATAGTAAGTACTGACATATATCTATTAGCTTTTCAGTTTACCTTTAAACTCTTCAGAGTCTGAGTTGAGGTAAGTACAGTTTTTCTTTTAACTTCTTTCCATGAGCATGTTTGTATATTTTGAGCAAAGGGTAGTCTCTCTGAACTGAGGGCTCAACCTAGGATGTGTGCATACAGGTGGGAGGGGAAGCTCGGGTATCTGGATTAACTGTCAGCCAGTGGGACACCAGTGTCACTAAATCACCCTTGAATCTATTAAGACTGGCATTTTCTCAGCTGATCCGGGAGGCGACTCGCCACTCTTGTGCTGGCTTAGCTCTACTTTATGTTTGGTGCTTGAGTAAACATGCAGACCCAGCACAGTACTTGGTTTTCTACAGTATATGTATGGCTAATGCTAATGTTACTGAATTCATTTTACAGCCATCTGCCAATGCCTGGCTAAGGCTCCCATCTGTCAGTCTTGATGACTGAGATACAGACCAAAGGGGGCATCTCTCCAGTTCTCTTCCTTATTAGAACTCCTGCCTGTCCCTAAAGGGGAAACTGGTGGGTAGTATTGTCTGTTAGGGTTAGAAGTCCTGGGATTCAAAGTAGGTGATACCTCAACCTGCAAACTTGGGCTTTTCTTAATCAGCATTAGCGAACACCCTTGAAAGAATCGCATTCCTTTGTCCATTGAAGCTAATACCCATGAGAGGAATATCCTAGCAAAGTAAATCTCCCTCAGTCCTAGAGTCTAGAACTTCCTAGATCAGAGGAGTTTGGGGTTTTGCTTGCATATTTGAGCAACTCCAGAACCAACTGCAAGTCTGAGGAACTTACCAGATATGGTGGTTTCCTCAGGTCTGGTGGTACATAATCTTATTTAGCATGCACGCTTTGAGACAATGGGAGCATCCACTAGGGTAACAAATAAATGTTTAAATCCATAGCTTCAAAATGAGTCTGTAAGAAAAAGCACAACCTTTTAAATCGCCTTTGGAGTATCTCATGAAACCAACTTACTCCTTTGAGAACTGATTTTAAAAAAATCAAGCATTTATTCTGCCTTTTCCTCTACAAACTGTATCTCAGGGTAACTGAACAGCTGAGGAAGGGAAGATTTTCTTTATAGCAGTAGCCCAGCTAATCAATGAAGAAGGCATGATAGAATATCACCATTTTGTAAGCCCTGGTGGATTGATGGATCTAGATTTCAGCCATTAATAAAGACCACCAGCCACGGCATACCTCTTGACAGTGGTGCCCCCCACCACCTAAGCAGTCTTCCCAAGAAAATCAGCCTGAGTTGCATCTGCAGGAAATTAAGACAAATGACAGTTTCTTCAACAAAATAAAATTGAAAGAGAAAGATGGAGGTATCTATGACTTAAGAGACATGTCAAACCATTGCAATGTATGGACTTACTTGGATCCTAAATCAAATTGTTTTTAAATAAGACAATCTGAAATATCCAGGATAGACTGGATATTTAAAGTCCCCTAGATATGGGGGTTTATTTATATATAAATTTATTTATATTTGGCTGTGTTGGGTCTTCACTGCTGCACACAGGCTTTCTCTAGTTGCGGCGAGCGGGGGCTTCTTTTATCGCAGAGCACAGGCTCTAGGCGCGTGGGCTCAGTAGTTGTGGCTCGTGGGCTCTAGAGCGCAGGCTCAGTAGTTGTGGCACACAGGCTTAGTTGCTCTGCGGCATGTGGGATCTTCTGGACCAGGGCTCAAACCCGTGTCTCCTGCATGGGCAGGAGGATTCTTAGCCACTGTGCCAATAAAATTGTATGAGGTCTGAGATTTCCTTCAAAATTACAGGGCAGGAGCATGGTTAGGGATAAAAATGAAACCAGATTGGCCAGCAGTTCAGGATTGCTTAAACAGGATGAGAGATCATGAGAATTCATTATATTCTTTGCATATCTTTTTGAAGATAAGTGACATTTTTCACTAAAAAAGCAGAAGTTAAAAAAGAAAAAGAACTTAATGAAATTCCAGGATCCTAATGTTTCCAACTTCTCAGTCTCTTAACCCACTCTGAACCCCCAGTCTTCACTTTTCAAAATAAAGGCAGAATGTTTATCAAATATAGATGATTTGCTCTCTACCCTCTCACAGATACACAAACCTTTTGCCTAAATTCAACATTTGTGTCCTCTGTTACAATTTGGCGACAGGATCAGACTAATCTGGATTCTGGTTTAATCCACACAGCCTTTTCCTCCCTCTACTTTCCTTTCCCTGTATGTCTCCCTCTACCATCATCTGCTTCCTTCACCTGCCCGCTTTCCCAGGCACACGAACGTGTTTTCCACCCTGAGCTGAGGCAGTGAGAAAGATGTTCCCAGGTCCCCAGTGAAGTGACTCCATGCGGCCTGACCCTGAGAATTTCCAGCAAGGGCCAGTTGGTTAACTACATCTCTGCCCCTTAAGAGAGGAGACAGCATTACAATCTCTGGTAATGTTTGTGCTGCTGAGTAGCCCAGAAAGTGAGACAAAATCAGCTACCTTCGAAGAATTCAGCTGACCTTCCACGGAATTCAGATTCCTCTGTAGCTGCTGCTGGGGGCAGGGGTGGGGGTCTTGTTTCCCTCACTCTCTGGGCAGGGCCAGGAGAGACAAATCAATAAAGTCAGGCCTGGAACCTCACACAGAGTTTAGTCTGATCCCCTCTTCACCGGCTGAGGCATCTGAGATCTGGAAACATCACATGACTCGCCCAGGATAAGCCGGCGGGTGTGTAGCAGAGCTGAGGTTAAAGTCCTGTGCCGGCCTGTGTGTGTCCCCTGAAGATGCCGCCTCTGCTGCCAGCCCACGGAGGTTCAGAGGACCCGCCTTGGAGGACTCCCGCAGACCTTGGAAACGAGTGTGTTATGAGTAGTGACCACAGCAGAGGTTCGTGTCTGGTTCCAATAGGCAGCAGGTACAACCCCGGTCAGTTCACCTCTTCACACAGCTCTGCAGAAACTGGTTTCATTCTGTTCCCAGGAGCTGACACTGTTCTCAAATCGGAAACCAGAAACCAGAGCTCTCTCCAGCCTTGATGTCTTATACTTCTCAGACTGAGTGCCATCTTCTTTGTTATGCAGGTGCAGGCTCAGAGTCAAAGCATCTCCCGGGGCCTCATAGCTGGCAGGTGACAAAGATGGAGCTGGAAACTGGGCTCGGACTGCTGGTGCTGTTTACTCCACTCACTGTGTTCACAACTTGCCGTCCCAGGAGGTCTGGGGGTGGGGGGATGTTAAAGCTGGGGTGCAGGGAAGGGGTGGCAGAGGGTGGCCTGTCGGTGTCCCCCCACCCAGGTGGCCACAGGTGCTCTTTCAGTTTGAAAGGGAAGAGGGTGGTGCAGGGCTGGCAGAAGTGTTGGGAGTGAAGGGGAAGAAAAGACGTGACCCCGTTTCCCTGGTTTAGAAAATGGGGGGTGGGTTGACCTGGGCTCCACGGCCCTGGCCTCTAAGCTCTCTGCTTGTGCCGAGGCCTCAAGGCCTGTTGGTCCCAGCCTTCCAACCAGGGTGCTGCCCCCGCTAAACTAGGAAGCAGAGGTTTAACTGGACATTCTGTCTCCCTTTCTTTCCCCTCAAACACCGGCTTCTCTGTGCGTTTAGAGACCCGCACCCTCAGGTTTGACCAGCGCCTGGTGTCATCCGCTGTGTTACCCACAACCTATGTGATCAGATGGCTCCCTCGTCCCTCTGAATACAGGCCCAACTTGCTGCCTGGTGCCCACCCAGCCTGCCTTCCCCCCAGCCTGCTCCCTCCAGGACACAAGCCGCTCCCGGTAGAGGGTGTCTCCAGCGCTTCCCCAATCCCACTCTGCCAAATCCCAAACACGGGCCCTGAGAGTCTTCGTTCTTGCTGTGCTCCCAGCACTCTGCAAAATCAGCCCCACGCCCCCGGCAGACCAGCGGGCACAGCTCGAGGACCATATGCGTCCGTCCCCATGGCTCCCACTGTCTGGGGTCCCCTCCTGGCAGGCCTCGTCCGCCCTTCACGCTGGCCCTGAGCACCTGGAGCTCGCACTGAGGCCCATGTGGCCCCGAGCAGCATGTGCCTTACCCCTCAGCTTCCTCTAAGAAGAGCCAACTTAAACCCACCATCCCTCCCGTCCCCGGTAGGCCTCGCCCTCTGGGTTAATTCTCCAGATTCGGTCCGTGGGAGCGGGCACCACCTTCCTTCCTGAAGGCCCTCGTCCTCCAGCTGCCGTGCCAGCACATTCCCCTAGTCCTCCCTCCCTCACATCTTCTCTCCTCTGGGCCCTTCTCTTCCAGACCTGAAATGGCAGAGAGCCACAGGGCTCGGTCCCCAGACCTCTTCTTCTATGCTCCTGGGAAACCTGATCCATTCCCATGACTTTACTGTCCCCAGTGCCTGACAATTCCCAAAGGACACCTCCAGCCCTCACCCCCCCCGTGAGCTCCAGCCTCGCCACCTGGCATGGCAGCCTCTCCCATGTGCCCACTTGGAAATCTAAGATCTCACATTTGACATGACCCAAGAGGACCACTGCTTGTCCACCCCAATCCTCTCCCCCGCCACCCTGAACCTTCCCCCATCTCAGTAGATGACACCACCGTCCATCCACCCTTGATTCCTCTAATTCACTCACATGCCATGACCACTCACTCTCTGAGCCGCGTCACCTTGACTTCACATCACATTCAGAATCCCACCCAGGGTGAGGGGCAGTAAACTCTGGTCCCTACGTTCCACTCCTTGCCACTCTCAATCCACTCTCCATACAGCAACCAGAATGATCTTTCTAAAGAATTAGATCATGATAAGTTATCAAATCTCTTGGTTTTGTGTACTCCACTTCATGGAAACAACAAGGCCATCATCCTAAACACTAAGTCTTTAAGGGAAACCTTTAAAACGCACCTTCAAAACATCTTAGCAACTTGCTAGAATGGTACCCGAAGAAAGGAAAATTGGAGATGGGCTGAACTGTAAATTTCCTACATAAGGCTCTCTTCTAAGTCTTATAATAAATGTAAAGGTCATGTTTCTACCCTAGAAAACAGTAATAGTCTTCCTTAAGTAGGTCAGTGATAGTCTGTGCCAGCTGTATATCCTAGTCCTTACATTTGCTCTCCTGTTCGTTCCTGGTCTTCCTCTGGGTGGTTTTTATTTGTAAGGCACAAACATCCTCTTTTTTTAACTCCTTGCTCTTGTTTTCACATTTAGTTTCAAGTGGCGTAGTCCTTATTTCAATCCAGAAGATTTAACTATTTCCTCTGAGAATTGATATTTGCTCTTCAAAATGTATATATATATATATATATATATATATATATATCTCAAAGCAAAATGTTAGAGCTCTAAAAATAATTTTTTCTGTTGTTAAAAATCGTACAGTTTCAGATTTCCCTGGTGGTGCAGTGGTTAAGAATCCACCTGCCAGTGCAGGGGACACGGGTTCGAGCCCTGGTCCGGGAAGATCCCACATGCCATGGAGCAACTAAGCCCGTGCGCCACAACTACTGACCCTGCACTCTGGAGCCCATGAGCCACAACTACTGAAGCCCGTGCGCCTAGAGCCTGTGCTCCGCAACAAAAGAAGCCACCGCAACGAGAAGCCCGCACACCGCAACGAAGAGCAGCCCCCGCTCGCCGCAACTAGAGAAAGCCCGAGCGCAGCAGCGCAGCCCAAACTAAAATAAATAAAATCATACATGTTCATCATGGAAAATTTCGATAACTCAGGAAAGTATAAAAAAGAAATTGCCTCTAGAGAATGAGAATACCCTCATCTCAGACCCCACAGACTCCACAGACTGGAGGAAAGTATTTGTAAAAGACACATCTGATAAAGGACTGTTACCCAAAAATATACCCAAAAAACAAACAAAAAAACTCTTAAAAAGAACCTCTTAAAACTCAGCAATAAGAAAATGAGCAAACCAGTTTAAAAAGACTTGAGTAGACAGCTCACCAAAGAACATACACGGGTGGCAAACATATGAAAAGATATTCAACATCATAATGGCCCAGATTCAAAACACTGACAACACCAAATGCTGGCGAGGCTGTGGAGCAACAGGAACCCTTCATTCATTGCTGGCAGGAAGGCAAAATTGTACAGCCACTTTGGAAGACAGTTTTGGCAGTCTAACCAAACTACAAAACCTACCACGTGATCTAGCAATCATGCTTTTAGGCATTCACCCAAAGAAGTTGAAAACTTATGTCTACACAAAAACTTGCACATGGATGCTTTTACAGCATCTTTATTCATGATTGCCAAAACTTGGAAACAACCAAGATGTGCTGCAGTAGATGAATGGATAAACTACAGTGCATCCAGACAGTGGAATATTATTCAACGCTAAAAATAAATGAGCTGTCAAGCCATGAAAAAGACAGGGAGGAAACTGAAAGGCTACATGCTGTATGATTCCAACTATACTGATGTTACGGGAAAGGCAAAACTATGCAAACAGTAAAAAGATCATTGATTTTGAGGGGTTAGTGGAGAGGGAGGGATAAATAGGTGAGGCACAGAGGGTTTTTAGGGCAGTGAAACTACCCTGAATGCTACTGTAATGATGGATACACGTCATTATACATTTGTCCAAACCCACAGAATATACAACACAAGAGTGAACCCTAATGTCAACAGTAGACTCTGGGTGAGGATGACGTGTCCATGCAGGTTCATCAGTTTTAACAAATGTGCCGTCTGATGGGGATGGGGATGGTGATGGGGGGGGAGGCCGCGGGTATGAGGGCCGAGGGATGCAAGAACTCTACACTTTCCACCTCATTTGGCCGTGAACCTAAAGCTGCTCTAAGAAAATTAAGTCTTTTTTTTTTTTAAGAGAAAGAAAAAACTTACCCAGTCCCAATGTGCCACTAGGAGCACACATCCTTCAAAGACTGTCTACAGAGATCAAAACTGGGGTGACGGAGCACACGTTCTACACGCATTGCCGGCGAGCACCTAGCACAGTGATTCAGACCCGTCTGCCTGAACGACCGGGCCAGGAGCCCTCGCTCTCAGCCCACGGCTGCTCGGGGACATTGTGCACCCAGAGGCCAGGTCTCAGGCTCTAATCGCAGGCCCCGCCCACCCAGGGCAGCCGCACCTCCAGCTCCTGAAGGGTCAGGATCTAAGGCAGGCATGTGCCCGGGGTGCCCGCAGTCTGGGTGAGCGGGGCTCCGAACTGCCGTTTGTCCACCCCTGTTGAGTCTGGGCTGGAGCTGCCTCTGTCCCAGCTGAGCAGGGGTGGACCAGCCCCGGGCAGAAGCCCTTGCCTCTTCTGTGTCTCCGCCTGGAGTCCGAGCGGGGCCTCTCTTCCGTGCCCCGTGGGCAGAGGCCCAGGGCTGCCAATCGCCCCCTCCCCGGCAGCGCTGGGGGACGGGATGAGGAAGGAGCAGGCTGCAGCCCTCTGGTTGAAGTAATTCTCTCCCCTCCAGCGGCTCGGGCTATAGCTGCCCGTTGAACGTGACTTGAGAGGCTGGCACCAGGCCCCCTTCCGCTCCTAGAAACTGCCCCAGGACTGGGAAAAGGCTGTTAGCTGACATCGCGCACCTTCGCCAACCGTGGAGCATCGAGTTCAAGCTGGTCCGCCTTCTCCCTACCAGGCACCCCCGCGGGCCCACCTGGATGTTCATCTCGGGCCATCTCCAGGTGTGATGCTCAGGGCTTGGCTCTTCACCCAATTGTCAGAGAAAACACGTGGAAGCTGTGATGACGGGGGAAGAGAGGGAGGGGGAAGGGCAGGCAGTTCCCTGAGGTCGACGCTGCAGATACAGGCGAATGAGGTGTAGGGTGGAGCCCTCGCCCCCACTTTCTTCCTGCTCTTCTCCCGTTTCCAGGGCCTGTACTCAGTGCCCTCCAGGCAAGGGACGGGGGCGGGGGGCACCTTCGCACAGAGTCTCTGCCCCAAAGGAACATGTGGCCCAAGACAGCCAGCAGTGAAACCCACACGGGACAAACGTCACAAACCACAGGGATAGACAAATAGCAGGTGATGTTTCCGTAGCGTCAAAGGTACATGCTTCTTACAGGGCAGCAGAGGTAGCTGGAAACCCAGCACCGCCTTCACGCGGCCCGGGGACCGGCAGGCCTGAGTCAGGTGTGTTCCCTCAGACCTACGCGCGCCTGATCCCAGCGGGCAGCGCACTTGCCCAAAACAAAGGAAAATGACACACAGGCAAGTAAATACACACTCCCGCACCTCCCATCTGAGAGCAACTGGGCAGAGTCCCTGCAGCACAAAATGATGTTTGCCTGCACGGCAGGGGCGTGAATCTTTTCCACAAGAGGAAACTATTTCTGCAGTCATTCTCTGCTGCTCTAACTTACAGGCTAGGTCCTCTGGGGCTGGATCTCTGAGAACTGTGCAGTGAGTTTCTTTGTTGCAGTAACAAACAAGTGCAGCTGTTGGCATGTGCCTGCTGAACAGCATGGGTCCAAGGGATGCGAAATAAGGTGCCGAAATCAGAGCAGTGAAAAGTGACACCCTAACCCGGCAAATGCCGGCACCTTGAGCCTCCCTCCCCTGCAGCAGCCAGGCTGGCTCCCCAACCTGGGAAGCTGTTCCCCCCTCCCTCCCCCTCTTTCTCCTTCCCTCTGTCTAGTGACCTCCTACTCATCCTGAATCAGGCTTGTTTTGCCCCGTGTACAGCAACCCAAAATGCTGAGACGCCAAGGTTTGCAGCAAAGAAAGGGATTATTCGCAAGGCAGCCAGGCGAGGCGATAGGAAAACAAATCTCCAATCCGGCTCCCCGAAGGCAAGCGGCCAGGGCACTTAAGGGATGAGGACTAAAGAAGCAGGGTGATCTGAGGCATGGGGAGCGTGGGGAGAGCTGATTGGGAAAAGGTGTGGTGATGGTCGTTCTGCCCAGGCGTAACTAAGCTACAGGCCTCTGCACGTTCAAAAGGTCACCCACCACGTGGACATGCACGCCTGCCCAGTTGAAGGGTCAGTGGTCCCACCCAGTCTTAACCAGCTCGGTTCAAACTGGACACAGCTGACTCTCGCTCAGCTGAACTAGACGCAGCTGACTCCAACTTTCTGGAAAAAAATGGAGCAAACATCTTATTGTTTAGGCTCCATGCGGCCTGGAGAACAAGCAAGTTTTTTGTAGCAACAATTAAAACAACCTTGATTAGTAAAGGCAGGTGCGATGGAGTTAGTTAATGATCACCCTCGGTTTTGATCCTTCAGACCCAGCTAGGCCTCCCCTGTTGCAGGCCTCTGACACCCCTGTAGACCCATCCCCCCGCTGCGTCCCCACCGCACTGGGGGTCTGTGGCTACCCCTGTGACATTTAACACTTTCCAGTGTGAGCATCACCTTCTCTACTCGTCTGTAAGATTACTGGTCTTTGTGTCCTACCCACCAGTTCTCCTGACGTAGAGAAAGTGCTCGGACGTGTTTGCTAAATGAACCAGGAAGGCTAAATTATCTCAGCTCTGCCTCAGCAAGAGTCAGTGTTACAGGAAACGATCTGGTTGAAGACTTCCAGCCCTGCGAGGGCCCTGTGGCAGCCAGGCCTCCGATGAGCCCCCATCCTGGAATTCAGACCTTCTCCAGCCCCTTCCCGCAATGCATCCGGGCTGGTCTGCATGACCAACAGAATAAGATGGACATGACAGCATGTGACTTTGAAGCCACTTCCGCCTTACTCGGTCCTGGAGGAAGCCAGACACTATGCTGTGAGGACACTCATGCTGGCCTGTGGAGAGGCCCCCGGGCGGAGGAACTGACGTGCCCACAGCCAACACCAGCTTGCCCACCGCGTGAGGGAGACACGGGGTGGGGGGCAGACCTCGCGCCCCAAGCCGAGCCTTTGGATGATGCAACCTCATCAAAGATGCTGGGCCAGAACCACTCTTTGATTTGCTCCTGGAGAAATTGTGAGATTGTGTGTGTTGATGAAGGTTTTGAAGCCGAGGGTGACGTCCAGTTAAGTCCATTGCACCTGTACCTGCCCTCACCTATGAAGCTCGCTTTCATTGCTGCCACGAAAGACTTGAACGTCCTCCACATGTCACGGAGCCCAAACAATAAGATGTTTGCCCTAGCTGTTTTCCAGGAACTTGGAGTCAGCTGTGTCTAGTTCAAGCCCCAGCCACTTAAGGCTTCTTAGGACCACTGATCCTCCAACTGGGCATGCACAAGTATCTGCTTAGTGACCTTTTGTCATCAGGATCCCAAAACGCCACCTTCAGAACTGCTAACTCCTCCGTCTTCTGAACAAGCTCCCGTGGAAAAGCCTGCAGCTTAACACCTGCTCAGAACAACAATGAAACTCACCTTTTTCTTATTTCCAATCACCTTTCTGCCACGCCCCACGCCTCAGACTACGCTGCTTCCTTACCCCATAAATACCCCAGGCCCTCGCCTTCGGGGACGTAGATTTGCGGTTTGTTCTCCAGTCTACTCGTCCGGCTGCTTCTGCTCTTTCTCGGCTGCAAACCTCAGTGCCTCGGTGTCTGGCTGCTACGCAAACTGAGCCAGGTTTAGTAACAGTTTTTACGGAACTTCTTATCGTAGTGATAGGTAAGTACAGACCCTGATAGGTGAGCTGGGTTGGAGCTGTCGTGGGGAGACCTGGGGAGAGCCCGGTCCGAGGGGGCTCATAGGCCCTGGGATTTGGACCAAACCAGAGAGAGCAGGTTAGTGCAAACCTCAGGAAGAGAAACCAAGGCTCGTCTCCCGGGGCCCCAAACAGGGGAGTAGGTCATAAACATCAACCAGACGCAGCTGTGGTCTAAGGCCTGCTGCCCTCTGTCCCTGAATCCTGCATCCCACTGGACAAGGCAAACAAGCTGACCTTGAAAGCCCCGGTCTTACTCAATCTTTTGACTTTACAGCGGAGGACTGACTTGTCTGCTGGGTTGAGAGCTGCGCCCCGTTCCTCTGACTCCAGCCGAGCTGCTCCGGGCTGCACTGCCCCACGGACTGGCTTCAAGGCTGATCGCCTCCCTCACCCACGCATCACCTGCCCCCGCCTACTGGCCAGGACGGTAGTCACTCCCCCAAAGGCCTGTCCTTCATGCTTCTGGTGGCTCTTGCACTAATTGCGGCGGTAACCCAACATCCAGCCTGGGCGGTGTCTGCAATCTCCTCCAGGTTCTACCTGGTGTTCCCCAGGGGACCCCTTAAATTCAGCTACACAGCTTCCCACCCACCCCCAGGCCCGGGCAGGACTCTCGCCACCCAGTCCCTGGAGACGTCCTTTCTTCAGTCTCCGGAGAGACCCTTTCCTCAGAAGCAGGGCTGTCTCCCAGCCTCTGCAGCCATGTCCCCAATGTGCTGGGAGGCCCAGCAGGAGAATGAGATGCAGAGGAGAGCCTGCAGGGCAGTCTCAGAAAGGCTCTCTTCTCTCTGCACCTCCTCACTACCCTTCCATCCAGACTTCTGTGTACACTAGAAGGTTCCAGCAGTGACTTGGCTAAGCCCCTGGCTTCAGAGCTTGGGCAGGTTTACCAGATGACCTGCCGACTGTCACCTATTCATTTGTATTGAGAATATTTTCTGGATGCCTTCCGAACTCCCTCCTGGAGTTACTTAACTGGCCCTTCATTCTCCACCTCCCCTGGACCCAAAGAACAAGCCCTCTCTCTTCTCTCCTCACTTCAGACCAAACAGTGACCATCCCCCTCCCACCCCCTGCTTCTCCGCCTCCCTTTGGGTTGGATGGAAACCTACAGGTCACGACGCAGGAAGTGGTCCCTGGTGCTCTTCTTGATGAGCAAAAACAAGTTCTGAGACCTCGGGGAGTTTTTGCAAACCTTTGGAAATGAATCAGAAGTTTTGAAAGCTGAATCTTTAAAAAGGTCCCCCCGTGGCTGCAGCCAGATTTTGGCCCCTGGCTTGAGTTCTGAGCTCCCTCTGGTCTTGAGAAAGGGTCAGGAAGTGCCTGTGCTGTGCCCCCTCCCTAGGGGGAGAGCCAAGGTAGGCAGGCTGGCTGCACCTGCAGGAGCTCGAGGCCCAGGGCTCTTCTGCCCCCACCTGCGCCTGCCCTGCCCCCGGCTCCCCCTGGAAGAGTCTATGTAGGTGAAGTTCTCTCCTGCATCCCTCACTGTCACTTATCCTCTGTCTTTCTCATTCTCCAAGGCACTCATCTTTTCCTCTTGGGACTCGCTCAAGCCCACCCCTTCCGTGGCCTCAGCCCATCCTCAGTATAATGGAAGGTTTGGAGCACATCCAGGCCCAGTCATTTAGAGCCACAGTCACAATTCTGCATTTTTTAACCATTCTCTACCCGCTATTCTTTAATCGACACATTCTGCGTTTAGTAAGTGTATTTAAAAGATGGTGATTATAAGTGGAAAACCAGCTTCCCTCGCTATAACCAGAAGGAAACAATAACAATCACCATCCTGAAAGCAACACGGTAAGTCCTGCCCGAGACACTCTTGCCTTGAAAGGGAGGTCACCTCTCTCCTTTGTTACCTTTGCCAGGTTAAGTCCTAAAATCATCTCAGGTACCATCAGGCCCCAAACTTTAGTCAACAACGGACTCCCTTTCAGATCTACCAGTTTAGGACTTCCCTGGTAGTCCCGTGGTTAAGACTCCACGCTTCCACTGCAGGGGCCATGGGTTTGATCCCTGGTCAGGGAACTAAGATTCCACGTGCCACGAAGCATGGCCAAAAAATTAAAAGAAAAAAAGTCTACAAGTTACTTTTCTGTTTCTTTCTCCCCTCTCTTCCGCCCCCACCCCGTAATAATCATAACATACATGCAAACACAATCCTCTGGTCTAAAAGTGCGTATGCCAAAACAGCGTTTTTGTTTTTGTTCTTTTTTTGCTAGCACCAACCACGGAGCAAGACACCAGCATTGTCTGGGGAGCGATAACAGGCTGTGTTTCCAATATCTCTGCCCACTGGCCCTGACAGATACCGTGGTGGTTCCTGCCAGGAAATCCCCTCTGCCTCATGGAAAACCCAGAGGAGGAAGTGGAGTCGCGAGGACTGTTCAGGCTCCACCCCAAGATGTTGGAGTGAAACCAGCCCATCTTCTCGGGTCCGGAAGCCCATGGGCTCTGCACACGCTTGCAGGGACCCGGGAGCCTGCGACAAGACACACACACACCACCGAAGCCCCATGCGGTTGCCTCTGCACCGTGTTTTACCAGATCCGAGCTGGTTTGGAGTCCAACTACCACTTGATAAAGCCCGCAGAGGAAGAGCTGTTGCTACCTCCGTTTTGCAAACGAGCAAACCAGGGCCAAGAGCTCTGCCAGAGATCTAACAAGGTCAGCTTCGCTCCCGCACCCACAGTGGGCATGAGTAAGTCCTCACCAAATGTATCGCCCTTCCTTCCCGAACCCCGAGGCCACTTGTGTGTTCTGAGCAGCTGTAGGGGGAGAGCCTGGGTTGGCCTCTGCCCTGGTGCCCCCAGCCCACCCCGCCATGCCCACAGACTTCCCTGGGCCTCCTCTCCTGGTGATGGGGCGCCCTGTCCTGCCTTCTCTCCCCTCAGGGACCATGACACCCGTCCTTGCCTGGGCCATAGCCCCAGGGAACAGCTGGGCCTCAGTTACAGGGTTGCATCCTCACGTCAAAGACCACCCGCCACCCAACCCCTCTGCCCGGGGTTAACGGGGCTCGGCCTCGGGAGTTGGGGGCTGGGGGGCTCGGCCTCGGGAGTTGGGGGGTGGGTGCCCCCCCAGCCCTTCTCAAACCCCTGGCTCTCACTTCCAGGGCCTGGCGTGTGGCTGCCCCACAGCCTAGGAGACCTCTGTCCCCCCGCCTGCTCTGGCCTTGCAGTGGAGGGTCTTCAAGAATCTCGCATCTGACGCCTCCCAACTTTTCTCCCACCCCGGACCCCTGCTATTCCCCAAACTGTGTTT
This sequence comes from Tursiops truncatus, assembly GCF_011762595.2. Lineage (NCBI taxonomy): Eukaryota > Metazoa > Chordata > Mammalia > Artiodactyla > Delphinidae > Tursiops > Tursiops truncatus. The sequence goes on from NC_047035.1 coordinate 150,845,384, forward strand.
TCACCCAACAAACCACAGTTGCTGCATCATTTGTTTTCCAGATGTGATCAAAGATGGGCGGAGCTGCTCAGACGTCCCTGAGCATCAGGAGAAACTCGCTGGCTCTGCTGGGCGATGCCCTGGAGAGCCAGGGAACTCCTTCCTCGACATGCATTTGTGAGCAAGTACTGGACACTTTTTACCCACTTATACTTGTCTCTTGTGGCTGCTGGAATGAGTGACCGCAAACCTGGTGGCTCTGTCCTCACAGATCTGGAGGCCAGGTGTCTGTGGGCAGGCGGGGCTGGTTCCCAACGGGAGGCTCCGGGGAGAGTCTCCTCCTCGCCTCTTGGGGTGCTGGTGGCTGTCTGCATCCTCGGCACACCTGGCTTGTAGAAGCAACCCTTCCATCCCTGGCCTTCCCCACTCTGTCCAGGGTCTGTTTCCCAGAGAAAACTTCACACATCGTTAGAGTTCAACACATAAATTTGGGGGGACACAAAATGCAGCCTGTAACACTCAGTATTTCCAATAAAACAAGGATCTTTAGACCCACCTTCTAAACGATTCCCAAACTACAGAACCATTGAACTTCAGAAACGGGAGGAACATCAACGTCCATCCAGCCCAAGACCCGCGGGATGGGTGAGACTCCTCCACGGTCCTTCCCAAATGTCTCCCGAGCATCTTAGGGAACTCCTCTGTCCCCCGTCTCCCGAGGCAGCCCCAGACCCCTCGGGTGGCCCTGCGGTCCGGGAGCGTCATCCTGCTGAGCTGCCGTAGGGCTCCCCACCCCACCTCACCCCCTGCCCCCAGCACACATGCCGGCCCTGGGGCCGCTTGGAGCAGGTCCGAACCCCTTTCCAGGGGCGGCTCTTCAGCTGTGCAGCAGCCACTGTTCGGGTCTTCCTGCTCGGGGCTGAACGCCCCCCCTGCAGTGTCTTCCTGGTCACCCTTCTCTGGGCAGGTTCCAGTCCATCTCTACCCTTCACCGAGAAGGTGAGGCGCCTGGAAATGAAAGCAATGGTCATGTCTATGCTGTTCATCCATCCTATGAAATCAGCCCCGCCGCTGGGATAACAGCAACGCGCAGGACGCATGGAGTCCAGCGGTCCTGACACTCATGTTCTGGCGGGGGCGGGGGGAGGAATGGTGGACGCAGAGGAACAAGCAAGGGACGGAGCGGAGCCATGCTCCCTGGAGTGGAAGCACGACCGTCAAGAGTGAGGCAGGCGCTCTGGGCTGAGATCCAGTGACAAGGATAGCAGCTCAGGCAAAGTCCCTAAGGTAGCAGAGCCCCCCTCCTGCACACCCCCTTCCCAAAGGCCCCACCAGCTCCTTTCTCTCTCCAGACCTTAGGTGCCTCTGAAGCAGGGCCAGCCCAGGGGCAGCTCAGCCAGTGCAGGCCCACCCAAGGTCATCGCCCTGGGAAGGAGGCTCGTCCTTAAAGACAGAGATTCCAGAATTTCAGTGGCTTCGAGGAGAGAGGATTATGTAGCAGTTTAGGCAGCCCACACTTCTCTGGACAAGCACGGGGTCCGGGTGTTTGGTGCCTTCCCCAAAGGTATGAGGCTGCTTCTGACCAGGACGAACCACGAGCCTAAAGATGGGCACAGAGGGTGCTTAAAAGGCAGGCTCTGCAGTCCTGGCTCCAGTGAACCCCGAACTCTCCCTGGGCCTGAAATGCCCACTACCCACATGGTCTTAGAAGCCCTGGACACTGAGAGACCCGGCTGAAACGTCATATCCAGCTGCCTCTGCCCCCGGCAGGGTGAGTCCCCATCCCAGGGGGTACCAGCTCTCCAGTGGGCACCCCCTCCCCAGCAGCGATCATCTGTGCTCACGTTAGTCCCCGATACAGGGAGCTTTCAAAGTGGAGGCTTTCTTGCATCACCAGCGCCTAACACTGTGTCAGGAAATAATGGTGAAGGAAGAAAAGAGAGAAGGAGGGGAAGATGCAAGGACAAAGGAGTCCCTGAGCTCCAGCAGGAGCCCGGCTCTCGGGGTGAGTGTCGGCTCCTGTTTGCACACTCGGGCGGCTCCCATCTCCCCCTGAGCCTGCTGTGACCTTCCCCCCATCCTCACAGGCCCACGGGGAGGCGTGGGGCTCAAGGAAACACTGTGGGAGGAATGAATGAGTGAGTGAATGTCACCGCCATCACCACCTCGCTGTCGTGACCACACGGGTCTGGATGCAGGAAAACTAGTACTCCTTGAGAGCACTGGCATCCCCTCCCCGAGAACTGACTTCCTTCTGGGCTAAAGGTCAGAAAGGTGGGGGCTCCATGTTGGCTCTCAGGGGGCAGAGCAGGTGGGGGGCCGTGGGTCACCCAGCAGAGCACTGTCTGTTCCCAAAGTGACTCAGACTGGACTTGGGTGACAGCAGCCTCCCAGTGTGGGCTGCAGAGCCTGTGCTCGCCACCCTGCTCCACCCCCCAGCACTGCGCCCCCTTCCTAGTGGGCCAGAGGAGGCTCAGGCCTGGGGCACTGGGCAGAACCATGGCTTCGGGGCAGGTAAGGGTTTCATACTCTTCTTGGCTTCTCAACCTTGGCCATACAAGCACCTGGGAGCATGAAGCAGGTGGCTTAGCCCGGGATCCCTGGACCAAGGAGAGGGTCATAACATCATGGAGGGGGAGGCCCACACGTGGCCTTTCTCAAAAGCTCTGCAGGTGCTTTAGTTGGCAACCAGGAGTGAGAATCACAGCTTATAGAGAAGGCTCGGGCTGGAAGGGCAGAGGTGATGCAGGAAGCTCGTGCCAGTGCCCTAGGGCGGGGTCATCTGAGTGGGAAAGAGACCCAAGCGCCCAAGATAGCCAACAGCGGCAGGTGAGCAAGACCGAGCTTGCAGAGGCACTCGGGCCCTTTCCCAAGTTGTGGTAATAACGGAGCAGAGCACACGAGGGGCAGGTGAGGTCACCTGTGCTGGGTAATGCCGGGGGAGGGGGGGGAGGAGGGCCCTGGTTTCCCAGGAGTGGGCTGCTCCCTCTGGAGCGTGACCACCCAGCAGAGTCCTGGGTGAAGGGGAGGGGTAGGGCAGCCATATTCATGACCCTCAAACTCAGAACCTGAACAGGTTGACAGAAAATGGGGCTGGATAATTTATCTAGATTGTTCTGAGAATCTAGGGCATAGCCTGTATCTATTGAGAACATACTCTTAACAACTCCTTTTTTGGGGGGGAGTGGGGTACTGTGAAGAGAGAAGCATTGATCTGAAATCTTATCAACTGGTACAAGTGGCCTGACATCTAAATCGTTGTCTGTCCTACCAGTTACCTGCCCTGGAATCTATTTCCCTCCTACACCGAGAGGGAAAGAACTTTGTGATGGTTAACTTTAATGTGGCATCTTGGCTGGGCTAAATGGAGCTGGGGAAACAGTGTTAATGGGTGCGTGTGTGAGGGTGTGTCCAGCAGCCATGAGCATGTGACCGGGTTCAGCAGATTTCTCTCCCCATTGTGGGTAGGCATCACCCAATCCACTGAGGGTCCCAAACAGAACAAAAAGGGAGAGGAAGGGCAAGTTCACTCTCTGGTTTGAGCTGAGACATCCACCTTCTCCTGCCCTCGGACATGGGTCTGGTTTGAGCCTTCAGACTAAGATCGGGACTTACCCTGTCAGCTCCCGAGGCTCAGGCTTTGGTTTGGACTGAACTACGTCCGCAGGTCTCCTGGGTCTCCACCCACAGCAGGCAGGTCCTGGGGCTTCTCTGCCTCCTCCGTAATGCATGAGCTGATTCCTATAACAAACCTCGTGTCTCTACAGACCCTACCGGTTCTGTGGCTCTGTTTCTCTGGAGAACCCGAATACAGAACAGCTGGGATGTTATGATCATATGCGGACTGTCTTCATGGTTCTTAGAAGCCGGGGCATAAGGTGCCCTCTCTCTCCAGTCACGCATCTTCCCGTCGAGTGTGAAGTTGTAGAGATTCCTTTTCACCCCATCGGCAGCACGGGAGCCACCTCCTCCCTGCAGAGGTCATGCCTCGTGTGGGAGGGAGCCAGCCAGGTCTCCGGGCATCTAGTGCAGATGGTGGGAGGGTTTGTACTAAACCAACCCCAATCCAGAAATCCACACGCCCTGAGCTCAGTGAGTTTACAATCTAGGGTAAACGTTGATGAGTTTTATTTTGTTATGTGGGGTCCTGAGGAAGGAGACTTGGCCTTGTTCGCAAGGAATTACAATACGAGATGCACTTTGAGAGACTCATACTAAGAGGGAGGTGTTTAGTCATTCACTCCAAGGGTATATGTTAAGGATCCACAACATGCTAGGTCCTGTTCGGGAGGGCTTCCTGGAGGAGGAGGCATTTGATATGGACCTTAGCAGGCCTGTCAGGAATAGATATAAATTAAGATTTAAAAGATACAGGGACAATTCAGTGAAGAAAATGTATTATTTAGTATATGGAATTTGAAACATCTGTTTTGACCAGAGGTAGCATAATTCATTAAAATTAATGCCTGGAAGGATTTGGAGGAATTTTTGCTTTAGTTGAGATTAGTTTTGTTTTCACCAAAGTGGTTTCACCCCAACCAGTTCCCGTAAATGCATCAGTTCAGTTCTGCTTAGCCAAATGTCAGTTTTGTGTGTGATTCACATTCCAGGCGCTCGGGGTGAGTGTCGGCTCCTGTTTGCAGGACAGCAGCGAACAGGTCAGCTCCGCTCTGCGTCCACCCTGGCGATGAAATGCGACTGTTCATCTCTGTCAGGTTATCGTTCGATGTTTAGGTGAACTGACAGCAACTCAAACAATTTCCAAGCCACAGTCACACTAAAAACTGAAATATCAAACTAAACAAAACTTCAGAGAAATATTCAACAACGGCTAAGAACATCTTATCCAATGTGAATCCCTGTAATCCTGTGAAGTGTCTTTAGAAATAATTTTCTGGGAAATTGGGAAATACCAGCAAGCGGACCATTTGCAGAGCTAGTCTCAGCAAATGGATTTTCAGAGGTGGCTTTCGGAGCCCCCGGTTTCCTGATGTGACTTCGAGCCGCCTTGGCTCCTGGGAGGGTTCTAGCTCGCTCTCCTTATCCTCTTGGGGTCTAGATGGGGCAGGGAAGCTTCAGGACTAGGGGCTAGGTAACCTGGGCCACCCCCTCACCACCACCAAGGTCATCCAGGCCACCTGGAGCCAACGTGAAGCTCTTTTTCTGTCCCCTGCAGTGTCCGGTGTAAAGAGAAAGTCACTAAAACACAGGCCGGCAGATTTAAGAAGATGGTGAAGCCCTGGTCCCCACCAGATCCCTCCCCAGGGCTCCTTCCTCCAAGGGTGGGCCCACCGGGACGCCCCCTGGAAAGCAGCTGCGGCCCATCCAGGTCCTTCTCTCATCCGAGGCCTGAAGTAAGTCACTTCCTCTCCCAGACCCCCAGATTCCCGTTCTGTTCCCCAGGCAATAGGTGAAGAGATATTTCTGCTGCTTTCTTCCTGCCCTGTGGCCCCATCGAACACTTTTCGGCAACAGCTCTGCAGGGATGAGCCTCAGGGGTCCCACCTCTCACCCCAGCCTGACCCCCACCTCCCTGGACTGCTGGTGGCTTTACCTCTCTCCTTCCCTCTGTAAGTTCTAACCGTCCATTGCATTGTTCTCAGTAGAACGTATTTTACACACACAAGAATATGGAGAATAAAGTAACATCCCTGTATTAGCATCCTAGAACCAGGCAGCCTAGGAAGCAAAACCTGGAGGCATTGATCAAGAGCCTCCCGGATCCCTCCTCCTCCCCCTCCAGAGGAAGCACCAGTCCTGAACTTGGAGTTTACTGAGTAGTGTTTTTAAGGAAAGAAAACCAGTTTTATACCCCACAGACTTGAGCCACTGTCCTCAGAGCTTTGGGCCTCACGGGACAGTAAGATGTCAAAATTAATGTTGGGCACTTGTGGAATTCCCCACACTTCAGAGGAAGTACGTGAAAGAAAAAAAAACTCACAAAACTCACTTACCATCATAGTCACTTCATGAAAGAAAGGACATTTAACACAAACTATAGAAAGAGCATATTCTCAGAATTTAAGAAACTGAATACATTAGGTTCGTCAAAACGTCTTTATTTTTCTTGTTTCCACACAGAGCCTGGAACACTTCCTCCTGGACCGGCCTGGCATTTAGGAACCTCTCATTTAGAAACTAACTTCTATGACCTGCGTCCCTAAGAGGATGGGGACTTTCTTGGGGGGGGGGAAGCACCCGGGGGAACCACCCCCATCCAGGATGGGTGCCTGCTGCTGCCACCGTCCCCTCCTCTGATTGTGCCCCACTTCTTGTCTCCCGTCTTATCTCCTCCAGATGCTCCAGCCCCTCCCCCCCAGAACCCTCAGGGACAGGAGCCTCCTGCCTTTCTTCTCTGTCTCCCCACCCTCCAACCCAGGCCCGAGGAAAGGACTTCGGCCAGACCCTGAGTCAGGGCTAGGATGGATGGGGCAGCCCTCTGTGAGGTCACGGGAGGCTGAGTGACCCACTGAAAATGTCCCCAAATGGAAAAACTTCATCGATACCATAGCTGCACCTGGGTAGCGTGATACCGCTCCCACTGCACTGGGACAGAGCTGTCACTCACCCGCCCACGTGCCGGAATGAGGGGGATGGTAAAGTGCCGGGCAGGTATTTTGCAATAACTCCTCAGGTAAGCGGGCTCTGCCTCTCCCCACCCTGCGCTGAGAACCTTTGCCTTGGCTCTGGCTAGGATGATTTTCGTTGCTGTTTTTTTTTTGGTTTGTGTTCTGTTTTGTTTTGTTTTGTTTTTTTCTTTTAGCCGTGCTGCACGGCTTGAAGGATCTTAGTTCCCCGACCAAGTATCAAACCCACGCCCTGGGCAATGAAAGCACAGAGTCCTAACCACCGGCCTGCCAGGGAATTCCCCGGCTAAGAGAGTTTTTTAAAAACACAGCAACAGCACAGAAGCCCAAGTTCAAATGGTACCTCAGCTTGACGCGGGGGGCAGTGCTGCAGGCAGACCCTCGTCTCCCATCTCCATGTTCTGGACTCCCCCCACCCCTCCATGGGCGCTCCCCAGCCTGGGAGCCACTTCAGAGCCCCCCACCACAGAAAGGCCCTGAGAGGCTGCAGCCAAGGGGTCTGGGGGGGCCCCTTCCTCCCTGAGCCGTGTCCTCCTCAGATCTGACTGGGAAACGCCCCCCCAAGTGCAGCCCTCTGCCCCTTACCCATCACAGCACCTCTCGTCCTTCCCATTCCCACCTGTCCTGCCCTCCTTCAGGTGGGGCAGGGCCGGTCCTCCGGGGCCACCACCTTCACTGTAGAAGATCCCATGTCTCAAAGGCAGGACAAGCACACGCGTGCGTGCACGCGCTCACATATGCACGCATGCACACATGCATCTTTTTCTTTTAGCTCGAGTCTGAAGAACAGTTGGCTACGTGCAAAGGATGATAAACTTCGTTTGTGGTGCAGGTATGTCCCAGCCCTTGGTCCAGGCTCCGGCCTCAGGTCCTGACCGGAAGCTTAGGCAGACCCTCCATCCCCCTCCATCCCCCTCCATCCCCCTCCATCCCCCTCCATCCCCCTCCATCCCCCTCCATCCCCCTCCCACCCCGTGGTGCTCACCAGCCTCCTCGTCCACGGGCATCAGAAGGGGGTCTACTGGCCGTGTCCCCCACTAGGGCCAAGTGAAAGAGGGAGAGGCTCAACAGAACCCCATCGTCTGGGGCCCTTGGACAACCCCCATTCAAGCGCAGCATCACCACCTCGAAGCTCAGGTCCCTTTTATTCCGATCACCACGTCACTTTGGGGTCCTCACAACAGCCCTGCGAGGTATGGAGCACCCCCGTCGTACGAGCACACGAGGTCTCGCCGGACAGAGAGCAGACCCCGGGCCCAGGAGAGGCCAGGGGTCCCCACGGGGAGGCCCCTCCCACCCACCACCTAGACTGTCCCTTGGCGTCCCCAGCTCAGAAGCCGGGCCGGACCCCGCAGCAGGCCCGGCGTCAGGCAGGAGGGGGCGGCGGTCGGGAGGCTTCACTTCAGCATGAGGACGCGCACGAACTCCTCGTAGCTCACCTGCCCGTCCCGGTCCACGTCAGCTTCCCGGATCATGATGTCCAACTCCTCCTGGGACACCTCCAGCTGGGCCATGGCCTGCTTGAGCTCATCCATGCTGATGTGGCCGTCGCCATCCAGGTCGAAGGCGTGGAAGGCTGTCCTCAGGTCATCCGCTCTGACCCGGGCCTGAACCCCCTTGGCTATCACTGCCAGGAACTCCTGGGAGCTGATGACACCATCCCCGTCCGCATCGTCCCTGGCGATGAACCCCTTCAGCGTGGCCTCTGACGGGTTCAGGCCCCGCTCCTGCATCACGGCGCCCAGCTCCTGGGTGCTGATGGCACTGTCTTTGTCCTTGTCGAATCTGTGGAAGGTCTCCATGAACTCGGCTGCCTGCTCTTTGGACAGCTGCTCAGCCATGTCTCTCGCACCTTCTACAGAGCTTGCTGCCAACCCGCCCAAGGGGCTCACGTCAGAGCTGGGACAAGCGGCGGGACCGAGGCTCTGTCGGCGTGAGGACAGAGCTCCAGCGGCAGCCTTGCCACAGGATGGGAACCTCTCCTTTTCTGAAAATCCGAGCAAAGGGAGCAAGAAGACTCCCTCCCTACCCCACGTCCTAGGGTGAAATCCTCCTCCTAGGGAGGGACAGCCGAGAAATGCAGGAACTGGAGCGGCCGGTCTGCCCAGGAGAGGTGGCAGGCACCCCGGGCCTCACCTACTCCCGATGGCCAACCACGGCACCCCAGAGGCTTTTGCCCATGTGACTCTCACAGGGACCCTGGCCAAGCTGGGGAGGGGGGCTCAAGAGGGCTTTCCCAATTTTAGAGACGGGTGGGAAGGGGAGAGGAGCCTCCCTCAGTGGACATGGCAGACACTGGAGGAGTGGAAGGGCTGTGTCCAGCGTTCCTGTGCTCTCTCGGGGCTGCTGGCCAGCTCTCATCCCATGGGGCGGGGCTGGTGGAGGGCAGATGGTGGTAGAATTGAGTGGGATTCTCCCAGAATGGCACTGCGGGCATCATCGCCCTCCAGCCCAGTGTGGCTGGCAGATCCTTAGGCGGGGATGCGGCTGCCTGCCTTTTTGCTTCGGGAAAGCGGGGAGCCAGTTGCACGCAGAGCCTGGTGCACAGGTGGTGCTGAGACTTGTTTATTAACTGAATGTTCAAAGTGTGATTTCAGAGCTGAGGAGAAGGCTTCCTGTCCCTGCAGAATACTCCTTCTTTAGCTCCCTAGTTTCTCTGATTCCGTTCTCTTTAAGACCAGGGTTCTCTACAGAGACACCAGGAAGGAGGGGACCCTTCATTTACGATCTCAGAGGGGTCCTGCCTGGGAGCTGCGGGAAGACTGGAAAGCACTGGGCTGGAGTAGGCAGCCCCTGAAGATGCCAGGGGGTGGGAGGATGTAGAATCGGGTGGCTGAAGCTGTGAACTTGGCCTGGCTCGTGGGCTTACTAAGTCAGCCTCAAGCGCAGAAACCCGTTTAGGAAACTCCCTGGACCCACGGTCTTACCTGTTTCATCTCTGCCCACTGCTCTGTGTAGCAGAGTTTAGATCAAGAGCTCGGGCCGTGGGGACCCTGCAGGAAGAGGGGCATCCCCTTCCTGGAGGATGTTGAGTCCCCTGCAGCTGTGACAGGATGGGTGACCCCCTCCAGGGCGGCTGGGTGAGCCCTTGGGGCGGAAGAGGCTTCACGTGCAGTAGCCGTGTGTCTGTGTGAGAGTGACGTGTGTGCATGAGTGTGTGTTGGTGGGAGGTGTGCAGGCCTCCAGAGCCAGCGCGAGGGCAGGTGGCTTCAGCTTCCCAGGGCTCTGACCCGGGAATACACGCCAGTGCGTCCACTGCTGTTTGGGTTTTGTGGGTGAAATACCGAGGAACCTGCAGGACAGGTCTTGGAGGCTCCTCTGCCTCCCCCGACTTGCAGGGACCTGCCCGTCCCTCCCCCTGTGCCAGTCTCCCCGGGGACGGCCCTGCCCTGCCCTTGCCCAGGGAGATCCACCCCGGGAAGCGAGAGCGGACACCGTGTGGGAGTCGCTGTCGTCCCGGGAGACTAACCCTGGCTCCGCGCCCTTCTTCAGGCCAGTAGAGATGGCGGGTGATCGGGCTGCCCTCCCAGGAGCCCTGCTGGGCCCGCACCCTGAACACAGGGCTCCCACCGAGGCCACAGAGCAGGTGGTTCATCACTGCCTTTGGACCCAGGAAGCTGTGGGTACGGGGCTGGCTCCCCGCAAGGCTGGGGCAGGTAACTTCGCCTCCCCTGTGGTAGATGTCGGGTCCTGTTTCCCACCAGCCATCTCATGGTTCCCAAGCTCACCCACCCTTATTGTTATCCCGCGTCTGAGCACCGCCCTGGGTCCCTTGAGCATCTTGCTTCCAAAGCCTGTACATAAGCCACAGATACGTTTCCAGGTCTCTTCTTGGACAGATGTTTAATTATTAAAACCATCTACATATTTGCAGTGATTATCCATCACTGCAATTTTCCCAACGGCCGTGGTTCACGGTCTCACCAATCCAGACGCCCTTTACCTCTCACCCCTAACTCGAATCTCAGCCTTCTTTTTCCTCTGATGGGATTCACTCCTACACCCACCTCCTCTCGTAACTCTTAACTCTTTTACATTCTAAGAAGTGGCCCTGAGGCTTTTGTCTTATCTACACAGCTGGTGTGTCTCCTTTCCATCCTCCCTCATCATAAGACCCTAGGAGTCCTTTCTATGCCACCACAGCTGTGGTCTCTCTGCCACAATCCTGTCCAGCCAACCAAGTTTCCTAGAAACAGAATGTGTTTCTCATACTGCTTCTTTCTTTAGGGAAATTGCTCTGGAGCCTCGTATCAGCTTTAACTGGTCGACAGTGAGGAAGAGCTCTGTACACGATACAACACGGCCCCTGGTACTCTGCCACCCTCGGTGATGGGTTGATGAGGACCTTCTGCATCTGTGTTCAGTTATGTCAGTTGTCACCAGCTTTACCCTTTCCTTGGACATCCATCCCCGCCTGTCAACACCTCATTGCCTAACCTGGTAGAGCCACGCCTATGCCTCTGCCCCATTTATCTGGGGGAGAGGGTGACGTTCATATTCACACTTGAGCTCCTGTGTGCCAGGTGCCATGCAAAGGGCTCTAAAGGGTGATCTCATCTTGTCCTCACTGTTTATTCCTATGTTCCAGATGAAGCAACTGAGGCTCAGAGAAGTCACAAAACAGGTTCATGGAAGAGCCGGGAATTTGCATCTGGGTTTGCCTGACTGCAGAGCCCAACCCCTTCTGTCCCGCATCACGCATCACGGCACAGCTCAGCTTCTGATAACCGACCTTCACACGCCAGCCGCTGAGGACAGCCAGGCCCTGCCCCCGCAGCCCTTGGAGCCCTGGTGAGAGCTGGCAGCCAGGCTCGACCACTCCATCAACACCTGACTGCATGAACCGTGGCAAAGCATGGGCACAGCTCTGCTCAGGGGCCTGGCTTTGCTCTGGCAGAAGGGCGGGGGCTGTGGATTGATGGTAAGACCACAGACGAGCCTGAAGGAGATGTGTTTCAATCCCCGCTCTCTGCCTCTCACCAAGTACCTGGCTGGGCGGCACAGCCCAGATGATGCTGGTTACCTGATTCGAGTCAGTTTTACAGTTTAAATTAGCTAACTGGGTCGATGGATTTGGTACACAGGCGGTTCTCAGGACTTCTCTATGAAGCCCTTGGAAACAATTTTACCGAGAACGCCGTCATTTTGCAATATCCTTTCAGCCTCACCTGCAGCCGTCAGTACTCATTAAGTCTACCACTGTTCTCCTATCTTCCGGAACATTGTGTGACAAGCTGCCCTCTCATTCTAGCTTGACCTCCTATCTTGAGACCCTCGTCTCTGGCTCCGCCGATTCCTTTGAACTTGAGGTTTTTCCCCTAATTTTATTCCAATTTCTTCACCCGTGTTAGTAATGGCTGTGCTTGCTGAACAGGTGGAAACAATGCAGGTGTTTTGAAGAGCTCTAGCCTTTAACTCTCCTTTCATAGCTTTCTTCACTTTTTAAAAGCATGCCTGACCACTTTCTGGCATCTTGAAAAGAGAGCGGAGCTTTTTCTCCTTCCTTGGTCCTCCGTTTTATTATAATTTTAACATCCTTCTGTTCTGTCCTGGCCGGAGTTCTCCTTGTCCTGCTCTCCACGCCCTCCCCCAGATCCTGGCTTGACTCGCCTGCTTGATTCCACAGCGCGCAGGATCAGAAAAGGCAGGTGTTTGCTGTTACGTGATTCTCTTTTTCTTGTTCGTAGAGCCTGTCATTTATACTGGCCCATTTCTCTTGGAGTATATTCCAAGCTGTTATCATTTACAGTGAAAAGTGCTCTAAACCAGTTCTAAATATTGGGTTCACAGTTTTTTGTTTGTTTCCTCAAGCTACACCACTTTCCCCTGAGATGCATTTGCAATTCCTTCCTCCAAGTGGACTTTATTTGTATCTAGAAGCCACAGTTTTGGAATACCCTGTTTCATTTTTAGTAAGGTATTGGGTGGATTGGGGCACAGCCTGGGGGGCCCTTTCTCTTACTGGCCACCATGAAGAGCTCCCCCCCAACCCAGAGCACCCTCCCCTTCCCCAGCACTTCACATGTCATGCATCGTACATGTCCTTTCTGGAATGAAAACAGTGCCCGCCCAGGGTCTTCTCTCCCGAGGCTTCCCTCCGAAAGGTTGCCTTGGCCTTCACGCCATCAGGTCTAGGGGTCAGGGGCTGCCCAGGCCCGGGGATGCTCTCCAGAGCTGACCACAGAGCAGCCAGCTTTCCCAGGTGCCAGGAGGCCCGTCTCTCCTGCATCCAGTTGGTTACAGAGACCGCACAAATGTTGGTTCTGCTAGTGCCCCACTAGCGAAAATAGCGATTCCAGCTTTTAGTCCCTTCTCTCCCAAGAACTCAGATCAGGCACGAAGCCTGTGGTCTGGGTGAGGAAATGGAGGATGGAGGGGGTATTGGAGGGTGGGGTGCCAGGTCCCCAGACAGACCCTGCACTGAGCTCACCCCTCCTGTCTCAACGTCCCCAGGTGGGCACATGGAGGGCTTTCTGTTGGTGGCTCTCAGAGCCAGGACTGGACCTTGGTTCTCCCTGGGATGCTGCCACCACACAGTTGATGACACAGCATCATAAGCCCTCTCGCCCCATCCTCCCCATCACACAGGCCACGTGTGGCACCAAGCCCCCCCCACCCCCACCTTCACCCAATTCCGGTCGGTCACTCGTCCCGGGAGACCTGAATTCTATCCCAGCACAGCCGTGTGACCTTGGTCAGAGCCTTTGTCATCCATTCAACAGATGTGCCGGAGCCAAGCTGGACCTCAAGAGCCTGCAGTGACCAGACACTCTCCCTTCCTCCAGGGAGACCAGGGCTGGAGAGAGATTCCCTCTACAGCCGTCCTGGGCAGCACCAAGAGGACCTGCCTTGGAGCCAGGGGATCCTACTGCGAGGCCCATTTTTGTCCCTCGCTAAGCAGTAGTACAGACCTGGGTAACTGCTCACACTTGATGGGTTACAGTGTCTGGAAAATGAGGGTGTTGCACTGGATGGTAGCTTTCAGAATTTCATTAGCAATTGAGCCACGTTGCAAATGAAATCTTACTCGTATGACAGATAATCGTTAATATTCATTGGGCTCTTACTGTTCCAGCTACCTTCCTGAACCTTCCACGCATTGACACACCGTGCCCTGGGCCACGCTGCGCCCAGTTTACAGGTGAGAACCATGAACCAGAGAGCTGCAATTTGCCCAACACAGATGAAGCAGTTAAAAGCAGACTTTCCTGCTTGGCGGTGGGGAAAGGAAGGAAATCGAGTTGCTCCGCTTCACCTTCTCCTGCTTCCTTGGCGTCTCTGGAAGGACCTCTGCAGAGTCCAAGGGTCTCCGAGACCAAGTTCAAGTCCACTGGATGAATGACCTCAAGGGGAGCTGGAACTGTGATTTTCCAAGCCACTTTGCTCCTTCTGATGGCTTGTCCAGGTGCCCAGCTCACGCCCCAAGCCTCCTGCTTCCTCCACACCTCACGGGCTCACCATTAGGTACACGCATTCACACATGAAGGCTTGAGCCTCGTGCATGTCCTCGCGCACGCGCGCGCACGCACACGCATCTTCCTGTATTAAAAACAAAGGTTTTCATCACCGCCGTAAACTTCAAAGGCTTGGAACTTGGAACCAACACCTTTCCAGCCTCTTAGTGAGTCCCAGATCCCTCGGGGGAGAGCAGCTTGTTCTCCTCAATGTAATTAGCACCACCGCCACCCAGCCACCCACCCCCTGGCGATGGGGACTTAGAGGAACAGACGGGCCTCCTTAACCACTTACCAAGTGCGTCTTGATATCAAAAGATTTGTAGCACGGAGTTCTAGCGCCTCCACAATATCAGTCCCGGTAATCGTTTCGGTTTGTCAATTTTTTTCAAAACATCAGATACAAGTTTGAAAGGCGCGCGGGTCATACACGTGAGCCCTGGCCCCTCCAGCCTGCTCTCCTCTGGACTCTGCCCCGGGGCCAGCCCGGAACCCCTTCCCCTGCCCACGGACAGGGCAGGCAGTGAGTGACTGCAGGACGAGCTACTTGGGAAAGATTACTGAGCCCTCAGGAGTCACAAAACATCGTCCTTTTCCCAGGAAAGCAGACTTTGACTTGTTCGGCTACTTTTATTGTGAGATTTAGCACCGATGTGCTTTGGTTTTGGGTGATGGTTTAATCCTGAATTAACCAAAGTGGCTCTCAGCAGTTAAACACAGGCCACTTTATGTCCCTGTGTCGCCTTGGGCATGAAAGCACGATGAGGCCCCCAGAGACTGAGGGTGCAGGTGGAAGGATTAAAGGCAGGTGGGGCCCCGGGGTGTACCCTGGAGGCTGACTTGAAGACCAGACGCCTGGAGAAAGCAGCAGGACCTGCCAGGAGGACCCGCCAACCCAGGAAGACCCAGGAAACGCTCAGAACAATCCAGGCCTTTGGCTGCCTCCGCACTCGGCAGACTTCATTCCGCAGGTGAGGCCTCGAATCATAAACGCGAACCACCCGGCAGCGTGTGATCCCTGAGTAGGAGGCACAAGGCCGTGCCTGTGTCCTGGAAGATGACGTACCTGGTTATTTGTCAGACTTCAGTTCAACGATGCACAGCTCCGATCCCAGATCAGTGGTCTCCTCCCTGAACTGAAACTGCAGCCCAGCCTGGGACAGGCCTGGAGGAATCTTGATGATTCACACAAGACCAAGACTGAGCAAACGTCATTCTCAGAGCTGGCTCAGGCTCTGGGGCTGGAACGGCCTTCGGTGGGAGGTGAGAACGGGCCAGGACCCCTGGTTCCCACACAAGGAGCCCCCCCATCCCCCCAGCTGAGAAGACCCTCTCCTGGCAACGAGTGTGACTAAGAAAGTATTGCTTTTCCCGTGGTCAGTGGAAGTCGGAAAGTAGAGCAAAGCGTCGCCATCCCCTCCCGGCCTTGAAAAGTAAGAAGCAGTAGAGGAGCTGGTCAAGAATACGTGCGCGGTACAGAGGCCACCGCTGTCCCCAGGTGAGCCTGAACTCCACTGTCGGTGTCTCATCACCACGTCCCGTGTTTGTCTTTGTCAGTCTTGTTGCTTCTTAGACTGAACTGTAAAGATCCCAGAACAGCAATGCAAGCTGCATGCCCCCCACAAACCCAGGCGTGTCTCATCATTTCTGGGAGATTTAGGGATGGAAAGTCAGAGGTAGGAACTTTACCTGCTGAGACCAAACACCCCAAAGACAGCCTGAGATGAGGGATAGCCCTGCACTCACCCTGGGAAGAGTGGGTTGGAATCGGGGAGACCCCAAGGAGCTATTGGGAGTTTCCAGATTGTCCCTAAAGCCACAGGGGAGAAGATGGAGGCCCTACCCCAGGTCCTTGGGCCACGCTCCGCTTCCCAGGACCCTCTACCACCTCCGTCCTGAGCCCTTCCTCCGCCTGGTCCCTCTAGATTCACGCCAGTCGGACATTCGGCTTTGAGGGGAGAAGTCCGCTCTCCGCTGGATCTGCCAGGCCTCATCACCCTGACTGTGCTCGGGCCTCTCTAAGGAGCCGGGCCAGCATCCCATAATAAAGAGCAAGTCGGACAAAAGTGCTAGGTAGCAGACGGCTTGCAGGGAGTTGGGAGGTAAGTCCATCCTCCTGAGGCCCAGACAGCACGACTGTATGCATGGGGGCGGGGTGCACCTTTCTAGTATCAGTGCAGGGCTGTGAAACTGGGGAGAAGCCACAGGTGGAGGTACAGAAGGTAAAGCATCAGCAGCTGCTCCCAGGGGTCAACACAGAGGCCACCCATCCCCACAGAGCCACTCGGCAAACCTGCGAACAGTAAGGGGAGATGACAGACCACACAGTGGATAAAGTGGCACCTGGGCAAGAGCATCTGAGGCACCCCATGGGGTTTGAACCACAGGGAAGGGCTTGAAGAGAGACACGGGTCCAATCCTCCTGCAGGTGGCGGCAAGGCGGACCCTCCTGTACTCTGTTCATTCAGCAAATATCTCCTGGGCGCGGGGGCCATCCTAACCGCAGAGGGCTTGGCAGGGGAAGAAATCAGAAGCAGCCTTGCCTCTTGTGAAAATTACATGGGAAGAAACAGAAAGGAAGCAGGTCCACAGGCAAGATCAATGTAGAAGTAAAAGTTATGAAGAAAATAAAGGAGAAGAATAAGACAGGAGAGGGATGAGGTGGAGGAGGGTGGTTAATTAGAAGTGGGCGGTTGGGGAAGGCTTGGCAATGAAGTGATATTTGACTTTTGACTAAAGTGACAAGAGGGAGCGGCCGCTTAAAGGTCAGGGACAGAGTGTCCAGGCAGATGGAGCAGCTCGTGCAGAGATACCAAGGTGGAAATCAGGATGGGAGCGTTCAAGGAGCAGAAAGTAGGCCAGTGTGCTTGGAGCAGAGTGTTGTGGTGATGTGGCCAAGAGGGCCACCGTAGGGAGTCTGGATTCTACTGAAACCCAAAGAAAGCCCATTATAGCGTTTCAGCAGAAAATGACATCACTGAAGAATACCACAAAAGGGGAGACCCATTACGAGGCTGGGGCCGTGGTCCTGCCTGGAGATGACGCGGCCTGGCGCAGAGGATGTGTCGAGGTGAAGCTGAAAGATGGGGTATGAGGTGTGAGAGAAAGGGAGGAATTAGATGTGGCTCTGGGTTTGGTTCTGAACAACCGGACGGGTTTTTTTTAAGAGATGGGGAGATGGAGGGGAAGCAGGTTCAGATGAGGACCAACGGCTCCACTTCGTCATGTTAACTTTGAGGGTCTCTCCAAACATCAAATGCAGGGGCTCAGTTGGCAGGTGGATCCCCAAGGAGCTTGGCAGGAGGGCTCTGCACCAGCAGGTGTGTCCCAACATTTCCCGCAATGGAGGATACCTACTGCGTGTGAGTCCCCCGCCTCCCGAGTGGGTTTTCCAGGTGCCGAGTAAGAAGGTCTAAGACTGAGTTGGGGAGAACCGTGAAGAAAACAGCTACAGGCGGGGAGCTGTAGGAATTGGAAGGTCTAGTTCCTGAGTTTTCAGCCTGCTGGTCATCTGACCTTCATGCATTTGCTAGTTCTCACATCCTTCATCTGTAACGTGGAGGCACGAGACAATAGGAATGAAAGTGCCTGATACACGCTTGCCACAGAGTAACTGCCCAATGAACAGGCAGTTGACCCATAAATATTCCACTGGGAAGGTGTACTATGCTCTGAGTGTTTGTGCCCCCGCCAAATTCATATGTGGAAATCCTAACCCCCAGGTGATGGTATTAGTCGTCAGGGCTTTTGGGAGGTGATGAGTTCCGGAGGGAGGATCCTCCATCAGTGGGATTAGTGACCTTAAAGAGAGTCCAGAGAGAGCCCAGGTCCCTTCCATCCAGTGATGGAGGACACAAGAAGTCTGCAATCTGGAAGAGGGCCCCCCCTCCCCGCCAGGCCTCCCCGGGCCTCAGACTTCCTGACTCCAGGACTGTGAGCAATAAGTTTCTGCTGTTAACAAGCCCCCCAGGGGGTGGCATGTTGTTATAGCAACATGATAACACTAAGACAAGGTGTTTGCATTTTGCTGGGGGGAAAGGAAGTAGATAAGTAAATGTTAGGGCTGGTGAGTGGCTGTATGGAAATGGGGGGGTGGGAGAAAAAGAGGGAGAGAGAGAAGGAGAGAGAGAGGCCCGTGGCCACACCCATTCTAGGAGGGCACAGGAATGGAGCTGGTTGAAAAGACTAAGCATCCCAATCTCTATCTTTCTCTATAGCGCCCAGCAGGAGAGGCACAAATTCTGTTTAACAGAAACTGTAGTAGCACCATTTCAGGGGGGAAGGCAGCACCTTGGGTCATCTGCTCTTCTAAGGAATAGCTGCAGCAGGCCCTCCCCTGTTGTGGGTCTGTTGAGGTCCTTATTAACACTATACTCTGTGAGGCCAACCCCGCTGTTCCCACCAGGATCCCAGCATCCTCGGTGCCTCTCACCTCCAGCCCAGGCAATTCTACGCCGGGTTCACTCCTGATTCTCAACTCTACCACTGTGGTCCTCCAAGTGTGTTCCATGAGTCCATTTGAGGGGAGGGTGTCCCCAATACCCTTTCAGGAAGCCTGGGTGGTCACAACTATTCTCGTAACACCAGACACGGTTTGCCACTTACACCGTGTCAGCTTTTTGCACTGAGCTCAGAGCACTGGTGGGTGAAATCACCAGCCCCTAAGCAAGAATCAAGGCTCCTGTACCAGCAGTCATTATAGCCTTCACCGCCACATGGTCTCAAGTTTTTAAAAAGCCAGCTTCATTTAAGGACGTTCTTGCAGAAGTAGTAAAATTATTATTTCAACCCTTGCATGCACATCCTTAATACTCTGCGGCGTAGTCTAGTATGATTTGTTGTAAGAAAAGCACTTGTGTGCATACGTAAGTCACAAGGTAAGCTTTTTTCATGGAACACCAGTTTTTGGGGAAAAACAGCTGATAGACAAACTGCGGTTACTCAGACTTGGTATTTGGCATTTTCTCAAAAAGCGATGAAGTGAGCCTAGCACTTCAAGGAAAATAACTGACAGTATTTGTTGCAATAATAAAATTTCAGCATCCAAATGAAAATTAGAACTTTCTAGATTTTGTATTTGCCACTGTGAGCTTGAGACTTCCCAATACTTAAAGACTTTTCTAATGGGATTGGTGGTAATATTAATGAATGTGATTTTTTAAAATTATACATGCAATGATTCAACATGCAGAAGATCTGCAGAACTCAGGATTTTCCAAATGACCAATGCATAGCATCACAGAATCATGCATGAGTAAAAGATCCATTCAAAGCACAGGAGTGAGCGATGGATTTTAATGGAACAGGATGAAAAGTTCGTTGGCATGGTTTCAGAGTTCACACTACAACCAACCTTTCAGAAGCTACCGCCTGTCAAATTTTGATATGGTACCGACGAAGAATAACCACAGTTACCTGAAAGGGTCATTAAATGCTCTCCCCTTTGCCAGCTGTGCATAGCTGTGTGAAGCTGGATTATCATGCACTTCACATCAAAACATCTTCCCACAGATCAAGTGCGGAAGCAGACATGCTTTCATAAATCCGGGCATTAAAGAGATTTGCAAAATTATGTTTTTAGGTACCACTCTTATTTTTTATACAGTGTAATTAATTTTTTTATAAAACTACGTTATTTGTATTGACGTGTAATGGGTTTTTTAATTTGTTTTTTAAAAGTTATAAATACATAAAAATATATTTAAATATTTTAAAATTTTATTTTAATTTCAAACCCAGTAAATATTGACAGACATTTTAAAAAGCTCTTTAGAGTCCCCAGTAATTTTGAAATGTTTAAATAGGTCCTAAGACCACAAGTATATGCGGGAGGGAAAGGAATCAGTGCACTGAGAGGCCGCAGGGGGAGAATACAGAAGCCTAGCAAATTAAAAACATTCCCTCTGTCATAGTTTCCTAACCAGCGAGTTGCAACAATTTAGTTGTCACAGCCCTGTGCCTTGTGAGTCATGAGCAGCTCTGTTTAAAACCCTTACTGAGCTCCCTTTCAACGTGTCTTTTTGAAGAACACAGGCCATGACCCAGAAACCTGCAGATACCTGTTGTCCACTTACCCTTCGTAGGTGAGGCAGGATGCAGTCCATCAGTGGGACAGTGTCAGGCACAAGTTTCATCGTGACGCTGGCCCTTGGTTCCCCAGGGCGCTGTCAGCTACACGCCGTTGTCCAGTGGTTCTCCTGCTCCTGCCCTTGCAGCATTTCATGAATACATCCCCCCAGCATACGAATTTGAGGGGAGACACATTAGGACTAAAGCATTCAGTTTGTCATTTCTTTCTTTCACAGGTCATCATCTAAACCCAACCCAAACTCAAACTACAGACCATTTGTTGAAGAGACCGTCTTTGCTCCATTGTCGAAGCTCAGGTGACTCTCTTGATAGGGGTCCCTCTCTAGGTTCCCTATTTGGTTACACTGATCTACTTGTCTGCTCTCCAGCCAGCACCACACTGCCTGGATCGCTGCAGCTCGACAGTAAGTTTCGAAGTCGGGCAGCATCCGGCCTCGTTCCTCCCCTTCCGTCCTTCGCTGGCTCCTCTGGGTCTCACCACTTTGGATCTGCATGGATTCCCACAGGCAAAGCCACCTCTTCTCACTCCGTGGCTGGTCCTTCCCCGGGCTTCCTGGGAGTCGAGCTCCGAGTGTGTGTGCCTGGTGGGCATCCCACTTCACCTTCTCGAGAACCTCCTCTTAAAAACACCCCTTTCTTCAGCTCTGTCCATTCCCATTCCCGAAACCAGAAGCTCAGACTTTCAGCCATGGCCTTGCTAAAATGTGCAGGGGTTCCCATGCATTGGAGGATAAACGTGAATTCGTCTCGCCTCTGACAAATCTCGCTTGTCTTCCTTTCTTCATCTCCCGCTTTCTCCCCTTCACCCTGGGCTGCAGCTGCACCAGCCTCTTTTCTGTCCCTTGGCCACACCGAGCCTCTCCCACCTTTGGACCTGGAACCTGTTGGCCTCCGCCTGGAAGGCCCCTTCTCCCCTTCAGGTCACCCTTGTGTGCCACCTCTGCAGAGAAGACTTCCGCAACCATCGCTGCAGAAGTAACCTCCCCACCTGCTGTCCATCACCACCCTTTATTTCCTTGATAGCATTTATTGAAAGTATCTCATTATCTTGCTTGTTTCTGTTAGTTTCCTCGCTAACTAGCTGTGTTGTGGTTGGAATACATATGAGCCTCTGGAGGATCTGGGGACAGCCTGCTTCTATCTAAAGAAAAAATATTTTTCTTTTCTCCTCCTCTGAAAACCCTCTTGGGAACCCTAAGGTTTTCAGACTTCGGAAACCAAAGAAAAGGAAAGGGAGTTCTTTTCAGGCAAAGACAACCTCTGTTCTTCCTCCTGCCAAAACCCTCAGCTGCAGGCAGGGAAGAGCTCAGAGCCAGTGGTTTCACTGAGTGGAGGGTGTGAAGACTGGGGGGGGCGGGGGGATTCCGGTAGGCAAACCCAGAACTCATCTCTCTAGAGGCTGTCTACCAGCCTCTCTGGAGGTGTCCCCACTGGTCCCGGGGACTCTGGGCGGTGGGGAGGAGAGCCCAGCCTTTCCCAGAGCTGCTGGCGTCAGTGCAACTAGCCGGCCGGCCCACTGCCTGGGCCTGGACTCCTGTTCCAACAGGACCTGGACTTCAGGCAACCGCAGGGCCGGGCGCGTGCACGGTGAGGGGCATCCCAGCTCCTTCTTCAGCGCCAGCAAGTCAAGCCGGGGCCAGAACACCAGCCGCCGGCCCTGCACCCGGCCACCTCCCGGCGCCCGGCCACGTCCGTGTGCAGGACCTCCTCCCCGCAACGGTCAGGGCCAAGCAGCTGACCGAGGAGCAGGTGGCCGAGTTCAAGGAGGCCCTCTCCCCTTTCGATGAGGACGGAGACGGCGCCATCAGCACGCGGGAGCTGGGCACCGTCCTGCGGTCGCCGGGCCAGAAACCCACTGAGGCCGAGCTCCAGGACCTGGTGGGCGAGCTGGACCGCGACGGCAGCAGCACCGTGGGTTTCCCCGAGCTCCTGGGCCTAATAGCCCGTAAGGTGAAGGGCAGGGACGCCAAGGACCAGATCCGGGAGGCCTTCTGCGTCTTCGACAAGGACGGCAACGGCCTGATGGGCACGGCCGAGCTGCGGCACGTGATGACCCGGCTGGGCGAGAAGCCGAGAGACCAGGAAGTGGACGAGATGATCCGGGCGGCGGACGTGGACGGGGACGAGCTGGTACGCTACGAGGTGTTCATGCGCTTGCTGGTTTCCAAGGGCGGCCACAGACCCACCTCCACCCCCACCCCCATCCCCACCCAGGGTGTCCGGGCTCTGCACGTGGCGCCGGAGGACCTGCCTCCGTTCCCCCGGCCCCTCCGGGCACTGCTCCTCCGCTGGTTGACCTGATCCAGCTGTCTGTCCCCCTTTCCTCTCCTCTCCTCGTTCCTGCCTACCTCCCCACCTTCTCCTTGCAGGATGACACAGGCCGCTCCCAAGCCCAGCAAACCCCAAATGTTCCATCCCTCGGGAGCAGAAGCTCAGGGATGTCCCTGTGCACCGACCAGGGCAGGAGGATGGTCACAGCCTCACTGGCTGCTCATGCCCCAGGGAGTGCGCGGTGTGCCCTCCGGGAGCCCTCCACGTGGGATCCCTAAAGCGCACCCGGTACCTCCATCCGCTGCGGACCAGGGCCCTGGGGCGAGGGGCACTCTTGGAGGCTGACAACCAGGGTCTGGCCTCCTGAGAAACACCACCTCCTTTCCCCGCCCCCGACTCCCCTGCGCTCTCTTGTTCCCTTCTGTCTCTGTGCCAAACCGCGGCGAGGTGATTTGTCTCTTAAAGCTGGGAGTCAGTTGTAACACGTTTGTATTCACCTTCTTGGAGGGAAATTTGAAAGGGAGAAAGAGGCCACAGGGGAATAAAGAAAACGTCTGTTTTTCTCTGGTTCCAGTGGAAATGATCCTTGTTAAGTTCAGGGTTTAAAAGAGGCAGGAATCTCTCTTTTTGTGCTTTTTGGAAGTGCGATGAAATCTTGTATTGATGGGCGTAGCGAACAGAGAGGAGTCTAGGCAAGGTAAATCTTGAATATTTATTTCAAATAAAATGGAGAAGTTGGCAGCAAAGGGTGGTTAAAAATCCATGTAGAGCTTCTAAGATCTGAGTCGATTATGGTGGGGAAGGAACAGTGGTCTGTGTTCATGGATTTCTTACATTCATGATCGAGTTGTTGGGAAGTGCAGTTTGAAGAAAGTCAGGGCTGGAGAGGGCCCGTGTGGTGCAAAAGCAAGAGACAGTGCTTCCCGCGTTAAACCCTGGCTCCCAGAGGTGGCATCAGATAACCCCAAGGCCGAAGGGACTTGTCAGAGATTATTTCAGTGTTTTCGTGGGGTGGACACTACACCTGGGGTTATCAGAGAGGGCTACCAGCCCTGGGACAGTCACAGAGCAGCTGGCCCATCTTGACAAGTCCTCTTTCCTGACACCCTCCCCACCATGCACATTTCCTCATATGTAAAGGGAAGAGCATGGGCTCTGGGGCCGGACAGACTGGGAATGTAGTTATTGCTGCCCTGCCGACTGGGCCCAAATCACTCGTCCTCCCCATGGTGACAGCTGACACTCTGGCGGCCCTTCCTGGGCGCCGGGCCCTGCTGTGAGCACACTGCCTGTGCAGTGACTCACTACCACCCTGCAGGGGGCCACCCTCTGCAGCTTCCCCGTCTACAGATGAGGAAGCCGAGACACCGAGAGCTTAAGAAAGCAGCCCGTCCCACAGCTGGTAAGGGGCAGAGCTGGAGTTGGATGCAGGTCTGTGCCCCTGATCTCACTCACAGCCTCCCTAGAGCTCCACGGCCTCCACCGTGACCCGATGATGAGAATCGCGCCTCCTCCAGCACTTGTGAGGATCAGAAATCATCTTAACATGCCTGGTATGCAGTAGGTGCTTAATAAATGACAGCTACCATTGCTATCATCCTTCCAGCACCAACACTCTGTATTTCCACCCGTCGGAACAGTCCAAGGGAAAAGCCGGGGTCTGGTTTAGGAACTGGCCCCGGCGGGACAGCTGCAGAGCCCCCTTTGTGCAGGAAAAGAAACCAGTGCTCTGACCGTGGGGCCTTGCAGGCTCGGCCTCTTTGGGCTCATCCTTCCATAGCCTCAACAGTCGGGGGTGGCTGAACTCCTGCAGGTGCAGGCTTGGGAGCAAGCCCGTAAGAGTGGACGGAACGTCTAGGTGCCATGGACGTGGCTGCCCCGGTGCCATGAGCAGAGAACCAAGCCCGTTGTCATCTCAGAGGCTCAGATGTGCATCATGGTCCCATCTGCCAAAAGAAGCACTGACGTCATCCCCAGGGACCTTGTGTCTTTCATGGATCGTGTGCTCAGAGGTAAGGAAGGGGAGGTTCCAGGTCTCCCTGCACAGTGTCCACGGGTCTACAGTTGCCAGTGTGGGCCTGGCTGGGGAGCTGGCATTCAATCCCCTCTGTCCTGGTGGGTGCCCTGAAGTATGGGGACCTGTGTGCCTGCCAGCACTTAAGCTGGAAGGGGTGAGGTGTCTTTCTGCATCTCTGTCCGGCCTCCTGGCATCACACCGGAACCACCCTGCCTGCATTTAACTGGCTTTAGAACCTGTCATGAGAACCCCTGGGGCCAGGGCAGGAACGCAGCTGGTTTTGGAAAGACCTCCTGTCCCTCCCGTGGGTGTGCCGGTGACACCCAGAAACCAGGCTGCGGATGAGGGGTCTGAATAGACTGGAACCAAGATGACAGTTTCTCCCTCGTCCCCAGGGACAGCAGAGCCCCGCAGACCACCGCCTGCTGTTTCCAGTTTCCAGCTTGGCTCTCGTGACCCGGAGCACTGGGGGGAGTGCATCCCATGGGGGACTGGCACACACAGGTTAGTGATACACGGGCCTCCCTTCTGCGTGCAGATGGGAATCAGGCATCAAGGCTGAGGGGACCACAGAGCTGAATGTGCCCCCCTGGGTTTTACTTTCCTGACACAATTTTTTTTAATGTTTTCTGTTGTCCTTTCTCATTCAAGCAAGGCCATCAGCCAGCTCTGCCACGTGGCTGGACGCTCTCCCAAACTGCTAGGTTAGGGACAGGGATGCCAGCCAAGGGGCACACAGAGGGTGGCGCTCTCTGAATCTGGGGGTCCCCTGCCTTGGTCGGTGTGTCCAAACTGCAGTGGGTGCAAGTCCTTCACGATTGCTGACAGCCAGGCGAACCCTTCACAGTGCCCACCTCCATGCCGGGCACCGGCCACTCCCACTCCGGGTGTCCCGTCACACCTGGGCCTCGGCCAGGGACTCGGGCTCCTGGGCCACACCCGCGTCTGTCTTCAGCCTCCTCTCCACCCGCCACACTCCATCTTCTTTTCCTTCTCCCTCCCCACAGTGCCAGGACTTGTGCTGTCCCCAGACACCTAGATAGACGTTTTGTTGGTAAAGTGCGGTCACCGCAATTGCCAGGTGTAGGTCCTTGGCCTCGTTGAGTAGGACGGGGCAGGGGGGAGGGAGGAGGTTGGGAGTGGGGCCCTGAGGACCTGAGCGAGGAGTCCAGGCCTGCAGAGCAGCCCGCGTTTCCGGAACAGACTTGGAGCAGCCCCTCCATGCTCAAGTTCCCTTTTCCTTTCAGTCCACGAATAACTGGACTTAACCTCCCTTCATCCCCCAAAAAGGTGCTTTCTGACTGCAGCTCAGAACATTCCATCCATCCTTGGGGAAGGAATTTATAAATATTACCTCGGCTTCCATGTGCTTTCGGCAGGCCTGTCATAAATCAGTGCAGGGCTCCTGGACCTCCCAGGCTATATAAAGCCACTCTTCTGCCTCCTGTTTCCAATTTTAAATCAAATACAGCTCAGCCCCGCAGGCTCCTGCGGATTCCAGGGGCCGCTCAAAGTCTCCCCAAACCAGCCTGCTAAAAATGACTCCGTTGTTCCCCTGGAGAAATTTAAAATTAAAACTCACGTGTGGGGTGGAGGCTGCCCACGATGAATATGAATGAGGAATACAAGATGTGTTTCTCCACCAAAAAACAAAGCAAAAAAAAACCTGTCTGTGAAAAAGGTCTGGGCCCAACTCACCTGCCAACCTCCCCACCATCCTGCCTTTTGGGTGGTTGTTTCTATAGCAACCGGGTTCTCAGGTGCCTGGACACCCCGTCCCCCCACCCAGAGGGGAAGCAACCGGTTAAAGGCCTCCCCTAGCCCTCTGATCAGGTGTCAGGGGCTGGGGGGCTGGGGCACCTTCCGCCAAGCGTGGGGAACGGAAACGTCTTGGGGCTAGTCCTGGGAGACGCGCTTGAATTGACCTATAAAGGATGGAGGGTTTCCATGCCCGGGGAGACAGTACCTGTGGAGACAGTCAGTGAAGGAATCTCACACTGTCCCCTAAGCACCTCCTCTACTCTTCCCACCTTTCTAATGGCCTCAGAATCTCCAGGGAGGGGAAGGAGCCAGGCCCTTGGTACAGAAGGAGGGGTGGCATCTGGAGTCTAGCATCAGGTGGGCCCAGGATGTCCTGGCTGGTCACCTGGTGCTGCCCTGCAGGCCTGGGATAGCTGAGCATTGGTGGAGGGACCCCACCCTCCCCCACCCGCCACGGGGAAATGTACCTCGTGCAACACTGCCAGCCCGTGGGTAAAGCTCATCTCCCTGGACACCGAGCTGGCCCATCTCTCATCCATCACGTGCCCTGCAGGCTGGTTTGGAGGGCTCCCAGGATAGATGTTCAGGTCTCACTGAAGGCAGGCTTCCATGCCGAGACCGGACGGTGTGAACTGCTCACCAGGCATTGCATTTTCAGCTCCTTAAATCCTCAAAACAAGCAAGTGTGGCAGCTGCTTTAATGAGCCCATTTTAGAGAAAATTGAGGCCTCAAGAGCCTAAATAGCTTCCCCCAAATCACGCATCTAGTAAATCAGAGTTTGAACCTGGGTCTGACCAGCTCCAGAGCCAGCATCCTTCCCACCATCACAGAGAAGCTTCTCGGAGCAAGCAGCCTGAGACTGACGGCAGCCTGACCTTGCAGAAGTCTTGAGGCTCCAGCAGAGCTGCAAAAGGCACGTCGATGGGAAAGGCCTGCAAGTGGGAACAGCTGCTGGGCAGGGTGTGGGCAGCCAGGACGCAGAGAGAAGACAGACATCAGCTGGTGTTGAGGGAGCCATGAGAGCCGCTGTGCCAGCGCCTGGATGGCTGCAGAGGGAGTGTTGTGAAGCCTCCCACAGCCCTGGGCCCTGCATGGGGTCCTCACTGCGTGGCCCCCCACCCTTGCCCAGGCACTGGAGGGCAATGCAGTGTGGGGCACCTGCTGCCCCAAGGAACTGGAGGAGGCCGCCGTCACCAGGAGAGAGTTCTGCCCTGGCCCATGTCTTCGTGACAGTAGATGCCAATCAGTTCGCAGTGCTGAGCAGGCATCCCTCTGGCCAAAGCTGGGCCCAGGCCTTTGTCACTGGAGAGAGGAGCTCGGGAATGTCTGGGCCTCCAAGCTTCTGTTGTGGGAGAATGCTGCCTCCCCCCAGACTCACATCGTGGGGTGATGATGGGCAATCATAAGAGACTCATGTCCTCGTGGGTTGAATTATGTCCCCCCAAATTCACATATTGCAGTCTTGACCCCCAGAACCTCAGGGTGTGACCTTATTTGGGGATAGAGTCATTATGGAGGCAGTCAAGTTAGAGTGAGGCCATTAGGTTGGGTCCCAACACTGACGTCCTTCTAAGAAGGGGAAATTTGTGGAGGGTTTTTTCAGTTTTTATTTATTTCGTTATTATTTTTTTGACCATGCCACATGGCTTGTGGGATCTCAGTTCCCTGACCAGGGACTGAACCCAAACCAGGGCAGCAAGAGTGCAGAGTCCTAACCACTGGACTGCCAGGGAATTCCCAAGATGGGTAAATTTGGACACAGTTGGACGATCACGTGAGGACACCAGGAGAAGACGGCTGTCTAGTACCCAGGAGAGCAGCCTCAGGAGGAACCAGCCCTGCTGACTCCTTGATGTTGGACCTCCAGCCTCCAGGACTGGGAGAGAATAATTTCTGTTGTTTAAGCCCCACAATTTGTGGCTCTTGGTTACAGCTGCCCAACAAGTGCACAATACTCCCTGTATAAGGCGGGGTTAGGGGTATCACGGATTGGTGTCTTAGTCTGAGTCCCCGAACTGGTTTTCTCCTGGTCCAGCTCTGATTTCATGAGTCATACACACTAGACTCTGAGAGAATCCGAGGAGAAAAGAGATCTTGCCACATGGAAAAACACCTTCTGATGCACTCTGTTGCCGCTTCCCAGCCACTGGTACTGCAGACTCACCTCTCCCAATCTCAGCGCCTCTGAGAAGTAAAACAGTCACTGGAGTCGGCGTGACAACGCACAGTGCTTCAAAACCTGAGGGTGCGATCTCTCCATCCCCCCGACTGAATGCAACGTGACGTTCTTACCAGGGAGCCTGAGGTAGAGATAAAATTTTAGACTTGAAGAATCTTGGGTCTGTACACCGCCTTAGGAGTTATCTGGCCTGATTTCCCACCCAGGATGAAAGGCCTAAATATGACAGCGCCCCGGAGAGACGGCTGGTTTGCATCTCCTTGAAAGTGTCCATCAGAGAGTTCAAGGTCAATTGGCCAACAGTTGGATAATTCTTATCCTTAGAAAGTGTTTCCTTATGTGGGTCTGAAATGTGTCTTCCTTCCTTCTACCTACATCCTGGGTAGATTCCACAGCCCCAGAAAATATGATGAACGCCTTCTCTCTGTCAGTTCTTCAAACAGCTATAGAGACCATCAGGTCCTGCCCTACACTCTCTCCTCTGCAAAGTAGCTCTAATTCCCTCCAGAGTTTATGTGACACACGTTCAGGCCGCCTCACCTCTCGACATGCTTAAGCGTTTCAAAGTCTCTCTTGTCGATGTGTCACTGAGCCCTAGCCAGGTGTGACCAATGCCTGTGGCGGTGGGGCCACATCTCCCTGTGCTGAATACGGCACCTCTAAGAATGAAGCTCGTGGTCAAACCAGACTTGCGCCCAAGTGATATGCTGCTCATCTGACAAATATTGTTGAGCGTGTGTGTGCGTGTGTGTACGTGCTGGACTTCAAGGGACACAAAGATGATTAAGACTCAGGACCTCACCACAAATGGAGGGAAGATCAGTAAAGAAGTGGTTACAAGACAGTGCCGGGGGGTGGAGGAGAAAGTGGATGTGTGGAGGAGGAAATGCCTCGGCTGTCCAGCCAGTGGAGGGGCAGGGGAGGGCAGGGAAGGACTACACACAGGTGACTCACCAGCTGAGTCCTGATAGCAGCCAGGCAGTGTGATGGGGTGGGGGGGTAAGCAGGCCTGGATTTGCTCTTCCCAGGCTGAGTGTACAGCATGGGAGAAGGCACAGAGGCACAAAGGAGCGATCACCTCCTGTCCTTCCTTCTAATCCTGTTCAATCCTCCAGGAAGGCTGACTTTCCAATCCCTCCAGGTTGGGTCAGATCCCTTCGCTCTGTCCTCTGTGACACTTGCTGCAGACCTGTGACCTCTGCATTTATCTTGTGATATTGTCATGATCTGTGATCTCCCCACGGGGCTGTCACCTCTTTGAGTTCATCAACTTCATCTCCGAATGCCTCGCAGAGAACTGGCAGAGGGCCATTGTTCAAAGCAAGTGTGTGGATGGATAGATGGATGGATGGATGCAAGGTTGGATGGAAGGAAGGAAGGAAGGATGAATGGATGGATGGATGGATGGATGGGGACACCAAGTGTGTCCCAACCAGAGATACTGGAGCTCATTGTGGGGAGGCAGGATGGTGAGGTGTTGAAGACCTGCCCACCCTTCTCAGAGGTCTGGTCTTCACACCGCAGGCAGTGGGGAGGCAAGGGTTACTTTTACGCAGGGGATTGATTTGGGGGAGAAAACATGCTGGTGGCCATTTGAAGATGAAGATTAGAGGTGGAGTAAACAGAAGCAAGTCATGAAACCTGGGTGACAGCCCAAGCGAGAGAGGACAGGGTGTGACACGAGGCAGTGGCCACAGGGAGTGAATGGCAGAAAGAGGGAAATGGGTTAAGAAGATAACTAGACAGAGCTTGGTGGGATTCAGGAAAGGAAGAGGCCAGAAGGACTCGGGCACCTGGGCTGAAGGCATAATCCTTGTCTGAAAGTGAGAATTGAGAGAGAGAAGGATTTCCGTTTCATTTTGACGGCTAGAGGACACGGGAGAAGGGACAAGATAATAAACTCCTTTTTTTTTTTTTTCCGTCTTGTTGATTTTTCAGGTAATGGGCCTTCCAAACTCATTCCAGAAGCATGAGTTTGGGGCCAGGCTGGGTGGAAGATCTGGGGGTCATCGGTGCCCCTAGAAAGCCGCAGGAATCGAGGCAGCTGGGAGAGGATGGAGTGTGGGGAGAAACAGGCTGGAGACAGAATCCAAGCTCTCAAGGCATCGCTCAGAGCCCACGCTCAGAAGAGCCCCGAGCTTAGTTCGATGCTATGCTGTCGCCACCCTTCTCAGAAATTCCTACCGATTTTTCAATTATTAAGAATCAGGGGCCACATTTTCGTTTTGCACTGGGCCCCCTGAACCACGTGCCCAGTCCTGCCCCCGACGCTGTCCTTCACTCCTAGGGCAGGGCTGCAACATGGTGGGCACCAGGTGCCCACGGAGATGGAAGCATGTGGTCGGATGGAAGAGGTGCCAGGAGCCAGCAGAGTGGCGGAAGCAGAGGAGAGGGTTTCAGAGGGGAGGTGCGTCCCTGGGTTCTTTGCCCTGGACCACAGTGAGGATGGGAGAGCATTGGCCCCCAGGCGTGCGGTCCTGCCAGTTGAGGCCAGTGCCCACCAGCGAGCGGAGTGGCTGCTATTCCCAGACTCTTTTTCCGCTCAGACCCCTCCATCCTTCCAAACTGAAGACAAAGCAGGGTCTCTGATGAGGGGCTGATGTTTGTTTCCACCCAGCCCGTTGACACAACTTCGGATTTTTCTTTGGGGAGCTTCTTTCTCCAGAAAGCGCTGCTGGTACTGATTACACCCTGACTGGGGGAAATGACCACCCTAAAGATATCAATCCCCATGGACTTCCTCGCCCCTGCAGGGGAGGTCTCCAGCCGGGCCAGCTCAGGCCCCATCCTCAGTACCCCTTCTGTAGCGGGCTGGAAGCCCCAGAACTTCTCCCTGAGCCATCGCAGCCAAGGCGACAGACCTGGTTGGAAAACAGGTGCTAACAGCCCAGAATGTGTCATCAGCCTGGGCTGAGATTGTAACTTCTCCCCACGGACCCCTCCTCCATCACCATCAGCACCACCAAAGGAGGGAAAGAAAATACTCCAGAGGGACTGGATTAAGGTCTTTCAGCTCAGAAAGAGGGGGATTAGGCAGAAGCTGGTAAAGAGATGGTCTTCTGGGAATTCCCTGGCAGTCCAGTGGTTAGGACTCTGCACTTCCACTGCAGGCCCGGGTTTGATCTCTGGTAGGGGAAGTAATATCCCACAAGCCGTGCAGCATGGCCAAAAACAAGATAGTCTTCCTTTCCAGGAAGAACTGAGCCACAGGAAATGGTCTTAAACATCCACAGGGAAGATTTTGATCAGGGGTGAAAAAGAGTTTCACAATAGCACAGATCTTGAGAGAGCTACAGAGAACACCGAATGAGAAAATTGACCTGTGCAGGCGCATCGGCTACGTGGGGGGAGTCTCTGTATTCCACGAAGCCCCTCTCACAGGCTTTGCATAGGTGGTTGGTAAGTAAACGCCTGAAGTTATGCATGAAAGCTTTTCTAAGATATCCCAAGAGATACCAGCTGCATTTCCAAGAACCAGGCTCTCCAAACAAAAATCTGGGTCCAAAGTCCTCTACGTAATTTTGAAAGTAAATTTTCAGTTCTTGGATCTGGAGGCTTTGTGGCCTCATCTAAGTCTCAGATTCTGCACAGTCACAATTTCAAAAAATAATACAGTGTTCCCAGCGGAGACGCTCCGGGACTGGAGGAGGACTCTTTGTAACCCAAAACCTGTGAGGAAACTCAGTTCTGGCGCCAAAGAGAGGTTTCCACTGAAAGGGAACAAAAACAGGCAAAGAGGTTTTGCAACAGGCAAGCGCTCTGTTTAAAAAAAATGCAGGGACGTCAGGAAACTCCAAAGAACTGGCTAAAAACAAGATTTCTTTAACCTAGAACATGGGGACTTCAACAAGGCGTAGGAAATTGGATGCTGGAATCCGGCCCCACCAACATTCTCAATTCTAACCTTCGTCGACCTGCTGGAAGGGAGGTGGTAGGTGAGGAAAAGGACATTTCCTTCATCTGGGATCGCATCTTCATCAGGACTGGTCTCTGCTGTTGTGCAGACAAAGCTCCATTCATGGTGCTTGGAGAAGGAACTATCAGATACTGATTCCAACGTGAGTTTCATTCATTCATTTATAAATCTTACAATTATTTGTTGACTGTCTGCTCCCTGCCAGGCACTAGGCTGTTTACTGGAGATGAGAAACACCTGCCTTCAGGTAGCTACTGTTCAGTGAAAGCACCAGCAGGTGGGCTGCAGAACTGAAACATCTCCAGGACCGGAGATCCCGAGTCACCCAAGAGATGTGGGGTGCATCACAACTGCCCAAGCTACATCATTGTGTGTATTCCCAACACATGAAAACCTCAGTGTTGATTAGGCTTTGAGAGGAACCAAGTCCATCCCTTACTGTGTTACATCTGATGATTGCAAGATTTTTCCTCAGCCCAGCCTCAAGCTCCATAAATGTCGAGTCTCATTTCTCTTCGCCACCCCATCCTCCCGTGCCCTGGAGTCATCGGATGTCTTCACGTGGCACTGAGACCAGAGAGCAGTGGTGGGAGAAGCATCCCGGAGGCCATTTCTCTACCAGAACGTGTGTGGATAACGTGACTGTACACGGAGTGACTGCAGCCTGCCTAAATCAGGGAGGAAAGTGAGGGCAGCCGTGACCGACCGCACCTACAAATTGTCTGCAAACACACCACGGGAGCACCTTGCAGGGACACTCCCGGGCTGTGGAGGGAGTCGCCCTACGAGGGTCCAGAAGCAGAAGCTTGAGTCTACTTTTCCTCAAGGTCAGTGCAGGTCTGGGGGAAGGTCTACATGTTCCGAGAAGTCATCTCGGTGGTCGAGATTCTCGGCCCCGCAGGTCACCTCGGGTCTGTGTCCAAGAGTCGCAAACATTTAAATCAGGCTCTTCCTAAATGCCAAGAAAAGATGTGGTGATGCCAATCCTGTACCCTGTTTTCAGATCTAACTTCCTCTCTCCCTCCATGCCCCCCCATCCCCTGATGTGTGGGCTTCTCTCTGCCAGACCTCTCGTGCTGTCGGTTTTCTGTTTCTGATTCTCGATGTGTTTAACTCTCTTTCGAAGCCTTCTCATCGTTTTCTTTCCATTCTTCCCTCGTTTAGACCTGTATTGCCCCGTCTTCTCTCCTCCGTCTCTTTCTCTCTCCTCCTCTCCCCTGCTGTCACCAGCATCTCTCTACTTTAAGATCTGCCCCCTCCATCCCTCCTTCCTTTTACTCTAAGCTTTCCCTCAATTACTTCTGTCTCTGGTCTTCACATCCCACTCTGGACTCTCCCGCCCACCCCTATCTTTCCCTGGAGCTTCCACTTCTTTCCAAATACAACCAACCTCCACTTCATCCTGACATTATTTTTCCCCTCTATTCAGTAGTTGTTTAAGAACTTGCTCTCGGGACACAGCCTTATTGCAGTCTGTTTTTCCTTCCTGTGGCCTGAAAGCCCTGAGCAGCCTTTCCCTTCAGGCTGCAGGACGGGAGCAAGGCCAGGAACAGCAGGAGCTGGTCCAGGGCCCCTCGCCCCTGTGTTTGCAGGCACTGCCCTAGAGGGAAGGGTTTCTTGGGATGTCCTCTGTCTCAGACATGATGGAGAAGAACATGTCGGTTAGTTGGAAATCCCTCTTAACTCTGTTTTTTCTCTAATTCCCTCTAATTCTATCTGTTTTTGTCTGACTTTCTACGGAAACCTGTACCTATATGTTCACCACTCCACTAACAGGTTCTACTAGAACACCCTCTATGAGCCATAAAGAGAAAACAAAGTCCCTGTCCTCAAGAAATGTACGGTCCAGGGTCTATGGACACGAAACTATCACCTATAAATAGTCATCTAAGTAATAAAATGTACAATGTTGAACATATGGGTGTAGGTCAGGGAAGGGAGAACCCAGCCTGAGCCTCAGGACTGGAGGTTCCCAAGGAGACAGTGAGAGACAGGGCAGCAAGTCCCCTGGGAGCCAGCTCGGGGGCGGGGGGGGGGGGGTTGGGAGTCACAGAGAGGCGAGGAGAAGGACCTTTAAATTAAGTGGTAGTGGAGGGAACCCATTCACCCCCAGAGCTCTCAGTCCCTCCCTGACACACCTGCAGGTTCCACTCCCTTCCGGCCACTAGGAAATTGGGTTATAAAATCCAACTGATATCCTGATTCTTGGGAACTTCTTGATTACAGCCACCTGCTTTGGGGATTACGGACCCAGAAGGCAGGGGAAGAGTCCGGAGGAAGGTGTATGGCAGACATCCGGGGATTTGTCTTCCCCTTTCGGGTGAATCTTTGGATTTAATATCCATATTTTCCTCACCGGAAATGAAATTACATGGTGCGGTAAGTACTCTTACACTAAAAGAACAAATTGGAACTTTCCCAAAAAATCCAAATTAGTTACCTAATAATCCCAATTATATGCAAAGGCTTCCAGAAATACCTGAAGAAGAGCAGTTTTTGCAGAACCTTACCCACGGGCACAGCACACTTCAAACTCCTTTTAATGCCATTGTCCTTCTATTTGCTCTTCAGTGAGAGAATCACGGACGCTTAAAAGCAAATCATTGTAGTGACCCAAGAGATTAAAAAGCCCAGTTCCCTCATGAGGAGAAGAACATCACTGTAACATGTACACAGTTCTTAGCATTTGCCAAGGGCTTTAACAAATGCTGGCTCTGGCTTCTTTAATACAACAACTTGGATATTATTATTCCCATTTTATAGATGCTGAAAATGAAGCGCAGTAAGAATAACTGAGATGGCTGGATTGCTGTGTTAAGTAAATGATAGCCCAGTTTTTTGAACCTATATCCTATACACAAGCCACTGCTCTTTTTATTAAAAAAAAAAGTTTCTGATCATAAAAGCGAGATTTTTTTAAACTTTAATTCAGAAAAAGATAAGGAAGAAAATAAAGAGCAGTCAACATTTGGTGTATAGCCTTCCAGGATTTTTCTCATGTAGATATGTGTATATTTAAAAAATAAAACTGGGATCACACTGTGCATACATTTTATAATTTATATATTTTATGTAACAGTACCTCCATGCGCATTTTCTTATAGTCCAAGATATGGATACCAAGATAGATCATATTCTGCCCCAGAAGACAAATCTCAACATGTTCAGAAAAATCTTAACGGAATATGTTATCCAGCCATATGGAATCAAATAACAAAAAGAAATCAATAACAAAAGGATAATAGGAAAACCTCCAATCACTAAATACACATCTAAACAATCCATGGGTCAAAGAGGAAGTCTCAAAGTCAATTTTAAAGAAACGCATTGAACTGGATGAAAATGAAAACACAATACTTTGAAACTTGTGGGACACTGCTAAGGCAGCACTGCAAGGAAAATTTATAGGACTAAGTGAATATATTAGAAAAGAGGAAAAACCTCAAATTAATAACCTAAGCTCCCACCTCAAGAACGTAGAAAGAGAAGAGCAACATAAATCCAAGGAAAGCAGAAATAAGGAAATAACAAAGAGAAAAGCCAAAATCAATTAAATTAAAAACAGAAAAATGGAGAAAATCAACAAAACAAAGGGCTAGTTTTTTGGTAAGATCAATAAAATTGACAAACCTCTAGCAAGACTGACAAAGATAAAAAGAGAAGACACAAATTACAAATAGGAACAAAATAAAATAAAATACCACCGCAGACCCTAGAGACATCAAAAAGATATTGATGGAATGCTACAAACAATTCTCCCACATAAATCTGACAACTGGGCGAAATGGACCAATTCCTTGAAAAACACAAACTACGACAACTTACCCAAAATGAAATAGATCATTTGAATAGCCCTATAACTATCAAAGAAATTGAATTTGTAATTTTAAAACTCCCCCCAAAATAAATCTACAGATCCAGAAGATCTATACAATCTCTTACAGAGAAGAGAAGGAACATTTCCCAATTCATTCTATGGAACCAGCACTACCCTAACACCAAAAGCAGTGCACAAATAAAGAGGAAACTATAGACCAATATCCTCAATGACTACAGATGCAAAATCCATTTTAAAATAGTAGCAAATAGAATTCAACAATATCTAAAAAGAATTATACACTGTTACCAAGTGGGTTTATTCCAGAAATACAAGACTGGTTCAATGTTCAAAATCCATTGGTGGATATTAAAAAATTAATTAAATTAATTTTTTAAAAAAATTCATTGGTGCAATTCACCATATTAATAGGCAAAAGAAGAAAATTCACATGATCATATTAATTGATACAGAAAGAAAATTGACAAAATTCAACACTCATTTATAATTTTAAAACTATCAGAAAAAAAGGAGTAGAGAAGAACTTCTTCAACTTGATAAACAGCATCTGCAAAAGCCTACAGCTAACATTATACCTAACAGTGAAAGACTGAGTGCTTTTCCCTAAGGTCAGGAATGTCCACTCCAGACTGGGAGAAAATATTTGCAAACCACATATTTGACAAAGGACTAGTATCTAGAATCTGTAAAGAACCCTCAAAAGTCAACAGTAAAAAAAATCCAATCAGCAAATAATGGGCAAAGAACATGAGGAGACATTTCATCAAAGAGGATGCACAGGTGGCAAATAAGCACATGAAAAGATGCTTAATATTATTTATTAGGGAAATGCCAATTAAAACCACAATGAGACATCATTATGTATCTTCATGATTGAAATAAAAAAGAGTGACAACACCACATGGGCAATGATGCAGAGAAACTAGATCATATATGCATTGTAGGCAGGGATGTAAAATGGTACAGCCACTCCGGAGAACAGGTTGGCAGTTTCTTAAGAAAAAAACTAAAAACCGGGCTTCCCTGGTGGCACAGTGGTTGAGAGTCCGCCTGCCGATGCAGGGGACACGGGTTCGTGCCGCGGTCCGGGAAGATCCCACATGCCGCGGAGGGGCTGGGCCCGTGAGCTATGGCCGCCGAGCCTGCGCATCCGGAGCCTGTGCTCCGCAACGGGAGAGGCCACAACAGTGAGAGGCCCGCGTACTGCAAAAAATAAAAAATAAAAAAAACCTGAAAACCTAAACATGCAACTACCATACAACCCAAGTAGTTGCACACTTGGTCATTATCCCGGAGAAATAAAAACTTATATTTAAATTTTAAGTACACAAATGTTTATAGTAGCTTTGTCATGCTCTAAAACTGTAAACAGCCTGATGTCCTTCACTGGGTGAATGCGGTCCATCCACACCATGGACTATTACGTGGCACTAAAAAGGAATGAATGATTGATACATGTAACAACCTAGATGAATCTCCAGAGAATTATGCTGAGTGAAAAAAATTGAATCACTAAAGGTTGTATACTGTACAATTCCATTTATGTAACATTTTTGAAATGACAAAATTATAGATATGGAGAACAGATTAGGGATTGCCAGGAGTTAAGATGGGAATGGGGACAGAAAGCGGGCATAGCCCTTAGAGGGCATCCTGAGGGATCCTAGCAGCGATGGGAACGTTCTGTGCCTTATGTATTAATGTCAGTATCCGTTGTGGTGTTGTACTATTTATAGTTTTGCAAAACATTACCATTGGGGAAAATTGGTGAAGGGTACACAGGACCTCTCTGTATTATTTCTTAAAGCTGAGTGTGAACCTACAATTAGCTCAAAATAAAACATTTAATTTTTTTTAATTAGATAAAACTGGGATCATGCTTTACATATGTTTTATATTTTATTTTTTATACTATATATATATATTTGTTGACTGCTTATATTTCATCTATGGATATATTATAATTTTTTAATTATTTGTTTTTCCTAGGGATCTGGATTATTTTTAAATATTTTGCTATTATTATTTTAAAATGCTGAGAACAGCATCCTGGTGTCCATTTTTTTAAAAACAGCTCTAATGAGATACAAATAACATACCATACAAGTCACCTGTTTAGAGTGTACAGTTTAATGTTTTTTAGTATTTTCAGTGTTGTACAACCATCACCACAATCTAATTTTAGAATGATTTTGTTCCCCCTAAAATAAGCCCTATACCCATAGCAGCCCATCTCTGTTCCTCCCCGCTCACCTGCCCCAGCCCTAACCAACCACTAATCTACTTTCCGTCTCTATCAATTTCCCTATAGAGACAGTTCCGGACATTTCATGTAGATGGAATCATACAGTATATGGCCTTTTGTGAGAGGCTTCTTTCATTGAATGTTTTCCAGGGTCATCCGTGTTGTGGGAAGTGTCAGGGCTTCACTCCCTTTATTGCTGAATAATATTCCCTTGTATGAATATGTCACATTTTATCCACTCAACAGCGGACGAACATTGGCTCGTTTTCATCTGAGTGGCAAATATAAACAGTGCTGCCATGAATATTCCCATATAACATTTTTTTTATGGACGTATGTTTTTATTTCCTAGGAGGGGAATTGCTGTGTCATATGGTAATCCTATGTCTAACTTTTTAACCTAGTGTCCATTTCTGATTATTGCTTTAAGGTACATTCTTAGCCATGAAAATAACTGGTCAAATCATAGCGCATCTTTCAAGTTTCTCATGCACAGTGCCAAATTATGCTCCTCAAAATTCTGCCCCGACCAGAGCAGGAGGACACTTTGACAGTACAAATCCGGGCTCCAGAGGTTCTTCCAGGATTGGTCCCACAGTTATCTGCTTGGAGCTGCAGCAACTGCCGAGGCAGCCCACTCCTTTCCGGGACAAGGCTTAGTAGAAGGAACCAGAAGACCCGCCTTCCTCTCCCAGGCCTGCTGCTTGCTGGCCATGCAACCTCCGGCAAGGTATTTATTTCCTCTTTTGCAAAAGGAAGTTAACGCTCGTCTGCCTACCCCACTCAACGTTGGCAGATCAACGTAGCAACTCGGTGTAGGAATGCTTTTCCAATGTGGACATACCCAGACACGAGTGAGTCTGGCCAAAGGGATCACTTTTTGAGAAGCGCTGCTTAACTGGGTTGTCCACTGAGCCTTGATTTTGGGGTGGAACTCAGTAGTCAGGGGTCAGTGTTTGGTTGGCTCAAGATATATCTACTTTAACAGAACCTGAGGACAAAAAAGCTTCCTTTTTTTTTACCATGAATGTGATTGCACAGCACACTTTTGATGTGTCATTAAGCTATACACACACACACACACACACACACACACACACACACACACACACATCCCAGCAGTAGCTCAGTTAGGGAGGGACAGAGAGGGCCGAGATGCCAGGGAGTCCGTACCTCGATTGTAGGGTTTTCTTATTATTGATAGAAACTTCTTCCCACCATTGGGATAAAATGTGCCCTCCAGAAATTCTCACCATTAGTCCTTACTCTGCCCTCGGTCCTGCGGCCATGGCAAGGTTGCCTTTCTGAGACTCTTCCCACAAGGCCAGGGCCTTCGTCCGTGGCCCAGTAGACAGTGGGCCTGCACATGAGCCCACTGGAGAGCTCTGTTCATTTTAACAGATGAAGAAACGGAGCTTATAATGGAGAGGGAGGAGAGCTCATAAACTCACAGGGTTGCCTCTGAGTCAAGACAGAAACTACTGAATTCCTCCTTCTCTAGCTGCCTTGGGCCTGAGAGCTCTGCCCCATCAGAGCCCCCCAGAAACACTCTCCTGTCTGCCCCCTAAGGATGGTTCCCCTGTCCACACACCCACCTCCCCCTAAGCCCAGCCTGGCTAAGAGCACAAGGGCCTCCCCAGCCAGGGTGTCTGGGACTGAGAAGCCCTTACTTCCTCGTTTCTTTCCACACGGCTGGGCCCAGTTATACTAGATTATGTGCATTAGGAGCTCCAGTCTCAGGAGCAAAGGCATAATTTCCCCCCAAGGGCATTGTTCCATGCATGCCAGAGGGATGAATTGACACTATTGGATTAACCCTGGAAGCAGGCCCGCCCTGTTCCCTCTCACAGGTTGTGCGCTGCACAACTTCAGGGGTGCCGGGCATACAGTGACCTGCCTAGAGGGATTTATGATTTCATGGGAACAAACAAAC
This sequence comes from Tursiops truncatus, assembly GCF_011762595.2. Taxonomy (NCBI): domain Eukaryota; kingdom Metazoa; phylum Chordata; class Mammalia; order Artiodactyla; family Delphinidae; genus Tursiops; species Tursiops truncatus. The sequence continues at coordinate 150,885,655 of NC_047035.1, forward strand.
CTTAATATAGATCTCTCTTTACTGTAGACAGAAGGGTCGGGAACAAGCAGACTGTCCACATCAGTTCAGAAATGACAGTGGAGGATCCCAGGCTAAGCCCGAGCTGAGTCCCAAGTGACCTGCTTCCAGCCCCAGCTCAGCCGGGGACCAGCTGGTTAACCTGAGGCAGGAGCCTTAAGTTGCATCACTCCCAACAATACAAAACATGCACAAGTACTGCAGAGCTATATAATTTAATAAGTATCATGTATCATTGTTTGGAAAATTAAAATTCAGCTGGACTAAAGACCTCAGAAATCCCTGCTGGCTGCGTGGCTCTAGCGTTCTCTACGGCAGACGAAGAGGGTTAATTGGTAGGGGACTCGGGGTGGGAGATGGGGAGGGAAGCCAGGTGGTTTTACCTAAACACTAAAAGCAGAGAAACAAGCACACACCCTCTCCCAATTCTGTGATTTTTTTCACCCGTCTCAGCTGGAACAAAAAGCCTTTTGTGAGCTTAGTGGAGCCTGACTTCGCACACTTTTCTGTCTCCTTCTCCTTCTGTGTGGGAAAAAACAAGCCGTTCCATCCGGGTTTGCTAGGTTCCTTTGAAGGCCTTGCGGCTTTGGTCCAGGCAAACAGGAACCTGGCCGGGCCGCCTCCGCCCTGCTGAGGGAGCTTTTTGGCAGGACTTTCTCCCGGCCTCCTCGTGCAGAGATTGCAGAGGGGGAGGGGAAGGGGAGCACGGGATGGGCGTGGGGGGAGAGCAGGGCTGCAGGTGCTGTGCCAGGCGAGGGACCTGAGTGCTGAGCAAGCAGGGCGCTGGGCCCTTTCTTGTGTGATGGGAACCCACCGACATCCCCTCACTGAATCCTCTCCTGCGCCCAGGGAGGCGGGAACCACGGCCTGGTTCCACATCAGGAACCGAAGCTCGCAGGGCGGCCTGCCTTTGCCGGAGGTCACACGGACCAGGTGAGTCTCACCCCGTGGCCTTTGCTCCTTCATGGGAGCCGTCCGCTCCCCAGAAAGTCCCGGCCTCCCTCATCCTTCGCAAACCCAGAACCGGGGCCTCCACGGAGGCAGCGGGATAGCGGAGCCTGAAATCACGTCTCAGTGACTTGAGACTGGGGTCAGTTCCCCAGCATCGGGGAGGAGAGCAGGTTCACGCTCAGACTCCAGGTGCTGTGAGCCCGGTGCACTCTGCTCACGCCCCCGCCCCGGGGCTGCTTCCACTCGGTGCCGGAGGGGGGTTGGCCCCGCGCGGCCTGCCCGTTGCACGCTCACACTCTTACGCTCACTCACACTCATATATTCACACTTATGTGCACTCGCACACAGCCGCTCACCCACAATCACACACACACACCCCTCCCAGCGCACCACGGGGCGCTAACACCCAGGCACCTTCCAGGAGCGCGGAGCCTCTGTCTGCACGTGGGGTGCGTCGCGGCCAGTGCACAGCTCAGCAGTCACGCAGGCTGACTAATGCTGGGTCAACCCGGAGGATACACGGGGGCCTCGGGTTGGAGGGATGAAGTCAGTTTCACGCAGTATCCTCTCATCGGAGTGGAGTGCCTGAACTAAGGGGGAGGGAAGGAAGGTCTGTCAGGAGCCCACATTTGGGGCAGAGGTCTGTGAGGGGCCCTTGCGGGAAATCAGGACCGCACTGGGAGATTCAACGGCCTCATAGCGCCCATCCTTGTACACACGCACACATGCTCACACACACATGCACACTCACACAGCAGCCGCACGGCCTGGTCAGCTCCCCGAATGCTGCAGGGCTGAACAGACGAAAGAGCAGAGTTTCTGAATATCCTCATTATGACCAGCATTCGCTGAACCCTCAGTAAGTGCTCGGCTTTCTGCTGAGCTCTTTCCATGCAAAAAAGAAATTTCCAATTAATTCGCATGACAACCCAGTAAGGTAGGCACCGTTGTCCCCATTTTCCAGATGAGGCCACTGAGGCTTAGGGCTCTGGTGACTCCTCCAAGCTCCCACCGCTGATAAGGGCCCAGAGAGCCACTTGGTAACCAGCTCACTCATCCCTCCCCTGCGGGGCCTCTCGGGCACCGTGAAAGCCCCTGCCGGCTGAGCACCTGCACTCAGAGGGCAATGCCCAGAGCCTGACTTTAAGTCACTGCTTTTAGCCGTTCAGCATTTCTGTGCTACAGCGGATGGACTTGCAGAGCAGGACGAGGCCTTTCTTCTCACTGGCCCCCCACTGTGGAGGCCTAGTGGGGACGATGTGGAAGCAGTGGCTGGGTGGGAGGCCGGGACACCTCCTATCTTTTGCTTCCCCAGCAGCCTCTGATGATTTGTAAGGAGGCATGAGTTAGGGAGCCGGAATGGAGAGGGGAGTGGGGCTGAACCACACCATACCTCCCCAAAGACGTCATGCTAATCCCCAGGACCTGGGACTCACAAGGCAACAGGGACTTTGCAGATATGACGAAACTAAAAGTCTTGAGCTGGGAGAATCCCTGGGTTATGCGGTTGGATTATAGCCAGTGTGACCACGGGGTCATCGCACATGGGCCTCCATCCTCCCTGCCCTCGGACAGCAGCTCCCCTGCTTCGGGTTTGGACTGAAACTACACCACCAGCTTTTCCTTCCAAGGGGCAGGCAGGAGGGTCAGGTCAGCAGCAGGAGCTCACAGATGGTGGAGTAGGTGAGGAAGGGGCCATGAGCCAGGGACTGCACAGCCTCTAGAAAAAGCCAAGGAAACGGACTCTCCTCGACACCTCCAGAAAGAACCAGCCCCTCAAAGCCTTGGTTCTAGACTTCTGATCTCCCGGACCATCAGAGAATGCATCTATGTTGTTTGAAGCCACTGAGTTTGTGGTAATTTGTCACACGCAGGAAACTAATACAGAGGGAAACCAGCGCAAGGAGGATTCAAATCAGCTGGAGAAGATGCTGGGGACCGGTTTAGTCCACTCCGGCTGCCATACCAGAGCACCACACGGGGGCTTAAACAACAGACAGTCACTGTCTCAGTCTGGAGTCTGGGAGTCCGAGATCAAGGTGTCAGCACAGCTGGTCTCCTCGGAGGCCTCTCTCCTTGCTGTGTAGGCGGCCACCCTCTTCACACGGCCATCCCTCTGGGCACACGCACTCCTGGCTTCTCCCTGTGTCCTAATCTTTTCTTATAGGGACACCAGCCAGATTATGGGCCTCATTTTAACAAATCATCTCTGTAAAGACCCTGTTTCCAAATAGTCACGTTCTGAGGTGCTGGGGGAGGGGTTAGGGCTTCAACATGGGAATTCGGGGGCACGTAACAGGGAGCCTCCAAGCCTGCCTCATTCCCACAAGGCCCTCACTTCTGGCAGCTTCCAGACCTCCCTAGGGCCCAGCTTGAGCCCAGGCAGCCTCAGCCTGTAGAACCAGTTAGAGCTGCCAAGAGAACAGGTCGGGGCAGTCCAGGGGGCGTGGGTTTGCAGAAGGGACCTGGAGTTCCCTGAGGACTGGTGGTCAGGACAGGACCCAGGCACCGGGCATGGAGGAACTCAATCTCTCCCAGGCCAGACCCCAGAGCCACTCTCCCAGTCCTAACAAGGGCCGCTGAAGGCACCGGGGAACAAGCGGCAGTGGCGGGTGGCAGGCAGTGGGATCGGGAGTTAGACCTGCTCTGGTGACTTGGCTCTTTGCAGGGACATTGACACAGAAGGGCCAGAAGAGGCAGTGAAGCATGCAACATGCAGCCCCCAATGCAGCCCAGGACTGAGAGGAGAGGTCTCCTGATTCCTCCCTCTCCCGACACCACCCAGGCCCCTGATCACACGTGGCCCCAGAGCCTCAGGCAGCAGGAGTGACGCAGACTGCCTTCCAGACTCCCTCCTCGCTGACCTGTATCCTCCAGCCTCCACTGGGCTCCCCTCCCCACTTCTCCAGGCCAGGATGGACTCGCTCACACCCACAAACTGCAAAGGTGCAGGGCGTGTTTCAGACAGAAGACAGCCCACGCCAGGTACGCGAATGGAGAAGATTCGATACGTATAGTTACATAAGGTATAAAATTGTTATGCTGGTGACTCAAAAGGTAAAGAGAACTTGACAGTATCATCCCCGAGGCTGAGGCAGCAAAGGGAACGGCTGGGATTATTAAAACGCGGAAACATGGGCCTGGGACCCCAACCTCGGAGGGAGGGGGTCTGGTGGATGCTGGCGTGTCTGAGGTGCCATGAAGTTGTTTTTACAAGCGTTGGAAAAGCCACGAAGGGATTCAGCTCCCCACCCCGATCCTCTGCCTCTGAGACGCTGAGTGTTTCTACAGCTTCTTCATAAAAACACAACTCACATCCACGCGGAGAGAATCACATCCTTCCCGAACTCTTTCCTCCTGCATCACCACCGGCCTGTCTCAGCCAAGGGTGAAAAGTCTTGGAATCTAACAGGGTGACCGTTGAACCCAACCCTGACCCTTTTTCTCTCTTGCTACTTCAGCTTGTGTGATGGTTGATTTTAGGTGTCAACCTCATGGGGCTGACTGATGCCCAGGTAGCTGGTAGAATATGATTTCTGCCTGTGGCTACGAGGGCGTTTCTAGAAGAGATTCACATTTGAATCGGTGGGTGAGGAAAGCTGACCCCCCTCCCCGAGGTGATGGACCACGTTCAATTCTTTGAGGGCCCACGTGGAACCAAAGGTGGAGGAAGGGGAATCCACTCTCTCTGTTGAGCTAGGACGTCCATATTCTCCTGCCCTCAGACGTCGGTGCTTGTGGTTTTCAGGCCTTTGGACTTGGATTGAATCACACCCCAGCTCTCCTGGGCCTCTCAGATGGTGGGACTTCTGACTTCTCAGCCTCCATAATCACGTGAGTCAATTCCTAGCATGAATCTCCTATATCTCTATATACCCTGTTGGAGAACCCTGGCTAATACGCCAGCAGTGTCTCTCTTTGCCTTGAAGACGTTCATTTTATTTTATTTTTTATTGAAGTAGAGTTGATTTACAATATTATATTAGTTTCAGGTATACAACACAGTGAGTCAATATGTTTATAGATTATACTCCATTTATAGTCATAAAATAATGGCTATATTCCCTGCGCTATGCAATATATCCTTGTAGCTTATTTATTTTAGACATTAATAGTTTGTATCTCTTAACCACCTACCCCATCTCACCCCTCCCTGCTTTCTTCTCCCCAGTGGTAACCACTAGTGTGTTCTCTATATCAGTGAGTCTATTTCTGTTTTGTTATGTACATTCGTTGTTTTTTACATTCCACATATAAGTGGTAACAGAGTATTTGTCTTTCTGACTTATTTCACTAAGCATAATACCCTCTAGGTCCATCCGTGTTGTTGCAAATGGCAACACTTCATTCTTTTTTATGGCTGAGTAGTATTCCATTGTATATATATACCACACTTTCTTTATCCATTCATCTGCTGTTGGACACTTGGGTTGCTTCCATTTCTTGGCTATTGTAAATAATGCTGCTATGAACATTGGGGTGCATGTCTCTTTTCAAATTAGTGGTTTTGGTTTGGTTTTTATTTTTGGATATATACCCAGGAGTGGAATTGCTGGGTCATATGGTAGTTCTATTTTTAGGTTTTTGAGGAACCTCCATACTGTTCTCCATAGTGGCTGCACCAATTTACATTCCCACCAACGTGTAAGAGGGTTCTGTTTTCTCCACATCCTCACCAATATTTGTTGTTTATAGACTTTTTGATGATAGCCATTTTGAAAGGTGTGAGGTGGTATATCATTGTGGTTTTGATTTGCATTTCTCTGATGACTAATGATGTTGAGCATTTTTTTTATGTGCCTGTTGGCCATCTGTATGTCTTGTTTGGGAAAATGTCTATTCAGGTCTTCTGCCCATTTTTAATCAGATTGTTTGGGGAGGTGTGTGTGTGTGTGTGTGTGTGTGTGTGTGTGTGTGTGTTGAGTTGTATGAACTGTTTATGTACTTTGAGTATTAACCTCTTATTGGTCATATCATTTGCAAATATTTTCTCCCATTCAGTAGATTGTCTTTTTTGCTTTGCTTGGTTTCCTTTGCTGTACAAAAGCTTTTAATTTTAATTAGGTCCCATTTTGTTTATTTTTGCTTTCACTTCTTTTGCCTTAGATGACAGGTTTTTTTTAAATGTTGCTTTGATTTATGTCAAAGAGTGTTCTGCCTATGTTTTCTTCTAGGAGTTTATGGTTTCAGGTCTTACAGTTAGGTCTTTAATCCATTTTGAGTTTATTTTTGTATATGATGTGAGGAAATGTTCTAATTTCATTCTTTTACATGTAGCTGTCCAGTTTTGCCAGCACCACTTATTGAAGAGACTGTTTCCTCCATTGATTATTCTTGCCTCCTTTGTCATAGATTAATTGACCATATAAGTGTGGGTTTATTTCTGGGCTCTCTATTCTGTTCCATTGATCTATGTGTCTGTTTTTGTGCCAGTACCATGCTGTTTTGCTTACTGTAGCTTTGTAGTATAATCTGAATTCAGGGCCTGTGACGCCTCCAGCTCTGTTTTTCTTATCAAGGTTGTTTTGGCAATTTGGGGTCTTTTTGGTTCCATATAAATTTTAGGATGATTTGTTCTAGTTCTGTGAAAAATGTTATGGGTATTTTGATAGGGATTGCATTAAGTCTGTAGATTTCTTTGGGTAATATGGGCATTTTAACAATATTAAATTCTTCCAACCCATGAACACAGGATATCTTTCCATTTCTTTGCATCATCTTCAATTTCCTTCATTATTGTTTTACAGTTTTCAGAGTGTGGGTCTTTCACCTCCTTGGTTAAGTTTATTCCTAGGTATTTTTTTAATGCGATTGTAAATGGGATTATTTTCTTGCTTTTCTTTCTTATAGTTCATTATTAGTGTATAGAAAAGCAACAGATTTCTGTATATTAATCTTGTGTCCTACAACTTTACTGAATTCATTTACTAGTTCTAATAGGGTTTTTTTGGAGACTTTAGGGTTTTCTATATATAGTATTGTGTCATGCAGCAGGGTCTCTCTGGTCTGGCATCCCCCTACCTGTGGCTGGGAGGCTGGGTACACATAGGACCATGGGAGGTTTTCAGTGTAATTATCCGGGCTGGGTCCCTAGGACAAATGATTTCCAGTTAGTCGCCTGCACTCGGTGAGGGATCCCAGGAGATAGGCTGGCAATCCTGTTCTCATCCACGCCCCTGTGAACCCAGTCATGTGCCCACGTGTCCTACCCAGCACCAGTCCAGAGTGTGGGCCGTAATTCCATATAATACAGCGGCCCTGAGCCCCAGGATTTTTTTTAACTTTTCATCACTTGTTTGCTCTCCAGCACATGTGTTTGAGGAGCTTTGTTCTTAGAGCAAGACACTGTCAAACCTCACTTATAGGAAAGTCCAGAAAGGATGGTTTTCCTATTAGGATAATTTGAGGAGGGCATGATAAAGGGACTGGTTATGAAGGGTTAGAGGGTAGGTCCCTGGAGAAAATCTACCTTTCTGTAAACTATACCTCTTGGAAAATGGCATTGCTGCTCCAGGGTGACCCCAAGGGCTTTCACCTCAAAAGCCCTGATGGACACAGGACAGCCCAGAGTCCCAAGTGGAGTCCTAGGGAGACAAGGGTGGTTTTAGGGTCTGCGAATGATGTGGACCATTCTGTGGGTCCCTAGCGATCCAGACCTCGAGCTTGAGAACCAGTGGGTTTCCCTGGCCTTATCCCCTCTCTTTCCAGCACATTCTCTGTGGAACCTTGGGATTTCCATAGGCTGCTTTGATTTAAAGCCAAATCTGAGATGACCCGGTGGGACCATCCACCTACCTCGCTCTGTGTGGCTCGGTGACCCCCATGGATTTCCCTCTGAGGCTCCTGCCCTCCCCCACATCAAGAGCTGCCGTAGGGAACACGGGTCCCGTAATTGATGGGGGTCAGCTCCCCACAGGTCATTCTCCTGGAGTCACCTTCCTCTCCAGCTAGCAGTCCACACCCAGAGAGCAGCACCACTCACCCAGGAGGGACGAGTCTGTGTGGCACTGCCCCCCGGGGCCGACATTACCCAGCGCCCCTTTGCATGTCCCTCGAGACTCCTCAAGTGCACTCGGCACTGCCAGTCGAGGGCAAGCACAGGGCCACGTTTCAGCCTTCTCCGGGCTGGCATTCGGGCTGGAGCCCAACACCCATCGCTCAGTTCAAAACCAAAAACAGTCCTGCAGGAAAACTCATCAGGCTCGGCTCCAGGCCAGCCAGTTAAAAGTGGATGCTGGTCCCTCAGAGGCTCACACAGATCATTTCTGCTAATGAAACAAATATTTTTCCAGACCAGTCTCGGTTTCCGCTACCGCCGTTGGCCCCAGTTGCTGGCACGCCATTGGACCTGTGCCCTGAGGAACAGCACAGATCAGGGACAGACAGAGCTCTGGGGGCAACAGAAAAGACGTGTCTTCAGAGCAGAGGAGTCTGAGTCCAAACAGAAAGAAGGGCGAGGGAGGAAGCACGGATGCTCCAGCCCTGAGTCACAACCAGCTTACAAATCCCAGCTCATTCACACACACACACACACACACACACACACACACACACACACACACAAATAAGCAGTCTAGGGCACAATAACGATTCCAAATTCCGAGGCATGAGGGTATTTTGTTTCCCCCCTGAAGGAAGCGCGAGGGCAGCTCAAGAAGTTACTTGGAGAAAGGAACTAGGAGATGAGGTTCAAGGTCTCCATGTAGCCAACATCAGTAGGGGTTCTGAACCCCTCTGGGAGTGTAATTATCACATTCAGCCCCCACTTCCCCTCACCTGACAGCCCCTGCATCCCAGAGAAATGTCCACACACATCACGTTTCCGCACAAGGTCAGGAAGTGCAGGACCCTGAGGCCGGCCAAGAGCAAACCACTGATGGCAGGTCCAGAATCCCAGTGCCAGAGCGGTTGGTCCCTGAATGGGAAACGGTTTGTCCTCTTTCTGCCCCCCCAAGACCCTGACTGGAAGTGCTCAGCTCTCCGGAGCCTCCCACTGCCATGTCCCCACAAACCCTGAGCCACCCTTTACACTTGGGACCCCTGGCTTTTCTCAGAAAAGGCGGAGCTTCTCACTGTCCCATCCCCATGAAGACCTGCCAGGCCTGGCTGCACGGAAGGAGTGATGCCCGTGAACTTTTTCCTCTCTTGAACCAGGTCTGTAAAGCAGAGCAAAGCAGAGGTGCTCCGGTTGAAGAGGGGGGTGGGAGAAGACCCCCCCCCCCCGGACTCCTAGGTCTCTGGGAAGCACAGTTAGAAAATGCTGGACTAGCAGATTCCTAAGTGCCCTGCAGCCCAGGAATGTTATGATCAGAGACCCTGGATCTAAAACACCCCCCCCCACCATCCCACGACCAGTCACCCATAAAACCAACACTTGCTTGACTAGTTATGCATTCCTTCTTTCCAGATCATTCCATTGTAGTGAACTGATGAACTAGCCATGCTTCAGGGTTCAGGGGGTGTTATTAGGTTAATGACCCAGTCCAGCCCCTTAAGGGAGCTGCATAGTAATGGGAATCACTTTGCTGTAAGTGAGAAATGTTAAAATATATTTTTTGCATTTTTTAAAATGTTATAAGCAACTGCTGTACCATAGAATTACAGTGCAAGAGAGGTGAAAACTCCCCCTCTCCTCTCCCTCCAAATCCAAGGCCTGGGATAAAGCGGTACTTAAGTGATGAGCATCTTGGCAGGCCTGGTGATTCATGCTAGGAGAGCTGGGTCCCTCCACGCTCCTGGGGCTCTGGCCTGTGCACGTGCTGCTGACCAGGGTTCTTGGTCCCCTTAATCAATAGAAATTGATCAGAGGCCACACAAGAAATTCAGGCAAGCCTTTATTGGGGCCCCTGCTGCAGCAGGGAGGAGCGAGAACAAACAAGTTCCCTTGCTTGCTTCCCAAGGTGGGGCGCGAACCTGTTCCTTATATGGGTGAGGGTAGGGGTGTGTCCATGGGTCCGGCTGGAGGGGGGGCTTAGGTGTTCTGCCCACCCCTTTGGTGTGTTGGGTGCAGGGGGCACGCACAGGACCCTGCTTTTGCTCCCGACGCCCTGTTTTGCTCCCTGGCTCTTCGGGGGTGGCAGTTGGGTTTTTTTGGTCTCTTTGTATCTTGTCCAGAATTTGCCCAAATTCACGAGCAGGCAGGCATGCAGTTATTTTTAGTCCCTTATACTTTCTTTGTATTTTGTTGCTCGAGGAGACGAGGAGAAGTGTGTCCAGAGGCAAGCATTGCAGCACTGCAGGAAAGGGTCCCAGGCCCCAGCCTGTCTTACAGGTGCTGCCATGACAGCCTTTCCTGGAGGCTCATAAAACATAGGGTTGTATGAATTCCAGCCCTCACTCCCTAAACAAGTGCAACTCTGAGCCTGTCACTTGCTCCTACTGCCTTCCTGAGATAAAGGGTTAACCTTTATCTGACCCCGCAGGGAGAAAACCAAACCATAAAAGCATCAGTCTCATGAAGACCAGACAATCAGGGCTGAATAATCATCAGCGCTTCCAAACCACCAGGGGTCTGAGGTCTCTACAGACCTACGCTTCCAGGAGCTTTGCATTTATCAGGACTGGCAAGAAGCATCGAGTCCAGCACGACACGTTGTCTTGTGCAGACTCTACTTGAACACTTCTGGTGACGGGGAGCTCTCCACCTTGCGTTGGGAGAAGGTCTTGATAATCAGGATAATCCTCACAGGGAGCCCAGACCCTCTTCCCAGGTTGTGCACACCCCCTGGGACATCTACTGGGCCTCGCACGTATAGGAGCTCCCCGCACAGTACGCTGACACCTCACAAGATAAAAAATGCCCGTCTCACATCAAAGAAACTTCTCTGCATTATGAGTCACCCGGCATCTTTCAGGCTGGACATTTTCTCCCCTAATAACCAGACCTTCCCTGAGCTCAGCCAGGCCAAATGTTTCATCTCCATGCGTGTCCTGTTTGAGCACCCGGGGAAGTCGTCGTGGGTACATCTGATCTTAGAGCTGGGAGCAAACAATACATCAAAGGCAGCTCCTTTTGAAAGTAGCGACTGCCCTGTTACAATCCAGCGACAAATTCCACCTGGCATTCCAGGAGGAAATCCCAACTGACCTCTCCCTCCTCGAGATCCTCCAGAGCTTAACTTACGCCCGCACCGTCCATCAGACAGTTCATCACGTGCTCTTTCCAGGCGTCTTTTGTCCTGGAGAGAGTCTGAGTAGACAGAGCATTTCTCCTTCCCCAGCCCCACATTCTGATCACAAGCAAAGTGTGGGGCCGCAGAGAACTCACTGAGTTTTCTGGCTGAGGAGTTACACCCCAGAGACCCTCGTGGTGCCACTGCTGCACCACAGCGCTGGGGGGCGTGGCCTGGAAGAAGACTGAACTCAGCGCCTGCCTGGGGTGGGGGGTCTCCCCGCAGGACAAGGGGAGCCAGCTAGCACGTTCGGATGGCACTTGTGCATCGTGGCGTGGGAGGGTGGCACGAGCCTTCCCATGAGCTGAGCAGACGCGGCAGAAGGGACAGGCTAACCCGGAAGGAAGGCAGCTCCTGGGGTGCAGGAGCAGAGCTAAGGGAAGGAGACAGGAGCCCAGCTAGCGAGGGTGTCCCCCACATCGGGGAAAGCTGCTGTGCTAGGGACTCACCCCTGGAGAAGGCCAGCAACGGTGCCTGGCATGAAGAGACCACTCTGGACCACAGCACCACTGCCCCCTGCATCTCTCCTCTTCATCCCGACCCCGAGGAGCCCGGAACCGAGGCAGGAGGCTCCAGCCCGAACCTGGGAGGGCAGTGGCCAAGGCTGGACAGGGCTGGACCTCGCTCCTACACTTCTGGGCACACATGCCCCAACGCTGACAGGAGCCCCGGGCCCCCTCCTGGCATGGGGAAGGACACTGTGCCCTCCAGCTGCCTATTTCAGAAGCGGGGTCCTGGGCAGAAAGGAGGGGCAAGGCGATGGTCTCCATCTGGATGCAGGAAGGAGGCACCATCCTAACCATCCCTCAACGACACCACCTGTTAGGGAAGGTTTCCCCTGGGCTCCTCCCAGGGGACTTGAAACTCGCTGTGTGTGGTATTGATCTCACCTTTGATTCCCAAATGCCCTGGAATGTCTGGCACAAAGAAAGTGCTTCCAAGATATTCACTGGATTGAGTTTAACAAGGAGCCCAGTGTCTGGAGACAGCTCTGGTGTTTTCAGCATCACAGAATCAGCCAGCTGTCTGGTTCTATCACCCTTTACAAGTGACAAAGGCATCCTGCCTGAAATCACTGTCTTGGAGGCGGGAGAGACTTTGGAGGAAGGAAGTGTAGTTCCAAGTCAAGATCGTTACATACTTCAGTGTATTGGGGCCCAGATAAATCATAGTTGATACAATCTGAAATTCTCTCCCAAGCGTCCTTATATGAGCGATTCATCCTACAGCCATAACTCAGTTTTACATAGATGCACTTTTTTTGGTAAGTGCACGAACTTTTTTATGGGTCTTCCCCTCCACAGAGGATGCCTCAGCAAAGTGCTTAATAAATTGAGAGAACCATGTCAGCACATATTTTAGAGTGTAGACCCTTGGTGCAGTTTTGCACTGACCATAGCCATGGGTGAACTTTTGATCTTTGATCAAGTGGGCTTTTTTTTTTTTTTTTAACTCTTCCCCAAGATCCACAATACCTCTGGGTAACCTGGACCATATAAATATTTAACCAAGTTGTTCCACGTGGGATTTTCAAGTATGAATGATGCAATCTCCCTCGTAAGAAAAATCTAGGTTCCCCTGATTTGCAGTCACAACCCACCACCCCTGCAGACCCACCCCCACCCCTCGCACACTGCCTTTTTCTTACCACACACACACTGTCTGGAGAGAGAGCCAAGGGACCTCCGGGGAGGAAACTGCGAAGAAACGGAATGTCTAAATAAAGTCAAGTCTTCTCAGAGCACCTCGCGTTCATTATTCAAAGAATATTTCACACATACTCTCTCGCTCTGCACAAAGCACACCTTCCCCGGTGGCTCGGAAAACTCACAGGCAGCCAGGCGTAATCAGTAGACGTGCACATCCATAAATATCTGGTCCTTCAAGCCAGCCTCTAATGTAACTGCAGCGTTGGGAGGAAAATGCAAAGAATATTTAAACTTTAAACAATGTGACATCACCAAAACTAACGGGCAAGGGCCAGTCGGGTTCTCATCTAAAATGAAATGTAGTGTTGTTTGCAGAACCTTTACTCAAGTCCCTTCAGATTCATCCCCGAAATAGATTTGAGTCTTTGCCTCTCGCTCTTGGCTTTGTCTCCAGACAGCTTGCACTGATGGCAAAAGGGGGCGTGGGTGCAGGGGGACGAGTCTTGACCATAAGGCTGGGGGTAATGGACTGATCCCATCCAAAGATGCTTTGGAAACAAGTTGGAAATGATCTTCTTAAGGATTTGGACACCTTAAGAGAAGCACATTCTATTCTATTTAAAACAGTCTTGCGAGGCAAGCAATCCATCCGCGGCTGGTTGTTGAGATTAGCAGGAACATGACCACCCAAGAGTGGCTCTCAAAGAGCCGGTGATACGGTTTCCGGAGGTGAAGAGCTGAGTTTATTGGTCCGAGGCTGGGGAGAGGTCAAGGTCCAGCCCTGCCATGTACTAGAGTTTGTGCCTTGCTGGACAAGTTATTCAAGGTCCGGTTCCTCATCTGTAAAATGGGGGTGAGCTTTGTTGGGGAGGTTAAGTGCAGAGGTACCCAGGGGCCTGGCACGTACCAGTTCCCTATAAAGGTAGGTTATTACCGTCACCCATAAATAATGCTCCGAGGTACCAGGTGACATAGCAAGTAAGTGGCACCGTCATTAAATTCATGGACGCTCAGTGGTGGAGAGATCGGGGCGACACAGAGAGGGAGGAAGGTGTCCACAGAGAAAACGTTGAGCCGTGACTACGATTTCAGAGATCTGGTCGCTAAACATCCCAACCATGACCCTCGCTCCTCCTTAGGCTTGGTTTATCCTACTCTTGGCCAGACGGGATGGCTATCTTGTAAAGGGTGGGATTTGGGACCGTCTGCTTCTGTTCTGCTGGCCTCTCCTCCCACCCTGGACACCACATCCCAGTGAGTGACTCGAGATGGAAGGGGGGCGGTCCTCAGGCTGCGCCCAGAGCGGGGCTGCAGAATGTCTTCCGTGGCCTTACTGTGAGATGACCACCAGCTTCCTTTCCCGCCCGTGAGGAGGACCCAGAAGGATGGGCGGGCAGAGTGGGGAGATCCTTCCACACCTGCAGTTAGAATCCATTTGACCCATGCATTCCCACCCTGTGACCAGCCTGGGAAAGGACCCAAGTGGACCCTGCATGTCGTATGAATCCCAGATGAAGGGCTGGCTGAGGGTCGTGGTGCACGGCCATTTGGGGAGGGTCTGGGAGAGTCCGCGTTGGGTTCATTCCCTTCTTTGTGCAACCTGCTTGTTGAGCATCTGCTGACAGGCCGTCCAGTTCTGTTAGGAGATGATGGGAAAGGTGAGTCAGAGCACATGGGGGCTCGAACAGGTGCCCAGGACGCTGGACATTACTCGGTGGACAATGTCCCTTCTGGCTTCTTACCACCGTCAGCATCCCATCAGTGATAATAGTAATGCAAATAACAACAGCAATACCTAGCATTGCCTGCAAGCTTAGCGTGAGGAGTTGTTTGAAGATTTTGCATGAATTAATCCTTCAGTCTTCAGTACACTCTATGGGGAGAGAGTTCCATTTTACAGATGAGGAAACCGAGGTGCAGGAAGGTTAATGACGCTTCCCAGAGGCAAAAGCTCCGAGTGGCAGAGCGAGGCTCCCGACTCTGCCTCTCCTGACAGTCCCCTCCCAAGTTCACATCACCTCCAAGGCCCCCTCCTTGCTCCCGATCGCGACCACCACCCCGTGCTCTCGTCCTAACCCTCCACCCAGGTTTATCTCTACACCCGGCCCGTCTTCCCCATAGCCGCTCTCAGGGCTGGAAAGCAGTCTGACGGCCCCACCCCTTTCACAAAAGGTGGAACATCTCTTAGAGGCATCTTGTATGCTCTTTAACTATTCATCTGCTCCCATCAGCGGCAGCGCCTGCCACCTCCTTGGTCCCCCAAAGTAAACTCAGAGGCCCAGGGCTGTGTTTACTTCACACTGTGTTGCCTGGCCATAGAGAGTGGGGCTCAGCACAGGCCCTGATGAGTCCTGGTATAGAGCCCGTGCCAGTGCAGTGAGCCAGCCCCAAAATGGTTCCTCTTTCTCAGGGATGTGGACATTTTCTTCTTTGAAATCCTCGAGTGACAGCAGCCAGATTCCTCTGCTCTTCCCGTACCTCTGTCCCCAGAGTCGTGTCCTCACACTTCCTCCCCACCTGGTATGTCTCCATAAAGGAATGAGGAGGCCCTGAAGCGACAGCCCCCCAGCAGCAGAAAGGCCTGTCATCGCCACCTTCGTGACCCCAGCCACTGAGGCTTCATGACCCCACAGACCAAGGCTGACCCCGGGGAAGAGAGGACATGGACATTTCAATGAACACAACTGAAATCTCAATGAAATGAACACCAAAGGCAATAGCCCAGAGTTCCCCAAAGGGAAGGGACTTTGAAGTCGGGGAGATCTGTGTTTTTACTACGTATTCTTTTTGTGCCGTTTGTGTCATACATAAAGCGTGTATAATTCCTGCTGTATTCGTCCAAGGAAGTACCAGCTGCTGTAACAAGCAACGGCAAGCCTTGGTGACTAACTTCTGTCTCAGGCAAAGCAGAGTGATCGTGTGGTTCTCCAGGTGGCTCTGCTCTGCCCTGCGGCACATGCTCCTCCACCAGACCTGCTGCCTTAACCAGCTGACTGGGGGAGAGGGGAAGCTAGAGAGGAGGGGGCCTGGGTCCAGCCTGGAAGAGGCGTACATCGCTTCAGCCACGTCCCCCATCTGGAAGTAGGGGGAGGAGGGGCAGGAAACATGGAAAACGAAATGATTTGGAGAACGCCTGCACTGTCTGCTTCTGTCTCGTCTACCTGACAGAACTGTGTTTATCAGAACAACACAAAGAGGCGATGAACAGGGTCCTGGCCCGTGGTAGATGCCAAAATAATACATTTCCTTCTTTCTTTGCCTTTGGTGGTTGGTTGGGGCTGGACGGTTTCTAGAATGATGTCTGTGTGTAGATGAGCCCTAGGTCTTTTTTCGTTTTCTAAGGAGCTGCTAATGAGGCTTTTTGCTGCACTAGCCACTCATCAGAGGCCCAGGGGTGTCCGGGGGCGGGGGTTCACCCTGATTTTCCGGAACATTTGGAAAGCTGTGCGCTGCGGACCACGATGACGTGTGCTCCCACACCTCCATCCACCCCGTCAGCCACAGACACACGTCTGTCCTGCTCCGGAAGGAGACGGAGGCTCAGTTGACTGGATTCCGAATTTCCTCAGTGCAGATTAAAGAGGCTCGAGGAGTCTGTCTGTGCGGACGGGGCCAGGGAATGAGCTGTCTCTGGCTGAGAAAGTGTGACTCAGGGTAGAGTCAGCTGTTCCCTGCTGACTCTGGGAGGTTGGTGGGATGAGACACAGGGGAGGCGAGAGGCCCAGGCTCAGACTCTTCCCTCACCTCCCCTTTAATCCCTTCCTGCCCTCACCTGAGGCTTGTTGATGTAGTAGGGGAGGGGATGGAGGGGGCTGCTGGCCAAGGACCCGGTGTCTTGGTGGCAGAGACAAGGTGCTGGTGAGGATGGGTGGCCTACAGGGCTTCAGACCACCTCCAGGGAGCAAACGGAGCTCAGTATCGGCAGACAGTCGGCTGCACAGAAAAGGAAGAGAAGCAACTCAACACAGCTTGTGGGGGAGCCCATCCCCACCGTGGCCCATGGTTCGTTGTCTCTGAGAGTCTTCCTGCCAGGCTGAGGGAGCTTTCTGTGAGATTCACAGGTTACCGGCTTCCGGGAGGAGCCCCAGTACTTTCTCATCTTGGTTTGGGACATCCCGTTGCTATTGGTTGCAGCAGCATCCAACAGCAGCTGTCAGGTGTCCCTTCCATAACCGTGTGATAGGCCCTCCTCTAGGCCTTCAGACGCTCCCCCAGCCTTCCTTTCCCACTGTCTCCCAGATCCGCTCGCTCCCTCCTTTTAAGACTCATATTTCATCTTAAGCCAGATTTCTCTTTTCTCCATAATCATGATGACTGGCCATCACCATGACAACCCTCCCGCCCCGCCAGCCTCCTCTTAGGAATGGGCCCACAGGCAGGGGCTTGTCCTCGTCCTGTGTCAGTCAAAGTGAGTCACAGCTCAGCTTCCACCAGGATCAGCGCTGAGTGCACCTCCCATTTGTTTCCTCGTAGCTAGGATGACTCCAGCACTGGTGAGCTCTGGGTAGGGTAAGAAAATCCTTCCCTGGGAGCAGGAAATAGGTTATCTTCCTTTGGCGTTGGCTCATCCAGTGATAAAATGGGGCTGCTCTGGGTCCCTGCACAGCACAATTCCCACAATGCAAGATCATAAAGCATCTTAAAATATATACTTTTAAAACAAATACATATTTTAAATATATATTTAAATATAAAGATATATATTTTAAATATATATTTAAATATAAATATATACACATATACATACACACTATATATATAACAATAACAACTGTTTTGGAGACTTTTCTCACACACATGATCAGAAACTACTCTGACAGGTGATTTGGCTCAAAAATTAAGCTAGCCGTAAATGCACAAAAGACGGGCATGAATGGAAGTCATCTCACAAACCTTGCTGTATCTTGTGGGAAGCAAACATACTGCACACATTTGACTTCTCAAGATATTATGAAGATATTTGTGGGGCAAAAATACTCAGGTGTAGATTTAAATAAATTTTGTTAAAGTAACCATCTATAAATGTTTACCCAGTGCGAAGGGGGAATACTCCCTTGCTCAAAACTTGTATTCCTTAAGGAATCATTTTAAGAGAATCAGCTAATTAAATAATACCAGTATTTTTCATTGTGGTTGAAGGGAGTAACTCTCCTTTTCCGATACCTGTGTGCATTTTGTTTGTTTTGTGAAAGGAATGATATCACATGTATTTTATTAATTTATGGCCATGTTACTGAACCTAAATAGAAAAGCCACACCTGGATGTGGGTGTAGTAGGTGCGGTCTCTCTGACAGGTGAGGTCATTCCTAATATCACTCACCAGGTAAGAGGAGGTAGGTGGCTCAGATCGAAAATGATAGGAGGATCAGAGATCATTAAACCTTGATCCAGTGCTGATTTCACAAGTGTATCCACGTGTAAAACTTCATCAACCTGTGCAGCTGTGTACACGGAACTGTATCACCTCACATCCCGTAGAAAAGTAGAATAAGTGATCAGAGGGCGTGCCGAAGGCGAACTTCAGAGAGCATCTCAGTTCTCTTGGCTTTGACCATAGAGGTGTCAAAATACCCCCCAAACTGAAGAGAGAGGCCGGAAGGGAGGAGAATGGGGCCCAGGCAACACACCTGTAAAGTGTTGCAACCTGTGAGGGCTGGGAGATGCCTATCTAAGGAAGCAGTACGATATGCTAGTTTCTCTTCTCTTGGACTTTGTTAGCTAATTTGTTTTATGTGTCTTGGATTCTCTCCATTTATTTCCTTTATTTCTCACTTAGTATTAGACAAAGTACGGTTGCTTACTGTTATTCACAGTAGTGATGTTCGTTAAAATAGCCACGAACACTGAATTAGCAGACACTAAACCATCGCTTCTGGACAGGGAGGAGAGACAGAATTAGGCTCCTGCAGCTGCTGGTTAACACGCAACCTTGTTTTGTGCGTTTCTGTGTAAAGACACCTTACTTAGTGGGTATTGTTAGAGCAGAAAGGCGGCAACAGTGCGGGCAGGTATCTTTCTCCCTCCTTCCTCCTCCCTCCTTTCTTCCTGGCATTCTCTCTCCCTCTCTCCCTTTCGTTTTTCTTTCTCACTCTTCCTCTTTCCGTTTATTTGTTTCTTTGGCTGCGCCGGGTCTTAGTTGCAGCATGCAGGATCTTTAGTTACGGCATGCGAGCTCTTGTTGCGGCATGTGGGATCGAGTTCCCTGACCAGGAATCGAACCCGGGATTGCATTCCCTGCATTGGGAGCAAGGAGTCTTAGCCACTGGACCACCAGGGAAGTCCCTTCCTCTTTCCTTTTTAATTACGTCTTTCCTGATTAAAGTAATTGTATCAGACACCTGGGCACATCTCACTCTGGGTAACAAGGACTTGACCTTCCGTTCTAGAAGCAGAGAGGCCCTCTGGGAGGCTACTAATGATCGACAGTGGAGATTGCAATAGGTGGTCATATTCATGACATATTTGGAAGGGAGAGCTGGCCGAATGTGCTGGAGGACTGAACGTAGGGAGAGGAAGAGCAAGGGATCAGGGTCTCTGAGTTTTCTGACCAGAACAACTGAAAGTTGGAGCTGTCAGTTACTGGGATGGGGAACACCGGTGTGAGGGAGGGTCAGGACTGCAGGGGGTGCCCAGGAGCTTGGCTTTTGATGTTAACTTTGACCTTCCTCATGAGTCTTTGGGTTCAGGTGGGATCCCAAGTAAGAACCAAATGTATTTGCTCCGCCTCTGTCTGCTCAGGCAGGCCCTCAGCCTGTGAGAAATGCCACCCACCCACCCCTCCACTGCTGAGAATTTCCAAAGGTCCACAGGGAAATGCCGAGACGAAGTCACAAAAGAGTGGGGCATGGCCACCAAATCCTGAAAGCCCTCAGGTGCCCAAGTGAGCACGTTTCCTATGCAGATGAGGGGGGAACACATACACGCCTCTCTCCTGCTGTAGTAAGATTATGGGAGGGGGTGATGACATCACCAGGATGGCAACTTTGCTCGCCATCATGAGATACTGTCCTGAAATGTCTGTCTTTCTTCTGTTTCCCCTGAGTCCCTTTGCACAAGATTCTCCACCGAGTCAGAGTTGCCCACTTTGCCTCAAAGCGTGTTCAAGTTTCATACAAGAAAGCAAAAAGGAAGAAGGGCCCCGGACCCATTTCTCACTTCCTGATAAGCCACCAGTGCCCATCCCGGAATCTTCAGCTAGGAGAGCCGGAACTTCGGATTCCAAGAGGAGGCTTGCCTCCAGAAGAGGCTCTTTGATGATCGGAGGGGGTGGCACACGAGGAAGTGGGTAGAGCTCACCCCTCACGACAGGCTGGGGAGACTCTAGAGGAAAGCCGGGGCCACTCACCTCCCGGGAGGACTGGATGACAGTCATGGTCTGAAGGATGGGGAGCGGGGTGGGCACATCCGAGGGACCTGAGATAAGGCATCGGATCTGGAGAATCACATCGGTTTCCGCCAGGCGACGGTCAGAGGCCAGGAAGCCTCATCAGGGCACCAGGCTGATGCCCACATGTCCCAGTCTGTTCATGCTGGTGAGCCTGCTTGATCCCCACCGAGAGGGACACTCATTGTCCCTGTGCCGCACGCTGCACCGCCCCGTGGGTTTCCCCCAGAAGGGACACAGCCGCTGCCTCGCTTTCCCAGGGACCCATCAAAAGTCCTGCCTGTGTCCCTTTCTGAACAGCTCAGAATGCCTTTCAGCTCCGAAACAGAAGGTCAAGTGTTTGTTACCCAGAGTGAGAAGATGTGCCCAGGTGGTGTCTGATACAATTCCTTTAATCAGAAAGGAAGTGATTAAAAAGGAAAGAGGAAAAGTGAGAAAGAAAGAAGAAAGAAAGAGAGATGAAGAGAGAACGCCAGGAAGAAAGGAGGGAGAAGAAGGAGGGAGAGAGAGATACCTGCCTGCACTGTTCCCGCCTTTCTCTCCTCTCTTTCCCTTTTCTCTGGCTGAGTCAGATCAACACCTGCCAGCTAGCAGCTTAGAGCTCGGCTTGCCCAGGAAGGACACCCACTGCGGAAGTTTCGGGGCCTGAGCAGGAGAGAACGTGGCCCCCACCTGCCTGGGTGAGTCGCTCCAGGCTCCTAGAAGCAGGGTGATGAGCGGGACTTCGCTGGTGGCGCAGTGGTTAAGAATCCGCCTGCCAGTGCAGGGGACACGGATTCAAGCCCTGGTCCGGGAAGATCCCACGTACCGCAGAGCAGCTAAGCCCGTGCACCACAGCTACGGAACCTGTGCTCTAGAGCCCGTGAGCCGCAACTACTGAAGCCCGCACACCTCGAGCCCGTGCTCCACAACAAGAGAAGCCACCGCAATGAGACACCTGTGCACCACAATGAAGAGTAGCCCCCGCTCGCCGCAACTAGAGAAAGCCCGCGAGCAGCAAAGACCCAACGCAGCCAAAAATAAATACATAATTAATTTAAAAAAAAAAAAACAGGGTGTTGAGGACGATTCACAGCTGTGTAGCCCCTCATTTCATTTTGCTACTGAGTGTGAGGTAAGCAAGGAAGGCCTTTGACTCTGCCTTCTGCCGAGAAATGAAAACCCCAAGAGGGGAGGTGATTTGCTCAAGGTCCCACAGCTGGCAACTGTCCTCAAGTCCCAGCATGTGACCCCCAGAGCAGCTGTGCTTTTCTCTGCGGAGCCCTGTCGTCCAGAGATGTGCTTTGTAGCCTGACCACTGGCACGGACGGTGCCCACCTCCTTGTAAATTCTACACTCAGTTGGCAACAATCTGGTGGTAATAAGAGCTAACAGTTATCATATACCAGGTCTTTTTCTAAGCATTTTGTATTCACTATCTCATTCAATCCACAGAACAATCCTACTGACAGGTGAGGAAACTGAGGCACAGAAAGTGAACAACCATCTTGTGTACCTAAACGTGGACCCCAGAGTCAGGTGTGACAGTGGGACTCCAAGTCTGTGACAATTACATTGTCAGGGGCCCCTTTAGAAAGGGCCCATTTACGGTGCCTTAAAATGGAATCTTCAAAGAGTCTCAACCAATCTGAACCGACTTCAAGTAGTGCTTGAGCACAGACACCCCATCCTGAGCTCCACACCCTAACAATAGCCCTGATTCCTATCCAGTCCCACCTGGGGTCTCACCTGCCCAGGTGTGATGTTGAGCTTTGCCTTGCAGATGTCTGTGCACACAGTGGGTACTCAATCAATGTTGGGTTGTTGTTGATCAGTTGGTTGGTTGAATGAAATAACAACTATTGTAATCTCAGAAGCCCACCTTCCCAAAGTCCCTTCTCCAGCAGCCTTAAGACCTGACATTTCCAACGTGAAGATCCCCAGTTCAAAAGCTTGATGGCAACATAAGTATTTTAATGGGATCACAAATAATTTTGCCAGGGAAGATAGAACCTGTTAAGCTAATGGTTACCCAGCACTCATTTCTCCAGTCCATCTTCCCTTTCCTCCATGGCACCCATTACCAAGCACAGGCACCTGGTGGGTGTGCTTTGATGGAAAAGAGGGAAGAAGTCAGAAAAGGTCTGGAGCAGAGCCTCCGAATTAGCTCTAGAAAAACTGTTGTGAGGCCATCTGCCCCTCAAATGAGCTTGCTTATTCATCTTTAAAGGATGGTTATCTGCTGTAAAGGGACATCCACTCTTTAATGTGTTACCACGATCACAAATCTTCCCAAAAGACGGGAAGTCCTCAGTGTGAGCTGGGCTTCTGGAGGGGAAATGAGCATCTGCAAGCCCCCTCCCCTTTAGTCCAGGGTTAGATCGGTTCCGTGTGTCTGTGGAATTATTTGCCGTGATCACTAGGGGACAACCCTGTTCTGCAACCCCTCCTCTCCATGTGAACAGGGGAGCAGAGCCTGGACATTCTTGCCTCTGTCTGACCTGGGGAGGGGGCGTGGGGCATCGCAGTTCTACCAGTGGTCTGGACAGTAGGGCTGAGGCTCAGCAAGTGAAGGGCTTGCACGGAGCCCATCACTCTGTGGATAAAGTTCTATTGACCAATAAGGACGCGGCTCACACCTCACGCGTTTATGCAAATGCGTGTTTGTGCTTGTGGGTGGGGTGCATGCCAGGTGGGAACGTGCACCCTCCCACGTGGACACTGCCAGGCCCAGGTCCCTCCAGTACAATGGCCCAGGGCCTTGTCGTGAGGGCCCTGTGCTCCTGAGTCACGGCCTCTGTTCTCAGGACCCCGGGGGACGTGGATCGTGTAGCTGCCACTCCTCAGGTGGCAGGGCTGGAGGGGAGAATTCTTGCAGCAGGAGTTGTTCAACAAGTATCTAGTAAGCACCTAATGTGTGCCATGCACGGGGGTTAGAACCCTCTTTAGGTGGACGGGGACAAGGTCAGGGAGCCAAAGTTATTGACACAAGATTTTTTTTTTTATAAATTTGATATCTATTCACACAACATATGGAATGCTCACTGTGTCTGGGATTTTGAAAGCAGAGGAAGAGGAAATCTAGCCGTGACCATGATTGGGGCCAAGTTTCCACCAGCCCTGTGGGATCCAGGAGCAAAGGAGAAGGGCCGCTCCTGCCTGCACACCCGTGGAGGTGGGCACACCTGCTCATACCTCTTCCACACCCGGGGCCCAGGAGTGGGGTTCGGAAACTCTGCAGTTGGAGGAACGCAGCCTGGACAGTAGATTCTGGGTGGCGGACAGGGACAGGGGAGTGACCACAGAGCTGAAAGCAGTCCCATCTGTGTGTCCTCTTTCTCCTGCCTTGGGCCTTGGGCCTCGGGCCATGGACTTGGTAAGGACAGAGCTTGCGGTGGCCTCCCTGGTTGCAGGACTCACACCTGCTGAGTTGCTGCCCGGTGGCCTTGGCCTTGAGCTGGCGGGAGCTCCGAGTGTGTGCGGCGCCTCCAGGGCTCCCAGGCTCAAGGGGCCTTGTTAGCCCTCTCCCCGCCCTGTCATGGCCACCTTTGCACTTTGCAGGCCTCTGAACCGATAATCACACCTCCCTGGGTGAGCTGGGCCTCAGAAGGACCAGGATCCCAAAGCCACAAGCTCTTTGCAGCCCTGACACTGAAGAGGGTGGCTCTGGGCCTCCCTGCGGGGTTGGTTCCTTCTCCTCAGGGCACTCACAGGTTCCCCGGGCCTCCTCCTTGGTACATGCTCTCGGAGCCCTTATTCACGTGGCTTTCACACCCACAAACCCCGGACCTGGTCACCTTGACCACACCGCCTGCATTACAGCATGAGAAACCCAAAATTCAGGGAGATTAAACACATCGCCGAGGGCAAGCGGATGACTGACGTCTGAGTCATTCTGAGGCCTTGCAAACATGGTTTCAACAAGGACAGAGCCTGAGGCCAGGCGCCCCCCAACAGAAATGAGGCGCAGGGAGAGAGAAACCCTGCGCCGGGCAAGTGGCTAGGTTAAAAGCCAAAGCATAAACTGAGATGCACAACACTGCCCTGGGCCCCTCCCTCATGAGGAACACACTCCATCTGAGACTGTTCCACACGTGATGGGTACTTTACAGAGGCCAGCCAGGGAGGGAAAGGGCTTGGAGGCCGGTGGACTACGTTGGTATATGTTTAAGTCAGCGTGGTTGGGTCTTCCGTTGGAAAGATGGGAAATTAATGAGTGTTCATTCGACCTGTCAGGACCTGTGCTAAGGGTTTTCTGTGCAGAAAATGCTCATAAGAGCCCTGGGAGATGGGTGTGGTTGAGGACCAGGGGCTCCTGGTGACTGGCTTTGGGTGGTACATCCGGGCCGTTCCATTGCTCCCAGCGGCACATCCAGCCTCCGCCAGGCCTCAGAGGCCCCCAACACCGTGCCCATCTCTTCCAGAACAACATCCCACCTGCAGACTTACTGCAATGCCCAACCTGCCCCACTCAGCCCAGGCGGCTCCTCCTCCCAGAGCCGAGGCCAGCCTGCAGGAGGCTGGGGACAAAACGCAGCTGCTCCTTCTGGAGCAGGCCGCACACAGCGTTCCTGGGCCTGACAAATGTACTGGGACTTCATGATCTGACACTAACGTGCAAAACTCCTGGCTGCCCACGCCTGCTGCAGAGGAGGGGGCAGCGGGCAGGAGGCTGGGCCCGCCTGCTTGAGCGGATGCCTGGTTGAGGCCGCCAGGGAAGGCTGCTCTGGAGCAGTCCCAGCTCAGCATAAAGGACCGCGGGGACTTTGGAGAAGACTGGGGTGCTCAGAGGTTGTCGGGGGTGCCGTCCAGCCGGGCGAGAGTCAGAAACAAGCTGGAGTCCAGGATTCTGACCTTTGTAATGATAAGAGTGCCCAGCACTTAGAATGTTCCAGGGAACTAAGAACGACCAGGGGCTGGCGGGCCCAGCTGTTCACTCACCCACTCCCCTCAGTGGCCCTGCGAGGCCAGGCCTGCTGCCGTCCGCGTCACACACGAGGAAACGGAGGCAAAGGACGGGAGGCTGGCCCCAGGTCACACGGGCCTGGTTAGGCTCTTGCTGTCACATCCCCTGTGCCTCCCACTAGGAGGGCCGCCTGGTTAATGACTGACATGGTCTCAGGTCCAAAGTGTGCGGGCAGCGTGCCCAGCCACGAGCTCACCAGCACCTGCTGTTCTGTGGATGGTCGTAAACGTCCTGTGACCATAAAAACAATGCTTTGTAGACTCTCAAGTCACGTCCAGACACACAGCCAACAAGGTATATGCTCAGACACTTCCTCCTGTTGCCAGGCGTCCCTCCACACCCCCCTGGCGGCAGGAGGCCGGCCCGCCATCAAGACAGACACCACGGGCATCCCCTTCCCACGCCTGCCTTCTGCACGACACCTGCCACCGCGGCCTCACTGGGATGACCCTGACTCTTGAAAAGCCTTCTCTGACCCTCCATTTCCACTTCTGCGTGATTCCTCTGATCAGGATATTTTGAGAAAGACAAAGTTAACCCAAAGAACTATTACAAAATCAAGGAATTAGAAACGAGCCTGCAGGGTGGTGGGAATGAAGCAGAGAGCACCTGAAGAAGTGAGCCCTGGTTTAAACCTGTGCTCAGGCGAAGGGGCTCCATAAGTACCTGGACCTACAGCATTTTCCTCTTCCAGAAGGTAAAAGAGCTGGGGCTGGACACGCATGAAGGCTGCCTCCCGAGATACGGCTGCTCGGGATGGGCCGGAGGGGCCCAGGGAGCGAAGGAAGGGCCACGTCTCTCAAGGTCTTCAAAGGGCAAAGCCCCTCTGATTCCCCAGGGAGGACACTATCGAGGGGTCCTCACGGGGGTGATCCCACCGATCGCTGGTTCCAACGTTGGTGGGACTGGCCCTTCGGAGGTCGAGGTGCTAAGGCTACAGGGTGAACCTGCCCAGGTGGCCACCATCCATCCCTCCCCAGGCCTTGTTTCCATCTGAATTTAAATTTATGTCTTACTGTTTCAGTCTTTCGATGCTCATGTTCTCATACCTGGGAAAGGAGGGAAAAAGGAGTCCCAACAGAGGAAGAGAGAAGGGGAGGATGGGACTGAAGACGGGCGGGTGGGAGGGAGGATGTGTACAAAAGGAAGGGCTCCGCAGGGCCAGGTGGACCCCTGATGTGGCAGATACTCAGGAACACCTGTCGGTGGGATGCAGCAGGGTGCTCGCTGCGGGGGGCGCTGGCCATCCTTAGCAGGCAGAGGGACCCTCGGTTGACATTTGGGACACTTGCTCCTAAACAGTGGACCTGGGCCCGACCCTTGGCCCTCCCCTCCACTCCTTGACCCCTGGAGGCCAGGCCAGAGCCTCTGCTCTTTTCTGCACCCCTGGTTGCTTTGGCAACGGCTGCCGCTGGCCCCTGGCCTTCCAAAGCCCCGGCTGTAATGTGAATCTCAGGCAGGCTTGTTCGCTCCCCTGGCTTTGAAGACAATACGGGAGGGAATGCAGCAGCTCTGGTTTCAGAACCTGTCCCCGAGGACACCCCCCAAGTGCAGGAACAGGATCTGGGAGGAAAGGTAAAGAGAGGGCCACAAAGCAGTGCAGCTGGGGGAGAAGACCCCGGGGTGGGGTGGCGGGGTGAGGACCTTTCTGAGAACACCCTTTGGATCAGTGAGCAGGAGGGTCCACAGGCGCCGGTCTGTAGTTGATGAAGTAACGGCAGCTGAAGAAAGTGTCTTGTCCCTAGCCTGTTCCTTTGCTGTTTCATCAGAGACCAGAATGAAATCATGCTGTTCAGATCCACAGAGAATACCAAGCTACAAGGCAGAGCTAATGGGCTTCAGAGGACTGAACTGGTAAAGGAGACTTCATTACCTTAGAATCATGGGCCCAAACCAATCATTTTAAGCAATACCTTATGGGGGAAGTTTGACTGCCCAGAAATCGTCTGGAGGGTTCTAGTCACTCACAAACCCCGTGTGAGCAGGTAGGAACAAGACATCTTGGAAAGCAGATGTGACCAGAACACACCTGTGTGCTGGCCCATCGCCTGCTCCCCTCCACTGTCTAGAAGCTGGGAATCCCTCAGGGAAGGTGTGTGGATCTTGGACGTTAAGGTGACCGATGTCGTTTGAATGCAGGTTCCAGTATTGCATTTAGAATGTAAGTGATTGTGTAACCCAGGAGCTGTTTAATGGTGTGGTTAAACTCACTGGTTTGGACCTTAACTCTAGTATTTATAAGCTGTGTGTCCTTGAAAAAGTTATTCATCTCTCTGTGTGTCAGTTGCCTCATCTATACGATGGAGATAACGTTCCTAGGATTTCATCGTGCTTTGAGCCCGTCACTCAGGATAAAGCACTAGTAAATGTTTCTAAGTCGTTGCTACTGGTGTTAGTGACTCAGCTGCGCGCTTTTAAAAGGTTGATGAGTTGCTTTTGCCTGGAGGGCCCTAGACTCGGAACGGCTGGCCAGCCTCAATGTGTTTGGACAACTCAACTTCCGAACTCCTGGTCGCCCTGATACCATTACAATAATCATATATCCAGGTTCAAGGTCCACTGGAAGTCAAATCTTCTGCCGTCTTGGGCCTAATGGGTTCTGACCAGTTTATGTCATAACCTCACCGGCTGTGTCATTCTTTTGAAGGTCGTGCCCTGCCCCCTTCCCTCCTGTCTCATCGATGTTGATTTCGGGAGCTGTCACCCGCACTGGTGAGAGAAGTAAGTAAGTTATTTACACAGTGCCTTTCGACAGTGCAGGCCTCTGTCCCGGAGACTGGCTCCCCGGCAAGGAGGCCGTGTCTTTAACTGCTTGTCAAATTCTCTGTTTGGGAACCGCCTTCCTGCCTATGTGCCTTTCCCCAAACCCAAACCAGATGCGAAGCAACTGAAACTAAGCTGTGTCTTAAAACCGGAATACCGTCTCCCCCACTACAAACCCGTTCTACAAACCCGTTCGTCGTGGCCACCTGTGGCCCTTTACATAGTTGTAGGTTATTTACTTTGCCAACACTGTGAGTGTGTGATGCGGGTGCTCTTTTAAGGGCTTTGCAAACAGTGACCCCTTTAACCCTCATAACAGCTCCGTAAAGTAGACGCTTTGTCTTCATCCCCATGTGCTGGGGGCAGGGCTGGGGGGAACCTTGGCCTGGAGAAGTTCCATACGTGCCTCAGGTGCCTAACTCAGGTGCTGAGTTAGGATTCAAACTGGGGCAGCGAGCTCCAGGGTCCCTGGTCTTGTGCTGCCTCCCGTCCTGCCATGCTTTCTGAGTTGTCTGTAAGTAGCCTGGGATCTTCTAGAAGGCGGAGACAGTGTCTTCATAAAAAGATCTTATAGTGAAGGTGGTCAGAGATGACTTGTGATAATGCTGAAAGCTGTTGACCCGGAAGAGCCATTTACCCGCCCTGCCACCCATCCGCCGTTGAGCAACCGCGGCCCCAGGGAGCAGGAGAAGCAGCTCCTCCCTGCTGGAGCCGCTGCCCAAATGCCCTAAGGGGTGAGGGTCGGGCCCGGGTAGGGCAGTCTCGTGATGCCCGCTCCTCCAAGGGAGGCGGCTTCCCGGCAGCACTCACTTGACCCCTCGGAGACCTGTAGCCACCACACTCCGTCCAGCTTCCCCAGCGGAAGACGGCATCTTCTCTTCCATTGTTCTTGGAGGAAGTCTTGCAGCGAGCACAGACAGCCTTCCTTCCAGGCCCCCGGGCAGGCTTGTTGGAGCCTCACCGGGCAAGAGCCCCCAGATGCCCCTGGAGTCCCCGCCGGAGCTGCAGCTCAGGGAGGGCCCGGTCTCTCTCATTGGAGCTGGAGGCTCAGCTGGGAGGGACAAGGCTGGCTCCCAGTCACAACCCCAGCAGCTCGCATGGCCTGAGCCCTGGGGCTGGGCGGCTGCCGCTGCCACGCTGGGGGAGAACTCTCACGAGTGGCACCCGCCTGGTGTGAGCAGAGGCCACACCCGTACCTGCCCGCAGGTCTGTAGAAGAATGATGGCTCTCACCCGTGTCACATGGGGCAGGGGGCATGCCTCTCCCCAGCCCTGGTGAGGTTTACTCCCCTCCCCACTGCTGGGAGCCTCTGAGCACAAGGGGAGTTTTGCTCTGGGAAGCCTGGGGTTTACAGCACGAGGTCTGCACTGAAGAGCACACAGATCGGAGCCCACTCCTACTGTGGGTGCGAGGTCTCTTCCCACGTGCCAACAAGGTGGCAGGTGAGGACAGATGTGTGACCCAAGGGCAAGGCAGGAAGGGACGTTTGCCATCCAGTCGATCGGCTAGCAGGCTGCAGGGCGTTCCGAGTATCACCCCATCACACGTGAGGATATGTGATCCCAGCAACCCCGCAAAGCAGATGGGCTGGGGCTTCATTACATCCATTCTACAGATGAGAAAACTCAGGGCCAGAGAAGTGATCAGTGGAATGGCACCCCCAGCCCGTACTTCTCTCTTTACCCCTCTGCTGTGGAGCATGGTACCAGGCAGGGGGGAGGGAAATGAGGCGAGGGATTGCACAGACTTGAGACTGAGCTCCTCCTTGAATTAGGGGCAGGATGCCCTGCCTGCCTCCCCCGGGTCCCAGCCCTGCAGAAAGAACCCTGTGTCCTGGAAGTAAAGGCAGGCGTTGCGGCCAGGACCCAGTGATCACCAGCCCCCGTTTTCCCCTTACCCTCTCCAAGGAGAGCCCACCCAGACTTAGCAAGCATTTCCTCTTTCCGGACACCGTCACCTGGTCACCCCCCGGATGCTCCTGGCCAGAGCTGCCTTTCCTTAAGAAAACCCAGGGATGGGCTTCCCTGGTGGCGCAGTGGTTGGGAGTCCACCTGCCGATGCAGGCGACACGGGTTTGTGCCCCGGTCCGGGAAGATCCCACATGCCGCGGAGCGGCTGGGCCCGTGAGCCATGGCCGCTGAGCCTGCGCGTCCGGAGCCTGTGCTCCGCAACAGGAGAGGCCACAGCGGTAGGAGGCCCGCATACCGCAAACAAACAAACAAAAAACCCAGGGACATGCAGCCACTGGCAGCCAGAGGGTGGACCTGAGGGACCTGGGAGTGTGGGTGCTGGCATGCACTGGGAGCTGCCTAATAATAGACCTGCACTCCAGGATGTTGAGTGACAGCCCCTCCACGAGCACAACTGGGACCGGGTGATGGAGGACTGGGGGACTGGGAGCCAGGGAGACTGGGTGTCCCCAGTGGGCTTAGTG
Organism: Tursiops truncatus; assembly: GCF_011762595.2. Lineage (NCBI taxonomy): Eukaryota > Metazoa > Chordata > Mammalia > Artiodactyla > Delphinidae > Tursiops > Tursiops truncatus. The sequence continues at coordinate 150,915,972 of NC_047035.1, forward strand.
AAGCTATTTTGAAGCCAGTTTATTGGGCTGCTGGGAGGACTCCCCCAAGATGGCGTGCTGACCCGGCGGCACTGTGCTGGGAAATGATGGGGATGATGGCTCAGGGAAGCTGGGTCAGCTGGCATGGGAGCAGAAGGAAGGGGGAGGGGCACTGGGAGGGAAGGGGGCATCCACGGGACTCCAGACTGCAGACAAGTCCAGATGTCCCAAGTCAGTGGCCACCGCAAGTCTGTCCTGGAGGGCCGTCACCAGAGCTGCGGGTGGTTCCCATCCACGGGCTGAAGCCTGTGGCCGACCACACACGCAGCCCTGCTCTGGGTTCATGGAGGTCCCTAGACACAGTAGCCACAGAGAACAGTCCAGGGGTAGAGGGTCTTGTGCTGCAGCCCCCTACCCGTGACAACTCCTGCTGCCCCAGCACCCAGCCCCCCACCCTGAGATGCTTTGTGCTGATAATTCAGAGTCTACTGACTCGATTGAGAAACGATTACGCAGATGTCCCGACGTTCAATCGTATGAGACATCCTTGACCAAATGGGGTTTTCATCTAGCTGGATAGAATATGTGAGTAAAAAGGTGAATGACATTACAACACAACCAGTGGTAAGAACCACAAAAGCCTCTCTACAATAAGAGTTCCAGACAGGGACGCCACAGTGCCCAAGGCTGGCCAGGCTTGAGGGGGATTTGAGGTTGAACTGAACTCAGACCCCCGTCGCGGCACGGGGGTGTGGGCAGCAGGCCAGGCGGGAAAGGAGGAACACACCTCGTGGGGGGTCGAGGTCTCCTCCCGGGGGTCTTTGGAGGATCAGGCAGATGAAGGAACCTGTCTGAAAGCTGAGGGTAAGGGGCTTAGTCCTAGTCCCGTGGCCGGTGGGCGACCGTCAAAGATTTAAAAGGTGGGGGCCCAAGTGGGGTTCTCAGGTGATCAGTCTGGGTGTGTCCTGGCTGGACTGCAGGGAAGAAACAGCCTCGAGGGTCCTAAGCAGAGTGCAGGCCATGAGGCAGAGAGGCAGGGACCAGGGGAGGTGGGAGAGAGAGGCAAGAGGGGAAACTGATGACTCCACAGTCTCCAGGCTAGAAAATCCAATAAAGGGACGCTTGCTCACTGCCCTCTCGATGACTTAGCAGCCTAATTAAATGGCATCTTTGTAAGCGGTTCCATGAGGAGTGAGGCTGGTGCCCAGAATTCCAAACACAGGAGGAGTAGCGTTTGCGGGGAAATTGTCCGGCTCGCCACCCTCATTTGTGACTGACTGGGGCGCAGCCTGCTGGACTGCAGAGACCAAGGATGAAGCCAGAAGGAGCCCTCCGGATGGAAGGAGAAAGCCCCCCACCCAGCGGGCAGACCCCAGCCCCGAATCCACCCTCCCATGCCCAGCTTTTGGGCCCCCCCGCCGTGTGCATCCATGGAAGGGGCCTGCTGACCCTCTGACGCAGACAACCCCAGTTTGCTGGGAAGCACACGTTTCGCTTCAAGTTTGACTGGCGCCGTACGGAGACTCACCACCCTTCTGTGCTTTCCATCATTGTGCTCATGATCTGGGGGCCCCCCCTTCCCCAGAACTTGTTCCCAAGTCTCCCACCTACTGTGACTCTGTTTCTCCTCATACTCACAGCTCCCCGCCACAAAAAAAGAGAAGGAAAAACAGTAATGAGGTAACAAAGAGGTGACGCGTGTCTGAGCCATCAGAGCAGGGCAAGGAGGCCTTCCCTCTCAAGGAGGCGGGCGGGAGCCATGGCTGCAGGAGGACAGAACTGTAACTGGGGCCGGGATTAGACCAAACTCCTCCCAGCCCACCCCGCCCCCAGGCTTGAGGTCCCCTCCCATCTGTCACCGCCCCTCCACCTTCCTCATTAGGGTCCTGACCTTCAGTCTTCCTGTTGGTCCTCTGTCATATTTGGCAAAGTTATCCTGATGCCCTGAAGTCTTCATCTTATAGTCTCTCAGAATTCAGACAGGATGCTAGCAGTGTGGTTCAAATACAATTGCATTTTGCTTTTCTGTCTTGAGGTTTAATATATACAATAAAGTACCCAACTAAACCATTAGGAAGAACTTAAAAGGAAGACACACAATGACCACCCCCAAGTGGCCCGCTTGAAGATTTGGGGAGATGGGCAGACAGAGGGGACCTGAAACACCAGGCGCCCTGGGCCACCCTGCTGGTGACAGGGGCCCAGCCTGGAGGCGGAATGCACTCTCGGACCTGCAGCCATCAGGGCCTGCACCTGTCCCTGCCTTTCACCCCACCCCTCAAGAGGCCCCGGGACAACTTCCCAGGCCCAGACGTGGGGAACTTTCGAGGCTGGGTCTGGAACGAGGTCTTTCCGGGTCACAATCGTGCAGAGAGCTGGCCTCCCAGCTTGAGCCACTCTAAGCTGGAGGTCTGCACCAGGCGAGGGGGTGACAGGCGTAGCTAAAGGCTTCCCAGGACAATAGGCCGGGCCTGCTTTCACCTGTTGTTCTCAGCCGACAGCTGCAGGAGATGAATGAGCCAGAGATGGGCCAGCGGCGATGGGGAGGCCGTTCGGCCCCTGTGCGCCCTGTGCACGCACAGAGCACTGCAAACGTAGCCTCTGGAATGAGCCCGAGACTCAGACTGCATCCTCTCAGTGCAGGACTCACAGCCTCCAAGGCCCGATGTCACCACGGCCCGAAGCTGAGCTTGTCACAGGATTTTGGGCCAAGTTTCCCCCTGAGTGAACCTCGGGAAAGACACACGGCAGAGGCAGCAGGACCACGGCTGTGCTTTCCATCAGGGTCTGCTCTGGGAGCCCCTCCAGGCCACACCTGCCACAACTGCTCCTCAGCCACCCAGAAGGCAAATGCAGTGACCCGTGACCACTGAGGTTTCACGGCCTTTCCTTGCATGTTTCGCCTGCTCACGGTGTCACGCCCTGATGTTCAGAACTCATCCTCTTTCTCTGTTGCATTCGGCAAACTTCATCGGGATGCCTTGAAGTCCTTGACTTACAGATTCTCAGAATTCAGACAGGATGCTGTCAGTGTGGTTCAAACACAATTGCACTTTGCATTTATTTCTCGATGCTTATTAGATATGAAGCACCAGGCTAGGTCACTAGAAATAATGTAAGTGTTAAAATTGGAGCAATCCAGAGGCAATTAGCATGGCCCCTGAGCAAAGAGGACACACAAATTTGTGAGGCATTCCATGTTTTTGGATGTAACTGACCTTATTGTGGTAGTGATTTTGTTATACATGCATAAAAATCACTACTTTGTACACCATAAACTTACAAAATGTTATACGTCCATTTTAGCTCAACAAGCCAGAAAACAAAAGAAAGCAAGCAAGTAAACAAGAAAGAAAGAAAGAAAAGGAAGGAAGGAAGGAAAGGAGGGAGGGAGGAAATAAAGAGAAAGGAAGGAAGGAAAGGGAAAAAAAGAGAGGAAGGGAGGAAGGGAGGGAGGGAGGGACAGAGGGAGGGAGGGAAGAAGAAAGAAAACTTAAGAGGGAGGTGACACAATTACCACTCTCAAGGGACCTGCTCGAAGATTTGGAGAGGTGAGCTCACAAATGGACCTGAAATACTGCAAGGACGGCATGAGAAAGAATAGAGTTCAGGGCCCACAGACTGATTCAGAAGTGAAATGCTCTGAAAGGAGAGAGAATCCACCCAGGCCGTGGGTGTCCCACAGGACTGGCTGTTACAGAGGATGGAGTCCTGTGATCCTATGTGAGTTGCTGATATAAGGGGAGTGTGTAGACTTGCCCAAACCCCAACCAAGAAAGAGGAAGAGTGAAGTGGTTCTGTCCCTGGGGGCGGCAGGAAGCCCATTGCTCTGGGGGTGGGGGGGGGCAGGACCTCCCCATCATTCTTAAATTACTGATTAAATGGGATTGAGATTTTTTCTTGAAATACTTTATCTGTGTTTGTGGTTAAATATATAGAAAATACAAATGAACAAGCGGAAGAAAATGTAAATCACGTGTATCCTCACCCACGGTACCACTTTGTCCCACGCGTCTTTCTCTACATGAGCACGGTTTTGCTAAATCGCAACTTGCCAAAAAGAGCGTAGATTTGGGGCACGTTTATCTTAGTCTGTGCTATTGTTGGATGTGTTCAAAAGGCGCCCACTGACAGTGATTCTTCTTTCGTGTGCAGAGGGTTGAAAAGAGTTCCCTTTTGGGAATAATGGCCGTTATTTGTCACCCATCGACCTGGACGTCTTTGGATCCATAAAGGCAAGCCCTCTACCTGCCAGGTAGGATGGCCTGTTACCGCCCATTTCACCTTCGTTTTCCATGGTGCGTGCCTGTGACACGGTGTGGGGCGTGCGGTTTATTTCAAATTCTTCTAAGTAACGTCTCTGCCTCTCGCTTAACCTCTTTAGTTCAAGCGTATTGAACCCACAGGGGCAAGAAAAGGTAGAGAAATAGCCATGTACACCCAGACATGGCCCCTGACCTCCAGGAAGCAGCCACCTTGGGAGAGGCGGCATGCGGATTAAAAACACCCTGGTAATGCACAACAGAACACGCTCACAGGCTTGCACACTGTAAGGGCTGGAGAGGGACTGAGAAATAGCCTGGTCCCCCCACCCCAACTTTGACATTACAGATGAGAAAACTGGTTCCAGAAATGGACTTGTCCAAATGCCTCTTGCAGAGCCCCAAAATGTCTGTTTCTGAGCCCTCATGTAATTTCTTAGCAGTTTCTGTGCCTTCTGTTTGGGACACAAGCACGTCAGACACATTTTTGCTGAGTCTGTAGTAAATCACTGTGACTCACACCATCTTCCTCCAAAAGGCAAAATAGCCCAGAGCAAGTCCAGGGCCTTCCTTGGCCCCAGAGCGTTGAATGGGGGCCAGTGACGTAAGTGCTGATCCCACCGGTGCTGGGACAGAAAGAGAACTCGGGGGCTGTTCTTCTCCGAAAGCCCCTCCCAGTGGAGTCACTGGGGTTTTATAAACCAAATGTCTTTACAGCTAAAATGAATAACCATGACCTCAGCCATCACACATGCAGCCTCTGCTGCTATACATTTAGCATCGCGGGGTCTGGGTGGTGTCCTGTAAATAACCGACGTCTGGGGCACATGTGGGGGAGGAGCTGCCATCAGGAAGGGTTCTTGTTGGAGGCCAGAGACTGGAGCCCGTGAGCCCCACCGTCATCTGTTAGCAATTTCTCGTTCCCATTAAAGCCAGACGCTGGATCTGTTTGCGTCGTCCAGACCGTCACAGGGGATTCATTTTTACGTCTTGGACTCGGGTCTCCGAACCACATCAGTTACAGCCCTTGGTGTTGCCAGTGGGGGGGTGTGAGATGAAATGAGGACAGTCTTATTGGGAACAGTTCACAGATTGTGCGGAGATGAATCCTGCGTTCATGGTGAGAACAGAGGAGGGGAAAAAAATCGAGATTCTAGGCAAATCAACCCCCAAAATATGATGCCTAATCACGATCAGCAAATCATTGCATTGCGGAGTTTAGGCTGCATTCAAACCTAACTTTATGAAGGTCGGGCAACAGAGACTTAGGACCCAAATTTAAGGAGTAAATCCCAGAGTTACAGAAACAACATGCCATTATTATTAGTTGTATTAGTATTAATTACAGCATATGAAAATTGAGTTGTTATTAACTAGCCTCATGGAAACTATAAAGCACACAGTGGACCAGCCAGAGAAGAAACCTGGGGTTTGTCCTGGGTCTTCCATGAATTTCTCGGTGACCTTGAGTATGTCACAGGCATGGAGCCTCAGTTTCCTCTTCTGTCAGATGAAGGGTTTAGATGATCCAAATTTCCCTCCATCCCTAACTAGGACTCGGATTCTAAGCACCTTTAGGAGGTGTGGAAATAAATTGTCAGCAGAAAAAGTCATGCCTGACCTGAGAAATCATCGTACCTTAGCCACGGGCGCTGCTGGGCTGAAAGACACCAGAGCCTCTTAGACAGAAAGGCCAGTGCCTTCCCAGAGTCCACAGTCTAAGACAGCCATGATCGCAGCCACGGGAATTTGGGTCCACACCACAAAGCCCTCCGCCCTGGAGGCCATGAAAGAGCTATGAGACTGCAGCCTCTCCAGCCTCTTGGCAACCATGTCCTGCCTTCCAGGGAACACCCCTCCCCCAGGAGAAGAGCCAAGGTTATGCCCTGGCACAGGTACCCTGGAAAGTATATGGAGAACAGTCTTCAGGGAACCCCCACACCTCACTGAACAGGCCTGACTTGGTCAAAAAACAACCCAGCCCCACAGGAGGCTCATCACACGACAATTCCACCACATCCTGGGAGAAAAGGGACGTTTGCAACCAAGAGTTTGTAGACTGTCTCCTCTCTTGCTCCTTCTGTTTCCTGAGGGTGACTGATGGTGCCCTGGCCAGGAAGGGCCGCCGGGGAAGTCATTTCCTCCTCAAAGGCGCTTGACTCACCTCTGATTCACCTCGAGTGAGTCTGCTCAGAACCAGACAACGCGGGCAATTTTCCTGAGCCCTGATCTGTTGTAGTTCTTGACTCGAGGCCCCCATCACCCCATGTCATGTCGCTTGTGCAGGAAGCTGGGGGCTGGGGCCTGTGGGGCTGAGTCCTAACCCTGTTTCTCTGCTCTGAACTTGGTATGGCTCAGAAGGCGTCCTGCTCATCTCCAGCTTCTGGGCCAGGGGAACAGGAGGATAAGGCTGCCAGATACACAGGGGCTTGGGGCCCAGCCACAGTCGGGACCAGGCCCCACTTGTCCTGAGCACACAGGAGACCAGGGGCACTTGGCAGTCACCAGCCTGGTCTTACCAAGGGGTCCGACAGCAGCTCTCACCAGGCTTGACATCCGCGGAGTTCACATCCTAAGAAAAAAGCAGAGGGTATTTTCCACTTAAAAAGTCTTAATTGTCCACCAACCACATTTCTTCCAGACTTACTCCCAAGGCTTTGTGGAGGGACCTGCAGCTGACAGCCTAGGAGAAAACAAGAAGACTCCATGCTGTGCCATTTTTCTGAGTGTTGTGTGCCTGGGGACACACACACATGTACATGTACAACTAGTAGGGACCATGCCTTAGCAGCCCCATCAGGATGGGCAAAGGCCTCAATGACCAGAATGGTTTTGGCCAAGATAGAGCTGCCCCATGGGCTCCAGCTGGTGAGAGAGGAAGTGGCAACTCCACCTGCATCCCGTAGAGGACGCTCTCAGCCTACACGGAGGTGACCTTCCTCTGCCCATTCACACCTGCCATTCCACCAATAATCACTGACTCTACAAGATGGACCCACATGGTTGACCTGCACCATGGCAACGGCCTGGGGCTGACCACCGTGTCCGTCAGACCATGGTGGGGGGCTTCCCAGCAGGCACTGAGCTCACAGCTGACGCCACTGAAAACAGGTGGGGTGGCAGGTGGTCACCTGAAGGAGGACAGACATGCTGGAGAGGAGCAGATGTCTCTGCAGATTTGCCCATTCCCGGGGGGCCTGAGCACAGGCAGGATGGGTGACCCAGGGGCTCTGCAGAAGCTTCCACAGACCCCACTGATTCTCACAATCTGTGGATGATCCAGGAGCAGGCTTCTCCATGAACAAAATACATAGTGTGATCCGAGACAGGAGAGTGGCTATGGAGGAGAAGGGGGCTGAGGGACGGTCCTCATCCTCTGCTTGGGCATCAAGGGCAGCTGGTGAAGGGGAGGACACGGTGTCATCCTCACGGGACACGTGGAAATGTGAACCCTGGAGGGTTTCTCTTCCTGAATTTTCCCCTTTCGAATTCAAACTTTGTGCCTCAATGTCCCCTGAGTAAAGGCAGCAAGAATGAGAATAGGAACATCTATTGGCTACTCCGTGTGCACCAGGCACATTTATTATTAACTCTCTTAATTCCAAGGGAGGCAGGAGGCGGGCAGGAAGCAGAAATAGCCTGCACATTTCCCTGGCTTTTTGTGGTGGATGGGAGAGAGTCAGTGTCTTGAAGAAACTTACAGGGAGAAGAATCTGGCCTGCAAGGAAGGAACCAGGGGGGAGGAAGAAGGAATGAGAGAGAGGACTGCGGTTCCCAGGGGGGAGCCAGTGGGGCCCTGTACCCACACTCTTGGAGAGGGGCAGGTGGGAACACGAGCAAGACCCTCCTCCAGCCTCAAGCCTGATGTGGAGGTGTGGGGCCGACTGCTAAGCAGTGACTATTTCAACGGCTCCCGAGTAGACTGGGCGTCAGGCCACAGGACCGTCCCCCAGAGCTTTTGCTCTACTCAAGACCCTGGAATATGCCACAATCTTTGGATGGGGAAGCCCGGGAAGGATAGAGGTTAATTTTCCCAGCATCCTGGAGAAAGATGGGCGTGAGATCAGATAATTACATCGTTAATAGAAAGATAAAGTCGGCTGTTTCTTTTTGCACTCAGAGTCACATATGCTACATGGTCTTTAAATTCCCAGCTCAACACTCAGCAATTCTTCAATGAATGTTTATTAAATGACTGTATGAGCCAGAGTTAAAAAGAGGGTTAAAGATGGATAGATCACAGACCAGTTGTTCTCAAAGTGTGATACAGGGAACCCTGAGGGTGTCCAGGCTTTTTGTAACAATCCAAAGACAGTTGCTAGTTTCCCTCTCAGTCTTTCACTGTGGAGTTTCCACAGGCTACATGACGTGTGATATTGCAAACAATTGAGTGTAGAAGCAGATATTACAATCCCATGGTCTTCTATGAAGCCAGGCATGAAAACCGTTTGCAAAATGGAGAATGATACCCCTCTTTTCACTAATTTTTTTTGTTTTGGAAAACATAGTTATTACTCATAAAATATGTTGTGTTAATGTGCAATGAGTTTATTAATGTATTTTAATGAATTAATACATAATATATATTTTTAATTTCTCAGCTTTAACTTTTAACATAGGCATCCATCGATAGCTATAACCCAAATAAGCAAAAGCTCTTGGGGTCTTCATTAATTTTTTTTAATTAATTAATTAATTTATTTTTGGCTGTGTTGGGTCTTCGTTTCTGTGCGCAGGCTTTCTCTAGTTGCGGCAAGCGGGGGCTACTCTTCATCGCGGTGCGCGGGCTTCTCATTGTCGCGGCTTCTATTGTTGTGGAGCACGGGCTCTAGACGCACAGGCTCAGTAGTTGTGGCTCACAGGCTTAGTTGCTCCGCGGCATGTGGGATCTTCCCAGAGCAGGGCTCGAACCTGTGTCCCCTGCATTGGCAGGCAGATTCTTAACCACTGCACCACCAGAGAAGCCCCTCATTAATTTTTGAGAGTGAGGGTGGTCCCAAGAGCAGGTTCTTTGGGAACTGCTTTAACAGAACAGAGCAGGAGGGATGAGGTCGGGGCAGAGCTGGGGATCAGGAAGGCAGATTTGCAGCTGACTGTCGACCTCTCCAGGCTCACCCACCAAATGAAGATGCTGGACCCATAGTTTCCATCCTTAACAGTCTCTAATTTCACAGGCAGAGGCAGAGATGGAAGCTCAAAAAAGCCAACGGGGCCCTCCCCAAAATTCTGTCTCCCTCAAGTGCACCATGGAAATGCCACAGGGTGGGTTCGAGGCTAAAAATAATTGCCCCAAGACCTGGAGGTCAGAGGGCTCCTCCCAGAGCCAGAAGGGGGGATGATGTCAGTGCCCAGGAGCCGGCAGCATTCCTGGCCGCTCAGGTCTGTGGGTGACTGCTCAGGAATCCACCATCCTTTTTTGCCTCCAGAATCTCCGCCTGAGCCGTGTGTGTGTGTGTGTGTGTGTGTGTGTGTGTGTGTGTGTGTGTGTGTGTGTGTGTGTGTGTGTGTGTGTGTGTGAAGTAATCTGATTCAGGCTCTAACAACGTCCTTTCACGGAAGCCCCGGTGGAGGAACAAAGCTCAGAGCCTTGCTTTTCAGACGGCCATGACTGCCCCCACGTTGGGGCCCCAGTGAGCAGAAGTGCTAAGGAGAGAGCGGGTGGTGATTCCAGCAGCCATGACATCTTTTCCTTTCTACCCCGTCCCTCGCCAGGGCTGGAGCCCACACTCCTTTGCGGGGTTATTGGAGAAATGCTCTGAAACACTGTTAAAAATACCCACTAATAAATAAACACAAGTCATTTCTGAAATGTACCCAGGAATAGCCAACTGCCCAAATAACCAATGTTGTTCTTCAGATTCTGGGAAAAATAGAAATGTAGGCATGGTTTATTTTTCCATTGCCCAAAGCAGCAGCATTGTGCATATATGCTAATTTTAAGTTTCTGTTTCCATGCTTTTTTATCCTATCATCTTGTAGCTTGCAGCAAGAGAGAAGAAGGAGAGAAAGGGAGACAATGAGAGGAAATAAAAAACAGAAGTGGGAAGGAAGATTCTACTCTTCTCTTCCAACTCTTTTGATAACATTCAGAAAAACAACATAGTCTAGGTTTTCATGCTTCCTTCACCCTGATAGACATGAATGATAAGACCCAAGATGGCGGGTGAGCCATAGAAGGATGTTATCAACTTCCAGATCCCAAAAGAATCAGAAGAAAAGAGAGAAATCTGGGAAAAAGAGAAAGGCCACGATAAAGACCGGGGTGACTTGAGGCATTAGAAAAGGAGTTTGAATGTAAGTAATATAAAATAACTAGTATTTATTAAGCACCTGTGATCTACCTGTCATTTGACATGCGTTGTCTCATTTAATCACCAAAAAGCCTTTTCTCGTGTACAGATGAGGTAACGGCTCAAAGAGGTGGACTCATCTCTGAGTTCTCAGTGGTCTGGCTGGTGTACGGAGCCCTCGGCTTGTCCGCTCACCGCCACACCTCAGTCGTCTGCCTTTCCCGTCTGTCCCCGCTGGGCGGCAGAGAACCCCGTGAGGAGGGGACCAGGTGGCGGTCAGCCTTGCAGCTCCAGCCCCCGCACGGCGCTGACACTGAGGCACCAGCACGACAGCAGATCCCAGCCAAGCGCTGCACTTGGCAACTAGGATGTGGTGCTGGAAACAAGAGAAGCCTGTGTCCTCACGTTGTCAGGGGGCTGAAGGGCCCAGCAGGGGGGCCGCCCCAAAGGGCAGAGGTGGCACAACCTGCCTACGACCACCCCGACCCCGGGGGAGAAGGGGGTCGGGGTACGGCCCTGTGTTGGGGGGCTACGGCCAGGGGCTTTTCTTCCCCAGCCCACGGGAGAGCGTGCTCCTCTCTGAGGCCAGGTGAGGCTCAACTGAGGCTTATTCAGGTGTCCTTCCTCCAGGCAGCGCCGGCTTCCCCTCCCAGCCGGTACCTGCTGAGCAGGGGCGGAGCATGTGGAAGTACCTAGGAGTACATGACACGGTCCCCCAGGTGTGGGGTATGCGTGAGGGCCAAGGTCTCTGGGGTAGCCAAATCAGCAGGGGCTTTAAGAGACCAGGGCCCTGGAAGGAAGGAGAGGACATCCTCCCAGTTCAACAAGGCTCTGGAAGGTCAGAAAGGCACTCAGAACCTCCCACGGCTCCCCCTGAGCAGAGGGGAAAGAGGGGAACCCGGAGCAGGGGCCCCCCCGCTCAGATGGGGAGTGTCTGCCCGAGGTGGGGCTGGGGGACACAGCAACTCCTTCCTCGGGGATCCTCCAGTCGCAAAAGGAGCCTGGGACCACCACACACACACACACATGGGCGCACACACACCCACATACAGGCACACACGTGCACACACATGCATGCACACAGCAGACCCACCATCTACACAGGACCTGCCATGTCATGAGAGGCCCCAGTGCCCACGGAACCAGACTGACGTCGGGACCCTCCACCACCAAGCACAGCCTCACTCAGGTAAGCAAACTTCTTCCTATGCCACACCTCCCCCCCACCCCGTTTTAATTGAAGTGTAGTTGGTTTACAACGTTGTGTTAGCTTCTGGTGTACAGCAAAGTGATTCAGTTTTATATATATATATATACTCTTTTTCATATTCTTTTCCATTATTCATTATATACAAGATATTGAATATAGTTCCCTGTGCTGTACAGTAGAATCTTGTTGTTTATCTATTTTATATATAGTAGCGAATATCTGCTAATCCCAAACTCCTAATGTATCCCTCTCCCCTTCCCCTTTGTAACCCTAAATTTACTTTCTATGTCTGTGAGTGTTTCTGTTTTGTAAATAAGTTCATTTGTATCATATTTTAGATTCCACATATAAGCGATATCGTGTAATATTTGTCTTTCTCTTTCTGACTTACTTCACTTAGTATGATAATCTCTAGGTCCACCCATGTTCCTGCAAATGGCATTATTTCATTCTTTTTTATGGCTGAGTAATATTCCATTGTATATATGTACCACATCTTCTTTATCCATTCCTCTGCTGTTGGACGTTTAGTTTGCTTCCATGTCTTAGCTATTGTAAATAGTGCTGCAATGAACATTGGGGTGCATGTATCTTTTTGAATTATGGTTTTCTCCAGGTATATACCCAGGAGTGGGATTTCTGGATCATATGGTAGTTCTATTTTTAGGTTTTTGAGGAACCTCCATACTGTTCTCCAGAGTGACTGCACCAGTTTACATTCCCACCAACAGTGTAGGAGGGTTCCCTTTTCTCCACACCCTCTCCAGCATTTATTGTTTGTAGACTTTTTAATGATGGCCATTCTGACCAGTGTGAGGTGATACCTCATTCTAGTTTTGACTTCTATGCCCCCCTTTTTTTAACCTTGAAAAAATTGTGGCATATAACACACATAGAGAAAAGTGTGTAAAACAGAAATGTTTGTGAATTATTATGAAGCAACTGTGTAAGCACGTGTCTCTTCAGCTGCTGGAACAGAACAGCAGGCTGGGGCTTAAACAACAGAAACTTATTCCTCACAGTGCCAGAGGCTGGGAGTCCAAGAGCAGGGGTCCAGTGTGGTCGGGGTTCTGGGGAGAGCCCGCTGCAGACTGCCTTCCGTTGTGTCCCCACATGTCTGGGAGCAGAGAGGACGCCGGCTCTCTCGTGACTCTTACGGGGGCACAAACCCATCCCTGAGGCTCCACCCTCATGGCCTCATCTCATCCCAAGGCCCCACCTCCTAACACCATCACATGGGGCAGAGGGGTAGGGTTTCAACATGTGAGTTTTGGGAGGACACAAGCATCTAGTCTATAACACAAGCAGGCAGAAAGCAGAACATGGCCAGGCCCCCAGAATCCTCCTGCAGGTCCATCCCAATCTCCACCTTCCCCTCTCCCAACCCTCCCTGCTACCTGACTTCCAACTCTGCCCTGTAGCTTGGCCTGGCTTTAACTGAAACCATTTCTTCATTTTCCCTTCTCTTCCCCACCTTCACCTAGAGTTGCGTCATGGGTTGAAATATGTCTCCCCAAAATCCATATGTTGAAGTCCTCACCCCCAGTCCCTCAGAATGTAACCTTATTTGGAAATAGGGTCATTGCAGATGTAATGGGGTCATCCTAGAGCTGGGTGGGCCCTAATCCAACATGACGGTGTCCTTACAAATAGGGGAAAACACCATTGAACATGAAGGCAGAAATCGGGGTGATGCTTCTACAAGCCAGGGGACACCAAAGTTTTCCAACAAACCGCCAGAAGCAGGGAGAGAGGCCTGAACGGATCCTCCCTCAGAGCCTCAGAAGGAACCAGCCCTGCTACCTTGATCTTAGACTTCCGGCCCCCGGGACTGGGAGATGACCCATTTCTGTAGTTTCTGCTGCCCAGTGTGTGGTGCTTCGTAATGACAGCCCTAGAAAACGAATACAGTGCTTCCACAGCCTAGGAGAATGTATGAAAAGGAGGTGCAGAGCTTTGAATTGGCTCATAAGTCATGGTTTCAAACTAGACAGACTAACTTTTAATATCAAGAGTGTGCAGAGAGCAGTGGAATCTGGTCCAGCTCCTGTTCAGGGAGAGGATTGGGGGTTGCAGGGGGGTGAGGTTGCCATCGGGTTGGTCGAGGAGAAACACTTCCTGCGTCAACACACAGGTCGCAGCTCTTCGTGGGGTGGCTGGAGGCTGAAGGGGCTCCTCAGGGTGTCTCTGTGTGGTGAGGTGTCTGGGGGGGGGCCCACCCTGGCGCCGGTGGGAGAGACGTGACCCACATCTGGCTCGGTCACCCTGGGGCTGATGCCACCCGTCGGTATGGCCTGTGCTCTCACCTCCAAGGGAGACTGAGTCTTCTGCCCAGCGTGACCTCGTTTCCTGTTCTGTTTCCCCCTCGTGCAATAGAAAACTCCCTCTTGCACTGGGGGCGTGAGGAGTGACAAAGGGAAATTAGTCCAAGGCTTTCGTGATATAGAAGTTGCTTTAGAAATGGTAAACAGCGAGACCGCGTCGTTCCCCTCAGGAGACATTTGTCTCTTCTCTAAATCACTGGGTCAAGACTTTGGTTAAACTTTAAAATTAAAAAGCAGCAGCAGCGGGCTTCCCAGGAGAGCGTGCATGTGTGTGATGCATGGTTTCGGCCCTGAAAAGCATTGCTCTTCAGTGGTTTTCTGGGTGGCGAGGACAGGGCATCCTTCCCTGGGTGTCGGGGCTCCTGGGCACTGCGGCAGCTGGTCAGCACGCCCAGCGTGACATGGTGGCCGTTGGGAGGCAGCACTTTGCACGGAGGTCTTGTTGGACCCACCCTGCCTTCCCCACATGGTCCTGTTGGGAAGCTGCCAGCTGGCTCCAATGTCCAGATGACACAACTTTGTCTGGGGCCCCTCGAGGGACGTGGAACAAAAACACGGATCAGAGGGAACCAGACACAGAGAGTGCAGGTTGCCGGACCCTCCACGTGGGGCCCCAGAAGAGGCAGAACTGCCAAGCTGCTGGCGTCCATGTGCCCCTGCCCTGGGCTTGGGGATCAGTGGAAGGGACAGCGACAGGGCCCCTGGGGGCTGACTCTGCTTTGTGTCTCCAGCTGGGGCTGACTTCACAGGTGGGCTCAGTTTATAAAATGTCAGCTAGCTGAACGCATACAGCTTGTGCATTTTTCTGTCAGTACATTCAGTGAAAAGTGAGACAGAGAGAGACAAAGAGAGACTGAGAGACATAGAGACAGAGACAGAGAGACAGTGACAGACAGAGAGACAGAGACAGAGAGAGACAAAGAGAGACAGAGAGACAGAGACAGACAGTGACAGACAGACAGACAGAGACAAAGAGAGACAGAGAGGAGAGAGGGCAACAGCACAACCAAAGTACCCTTCAAATGTTGGGGTTTCTGCAGATTTCAAGCTGTCTTGTCTTCTTCTACATGGGATGAGTTCCTTCTCGCCCTTTCCTAAAAGTGATACTGTCTAATGTCCCAAATCAGAAAGAGCCTGTTCTCCAGCCTCAGAAGGGAGAAGTTGGCCCACTTTCCTGCTCCCTACAGGAAACGGCCTCGTGAGGAACATGATGCTTGGGCTCCAGGACATCAGGCAGATGTGATGTAATTACTGATGCAGGACCTGGGGGCAGGCAGCCGCCCCAGGGGCTGCATGGACACAGGGACACCCTCCCCACCTGTCTCAGAATTAGGCTCCCTCCCACTGGCTCTGTCTTCAGTGGTCTCCACCTGCTTCACCCAGGATTCCTCTGGGGAAGACCTGAAGGTGAGGTGGAAACTGAGGCCTTGGGGGTGGGGGGCAGGGCTGCTGTGGGATCCATGTTCTGTTCCTGAGGCAGCGTCATTCCCAGAGCCCAGGTGAAAACAGCACATTAATTCGCAGAACAGGCATCGGCCAAACTGAGTTCCACTCCTCCTAAGACCTAATAAGTAATCTCTCTCTCCACCTAAAAATATAATCTGGCTTTAAATCCAGCCCACAGGGTTATATAAGGCGCGGGGAGCAGGGAAACAGCGAGGCTGAGCTCTCACTCTGAAAAACGAAAACAAAAATCGTGCCCACGAGCAGGCGCGGACCTTATGGGCAGAGGTCTTCTCGTGTGCCCTGATTTCCCCAGCGTCAGCCCTGATGGCTTCATCAGAACATGCCTCACTGACTCAAGTTAAAACCTACACGTAGCTGCTTCTCTCACACTCTGTCACCTTAAAGCATCTTAAGGCCAGATTCCCCTAGGGCCACAGTGGAAAGGGACCATGATGTCCCCTCCTGTGACAATTACCTCCTGTCCACAGCACTCGAGCTCTGAGCTCTTTACCAGAGAGTCCAATGAGTCAGGTCTCAGGATCCTGAAATCTGGACAGACCCTCCCCCTGCCCCCCTGCCCCTCGGCCATGGACACATGAGAATGCATCTCAACGTGATTGGAAGGCCAGGAACTGGAAGTGATAAGACTGCCCAGGCGGCTTTTACTTTTCCTTTTACCTCTTAAAAGAGCTAAGGGCGCACATTGTTCAAGCCATAAATTTTTTAAAAGGTTAAGTGGATCCAGTTACATGATGTATTTGTAGTAACAAGCCCAGAAGTGGAGATCAGGAGGCAACAGGCCCAAGAGTTCTAATTCCATCACTTTCCAGGGTTTAATTCGGGGGTAGATCTTGCCCCCTCCCTGGGCCTCCATCCCCTATATAAGCTCAAAGGAGGGCATCAGATGGTCACTAGGTCCCTTCTGGGTCTCCAGGGTCTGATTCAATTCCTCCTGGGTTTCCCACATCAGCGTTGGGCCTCCCGCAGCCATGGCGTCTCCTGGTGTTCAACAGTCAGGCCCACGGGGTCTAGCAGGTCCAACCGGTGGGTCTCACTGTTCTAAAACCCGGGGTCCACCAAAGCGAATGCCCCCGAATGGTTGTTGTGTGACCCCAACTCAGCAGCTGCGCATGCACTGCCATCTACCTAAACGGACAGGCACAGAGTATGGGCAGGTGCCGGGGTAGCCTGGACATAGAACACAGGTGCCCCGGAGCCAAGGCAGCTCCCTCACCAAGAGCATCACACACTCTCCAGCCTAGAAATGCTGTTGCCTGGACACGAGCGAAGTGAGGTGTGCTGGCCGTTTCCTGCCTAAAGGGAGCACAGTGGAGAGGTCACAGGTCACCACAAACAGGCAGGCAGGGCCCTTCCTGGGCTTAAACACCAATACCCAATTCCGGTTTGGCCATTGAGGTTCAGGCTGGTACCTAGAAGCCCGGCTCACAGTTTCCGCTGACTCATTTCCGCATCTTCCCTGGGGAGACTGAGGCCTGTAGGTGGTTTTCACCTCTTCCGTGACCACACCAAGTGGGGCTACAGTGTCACACAAAATGCTGGTTTCAAAGTGAGAAAGCAAGAGGGAGAGGTGTGCCCGGGTGAGTGATTCCAGCCCAAAGGGCAGACTCACTGATGGCTCCAGCCCAGCAGGCCCAGGACCGGCGTGCAGAGGTGCCCCTCACCCTGGACCCCGCTCCTTCCCTTCCGTAGACTAGATGTGTTCTCAGCAACCGTGCGTGGATGCAAGCCTGAGTCCAAGAGGAGAGCCTTCTAGAAGCACTGTTTCTCCTTTTCCAAAGAAGAAACGGTTCTTTCAGAGAAGCCCCCTCCCCGTCCCCAATTAGTTCTCAGGCACATCCCTCCTGCCAGGAGCAGCAGTATCGTGCCCAGAAGGAGACGGGGCTTTAACGCCCCACACGCACACAAGATCCCATCAGCTGCCCTCACCCAAGCCGCCCCTGGACGTTATTCTTTTTTTTTTTTTATAAATTTATTTATTTACTTATTTATTTTTGGCTGTGTTGAGTCTTCATCGCTGCATGTGGACTCGCTGCGGTGCGCGGGCTTCTTATTGCAGTGGCTTCTCTGGGTGTGGAGCATGGGCTCTAGGCGCGTGGGCTTCAGTAGTTGTGGCATGCGGGCTCAGTAGCTGTGACTTGCAAACTCTAGCGCAAAGGCTCGGTAGTTGTGGCACACGGGCTTAGGTGCTCCACGGCAATGTGGGATCTTCCCGGACCAGGTTTCGAACCCATGTCCCCTGCATTGGCAGGCGGATTCTTAACCACTGCACCACCAGGGAAGTCCTGGACATTATTCTTTCCTTTCTTTTTTTTTTTTTAACATCTTTATTGGAGTATAATTGCTTTACAGTGGTGTGTTAGTTTCTGCTTTATAACAAAGTGAATCAGTTATACATATACATATGTTCCCATATCTCTTCCCGCTTGCTTGCGTCTCCCTCCCTCCCACCCTCCCTATCCCACCCCTCTAGGTGGTCACAAACCACCGAGCTGATCTCCCTGTGCTATGCAGCTGCTTCCCACTAGCTATCTATTTTACGTTTGGTAGTGTATATATGTCCATGCCACTCTCTCACTTTGTCACAGCTTACCCTTCCCCCTCCCCATATCCTCAAGTCCATTCTCTAGTAGGTCTGTGTCTTTATTCCCGTCTTACCCCTAGGTTCTTCATGACCTTTTTTTTTTTCTCTTAGATTCCATATATATGTGTTAGCATAAGGTATTTGTTTTTCTCTTTCTGACTTACTTCACTCTGTATGACAGACTCTAGGTCCATCCACCTCACTACAAATAACTCAGTTTCGTTCCTTTCTATGGCTGAGTAATATTCCATTGTATATATGTGCCACATCTTCTTTATCCATTCATCTGTTGATGGACACTTAGGTTGCTTCCATGTCCTGGCTATTGTAAATAGAGCTGCAATGAACATTCTCCAAAGAAGATATACAGATTGCCAACAAACACATGAAAGAATGCTCAACATCATTAATCATTAGAGAAATGCAAATCAAAACTCCAGTGAGATATCATCTCACACCGGTCAGAATGGCCATCATCAAAAAATCTAGAAACAATAAATTCTGGAGAGGGTGTGGAGAAAAGGGAACCCTCTCGCACTGTCGGTGGGAATGTAAATTGACACAGCCACAATGGGGAACAGTATGGAAGTTCCTTATAAAACTACAAAGAGAACTACCATATGGCCCAGCAATCCCACTACTGGGCATATACCCTGAGAAAACCATAATTCACAGAGTCATGGACCACAGTGTTCACTGGACGTTATTCTTGATGCGTTTTCTCAGCCTTATGCTGCTGTGGACACCAGGGGCCGCCCTCCCCCCCCCCTCCCCCGACCCCACATCCATTGTTTGCAGAGAACTGACACAGCCCAAGCTCCAGGTGATTTTTCTCATCACAGGTGTGGTTCAGGGAAGGATGCAAAAACTCAGTCCGCGCATTCAGGGTGAAATGCAGGGTTTGTTCTCTCTTTGGGGGAAGAGGCGCTCCCTCCCTCCTCCTGGAGGCGAACAGGAGAGCACATGCCCCAGGAGGTGTGGCAGCCAGGCCATCACCGTGAGGGAAGCCAGCCTGAGGACAAACCTGCCCCATGGAGGAGGCGGGACTCAGAGAAGCACAGACAAATGGACTTCTAGTCCTGATGAGACAGAATTCCCAGAGCGAATCCCCCAGGATCTGGCCCTACCTCTGGACGTTTTCGTTATGTAAGCTGACAGGTGCCCTGCTGTTAACATCAGGTGGATATGTATTTTCTTTATTTTTATTATTTTCTTTATTTATTTTGGCCCCGCCGCATGGCTTGTGGGATCTTAGTTCCCTGGCCAGGGATTGAACCCGGGCCACCACTGTGAAAGCGCTGAGTCCTAACCACTGGACCGCCAGGGAATTCCCATGATGTGGATTTTCTTGACCCATGAAGCACTCTGGTAAAACCATCTTTAGAAACCTTTGCTATTTGCATGCATCTGTTATTACACAGGAAGTAAACATGTCATGCTTGCTATAGAGGTCACTCCAAGGCGAATCCTAATCCCTCCCTTCCAGCCAGTTGCCCCACCAAGTCCCGCTGTCCAGGCATTCAGGAGCCACGGAGCAGGAACCTCTCAGACGTCCCACTGTGACATCCCGACTTGTCCCTACAACATGCTGAGATTATAGATCCTTGAGCAGAATGGGCAACGTGATGAGCGAGAGATTCTGGGAGGATTGTCTGGTGACGTGAAGAAGCAGAAGAGCCAGCGGGAGGCAGCAGCAGTGATGGGGGCAGGGAAGGGAGAAGTTTGAGAGACACGTCCAAGGAGGAAGGGCCGATGCACTCAGAGGGACCAGGGGCCAGCAGGGACCTGCAGCTGTGCAGTGCCCGGCAGAGGAGGACATGGTGGGGGTGGGGTCTGGGAAGATGAGCTTAGCGATTTGGCGACATAAACTGCGATGTCTGCAGGAGTGGTATCAGGAAGCACCTATTCTGGTCTTAGATCATTTATAATTTTGTTTCTGTTTTGCTTGGCGGGGTGTGTGGGAGTTCGAGTGGTGAGTGAGAGGTTTATGGGAAAGAGAGCATGAGAAATCACTGTTCTGCTAAGAGATGTAAAGACAGGGATGAAGGGAAACAATGCTTGTATTTCACTGTTAAAGCCTCATTGGCTGTGGGGCGAACATCACCAAGGCTGACATGCAGGAAATTCTGCTTGGTTCCTTAAAAGGTAAGTTCGGCTGAGAAGGTCCTTCCTTCTAGGAGATATTTTAGAATAAGTGGAGTAGATTGCCTCACACACACACAATGAGATAAACTCCTGTAAAGCGGCCGACGTTTGCTGGGTATCTAGAGTCAGAAAGTATCCCATGAAAACAATAACATTTTACAATGAGGAAACAGCCCAGACAGATGAGCGGTGGTGCTGGACTGCAATCAGGCCTCCCGGTCCCTGCACTAGAGTCTGGGGTCCATCCAAGTCCTGCATCATTACTGCGTTCCCCCTTTCACTCTGAAAAGGGCCTGATTTGGACCATCCATTATCTGGTCCGCTACCTATGGGGTGGAAGAGTCTGGATGCAGAGTCACCGAGTCCTTTTCTTGGTCGCCGTGAGAGCCTGGCGGGAGACTAGGATTGAGCGGAGGTGACTCTGGGTTTGAGAACCTGAGTTTTCTGCCTGCTGCCTGGTGGGCTCTGCATGGGGGCTGGAAAAGGGGTCCCTCCTCTTCGGGGTGTGCAGTACGAACTTCTCTCTTTGAATCTGTAGTCGGTGAGTCGCCTGAATGCCTGCCCATCCAGCTCTCTCCTCCGGCCAACCTCCTGGTTCACTTCTGAACGAGCTGGCCACCGAGGCGCCGTCGCTGCGGGGACCACGGGCCGCCGAGGGTGTCTGCGTCCCTCCGCACGGTCCACACGCCGCTCGTTTACGTTCTGAGCTCTCACAGCACAAGTTCAGCGGCCGCAATCTCCCGAGTCCTCAAGAGTTTCAGGGAACTGGCCTGGGCCAGGGGTGTCTGCTCGTGGTCACTGCTGTCTGCGCCTGGGGACGCATGGCCGAGGAGACGGGAAGAGGCACTAGAAGGTTGTGTGGTTGACAGTCACAGGGATGCGGCCACAGACGGGGGACAGAGTCCCGTCGAGGCCTCGCTGTTCTTCCGGGCAGCTGGGCGGTCTGCTCACCTGTCCTCACATCCCCGTGGACTGGTGAGAGAAGGGCATGTAGCAAGGCAGGTGCATCCTTTCCAAAGAGCAGAAAACCAGCGATTCCTCCCCAAATGGTCCATCAGGCCCAGAGCTGAAGGTCAAGCTCGACAGGTGCCAGGACCTCCTCCACTGCCTGTCTCTGAAGAGGCAGCAAGACCTTGCCACGGTCTGTCCCTCTGCTCACCATCTGAATGACACTAATCTCGGCGTCCATGCCATGTGCCATCCCAGGCAGCCTCCCGACAGCAGGATGGGGCCCGGGTCTGCATTCAGAACCTGAGTTCTCCACACGTACCCCTGTGCCTGTGACCCCAGCCAGTGCAGACTGAGGGGTCTAACAGAAAATGGACAATCAACAATCTGACGGTGCTTCCCACTAACATGCGTGGGAGTTATCAGAAGCCACCATGAAAGCTGGGTGTCAGGCCCCGTTCCAGCCACTGATCAATTCTGATTTTACTCCCAATGTACAGCTGAGGAAATGGAGGCCCAGAGATGTTAGCTCTTTTGGCCCAGGTCACACAGTTAGGCAGAGGCAGAGGTAAGATTTGAACCAGGTACTTGGAACAGCAGTGGTTCTCCACCGTTCACTGTACAGACACTACACCCTCTTAGACCTAAAGAGGCGTCTCCCTGTGACCTCCAAGAAGCCATCCGCCTCCAATGGCTCTAATGTAGGTAGCAGGGCTGGGGGAATTTTAATGTCACCCCTTTGTCTTAGTGAGCTCGGCTGCTGTAACACAACACCACAAACTGGGCGGCTTATAAATAGCAAACGTTTATTTCTCACAGTTTTGGAGGCTGGAAGTCCAAGATCAAGGTGTGGCCAGGGTTTGTGTCTGCTGAGGACCCGTTTCCTGTTTCACAGACAGCTGTGTCCTCAGCTGGAGGAAGGGGCGAAGGAGCTCTCTGGGCTCCTTAATCCCATCATGACACTAATCCCATCATGGGGGCCTCCACCCTCATGACCTCCCAAATCCCCACCTCCTGACACCATCCCCTTGGGTTAGTGCTTCAGTGTATGAATTTGGTGGAGGACAAACATTTACTCTGCAGCACCCTTGCTCTCCTTCCTGGGGCCTTTTGGTTTGGGTACATAGAAACATTATTTGTGGGAAAACTCAAAATGGACAAGCTTTGGGGAAATGCTGGGGTACTGATGTGGGCATGGAAGGAAGCTCACATCCTGAGGGCAGGCACCGCGCCTGCCTGCTCCCTGCCGTACCAGCGTACTCTGGTATTCTGTACTCTGGCCCAGGGCCTGGTGCAGAGTGGTGAGAGCTCACTGATCGTTTCCTCCGTGAGTGACTGGTGATTTTTAACAGGTATAACCTATGTGACTGCCAAGCAGATCCACTGGAGTCTCTACGTCCTCAGGCTTTGTTTGCAGTCTCGCCAGCATCCCACTAATTGAAATGTTTGTGGACTTACATATTCTTCGGGTCTGCTCATGACACAGGAGCCCCCAGGTGACCAGGGTCTTTATCCTGGTCACCTTAACATCAACAAAGAGAAGAAGCATCATGGAAAATCTCCTCTCCACCTGGTCCTACCCTTCCAGAGTCCCCAGGCTCTGCTGGACCAACGAGCTGGAGGAACTGTGGGTGGGCAAGGCTTGTCGTATCCGCTTGGTGCAGCCAGTCCATGCCCGTGGGTGCACACACTGCATGTGCGTATCTATGCGTGCGTGTCCAATACCATTTCCTGGAAGGCCACAGCTATGCCATGAAGAACGAGTGACTCACTGCCCCACGGAAGTCCTCGCCATCTCACAGGCCTGTCTGGAGCTGCCCAGGTCTCATGGTGAAGGATGCTCAGCTCACTGCGAGCCGGCGCCCCGGACCCCGCCCTCAACCATCTGTTTGGCTTTTGGCCACTGAGAAGAGAAACCTGCTAACTCTCCAGGTAATACCCTCTCTCTTTAGCTTCTTAAATATTCCAGAAGGGGAATCAGTCAGGTCTCAGACAACAGCAGAAGTCTGAGAGAAAACGGGTCCCGTATCTTCCCATCCAGATCACCAATCCACCATCTCCTCTGCATTTCCCCCACCTCTGGCTCTGCAGATAATCTCTCTGTCCTTCTCCTCCTGGCATTTCCTGACTGTTACTCATCGTTCACTCAACACTTTAGGAACCTACTACTGTGTTAGATTTTATGCTTGGCCCTGAGGATACAAGGAAGGATCAGGCAGCATCCCTGCCCTGAAAGTAAAAACTGAGATCAGCCAGGACAAAAAGCTTGCTCTGAGTCGAGTGTTGGCAGGTGTTGTGAAGAGGAAAAGGAGAAGCTGAGTCCTGGACCACTTCTCCTTGCAGGTGAGCAGTTCAGAGAGGAAAGTCTTCACTGCTTTGGGTCATCCTTGGAAACCGGAAGGCAGGACTGGTATGGGTATCCACATTCCCAAACAGTTCTGCTAGGTTAACAGTATGTGGTGGCTCTTTTTCCTAACCACGCACCCCTGGTCCCCCGGAAGTACTCTCTTCAGCATAGAATCGAAGACATGGCCTGTGTGTGTTTGGTCCCGCACAACCAGACCCCCTAGAGATGGTGAAACCAGACCAGGATGGGACTGGAAAGATCTGACGCCTTTGCGCAGAAGCAGAAAGAACAAGGGAAGGTCTGGAGGCATCCTGAATCCAGTCTACCTTCGTCCTGACTCCTTTTTAAATTTCATGAGCCAAACCATTTCACGGGATGACCTGTACAGTTAGGAAGCAGGGAGAAGGCCTGTGTTCCCAATCCCCTTGAACCCACTGGCCAGGATAGAATTTCCTCCCAAGCAGGTCAGGTCTGGGCCGTCAGAAGGATCTGTCTGCTTGTGTGTTTTGTTTGTTCGATGGGAGGGAGAGGTGGGGCAGCCTGGAAACAATCAAGGTGACGGTTGACCTTTCACCAGTTAAGGTCCTACGGTCCCAACACCCAACGTGTGAACAGGCACTGGAGGGCCCAGTAAGCCAGACACATGCAGACCACCTCCCCACGGCCCCACTGATCAGGGAACAAATGCAGACAAACAGGCAATCCGTGACATCCTTGAAAAACATGTCTCCAGTCCCAGCAGAGAGATGGGGGGAGGCTGGGAGAGGCTTTAATCATTCACAGGCCCCCAACCAGGAAGGTGCCCCTTCAGTGTCCGTCCCCCCTACCCCCGAGACTGAACCTGAGATCCGTCTGGTTCTGTACTCCACCTCCCTCACCCCTGCAAGCAGGATGAACAAAAGAGGCAGGAACACAAGGTTGAAAGCTCTGGTCCAGGTGGTTAGGACCACAGGGTTTGCTCCATGCTAGAGCTCCAGGTGGACCCCCGGCTCTGAAAGGCTTTGTAGCTGGAGGGGATGAACCCACAGCTCCAGCCAGTCGGGACCTGGGGTGGCATCCCTGGGGATGCTGGAGACGGATGCTGGTCCAGTCTGTGCTGGGGTCACGAGGTGCCGGGCTCACCCAGCCCAAGGAGCTGCATGGGGCGGGGAAGGTGTACGGAAACCTCGGTGGTCTCTAGGGGGATCACAGGCGAATTCATCAACCTCAAAGCTGCTGCTTGTGATTATGGGGCAGAGGGCAGTGCATCATGGTTTTGGGATCACTTTGTGGAAGTTTTTCAGGAAATCAAGGTCTGCCGGGAGCCAGGAATCTGGGTGTGTTTAGCCCCGCGCCCTGCCCTTGACAGTCATGGAATAGTCCTGAAATCCACATGCCCGACCCGCCCTAAGCTCCCTGTTTTGGTTGGGTTTGTTTTGCCCTGTCTCATCACTAACCCTGTGGTTTTCGAATGCCTCCTCCCTGCCCCTGTTCCATGAGGTCCCTCTGTCCCCACAGGGGTCTGCTGCCAGGAGCCAGAATAAATAGTGGGAGCTGGAAAAGAGGAGGGTTGAAAGTCAGCGGCTCCCACGAGTCTCTCTGTAGGTCTACACCCCACCCAACCTGCGTTTCATCTGCACACCACGGCTGGCTCCGGCACTGCCCTGGCCCCAGCTGCTGGGACTCCTCGAGTTTCTTTAGGTTGGCAGCAAAGGGAACCGGATGCTGCTGCCCTGGAGGACGTCGTGTTCTTACATCTGCCTCAGACCACAGCCCTGTGACCACAGAGATGGAGAAATTGATTTCTTCCCTTTCCCCCAGCCGTCCCCAATGTGACTACCTCTGCCCCGCAGACACCCTGGTTGCCTTGGATGTGAGTTCTGCTTTCCCTTCATCCGCAGAGGATAAATGGTTGAGGTGTCACAGCTCGCAGATTTCATAGCCACGGCTCAGATGCAATCAATACCTTCCTATAACAACCCCACGCAAGATATGGGATCTTCGTTAAGTCAACAAATATTTTTCACAACTGACACTCAGATGGGAGCCTGATTAGCAATTGGTTTTCATTCTTCTTGGTTGTGGTATTTTAGCTATTTCCTTCTATCTTTCTTTTTTCCTTTTCCCCTTCCTTCCTTCCTCCTTTCCTTGCTTCCTTCCTTCCTTCCTTCCTCTCTTTTATTTGTTAGCTCTAATATCCTTATTCTTCAAAGTATTTAGGTAAAGAGAGTTCCAAAAAGCCTGTGGTCATTTATTCTAGTGTCTTTCAATGACCACGGTCAGCAAGTTCTAACTTCAATCATGTTGGCAGCTAAAATAAACAGGGCTGTTTTCTCTCAAAAACGAGAATGTCTACACTAAAAAGCCTTAGTTAGGTTCCTGTATGAGTCATTCTGTGTTAATGTGGGACGATTCGGACGATTAGCCCGAAGTTTCAGGAAGACGTCGCATCAAAGGAGGGCTGATAAAACACAATCTCAGGAGGTGAAGCCTGACTCTAAGAGGCTGTCATACACCCAGGGCTCGAGTGAAGCTCATGAAATAACAGTAATTTATTGAACAATTACTCTAGGCCAGTCCTGTGCTGAGCAAGTTTATTTGTTATATTATTTAATCCTCCCAACCGCCCTCTGAAAGAAATATTGTTATTTCCATATTCCAGTCAATACCTTCAGAGTCCATGTTCTCCCCAGGGTCAGACACTCACAGGCAGAGCCTGGTCCAGGAGGGACTGTCCGGCTCTGAGGCTTGGGCTCTAACTGCCGGGACCCTGGGGGTCTGGGTCTTCTTCCCTTGTTCTTTTTTTTTTTTTTAATTTATTTTTATTTATTTTTGGCTGCGTTGGGTCTTCCTGGCTGCTTGCGGGCTTTCTCTAGTTGCGGCGAGCGGGGGCTACTCTTCATTGCGTTGCGCGAGCTTCTCATTGTGGTGGCTTCCCTTGTTGCAGAGCATGGGCTCTAGGCACACAGGCTTCAGTAGTTGTGGCATGCAGGCTCAGTAGTTGTGGCTTGCAGGCTCTAGAGTGCAGGCTCAGTAGCTGTGGCTCACGGGCTTAGTTGCTCCACAGCATGTGGGATCTTCCCGGACCAGGGCTCGAACCCATGTCACCTGCGTTGGCAGGCGGATTCTTAAACACTGCGCCACCAGGGAAGCCCATTCCCTTGTTCTCATTCTTGGCAACTAGTGACAAATTACTTTTCTTCGGTGGCTTCAGTCTCCTTACTTTGCAATGGCATTATTGGCATTATTGTCAACCATTCACTAAAGAACATCAATGGACAGTTCCTGGCACTGCTCTAAGGGCTGTGAATGGGAATTGCAGCTATACAGCCCCCAGGGTTGTTATGGAGATTATATTATGGGATGGTGTCTAGAGATCACTTAGCGCAGAGCTGGCACACAGCTGGTACCTGACAGACAAGGGCTGGCTCATAACGATGGCACACCACAAAGCCTTCCCAGAGTGCCCAGGGCCACCAAACTTCTCTTCTTCTGAGCTGACTCTGCTCCCACTGCCACACGGCCACCTGCTGATAAGGTCTCACTCTGGCTCATGTAACCTCCAGTGTCTAGCAAAGTGCTAATGGCATAGAAGAGGCTCAGAAACATCATTTAGCTGATGCCCCAAATGCTCTCTACGCACTGCACCAGGCACGCAAGTATTTCCATCCACACCACTGGTGTGATCGCTCATTTCATGTGTCACATTGGCTGAGCTAAGCGATGCCCAGTAAACATGATTTCCAGGTGTGGCTATGAGGGTATTTCTGGAAGAGATTAGCATTTGAATTGGTGGATTGAGGAAAGACCACCTTTGCCCACGCAGGTGGGCACCATCCAGTCCATCAAGCGCCCGAATAGAACAAAAAGATGGAGGAAGGGGGGAGTTTGCTCGCTCTGAGCTGAGACCTCCATCCCTTGGACATCGACAATTATTCCTGGTTCTTGGGCCTTCGAACTTGGACTCAATCACCCCCCACCCCCAGCTCACTTGGGCCTCCAGCTGGTAGATGGCAGACGGTGGGGCTTCTCAGCCTCCATGATCACATGAGCCAATTTCTATCACAAATCTCCTCTGTATGTCTATATATCCGATTGATTCTGTTCCTCTAGAGAACCCTGAGCAGAGTGGCTGGGTCCAAGGCCCGCTCTTACCAAAGCAAATAGACAGTCAACTCCCTTGGTACAGAATGAAACAGTTCTCCTTGAATAACTGTTTTTGTTACAGTCATTTTTGTCCTGAGAGATTTCAAGTGCTTTTAAGGGCCCTTGAAGCTTGAGGAGACTTCTGTCGAATCAGCTGTGAGGGGAGTTTTCTGGTCCCTCCGCTGTCAGTGAGGGAACGCCAGGTTCAGGCCTCTTTGGGAGAGTCGGCAGGTGGAGTCTTCTTTGAACTCAGGCCGGGGCAGAGACCCCTGACCCCGGGTTCCCCCAGAGGCCCTGGGGGGAGGGGCAATGAGATCATGTCTGCAGAGGTCCCCAGCCACTTGGAAGGCGATACCGCTGTAATTTCTTGGAAAAGCCTTCTCCTTCCCATGGTTTCTGCTCACACCAGCTCAGTTTTCCTCACCTAACCGCCGCTCACAGCAGCCTCCTGCTCTTGCCAGATTTCCATCTGCTTGCCCTCCCGGCCCCTCCTCTGGGCTCTCCCCTCAAGGCCAGGTGCCCATCTGTCCACAGGAGCCTGAGTTTAAAATCCTGTGGTCTCCACCAGCCATTTAATCCTCCGGATCACTCTAACAAAGGGTGTTTGGGGGTTGGGGCAACATGTTTCATTTTTATGCATTCTCTCACTCTGGGTACAGGAGTCTGGGGAAGGAGGAATCCGGGGAGTAGGTTTTCGTGGTAGGAGATGCTCACCTGTTGGAAGCACAGTCATATACGTTTGGGGGGGCGCTCTGCCAGTCCGCAGCTTGTGTGTGATGACCCCACCCCCAATGGGCTCCTTCTCAGTGCCTGGGGTAGAGTTGGGCGGGGAGACAATGTCCCTCCGTAAACAACTCCACCCAGGACACCTCGGATCTGGGTTCTGGTTCTGCTTCTTATGTTGATTTTCTTGGGGGTGGACGGAAAACCCCTCTCCATCCTGAGTTCTGACCGTCTTATCTGAGGGATGGCTGTCAGCATCCACAATTTTCCGTGAGAGCATGGGATGCTTAAGTGGAGACAGACACGTGAAGGAATTTACGGGTCAGACGGATGTGTGAGCCATGAGTGTGAGGAAGGGTACAGGTGCCACTGGGGAGGGGCGTCCAGGGAGACCCTAGAGCTGACTTCTCCACATGGGATGGAGCAGGTGGCAGGTGAGCAGGGCCTTGAATAGCACTCCAAGGAGAGTGGGCCTTGCCCTGAGGACCAAGTGTTCTTAGCAGGTGTGGGCGGAGCTTGGCAAGACCAGAGCCAGAAGATTCTGCCAACTCATCCCTCGGGCTGGGGCAGCAGGGCACCTCTCGGACGCACATAGTGAGTAGAAGGCCCCGTGGAACGCAGTGACTCCAAGTCCTAAAGGAGCCTTGAGATCTCTGGACAGACTCAAGCCAGAGGAAATTTTCTGAAAGCGGCAAGCATTGTGTGCTTCAGAGCAAGCTCCCTGCCCCACCGCTGGTTAGTCACTTTGCACACATCACCTCTTCATCCAAAAGCTGGAGGGTAGGGCTCCTCCAGCTCTGAAAGGAGATGCTAGGAGCTCTAAAAGCAGGGGAGGCTCTGGCTGACGCTTCCACACTGGAAGGTGGGACAGGGTGGTGATTACAAGTGTGGGTTCCCAGGTTGTACATTTCAAACTTCCACTATGTCATGTCCACTATACCATAATAAAGTCGGAAAACAAAGAGCAGGGGTTCTGGGCTACAACGCCCAGGCTGGAGTCTCACCTCCACCACCAATAGGTGTGTGACCTTGTGCACGTTCCCTAAGTCCTCTGGGCATCCGCTCTTCTTTAGCCAACTAGGGATCATGGTGATATCTACCCCACAGATGTAGTCTGAGGATGTCATGGGATAATTCGTGTGAACACTTGGACTGCACCTGACACATTAGAAGACTTCCATAAAATGAGCCTTTATGAGGACTGTTTCTCCAGCATTTTACTTTGAAACCATCCCGGGAAGATTGAATAATAAGGAGTCTTTTGGGATTCTTGGATGTAGGAACTACGAGGCTCCCCATGTTCCTAGTGAGGAAACTGAACCTCAGAAGGTTAAATACCATGCAGCATCGCACTGCTGAAAAAGGGGCAAAGCACAGTTGGGAGGCTGTCCTCACCTCTCATCACCCAGCCTGGCCGGGAGGAGGGACACGCCAGCCTGAGCTTCACAGAGCATCTAGTTCAGAGGCACAAAAAATTGGGGGCTGTCTGGCTTCCCTGGTGGCGCAGTGGTTAAGAATCCGCCTGCCAATGCAGGGGACACGGGTTCAATCCGTGGTCCGGGAAGATCCCACAAGCCGCGGAGCAACTAAGCCCGTGTGCCACAACTACTGAGTCTGCGCTCTAGAGCCCGCGAGCCACAACTACTGAAGCCCGCGCGCCTAGAGCCCGTGCCCTGCAACAAGGGAAGCCACCACAATGAGAAGCCCGTGCACCGCAACGAAGAGTAGCCTCTGCTCGCCGCAACTAGAGAAATCTCGAGCGCAGCAATGAAGACCCAACGCAGACAAAAAAAAAATGTGGGCTGTCGTGTCCTGGAGGGCGTCTCCCAGACAGGGCTTGGGGTTGCGGGGGAAGTGCAGGATCAGAGGAGGCGGTGGTGGAGGCAGGACCCCAGCCGGCCACATCAACCACACAGGCCTGCACTGCTCCACGGGTCGAGGGAGGCACCCTCATCTCCTCTTCCAAGCAGGAAAGACACCTGACCCGAGGCGGCCGAGCTCTCCATGCCAGGTAATGGGTCCCAGCTGCGGCCGCTGGCCCGCCAGCCCAGGCTCAGGCCCCGGCTCCCTGTGGTTCTGCAGCCTGGCCGAGCTGTAACTCAGAGCCTGGGTCTCTCCAGCCCAACGTCTGGAACCGCCCGCCTGCGGGTCTACAGAGAGCAGAGTAGGTGCTCAGGGCTCACTGAACGTTGAGACGACGCATGCGCGGTGCGTGGGCGCGTGCATGAGCGCCTGGCGTTGTCGGTGACGCCCGCCCAGTGGCCCGGCTCCCGCCCTTAGCAGCGCGGTGCTGAGAAGAGGGGCCTGCGGGGCGGGAGGACCTGGCCCCTGGAGCCTCACGGAGCACAACAGCAACAGCAGCAGCAGGCTGACCCCCCGGAGCTGTCTTCCGAGTGACCGCTGGCGCTTCCCTTGCGCGCCCCACGCCCGGACTCAGAGGCCCCGAGGCCCCACGCAGGGCTGGCTGCTGCCTCCGGGAAGAGGTGAGCAGAGAAGGGAGGCGAGGGCCCGGGGGCTTGGGGCTGTGCCCCCTCCTAGGGAGGGACGAAGGGGCTGAACTGCACAGGCCTGGGGCAGGAACGCTTGGAAGAGTTAACGGGAAACCCACCAGCCAGACTCTCCTTTCTGCTCTCCAAGAGGATGGGGGTCGCTGGGGCGCCGAGGAGGGGGCGCGATGAGAGAGCAGGTCTGACCACAACCCGCTTCCTCCAGACGCCCATTTCCGAGGCGGGGCGGGGGGGGATCCCCCCCGAGGCAAAGCCCTCAGCCCAGACGCGGGAGCCTTGTCACTTGGCTGTTTTATGTGGTTTGGAAGTGAATCGGGTTCTGGGTTTTGAGGCCAAGATACCCTTTTTTATTTAACTCCCCCCCCCTTTCCTCTTTGGTGAGCTTGTTATGACTGGTTTTGGAGCCTGGCTTACGGAGCGGGGAGAGTGTGCAGGCTGTGTGGGTGTCGGGGGCCTGACAGGGGGAGGCAGCCCGGAGGGGGCCTGCGGAGGCCCGGCACCCCTGCAGGGGGTGGGGGCTGCCTCCCCAAGGGCAGGAGGAGGGGCGGTGGCGTCGTCCCACCTGGCCGGGGTTGGGGTTTAGGAGGTGGGGAGGTAGTACCCTCAGGTGCAGGTACTTTGCGTCTGTGAGTTAGATTGTTCTCTGGTGCAGACATCATTTATCCGCTCAACTGTTTCTCCTGTGCGGGGTCAATCGAGGCCCACCAGGACGAGAGACGCTTCAGGCGTGCCCTCGGCCAGCCCCAGGAGGCGGCTGGTGGTGGCCCAGCTGCCCTGGGCAGGCGCGGGGGGCTGAGCGCCAGGGGTTTCAGGGGCGCCCGGCGTGCACTGCCACCAGCATTCCACAGTGACCACAGCCCCGGAGAGGCTGAGGACGCGGTCCCAGACTAAACATGAGATGGGAAAGCCTGACTCTGAAAAATGGCTATTTTTACATCCCTCTTCCCCAAATTCCAAGGTGCTGAGATACGATTTAAAACAAAAAGAAACCAAAAAAAAAAAAAAAAAGGATAGGGGGAAAAAACCCCACCCACTAATGAAAGTTATTCGTTCTTTCAACATTTCTGTGGGGTGTTTTTACCCAGCAGCCCGTTGAAAGAATGCTGATTTTCGGGGGCCCACTCAGACCTACAAAATCCATCACAGGAACAGGCCTGGAACTCTGTATTTTTAACTGGCATCCAGCTGACTCTTGTGCAGCACGTCTGCTCATTGTGGGGCCTGCTGCCAGCCACTGGGCCAGGCACTGGAGACACCGGGTATTCAAATCCCAGGGAATTCACAGCCACGTGGAGACACTTACCACAAAAAGCAACCATTTAATATCCCTCATCCCAGTGGGATCCAGGCAGAGCCAGTGAAAGCTCTTGTTGGAGGATCTGGGGTTGGTTTTGCAGCCCCAGAACCGGGAGTTCCTCTGGGCCTTGGAGGCAGAAGACAGAAGGTTCTGGTTTCCAGGTGTGGGGTTGCCCCCAGCAGCCTGCGTCCAGCCCCCTTTCTCTGCAATGGCCCAGCCCCCAGCCCTTTCTCAGCAGGAGAAGTCAGGGTCACCGGGGACACTCCAGACAAGCTGGTGGCCCACTGAAAGGCCTCTTTCTTACAGCAAGTGAGTGCAAACCAGAGAGGGAAAGTGACTTAGCCCAGGTCGCCCAGCCAGGGTAACTGCAGAGCAGAAGCGAAACCGGCCTTGGGTCCCACAGCTGTGCTTTGGCCCAGCTGTATTTCCTGCAGAATTAAATTTTGAGAGCAGAAGTGACCTCAGAGATCTTTACGGTCCACCTTGAGTGTCTCAGTAAGGAGCCTGAGGCCAGGGAGGTGACACTCCTGCCCCAGGGCCACACAGCTCAGCAAACCTGGGCCAGAAAGGGGGCAGCCAGGCTGACAGGGCTGAGATCAGGCGGGTAGGGCCAGGCCTGGGTGCCAGGCAGCAGGCCGGACCATCGGTGCCCCCTTGTGGCCAAACACCAGAATGCCAGGCTTTCCCCCATGGCACCTTTCACCCCACAGGTCATCAGCCAGTGAGGCTAAGGGGGTCTGTGTGTATGGCAACTCCTCAAGTGGCTGGCCGGAATATTGGGGTGAATCCTTAGTTCATCCATGAGAGCTGCAGACACACGGAGGACCCCAAGCTTAAGGGAGGTTCCTGCTGAGGTTAAAAAGCTTAAGTCGGGGATCTCTCCTGGCTCAGGCTTCAGTAGTTACAGAGCCCAGGTGCCACTTCCCCCAGAGCAGCCCCTCGGCAGCCGCTCGGCCTGCTCGTTATCAGGCTGACTTTTCCAGGCAGGGGTGCTGCAGTGCTTGGTCCGTGGTGCTTCTAAGAGTCCGTGAAAACATTTCAACTTGAAGTTCTTCCAAAATAAAGAAGGAAGAAAATGAATATAATAATGATGAATATATAATAATCCAGCCTGTAATATGTAATAATCCTACAAACACAATCATGAAATATAATTTGTGTGTGTGTGTGTGTGTGTTTTAATGGGGCAGGAGACCATGAACACATGACATGCGTGACTCGGGCCCACGACAGTCACAATGCGGCCTGGAGCTCTTATGAAGGCAAAAAAATACATTTCCAGAGAAGGAACAAGATTAGGCCATCCTCGTTTGTTTACACAGAGTGGACTGTCTCATCTGTTCTCTGAGACATGCAGACAATCTTGAATAAATGGTGTAACCTCTCAGAACCTTCCCTCATCTGAAAAACAGAGAAGAAAGGAATATGTCCCCAATACAGCTCCTGTGATATACAGTAGAGTCTCAAGAAATGGGAGCTTAATAATAATATCACAGACTGGTAGCTTATGTCCCCCCAGATTCCTGTGTTGACGCCCTAACCCACACTGTGATGGTACGTGGAGGCGGGGCCTTGGGAGGTGATTAGGGGTAGATGAAGTCATGAGGGTCATGGGATTCGTTTTCTTACAAGAAGGGAGAGACCAGAGTTCCCTCCCTCCACCCTGTGAGGACACGTGGAGAAGACCGTTGTCTGCAAGCTGGGAAGTAGGCTCTCACCTGGGCCTGGCAGTGCCCAGGACAGTGAGAAACGAATGTGTGTTGTTTCAGCCCCTGGCCTGTGCTGTTGTGTTGCGTTGTGACAGCCCGAGATGAGAAGAATAACCTCCATCGTTATTCTTTGCAGGACTGACTGCCAGGCGGGAGGAAAAGCAGACTCATTTGCTTCGATTCCAAGGAGAGAATGAAGGCCAGTAAGTAAGAGCTTCACCGTCATCTCAGAGCAAAGCCTGAGGTGTGCAAAGAGGGGACAGACGCCGTCTAGAAGTGGCCAGTCCCGCGTGGCCGGGCGGGTGGGTGGTTAGAGCCTCCACTAAGGGTCGGGCCCAGGCCCATGTGCCGCCGTGGGAGGTACGGTGTGTGTGTGGGGAAGGAGGACATCTCCCTCTGCAGGGGAGAGAGGACCAGGCTTCGGGGGAGTCACAGAGGGCCTGGAGGGTCTACTCTGTGTCCCTCTGGGTGGCAGTCTGTCGCCGACCACCAGCATGGCGGGGCTGATTGCTGAAGTGGAAGTTGCCCTGATTTATCTCTGGTTTTCGCTGACTCTCTGGCTTGAGGATAGGGTGCTGTGGCCTGTTTCACCCTCCAGGCACTGTGGACGGGTCGTGAGACTGGGTCGCTTTGCCAGGACACCCTGATCACTGTTGGTTCAAAGGTCAGAAACCCCAAAGGGCAGCTGAACTTGTGGCAACTGTGGAGACAAGCTGTTGTGGTCTGCGAGCTTAGGAACCTTCTGCAGCACAGGACCATCTTAACCATTTCCCGACCGTTCCTCCCTGGCATTCTCTCTTTTCAGTTTTCCGTGGAACCAGGGGTTGGCAGACTGTGGCCCATGAGCCAATTCTGGCCCACCACCTATTTTTGTAAATACAGTTTTATTGGAACACAGCCATGAAATTCATCTGTGGTTGACTTTGCCCTGTAATGACACAGTAGAGTAGTTGCAACATATGTTCCAAAAAAGTGAAAATGTTCACTAGCTGGTTCTTTACAGAAAAAGTTTGTCAACCTCTGCTCTAAACCACAGGCAGTACCTAGCTACCCCCAGACTTATTATGTAAAAATAATGAATCCTCCTTTGTGTAAGACAAGAGGTCAGCTTTCTGTTATTCACAGCCTGATTGATATAATAATACTTACACTTGAGGTACATAGAGTTTACACAGCTATGGGAGCATAGCAGAGCAACTTAGGGGAAATTAAGAAAAAAGCACACCCCAAATTCTCTTCATTGGAAGAAGGAGCATGGTCATCCAACTGGACATAGTCCTACATAACTCCAGGAGGCTCTATTCACACGGTAGTCTGGGTGGAGTTGTGAAGTACACAGCCTGGGCAGCTGTACATGGCAGCCCTGTAGCCCTGCCTTCATCCATTCATTCAACCAGTATGTGTGGATTATCTCTGTGCCAGATACTGGGGAAGGTGAATGTAACATGGTCCCCAAAACAGCTATACTCCAATAAAAATTAATTTTAAAAAAATGGTCTCAGGGCTTCCCTGGTGGCGCAGTGGTTGAGAGTCCGCCTGCTGATGCAGGGGACACGGGTTCGTGCCCCGGTCCGGGAAGATCCCACATGCCGTGGAGCGGCTGGGCCCGTGAGCCATGGCCGCTGAGCCTGCGCGTCCGGAGCCTGTGCTCCGCAACGGGAGAGGCCACAACAGTGAGAGGCCCGCGTACCGCAAAAAAAAAAAAAAAAAAAAGGGTCTCAGATCTTTAGAATCTTACAGTACAGAGGAAGTAAACCAAATATTGCTATGTTAGGGACAGAACTACATCCCCCTTACCCCCAGTTCACGTTGAATCTATAACTCCCAACGTGACTGCATTTGGAGATGGGGTCTTTAACCAAGCTTTGGGGTAAGTGTCCTTGAAGGCAAACATAATTCAGCACGTAGCTTAGCTCTGAGCCTGTGGGACAAGGACATGCTGGTCTGCCAGTCTACATTCGGACGGTGAGCCATGGCTGGCACCTTCCCTAAGTTCAGGCGGGTGCACCCAACCCTGAGATTTTCCTTGACTGATGTGCTGTTTGAGAAGCAGGAACAGACCTGGGAGATGTGAATTCAGTTGCCTGGATTTCTTTCTTTCTTTTTTTTTTTTAATATTTATTGATTTTTATTTTTGGCTGTGTCAGGTCTTACTTCATTGCAGTGCACAGGCTTCTCTCTAGTTGTGATGTGCAGGCTCTAGAGCACGTGGGCTCTGTAGCTTGCAGTACATGGGCTCTTAGTTGTGGCTCGAGCGCTCAGTAGTTGTGGCACGTGGGCTTAGTTGCCCCCGCAGCATGTGGGATCTTAGTTCTCTGACCAGGGATCGTACCCACATCCCCTGCATTGCAAGGCAGATTCTTAGCCACTGGCCCACCAGGGAAGTCCCAGTTGCCCGGATTTCTTCTCTCTGGTCTAAATCAAAAGGCCCTCATCTATCTGGGGGAGTAAAATGCTGACAGGCCCTGATGGGTCTCCGGGCTCACTTAGGCCGTGTACCTGACCTGTTCCAGGTGAAGTGTGTTGGACTTTAAGCTTCCGTCTCCCTTTGAATGCTTGATTTCCTGAGAATATGCTATTTTGGAAAATAGTGTTTTCTTTCCCTCAGCTCAGATGGGAACTCTTTCTGCTGCCCCTCCTGTCTCCCCGCTCCTTAAATGTTGGCGTGAGGCCGTGTCAGAGAAAATGTGGCCTCTGCTCTGCCCAGCGGCCGGTCCTCCTACAAGTCCAGTGTCCTGCAGCGCCAGAACTGAGTCAGGTTAGGTTGTCCCAAAGGAGGACAAGAGAGCAAGGACATGACATCTGGCTCCAAGGGGGACACAGACATGCCTCGGCCCTCGTGGCAGAAAGGTCCTTCTCCTCCCTCCTGTATTACGTGCACAGCAGGTGCCCAGGGAGGCTGGTCCAAGCCTTAGGTGAGGACGCATCTTCTTGGCCAGCAGAGCTGGGGCAAAGTCTAGAAGGAGGTTGCATTTTGCACACCTTATCCCCAAACCTGCACAGGGTCTTGCTGACGTTTCAGCCTGGTCTTGAGGGAATGCTACAGGTGGAACCGGGGTCCTAAGCTGAGTGAAGGGGGTGGTCAACCAGCTCCATGTCTTGATCCCTTTACTGTGTGTGTGTGTGTGTGTGTGTGTGTGTGTGTGTGTGTGTGTGTGTGTGAGTGTGTGTGTGTGTGTGTGTGTGTGAGAGAGAGAGAGAGAGAGAGAGAGAGAGACTGACTGCCATTTTCCCAGGAACTCAGGCTTAAATTCACGAGACCACCATCCAGACTTAATGCAGTCATTCTGTCAGTCCAGTTGCTTTACATCTGAGCTGGAGGGCACAACCTTCCTCACTGTTGTCCCTCACTGCCACCTCTCCTTCCCCCTCCCCCACTCCTCAAAGAAACTTTAACGGGCCTCGCATCTCGTGCCTCCAGCCTCTGCATCTGTTTGTCTGTCTCCCAGCTCCTGTTATTCCCTAAAATCCCTCAGAAGGTCCCCTCCGCCTCCAGAATAAATTTCCCTGCCCTCCTTCCTTTCCACTGTATTTCCTGATGCCACGTCACACATGTCCTAGGCCACAGTAGGTGGCCTTTACTGTGTTCCCTGGCGGTCCCTTTGTGGGCCCCCAACACCCATTTCACCCCAGTGATTAGTCTAAGCAAATCTCCATCACTTCATTGCCAGCAATTGGTTCAGGAATGAACATTAGTCCACATCTGCCCAATGTCTGCTGAGTGGGCGGTGGGGCAGGGCTGGGGGGAGCTGCAGAAAGATGAGGGATGTCTGTTAGGGAGATTTAGGGAAAGTTTCCCCCATCCTAAAAGAGAACCCCAGAAAAGAGATGATATCACTTAGGTCCTGGAGGGGACCTAAGAGCTTTGCTTTCCCCTCCCAACACCCAGCTCAGAACCGTGTATTGGACATGTAATACATTTCTACTAGATAAGGCATAGACAGATAAATGATAGACATAGATAGATGGATGACAGATAGATACATAGACACACAGACGTGATGGATGGATGCATGGATGGCTAGGTGGAAGGAAGGGAGGGAGGGAAGAAGGAGGGGAGAAGGGGGGGAAGGAGGGAACATCAATAACATGGACAGCTGTTATCTCTGGCCTTGTGGAATGCTATTGGAGCCAGGTTAAAGGTCCTGGCTAGATAAGGGACGAAGATGGTGGAGCAGAAGGACGTGCGCTCACTCCCTCTTGTGAGAACGCCAGAGTCACGGCTAGCTGCTGGACAGTCATCGACAGGAGGACACTGGAGCTCACCAGAAAGGGTACCCCACAACCAAAGACAAAGGAGAAGCCACAATGAGACAGTAGGAGGGGTGTAGTCACAGTAAAATCAAATCCCATAACTGCTGGGTGGGTGACTCACAGACTGGAGAACACTTACACCACAGAAGTCCAACTACTGGAGTGAAGGTTCTGAGCACCACATCAGGCTTCCCAACCTGGGGTTCCGGCAACGGGAGGAGGAATTCCTAGAGAATCAAACTTTGAAGCCTAGTGGGATTTGATTGCAGGACTTTGACAGGACTGGGGGAAACAGAGACTCCACTCTTGGAGGGCACACGCAAAGTCATGTGCGCATCGGGACCCAGGGGAAGGAGTAGTGACCCCAGGGGAGACTGAGCCAGACCTATCTGCTAGTGTTGGAGGGTCTCTTGCAGAGGTGGGGGGTGGCTGTGGCTCACCGTGGGGTCGAGGACACTGGTGGTGGAGGTTCTGGGAAGTACTCCTTGGCATGAGCCCTCCCTGAGTCTGTAATTGGCCCCACCAAAGAGTCCAGGTAGGCTCCAGTGTTGGGTCGCCTCAGGCCAAACAACCAACAGGGAGGGAATCCAGCCACACCCATCAGCAGTCAAGCAGATTAAAGTTTTACTGAGCTCTGCCCACCAGAGAAACAGTCAGCTATACCCACCACCAGTCCCTCCCATCAGGAGACTTACACAAGCCTCTTAGATAGTCTCATCCACCAGAGGGCAGACAACAGAAGCAAGAAGAACTACAGTCCTGCAGCCTGTGGAACAAAAACTACGTTCACAGAAAGATAGACAAGATGAAAAGGCAGAGGGCTATGTACCATATGAAGGAACATGATAAAACCCCGGAAAAACAACTAAATGAAGTGGAGATAGGCAACCTTCCAGAAAAAGAATTCAGAATAATGATAGTGAAGATGATCCAGGACCTCAGAAGAAGAACGGAGGCAAAGATCGAGAAGATTCAAGAAGTGTTTAACAAAGACCTAGATTTAAAGAACAAACAAACAGAAATGAACAATACAATAACTGAAATGAAAACTACACTAGAAGGAATCAATAGCAGAATAACTGAGGCAGAATAACGGATAAGTGACCTGGAAGACAGAATGGTGGAATTCACTGTTGCGGAACAGAATAAAGAAAAAAGAATGAAAAGAAATGAAGACAGCCTAAGAGACCTCTGGGACAACATTAAACGCAACAACATTCACATTATCGAGGTCTCAGAAGGAGAAGAGAGAGAGAAAGGACCTGAGAAAATAGTTGAAGAGATTATAGTCAAAAACTTCCCTAACATGGGAAAGGAAATAGCCACCCAAGTCCAGGAAGCGCAGCGAGTCCCAGACAGGATAAACCCAAGGAGAAACATGCCGAGACACATAGTAATCATATTGGCAAAAATTAAAGACAAAGAAAAATTCTTGAAAGCAGCAAGGGAAAAATGACAAATAACATACAAGGGAACGCCCATAAGGTTAACAGCTGATTTCTCAGCAGGAACTCTACAAGCCAGAAGGGAGTGGCATGATATACTTAAAGTGATGAAAGGGAAGAACCTACAACCAAGATTACTCTACCCAGCAAGGATCTCATTCAGATTCGATGGAGAAATCAAAAGCTTTACAGACAAGCAAAAGCTAAGAGAATTCAGCACCAGCAAACCAGCTCTACAACAAATGCTAAAGGAACTTCTCTAAATGGGAAACACAAGAGAAGAAAAGGACCTACGAAAACAAACCCAAAACAATTAAGAAAATGGTCATAGGAACATACATAGCAATAATTACCTTAAGCGTGAATGGATTAAATGCTCCAACCAAAAGACACAGGCTTGCTGAATGGATACAAAAACAAGACCCATATATATGCTGTCCACAAGAGACCCACTTCAGACCT
This sequence comes from Tursiops truncatus, assembly GCF_011762595.2. Lineage (NCBI taxonomy): Eukaryota > Metazoa > Chordata > Mammalia > Artiodactyla > Delphinidae > Tursiops > Tursiops truncatus. Next base: position 150,956,047 of record NC_047035.1, read on the forward strand.
AGGGACATATACAGACTGAAAGTGAGGGGATGGAAAAAGATATTCCATGAAATGGAAATCAAAAGAAAGCTGGAGTAACAATACTCATATCAGATAAAATAGACTTTAAAATAAAGAAAGTTACAAGAGACAAGGAAGGACGCTACATAATATAAAGGGATCAATCCAAGAAGAAGATATAACAATTATAAATATATATGCACCCAACATAGGAGCACCTCAATACATAAGGCAACTGTTAATAGCTATAAAAGAGGAAATCGACAGTAAGACAATAATGGTGAGGGACTTTAACACCTCACACCAATGGACAGATCATCCCAAATGAAAATAAATAAGGAAACAGAAGCTTTAAATGACACAATAGACCAGATAGACTTAATTGATATTTATAGGACATTCCATCCAAAAACAGATTACACTTTCTTCTCAAGTGCGCATGGAACATTCTCCAGGAGAGATCACATCTTGGGTCACAAATCAAGCCTCAGTAAATTTAGGAAAATTGAAATCATATCAAGCATCTTTTCTGACCACAGTGCTATGAGATTAGAAATGAATTACAGGGAAAAAATGTAAAAAACACAAACATATGGAGGCTAAACAATACGTTACTAAATAACCAAGAGATCACTGAAGAAATCAAAGAGGAAATAAAAAAATACCTAGAGACAAATGACAATGAAAACACAACGATCCAAAACGTATGGGATGCAGCAAAAGCAGGTCTAAGAGGGAAGTTTATAGCTCTACAAGCCTACCTCAAGAAACAAGAAAAATCTCAAATAAACAATCTAACCTTACACCTAAAGGAACTAGAGAAAGAAGAACAAACAAAACCCAAAGTTAGCAGAAGGAAAGAAATCATAAAGATCAGATCAGAAATAAATGAAATAGAAACAAAGAAAACAATAACAAAGATCAATAAAACTAAAAGCTGGTTCTTTGAGAGGATAAACAAAATTAATAAACCATTAGCCAGACTCATCAAGAAAAAGAGGGAGAGGACTCAAATCAATAAAATTAGAAATGAAAAAGGAGAAGTTACAACAGACAGTGCAGAAATACAAAGCATCCTAAGAGACTACTACAAGCAACTCTATGCCAATAAAATGGACAACCTGGAAGAAATGGACAAATTCTTCGAAAGGTATAAACTTCCAAGACTGAACCAGGAAGAAATAGAAAATATGAACGGACCAATCACAAGTAATGAAATTGAAACTGTGATTAAAAATCTTCCAACAAACGGAAGTCTGGGCCCGGTTGGCTTCATAGGTGAATTCTGTCAAACATTTAGAGAATAGCTAACACCCATCCTTCTCAAACTCTTCCAAAAAATTTTAGAGGAAGGAACACTCCCAAACTCATTCTGTGAGGCCACCATCACCCTGATACCAAAACCAGACTAAGATACTACAAAAAAAGAAAATTACAGACCAATATCACTGATGAATATAGATGCAAAAATTCTCAACAGAATACTAGCAAACAGAATCCAACAACACATTAAAAGGATCATACACCACAGTCAAGTGGGATTTATCCCAGGGATGCAAGGATTCTTCAATATACACAAATCAATCAATATGATACACCATATTAACAAATTGAAGAATAAAAGCCATATCATCATCTCAATAGATGCAGAAAAAGCTTTTGACAAAATTCAACACCCATTTATGATAAAAACTCTCCAGAAAGTGGGCATAGAGGGAACCTACCTCAACATAATAAAGGCCATATACCACAAACCCACAGCAAACATCATTCTCAATGGTGAAAGACTGAAAGCATTTCCTCTAAGATCAGGAACAAGACAAGGATGTCCACTCTCACCACTATTATTCAACATAGCTTTGGAAGTCCTAGCCATGGTAATCAGAGAAGAAAAAGAAATAAAAGGAATACAAATTGGAAAAGAAGAAGTAAATCTGTCACTGTTTGCAGATGACATGATACTATACTTGGAGAATCCTAAAAATGCCACCAGAAAACTACTAGAGCTAATCAATGAATTTGGTAAAGTTGCAGGATACAAAATTAATGCACAGAAATCTCTGGCATTCCTATACACTAATGATGAAAAATCTGAAAGAGAAATTAAGGAAACACTCCCATTTACCATTGCAACAAAAAGAATAAAATACCTAGGAATAAACCTACCTAGGGAAACAAAAGACCTGTATGCAGAAAACTATAAGACACTGATGAAAGAAATTAAAGATAATACCAACAGATGGAGAGATATGCCATGTTCTTGGATTGGAAGAATCAATATGTGAAAATGACTATGCTACCCAAAACAATCTACAGATTCAATGCAATCCCTATCAGATTACCAATGGAATTTTTTACAGAGCTAGAACAAAAAATCTTAAAATTTGTATGGAGCCACAGAAGACCCCGAATAGCCAAAGCAGTCTTCAGGGAAAAAAATGGAGCTGGAGGAATCAGACTCCCTGACTTCAGACTATACTACAAAGCTACAGTAATCAAGACAATATGGTACTGGCACAAAAACAGAAACATAGATCAATGGAACAGGATAGGAAGCCCAGAGATTAAACCCACACACCTATGGTCAACTAATCTATGACAAAGGAGGCAAGGGTATATAATGGAGAAAAGACAGTCTCTTCAATAAGTGGTGCTGGGAAAACTGGACAGCTACATGTTAAAGAAGGAAATTAGAACACTCCCTAACACCAAACACAGAAATAAACTCAAAATGGATTAGAGACCTAAATGTAAGACCGGACACTATAAAACTCTTAGAGGAAAACATAGGAAGAACACTCTGTGACATAAATCACAGCAAGATCTTTTTTGATCCATCTCCTAGAATAATGGAAATAAAAACAAAAATAAACAAATGGGACCTAATGAAACTTCAGAGCTTTTGCACAGCAAAGGAAACCATAAACAAGATGAAAATAAAACCCTCAGAATGGGAGAAAATATTTGCAAACGAATCATCAGACAAAGGATTAATCTCCAAAATACATAAACAGCTCATGCAGCTCAATATTAAAGAAACAAACAACCCAATCCAAAAATGGGCAGAAGACCTAAATAGACATTTCTCCAAAGAAGACATACAGATGGCCAAGAAGCACATGAAAAGCTGCTCAACATCACTAATTATTAGAGAAGTGCAAATCAAAACTACAGTGAGGTATCACCTCACACCAGTTAGAACGTGCATCATCAGAAAATCTACAAACAACAAATGCTGGAGAGGGTGTGGAGAAAAGGGAACCCTCTCGCACTGTTGATGGGAATGTAAATTGATACAGCCACTATGGAGAGCGGTATGGAGGTTCCTTAAAAAACTAAAATTAGAATTACCATATGATCCAGCAATCCCACTATGGGCATATGCCCAGAGAAAACCATAATTCAAAAAGACACGTGCACCCCAATGTTCACTGCAGCACTGTTTACAATAGCCAGGTCACGGAAGCAACCTAAATGCCCATTGACAGACGAATGGATAAAGAAGGTGTGGTACATATATACAATGGAACATTACTCAGCCATTAAAAGGAACAAAATTGGGTCATTTGTTGAGACGTGGATGGACCTAGAGACTGTCATACAGAGTGAAGTAAGTCAGAGAGAAAAACAAATATCGTATATTAACGCATGTATGTGGAACCTAGAAAAATGGTACAGATGAACCGGTTTGCAGGGCAGAAGTTGAGACACAGATATAGAGAACAAACGTATGGACACCAAGGGAGGAAAGCCGCGGGGGAGTGGGGGTGGGGGTGTGATGAATTGGGCAATTGGGATTGACATGTATACACTGATGTGTATAAAATTGATGACTAGGTCTTCCCTGGTGGCGCAGTGGTTGAGAGTCCGCCTGCTGATGCAGGGGACACGGGTTCGTGCCCCGGTCCAGGAAGATCCCACATGCCGTGGAGCGGCTGGGCCCGTGAGCCATGGCCGCTGAGCCTGCGCGTCCGAAGCCTGTGTTCTGCAATGGGAGAGGCTGCCGCAGTGAGAGGCCCACGTACCGCAAAAAAAAAAAAAAAAAAAAAATTGATGACTAGTAACTGTAATAAGTACTGTATAAAAATGTAAATAAAACAAAATTAGAAAGAAAACAAAACTAGTACTAAACTTTCTTTGGGTTATTTGTATGGAAATATGTGAATATAAATGTTTCAGACGTTACATGAAATTCCTAAAAATCTTATATGTTCTGGTATAATGTTATAAGTCATAGTTCTAGTTATTATTTTAAAATGTATATCTCAGAAATAACTAAATTTCCTTGTCAATTGCATTATTATGAACTTTCATTAAATCTTTAACCATGGTCATTTTTAAGTCTTTTGTCAATTACAGACAGTTCTGGGTGTACTCTGATGCTTTTGCAAAAATGTTCCTATAAAAGGGTTTCATCTTCAAGGAATTCATGGAAAAGACTGACAAGTACAGGTTTCTGGTAACTGACTATACTGCTGAACTGAATGAATAAGCATTTTCAGAACTCTAATGGAAAACTGATGAATTCATAAAAGTGCTAACAAAAGATCAAGATGAAAAAAAATTAATTACATGGGACTGAGTGAACTGATGAGGATGATTATAATTTTTGTGACTTTCTGTTTGAATAAAAAAAAAAAAACTATAACAGAAAAAAAAAAGTCCTGCCTGCACTGGGCAGGGGCTGGGTCCCCACTCTGGCTGTAGCTTCCTGAGCACCATGAGAAATACTCCTGACCCCGGGTACCTGCCTTCCTCAGTGTCCCCCCCAGGAACCAGCCCAGGTGGGCATTCTGATCTCCTAAGAGGACCAGATGTCCCAGTTTGGGCAAAAGGACCTCCTGAGGAAATAAGGTGCAGCTGAGGGTTCAGCCTGGCAAATCCCCAGAAGGGAGAGAAGCATCCCCATCCTGCCATGCACTCGGATGCAGCCGCTCCCCAAGTTACAGTTTTATTCTGCTGTTTTCAGTGCAGAAAATGGCAGCATGCCCTCTCCTTTACTTTATGAAGCTGCTCAAGGGCCAGGCTTTACCAGGGGCCTGGATTCACTTGGAAATATAAAAAACACCAGAGGAAACTCAATCCACGGTGGCCTGCCCTTGTTCACTGGTAAGACAGAGATTTATGCAACGTCTCTGGATCTCTTCCAGTCATCTGTCACTTCCTTCAGCCATTGGAAGGAACATCCTGAGGGAAATAATGATTCACACCGGGGCTGTGATCAGAGCCATCTGTCCGCACCAAGTCCATACGCTTACAGTGTATTCCTGAGGTTCAGACGCTTGGCTGCATCTGGAAGTCGACACAGACGGCAGCAGAGAGAAAGTGTTATTCTTTGTAGCCAGGAGCCGGGAATCAACGTTCCAAGGACTCCAGCCTCAGAAGCCTGGCTCCCTGCGATTCCTCCAGAAAGCACGGAGCACGGTCCACGACAGCAAATGGCCTCAGCTGTGCCTGGCATCGCGAGGCTGCATACATCTCCCTAAAGTACTAGACGTCAAGGACATTTCACTAAACAGGGCCTAGAAGCTAAAATCCGAGAGCCTGGTGAAGAGGAAACCGCAGCAGGCAGAGCAGTGGTCCCCAAAGTGTGGGTCTTCCCGACACCCCTCCAGCAGCAGCCGCGTTCCCCTGGAACCTACTGGAAATGCAGATTTTTGGACCTCACCCCAGACCGACTGAATCAGGTTCTCTGGGGTTGGGGGCCCAGCAGTCTGTTTTAACAAACCTCCCAGGTGACTCAGATCCATGCAAAAGTTTGGGAACCACTGGAACAGAAGCTGAGGAAAGCCCATGATCACCTCTATCTCCTTCCTGGCAGATCAGGGTGTGGGACTGGATATTTTAGGTCCGTTTGACCCCAACCCTGGAAATGCCAGCCTAGCTGCTTTCAGGCATTACTCCCTGACGGAAGACAGTGCTTAGTAGGTAGCAGACTATGCTACATATTTTAATAAATGCCGATTTTTAAGCCACATTTTTGCTTGGCAAATGGTGTGTCCTAAGTTTATGTTCAATAGACACCACCATGTTGAATCACGACCATCAGATTTGCAAAATACTCCTTTCTTGTGTTAGTCAAGGTTCTCCCCGGAAACAGAACCAATGGGATATGCATATCCATGCAGACAGAGAGCAGGGGACTTATCACACAGAGCTCACTCGATTATGGAGGCAGAAAGTCCCACCATCTGTCTGCAAGCTGGAGACCCAGGGAGCTGGTGGTGTATTTCAGTCCAAACCTGGAGGCCTGGGGACCAGAGACACCAATAGTGTAAGTCCCAGTCAGAGGGCAGGAGAAAGCCCACGTCCAGCTCAGCAGTCAGGCAGAGAGTAGACGTCCCCTCCTCCCCGTCTTTGTTCTCTCCCGGCCATCGAAGGATTGGATGGTGCCCACACATTGAGGATAGTCATCTTCTTGACTCGACAGTGGTCTTCTTACTCTACTGATTCAAATGCTCATCTCTTGCAAAGAGAACCTCACAGACACCCCAGAATAATGTTGAACCTGCTACCTGGCATCCCTTGGCCCAGTCAAGGTGACCCATAAAATTAACCATCACATTCTTCATAGAATCCCTTCCTCCCAATCCACCCCGAGGCCTCCCACCCGTGAGTGTCACTCCAGGTAGTAACCAAACTCTGCTGGGACAAGTTTTCAACATCTCTTTCACCCCTGACTTGTTTCTTTCTCATCCAACTTTTGCCCAATAACTTAGAAATTTATTTTCCTCTCTCTCATTATTCGTTTTCTCTCTCCCACTCTTCTCCCATTTGGGGCACCAAACTGGACTTGCAGGTGACTCACAGGAGTCCTGGAGGCATACCTGTGACAAAAGGCACCACCTCCGTTTAAAGTCACATCGGTGGGACAACCCATGTTACAAACTTCTAAAACCAGAAGTGCCTTGGGCATCTCGGTAAAGGTTTCCTCCTCCTGCTTTCTCTCAAGTTCAATATAAACCAAATGCCTGTCTTTGAAATTGTTTTGTTTAGTCTCGAGTGCATTCGGTCCTCATCCTTCACCATCCAGCCTTTGGACTCCGTCATGCTTCCATTTGCGGGTGACGGCCCCTCCCCGAGCAGTGTCCCCACAGCCCTGAGCAGAGCCCTCGAGTTTGCAGTCAGCTCGCTGCCTTGCTTTGGGTTTTATTCCTCTGTGACCAGGGCAGACCCTAGCAGGATGCTCTAACCATCACAGGCAATCAGTTAAACCGATTACATGTTTCTAAAACACAAAGGAACACGTTGTTGCAGGCTGGGCTGGGAGCTTGTCATATTTGTTTCTGTAAAGCAATGTGTTCAACTAAGAACCAAAGTCCCCCGTCTGGTTCCTCGTGATTAGTTTCCTTGTGATTAGAAATGTCATTCGGTTTGATCAGGTCTCCGCGATTGTGCGGCCCTTGTTTTAGAGGCATGTGGAGTTGATCCTGGGGCTGCCTTTCAGGTGTGGCTCCCTGGCTTACAGGTGTGGAGGTTGATGTCCTCAAGCCTTGCAGGTAATATTGCTCTAATCGGTGCCCTGTATGTCAGAAACAGCACCCTACTGTCAGCCTGTTCTGAGAGCTTTGGCCAGTCTTCTCTTGTGAGATGCCAAGGGCAGTTGGTAGAACTGGTAATCCCGACAAGCAGGACCCGGTGCCCCACCCATCTTCCACTAGCTCTCTCTCCTTTTCCCCTCCTCCGTGCCTCCACCTTCCACCCTCTCGCTGTGCTACCCTTATCCCTTTTCAGGTGGTTATTAAGTAGAACTAACTCCTATTTTTGCTGTACACTCTTTGCTTTTTTAAAAGAAGCAAGGGACCCCTCTGACTCTCCAGAAAAAAAGGGGGGGAAAAAAGTAATGATTAGATTCTTTGAAGGTAGCTTGTGATGATTTTTTTTTCCTACAGCTCAATTAATTTCAGTTTTTTTAATCATCTGTCCGTGTTCTGCATGGTATAGATCCCCAGAGGCTCATAGGCAAAATCTCTTGCTCCCTGCGTGGCCCAATCTGGCCCTTTGTAAAAGTCTCCTCCAGGTCTTTGGAAACAGTAAGCATAAGAAGGGATTAGAGTAAACACTTCACACGTGTAAAATTAAACTTCAGTCTCTTGTTTCTGCGTTTGGGAGAAAAGTATGAAACAAGAGAAACTGCATCAATGAGTCTTTTGCATCTTCACACTCACTCCTGCCAATAATTCAAGTCCTTATAAAGCTTTGTAAACTATACAACACCATGGATATAAAAATGAATGCAATCGTATTTATTAACCCCAGACCTGAGAAACAGAAGCAAGGTCATCTCTCTCTTTCCCTCCTAAGAGTAGAGTTGGAGCTTCCTTCCTGTTTGGGGCTCATGACCCTCACCTGCCCTGTTTCCAGTTGCAGTTCCTGTGTCTGCTCCCTGAGAAGTGATCTCAGATCCTTCAGGGCCAGGATTTGTGTTTGTTTGGGATGTTGCTTTTGGGTTTTGGTGGGTTTTTTTGGTATCCTCAGTGCCCAGCAGAGAGCTGAAAATAGAATAACTGGTTAAAACAAGAAAGAAAAAAAGGATAGATGTATGGATGTGGGAAGGAAGGATGGATGAATGGATGGAAAGTTGGATGGAAGGGAGGGAGGGAGGGGTAAGTGGACCAAGGGGCTGAGAGAATGTTCTGCTTCTCATCTCATCCAGTGCCCTGCCTCTACCACAGCAGAATGAGCCTCGGGATTTGGTGAACAACGAGAAGCAGTGGGAGTGTTCTCTGTAGATCATGCAGAAAGCAGAGAGCTAAGCCACTTGCACACCCAGCTCAGAGTTCAGCTGCCAATTCTCATCTCTGAGGTCTGTGGTTCCTGAGAACTACACACCTAGAGACCAGCTGTTGGGAAGTCAAATTCTATACGGGGAAGGAACTGTGTGTGAGAGAGAGACTTGTCACGAATCTCTCCTCCCTTTATTTGTGGTTTTGAGACATTAGGCTTTTAGGAGGCACCCTGTTTAGATGGGGCCAACTTAGGACATATTTGCATTCAAACTGCCAGAGATCACCAGACTTCGACTCCAACATAACATGGGCTTAGCTGTCGATGCATATGGTACTCACACTGAGGAAAGAGGAAGCAAAGTCTCCGGGACCTGGAAGTCTTTTCCAGGCCATTACAGGGAGAACAGTCAATGCTGTGGGGCCGCCGAGGGTGGGAAAGCAATCAGCCTGCTAGCACTCCCCTGGGACAGCATAGCTGTTCACAACGTGAGCTGGTGAGCTTCGTGCCGGGAGCCAGGTTTAGGCTCATTTTCCCGAATAAAGGAACTCAAATGCTTAAACGTGAGGGGTGTTACCCCCGGAAGGAAAGCAGCCCAGGAGAGGAAATGGGCTTGCAAAGGCATCCTTTGTGTCTGCAAGAACTTGTTAAAAGATAAACTGAGGAATATTAAAAATTGTAAGAGTTTATTTGAGGAAACGGAGTCAAGTCTAGCAGCGTCCGTCTAGCTGTACAAAATGAGAGACTTTGATAGGCCAGGGGGAGCCAGGTTAAGGAAGTTATTTTAGGCAAAAAAAGCGGCTTGGTTACTGCAAGGTCACTTTTCTTTAGGGAGTGCAGGGGTCTGTCAGGCAGATTGTGTAACTAGTGCTGGTCAGGTGGTTCCTGATTGACTGCTCTGGGTTCAGTTCTGGGAGGCTGGAAACTGTAATTATGTCTCGGTTTGGTGACGTGGGGCTTAGCATAAGTGGCTTTATTGGGGTCTGTTGTCTTGCTTTTAACAAATGCCAAAGCTCATCTAGGAGTATCGATGGGTCACCCCATGTAGTATCTCTGTGCAGGCATCAGTGAGGGCAGGAGGGAGGGAGGAGACTTCACCTCCTTTGAGGGAGATGGGGACACAGGCAGCCAGGAGACCCACTCTTTCCTGCCCCTCCCCTTGTTTCCACCTGCAGAGGTTGGGCAGTGCCCAGGAACCTGAGGCCAGTCTTCCTGCTGTGAAATGGTTCCTCCAGTTATAGGAACACACTTTGATCTCTCCAACGGCTGGGATTTGGAAGCTGGGGACTTTGGAAGGTTCACAGTCATCCAGGGAGTAAGTCACACCAAAGCAGGAGAGGCCAAGCAATGGAAGGGATCTTACCTGACGTTTTCCTTCCGATGAGATGCAGGCCAGCCCTGGGAGCCACACAGCACACAGCACGCTCAGGGCCTTTAAAGCCTAGTTTATCTAAGGAAGTAGCCGCAGCCTGTTTCCTCGTCCATGAACGAGGTGGGTCAAAAAGAAGTGTTAGGGGCTTCCCTGGTGGCACAGTGGTTAAGAATCCGCCTGCCAATGCAGGGGACACGGGTTCAAGCCCTGGTCCAGGAAGATCCCACGTGCCACGGAGCAACTAAGCCCGTGCGCCACAACTACTGAGCCTGTGCTCTAGAGCCCGCGAGCCACAACTGCTGAGCCCGTGTGCCACAACTACTGAAGCCCACGCACCTAGAGCCCGTGCTCTGAGACAAGAGAAGCCACTGCAATGAGAAGGCTGCGCACCGCAACAAAGAGTAGCCCCCGCTCGCCGCAACTAGAGAAAGCCTGCGCACAGCAATGAAGACCCAACACAGCCAAAAATAATTAATTTTTTTAAAAAAGTGTCAGCACATATTGTGGAATGAATACAAGATCTTAGAACCCAAAACACGACCTCATCGCCAATAGGAAGCTGAGAGGGATTCTTAAACAGAATCCACTTAATAACAGTCACACAGATCTCTTTTTTTTAAGATAATTCTACCCTTTGTCCCTCCTCTGCATTAAATTTTTGTTATGAATAAAAATGCTGAAACACATGGAGAATAACACCCGTGTGTTATTACATGTATATTAATGCCACATACGTATTCACCACCCAACATGAACAAATTGCAGCATTCTGTCATATTTGCTTCATGTCTTTTTTTTAAAACAAATGAAACCTCACAGAGTTGAAGTTCCCTTTGTTCCCATCCCCAAGTCACATGTCCCTTCCTCACACAGAGGTAACCACTGCGTGACACTGGCGTGTGGGTTCCATGATGTGTGTTCACTACACACGGGTATTCTTAGATAGACTGTTTTGTATTTCAATTTATACAAATGGATTCATACTACATGTAAATAAGGTTGGCAACATTTTTTCGTTTGCCATTATAATTTTTAGATCCATTAGTGGTAAGACATGTAACTCTTAATTCATCTTAACTGTCACGGAGTGTAAGCATTATGTGAATACATGAATATCTTGTACAACTTCTCCCCTACTGATGGGGTCTTTCACTATGACAAACACTGCGGCACTAAACATCCCCACTCATCTCCTTTTGATACATCTGAGCGTTTCTTTAAGGTACATTCGCTAAAGTAGAAATACCAGGGGGAATTGGATGAAAGCGGTCAAAAGGTACAAACTTCCAGTTACAAGTTAAATAAGTACTAGGAATGTAACGTACAACGTGATAGAGATAATTAATTGCTGTACATTGTATGAAAGTCGTTAAGAGAGTAAATCCTGAGTTTTCATCACAAGGAAAAACATTTTTTCTCTATTTCTTTTGTTTGTTTACATCTTTATTGGAGTATAATTGCTTTACAATGGTGTGTTAGTTTCTGCTTTATAACAAAGTGAATCAGTTATACATATACATATGTTCCCATATCTCTTCCCTCTTGCGTCTCCCTCCCTCCCACCCTCCCTATCCCAACCCTCCAGGCGGTCACAAAGCACCGAGCTGATCTCCCTGTGCTATGTAGCTGCTTCCCACTAGCTATCTACCTTACGTTTGGTAGTGTATATATGTCCGTGCCACTCTCTCGCTTTGTCACAGCTCACCCTTCCCCCTCCCCATATCCTCAAGTCCATTCTCTAGTAGGTCTGTGTCTTGATTCCTGTCTTACCCCTAGGTTCTTCATGACATTTTTTTTCCCTTAAATTCCATATATATGTGTTAACATACGGTATTTGTCTTTCTCTTTCTGACTTACTTCACTCTGTATGACAGACTCTAGGTCCATCCACCTCATTACAAATAGCTCAATTTCATTTCTTTTTATGGCTGAGTAATATTCCATTGTATATATGTGCCACATCTTCTTTATCCATTCATCTGATGATGGACACTTAGGTTGTTTCCATCTCCGGGCTATTGTAAATAGAGCTGCAATGAACATTTTGATACATGACTCTTTTTGAATTATGGTTTTCTCAGGGTATATGCCCAGTAGTGGGATTGTTGGGTCATATGGTAGTTCTATTTGTAGTTTTTTAAGGAACCTCCATACTGTTCTCCATAGTGGCTGTACCAATTCACATTCCCACCAGCAGTGCAAGAGTGTTCCCTTTTCTCTGCACCCTCTCCAGCATTTATTGTTTCTAGATTTTTTGATGATGGCCATTCTGACTGGTGTGAGATGATATCTCATTGTAGTTTTGATTTGCATTTCTCTAATGATTAGTGATGTTGAGCATTCTTTCATGTGTTTGTTGGCAGTCTGTATATCTTCTTTGGAGAAATGTCTATTTAGGTCTTCTGCCCATTTTTGGATTGGGTTGTTTGTTTTTTTGTTATTGAGCTGCATGAGCCGCTTATAAATTTTGGAGATTAATCCTTTGTCAGTTGCCTCATTTGCAAATATTTTCTCCTATTCTGAGGGTTCTATTTCTTTAATGTAACTGTATGAGATGATGGATATTCGCTAAATCTAAGGTTGTCATCATTTCACGATGTACACCTTAAACTTATACAGTGCCGTATGTCAACTATATCTCAACAAAACTGGAAGGGAAAAAAAAATTCCCCAACAAATAGAAATGCTGTGCACATGTGGTATAAGCACTTTTAACAGTACCATTTAATAGCTCTCCAAAACACAAGTACCAGTTTATATCCCCATTGGCAGTCTGTGAGTTCCCATTTACCCATACGATCTATCAACATTAAGTAACTGTCAGACCTTTTCATTTTCGTCAAGATATTGGTATATAACAGTATCATTTTGTTGAACTGTGTATTCACTAATTTGCATTTCTCTCTTCATTAGTGACCATCCTTTCCTGTCACGGGACATTTGAGGTTTCCGCTTTTGTAAATTTCTTGTTCATCGTCTTTGCCTGTTTTTTTTACTGGGTTGTTAATCTTTTTCTGAATGATTTATAAAACATCCTTATATATTTCGATCACCATTTATATCAGTGTTGCAAATGTCTTCTCCAAATCTGTTAGCTGCATGTTGAATTTTTTTTTAATTTTGTCGAAGTATAGTTGATTTACAGTGTTGTGTTAATTTCTGCTGTTCAGCAAAGTGACTCATTTATACACATATATATATTCTTTTTCATATTCTTTTCCATTATGGTTTATCACAGGATATTAAATATAGTTCCCTATGTGCACATTGAGTTTTAAAATGTAAACTGCGAGGACTTCTGAATCGATTACTCCTGAAATAGGTGGTCCTATCCCAAAGTCAGAAGAGAATCATTTACATGGCTGTAAGATCTACACACATCAGCAAAGCCACAGTACAGTCATACATACAACTTTTACATTTGAGGAGCACGTCTCAGTTTTCAAGGCATCTTCTAATCACCTAATTTTGGCCTCACAAAAACATCTGAGCCTAACAGGGCCTCATTTTCTCACTGCTAAGATTCAGTGGTTGATCATCAACATCCTTTCAATGATCAAAGTCTGACCTTTGATCCCTCTCCTGCAGCTGGGAAGACCCAGGCTCAGAGGGCTGGAGAGATGTCTTCAGCCTCACCCTACGGATGGGTCTAGACTGAAGAATCTTATGTCAATTACATCTCAGTAAAGATGGGGAGGGGTAGGTACTGGAGGCCCTAGAATCTTAGTCATCTGATCCCTTGGGCAGGGTCTCTCCGCATGTGGGTGGCATTGAGACCAGCATCAGGGACAGAGAGGCGGGAAGATGGGAATGTGAGACAGACATCACTTGACCATCTAAAACCCAGAGGAGATGACAGTGGCCCCTCTGACTCCCATAGGATGAAGCTCACACACACACACACCCAAGTAAGAAAAGGGCCATGTGAACACAAGGATGGACTCTCTCCAACAACCTTTATTGAGCAGTGAGTATGGGGACCGGATTCTGCCCTGAGCACTCCGCGTGTGGAAATGTTAGCAACTGTCATGGCTAGAGGCAAGTTCCTGTTACAAAGATGAAAGGGCAGAACCCAACGCTCTTTTTAATTTTATTAGTACACGCAGATACACTGATTTACCCAGAACATGCATGTACACCTGCAGCCGAATGGGAGGGGCTCTTATCTCCACATACGATGAAGCACCATCGTAACAACAGCCAGAACCGAGGAGCTGGAAAATACCCACGGCTGCCAGCATGGAACTTTCCACCAGATCTGGGCCCCACCCAAGTAGACCTGCCAAGAGGTGCCTCTGGTTGTGGGCACAGCTGGCGTGACCTTGGCCCATCCCCGCTCACTCTGCTCCCCACACTCCTGGGGGAATCTGGTGAGGTCACATTTTTGGGGACGATGGCTTCAGGCTTGACCCTCAAGAGGGTTCACAAGCGGTACCTTCTCCATTTCCCCTGAAACCAAATAGACCTCAACTACTTATACAGAAGTCCTCTAGTTTAACTCCCGGGTTTTGGGTTCGTTTTTTAAACTATGATATAGAATCTTAAGCAGACAGATGCAGTCTAAACATACTATGTCATGTTACCTCATGGTTTATCATGTAGAATTACTTGTTTCTATTACTAAAGAAACAGATTGTGAAACCGTTTCTTTCCCTGCCTTGATGGTGAGTCACATTCTTAGCCAGTTCAAAACACTGAGCCAGTGCCTGAAGCATAACAGATGTTCCTTAGGTATCCACAAAATGCATAAGTCCACGGTTGACAGTACCCACCAGGTGCCAGCGACCTCTCCTGCCAATTGCAATTGCAGAGCTTCAAGGAATGAGCAAAACTTAGGGTGGCAATAGGATTCATTTGGCAGCTGTAGAGAGATGAAAAACAATCTCTGAAGAGCTTCCTAACAGTGCTTCACATTGGATCACTAGCCCTGGGAAGATGTGCTGAGATGCCTTCCTTTTACCCGTTGCTTTAGAGACTTGTTAACGAAACCTAAGTGTTACAGCGTATGTGTCTAAAAGTTTTTGCTTTATACACTTTTTAAAAGAATTAAGACCTCAAAGAAAAACTTCCTAAGAAACACTGAGCTTATTGTGGGGAATAAGAAGCCTGAGGCTTCCCCCACTAAGACCCGTATAAAGCCCCCTGAGCGATGGGTACACCTGGGCGCAGGTGGGTCTCGGAAAGTGCCAACTGTGGCTTCAGAAAACAGCACCCAAGTGGCAGGCTGTCCCCAAAGTGGCATCCAGGCCGCAGTCAGGACCCCCCTCCCAGGGCCCCACCCCTCTTCAGCACAGGTCCTCCTCTTGAACACCCAGGGCCACCTGGTGATGAAGGAATCATTCCCGGGCATGTGGAATCAGCATCAGGGCCCTGGACCCCCAGCCCCGCCGGGCTCCCTTGTGCTCCTGGGAGAGTCTTTCCTGACGATCCCTCCAAGGGATCTGTGAAGAGAGACAACTGCATGGCCGGGAGGATGCCAGAGTTAGACTGAAGTCCCAGGAGGGCCAGCCCAGGGCCTTCCCAGGGCCTCAGAAACACCTGCCAAGGGTCTGCAGAGAAGACGAAACAGGACGGCCCGGAGAGACTCCAGTTCTCTACAGCAACAGCATGGCTTCAGGCACCCAGGGCAGAGCGACCCTGTGGCCCAACGCTGGGCTCAGCAAGGCCAGCAGCCCGGTGTCACCAGCCCACCCTGACCCCGTGTCTGCAGCTCAGTTGTAGGAAAGGTAGTCAATGAGCCGGGGAGGGATGTTCAACCTGGCAATTTTCTCCAGCCCCCTGACGCCAGCCGCCCTCCTCAGGCTCACCCTGCAGAGCTGGGACAGGCTCAGAGGTGTCTCTGGAAAAAGGGGACAAGACGCACGTGAGGTTAGCTTAACTTAAGGAAGAAGCACAGCATCCTTCAACTTAACAAGTACCAACATGGAACTGAAAACACCTCCCTTTTCCTGAAAAGAGGCTGAACCCTGAGTACCTTCTCTGGAAGGCGACCAGGAAGGACAAATAGGGACCAAGGATGGAAGATCAGGAAATGGAATTCAGGTCATGGCCACTGGGATTTCACTTTGTGAGCTTCTGGCTTTTGGGGTTTTGTGATTTTTTTTCCCCCATAACGTTATAACTCAGCACACATATTTGCCAGCAAAGCACTAATCTACAGCTAGTAGGCTTGTTTGTCAAACTTCCAGACAAATGAGGGCTGGGGGAGGGTTCGGGCGGGCAGTGCTGGCTCTGCTCTGCTCCTGATCGCTGCAGGCCACAGGGACCCACGGAGAACTGACCCACAGGGGCAGACAGTCCACAAATGCACATCCTGGTGGCAGAGGGTCAGGGCCACAGGCCTGAAGATGAAGCCTGGAGCTACAGCTCACGAGGGATGGACACCAGGGCCAAAGAAGGAAAGTGCCTGGAGGTCCCTGGCAGCTGGGCCACGGGAATGTGTACAGAGCAGAGCCTGGCCTCGAAGGCTGCCTTTAGGACCATCTGTGTTTGATCAAAGTATAAATCAACCAAAGAAAGTATTCTCAACTTATGAAACATTATGAAAGACAAAGCTCCCTGAAAGAAAAATAAACAGAATTACTAGTGACATTCATTTTCCCATTTACTTCCTCCCCCAAATTATTTGAATGCAGGAAAAGAAACACCTTCTAGGAAATGTTTCCCCAGTAGACGTGGATGGTATTTGCCTCTAAACTCATGATGGATTTTGGTTGGGTAAGGTTGGCAAAATGTGGAATAAATGGGCTCTTTTTCAATTGATAAGTGTTTGAAAGCCTCTTGTGACTGTAATTCTATGTAAACTCATTTAAAAATGTGTCCCAGAGAGGAGGTCTTGTCTTAGCCAGATGGTTTGTCCTTTGTTTCCTGAAGAGTGAGGGCTGCATCTATATCATCGGCCTCATAGGGACCCAGTCTGAGTCAAGAAACGACTGACTCAGAGATGAACTGATACGTGATCAGAACAAAGCCCTCCTGCACGAGGTTCCCCTGCAGACCTTAGTGCAGGCATCACACAAACGACACACACTCACTCTCATAGTGCTCCAGGCACTTGGCGGAGGCACTGCTGCTCCATGTGTAGTCGGATGGCTTCCGCCCCCGGTTGTCCCGGGCATAGATGTTGCCTCCAAACTGGATGAGCATCTCGATGAGGTCCACGTTCTTCACCTTGGCTGCATGGTGCAGTGCCGTCTCGTGGAGCTTTGCCGCGTTCACGTTGGCCCCTGCAGGTCCGGAGCAGGAACAAACGTCACCAAGGAGCACAGGACACAAAAGCGGCAACCCCTCCCCGGGAACAAAATCAAGACTCTGCTGCAGCCTTTTCAAAACCTTCTTCAAAATCCAGAAGCACTGATTCCTTTTATTTTTCCTTAGGAAAAGAGAGCTAAAAAAGAAGTATAACTGGAAACAACCAAAAAGAAGAAAAACAAGACAGAAACCTTCCCTGTGAGTTCAGAGGCTGCTCTAATGCCCTATGCTGTCTGTCCCCAGGTCCTGAGGCTCTGGAAGCTCAGGTGAGTTGCTCAAGCTCTCCTGCCGTCCTCCACGTGTACACACACACACACCATGGACACACACACACAGGCACACACACGTGCACACAGGTACACAGTTGCACACACCTCAGATACAGACATGCACTCAGGCACACACATCACGTGCACGCACACACCACGTACACAGGACAGTGGCTCTAAAAATGTGTGTTGTATGAATGAATGAACATTAAATATAAGAAATCTTTTACAAAAGGGAAGCTCAAAGGGAAAATAGGGAGTGTTCCCCCCAAATTCCCTGAAGTTCAGATAGAGAGGAAGTATAGTAACTGTGAATTCAGCTCTGCCATCCACCTCGCTCTCGGGATGACAGCAGACATTCAGAAAGATGCAAACAAGTAATAGCTAAACACAGCATTTTTAGACGCTTTTTAAAAATAAGAGATTTTGATAAAAATATGATTTGTGTAAAACACCATTCTTAGGGCACGACCATCACCATTCTATACAGTGGGATCCCCTGGAGCCTCAGAATTTTTTTTAAGAAAATACCAACTTCTTTGAGGTCTGCTCCCAAGTGGATAAGGAGGTTACAAGAGAAAGGAGATGGGAGAAAAGTATTTTCAAGGAGCCAGCAAAGAGCCCAGGATCAGTGAAGATATTCCCTCCAATAACAGATTCAAATCACAATCATAAAATATTATCAAGGTGAGGCTTAAAAAAAGTCAGATCACCAGTATGTCACTGTGTAATAAGAAATTCTGAGGGTCAGAACAAGAGGAAATGAGGGGGTATAAGGCTAGTAGATGTTCTAGTCCCACAGCTCAAAAATACTTGAAAACTTCTGCTTTCTGACTTAAAATCATTTTAATCCCCTAGTAGAATATAAGAACTGTGTTCCTAAAGCGGCCTGTGTGATGCTAAGAAGATAGCAAGCATGCAAGCACACAACACACGTGACGAAAAGCTCCCATACTTCCCAGAGTCAAAACTCAGACGGCAGTTCAGGAAAAAGAATCCGTCAGTTAGGAAGCAGGATAAATTACCTAATTGTTTAACTTAGCAGATACGTATTACAAAAATAATAGTAAAAATCAACCCATGAAATAAAAGAAGCATTTTCCCCACAATCTAACCAATCTACCACATCAGGGGTTTCTTCCAATATTGCTGATACAAATAAGTAATGTTACAGTGTTGCAGTCATAATGCAAATATGAATTTGAACATTAAACTTGTAATGAAAAATAAGCTGCAAAGTCTGCAGAATCTAAAGTCCCTGTGGCTTCCTCTCAGGTCATTAATGCTCTCAATATTCTTGCCAATCGGGGAGGAAAGAGGCTGTCTCTATTTTAGGGATGGAGAAGGGTGGGTGGGGAAGCAGAGTCACTCTCAAGGTCAAGGAGAACCAGCACTGAACAGCTCTTCCCTCCCGCCCACTGTGGGTTCTCGGTACACAAGGCTTGGCGGGGTGACTGTTCCAAGGGACAAATGGGATCTGTTTAAAATGTGCCTTGGTATCACTGGATTGGGCGCAGAGAGAGGGCTGGTGATTAAGAGGGGCAGCTGGCATCTCCGCAGAAGCTGGAAACAACGGACCAGAGCTTCCTGGAGCAACACGGGTGGGTCTCGAAAATTCAGGAATGGGTGAGCAAACAGGAAGGAGAGTCAAATCTATAACAACACCATTTACCGCGATGAAAAGTTCATGTCTCAACCAATAACACACAGATACTCATTAGAACAGTGGGATGGGGAGGGGGGCAGAGGAAAGAAGGGACAGAGAAGCCAGGGAGAAAGTGGCTTTATGGGACTAACGATGACATTGCCTGGAACTGAGGACAAAAGCCAGAGCCAGCAAAACACCTGACGCCACCTAGGCCTTAAAAATTCTCCATTCACGCGTCAGAGAGAAGGGATCAATGTTTGCTCGTGATCAAAAGCCTGATTTCAAAGCAAAACAGGATTAGAGTGGATTCAGTAAAACCTCCGGGAACAAGGACAGGGGCTGTCACATGCCCACCAAGAACCCAGCACGACACTATGGAGAACAGTATGGAGGTTCCTCAAAAAACTAAAAATAGAGCTACCATATGACCCAGCAATCCCACTCCTGGGCATATAGCCAGACAAAACTCTAATTCAAAAAGATACATGCACCCCTATGTTCATTGTAACACTATTTACAATAGCCAAGACATGGAAGCAACCTAAATGTCCATTGACAGATGAATGGATGAAGAAGATGTGGCACATATATACAATGGAATACTACGCAGCCATGAGAAAGAATGAAATAATGCCATTTGCAGCAACATAGATGGACCTAGAGATTGTCATATTGAGTGAAGTAAGTCAGACAGACAAATATATGATATCGCATATATGTAGAATCTAAAAAAAAACGATACAAATGAACTTATTTACAAAAACAGAAATAGAGTCACAGATGTAGAAAACAAACTTACAATTACCGGGGGAAAGGAAGTGGGGAGGGATAAGTTGGAAGATTGGGACTGACACATACACAATACTATATATAAAATAGATAACTAATAAGGACCTACTGTATAGCACAGGGAACTCTACTCAATACTCTGTAATGGCCTATATGGGAAAAGAATCTAAAAAAGAATGGATATATGTATACGTATAACTGATTCACTTTGCTGTACACCTGAAACTAACATAACATTGTAAATCAACTATACGCCAATAAAAAAAATTTTAATATACATATATATAAAAATAGAACCCAGCGCAATGCCCAGGACGGGGTGGCAAGCACAGGGTCTTGGGATTCGCTCACTGAGACAACAGCAGAGACGTGAGGGACCAGCACTGCTGGGAAGGTGGACGCCCCTTCTGAACGCTCCCAGCACGGTTAAATATTTACTGCCGGGGACCAGATTAAAAGTTACCTCACCAGAAATAACTGGACTTTCACCCCCTTGGCCGCAATCCTCTGCAAAAATAATCCACAGCTTGGCAGCTTGACCTCGCTGCCAACAGAAAGCCTCTGAGTCCACCCCGGGGGGCACCACGTGGCCCCGACGGCTCTGCTTCTCCTGCGGGGCCAGGGCCCTCTCCAAAATCGCGTGCAAAAGCACCTGCACGTGTATTTTTCTAGAGATGTGGTCCATAGCTTTCATTAGATGTTCCAGCAAAAAGTGACAAATCACTACTCTAAAAATAAAGCATATGCTGTCCTCTTCTCTCTACTTTTCCGTATGTTTGAGATTTTCCATAGTTAACAAGTAGTTTTCTTTAAGAAGAAAAAAGAATGCATGTGATCTAGGAAGGGGTGTCAAGGAGACCATCTGAGACTACAACAGAATCAGGGATGAAATCTGGAGCTGGTGGTAGACACTGACACCTCAGGATCCTGCCCCAGGGGAAATCTCCTCAGCCCTCACTCCCAGGGGATGGAAACCCCCTTTGTAAGCACCGGATCCCCTGCTTAAGGCCGTCATGGACATCATGGCTGCCTCCCACCCAGGAGCTGCACCCTGCGGTGTGGGGCAGGGGTCCCGGGGCAGAGGTCTTAGGGCAGGGCTGGGCCCTGATTGGGTGAATCCCTCTCCTCAACCCAGACCCCAGCCGCTCAGAATGTGGCACAATTCAGCCAAAGGGATGGGATAAGGTTTGGACACGAACCCATTTCAGGCCGATGGGACATGGAGGAGGTGTGAGGGGGGAGTTTCGCTCTTCTGAGGGGAGGAAGCCATCAGAAGCCTCAGGAGTCAAGAATCTGCATTTTAGCCAAACTCTGCTGCTGCAGCCATTTCTCCCCTACTAGGGACGCCAGGCGTGGGATAAAGGGAATGGCGAGGAAGGCAGAGATGTAAGATTCAGACGAGGTGAGTTCTTGCTGACACTGCTGAGCCCCCCGCGTCAGAGAGACCCTGAAATCTGCTCTAGTTCTGATCCTTTCGGTTACTGAACCAGGAAACTCCATCACCCAGGGGTCGAGGGGAGCTGGTTTCCTACTTCTTACAAAGGAGTCATCACTTACACAGGGTCCTCAGGACACGGAAAGGACAGTGGGTTACACCACTCGCTTGATCCTCTCCCCTCCAACCACGAGAAAGGAACCAGAGAGAAAACAGATGAAGGTGTACTGCACACGTGCACGCCAGGCGCCCCGCAGAGGGTGGCTGTGCTATGAAATTTTTATTTTAATAAGCTCAACAGGGCTTCCCCGGTGGCGCAGTGGTTGAGAGTCCGCCTGCCGATGCAGGGGACACGGGTTCGTGCCCCGGTCCGGGAAGATCCCACATGCCACAGAGTGGCTGGGCCCGTGAGCCATGGCCACTGAGCCTGCGCGTCCGGAGCCTGTGCTCCGCAATGGGAGAGGCCACAACAGTGAGAGGCCCGCGTACCCCAAAAAAAAAAAAAAAAAAAAAAATCTCAACAGGAACAATAGGTAGATGCTGTTGGTAAAAATGGGATCCAACCAACCCATGAGCAACTCGGCTGGAAGACCCACTGTTTCTAATCTAGATATTTAATCTTTGCGTAAAAAACAAAAACTACCCCAGTGACTAACCTTACACAAAATGAAGCGTGTTCACTGAAAAGACTTAAGGGTGGCATGCTAAAGTGAATAAGACTCAGTAGTAGAAAACTGTATATAACTGATGCTCAAAAGACCGTCATCCGGAAAGAATTCATCCTCTATTTCTGAACCATTTTGGTTTTTCCCTAGGTTGCCCCCAGAATGGACAAGATGGCTGAGCTAAAATGTTCCCTCAACAAAACATTTAAGTTGGGGGCTTCCCTGGTGGCACAGTGGTTAAGAATCCGCCTGCCAGTGCAGGAGACACGGGTTGAAGCCCTGGTCCCAGAAGATCCCACGTGCCGCAGAGCAACTAAGCCCATGCGCCACAACTACTGAGCCTGTGCTCTAGATCCCGCGAGCCACAACTACTGAAGCCCACACGCCTAGAGCCCGTGCTCTGCAACAAGAGAAGCCACCGCAATGAGAAGCCCGCTCACCGCAATGAAGAGTAGCCCCCGCTCACCACAACTAAAGAAAGCCCACGTGCAGCAACGAAGACCCAATGCAGCCAAAAGTAAGTAAATTAATTAAAGAAAAAAAGAATGCATTAGATGTGACCCTACTTTATAAAGAAAATCTCGAAAAAAAAGAAATTTAAGTTGGGTTCATAATAACTCCTTGCCCATAGCCGCTTTGGCTACATTTTAAAACTTCTGTGGTCGACAGGTCCTGACTCTAGCTTCAGTTGGGCAGGTTGTTTGTTTGTTTTTAATAAATTAATTAATTTATTTTTGGCTGTGTTGAGTCTTCGTTGCTGTGTGCGGGCTTTCTCTAGTTGTGGCGAGCGGAGGCTACTCTTTGTTGTGGTGCGCGGGCTTCATTGTGCGGGCTTCTCTTATCGCACAGCCCGGGCTCTAGGTGCATGGGCTCAGTAGTTGTGGCTTGCAGGCTCTAGAGCGCAGGCTCAGTAGTTATGGTGAACGGGCTTAGTTGCTCCGTGGCATGTGGGATCTTCCCAGAACAGGGATTGCACCCGTGTCCCCTGCATTGGCAGGTGGATTCTTAACCACTGCGCCACGAGGGAAGTCTCTTGGTGGGTTCTTTTTATTTCGTTTTTGTTTTTCACCATGGGAACCTCTCTATCCTTAGGACACCTGACAGCCTCCTGGATCCTGATGCAACTGACCCGCTTCCCCTGGACCCCATCTCCTGATTCAGACCAGGCAGGCCTTGGGGACAATCCCCTGCGGCTGCCAAAAATAATCATTCATGTTCGTTGAGCACCTACTGTTCAGCAAGTACTGTGGAAATGTTATCACGAATCCTCCCAACAGTCCTGCAAAATAAGTTTTATTTGTCTGGTTTTATAGATGCAGAAACTGAGGCCCAAGGACTCAGCTGACAAGTGGGAGAACCAGCTGCAAACCTGGGCTGCCTGACTGCACCAGTCAGCTCTCTGCCAGCTTGCAGCACAGGTGAACACCACGCACCTGCAGTGAGCCGGGCAGGTATAAACATGACGCACCTGCATTGAGCAGCATTTTGACGCAGTCCAGATGCTCCCGGGCGCAGGCCACGTGCAGAGGGGTCCCAAAGTGGCAGTCGTGCGCTTCCAGGTTGGCCCCAACATCAATAAGAAGCCTCACACACTCAGAACTTCCTTAAAAGAAATGGAGACGGAGGAAAGGCATCGTATCACATATATTTGAAATAACAGGCTTGGCAGACACGCGGCTGCTGAAGCAGGTGAGCCCCGAGCTTGGCGGCAGCAGGAGGGAAGGGAAGTGGGCCTGCATCCTGACCAGGAGCAGTGGGTCCTGGACACGGCGTGGGTGTCCTTCCCCCAGGAGCTCAGTGGCCCCCCGAGCTCACCAGGCAGTGGGAGAAAGGGAGGGAGGGCACGGCTGGCGCCCGTGCTGGGAGAACACAAAATTGGGCTCACCAGCTGTGGACGCAGAGAAGGCTCCTCACTGCTCTCGAGCCCTCGGGGGAAAAGGAAGGGGCTCCCCACCTCCAGCTGTCCCCCAAGCTGTGTCAGGAACGCCAAGCCGCCTGGATGAACTTCCCTAGACTTCCCCACTGCTTGGGTTCCCTGCCCCCTCTCAGCAGACACCTTTCTGGCCCCTTTCCCGGCTCCTCTCTGGCGTCTTTAACTCTGGTTTGGGATCAGGCTTCATCCCGTCCCAGACTCCATCCTCTCTCACCCCTTGATCATGCTTGGCTGTTGGCACCGACTCTCCACCTCCAGCCCTGAAACCCAGCCCCACCTCCACCACCGGGCGCTGGCCCTTCACCGGGGGACATGCCCCCCACGACGAGGTCCTCCCCCCACTCCCCAGCCAGCCTCCTCCTCACCCTGAGTCGGTCTTGACGCCGTGCTCTCCTCTCCCTCACGTCAAATCCCATTGATTCTTCCCTCAAAGCTCTGCACATGAATCCATCCCACCTGGGCTCCAAGAGCTTTGCACTTGGGTCACTGCGATGGCCCCCAGCTCATCTCTTCATTTCCAGGATATCGCCCCCCCCATTTCATATTGAAGGGCAGCAGAATATGCCACCCCAAAATATGCCACTTTGGCATAAGGACTGTTTGGAGCTGAAGACAAGTAAGAAGCAGCAGATACAAGAAAAGCTCTCTTGTCTTCCCCCATTTGCCTAAAAGCAGGACATAAATGTATAAAGGTGTCCCCTCCCATCTCTACTAGGAAGGACAGAAGTGAACCACCAGGGACAACTCTAGACCCTGATCAGCCCAGAGCCGGCACCAGAGGAGTCCACACCGCAAATCTTACTAACTGGCCTTTGTCTCCCAGGAGTTCCCCGCTGTATTTGCCTTCACATAACTTATCATCCCTAGAAGCTCATAGTCCTTTTCGTTGGTCTTGTGTCTGCTCGACAGAATTACTGCTCTCTGTTAAAATGCTACATAAACCCCAATTCTAACCACCCTTTGCCTGAGCTCTCCCGTGCGTATGTGCAATGCACACGCTAACTTCCACTTGCTTTTCTCTTGTTAATTGGTCCCTTGTCAGTCTCATCGGCAGGGCCCCGGCCAATGAACCAAAGATAGGTGAAGGAAGAAAAATAAGCTTCCCTCCCCTACGCTGCACATGGATGGCCACTAAACGAACCTTTCAAAAATGTGTTCTTATCATTCAGCATCTGCTCAAAAACCTTCAGAGCCGTCTGTAGCAATTCCCAGTGCCTGTGGGCGACCAAGGTGACCTAACTGTGGGATTCGGGGTGAGGGCAGCAAAGACTGGCCCTGTGTGCAGCCGTGGAAGAGCCCACACCCCGCACCCTAACAAATGCAGCGAAGACGAGCACCGTGCCGACCAAAGCACAAGACACAAGTGTGCAAACCTTGCTCAAAACAGTCGAACCCGAACTCCCTGGTCTGTCATCTGAAACACTGCCCATCAGCTGGCCTCACCCCAAACTTCCAGGTCTGCCTGTTGTAGCTCCTCTGCTGGGCACGTCTGACCCAGCGAGGCTGGAGCAGCCATATCCTCCCACCGTCTGAAATCCACCTATTCTCAGAGGGCAACCCTGAGCCTTGAGGACCAGCTCTCGGCTCCTCTGAGAGTTCCTGCCTGGGGGTGCGTCTGGGCCTCATCTCCCCACAAGATCAGGGGCCTGCAGGCCAGAACGACAGCAGCCACTAAGTGAGCGGCTGCCGAGGGCATCCGTTTCCAGGGTTAGCATCTGAAAGGCACCGAATGAGCTAGAAATAGAACCCTACCTTCAGCCCCCAGCCCTGGGTGAGGACTGTATCTCCAGGAGGAAAAGCGTCAGATTCCACGGCTGACGGACCAAGAGCCAGACCCAGCCCAGGAGCCCGGCTTCACCAGCGGATGGCTTCCCCTCCTGGCTATCACCGCTACCCGACTCACCGCTCATGCAGGCCTCGTGCAGCGGGGATGCCGTGTACAGGGGCGGGTTGACCTTGGCCCCGTGGGAGAGCAGGAGCTTCACGCACTCGATGCTGCCCGAGGCACAGGCGTCACAGAGCGGGGTGCTGCCATCGATGTTGCGGGCGTCCACCTTGAGGGGGGGAGGAAACGAGCATCAGAGGGCAAGGTGCAGGCCACTCGCCTTCTCATCCTGATGCACGTTCATCTTTGAAACACCACGTAGTTTTTCGAAGTTCTTAGGTTTTCTATTACGTGCTGAGGTGCCGTGCCAGGCAAGGGGGTTCAGAGATAGAAAGTAGGGCGTGTCTACTGGCCGCCTGAGTACAGCGGGCGTGCAACTGGGGGCTTTTTTTAGCTTAGCCTCACTCCGGCCACCACCCCAACACCTACTAAGCACAGGCGGGGTGTGAAAACGGGCTTTAACTCCAGCCTCAGCTAGGAGGTGTGCCTGAAACTGTTTAACATGCCTCCTCTAGTTGGAAAATCATGAGGCAGGAAAAGGCAACTCCCCAAACTGGCAGATTCTGCTTAGAATTTGTCCAAATTCAGCTGTTTACTTGGGTTCACGCTGAAGCCTGTTCCATTTCCTCTGGAACCGCCTTCATAGCTGAGTTCTGGGAAGAGTGAGCAGAACACAGCCTTCCCTTCTTCCTCACCCCCCACCGCTGTCCCAGGGCAGCTCGTACCAGCTCGCCCAGCCAACTGGTAAATACCCAGCAATTCTACCAGCCGGATACCAGATACCATATGCTGGGGACTCCACGTGGGCTGTGGTGTGAGTACGTAAACTAGGGGAAAGCAGCGAATCAGAATCTTGTTCTTGTTCCTTTTACCTGTCCTTCCAGAGCTAGATTGCCAGCATCCCACTTAGTCATCCTGCTCTCTGAGCCCAAAAGGCTCCTGCCGTCAAGGCCCCGCCAGCCCGGTAGGCAGCCCGCCTCTGTGTCCACAGCCTGCCTGCCCACGTGCAGAGCAGAGCATGCCATCACTTTGCTAACCCGGACTTCTCTTCCACCACCAGTGACCTCCCAACAGCCAGGTCCACGAGCACCCTCACCGGTCCTCTCAGGGTGTGGTTGCCATAGAGACCAGCCCTCCCTCCTCCTTCAGCCTCCACTACAGCCCACTCTGGTTTCCTCCTTCCTCTCCTTCTCAGCCTCCTGCAGTGGTTTCCTTTCTTCCCATGTGTTGCATAACACAGAACGCTCTTCCCAAGCCTCTTTTTCTCTGGAGCTGGTCCCATCAGTCTGGGGACCATGCTGCAGGTGGCTTACCTGGGCCCCGGCGGCCAGCAGCAGCTGCACGCACTGCGCCTGGCCCTGCAGGCTGGCCGCATGCAGGGGCGTGATGGAGTCCACCATGACCTGGTTGACGCAGGCCCCGCTCTCGATCAGCTGCTGCAGCTGCCGTGTCTCCCCCCGCTGGGCTGCCTCGTGCACGGGGGTGCGCTCCACCCAGAAACCTGGAAAGAAAAACATGCAGTGCTAAGAGCACGCCACTTCTGTCCAGGTCAGATGAACCCCAGGACCCTTTACGAAACCCAAGCCATTGTATACACAGTGGTGTAATTGGTCCAAACACCCCTACTCAAAACCCTTGAGTGATTCCCACTGCCCAGGGGTGGAGTCCAAGGCTTTGGTGAGGCCTGCAAGGTCCTTCATGATCTGGAGCTTGCTCACCTCCTTGACCCATCTGCCACCACTGCCCTACACAAGCCCCCTCTCTCCAGACACACAGCTGGCTCAATGTGGCCCCCTGCCCTTGCACACCTGCATCTCTGCATATATTCTCTCTGCCTGAGAAGCCCACCTTTGCCCCCACCCCGATCATCCATTCTGCATCTCCTGTTTAGATGTTATGTCACCCACGTGGACCCATTTGAAATAGCTCCTTCTCCGGAAGACACGTCTCCCACAACCCTGACATCTACATGCTTATAATGCAGCAATTATACTGTCCCCACTCCTGGCCTGGGAGAGCCTTCAAAGTAGGGACTTGATTTAATTATTCAATTTTAGCAGAAATCTCAGGATTTCCTACATACAAAATCATGTCATATGCATTTAGATAGAGGTAGCTGTGCTTCTTCCTTTCTAATCTGAATGCCTTTTCTTTTTCTTGCCTAACTGCCTTGGTTTGAACGTCTAGCCCCACGTTGACCAAAAGTGCCGAGAGGCACCTCCTGCCATGTTCCTGGTCCTGGAGCTTTGTCCTTCACCACGAACCATCATGTGAGCTGTGGGTTTTCATAAATGCCCTTTATCAGGTCAAGGAAGTTCTCTTCTATTTCTAGTTTGTTGAGTCTTTTTATCATGAGAGGGTGTTGCAGTTTGTCAAGTACTTTATCTGCATCTATTGCAAAGATCAGGCTGGCTTTTTTCCCTTAATTCTGTCAAAATGCTGTATTACATGGATTGATTTTCAGATGTTAAACCAACCATGCGTCCCTGGGATAAATTCCACTTGGTCATGGTGTATAATCTTTTTTATGCATTGCTCAATTTGGTTGGTGCATATTTTGAGAATTTGGGGGTCTACATTCATAAGTGTCATTTTTCTTGTGATTGATGTATTTGTCTGGTTTTGGCATCAAAGTAATACTGGACTCAGAGAATGAGTTGGGAAGTATTCTCTCTTTTAATTTTTGGAAGAGTTTATGAAGAATTGGTATTCAATCTTTAAATATTTGGTCAAATTCATCTGTGAAGACATCTGGGCCTGAGCTTTCATTTATTTAAGTTTTTTTTAATAATTCAATCTCTTCATTTGTTATAAATCTATTCCTTTTTTTTTGAGTCCACTTTGGTAGTTTATCTTTTTTAGGAATTTGTCCACTTAATGTACATTATCTAATTTGTTGGCATACAATTTGTTATGGACTGAACTGTGCCCCCTGTCACAAAATCCATATGTTGAAGCCCTAACCCCTAATACCTCAGAATGTGACTGTATTTGGAGATGTAACTCCAAATAAAGTGAGGCCATTAGTGTGGGCCCTAATCCAATCTGACTGGTGCCCTTATAAGAAGAGGAGATTAGGACACACAGACACCGGGGATGAGTATGAACAGAGGAAAGACCATGTGAGGACATGCAAGAAGGCGCTGTCTGCAAGCATAGGAGAGAAGCCTCAGGAGAAATCAAGCCTGCTGGCACCTTGATCTTGGACGTCCAGCCTCCAGAACCTCAGAAATAAACGTGTTGTTTAAGCCTCCAGTCTGTGGTGTTCTGGTATGGCAGCCCAAGCAGACTAACAAACAATTGCTCATAGTATTCCCTTATAATCATTTTATGTCTGTAATGTCCATAATAACATCCCCTCTTTCATTGCTGATTTTGTCATTTGCATCTTTCCCCCCCACACACCCTTGGTCAGTTTAACTAAAGACTTGTCAATTTTGTTGATCTTTTCAAAGAACCAACTTCTGTTTTGTTGATATTCTGCATTGTTTCTCTATTCTATTTCATTAATTTCCTCTCTAATCTTTATTATTTCTTTGCTTCTGCTGTCTTTAGGTTTAGTTTGCTTTTTTATTTCCAATGTCTTAAGATGAAAGGTTATTAGGTTATTGATTTGAGCTCTTTCTTCTTTTTTTTAATGTAAACGTTTACAGCTATAAATCTTCTCTAAGTATGGCATGAGTTGCAGCTTATAAGTTTGCTATGTTATCTCTTCATTTTCATTCATCTCAAACTATAATTATTTATTTTTGCATTCCAACCTCGTAAAATACATATTCAACAACAATGTGTTGATTAAGAAATAAACAAAGGCACAACTCCTCTCCCAAAAAGGAGTAAAATTCTCTAACATCCCCCCTTTCTTCCACAATGCCTTACCTCTCCCCCTCCCCTGCCCTCAGCTCTAGAGAACCAGGTGCACGAGATGCAGCACCCTGACCTCCCATGTTTTAGCCAAGGGTTCTCAAACTGGAGCTTCCATCAGCATCGCCTGGAGGGCTTGTGAAATCGAAGGCTGCTGAGCCCCACCCCCAGAGCTGAGTGGGTCTTGGTGGGACCTGGGAATCTAAGTTTCTAAAACGTGCCCAGACGATGCTGATGTAGCTGGTCTGGAGACCACACTTAAGAACCAACACCACTTCTCCCCCTTCTCTCCCCACCTCTAGCCTCTCTATCTCACCTTCCACCCCTCCCTGTTCATCCTAGATAACGCCTGCTTGTTCCTTTCCTGACTGAAGTGCAGTGGTCAGGTTTGCAGGAGGCCTTGCCCAGCCTCAGCCTCATCCGTGCTGGGTGAGCCCCTCGTCTGTGCCTCCACCAGGGCTTACTGTGCTGCGGTCCCCACCTGGCTGCCTGCCGTGCAGCAGCAGTAGACTAGTAGTGCCGTGTATCCATCCCACCCAGACAAGCGGTCTAAGTTAACCACAGGATTCCCATTTCCCGTAGGACGTCTGACCCAACTCCAGTGAACGACACATGAGGGAGAGGCTGCTGACAGCGTTCACAGTTTCAACACACCCCTCGCCCCCGATGTTGCCTAGACGCGAGCTGGGAAGTGCCGTGGCCGTCGGACCACCTGCCTAACGTCGGCTCTGAGGATGGGAAGCACCAGGTGAGTCACTGGTCACGTGGGGCCTGCAGCCCTGACAGCCAGGCTTCCTGTGGTGTGAGGGTGATGTTTCTTTACGGTTTAAGCCAGGTGCAGACAAACGCATGCAAACTCAGAGTGTAAACTCCCCAGATGCAGAAACTACAGGACGTTTTCTCAACACCCGTCAGAGCACCTGGGATACAGGGCAGTCTTCTAGACACTCTTTTAAAACGTCATAAATGACAACAGTGCTGGATTATGCTGACACATCCTTACTGTCAAGCCCCAACTTCGGCAGATGACCACATTACACACCTCTTCATAATAAGCAGTTTCCTTTTATTATAACTACATTTTATTATCACATCTCCCTAGAAAACCTTCTGATCAACCACATGGTTCCCAAGTCTTATCAGAAGCACTTTCACGAACCATATCTGGGGTGAATGTGTTTCCTTGGCAGGTGGATAACCCCCTGGGTTATGTGTTGATGACTGTCCCCTCTTGGAGATCCCCTCATTTCCGCCGACCTACAGCCCTACCCCACCCCCGCAGTGGAGCCGCATGATGCGTGGCTCAGGGTTCTCCAGAGCCAAACGGCTCAGGGCTAAAACTCAGCGCGGCCGTTTATTAGCTTGTGCGAGAAATAGCTTCCCTGACTGTCAGTTTTGTCACCTGTAAATTGGGATAATAATATAGTTCATTCATTGGTGGGTTATGAAAATTAAATGAATGAAAGTAAAAGCACTTAGCGTTGGGCCCAGCACAGAGTAAGTGCTCCATAAATGGAGTCTATTTGTGGTATTTTAACCCCCTCATTGTACCTAACTGTGCGACCCCACAGGGGTCATGGGGGCCAGGGAAGTGAAGGGAGGACTGGAATGCAGAGGAAGATCTGATCCCCACAAACGTAAAAGCCAGGCTTGGGGAACTTCTTACTTACTGTCCCAGGAGTAAGTAAGTAAGCCAAGCTTGGGGACCCCAGTATGTCTCCCAGTCGTGATGAATGGCCGCCCGTATGCCTGTCTTGTGGGGTGGGTAGTGGAAAGCAGCTGTGGATCACTCTCAAGTCAGTCTGGAGGGAGCAGAACCCAAGGGCAGACTGAGTAAAAAGAGGAGAGCAGGGCGAGTCCTGGGTCCTGCAGGAAGGAGGAAAGTGCAGCTCAGGAAGGCGGTGCAGGGAAGGCCTGAGCATCCCTCAGCAGCCTGTGCAGGTAGATGCAGCCTCTCCCACCGCGTTGCACAGAGACGGATGGACATGGCAATCAGCAGGTCACGGTCATGGGCTGGGGAGGGTGGGGAAACAATTCAAAACAACAGGACAGGACGACTGCGACAGTGGTGGAACAGGTCACGCTACGGGAACTTAGAAGCAAGACAGCCCATCAGGAAAGCATCACCGAGGAGGCGGGGCTGCAGTGAGCCTGCTGGGCATCACTGGCTTGGCTCTATTCCCAGCACCTGGCACAGTGTGAGGCCCAAAAAAGATGCTCACGTCACTTGCTTGTTGAGTGCGTAAGGGACGAATGAACGGAAGGAATTACTAATGTGAATGATAAAGTATGGACATAAAATTTTTTAAAGAAAATCTAATTCTATCTCCTTATGACCAGTCTATAGAGGAAGTGCAACTTACTGGGAACCATATTTTCTAGTGAATAAACATCAGCTGCAGTTGTCTTAGCAGCAACTGAGGGCAGAGATCAGAAGCAGCAGGTGTGATAACACAGGAGAGCATTGTGTGCATCAAAGAGCACAGTCAACAGTGAAAAGGCACCTATAGGATAGGGAGGAATATTTGTAAACCATGTATATCAGAATATATAAAGAATGCCTACAACTCAATAACATAAATAACCCAATTAAAAAATTAACAAAGGACTTAAATAGGTATTTCCCTAAAAAAGATATACAAATGGTCAACAGGCACAAGAAAAGATATTCAACATCACCAGTTATCAGAGGAATGCAAATTAAAACCACAGCAAGATACCACCTCACACCAATTAGGATGGCTACTATCAAAAAACAAAAAATAAATGTTGCCAAAGATGTGGAGAAACTGGAACGCTTGTGCATTGTTGATGGGAATGTAAAGTGGTGCAAGGACTTTGGACAAGAGTATTCTGGTTCCTCAAAAATTCAAACAGAACTACCATACGATCCAGCAGTTTTTATCCTAAGAAAATGCAAACACTAACTCAATAAGATATGTGCACCCCTATTCACTGCTGTATTACTTACAATAGGCATGACATGGAAACAACCTAAGTGTCCATGAAGGGAAGAATGGATAAAGAAGATGTGATATATACACACAATGGAATATTTATTACTCAGCCTTAAAAACGAAAGAGATTCTGTCACAGGCTACAACGTAAATGAACCTTGAGGACATGATGCTCAGTAAAATAAGCAAGTCACAAAAGACAAATACTGTACAATTCCACTTATATGAGGTTCCTAGAATCAAAGTCGTAGAGACAGAAAATGGAATAGTGGCTGCCGGGGGTGGGGAAGGGGAGAAATGGGAAGGTGAACAGGTGCAGAGTTTCCTGTGTTATAAGATGAAAAAATTCTGGAGCTCTGTTGTACCAAAATGTGCATGTAGT
The DNA here is from genome assembly GCF_011762595.2 of Tursiops truncatus. Taxonomy (NCBI): domain Eukaryota; kingdom Metazoa; phylum Chordata; class Mammalia; order Artiodactyla; family Delphinidae; genus Tursiops; species Tursiops truncatus. Next base: position 150,989,224 of record NC_047035.1, read on the forward strand.
TAATACTGCTGAACTGCACACTTAAAATTTACCATCTTAACCATTTCTATGTTTTTAGCCACAATTAAAACTTTAAAAATTATGTTTTTTAAATGTCACTTTTAAAATTTTTATTTATTTTTGGCTGCGTTGGGTCTTCGATGCTACACGTGGGTTTTCTCTAGTTGTGGCGAGTGGGGGCTACTCTTCATTGCAGTGCGCGGGCTTCTCATTGCAGTGGCTTCTCTTGTTGCAGAGCACAGGCTCTAGGCGCGTGGGCTCCTGTAGTTGTGGCACGCGGGCTCAGTAGCTGTGGCTCACGGGCTCTAGAGCACAGGCTCAGTAGTTGTGGCGCATGGGCTTAGTTGCTCTGCAGCATGTGGGATCTTCCCGGACCAGGGTTCAAACCCATGTCCCCTGCATTGGCAGGTGGATTCTTAACCACTGCACCACCAGGGAAGTCTGGAGCACGGGCTTTAGGCACGCGGGCTTCAGTAGCTGTGGCTCGCAGGCTCTAGAGCACAGGCTCAGTAGTTGTGGCGCATGGGCTTAGTTGCTCCGCAGCCTGTGGGATCTTCCCAGACCAGGGCTCGAACCCGTGTTCCCTGCATTGGCAGGCAGATTCTTAACCACTGCGCCACCAGGGAAGCCCTAAAAATTATTTTTTAAAGAAGTAACAAAGATGGAGGAGGCCCCGGAGATGAGGGAGGTTGTCACCCACAGCTGGTACCAACCACAGGATGTCATTGGGGGGACACCTTTACAGTGGGAGGTGGGGGTAAGGGGGAGGTGGTAGCCTCAATGGCCTCTGGAGACCCCAAGAAACACAGGGGGAGGGGAGAGCCACCCCAGAGATAAAGAACACGGGGTGCCTGGTGGCCCACGGGGCTGCAGCTGCATGAAGGAGCGCTGGTCCTCAGTGGGAAGCTCAGAGGCATCCACCCCCGACCACTCCCACGACCCCCCACCAGAGAGAAGACGGGGGACGGCTGACACGTACTTATCAACTTTAAAGCAAAAAGACGTCTGTTAGCAGGGAAGAGAGGCAGGAAAACGCTGTACGTTGGTCAACCCACTGACCTCAGGCTTTGTTTCTGGCCCTGTGCCTGGACCCCACTTGTGACCAGATGCCCCCACCCCTGTACCATCGCCCTGGGAGAGGGGCCGCCCTGGAAACCTGAGACCCTCCCTCTGGCAAGTTTCCTCGGGGATGAGCCTTCCCCTAAATCCCAGCCCTGCCACATAAGTGGACTCCTAGCACCCCCTTCCCGTCACCCTCCCTCCCTTCATCCCGTCAACAGCCCCCTCTGGTGCTCCCCTGCCCCAGCAGCCCCTCCCCTCGCCCCCTCCCTAATGCAGCTAGGTCATCAGCAGGTCATGGGGGGCCTGCTCAGGACCCTTAGATTGCTCCTGATTCCAGAAAAGCATCCACACTCCTTCGCAAGCCAGGCAAACTGACCCTCCAGGATGGAGTCCCAGCCCCATTTTCCAGTCTCCCCCCACACCCTCCCATCACCACCCTCACACACACATCCTTGTCTCCAATTACACTGAGCTTCATGTAGCTGACATAGGGTCGGGTGGTCCAGGGCCTGTGCCTTTGGGGGTGCTGTGCCCCACTCAGCCCCCCACTCTCCATCCTCCCCACCGAGACCGAGTCTTAGCGCCTTCAGGAAGCCTTCCAGCGTGCAGCCTGCCCACCCAGGCCCTCCTGTAAGCCACCTCTCTACACACAGCTGCACCTGATTTCACGCCTCTTCCATCCTTCCACGAGCATCTTTAGGACAGGACCGCAGCCGCCGACCTCCTGTTCCAGCACAGCGCCTGACACACAGGTATCAAATAAATAGACTCTCCAGAAGCCTGTTCTACTTGCCGGAAAACTTCTACTGCAGTTGGGTCTGCCCCCGCCAGAGTACACCCCACTACCGGCCCCTTACAGGCCTGCCCAGCCCTGACACTGACCTGGGCCACACCTTGGCCTTGCCCACTCCGGCCGTGCCAGGGGCCAGGGCATCAATTAAACAGGAGTTTGTTGTAGCAGAGCCCAGGCTGCAGTCCCCAGAAGACAGAGCACCAGGGCGCTGGTGCTGCAGGGCAGACAGCAGCGCCCAGGCCCCTCCTGCCTCCTGCCCGTGCTTCGGTTCAAGGTCACGGAGATACCTGTGTCACTCCTTCTGCTGAGTGGCTGCTGGCAAGCCAGGCTCACGAAGGACTAAGTGAAAACCGTCATCTGCAAAACTAGAGTCTCACCAACACCACCTACAGGATCTTCTACCAGACAAGTGCAAGGTCACCCTGAGAAGGAATGACAGACGCTTAAGAACATTTCTGCCACTTTTCTGCACCCCTGCCTGACCTCACTGATCCAGCCTGGACACCAGATGTGCACCTGCTGACTCCCAACCTGACACCCCTGTGTACCTTGGCCGGGCCCTGACACTCTCACATCTGAGGGCTGGCCCTGCCTGGCCCAGGCCCAGCCTTCGGGAATCAAGAAACCCCAGCTGAACACTTCAAGTGGTTCAGCGTCAGCCTTCCCTTGGGAGCGGGATACATGGTGAGGAGCCTCAGGGACCACCCAGCTCATGAGTCCAACGCCTGTCTGTCCTTTAGCCCTGTGACCTGGGGCACGTCACTTATCCTCTCAAAGCCTCAGTTTTCAATTACACATCAATTTTTTTTAAGCCTCAGCTTTCTCTCATATAAAATGGCGATGTTTTTGCCTACTCCCCTGGGGTGGCTGTAATGACAGTGAAATCCTGCTGGGCGTGACCGGCACGGTGGCAGGCAAGTGTACGACGACAGCACACACTATGACCATGATGGGATTGTTAGCATCATTCTATTTCTGCTGGTCCTGCTTGGGTCCCAGCCTCCAGTTCTACTGCCTGTCATGTTCCAAAGCCCCACCTGGGACTCCGGCTCCAGCATCTGGATCCCGCATGAGTCCCCTGCATGGAGTCCCAGCCCCTTGGCCCTGGCACCCGCCTTCTCTACGCGTGTCCAGCAGTGGGTGTTCCAGACCAGCTCCCCTGGCCGACTGTTCAATATTCAGCAAGTCCGCCAGGCGGAAACCCCTGGGAGCTGAAATCAGCGTGAGGGTGAGTATTTACACCAGGGAAAGCAGAAAATCAGATCAGGTTTCCTTTTTTTTTTTTTTTTTTTTTTTCCTTTTTTCTCCAGAGAGCCAATTTACCAACATCCTGCTTAGTCATCCAGAGCCCAGAATCCTGCTCTTTGAGCCCAAACCGCAGCTCTCAGCCAGGGCCCCACCGGCCCTCCTCGAGAGCCTGGCCTTGCGACGTGCAGGGCCTGCCGGGCTCCCGTTCCACATGCAGAGCGGAGCACTCATCGGCCCTACCCACCTGTCCAGAGTCTAGAACCCGACCCCTGTGCAGACCCTGACCCTGACCGCTCCTCCCTCAGCCAGGGGCCCCTCCACACAGCAGCCCCGCTCAAACAAAGTGTTTTCCAAACGCCACAGAGAACACCTACACCACAAGCGGATCCAACGTGCTCAGTATCCACCAGGCACCCTTCAATGCTGCTTGGGCCAGGAATCTTGCTCCAGGTATGTCATGAAGGGGGGCCCAGGGCCCTCGCTGCAGACATGTCCTTCTCGGCCACAGCTGCAGCTCTGAAATAAGCCCTTCTCCCCAAATACCCCAGCAGATAAATATTCTTGAAATGATGATGGATAGCCTCCCCATACCCCATCCATGCCCGTGGGGCACCTGTGTGCAGATGTAGCCGCCGGGAGCGGCTGCTGAAGCCACAGTGGAGCTGGTGTTTTGAGGACCGCTCTCAGCGGGCTAAACTCAGCTTTCGGGAAAGTCAGGGGTCCCGAGTGACTTGTCCCCCAAGGTCCCAGAAGGCCAAGGATTTGTGTGTACAAAGCAAAAACAAATTGAAGAGCTAAAAGGACCTAGAAATCATGGCAAAGTGCACCCATCCATCTGACAGTAAAGAGTGAAAAAACAAAATAGGGGCAAAACCCCACAAGCACAAAGAAACCAGCACCTGAGAACGACAGACCTGCTCCAGAGGATGCTGCAAAGACCAAAGACACCATACATGCAAAGTGCCTGGCACAGGTGGTGCTTAATAAATGCTTTGTGGCGACCACCCATCTTTAACATGCTGTCCGAATTAAAGTTCAGTGAGCTTGATATTACCAGTCACCTTGATTCTCAGGGAAAATGGAACTCATTTTTATATGTAGAAACACTTATTTAGAAACTGGGGCTGAGAATTTTGTTACTCTTGAAGAGATTTTTCAACAAGTTCTATTTCAGTGTTTTAATTATGAATACCCCAAATACTGTTTGTCAGTAAACTTGAGGTTGGCATACGTGGTTTTAAGATCTGTTAAATGTGATAAAAATTAAAGAGAAAAGGTTTACTTTCCTACAGGGACAAGACAGTCAAAGCTCAGTTAGGAGAGGCAAAAGGAAAGTGAAAGAGAACAAGTGAAAGCAAAAGAGAAAAGCGGGAAGAGGTTACCGAAGCAGCAGACAGCCAGGGAAAAGGAAAGAAAGATCTTCCTAAACATGCTTAAGGAGAAACGCCCGAATCCAACTTTCGCCCTCACTCAGCAGCCCCTACTAATCGCTTATCCAATTCTCTGCCACCCAACCCCTCCCCTTGCCTCCCTCCCACCCCACGGTGCTGATGACCAGGGCAGGAGGGTTATACCAAAAAAATCAAAACTCACTTGTACTGCTATAGTCGGCAGCCACTCCTGGCCGCAGTGACTACCCGGAATCCCAGCTGGTGTTAACATCAGCCTAATTTCCTTCAAACGTTGTTATTAGCAGTGTAATATAGTGCCCAGAGGCTTCTCCACTAAAGGACACATCTAGACACTTCTAGAATGCAGCTTTCGCTAAGGCAGAAACAGAAGCACGATTTGAGAAGATTTTAAGGAAGTTGACCTCCCAGCCAGGGCACTGATTATCTAGATCTCTCAAAGTACTTTCCATACAATTCTATGTTTAAAAAATCAAATTCCGGAATTCCGTGGCAGGCCAGTGGATAGGACTCCTTGCTCTCACTGCCAGGGCCCCAGGTTCCATCCCTGGTCGGGGAACTAGGATCCCGCAAGCCACGCAGCGCAGCAAAAAAAAAAAAAATCCAATTCCACAGACTCAACAAAAGGATGAACTTGGATACAGGTTCCCGGGCCCGGGGACTCAGATCAGTCTACCATCCTGATTGTGGACCCCTGGAGGCAAAGACATTTCTCAGAGCCCGAAAGGTGCTATAGTACAGAGATGATGGCTGGTAGCGGTGCTCCCCAGTCCCCTGAGAACCCACAGCGGACATGGCTCATCCATCCCAGTCACAAAACCAGCTCAGCGCTCCAGGCAGCCCTACAAATTGATTACAGATGAACCTATCTGATAGGAAGAACAAAAGGATCTTTAACATAAAACAAGCAAAGCAAAAAGAAACGAAACAAAAAAGAACCACCTGTGTTAAAACCTCAGCTTTGTGACTTCCTAGCTGTGCGAACTCAGTTTCACCTCTAAGTTAATCGATAATGATGACTGTCCTGCAACTGTCACAGGGCTCGTGGCCAGCGCCTGGCCCACAGCAAAGCAGCTCAGTGGCTCTCATCACGGTCCCAAGGGCTGCCTCTCCTTTTCTCTCTCCATCCCATCTTCCCAACACCCCAGAGGCCAATGAACTGGTTAGACTTCTCAGCTGAGGATAACTGAAGAACACCAGCAGCTCACCTTGCTTAGAGCCCAGATCCCTAAGGCAGCCTTTCATCTTCTGCCAACCTCTTGCTTCCAAGTCAGAAGCCCTTGAGCACAGATGCTGAATACGAGAGTCATGTTTTCAACTTTACAAATAGACACAACCTAGGGTCAATAATGATATGAATTACATTTGCTAAGTAACAAACACTGATTCACTTTAGGATGTGACTTGCCCTAAATTCTTGGTTCTTATTGATAAGGCCATATTATAAGACTGCAACCTTTACCTCTGTGAGGTGTTACATTAAAAATAAAGCTACAGGGCTTCCCTGGTGGCGCAGTGGTTAAGAATCCGCCTGCCAGTGCAGGGGACACGGGTTCGAGTCCTGGTCCGGGAAGATCCCACATGCCGCGGACCACCTAAGCCCATGCACCACAACTACTGAGCCTGCGCTCTAGAGCCCACGAGCCACAACTACTGAAGCCTGTGCACCTAAAGCCCGTACTCCGCGACAAGAGAAGCCACCGCAGCGAGAAGCCCACGTACCACAACGAAGAGTAGCCCCCGCTTCCTGCAACTAGAGAAAGCCCGCACGCAGCAACGAAGACCCAACGCAGCCAAAAAAATTAAATAAATAAATTCATTAAAAAATAATAATAAAACTACGGAGAACCTACTGTATAGCACAGGGAACTCTACTCAGTGTTCTGTGGTGACCAAATTGGAAGGAAATCCAAAAAAGGGGATATATGTATACGTATAGCTGATTCACTTTTGCTGTACAGTAGAAACTAACACAACATTGTAAAGCACCTATACTCCAATAAAAAATTTTTTTAATTTAAAAAAATAAAAATAAAGCTACACGGTTTGGTTAGAGTATACCACATGTATAGAATTTGAGATCAGAATGATAAAATGCGTTAAAGTTCCTATGATGGGCCTCTACTTCTGCTGGGATAGCAGTGTCGCTCTGGATTCAACACATTGAGTTTATTCATTAGTGTTGAGAATAAAACTGTCAGCAGGATGTATTTTGAGAGAAATATATGAAATTAAACAATGACAATGTCAAAAGTAGCCACAAACCCCAGAAACGGTGCATCTATTAGTTTAGAATATGTTTTTCTTCTAAAGATACATTCCTTAAACTATACAAAAAACATACTCGGAAGTGATGCTATGCTATTGAACCTTACACATGAACAAAAATATTAAAACGTGTTTAAAAAGCTTCCACGGTGAACCAACCAAACACAGCACCCACTGGCAGGGTCAAAGCCCTGTGCCTGCCTGGGGTGGAATGCCAAGTAAAAACAGAGATGCTTATTAAATGCCTTTGATCCTGTGGCAGGTGGCTGTTTTGCAAAATCAACTAAAATAGCTTTGCGAGGACTGCACTTCGTCTTAAGCTAAATTAACCCATAAGACTTCTCACTTTCATTCGCACTACATTGTTTTTATCAGTGTAAAAACACTTTATAGATTATTTTTTTCTTTGCAGGCTTTGGAAGTGTTTTCACTGCTCATTTGCCCTAGAATTACTCCGTAGGCGGGAAAGTTTGCTTCCCCAAAGAATGGCCTTTTGCCCTCGAATCCATTTTACTCTCGGGTTGCCCAAACGGTAAAGAAGGTTCAGTTAAGAACCGAGGTCGCATGTCTCACACAGTGCGACAAGGGCACATGCTCCTTCTGGATTGGATTCCTGGGTGTATCCGTTGCATGCGAACGACCCTGCGCACGACCTTCCCACAGGGCGCCTGGAAGACGGTCCAGCTCCCACCCCGGGCCCGTGCCAGGGCTGCCCTACGAGTGGTCCCGCGTGGGCATTTCCTAGGTTCCCCTGGGAACCTGGCAATGACCACGCACAGTCCCGCATCCTCCCCAGGGTGCGCAGCGCTCCGGTGGGTCTCCGGTTCTGAAGTCACAAGGATGACCCGGCCGGCAGGGGACCAGGAGCCGGACGCAGAAACCGCGTCTGAGCTGCATGGGACCCCCGGACCTGCTCCTTTAAAGACACGGCCCTCCGACCCGGACCCAGCCAGACGCCCCTGACGACCCCTCGGAGCGGGTTCGTCCCTGCCCGGGGCGAATGCAAGCAGATGCAGCTCTCGGTCCACAAAGGCGGCCCCGCGCTCCCGGCAACCCGCACGTACCCAAGTCGCCCAGGAAGCTGCCGTCTGCGGCACGGGTCTCCATGCCACCGGCTCCCCGCGTCCCGGCTCTGCGGCCCCGCCACTAGCACCGCCCGCTGGGCGGGGCCAATCGGCGTCGCCGCGCGTCCAGGAGAGGCGGCCGCGCGCGCTGGGAGTTGTAGTTCCAGGCCCGGCCGGCGCGGCTCCCCCAGCTCAGAGCCTTCGCCAAGCCGCAGACACCTGCGTCTGACTCCGCGCTCGCCGCTGGTGTTTGCTAGGCAAACGTGTTCACGTGCAAAATATTCTTGTGCAAACCGTGCCGTGTGTCCATGTGCAGAGGGTGTCAGTGTGCAAAACGTGTCCATACGTCCCTCTGCAAAACACGTGTCCAGGTGCAAAATATGTCCACATGCAAAACGTGCCCGTATGTACATGTGCACAGCGCTTCCGTGTCAGTGTGCAAAACGTGTCTAAGTGCAGAACAAGTGTCCGTGTGCAAAACATTTCCACATGTCCAAGTATCCACGGGCAAAATCAGCGTCCGTGTGCAAAATATGTATGTGCATGCAAATTGCGCCCATGTGTCCACGTGCAGAACATGTCCTGTGTCCGTGTGTAAAACGTGTCCACGTGTCTAAGTGTCCGTGTGCAAAAGTGTCCAGCTGCTACAACTCACTACCTTCCTTTGTATTGAATCGACCTCAGCAAAGCTCCAGTGCCTCCCCGCCCCTCCCCCCATACTTTCATTTTAAAGACACACTTCCTACCCGAGTTGGCATACCCCTGTTTCTTTCATCCTTCCAGAGAAATCATAAATTCCAAATTGTTCAGTTTCGTTAAAACGCACGCATACACCACGCCTTTTGAAGTCTCATGACAGAAATGAAGACTCTGTTTACAAATGATTCCAAGTGGGCGATTGCGTAATCGATTGCAGCCACATCACGGGACCTGTACTGAGCCTAAATGCAGAAGTTAGTTTGAGCTGAAAAGTAAAAATAGCAGGAATGATCCCATCTGGAAACACATAAGGACTAGCAGAGAGCAGACCCAGGAGAGGTCTCCCCTAAGACTGAGTCTTTACCACCAGTCCGGCGCTGTACCCACAAGGGTTTGAACCCCGTCTATCCGAATCCCAAGCGCGGGGAAATTCATAGCCCCAGGCCTGGAAGTGACATTTCAAGCCTATTAGCAATATGTGTTTATAACCTTTTTGCCACTTGTCTACCAAAATTAGGCTCTTGCATTTTTCTTGCAAGTTTCTTGCATTTTTTACTAAGTGCAGTACATTTTTTAATGAATATATTTGCCCAGGGGATGTTATGTTTTTCCCTATGACAATGCCGTGTGTTTGTATGTTTGTATTTTCTTCAATATTTCTTCCTTAACAAAGGATCATCTAGATCTGAGTATAGACTATATTTTAAATTTTATATTTATATATGTATATACCATATATTTATATACTTATGTATAGATGTATTATATCTGTATCTGTATGCATATATACACACATATATGTGTATGCAAGTATTTACTAAATATATTAGAAAGCAAACATTTCCTTATTATTAGCTTACTATGTTATAATTTTTCTCCACTCTGTTGCTTGATTTCAACATTTTCTTGTAGAAAAGATTTTTTAAGTTTTTATATATTCAGAAATATATTCTCTTAGAGTATTTCTTTTATCTTCAATATTCTGAATGTATTTACCCACCAAGAGCCAGAATATGTATATTATTCTGTTTTGTTCTGTTCTGTTAAGTCTTTAACCCATCTGGAATTTGTTGCTATGTGTAGAATCTAAGGTAATTTTTTTCTGAACTTAGAAAGAATTGTTCCCAAAATACTTATTATGTAGTAATTCATTTATCTATTTTTTTGTTAATCTCTAAGGCTACTATTTTTTTTGCTAACCTACTAAGGCAAGGCTTTCAGGGGTTTCTCCTGAATGCCCCAGGTGTTCAGCAAGGTCTTTCTTTCCTCTCTGGTAGGTCAGAACTCAAATGTCTTCCAAGCCTGTGTGAGCTCTGGTACTTAGTAATTCTACAGCTCCCCAGGAGTCTTTTTCTGGGAGTTCTTTTCCTGACCTCTTGGAGTCTCTCGCTATACATGTGAAACTTAGTATTCAGTCAGACTTTAGTGAACCCCTATGCAAATTTCTGGAGTTCTTCACATATCTTTCTCCTCCTTGTGTACTGTCCCAAAAATTCAAACCACCTTAGTTTCTTGAAACTCAAATTTCTGTTTCCTTAGCTCAACAATACCATCATTCTATGTGGGGTTCTCCCTTCCCACCCATGGTGCAATACATGCATCCAGTCAGAAAGCTTGTTTGTTCACTTTCTTTCAGTTCAGGGATCAAAGTGCTGGGCTATCTCTTGTTCAAAGTCTGAAAATAGTTGTTGTAAATGTTTTTCCCAGTTTTCCAGAAATTTATAGTGAAAAGCTAAAATGACACCAGTTACTTCATCATGGCCAGAAAGCAAAATGCTGTTTTGGTGTTTTTAGTTTTAACAACTATTAATGCGTGATTAAACTTGTTTTGCCTAAAATTTCCCAATTCTCCATGCCAATGGTTACTGTCTAGGAGCATCCTGAAGGAAATGTGAATGCCATGGTGGGTCCAGTGGGCTGGCTGCTGGAGTCCGTGACTCAACTACACTTCCACAGCAGGTGCTCTTGAACGAGTTCACCTCCAGTGCCATCACAGTCAATCCTTTGCACCACACAGATCCATTTCTCCACACACATTTGGGGAGCAGTTCCTCCGTGGTTCCCAAGGCCCTCTCAAGGGGGAACTTAGGAAAAGAAGGTTTACTTGTTGATCTTATTATTCTATCCATTATTGAAAGTGAGTATTGACGTCTCCAACTATGTTGTTTAATTGCCTATTTCTCTCTTCATTTCTGCAGTTTTTTCTTCATGTGTTTCGGAGTTCTGTTATTAGGTGCATATCTATTTATAACTGGTATCGCTTCCTTATGAATTGATACTTATATAAATTTCCCTCCTTATCTCTAGGAATATCTTTTTTGTTTCAAAGTATGTTTTGTCTTATATTAGTATAGCCATTTCAGCTTTCTTATGGGTGAATATACTCCCATCCTTTTACTTTCAATATATTTATATCTTTGGATCTAGAGTGTCTCTCCTGCAAACAGACTATAGTTATATCATCTTTTAATCCATTCTGCTGAACTCTCTACTAATTCTCCTTTTGATTTGTTGTTTAATCCATTCACATTTAATTATATTTATATAGTTGGATTAATGTCTTGCCATTTTATTTTTTGTTTTCTATATGTCTCATGTCTTATTTGTTTCTCTGTTCCTCCGTTACTGCTTTCATTTGCATTAAGTAATATTTTCTATTGTAGCATTTTCATTTCTTTAATTTTGTTTGTTTATTTTAGTTTTTCTCTAGGGTTTGCTATATACATCTTATCGGAATCAGTTTCAGATTTATACTAGCTTAATTCAGTGATATATAAAAATGCTACACCTATTTAGATCTAATCCATTTTTTCCTTTTGCATTATTATTGTCATACATATTACACATACAAATGTTACAAACCCAAGAATACATTCTTATAATTATTACCTTACCATCTGTTGTCATTTCCTTAGCCAAATGCAGCTTTGCCCCCACTTACCTCCTTTGTGCTTTTATTGGCAACTGTACTGTACATATATTTCATTTCTACATGTTATAAGCCCCAATAAGCCCAATATTACATTATGTACATATTATTTCATGGCTTTTAAAATTAGTTATGAGAATGAAGAAGAAAAATATGCATTTATACTGTTTTTTATCTTTATGTAATAAATTTTACCAGAGTTCTTTGCTTTTTCATGCAGATTCAGATTACCATTTGTGGTCACTTGGTTTCAACCTGAAGAACTTCTTTAGTATTTGTTGCAATGCAGATCTGCTAGCAAAAAATTCTTTCAGTTTTTGTTTATTTGGGACAGTCTTTTATTCACTTTCACTTTTGAAACATAAAGTTGCTGGATATAGGATCCTTGGTTGACAGTTTTTTTTCTTTGAGTACTTTAAATATGTCATCTCACTGTCTTCTAGATTCCACTGTTTCTGCTGAGAAGTCGGCTGTTAATCTTATCAGGGGTCTATTATAAGCGACAAGTTATTTTTTTGTTGCTGCTTTCAAGATTTTGTCCTTGTCTTTGACTTTGAGCATTTTTTTCCTATGATGTGTTTGTTTGTGACTCTCTGAATTTATACCACTTGGAGTTCATTGAGCTTCCTGGATGTCTATATTATTATTTTTCCATCAATTTGGGGAGTTTTTAGCTATTATTTCTCCAAATATATTTTCTTCTCTGTTCTCTCTCCTCTCCTGCTACTCCCATTATACATAGGTTAATGTACTCTGAGTAGTATTCCATTGTATGTATGTACCATATCTTATTTATCCATTCATCTGTCGATGGACACTTAGGTTGCTTCCATGTCCTGGCTATTATAAATAGAGCTGCAATGAACATTGTGTTACATGACTCTTCTTGAATTATGATTTTCTCAGGGTATATGCCCAGTAGTGGGATTGCTGGGCCTTATGGTAGTTCTATTTTTAGTTTTTTAAGGAACCTCCATACTGTTCTCCATAGTGGCTGCACCAATTTACATTCCCACCAACAGTGCAAGAGGGTTCCCTTTTCTCCACACCCTCTCCAGCATTTATTGTTTGTGGATTTTTTTGATGATGGCCATTCTGACTGGTGTGAGATGATATCTCAATGTAGTTTTGATTTGCATTTCTCTAATGATTAATGATGTTGAGCATTCTTTCATGTGTTTCTTGGCAATCTGTATATCTTCTTTGGAGAAATGTCTGTTTAGGTCTTCTGCCCATTTTTGGATTGGGTTGTTTGTTTTTTTGGATACTGAGCTGCATGAGCTGCTTGTAAATTTTGGAGATTAATCCTTTGTCAGTTGCTTCATTTGCAAATATTTTCTCCCATTCTGAGGGTTGTCTTTTCATCTTGTTTGTGTTTTCCTTTGCTGTGTAAAAGCTTTTAAGTTTCATCAGGTCCCATCTGTTTATTTTTGTTTTTATTTCCATTACTCTAGGAGGTGGGTCAAAAAGGATCTTGCTGTGATGTATGTCATAGAGTGTTCTGCCTATGTTTTCCTCTAAGAGTTTTATAGTATCTGCCCTTACATTTAGGTCTTTAATCCATTTTGAGTTTATTTTTGTGTATGTTGTTAGGGAGTGTTCTAATTTCACTCTTTACATTTAGCTGTCCAGTTTTCCCAGCACCACTTATTGAAGAGTCTGTCTTTTCTCCATTGTATATTCTTGCCTACTTTATCAAAGATAAGGTGACCATATGTGTGTGGGTTTATCTCTGGTCATTCTATCCTGTTCCACTATCTATTTCTGTTTTTGTGCCAGTACCATTCTGTCTTGATTACTGTAGCTTTGTAGTATAGTTGGAAGACAGGGAGCCTGATTCTTCCAGCTCCGTTTTTCTTTCTCAAGATTGCTTTGGCTCTTCAGGGTCTTTTGTGTTTCCATACAAATTGTGAAATTTTTTGTTCTAGTTCTGTGAAAAATGCCAGTGGTAGTTTGATAGGGATTGCATTGAATCTGTAGATTGCTTTGGGTAGTATAGTCATTTTCACAATATTGATTCTTCCAATCCAAGAACATGGTATATCTCTCCATCTATTTGTATCATCTTTGATTTCTTTCATCAGTGTCTTATAATTTGCTGCATACAGGACTTTTGTGTCCTTAGGTAGGTTTATTCCTAGGTATTTTATTCTTTTTGTTGCAGTGGTAAATGGGAGTGTTTCCTTAATTTCTCTTTCAGATTTTTTTATCATTAGTGTATAGGAATGCAAGAGACTTCTGTGCATAAATTTTGTATCCTGCTACTTTACCAAATTCATTGATTAGCTGTAGTAGTTTTCTGGTAGCATCTTTAGTATTCTCTATGTATAGTTTCATGTCATCTGCAAACAGTGACAGCTTTACTTCTTACCCGATTTGGATTCCTTTTATTTCTTTTTCTTCTCTGATTGCTGTGGCTAAAAGTTCCAAAACTATAAAACGATGTTGAATAATAGTGGTAAGAGTGGGCAACCTTGTCTTGCTCCTGATCTTAGTGGAAGTGGTTTCAGTTTTTCACCATTGAGACCAATGTTGGCTGTGGGTTTGTCATATATGACCTTTATTATGTTGAGGTAACTTCCCTCTCTGCCTACTTCCTGAAGGGTTTTTATCATAAATGGGTTGAATTTTGTCAAAAGCTTTCTCTGCATCTATTGAGATGATCATATGGTTTTTCTCTTTCAGTTTATTAATATGGTGTATCACATTGATTGATTTGCATATACTGAAGAATCCTTGCATTTCTGGGATAAACCCCACTTGATCATGGTGTATGATCCATTTAATGTGCTCTTGGATTCTGTTTGCTAGTATTTTATTTAGGATTTTTGCATCTATGTTCATCAGTGATATTGGCCTGTAGTTTTCTTTCTTTGTGGCTTCTTTGTCTGATTTTGGTATCAGGATGATGGTGGCCTCATAGAATGAGTTTGGGAGTGTTCCTACCTCTGCTATATTTTGGAAGAGTTTGAGAAGGATAGGTGTTAGCTCTTCTCTAAATGTTTGATAGAATTTGCCTGTGCAGCCATCTGGTCTTGGGCTTTTGTTTGTTGGAAGATTTTTAATCACAGTTTCAATTTCAGTGCTTGTGATTGGTCTGTTCATATTTTCTATTTCTTCCTGGTTCAGTCTTGGAAGGTTGTGCATTTCTAAGAAATTGTCCATTTCTTCCAGGTTGTTCATTTTATTATCTTATATTTGCTTGTAGTAATCTCTCATGATCCTTTCTATTGCTGCAGTGTCAGTTATTACTTCTCCTTTTTCATTTCTAATTCTATTGATTTGAGTCTTCTCCCTTTTTTTTCTTGATGAGTCTGGCTAATGGTTTATCAGTTCTGTTTATCTTCTCAAAGAACCAGCTTTTAGTTTTATTGACCTTTGCTATCGTTTCCTTCATTTCTTTTTCATTTATTTATGATCTGATCTTTATGATTCTTTCCTTCTGCTAGTTTTGGGGTTTTTTGGTTCTTCTTTCTCTAATTGCTTTAAGTGTAAGGTTAGGTTGTTTATTTGAGATTTTTCTTGTTTGTTAAGATAGGACTGCATTGCTATAAACTTCCCTCTTAGAACTGCTTTTGCTGCTTCCCATAAGTTTTGGGTCGTCGTGTTTTCATTGTCATTTGTTTCTAGGTATTTTTTGATTTCCTCTTTGATTTCTTCAGTGATATTTTGCTTATTAAGTAGTGTATTTTTAGCCTCCAAGTGTTTGTATTTTTTACAGGGTTTTTCCTGTAATTGATATGTAGTCTCATAGCACTGTGGTCAGAAAAGATACTTGATACCATTTCAGTTTTCTTAAATTTCCCAAGGCTTGATTTGTGACCCAAGATATGATCTATCCTAGAGAATGTTCCATGAGAACTTGAGAAGAAAGTGTATTCTGTTGTTTTTGGATGGAATGTCCTATAAATATCAATTAAGTCTATCTTGTTTAATGTAGCATTTAAAGCTTGTGTTTCCTTATTTATTTTCATTTTGGATGATTTGTCCATTGGTGAAAGTGGGGTGTTAAAGTCCCCTTCTATGATTGTGTTACTGTTGATTTCCCCTTTTATGGCTGTTAGTTTTTGCCTTATGTATTGAGGTGCTCCTATGTTGGGTGCATAAATATTTAGAATTGTTATATTTCTTCTTGGATTGATCCCTTGATCATTATGTAGTGTCCTTCTTTGTCTCTTGTAATAATAGTCTTTGTTTTAAAGTCTATTTTGTCTGATATGAGAATTGCTATTCCAGCTTTCTTTCAATTTCCATTTGCATGGAATATCCTTTTCCATCCCCTCACTTTCAGTCTGTATGTGTCCCTAGGTCTGAAGTGGGTCTCTTGGAGACAGCATATATACGGGTCTTGTTTCTGTATCCCTTCAGCCAGTCTGTGTCTTTTGGTTGGATCATTTAATCCATTTACATTTAAGGTAATTATCGATATGTATGTTCCTATTACCATTTTTTAAATTGTTTTGGGTTTGTTATTGTAGGTGTTTTCCTTCTCTTGTGTTTCCTGCCTAGAGAAGTTCCTTTAGCATTTGTTGTAAAGCTGGTTTGGTGGTGCTGAATTCTCTTAGCTTTTGCTTGTCTGCAAAGGTTTTAATTTCTCCATCGAATCTGAATGAGATCCTTGCTGGGCAGAGTAATCTTGGTTGTAGGTTTTTTCCCTTTCATCAATTTAAATATGTCTTGCCACTCCTTCCTGGCTTGCAGTTTCTGCTGAAAGATCAGCTGTTTACCGTATGGGGATTCCCTTGTATGTTATTTGTTGTTTTCCTTTGCTGCTTTTAATATTTTTTCTTTGTATTTAAGTTTTGGTAGTTTGATTAATATGTGTCTTGGCGTGTTTCTCTTTGGATTTATCCTGTATGGGACTCTCTGTGCTTCCTGGACTTGATTGACTATTTCTTTTCCCATGTTAGGGAAGTTTTCAACTATAATCTCTTCAAATATTTTCTCAGTCCCTTTCTTTTTCTCTTCTTCTTCTGGGACCCCTATAATTTGAATGTTGCTGTCTTTAATGTTGTCTCAGAGGTCTCTGAGACTGTCCTTAATTCTTTTCATTCTTTTTTCTTTATTCTGCTCTGCAGTAGTTATTTCCACTATTTTATCTTCCAGGTCACTTATCTGTTCTTCCGCCTCAGTTATTCTGCTATTGATCCCTTCTAGAGAATTTTTAATTTCATTTATTGTGTTGTTCATCATTGTTTGCTTGCTCTTTAGTTCTTCTAGGTCTTTGTTAAATGTTTCTTGTATTTCTCTGTTCTATTTCCAAGATTTTGGATCATCTTTACTATCATTCTGAATTCTTTTTCAGGTAGACTGCCTATTTCCTCTTCATTTGTTAGGTCTGGTGGGTTTTTACCTTGCTCCTTCATCTGCTATGTGTTTCTCTGTCTTCTCATTTTGTTTACCTTACTGTGTTTGGGGTCTGCTTTTCACAGACTGCAGGTTAGTAATTCCCATTGTTTTTGGTGTGTGCCCCCAGTGGCTATGGTTGGTTCAGTGGGTTGTGTAGGCTTCCTGGTGGAGGGGACTAGTGCCTGTGTTCTGGTGGATGAGGCTGGATCTTGTCTTTCAGGTGGGCAGGTCCACATCTGGTGGTGTGTTTTGGGGTGTCTGTGATCTTATTATGCTTGTAGGCAGCCTCTCTGCTAATGGGTGGGGTTGTGGTCCTGTCCTGCTAGTTGTTTGACACAGGGTGTCCAGCACTGTAGCTTGCTGGTCATTGACTGGAGCTGGGTCTTGGCATTGAGATGGAGATCTCTGGGAGATTTTTGCCATTTGATATTACGTGGAGCTGGGACGTCTCTGGTGGACCGATGTCCTGAACTTGGCTCTCCCACCTCAGAGGCACTGCCCTGATGCCTGGCCAGAGCACCATGAGCCTGTCATCCACACGGCTCAGAAAAAAAGGGAGAAAAAAAGAAAGAAAGAAAAAAAAAGAAAATAACGTTATTTAAAATAAAAAAATATTAAGAAAAAATTTTAAAAGTAATAAAAAAAAGAAAGAAGAGAGCAACCAAACCAAATAACAAATGCACCAATGATAACAGGCACTAAAAACTATACTAAAAAAAAGAAGGAAAAAAACCGGACAGACAGAACCCTAGGACAAATGGTAAAAGCAAAGCTACACAGACAGAATCACACACAGAAGCATACACACACACATTAACAAAAAAAGAAAAAGGGGGAAAAATATATATATCATTGCTCCCAACATCCACCTCCTCAAGTTATGATGATTTGTTGTCTATTCAGGTATTCCACAGAGGCAGGGTACATCAAGTTGATTTTGGAGATTTAATCCGCTGCTCCTGAGGCCGCTGGGAGAGATTTCCCTTTCTCCTCTTTGTTCGCACAGCTCCTGGGATTCAGCTTTGGATTTGGCCCTCTGCCTGTGCATGTAGGTCGCCTAAGGGCGTCTGTTCTTCGCTCTGACAGGACGGGGTTAAAGGAGCAGCTGATTCGGGGTCTCTGGCTCTCTCAGGCTGGGGAGAGGAGGGGTACGGATGTGGGGTGAGCCTGCAGCGGCAGCGGCTGGTGTGACGCTGCACCAGCCTCAGGCGCGCCGTGCATTCTCCCGGGGAAGTTGTCCCTGGATCACGGGACCCTGGCAGTGGCGGGCCGCACAGGCTCCTGGGAGGGGAGGTGTGGAGAGTGACCTGTGCTTGCACACAGGCTTCTTGGTGGCTGCAGCAGCAGCCTTAGCGTCTCATGCCCATCTCTGGGGTCTGCGCTGTTAGCCGCGGCTCGCGCCCGTCTCTGGAGCTCCTTTAAGCGGAGCTCTGAATCCCCTCTCCTCGCACACCGCGAAACAAAGAGGCAAGAAGAAGTCTCTTGCCTTTTCGGCAGCTCCAGACTTTTTCCCGGACTCCCTCCTCGCTAGCTGTGGCGCACTAGTCCCTTCAGGCTGTGTTCACGCAGCCAACCCCAGTCCTCTGCCTGGGATCCAACCTCCGAAGCCCGAGCCTCAGCTCCCAGCCACAGCCCGCCCCAGCGGGTGAGCAGACAAGCCTCTCGGGCTGGTGAGTGCCGGTCGGCACTGGTCCTCTGTGCGGGAATCTCTCCACTTTGCCCTGTGCACCCCTTTTACTGCGCTCTCCTTCGCGGCTCTGAAGCTTCCCCCCTAAGCAACCCGCAGTCTCCGCCAGTGAAGGGGCTTCCTAGTGTGTGGAAACCTATCCTCCTTCACAGCTCCCTCCCAGTGGTGCAGGTCCCGTCCCTATTCTTTTGTCTCTGTTTTTTCTTTTTTTTTTTTTGCCCTACCCAGGTACGTGGGGACTTTCTTGCCATTTGGGAGGTCTGAGGTCTTCTGCCAGCGTCCAGTAGGTGTTCTGTAGGAGTTGTTCCAGATGTAGATGTATTTCTGATGTATTTGTGGGGAGGAAGGTGATCTCCACGTCTTACTCTTCTGCCATCTTGAAGCCTCTTTTTCCTTTTTCTTTATTGTTTATGCTGTTTTTCAGCTTGATCAATAATCTCTATTGATCTATATTCAAGCTTGCTAATTCTTTCTTCTTCCAGTTCTAATCACTGTTGAGTCCCTCTAGGTGTTTTTATTTCAATTATTTTACTTTTCAACTCCACACTTTCCATTTGGCTCTTTTTTGTAATTTCTCTTTGTTTTTTTTAGAATTGGTTTCATAATTTCGCTTTATTGATATTCTTCATTTGATGTGATATTGTCAACATATCTTTCCTTACTTCTTTTATCACACTTTCCTTTAGTCTGTTGAACATGTTTATAATGGCTACTTTGAAGTCTTTCTTTCTTAAATACAATTTTAGTCACTCTCACAAGAGTTTCTGTTGCTTGCTTTTTTCAGTGCATGGTCATACTTTTCTGTTTTCTTTTCATGACTCATAATTTTTGGTTGGAAGCTGAACATTTATGTAATAAATTGCCACAACTCTGTGTGCTGTTCTCCCCTCACCCCTTGGGGCCTTGTTACTGTTATTTGCTTATTTATTTGCTCAGTGACTCACTGGATTATTTTGGTGGTGTCTATTTCCTCAAACACACAGTGTTAAGCTTCTGCTGTTTCTCCTTGGGGCTTTGGGAGAAAGCCCACAGTCACCCTGCTGTGACAGTGGTATTGGTAGAGCTCTATTCCTCTAAAATAGATATTCTTAATAACTCTATATCTATTAATGAAATAAAATTTGTACTTAAAAAAACTCCCTATAAAGAAAATACAGGTCCCTAATGACTTCACTGATTAATTCTATTAAACATTTTTGGAAGAAATAATACCTATTTTAATCAGAGTATTTTGGAAATAAAAAGATGAGGGAATACTTACCAACTCATTCTGTGAAGCTAGAGTTACCCTCATACCAAAACTAAGATATCACAAGAAAAGTAAACTGTGGACCAATATCTCTCATGAACATACATGCCAAAATCCTTAACAAAATATAGCAATTCATGTCCAGTAATATAGAGAAAGGATAATGCATCCTAAGTAAATTTGGTTCATCCCAGGAATTCAAGGTTGGATGAACATTTGAAAATAATGTAATTCATCATACTAGTAGATTAAAAAAAACTATATAATCCTCTCAATAGATGCAGACAAAATTCAACATTCATTTATGATAAAAGCTCTCAAAAACTAGGAATAAAAGGGCAAATCCTCAACCTAAAAAAGGACAGAAAACACCAAAGGTAACATTATACTTAATGGTGAAATATTGAATGCTTTCCCCATAGATCAATAATAAGATGTTTGCTCTCACCTCTTATATTCAATATTGCATTTGAGGACTTAACCAATGCAATAGGAAAAAAAATACAGATTGGAAACAAAGAAAAGTATTTTTATTTGCAATCAACATGTTTGTCTTAGAAAAATCTTAAGGAATACACACACATACACACACACAAATAGCTATTAGATCTAATTAGTGAGTTTAGCAAGTTGCAGGATATAAGGTTGCTATGGGAACATCATTTGTATTTCTATATACTAGCAATAAGCCATTATAAATTAAAATTTCAAAATACCATAAAAATATGAAGAGATAAATATAACAAAATGTGCACAAGACCTGAACACTGGAAAATATAGATGTTGCCTAGAGAAAATATGAGAGACCTAAATAAATAGAGATATCATGTTCATGAATTCAAAGGTAGAATATTGAGATGTTAATTCTCTCCAAATTGATCTATGTATTAAACACAATCCCAGGCAATATCCTAGAAGCTGTGGGTTGTTTGTTTTTTTTTGATTTGTTTGTTTTTGTGTGTGTATGTGTGTTTTGAGGTAGAAAATAAACTTATTCTAAAATTTATACAGAAATTCAAATGACTTAGAATAGCCAAAACTATTCAAATATTGGAAAAAGAACAAAGTTGGAGGCAATGCAGATTCAAACCATATGACACCCTTCAGAGTAACTAAAGTTAAAAAATATTGACCAAGATGTAGAGAAACTAGAATTCTCATAGATTTCTTGTGGAAATATAACTTTGTAAAACCAATTTGCAAGAAGTTTGACTTTATCTATTAAAGCTGAACATATGCCTTCTTTATTGCCACAATAATGCTGTGTAATAGACCACCCCAGGCTCAGTGACTTAGGACAACAGCATTAATTCTCATACTCACCAATCTTTGGGATGTCTAAGTTTATGCTAATCTAAGATTGGTTTGGCCTGCAGGTTGGATTCACATCTGCTCCATATGTGCTTATTCTGAGGGCCCAGACTGAAGGGGCAACAGCTACATGAGACTATGGTCTCCTCGTGTGCATCACCTGCACTCAGGAGCCAAATCAAACTATGCAAGCACACAAGACTCCTGCATATATCATGTCTGCTAATATTCTATCAGCCAAAAGCATTCATATGACCAAGGACAATATCAATGGGGTAGAAAAGCAAACCTGACCAACAGTAAAAGAGGGAAGGGAATAAATATTTGCTGAAGCAAAAAGTCCAAATCATCATGTCCAGCACGTCCAGCATGTAATACACCCAACATAAATGATGCCCAGGTGTACAGAGATGTGAATAAGAAAGTTCAGGGCTTCCCTGGTGGCGCAGTGGTTGAGAGTCCACCTGCCGATGCAGGGGACATGGGTTCGTGCCCTGGTCCGGGAAGATCCCACATGCTGCGGAGCGGCTAGGCCCATAAGCCATGGCCGCTGAGCCTGCGCGTCCGGAGCCTGTGCTCCACAGTATTATTCATCATAGCCAAGAACTGGAAATAATGCAAATGTCTATCAACAGTAAAATAGATAAAGAAAATGTACTACACCCACCCCTATATATATAGCAATGAAAATGAAAGAATTGTGTACACAAAAACATGAGTCTCACAGTGTTACTCCAAAGAAACCAGGCACAAACCCATTCAGTTTATATAAAGTTCAAACCACAAGCAAAACTAAATGATAAAGTTTAGGGATGCATATTTAGGCAGCAAACCTACTGAGAAAGGAAAGGAAGAGATTACCATGGAAGTTAGATTCGTTGTTAGGTTTGATGGTAGGTAAGGGGAGTGGGTATTGATCCATAGGTGGCGCAAGAAGGAACTCCTGGGTTTTTGGCAATGTTCTATTTCCTGACCAGGGTGGTGGTTTCATGAATATTTGCTTTGTGATAAACCAGGGAGTTGTACATACTGGTTTTATGTACTTTGAAAACATCGGCTGTACCTCAGTCTCTGCTTCTACAGCCAACCTTCCTCAGTTCTTGAACACAATTTCATGTCTAGGACTTTTGTACTTACTTTGTCTTCTGCTTGGAAAGTTCTTCCTCCTCATCTTCCAAGAACTAATTTGGTCTGTTTTTATCACTGAGGTTTGACCTCAAATGTCCCTTATTCAGTGAGACGTTGTAGCTCTGCCTCTTCTGCTCCGGCCTCCAGCCTCCAACCCCATCCTCAGCATTTCTGGCTTGTTTTCACTGCAGTATTATTAAGTTCTGTTCTGGTGGTGGTGGTGGTGTTACTTGTTACTGTTTGTCATCCACCTCTAGAATAAGCTCCACTCTGTGCAGGTCCTTATCTGGCTTATTCATGACTGTAATCTTAGTGCCTAATTCAGCACCTGGCCACAGTAAACAATAAAAGATGCTACTGAATGAGTAAATTATTCTATTCCCATAGTGTGGCCCAGTGTCTGGCTCACGGTTAAGTGCATCACCTAGTATCTCTGATTGGTATAAGTAATGCTATTTGTGGTAACAGCATTGCTATAGTAATGCTATTCCCTTAACTCTGCATGGAATAGAAACTTCTAGTGGTGTTTTCCTAGGGAACCCACCACATAAACAAATGTTACATGGATCAACGTTTATTAAATTACTACAAAGGCGTGATTTCGTAAACGTCGCTTTTGGGCAAGACAAGACAAGCAACGCTGCGGCAGCTGTAGCAGGAGACTCAAGGAGGTATATACTCCCAACGGTGAGGCGAAAGACGCCCGCAAACACATTCAAGGCCGTCATGGCCGCGCCTCCGCGGTTCCCCTTGCGCGCCTTCCGCTTCCGGTAACGCGTCAGCCCCGCGAGACGCCCCGCTCCGCCCGCCGGGCAACCGCGCCCGCCAGAATCCTTTGTCCAATCCCGGGCCGCGCCGCGGGCTCGCGCCTGCGTAGAGGAGAGAGGTGAGCGCCGCGTGGACGACGGCCGCAGCTCGCGCCTGCGCGTCGGCTTCTCCCCAGCGATTGGCTCCTGCCTCCTAGGGACGCCACAGTTCAGTTTTCACTTTCTCTCCCCCCATCTCCGCTTCCTGTGGGCGTGGGGTTTTACTTCCGGGTTCCAGCGTCAGTCACTGAGAAAGTCGACTTGTTACCTCAGGTGGTGGGGAGTTTCAGCGTTCGTGCCTTCCTATGACCCTCTGGGGCAGGAGCAGCGTTTGGCTGACGAGCGCGGCGAGGTCTGCAGGCTCCGAGCCTGGACTCCGGTCCCGCGTCACTCCCGCCGGCGCCTCGGAGCCGCCCCGCGACGCCCGGGCGGCGTTCTTGGCACAAGGGCGGAGAGGAAGGACTGTTTGCGACGTGGAGGGTCCCGCGCGCTGCTGACGAGCCTGTGCGAACGCGGGCCCTGTAGGAACCGAGAGGAGGGGAGTCCCTGCAAGGGGCGGCCCGAAGGCTCCCCGGCCCGGGGAGTTGGCCCGGGCGCGGCTGGTTGGCAGGGTCCGACGGGATCTGTCACGCTTGGCCTCGAGGGCCTGAGGGGAGGAAGCGCGTGTGGAGGCGCGGACAGCATTTTAGCATGGGGAGGAAACTGAACGCTGATCTTCGGTCCGCGGGGGCGGCGGCGGCGCACAGGACAGGTGAGACTGCCTCTCGTGAACGCCCACCCAGAGGGCAGGCGAGAGGAGCCCGTCCTCCGGGGCCGAGTGCCCGGCGTGGCCGCTCGGGCTGTGCGGGGTTCGTTGTTGTCATTTTATTTTTTAATGAAAAATTGAGTTCCAGTCGACTTTGCATGCTTCTCATGGATGCTGAGTTGACTCACGCGTTCTTGCCTGGTAGCGCTGCTCTGGGTGGGAGGGGCGGGGGTCGGAGGTTTTCAGAATCGCTTTTGCTTTGCTGCTTCGGCTCTGACTCCACCTGTGGCCGCTTTCAGCTGCTAACACACCGATCTTCACCTGTTTCTAGTCAGTCAGCGTCTTCCAGGTGTGTAAGGCGTCAGAATTCCTGTTTCCCCTTTCGGAGGTGGAAAGTGTAGGGTGGTTCAGCACTTCCTTTGAGTTGCCTGTGAGAGGACCGCTGCATCCCCGTGGACGTTGTAAGAAGTAGCCAGCTGAAGTTTTCTTTGCTCCTTGGGTTGGGACTGGCAGTGAAGTACTTTTCTAAGGATTCTTGGTGAAGTCCGCACCTCCGCTTTCCTTCTGTATAGACTTCATTGGCCGTGTGTGACCTTTTCTTTTTTAAAGTAGGCATAGAAGAGGTCTTTCCCCAGGGAGGGTCATTTAGCTGAAAACCGAAGTAGCGCGTCATCGTAGGTTGGTCCATTCAACCCAGCAGTTTGTCTGAAGGTGGCACCAAGCAGCATTTGTGGGAGAACGTGGCACATTAACCTCAAAATTGGGGGGAAGATCCTTTGAAAATCCTCAAGTTTCTCTTAATCACCACTTGTCTATTTGAAATCCATATATTTAAATACACCTCTTTTACCCTTTATTCTCCCTGTAAGGTAAAATTAGAACAGTAAGGATTTTGAAAATATATTCCAGACGTTAAGTGCTGTGCAAGCATACGGTGTTATTGCAGTAACGTTGGTGATCCAAGGGCCCACGGTGTTCCCCTGAAAAAGCATTAGAAGGGGAAAGGGGTTTGGATATATTTAATATTATAGGCTATGAGATTGGTAGTAAGCCTACTCAGGAGGTTTATAACAAAGCTGCTATTCCTTAATAGTGTAAAAATACTTTTCTGTTGAAAAACTGCCTTCTAGAACCGGATAGCTCTATACAGTATACTCAGTACAACAGTAAATAACTCATACTGGAGAAAAATTAAAAGTGACACAGTGTTCACAACTATTTTAAGGAAGACAAAGAACAGTGTTTGAAATTTTGTGTTTTCAGGACATTTGTCCAAGTGTAACCAGTTCTTTTTTAAAAAGAGTTGTATCAGGAGCATCTCCTGTAATCCAGACATAGTTGCTTAAATGAATTAAAATCTGCAAAGTGTCTAAAAACTTAACTGAGACGTAGTGTTTGTTAAATAAATGCAGTGTGATATATCTACTTAGTGTAATTAAATAGATATGGCATCTATTTGTCAAATGAGTCTTTCATTCCTCTACTGATGGACGTTTAAATTATTTTCAAGTTTTCCCTTATAACTAAAATGCTGCAGTGATTTTTTTGCCATTATAAGCAGTGTTTCATGTGCTTATCATAGTATTTCTATGAATCGTAGACTTGATAGCTTCTGAGAATGATGGATAATAATGGTATTAAATTACCCTCAAATGATTGTACCTTTTTATATTCACTTTCTCAAAAGATGTGTTTTATCTCCCCACTAGCCAGCACCGGATGGTAATATTTTACTAATTTTCTAATAGTTGAAATAACATCTCATTTAAATGTTTATCTTCCTTGGGTAGTAGGAAAATTAAGCATTTTTGGCCAGGTCATATACTTTGCTGATTTTTTTTTAAATTGAGTTCTGAATTTTCTTCTTTTCTTTGACTCATTTATCTACTACCACACTGTTTTAATTATTGTAGCTTTATAACATAGTTTGGTACTTTCTTTTGAAAAAAGTTTTGGGCTCTTCTTTTGCATTTTTCTTCCAGATGAAATTTAAAATCATCTTTTCAAGTTATATAGAAAATCTTGTTGGGATAGATATTGTTTGTGATTGCATTGAATTTATAGATTAATTTGAAAAGAGACATTCTTTTGAGTTTTTCCTTCTAAGAGGATAGGTATGTCTCCTTGTTTCTTCTGTTAAAATTTTTGTTGTGAAATATACCATTTGTATATACTGTTTTAAAAAACAAAAACAAAAAACTGTATCTGTGTACTCTGCTTAATAGACCATCACAAGTACCTTAGAAGCCTTTGGTGTGTGCCTTTCTCCAGAAACAAAGGATTCTCTGCCCCCATCACCATGGTCATCCTGAATTTTGTGTTAATTATCCCTTTGCTTTTCTTTACAGTTTTATCAACCATATATGTATCCTTAACCAACATATTGTTTACTTTCACCTGTTTTTGAACTTTAAGTAGAATCATATTGTGTACTCTGTGAATTACTTTCGTTAAACGTTATGTTTCTGAGATCCATCCCTGTTGAAGCATGTACCTATAGCTCAATTCAGAAACTTGAGGACTCCTTCACAGTTCTAGGAAGTATTGAGGACCACAAAGATCCTTTGCTTATGTGGATTATATCATATTAGATATTAAAACCAACCAATTTTAAACGTAGATGTTGGTATATTTACATATAACATTAAGCATATGGTGTATTGCTTATAGATTTGTATACCTCTAAAAAATACTACTACTAATAATAGTAAACCTACTACATCTTAAACAACATTTTTAATGAAAAATAACTATGTTCCAACACCCAAAATAAGTTAGTGGCAAGAGTGTTTTTGTTTTACGTTTTCGCAAATATATTTAATGACTGGAGTCTCATGTTTGCTTCTGCATTCAGTTAGTTGCAATATACTGTTTTAGTTGAAGTATATGAAAAAATCCGGCCTCACTAAGCTGTATGTTTAGAAGAGGGAGGAATATTTTAATATTCTTTTAAATAGTTATCTTTTTCTTTAATACTCATCAAAACCTAATAGTTTCTTAACGGTTAGCTGAAATATAGAGTTTGGAATCAATGAACTTCTCAAACTATGCGATATTAAAACCTATTGGTCTAGCTTGCGTTTTTTTAACATCTTTATTGGAGTATAATTGCTTTATAATGGTGTGTTAGTTTCTTCTTTATAACAGAGTGAACCAGCTATACATATACATATATCCCCATATCTCCTCCCTCTTGCATCTCCCTCCCACACGCCCTATCTCACCCCTCTAGGTGGTCACAAAGCACCGAGCTGATCTCCCTGTGCTATGCAGCTGCTTCCCACTAGCTACCTATGTTACATTTGGTAGTATATATAAGTCCATGCCACTCTCTCACTTCATCCCAGCTTACCCTTCCCCCTCCCTGTGTCCTCAAGTCCATTCTCTACGTCTGCATCTTTATTCCTGTCTTGCCCCTAGGTTCTTCAGAACTTTTTTAAAAAAAAACTCCATATATATGTGTTATTGTACAGTATTTGTTTTTCTCTTTCTGACTTACTTCACTCTGTATGACAGACTCTAGGTCTATCCACCTCACTACAAATAACTCAGTTTTGTTTCCTTCTGTGGCTGAGTAATATTCCATTGTATATATGTGCCACTTCTTTATCCATTCATCTGTCAGTGGACACTTAGGTTGCTTCCATGTCCTGGCTATTGTAAACAGAGCTGCAGTGAACATTGTGGTACATGACTCTTTTTGAATTATGGTTTTCTCAGGTATATGCCCAGTAGTGGGATTGCTGGGTCGTATGGTAGTTTTATTTTTAGCTTTTTAAGGAACCTCCCTACTGTTCTCCATAGTGGCTGTATCAATTTACATTCCCACCAACAGTGCAAGAGGCTTCCCTTTTCTCCACACCCTCTCCAGCATTTATTGTTTGTAGATTCTTTGATGATGGCCATTCTGACTGGTGTGAGGTGATACCTTACTGTAGTTTTGATTTGTATTTCTCTAATGATTAATGATGTTGAGCATCCTTACATGTGTTTGTTGGCAATCTGTATATCTTCTTTGGAGAAATGTCTATTTAGGTCTTCTGTCCACTTTTGGATTGGGTTGTTTGTTTTTTTGATACTGAGCTGCTTGTAAATTTTGGAGATTAATCCTTTGTCAGTTGCTTCATTTGCAAATATTTTCTCCCATTCTGAGGGTTGTCTTTTCATCTTGTTTGTGTTTTCATTTGCTGTGTAAAAGCTTTTAAGTTTCATCAGGTCCCATTTGTTTATTTTTGTTTTTATTTCCATTACTCTAGGAGGTGGGTCAAAAAGGATCTTGCTGTGATGTATGTCATAGAGTGTTCTGCCTATGTTTTCCTCTAAGTGTTTTATAGTGTATGACCTTACATTTAGGTCTTTAATCCATTTTGAGTTTATTTTTGTTTATGGTGTTAGGGAGTGTTCTAATTTCCTTCTTTTACATGTAGCTGTCCAGTTTTTCCCAGCACCACTTATTGAATAGGCTGTCTTTTCTCCATTGTATATTCTTGCCTCCTTTATCAAAAATAAGGTGACCATATGTGTGTGGGTTTATCTCTGGGTTTTCTGTCCTGTTCCATTGATCTATATTTCTGTTTTTGTGCCAGTACCATAGTGTCTTGATTACTGTAGCTTTGTAGTATAGTCTGAAGTCACGGAGCCTGATTCCTTGAGCTCCGCTTTTCTTTCTCAAGATTGCTTTGGCTCTTCGGGGTCTTTTGTGTTTCCATACAAATTGTGAAATTTTTTGTTCTAGTTCTGTGAAGAATGCCATTGGTAGTTTGATAAGGATTGCATTGAATCTGTAGATTGCTTTGGGTAGTAGAGTCACTTTCACAATGTTGATTCTCCCAATCCAAGAACATGGTATATCTCTCCATCTGTTGGTATCATCTTTAATTTCTTTCATCAGTGTCTTATAATTTTCTGCATACAGGTCTTTTGTGTCCTTAGGTAGGTTTATTCCTAGGTATTTTATTCTTTTTGTTGCAGTGGTAAATGTGAGTGTTTCCTTAATTTCTCTTTCAGATTTTTTATCATTAGTTTATAGGAATGCAAGAGATTTCTGTGCATAAATTTTGTATCCTGCTACATTACCAAATTCACTGATTAGCTCTAGTAGTTTTCTGGTAAAGTATTTAGGATTCTCTGTAGTATTATGTCATCAGCAGACAGTGACAGCTTTGCTTCTACTTTTCTGGTTTGGATTCCTTTTATTTCTTCTTCTTCTCTGATTGCTGTGGCTAAAACTTCCAAAACTGTGTTGAATAATAGTGGTGAGAGTGGGCAACCTTGTTTTGTTACTGATCTTAGAGGAAATGGTTTCAGTTTTTCACCATTGAGAACGATGCTGTCTGTGGGTTTGTCATATATGGCCGTTATTATGTTGAGGTAAGTTCTCTCTGTGCCTACTTTCTGGAGGGTTTTTATCATAAATGTGTGTTGAATTTTTTCAGAAGCTTTTTCTGCATCTATTGAGATGGTCATATGCTTTTTCTCCTTCAATTTGTTAATATGGTGTATCACATTGATTGCTTTTTGTATATTGAAGAATCCTTGCATTCCTGGGATAAACCCCAGTTGATCATGGTGTATGATCCTTTTAATGTGCTGTTGGATTCTGTTTGCTAGTATTTTGTTGAGGATTTTTGCATCTATGTTCATCAGTGATATTGGCCTGTAGTTTTCTTTCTTTGTGACATGTTTGTCTGGTAGCTTGCACTTTAAAGGGATCTTTCACCCATGCATTGGTCATGAGGAAGATACTAGTTCACTGAATTATGTAGATTTCCCAAATGATGGCACATTTCAATATATAATACCAAAAACTCACTTACATTATCATCACCACTTTGGGAACCACTCCTGTGATTCATTCGTTTTTGTTGAAGTATAATAATCTACTCAAAGAATATATTATACGTTTATCCATTTTATTCTTTATGAACATATTGGTTATTTCCAACATTTGGGCTATTATAATTAGCGGAGCCATAAATGTTCTCAGTCATCTCCAAGTGCATATACACAGTACTGTTGATCGGGCATATTTGTAGTGGAAATGCTAGATCCATTGGGAGGATATTTGCATGTTCAATTTCATTAGATAATATCTAACTTTTCCCAGATGGTGATTCTGATTTATACTCCACCAGTTGTGAATGAAACCTCCCTTTGCTCTCCATTCTCTCTACGTATGGCATTGTCCAACTTTTAAAATCTTTGCTGGTCTGGTAGAAGTGAAATGATATATTACTGTGGTTTTAAACTGCATTTCTCTGATTACTTAAAAGAAACTCAGGGTCTGTTTTCTACAGGCTGCTTGTTTTTTCTTACTAATATCTACGAATTAAAATGAAATATGTTATATATACTAGTTGATGAACTCTTCATGTTGCTAAAAAAGTTACTAGGATCATTTATTTAAACAATTTAAAAACATGTAAAGGCATGTTTTAGTCTTTCTTCCCTGTACCTGTCCAGCTCATTCCCCCAGTGTATTTTTTTATATTCCTCCTTCTTACTCTAATTTCTGCTATTATGCTCCTTATTTTCCTCCACTTTTCAGTATATTCTAGAAGTCTTCACAAATAAGTATAGATGAAGCGTACTCATTCTATAGAGTAGGAAAAGCAGTTTTCTACTTTGTGGCTGTACCAGTTTTACCTGATCTGTAGTAGATAGAGTATTTGATATTTTTCTAATCTTTTGCTATTAAAAAAAAACGAAACAGTGGTGCATGGAGTAACTTTGTAGAGTTGTCATTTTGTATGTGAGATTTCTATACAGTTAATTTCCAAAACTGATTGTTGGGTCAATATGTAAATGCTTTTGAAATTTTGGTAAATATTGCCAAATTGCTTTTCCTTGGATTTTGCACTCTTACCTGCAGTATACCTAAGTGACTATTTTTCCTAAAACCTCGCCTCACGGAATATGCTTATAAATTTATAGGTTTTGATAGTGTGATCAGTGAAAAGTGGTATCAATTTATTTGAATTTACATTTTCTTGGACCGTTTGAGCATCTTTATATATGCTTAAAGGTCTTTCCCCCCTCTTTTTTTGTACTAACTGTTCATATCCTTTGTCCATTTTTCTGTTTTTTATTGGGTTGTTGAACTTTGGGACTTCTTTACATACTCTAGGTACTAATCTTTTGATAGTTAAGTAGGTTGCAAATTCTTTTTCTCTTTGTGGTGCTAGTAATTCTTAATTTTAAACATTTTTATTTCATGTCTGTATATTTAGAATTGTTATTTGTGGGTAGTTTGGAGTATAGCTGTAATTTTAACTTTATTCACATATGGATAACCAGTTGTGGTAGAAATTACCATTGAATCCACTTGGGTTTGAAGTTTTGGTGGTGGCAGATTCTTGACTAGTGATTTAATTTTTTTAATAGTAGCAGGATTACTTAGATTCTTAAAGAAAATTATGTCAGTTTTGGTAAATTAGATTTTTTCTAGGACTGTCCATTTTGTCTAAATTTGTAATATTTATTGGTACAGGGTTGTTAAAAGTGCCCTCTTCCTATTTTTAATGTGTGAAGAATGTGTAATTATGTCTCCTTTTTTCATTTCTGATACTGCATACTTCTGTTCCCAACTCCCCTCCTCCTTTTCTATTAATTCATCTTGCCTGTAGTTTATCATCTATCTTATTAGTCTTTTCAGTGAATCCTTTTTTAGCTTTGTGATTATCTCTATCATGTATTTGTTTTTATTTTTTAATTCTTTTTTTATTAATTTATTTGTTTATATTTTATACTCAGCTGCGTTGGGTCTTCGTTGCTGTGTGCGGGCTGTTTCTAGTTGCGGTGAGATGGGACTACTCTTCGTTGTGGTGTGCAGGCTTCTCATTGCGGTGGCTTCTCTTGTTGCGGAGCACAGGCTCTAGGCTCTCAGGCTTCAGTAGTTGTGGCATGTGGGCTCAGTAGTTTGGCTTGCAGACTCAGTAGTTGTGGCACATGGGCTTAGTTGCTCCGCAGCATGTGGGATCTTCCCAGACCAAGGCTTGAACCTGTATCCCCTGCATTGGCAGGTAGATTCTTAAGCACTGAGCTACCAGGGAAGTCTTATCATATATTTCTTTTTGTGTTTATTTTTTGTTTTTTCATTTATTAAACTATTTTTGAGATAGCTATAGATTTGTATGCATGTGTATGCTTTAGATATGCTCATTTTAAAGAGCATCAGTTGGAATTTTAATGCAATTTTCAAACATTTTTAGCTGGGATATATAGCCTATTTACATTTGCTGCAGTTGCTCTTATTTTTGCTTTCTATTTGTCCTGGCTGTTTTATATTTCTTTTTTCTCCTTTTTTGTTATTTTTTTTAAAATAGCTATTTAATATCTTATATCATTTCATTTTCCCCATATATTATTTCAGAAGTTTTATACTTTTTTCTCTTTTTATAGTTATTCTAGAAATATCATGCATCCTTGACTTTTCAAAATCTGAAAATAACCAGTAGGGCTTCCCTGGTGGCACAGGGGTTGGGGGTCCGCCTGCTGATGCAGGGGACGCGGGTTCGTGCGCCGGTCCGGGAGGATCCCACGTGCCGCAGAGCGGCTGGGCCCGTGGGCCATGGCCGCTGGGCCTGCGCGTAGAGGGCAACAGTAGAGGCTGCGGTGGTGAGAGGCCCGTGTACCGCAAAAAAAAATTTTTTTTAATAATAAAAATAAAATAACCAATATCTTTACCTTCCTCTTAGATAATACAAGAACCTTAGTAGTTTAATTTTATTCAGCCCCTCATGACTTAACATGTTATTATTATGTAGTTTAATTTTTTTTTAATATTCTTATAAGACAGAAGGAGACCTGTTTAGAATTGTTATTGTGTCTTGCAGTCAGTCCTTTTTTATATTTCCCACATTTTTGCTACTTTCTCTATTATTCATTGATTGTTTTATCTTTTAGACCATCCACCTAGGGCCATTTTCCTTCTGCTTAAAGTCTATCCTTTAGAATAGATGAACTTTCTTAGTTTGTGTTTACCTGAAAATGTCTTTGTTTCACCATCACTTAAGGAAGATGTTTTTGCTAAATATAGCAGTTTAGGTTGGCAGTTATTTTCTTGTAGCAATTTGAAGATCTCATTCCTCTGTCTTTTGGTTTCCATTATTGCTATTGAAAAGTCACCTGTCAGTCTTTCAGTTCCTTGTCTCTGGCTGCTTTAATATTTTTCCCTTTGTTTTTAGCTTTCTGCTGTTTCACTGTATCTATATTTATCTTGCTTGGGTTTATTTGGCTTTTTTAAGTCTGTAAATTGGAGGTGTTTTGAAATGTGTTTATTGACTTATTCATAACTCCTAAACTGTGAATTTCCATTTTTATGTTCTATTGATCTGTTTGTCTTAATGTATAAATAAATCTTTTATAACCTTCATAGTAAATATTTTCTCCTGGTCTTTTGCTTTTCTTTTCCTTTGTTTCCCACAGTTTCCCCAACAGACTGCATTGCCAAACTCATGGATTTTTAATAATCTGATAAGTGAAAAGTGAACCTTGACAATAAAACTCTGGAACTGGTCTTTTGAGAGGAGTAGGACTGCGACTACTCTTTCAGTTTTTTCATCATAATTGGTTTATTCAGATGTTTCTTCCACTTAGACCAATGTTAGTAAATTATATTTTTATAATTTTCAAATTTATTGGTATAGTGTGTGATAATTTATTATTTTCGAAATTTTTCCCTGTATTTGTGGTTAGCCTTCTTTTGTTGATATTTAATTTTTTCTCTTTATTGATTATATTTGCTAAAGGTTACTTATTCCAAAAGAACCAGTTTGGGGACTTCCCTGGTGGTCCAGTGGTTAGGGCTTCACCTTCCAATGCAGGGGGTGTGGGTTCAATCCCTGGTGGGGGAGCTAAGATCCCACATGCCTCATGGCTGGCAGGGGTGGGGGGACAAAAACCATAAAACAGAAGCAATATTGTAACAAATTCAGTAAAGTTTTTTTCAAGAAATGGTCCACATTAAAAAAAATCTTTTTTTTTAAAAAAAGAACTAGCTTTTGGTTTTTATTGTTTAACTCAATTGGCCTTTTGTTTTTAAATTTGGCCTCTTTTTATTTATGAATTTTCTAAGAAGTGTCTGGGGCATACTTTCTGTTTTTTCTTAAGAATTTAGTAACACTTAATTGGATAACTAAATCCCTTGGTAATATTCTATGTTAAAGACTCTGCCCTCCTTGGTACGGTGAAATAGACCCTGTTTAGAACCTTTGGGTACACCTGCTCCCTCATTAAATATTCAAGACCCCAACTCCTGAGGCCTGTTTTGACCAGTTGAAGCACCTGCTTCACCCTGTGGTTATCCTCCACTTCTCTATGAGCCACCTTTAGTACATAGGCCTATTCTCTGCCCAGGGCATTTGTGATGGGATATATCTAGGGGTGGTGGTGATTAAAAAAAAATCATTGTTATGGTATGGATTAGATGTCACTTTCCCTTTTGTTATATGTGATAATCAAAATAATCTAAAGCAGGTCTTAAAATGTAATTGACCCTGAGAGAAATTTAGTCTTAGGATTTTCTTGTAAGAAGGACAAAACTACTTAACAGTATCTTTGTAGTGTATAAATACAGTAATGTGTTTAATGCAGCCATTTCATTGGAGGCTGATAGTTTGATGCTGAAGCACAAATTAGTAAACGTGGTTTGATGAGCCAGAACAAAGGCCGGTTCCTTTATACAGATGTCTGAAAATGGCACCATATAAACTTCGAAGTGATTCTAATAAAAAGTGCATAATCTTGAATATGGAAAGTATGTTCTCCAAAGAATCTGTTGACTTTTTACACAGCATAGCAAGAAAGAAAACAAAATATGATATAAGATTATAAGCATCTGTCTGATATATAGAGATCTTTTTTATAGTAGAAATGGATTTTGAAAATGTTAAAACAATCTTCAAAAATTGAATATTAAGTCTAAAAGTAAGCCACAGTTAAATGAAAAAATCATAGTACAAAGGGATTTTTAGCAATGGAAATAATTTTTATTTTACTTTTGAATTTTCTTTATGTTTTTATACAGCAGGTTCTTATTAGTTATCCATTTTATACATATTAGTGTATACATGTCAATCCCAATCTCCCAATTCATCACACCACTACCACCCGCAGCCAATTTTCCCCCAGCAATGGAAATAATTTTTTAAAGTTTTTAAAAAGAAGGCAGTTGCTCTCCCATTGCATATGTTAAATATGCAAAGTGATTTTGCTATTTTAAATAGTAATTAATCTACATGATTCTTTATGAATTTAAGTAATTTCCTTTGTGAGTTAAGGTTTTCCTGTATGTTTTCTATTTGTACAATACCATAGCGGCAATGATTCTCTAGGAGCTCCTGATTAGTTTTCCGCTAGCAAGTGCAGATACGGTCCAGGAAATGCGTATGGATGTCTTAGATTACTTGGTTAAAACATAAGCCAAAAGGAAAGACGTCCTTAGATCAGGCCAAACACCACACACACACACACACGCACACGCACACGCACACGCACACACACGCACACACGCACATACGCACACACACACTCCAACTTTATTTTTCATGAGTTTTGTTAAGGCTGTGTGGCTTAGTGGGAGGGACAAGCACCCCATCCCAACCCTGGGTGCTGGTATCAGCATCTCCTGGGCATATATGGAGTATCCAAAACCATATTCAGTAGACCTTTTTTTTTTGTAAATTACACAGCAAAGCCCCATGAAACTATAATCAGCGAATTTACTAGACAATAATGGGAAAGCTTTATAGCAGCGGTGAGTTAGAATAACTTGGGGTCACTGTGGTGAAAAGACGTGGATTTCGGCTTAGGTCTAGGATTTGCAATCCAGAATGGTTGCTGAATAATCTGCAGGCAAGACCTTCGAGGGAATTGAAGCTTGGAGCGATCGTTGTAAAATAACAATAAAACTGTCCACCTAGGAGTACTGGGAGACGTCAGAAACAGGGAACTGAGGACACTCTGCTTGTCCAGCCCTCGGACCAGACTGCGGCTCCCCGACCCGGCGCACAGCCAGGCTACCTGGCTGTGCGCGTGTGCGCGGCTCGCGGTTCGCCACCCGCCCTCGTTGACTTTTAAAGGCACAACCCGCGCCGCCCCCGCCACACTGGCTTTCGCTGGCGGGAGGGGGCCGGAGGGGCCAGCTGGGCAGAGGGACAGCCCCCTCCGCCACACACCATGAGGTGAGGAGGAGGGGCCGGCTCTAACCCCCACCCAGCCAGGGGCTCCTGGAGACACCTGCGTCTGGGGCCTCCCACCTGGCCGCTGAGCTGCCTGCCAGAGAACTGGGTGACGAGGAGACTGGGAGAAGGGACGGACTGGGTGTCCCACCTTCAGGGGGCTTTAGGGAGTGAAACTTTGGTGGGGCCGCCGAGGTAGGTGGTGAACAAACGGTTTTATGTACTTAAGGGTTTACGGAGCGCCTTTGCCTCCTGACTCATGGGATTCTGCGAGGGTGGAGTGGAGAAACCCTTGCCGAACTGCCAGAGAGATGGCATCACTCTTTACAACTCTTCTGTGTGTGTAGACTTCTGTGTGTGTACAGTATTTTAGGAAGTCTTTTGAATTGTAAAGCAGTGATTCCAAATGGACTTTTGCACTTCAAATAATAGCAAGGGTATCTTGGTTTTTATTCTTTCTGTGGGTGATTATCTTGACATTAGAAAACATTTAAACTTTTGTACGTGGTAGACTTTTTTTAATTTAAGAAATTTTAAAAATTTAAAGTTTAAAAATTTTTAAGAACTTAAAAATTGTTATAAAAATCATACATTTCTCATTCTGTAGTATTTTTTAATAGAGAAGCTTTATCTTATGGGTCTCTTACTGTTTTGGCTTATGGGAAATGTTATTTCCATTCATTTACTTTGTGTTCATTTTAAAAACTAACTTGCTACTACGTAGGGCCATGGAAGATCTTTTTTTACAAAATGAAAATAGCTTTACTTCCCCAGATTATATTTATGCTTACGTAAAATTTCAGATAATACATAAAGCTGTAAAAAGAATGAAACAGGAATTACCTGTACTTGACCTACCCAAAGATAACTTGGTAGAGCGTTGAGTACTGTGGTACTAGGAGCTCTGCTGGGTACTGAAGGGCTTTGTGAGCAAGACAAAGAGTATTTGCCTCTATGGACCTTACATTCTGCTGGGAAAGATGGACACACACACACACAAAAGTAAATTGACAAAATAGCTGTATGTTGTAATGAGTGATTTAAAGAAAATACCTACTTCAGGTGGGGTGATCAGAGGAGGTTTATCTGAGGGAATAACTTGAGATTTCACTAAAAGAAGAGAGGGAGCTAAGCCAAGGGCAAAACAGGAGAGCGAGCGTTTCAGTCAGAAATAACAGCAAGTGCAAAGGCCTGAAAAGAGCAAAGAGCTTGAATGGAAAGACCAGGGTAGCTGGACCGTAGTAGTAAGCCAGAGGAGGGAGGATCAGGTGAGGTGGAGGAAGCAAGCAGGGGTCAGATTTCACAGGGCCATGGCAGGGAGTGTGTGTTGTATTCTGGGGGGCAACGAGAAGCCGCTAAGGGTTTAAGTAGAGAAGTGAAGTGATTTGGAATATGGATTGATTCATTCAATACATGAATGTGTATTGAAACCTTACTGTGTACCAGGCACTGTTCTGGGCACTGGGGTACAGCATGGAAAAGGATAAATTCCTGTATTCATGAAGCTAATAATCTAGTGGTGGGAGCATAATCAAATAAACAAGAAAAACATCAGATATTGATAAGCATTATACAGATGATGACCATTGTTTAAATCATAGTATATGTTCTTAAGACTTTGTGTATATATATATATACATACTTCTCCTTTGTTATCAGCTTTTCTTTCCCCTAAACAACTTATGGTAGGATTTTTTCTGTGTTACATTAAATGAACAGCTTTCTTTTATTTGGGAGCATCAATTTGTTTTGTAGATTAAGTATGGCCAAAATAATACTACATAAATGAAAAAATACTGTGCAGCAACAAAAACTTATCTAAGTCATCTGTTTGGAAAGAAGTATATAGTAACTTCCTTTGGACAGTCTGACATGTGGCTCTCCTACCTCATCCCATGTTCCAGCAGCCCCTCATGATAACTTTGACCTGTTAATGTGGTTAGTTAAATTTATGGATTTCCTATTTATTGAACCAATTCATACATTCCTAAAATGTACCTTAATTGACTTCTGTTATTATATTAGTGTCCTGATGGATTCTCTTTGCCAATACATATATTTTAGGATTTTAGTATCAATATTCATGAGATAGATCTATAGTTTCCTTTCTTAGTATTTTCTTTGTCAGATTTTGGTGTTAGCATTTGACTGCTTTATAAAAAAAATTGGGAAGCTCTTTTTCTGAGTTTTGGAACAGATTAAATTGCATAAGTATTATTCTTTCATTTAATTATCAAATACATATTTACTGAACATTCACTGCGTGCCAGGCATTGGGCTGATGCTGGGTAATCACAAGTAGACAAAACAGACATGATTCCTGTCCTCATAAGGCTTGGTTTATTAGGTAAATAGACATTAGTGAAATAATTATGATTATGTAATTATAAACCATGATAAATACTCTGAAAGAAATCATTGAAGATCTACTTTGACTGTTCTTTTCATGTATTTGAGTAAATGGTTATTGCGTTAATACACACTAAAAATTAATTCTTTTAAAATTAATATTTGTTGAAGATTTGATATGTAATTACTTCTGTGATAAATACATAAGTAAATAAAATGAGGTCTTCATAATTATAAAAGTTAAAATAAAAATAATGGTGATAGTAGCTACCATGGTAGGTGGTATATTGCACATTTTTTGATTGAAGAAATTAAGACTTACATTAAGTAGACACTTCAGTTATGTCTGTGACACCTCCAGTTGTACACTCCTCTGGAAATTCCACTAAGATTATAGTAAAAGAGTAAAGATATAAATCCACAAAGATCAAGAGAGTGAGAAAGGAGAAGATAAATGAAATCAGTATTTGGGAAACTACAAAAGAAGGTGGTCAATTACTAAATGATTTAGTGGATTAGAGAATGCTGAAGGCTGAAGAGAGGTAAGCCAACAAGAGCAAGCCAATTCCCTCCACAGAATCTGGAAAAGGCTCAGGATTTAGAGGTACCAAGTACTTCTCAGGGCAGGAATATGGGTGGAATAGAAATAGAAGTATCTGTAAACTGTGGTATCTTTAAAAAGAAAAGAGAAAATACAACTTACGTAAAAGAAGAGATTCTATTTTTTAAAAAGGGAGAGAAATTATTCAGGAAGCAGGAAAGGATTAGATAATAAAGCTGAAGAACTCTCCTAAAAAATAGAATAGCCACAACAATTAGACGAAAAGAGTGAGAAAGTATTTAGAAAATAAAGGTCCAGTCAAGGAAGTTTTTCATCTAATCCAGTGGTAGGGAGAAAAATCTATAACGAAATCAGTACTATAAATATGTGGGAGAATCTGGAACATGATACAGTGGGTACCCAGTGATACCAACAGCCAGTGTCATTGAGATGGGATATGTCATGAAAGGTTTCAGAGAGGTACTGATACCTGAAATCTAAGTAAGTATTCAAATGATAAGCCAAAAAAGGGCACTAGTGTAAACATTTTCAGGGCAATAGAAATAGCAAATGCAGAGGTGGAAACACGATACACATGAGGAACTGCAAGCAGTTCATTATTTGAGAAATTCAGTATACTTTACAAAAAATAGCATGTATAGGTTTATAATAGTACACCTTTTTTCAAAAAGGATTTGAGGTAGAACTGTGTGAATATATTTAAGATTCTTTAGAAAAAGTAGCAATATTGATTATATCATTCATTATGTCAAGAGGGGAGAATTAAATTGGGATTCAGGAGACCAGGATTCTAGTGCAGACCTACCACTAACTTGTTGAGACCTTAGTGTGATAATGTTGTTGACTGCCTTCCCAGTAATCACCTCCCTTTTTCTTCCCTTCCCCCAAACCACAATTTTGTCTAGCTTTTGGGGTGATCCCATGCTTCAGGAGCAGTTTGGGCGGGTGAGAGTGGGGGGCTGTGTGACTATTAGTTACTCTAAGCTCATTATGGTAATTCCACTCTCTTTGGTTAGTGATTGTTTTAGGAATAAACGTGTGACTCAGTTCTGGCCAATGAGGTGAGAATGGGGTGCCTGCAGAGAGAATTCTGGGAAAGCTTTCTCACCAAGGACAAAGGAAAAGATGCACTCTCCCTGCCTTCATCTTATTCTAGCTCTGAAGATGTGTTTGAGCCCAGTGTAGGGATGCAACAGAGCAGTTTTCAGGCTTAAGGGTTCCCTCCTCTGCTCCTGAAGCTGAGGATTGTTTTTAAAAATATGGTGCCTTTGTTGCTACTCCTTTTCTAAGTTGCAAGTGTAATCTGGTTTGGGAGGGTCTTTACTTCCAGCTCTGCTTTCCTCTTTGAGACCACTGTCACCAGGAGATACAGCCCTTGCTTTCCAAAGGTCACACACTCACTCTAGGAGTATTTTGTGAGCACATTCTAAGATCTCCAGGCCACCCGGACACTTTCATTATAGAGACTTTTTCTCGTTTGTCTTGATAAAATCCAGGGTATAACATAGTACTAGATACATAGTAGTCATCACTAATAGTTTTGTTTAATGTTTTGTTATTACTTATTTAGGGGTGGGGAGAGGTTTTATTTGTGTTCTATTTGATTTTATTATTTCCAACCAGTAGAACGTGGGTGTGGTTCTATAATCTGTGCATTTTGAAAGTTTTTTTTCAATGAGGCAAAATTGATTCCTGTTTATCTCTGTGAAGAAAATTTTCTTTAGAAATTAAATAATTGGGGGAAAACCACTTCAATTTATGTGTGTTACTACTTCTTATACAGCAAATTTAGCCTTTAGCTCTGGAGACTTGACAAAGAAGGGAAACATTACAAAATTGTACCTAATGCAAACTAGATGCTCAGTAAACATTTATTTATATAGTAGATATGCCTGAAATAGAACTATTCACTTTATGATTTAATTTTTTCTTTTTTCATTTTAGCATTTATGACATTAGCAGAGAACAGGACTATGTCAAGAATTCTGGGGGTATACTTGGTGAAAATGAATTAAGACCACCCTCCCAGCTACATTCCCTGTTAGAGAAGACCAAGACAAGGTTCATATCAGAGAAGAGTGGGTATTAAACTAAATGCTATAAGCTATTACTAATGAATCCAAAGTTGCACAGTACAGTTTTTTAGATTTCAATTTAGATTGTGTAAAATGAAAGGACTTTTTAAAAAATTATAACTTCCAGTAGCTACAGATTTCTTATAATTATTAGTCCAAAATTGATAGGTGATTAAGTTTGCAAATTGCATCAGAAAAGGTGTGTGTGTTCAAGAGAAATTGTCACACTCCTGTATTTGTATTTCTTTGAAATTATGATTTATTTTACTTGATTTTAAATTGAGATATTTCAAATAGTAGAAGTAATACATGCTTATGTAAGAAAAATCTAAATTGTAGTGATATATATAAGGTAAAAGTATAAGTTCTCCTTTTTGTCCACTCTCCAATCACCATTGGTGTATATACTGTTAACGGTTGGATTTCCCATCTTTCTACATCTTTTTCTGTATACTTCCAAACACATAATTTTTTATGGTTTTTTTTACCAA
Source organism: Tursiops truncatus (assembly GCF_011762595.2). NCBI lineage: Eukaryota > Metazoa > Chordata > Mammalia > Artiodactyla > Delphinidae > Tursiops > Tursiops truncatus. Next base: position 151,030,627 of record NC_047035.1, read on the forward strand.
AATGACATATAATACATATTATTCACTCAGTAGTATACAATAGATATCTTTGTACGTCAGTATATACAGATTTACTTTGTTTTTATTTAGTAATTGCAAGGTGTTTCCCTATTGATGGCAATTTAGGTTGTCTCCAGTGTTTTTGCTGTTATAGGTGTTGGTGCATGGAACACCCTTGTACATACAACCCCTGCACTTATGCTAATATTTCTGAGGAATAGATTCCCAGAAATGGAATGGTTATTTGGTATGCCATGCCCATTTAAGTTTTTGTTACTTTCTGCCAAATTGTGTTCTAAAAAAGTTGTATATATCTTAAACTGGCAGTCCTTTGATATCTTAAAGGTAAGGGTAGTACATTTTAGGATTAGGTGATTAAAGAATGGGCTGTTCCTTCAGCAACTGTCAAATGACCTACTTAGAGGAGATAAAGTATATAGGCATGGAGAGTATTAAAAGGTGTAGGTTGCATTCTACTAATAAGGGCCTTTAATGGCACATATTGTTGGGTTCTTAGTGTTTCTGTCTTTGATAAGTGCTATTGCTTAATTCACAAACATGAGTTGTGGTCATGTAAGTCTGGGGGAGATGTAGAAGTGGCTAGATTCTGTTAGATTACTGTGACCCCTAAGTTGTTGACGTTTGTTCATCTCATTATTTGCTTTCAGACCAGATGCTTATAGAATGGAAAATAGATACCTGTGGTATAGCATCAGAAACTGGTTTATAATTTTTTTATCTCTCTTATTAGAAGTTGTAAAGAGAGAAAAAAGTGTCCCGAAATCAGACACTCAGTATCCCTGTCATGGATTTTGAGATGGGGGAGATTGATGCAGGGCGCTTTGAGCAGAATCCAACTTGTTGTGTCAAGCTTGACCTAACTTTTTTTTGCGGTACGCAGGCCTCTCGCTGTTGTGGCCTCTCCCGTTGCGGAGCACAGGCTCTGGATGTGCAGGCTCAGCGGCCATGGCTCACGGGCCCAGCCGCTCTGCGGCATGTGGGATCTTCCCGGACCGGGGCACGAACCCGTGTCCCCTGCATCGGCAGGCGGACTCTCAACCACTGTGCCACCAGGGAAACCCAAGCTTGACCTAACTTTTAAGATCCAATCCACAAATGGCAGAGAAACGTGCCCAAAGCCAGGTGCTACAGGAAAGAATATTAACTCAGTTTTCAGAGCCATTTTGATTGAACTTCAGTTTTTTCCATGTGCTCTCTGTTGGTCACTTAAACCGTAAGGGATACTCTTTATGCTTTACAGACAGGTACTTTTCAAGTTACCTTCTTAGATGTTGCTTTAGATTTCTTTGTGGAATAGCCCCCTCTTCTTTCTCTTAATATTCTGATCATCTTGAATGTTTAACTAGAGCATGTGCATTGCTCAGCAAAAAATGAAACTATCCATTTATTTAATGCTCCTCGTTTTGTACATTTGTTTTAGGTGGTTAAATGAAAGCGCATTGTATGGAAAGAGACAATGTCAAATGATTTATCAATAACATTCTCATTATCTCCTTAATTATAGAGCAGGAAACTTGTGCTTTCTTGAGAGTATAATTGAGGTCATTTATTATGAAGTCATGAAAGATTCAGGGTTTATTGTGGTTTTCCACTAACTTCTCTCTTGATATGCTTTTCCTTCTGCCAACTGTAAAATTATTACTTTTCTAACATATGGCTATTTGGAGAGTGCTGACATAAAAAGGAAGCATTTTTAACCATAAATAAATAGTTTTAGAAGTTACAGTATAAAAGTACAAAATAAGTCATTTCTTACTTGTTCCTCCTTGTTTATTTTAAATCATTACCATTAGTCCTAGCTTTATTGGGAGCAGTACTCCCCACATTGTATTAGATAGGGTTTTTTAAATTGCATTATTTCTCACAGTTTTCAGTTTATTATTGTGCGTTGACGCTCAAAATTGGGGATATATGTAGTATTCAGTACTTCTGAAACTTAAAATCTATTAACGTCTTGCAGAATTTAGGGAAGTTGATAATCATAGATTGGTCATTTCCAAAGCTATGACAACTTTTATTTCTTTCACTTGTAAGCAACATCTTTCACAAATATTGAGCCTCATAGTATAATTAGATTCTTTAAATATTATATTGCCTTTTAAAAAAATTAAATACTAGGTTTCCAAAATTATAATTTTTAAAGGAATCCTGATTTGCATTTGAGCTAGCTCTACAGATTATTTGTAAAAGGAGTTTGCAAGTGCATAGGCTTCCCAGTTTGTTTTGAGGAAGTAGCTAAAGAAAGCCATAATTTTTTAATTGTTATCACTGGTGTTTTGCTATTTGAATCTCTTTAGAATATCCATATTTTTCACAGCACTGGTATACTGATATTGAAAGAGAGAAGGTGAAACTGAGGAAAAATAAAAGTAAGATACAATCGATATAGATCAGATGTGCCAACTTCAGAATATTAAGTTTTTTCATCCTCTTTTCTTTCTTTCCTTGCTATTTATAATCTTTTATTTTTGATACTATGAAGTATTGTTATCAAAATCATTTTTAAATTACCTTGGGAATTGAAGCATTAGGACAGTTTAGTCCAAATTAATTTTACTGAAATGTTTGTTTTGATTTCTGTAATAGTCTAGGGTTTTTTAATCTGTTGTTCATAAATTAATTTTAATTAAAAAGCTTATGTTTTCTTTAACTTTTGAACTTTAGTGTAATTGGCAGAGTCCTGGTATAAGTAGGAAGCCATATTAATGTACTTATTTATACTGTAAGGCCCAAACTTCCAGTCTTACATAAATTATTCTATTATTTACAAATAATCAGTGTGTATCCTCCCCCCAACCTTGTTAAAGAGAATAGAGAGGATATAAATAGAAAGGAGTAAACAAATCAAATAGTTAAATGTTATGAGAACTCATTAGGCTCAGTTCTTGCTAAGTGAGGACTGGTAAAATCAAAAGACACAAGGGCTCAATCAAGAGAATTACTGGATTGAGTCAGTAGTTCTCAATTAGGAAACATGCCTCTCATGGGAGGGGTATACCAACATCTTTGGGATAACACATGGGTATGGTTTGAAAAAAGCACTTTCAAAAAAAGTAATAAAGTTTTATTTTTGTAAAATGATGATTTTATAATACAGCCCATAAGAAGTAAATTTTAATAGACATGTACAGGCTGGTGAGGAAGCCCCAAAGAAATATGATTTCTAATGTGTTTGCTGAGTGTGCAGTAGTAGGCTCCTTCCAAGGAACCTAACAGACTTCCTTGGGGATTTGGTGAGAAGACAGGAAGGGTAAGTTTATCAAAATGTGGCTTAGGTTTAAAAAAATTTAAGAATGAGAAGCATTGGTCTAAGCAGTTGCTGACCACCAACTTGACACTACAGTTGCATCTGCTTTTACCCAGTATGGTTACAGCACCCAGCTTTAAACCAAAAGGGATTTTTTTCTTGCATTAAAAGTAATTCACCCTCAGTTATAATCCATTTAGGTTATTTTCACATGTGAGATCTTTTAAGATAGTCCAGATATGGTAGCCAAAACACATTGTAAATGTCCTAATTATACAGGAAGGAAATAGATGATTATTTCCTATTATCATAGATGATATATTTCCTGTATCAGTATTCAGTGATATTTAGTGTGCCACTTTTCCCCATCCTTTGGTTATCTTAAACAGTTGCATTATTTTTGTTTGTGTTTTACAGTTTTTGAGACAGTGTCCTTGAGTTCAGACTCTCTCTTCCAGAGGGCAGTTTCAATTCTCCATACTTCTTACTTGGACTCTGCATCTGAGCATGGTTTTCAGTACAGTCAAGTGACTTTGGTGAAAAATGACATTTTCTTAAATGAGGTGAGGTACTTGGTACACACTGTGTCTGTGTGTTCGTTTTATTTTAGTTTTAAAGAAATAGACCCATTATTTTTGATATATAAGCCTAGTTCTTTTTAGCTATCACATTTCAGCTGAAATAAAAGATCCTTGGAAATAGTCACTTGAAAGGTAATTATAATATATTCTACGGAATAGAAAAATAATAAATTTCATTAGTCTTTTAGCAGGAGGAATTCAGATGATGCATTTTTAAAAATTAATTTTCAAGGCAAAATAACATGTTTATAACATTTGATTATTCTCTCCTTATACAGTACAAAACTTTTTACCAAGAAAAAAAAGCAAGTAACTATACTCACGAAGAACTTCAAGAAACTTACGGATTTCTTCTGTTTGAAACTGAAAATCAGGTAAGGGAATTCGATCTTAGAAAAGTAATTTTGTGATGTTAATGTACAAAATTAATTATATCATTAAAGTTAAATATTGGTATTTTAGGTCTATAAAGTTTGTAAGATTACCAGTTCATCAGTCTTTTTTGTTAGTTTGGTGGCAATGTAAATGACAGTGAAAGCTTGTCATGAAAGAGATTGGATTTCTACAACTTTCCATAGGTTTTCTTTAGTTTTATCTTGAATACATTTGTAAGCTCGTGGTGAGATTTTGATTAATACAGATTTCTTAAGTATTAATAATGACTTTTAATGGAGTGAATGGATATTTTCTATTCTCGATCATTGTTTAGATAGATATTTTCTATTTCTTGTGGAGGTTTTTCAAGTTTAAATTACATGATTTTGGGGACAAGATGAACACGTTCAGCATTCTAGTTACTTGGAATTGTTTCATGCCTTATTTTGAAAATTGAACATCCATATTATTGGTTGTACCTAAATTGTGGAGAAGGAAACTGCTGTGTGCAGGTATGTCTCCAGAGATGTGTGTGGCTTCGAGATACAGTTCAGCAATGCTAGAGATCTATAATCCAACTTAAAGTAATTCAAAGGTAGTATTTCGGTTGAGGTCATGATTTTTAAAGAACAGGGATAGATTTGCTAAAGAATAATTAACATTACCATATAACTTATGGATTATATAGTAATACTAGAGAGTTTATTTAACTTCCAAATAAGATATGTTATGGATTCATACCCCAAAAAAAAAAAAAAAAAAAAGCATTTGCGGATAAGACATTTTCAAATTTACTGATTCCCAAGCTGTAATTGAAAAAGAAATCTTCAAGAGAGGACTTATCTGTGAGCTTGTTTAATTTGGTTTTGCTGGTGACATTTTTGTTAACAGGAATAATAAAATTTCACGAAAAAGTTTGAACTGTTAATATTAACTAAAACACAATTGCCTTACATAAGCTTACTTTGTGCCATGAATGCATACAATGTACAGATTCTGTATTGAAAGTTTGTATATAGATTATAGAGTTATTTCATTGACCCTCCCAAGAACGATATGATAAGCAAAGTACGATCTTTTGTTTAAGGCAAAGTTGGTATGTCAGCGTGGACTCTGTGTTGGCAGCAGTGCTATCACCACTCTGGGTGACCCAGGGAAAGGTACGTCTGTAAGGAAAAGGAATCTCTTTTACAAGGTGAAGTGGGGTTTAGTTAGTTACATAAGATACCTATGTTAAATGCTAGTTTCATTGATGATAAATAGTAATCTTTGGAAGCAGACCTTTAAACATATAAATGAGCTTTGAATCTAAGACTTAAGGTTTTCTAATAGGAGTTATCTTTTTTAAAAGGATGGTTGGACTAGAAAAGGTACTGAAGGTATCTTTCAGTGCCAAGAGTTTAGTGCAGTCATCTGGGGCTAATGAGGATTTCTTCGGAATTATCATAATGGCAGTTAGGAACACATAATAGATGGAACTGACGCACCTTGGCAACTGTGGAATGTGAGGAGTAACAGAAAGGAAAGAATCAGATATAAGGTAACTTACACTGCATTGATATTGTCAGTAGAGGAGAGACACGGAGGAGAGGAAATTGTAGCGAAGCTGTTGAGTTAAACGAGAAAGGTAATCTTATTGTCAAGAATGCGGATTAGCACTAATTTCTTTAAGCTTCACTTTCCTCATCTGTAAAATAGATAAAACTATCATCTAGATTTGCTGTGAGGATTACATGAGACTGTGTCAAGTGCTTAGCTTGGAGCTTACACCTAAATGAACACTACTACTTCAGTGAGCTAAATTTGAGAAATAATGAGGTGGTCATAAGTGTTTCTGAAAGCTGTCCTGCTGGTGGTAAAAATAGTTGGAAAAGGGATTAGAACTGGAGGTTGGGGTTCAAGGTGGCAGCGGGTGGGTGTTAGTTGAAGCCAAAAACATTGTTACATGGGGCAGCAAAGATGGCAAGAGCAGAACTTTCAGGTGGTTATGGGAGCAAGGGATGGGGCCCTGGGGCAAGACTAGGAAGAGGGAGTTGAGAGCAGTCCAGGGGATGAAGAATCAGGAGGTGGAGTTTCACAGAGAACAGAAGGCTGTAAGGAGGGGTGTTAGCAGTGTCAGATGCTACAGAAGTTGGAGATAAGCACTGAGAAGGATTACTGGGCTTCATGGCTACATTCCTGCTGACCATTTCTTTTAAATAACAACTTTATTGAGATAACATTCACATACCATTCATTTCACCTGTTGAAAGTATACAATTTTTTTTAGCATATTCACTAAAATGAATATGCAGCCATCAGCACAATCAATTTTAGACCATTTTCATCAGTCACTCCCCACTCCCACCAGCCTAAGCAACCAGTACTCTACTTTTTGCCCCTATGGATTGGCCTATTCCAGACATTCCATGTAGATGGAATCGTATATGACCTTTTGTGACTAACTTTTTTACTTAGCTTAGTGTTTTTGAGATTCATCCATGTTGTAGCATGTACTTCATTCCTTTTTTGACTGAATAATATTCCACTGTACCACATTTTCTTTATCCATTCAGCACTTGATGGACATTTGATTGTTTCTACTTTTTGGCTATTATAAAAAATGCTACTATGTACATTCTTGTACAGGTCTTTATGTGGGCATGTTTTTTCATTTCTGTTGGGTTTATACCTAGGAGTGGAATTGCTGGCTCATATGGTAACTCTGTGTAAAACAAATGTTTTTTTAAACTTATATTCAGCTCTTCTAAAGGACATGAAAGGGGATAAGTTCATAACCCCAATAACAGTTTACCTAAAACCTATTTTTCCTTCTCCCCTACTCTTTTTAACCCCCGCTTCTTTTCATTATGAAAAATGCTAACATAGAAAAAGTAGAGAGCATAGTATAATATACCTATCACCTACATTTAACAGATAATGTTTTGCATTATTCTCTTCATTTGTTTAAAAAAATTTTTTTTCCTGAAAATTGTGAAAGTGAATTACAAGCAAACACCTCAGCTTACATCTCTAAAAATTAAGGCCATTTTTGTGCTTTACTGCAATCGCATGAGTTTATTGTTGATGTTTGAGAGGCTGGCTTCAGTAGGGTGGTGGAGTAGATAGAGGCTGGATTGCTCCTATAAATACACAATCTTCTTCATCACGTGTACTGGGGGTAATAATAAAATAGCACTACTGCCTGTGCGTGTTCTATAGTTTTGGGCTCAAATAGAAATGGATAGTTCTGTGTATAAAAGTAATCCTTTATATTACTGTAGTGTATTATAGTTTTAAAAGTTTATGGATCTTTTTAAATCTTCCTGAGAACCCTGTGATTTATGTATCTATACTCATGCCCACCCTGCCCGCTTAAGTGACATACTCCTCAGTCACATGGTTATTATTAGCAGTAAGTGAAAAACCTGGAACTGGAACCCAATCTTCTGGCCACAAGTTTATTGCTCTGTCTGCTATATCCATGTCCTCACCATTGTCTTTTATATTTCAAAAGAGATACTTCAGGAATATCTCTGAAATGTGTCCTTTCCTCCTTATTCTCACTGCTGCTGCCGTGTGGGGATCCTCTTCTCCTGTCGTAACTTAAAGGAGTCTCTCCCCTCTTGAGACTCACTTCTCTATTAAGCTGCAGTGGGCTGTGATGTGGCTACAGTGGTGAACAAAACAAATATAACCCCCGCCTCCCTGGAATTCACAGCCCAGCAGAATAAGCTGCTTGAAGGCAGGACCTCGTTGTATTTCCCTTTGTGGCACTGCTGCCTGGCACACAGCTGCAGTGTAGTAGACCTCAGCACACATTCTTAAATATGAGTACTTACTGAGATTTTTTGCAAAAAATAACTTGAGAATCAGATTACTATAGGCCTTTTCACTGAATGATTGCATGGAAAAAAAAAAGACTCACGAAGACTTTTCCAAAAATGTGATACTCTTATCCCTTTTCACTTACCATACCCAAATAGAAAATTGGTTGTCGAACAGATGTATTGTATCTCAGCTCTAATGTTTCCATACCTTTAGAATATCTCAAATAGTTTTTAAAAGGTAAGCAGTTTCAAAATAGTTTTTTAATGTTAGCATTTATTTGTCTTTTGTGTTGTCTTGTTCAGTTAAAGGTAACCCATGTGTAAATAATCTTTTTAAAGTGTAAATTAATCTATTTTTATACTTTTATAGGTGTATACATTTCCAAATACTCAGACTATCTTCATGCAAGACCTTGGTATCATGGGAAGTCTGGTTATGTTGTAATTTTTAATCTAATTAAGGTAAAGACTAAATGTGCTTCTATGTAATTTTTCTTTTAAAAATGAAAGATTATCAGTCTGTGATAATGTTCTTTGCAGATCATTTGCTACACATAGTCCTTGCCAAAGACAGCTATCTAAAGTCAGAAAAAATAACTGCTTTTTGCTTTCCTTTACGGACAAAGCTTTTTTTAAATTCATTTTATAGATGATCTATGAATATGTTTTTTAAAAAAAAGCTTCAAAATAATACAACAGGTATTCAGTGAAAAGCTTTCCTCTCACCCTGTCCCACAATGCCACTTTTTAAATAGTAAATAACAGAAAACAGGTAGCTGCTTATAAAGCAGTGTGATTTCAGTTATAAGAGATGAATTTAGAAAGCAACGTTCATTGATTTAAATTGTCAAAATGAGAAACCTTTATATATTTTTTTAACCCCTAAAACATCGAGACCTTGTTCACAGTTTCATGGGGCACCTGCAACTGATGATCTCAGAAATGTTTAAATGCCCTTAAATAGTCCAGTATAAATGAATCACGCAATTAGAATTTTCACTCAAATAGTAGGAAAACTCTAATTTTAGAGGTTGGGGGGCTTTTTGAGGACATATTCTGTGGTCTTGTTTTGTTTTTGTTTTAGCTTTCCTACTATCTTAAGTTCTTTGGTTATAAACCTAACACTACTGATTTTTTTAAGAGTGTGAACTCTTCATATTCCAAAACTTGTCCCCAAGAACTGGAGGGAAAGTAGCATTGCATTGGCTCATAGTCACTGCTTCCCTCCCTTACTCTTCCCTCTCCTGCTCTGTGATAAGTGCTGTAGTTCTGCCGCAGACAACGTGCCTGTCAGCTCAGGTAACAAACATTTTTTGTTTATGTCAGATTGTGCCTCGCCATTGGTTTCGTGCCCCCATATCCCACCCTGTCTGGTGGATACTGCTGTTTAGTTTTTGCCTATGTGCTCTCAGTCTTCCTTACTTTACTGCTTAGAAGCCAGCCCTGCCCAACATCATAAGCTGTTTAATGGAGAGAGGATACAGGTTTTGATTGCTCACTGAAGTACCATTTATATCATTTGTCTTCTTAGTATTGCCTTTGGTGGTCCTGTTGATGAAGAGGCGGGACCTTGACAGCAAACGTGTATATGTTCTTTATTAGGCTACTTTTAAATAAATCCTAGAGTAAGATTATTGCTATTTGAAAACATTTGATTAGTCTTAATATTTTCATTCTAGGGAAGAGTCAAGTTTGTGTCTGAGAATTATACAACTAACTATACCAGCCCATCTTCTGGCTATGATTGCCACGTGGCTGTAAATACTAACAGGGTTTCTCACAAGACAAGTCATTTTCGCACCTTTGAACTGAATCAGGTATAGTCACCTGGGAATAAATCATTTCTAAATCTAATGAGTTAAATTTTGGGGTTGGGTAGGGTTGAAATAAACTTGATGCACGTGGAATTCTGTAGTATTACCCTGATAATACTTATTTTGCTTCTTTCAGTATTACCTCTATGAACTTTCAGGCAGCACTGTTATTGAGCGACCCAGACAGATCTGTCCTTATGTGATTGTAGCTTTTCAGTACAGGGAACCTAAAAAAATGGCAGCACCAGCTCATAATCATAAAAGCATGTAAGTAATTATGTACATACTTTGTTTTACTGGATTTCTTTCCTTTGCTCTTATAAAATATGTTTCTTTTTTTTCCCCCTAGACTTGAACTCAAAGAAGATGGTAAGAAATTATTTAATTGGTTCTTTTAGCTGTTTCTTTAAGTAAATGTTTTGTTCATAAATAAAATAATCAGTTTCTTTCTTACCCTCATTTCTTACAGTTCTCATCTATCCATGGAAAGGGAAATTAATTATTCAAGGCTGTCTGATGTGTGATATAACTCTTTGGTCCTCTTACGGTACATTGGTTCCAAAACAACTGTAAGTATTGAATAAGTGCCTTTACTGATGCTTGTATAATTTTTTGATTCTCATTTTTAGGTCTTGCTTGTTGGCACTGGTGTGAAATACAGCAACTGTACTTGGTTTTAGATTACTCTTGGGGAGATGTATACAGCACAGGGCCATGACACAGGAGACCTAAATTCAGATATAAATCTGACCGTTGCCTTGAAATAAGTTAGTTTTATAATCTTTGACAAATCACTTTTTATATTTTAGTATCTTAATCCATTTATGGGAGAATGATCGCTCAGGCTAAGATGCTAGAAGTTTGACTTTCCCCAAGAAACAAATTGGACTTGCCTAGATAACAGTTGCAACAGATTCTAGCCACTGAATTCTATTAGAATCTTTATAAGGTTTGCAGTATCTAGTTTTTCAATTTTCACATGATTTTCCTAGACTAGTATTAGAGTAGCTTTTACATGTATTTACATTATGATGAATTACAGTATTTGCTTCTGCAGAGAGAACTGTGAAGGGCATTTTGTGATATCTTTTTGTTTAATCTATTCTTAGTTTGCACCCAAAACTGTTGAAAGTTAGACATGCTTTAATTGAAAAATAAAATGAAAACTGGTGTGCTATTAGAAATCATTTACTTTCTACTGGCCTTTTTTAAGAAGAGGGAGGGAATTTTTAGCCCATAGAATAAATTAAGGATTCTGTGAATAAATAAATGGGAGAGAAGGGAAAGTTCTTTCTCACTATAGAGTGCAACTAATAGGTATAGAAAGAGTGATGGAATTTGGAAATCACATTTTGGCAACATCATAATAATCAATGGAGGCTTGATATAGTAGGTGAAAGTTTGATGGTATTTACATATCTCGCAAAGGAAAAAATAAAGACTTTACAATGGAAGAAGCTACAGATACCATCTTCACTAAGTGGTTAAGTTAATGTCACCAGGAGAGGAATAAACATCATGTGCTTCCTGATATGATGCACAGAGAATAACACGATATCAGTCTGTGGTGCTCCTGCCAATCTAATCAGGAAGAAATGTTAGACATGCCCAGATTGAGGGACATTCTGCAAAATAAATGGTCTATATTATTCAAAAATATCAAGGTCACTGAAGATAAAGACTAAGAGATTGTTGCAGACTGAAGGAGACTAAAGAGACATACGTAAATGCAATGTAGCATCCTGGATTGGATCCTGAACCAGAAAAAAGTACCTTCTTTTGTTACAAGGGACCTTAGTGAGACAGTTGGCAACATTTGAATGAGGTCTGTGGTTAAAAGATTGTCCTGTATCATTGTTAATTTCTTGATTTTTGCTAATTGTTTTGTGGTTATATAAAGAAATATTTTTCTTAAGGGTACACATTAAGAAGTATTTGGGGGGAAAGGAGGCATCTGTAAGTCTACAAGTATTTAAAAATGAGTTTTAAAGAAGGAAAAGGTAGTCAGGGGAAATGATGCAAGTCTGGCTGCGGTTCATCCTGTGGCACTGCATGGTCGGCAGTCCCATATTATCAAACGTTCTTACGTAGTGTAATTTCTAGAAGATTCTCATTCCAATATGCATAATTCTTCCACATGTCTGGATATTTTGGTTATAACAGAAATGCATGCATTCAGAAAATGTGAACACATTTGCAGACCATGGTTTATGAGGTCACATACTCAAAAATCTATAATATTTATGAATATGTACATTATTTGATCTGGCGTTTATAGATTTAAGAATTTTTTGTGGTTATAATATTTTTGTTTGCTTTATATTAGAAAACCAAAACTTATGAAGCTGTAGTTTCAGTGTTTATTACATTACATGATATTGTTATTTTGTTTTTTAGACCACATGAACTAGATTTTAAGTATGTAATGAAAGTGTCGTCTTTGAAAAACAGACTACCAGAAGCTGCTTTTAGAAAACAGAATTACGTGGAGCACAAAGGTCTGTTCAGATATCATGGTACACTGCATGTCCTGAGCTTTGTTCCAGTTCTTTTCCACCCTCTCTTTCATACACACATGCACGCGTGCATGTGCACTCTCTCTCTCGCCCTCTTACTTCTGTTTTCCCTTAAGTAATTCTTAAAAGGGTCTTTTGTGAAAGGTGTAGAGTAGCTCTGTGATTCAGTTCTTGGGAGGTTCCCTTTCTACCTACTTTCTGGAGAGTTTATATCGTAAATGGGTGCTGAATTTTCTCAAAAGCTTTTTCTGCATCCATTGAGATTATCATGTGGTTTTTATCCTCCAGTTTGTTAATATGGTGTATCACATTGATTGATTTGCGTATATTGAAGAATCCTTGCATTCCTGGGATAAACCCCACTTGATCATGGTGTATGATCCTTTTAATGTGTTCTTGGATTCTGTTTTCTAGTATTTTGTTGAGGATTTTTGCATCTATGTTCATTAGTGTTATTGGCCTGTAGTTTTCTTTCTTTCTGACATCTTTGTCTGGTTTTGGTATCAGGATGATGGTGGCCTCGTAGAATGAGGTTGGCAGTGTTCCTCCCTCTGCTATATTTTGGAAGAGTTTGAGAAGGATAGGTGTTAGCTCTTCTCTAAATGTTTGATAGAATTTGCCTGTGAAGCCATCTGGTCCTGGCCTTTTGTTTGTTGGAAGAATTTTAATCACAGTTTCAATTTCACTGCTTGTGATTGGTCTGTTTGTATTTTCTGTTTCTTCCTGATTCAGTCTCGGAAGGTTGTGCTTTTCTGAGAACTTGTCCATTTCTTCCAGGTTGTCCATTTTATTGGCATATAGTTGCTTGCAGTAGTCTCTTATGATCCTTTGTATTTCTGCAGTGTCAGTTGTTACTTCTCCTTTTTTCATTTCTAATTCTGTTGATTTGAGTCTTCTCCCTGTTTTTCTTGATGAGTCTGGCTAATGGTTTATCAATTTTGTTTATCTTCTCAAAGAACCAGCTTTTAGTTTGATTGATCTTTGCTATTGTTTCCTTCATTTCTTTTTCATTTATTTCTGATCTGATCTTTATGATTTCTTTCCATCTGCTAACTTTGGGGGTTTTTTTGTTCTTCTTTCTCTAATTGCTTTAGATGTAAGGTTAGGTTGTTTATTTGAGATGTTTCTTGTTTCTTGAGGTAGGATTGTATTGCTGTAAACTTCCCTCTTAGAACTTTTGCTGCATCCCATAGGTTTTGGGTCGTGTTTTCATTGTCATTTGTCTCTAGGTATTTTTTATTTCCTCTTTGATTTCTTCAGTGATTTCTTGGTTATTTAGTAGCGTGTTGTTTAACCTCCATGTGTTTGTATTTTTTACAGTTTTTTTTCCTGTAATTGATATCTAGTCTCATAAAGTTGTGGTCCGAAAAGATACTGGATACGATTTCAATTTTCTTAAATTTCCCAAGGCTTGATTTGTGACCCAAGATATGATGTATCCTGGGGAATGTTCCATGAGCACTTGAGAAGAAAGTGTATTCTGTTGTTGTTGGATGGAATGTCCTATAAATATCAGTGAAGTCCATCTTGTTTAAGGTGTTATTTAAAGCTTGTGTTTCCTTATTTATTTTCATTTTGGATGATTTGTCTGTTGGTGAAAGTGGAGTGTTAAAGTCCCCTACTATTATTGTGTTACTATTGATTTCCCCTTTTATGGCTGTTAGCATTTGTCTTGTGTATTGCGGTGCTCCTATGTCAGATGCATAATATTTACAATTGTTATATCTTCTTGGATTGATCCCTTGATCATTATGTAGTGTCCTTCTTTGTCTCTTGTAATAGTCTTTATTTTAAAGTTTATTTTGTCTGATATGAGAATTGCTATTCCAGCTTTCTTTCAATTTCCATTTGCATGGAATATCTTTTTCCATCCCCTCACTTTCAGTCTGTATGTGTCCCTGGGTCTGAAGTGGGTCTCTTGTAGACAGCATATATACAGGTCTTGTTTCTGTATCCCTTCAGCCAGTCTATGTCTTTTTGTTGGAGCATTTAATCCATTTACATTTAAGGTAATTATCGATATGTATGTTCCTAGTACCATTTTCTTAATTGTTTTGGGTTGGTTTTTATAGGTGTTTTCCTTCTCTTGTGTTTCCTGCCTAGAGAAGTTCCTTTAGCATTTGTTGTAAAGCTGGTTTGGTGGTGCTGAATTCTCTTAGCTTTTGCTTGTCTGTAAAGGTTTTAATTTCTCCATCGAACCTGAATGAGATCCTTGCTGGTAGAGTAATCTTGGTTGTAGGTTTTTCCCTTTCATCACTTTAAATATGTCCTGCCACTCCCTTCTGGCCTGCAGAGTTTCTGCTGAATGATCAGCTGTTAACCTTACGGGGATTCCCTTGTGTGTTATTTGTTGCTTTTCCCTTGCTGCTTTTAGGATTTTTTTCTTTGTATTTAACTTTTGATAGTTTGATTAATATGTGTCTTGGCATGTTTCTCCTTGGATTTATCCTGTATGGGACTCTCTGCACTTCCTGGACTTGACTATTTCTTTTCCCATGTTAGGGAAGTTTTCAACTATAATCTCTTCAAATATTTTCTCAGACCCTTTCTTTTTCTCTTCTTCTTCTGGGATCCTTATAATTCAAACATTGGTGCTGTTAATGTTGTCCCAGAGGTCTCTGAGACTGTCCTCAGTTCTTTTCATTCTTTTTTCTCTATTTTGCTCTGCGGTAGTTACTTCCACTGTTTTATCTTCCCGGTCACTTATCCATTCTTCTGCCTCAGTTATTCTGCTATTGCTTCCTTCCTGAGAATTTTTATTTTCATTTATTGTGTTGTTCATCATTGTTTGTTTGCTCTTTAGTTCTTCTAGGTCCTTGTTAAACGTTTCTTGTTTTTTCTCCATCCTATTTCAAAGATTTTGGATCATCTTTCCTATCATTACTCTGAATTCTTTTTCAGGTAGACTGCCTATTTCCTCTTCGTTTGGTCTGATGGTTTTTTACCTTGCTCCTTCATCTGCTACATATTTCTCTGTTTTCCCATTGTGCTTAACTTACTGTGTTTGGGATCTCCTTTTCGCAGGCTGCAGGTTCGTAGTTCCTTTTGTTTTTGGTGTCTGCCCTCAGTGGGTAAGGTTGGTTCAGTGGCTTGTGTAGCCTTCCTGGTGGAGAGGACTGGTGCCTGTGTTCTGGTGGGTGGGGCTGGATCTTGTCTTTCTGGTGGGCAGGGCTGTGTCCAGTGGTGTGTTTTGGGGTGTCTCTGAATTTAGTATGATTTTAGGTAGCCTCTCTGCTAATGGGTGGGGTTGTGTTCCTGTCTTGCTAGTTGTTTGGCATGGGGCATCCAGCCCTGGAGTTTGCTGGCCATTGGGTGGAGCTGGATCTTAGCGTTGAGACAGAGATCTCTGGGAGAGCTCTTGCCGGTTGATATTACATGGAGCCGGGTGGTCTCTGGTGGTCCAGTGTCCTGAACTCGGCTCTCCCACCTCAGAGGCTCAGGCCTGACACCAGGCCGGAGCACCAAGACCAACCATGTCAGCCACACGGTGGGTCTAGGGAGAAACGGAATTTTTCACAATAGCATTTTAAAATAGGAAATGTTCTGTGTTTCTGGTTTTCTTCACAGTCTGTTGCCAAGATATGTGCTTCAATATGTATGAGGTGGAACTATCCAACAAACAAGGGGAAAAAGTAGATAAACTAACAGAGTACATTAAAAGGGAGCAATTGGTAAGAATCATCAGTTTAAAATATTATTATTATGTTTTCCTTAAATTGAGAAATTGATATCTATTTATTAGTTGGCTCTGCCTAGATTGAATTGTTTTAGCTTGCTTAAAAGGATTTTTTTTTTTTTTTTTTTTTTTTGGTCACGCCACACAGCTTGTAGGATCTTAGTTCCCTGACCAGGGGTCAAACCCTGGGCCCACAACAATGAAAGTGCCAAGTCCTAACCACTGGACCACGAGGAAATTCCCTTCAGAGGATATTTATCATTTAATATTTATTGACATGATATTTATTGGCTAACATATTCATCCCCTTTGTATCTTAGTTTACTTTTTCTGTGTCTCACTAGTCAGTTCATACTCCTGGTTTTAAGTATAGGAGGACAGTTTTTCTCAAATCCTTTTTTGTTGTTGTTTTTGTTTTATGATGGAAGAATTGAGTAGATCCCTAGTATTTCTGCATTAATCAAAGGAGATTGATTTGTGGGATATTTCTTTAAAAGTGACCCTTGTCAACACATAGGTGTATAAAGAAAGAAAAGTTGCTGCTTCTATTGTTTTCATAGCTTAGAAAAGCACGATTCTACTGAGAAATATGTAACATCCAAAGACCTCTCCACTGTGTTAACCAGGGCTCCTCGGTCTGAGGAAAGGAGTAGATGCTGACCTTATAGTGAGTGATTCCCAAACATCCCAAAGGAAACAGTGTGCGTGATGGAAGTGACCAAACAAGTCTGCTCAGCCCTTTAGTGGCACAACGGACTTATCCCCGTAGTAGACAGTATGAAACCAGTAAATTAACAGAATAGATAGGTGAGCTGCCTTGGGGGTAGTGTCAGGTAAGATGCTTGAGTTGCATGTAACAGAAATTCAAACTGGCTTAAACAATAAAGAGTTTTGATAGGCTTACTTTTCAGTTTTAGATGGTAAAGCAAGTTCAAGTGCTGTTTGCTCAGGACTCTTTTTCTTTCAGCTTCTCCCTCCTCTGTGCAATAGTTCTGTCCTCGGCTGCCAGGCAGGGCTGCGTGCCTCCTTTTTGCATCCAGAGAGAACCCGTCCTCCAAACCATGGCTTATGTCCTTAGACCAGTTCCATCATCTGCATGTCTCTCAGCAGTAACTAGAAAGCGAATGGCCCACACTGATAAGTTCAGGCCACTCAGAGCCCACCTTCCAGAACTGGGTGCGAGGTCAGTGCCCCCCATTCTGCAGTAAGGAGGTGCAGTGGGTGACACAAGATGCTGAGCAGATAACCACTGAATATCGACTGGGATTATAGGCTATGTGTTTTTGAAGTAGTGTAGTTCATTTTATATTTGGAAATTCAAAAGAAGGAAGTTCAAAGATACTTTCAGAAAATGCATTAGTGAAGGGTCTACTTGTGAGTGCTTCTGGTATTGAACTCAGGAGACTCGGTGCCCAGCTTTACTTCACAGTTTGTGTGTTAATTACTTAACAGAAATTACTTATCACATAAGGTCCTTCGCTCTCAGTGCTCCAGGCTGCTTTTCCTGCCTCATTTTATAATGAATAATCTTTACATATCGGTCTCCCTACCTAGACATTGAGCTCCTTGAGGGTAGGTATCATGTCTTAAGCATCTTTGACACCTTGGTGCCTGGTGTATAGTGGACGAGCAGTAAATGTCCCTTGTACCTACAACACTGGACTTCAAGAACAGTACTGAGGAAGGTCTCTTCTTTAAAAGGTGGTAAAGACATGTATGGCTGGATTTTTCTGTGTGTGAATGGAAAAGGCTAGAAGTAGATATTTCAAAGATTCTAAGATTTTTTTCCCCACAAAGGTTAAAATAGGAATTTTATATAGCCCTTTCAGCGCATAATTTGAGAGACTAATAAGATACACTACCTATTTGTTTTACTTGCACATATTTTGGAATAAAGAAATGTACAGTTTTAAGCAGATACAGGATTTTACTTTCATCTATATTACAAAACTAAAATTCAGAATAATGTAGCTAATTATTGTCACTTTTACTCTTTACACCGAAAAAAAATTTATCTGTTTGCTGATAAATACCAAAGATATGGGTATATATAACTGTTGATACATTTATTCAGTAATTCTTTCTTGAGTGCTTACTGTGTGCCAGAAGCAAAAAGACAAATAGTCCCTGCCATCAAGGAACTTACAAGACTATAGGAGACAAAAATGTAAACCAACCAATGCATAGGGGCTGTGATAGAAATGTTTGGACACTCACAATAGTGATTGTTCCTGTGGGTGAAGTTTCAGTCTCATAATTAGTTCCAATAAACAATTAGAAAAGACGTCTTTTTTTCATACTTGAGTTGTTGAATAATTTATTGATTTATCATATTTGTAGGCTTATGACCTGTCAATTTTTGAAGTATGTTTTATCACTTTATAAAGTGGTATATTTTATTGTTTTTTTAACTGACAAATTATTGTATGACATTGAATTTTATCTTTGTTAAGGGTATATAGGCTTTTGAAATGGTGACTAATGGGGAAGAAGAGCTGTTATCTCTGTGATTTAGAATGACAGAAGATGCCACTGGAGACTGTGGTAGAGGGAAAATAGAAGTATTTATTTTCATCTGCATTTCTTATAACCAGGGGACCTAATGATGTTATTTTCTTTTATTACTCATCTCTTAGGAAGCTGTAGAAAGGATTCTTTTAATGGATAGTATCTTCCAGTTTTTCTAGTCCCAGGATTCTGTGATATGTTTTGTATTAAAATGAGCTTAACATGTTAATCATAGGTCTGATTGACCTTGAATTTGTAGTGGCTAAATGGGAACAGAGCGGCTACTTAGCAGGATGAAATGTCCAACATGTCAATGAAAAAAATGAAAGACGTTGTTTCTGATTGATTTGTTATGTAGTTGAACACTATCCTAAAACTAACCCATGATGTTCTAGTTATTTATTATATGTAGCCATAACAAGGCCAAGATTACTTGAATGCTAAGGAACTTGCAGTTTCTGATACTGGGGACAAAATTGTCCTGATTCCCATAAATACTGACATTTCAAGAATTTTCTTCTTTAACTTTTCATGAGCTTAAAAATCACTGAAGAATGTGGTAGAGGGAGAAGGAGAGAGTAATTGAATCTTCTTTCTTGCTATTTTATGTTTAAGGCAATCATCAAATGCTTAGAAGATCGAGAATTTTTCATTTTACTTACGTCGTCAGCCTTTATGTCAGAAACAAGTAAGAACAACTTTTTGAATAAATGTTTTTCAGTATGTTTACTTTTATTGTATAAGATCAGCAACCTCACTTTTCTTCTGATTCTCATTCTGTGTAGGTTTTGGAGAGGAGCAGATGGGTCTTCACGGGTTGCATTTATTCCATTCATCCCCGTCAGCAGGTAAGGACCAGGACTGGCAGTTCACTGCACCTGTGGGCCATTTTTCAGTCCTCATCTTAAACTCTCAGCAGCATATGACCCTGGTAACTCTTTTCTTCTCTTAAATAACTCTTCCTTTACTCTCCCTGGTTAATCCTTCATCTCCTTTCTTTGTAGGCTTATCCTTTCCTGTCTGCTCCATGTTCAGATATCCACCTGCCTATGGACATTTCTTTCTACTTAAATGTCTCAGATGGTCCTCACATTCAGCATGTCCAAAACTGGATTCATTTGTTATTGAACAACAAGAGCTGGGAGTTGGTTTTATCATAGTCTCCCGTCAGTAGGACTTAAGGTCCTCACAGAAGCACTTCCCTCTGTCTGGACTACTTGTCTCCTTCCCCCTGATCAGATGATGTTGACCACCCCCCGAGCCAGGACCAGGAATTGCCTGTTAGGGGCAAAAAATATTGCTCCTGCAGTATGTAAATAGATATACAGTATATCTGTGGTATTAGAATTTCAGAGGGCAGTTAGGAAACAAAGTCTAGAAAGGCTCTCTCTGGTGGGAGTAGATAATGAATAAAATTGGAGGAGAAGTGCTGGTCTAGCCACTTACCCATAGCTGTCAGGTGTCAGTTTAAATATCACTTTATTTATTCCCATCACCACTTTTCCTTCAGTGAGGACCCCTAGGCTTTTCACCAATATAATTTAAATATTTATTTTTATAATTATTTAATGCCTGCCTTTCTTGTATTCTACTGCATCCCTACTGCTTAGAAATGTCAGGCACCTAAAAAATAATAAATGCTTGCTGAGCAAATAAATAAATTAAAGTAAATGAGTCATTTCTTTTTGTCATATGAGGAAATTTTCCTCATTGTTTTATAATCACACTGTGTATGTTTAAACATAATTTGTATATAGTATATAGTATTTATAAAGCTACAACCAACCCAAAAAAATTTTTTTAATTGATATTTTTAAATTGTATTCAGCTACTCAAAGCAGAGAACTACTGGCATTACCTGTTTGGAATAAGCAAAATATTACCAATTATAATAACATAATGGCAATAGCTGCTTGCATTTTTCAAGCATTTACTACATTGATATTCTGCTAGGCACAATTGATTTCACAGCCCTTAATAGGTATTTTTATTATGACCATTTCAAAGATGAGGAAACTGAAACTTAAACTTGCCCAAGGTCAAACAGCTGAGTCTGAGCAGGCTTCCAGCTCTGTTCCCACACTGCCTCCCTCCGTATGCAGGAGCTCTGCCTTTATTCTTATTTTTAGGTGTACACTACCACCTGAATAAGAAACATTAGTTCCTGTACCATTTGGTGTTGAACAGCACAGGATTTCTTTTTGAGTAAACATTGGATTGTTGTGTTCAATGTTCACAGCCTCCTCTAGTTCATTAAGACACTTTTCTATTTCTGGTCACTCAGAAATGTTCAGTGCTGTGGTTATTTGTTTTAAATTGAGTGACTCTTCGCTTAGCAGACTTAAAAAGTTCTTTTTCTTAGATTTCATAATAGCCTGTTACAAATCGTCTGACTTCTGCCTTTCCAAATTCTTGAAATAATGAAGTTGTCTAGAAAACTACTGCTTTATTGTGAACTGTTAGTAGTACCTAAGAACTTTGTCATGTTTTATTTTTCCTTGTTACTATCTAAATGAACTGCAGAGAAAGGAATTTTTATTTTAATGGCTAGCCACATTTTCCTATTTATTTTTATTTGCCATTCTTTTCCTGATACCTGCTCAAGTATAAATGTATTCAGCTAGGTGTTTCTTAATTTTGCAGTTACTTTTTCGTTAAAAAGAATGGTATAATTCATACTTCAGTTTAGTAGGCACCAAAGGTCTTTATTATCTGTGGGTTTTTTATTACTGATAAATTACATTTTCTAGGATTTTATTACCTATTTCTCAGTGACCTGACCTTTTCTCTTTTTTCCCTGTACTATTTTCCTTTAGGTTATTGAGTTGCTGAAAAATTAGCATTTCAGTCAGAGAGTGAACCAGGGAGAGGAAGTAAAATACAGACTAGTCAGTCTAGTTACATAATATTAAAAAATTTCATTTGATAGAGAAGGTGATGATATATATACCAGTAGTTACCATGAGACTTGGGGGTTACTTAGGGTTTACTTTCTTTTAGTTCAGCTGGTTTGTGTTGTAACTCTAGTTTCTTCCAGTTTTATTGAGATATTATATAATTGACATACAGCACTATATAAGTTTAGGGTTTACCAGCATAAAGATTTGACTTACATACATCATGAAACAACTACCACAGTAATTCTAGTGAACATCCATCATATCGTATAGATACAAAATTAAAGAAAATAGAACAAAAAATTTTTTCCCTTATGATGAGAACTATTAGTATTCCCTTTCTTTTTCTTTCTTTGGCTGCGTTGGGTCCTCGTTGCTACAGGCTTTCTCTAGTTGCGGCTAGCGCAGGCTACTCTTCATTGCAGTGCATATGCTTCTCATTGTGGTGGCTTCTATTGTCGCAGAGCACTGGCTCTAGGCACGCGGGCTTCGGTAGTTGTGGCATGCAAGCTCAGTAGTTGTGGCTCGCAGTCTCTAGAGCGCAGGCTCAGTAGTTGTGGCGCACGGGCTTTGTTGCTCCATGGCATGTGGGATCTTCCCAGACCAGGGCTCGAACCCGTGTACCCTGCAAAGGCAGCTGGATTCTCAACCACTGCACCACCAGGGAAGTCCCAGTATTTACTTTCTTAACTTTCATATGTAACGTCAGCAGTGTTAATTATTTTTTATTATGTTGTACATTACATCTTTAGTACTTATTTATCTTATAACTGAAGGTTTGCACCTGTGACTACCTTCTTAAGAGAACTTGAAGTAGGTCATATAAGGTACAGATTAGATATATTTTAAAAGCAGAAAATGAGAATAGAAAAGTAATTCTGCCAACTCTAAATGCCGGTGCATTGAGCCCACGCTGGGCTCCTGGTCAGATGAGATGGAGCTGCAGGCGGGCCTGCCTTCTTCATTCTCACCTGATGATCCCATCTGAGTGACTCTTTTTTGGTTCTGTGTGTGCGTGTTTTCATATATATGGAGATAATATATGTTCATTAAGTGCATCCATAAGTCTTCTATTAATTGCTATTTAGATTACCATTTGAAACACTGTATCATATTTAACCATCTTGTAATTTTGTAACCTAAAGCGTTTTTTCCTGCATGTTTTTGAAAAAAAAAGAACTTTGGGTTTTTAATACATGTGTATATATTTTAGGGCTGAAAGACTTGAAAGTTGAAGATGACATCTCATTGAAGGTGGTACCTATTTTACCTGCCCTTAATTGTGCCCTGCTGGAAGCAAAGAAATCATTTTCTGAAAAAGGAATCTGTCTAAACACATTAGTAAAGCATAATCTCCAAGAACTGTACAAGGTGGACAAAAGTCCTTCATTGACTGCTGCTTCTCAGGATGGAATTAAAGAGACTGCATTCTTTGGCAAAGTGTCCAGTGGTTTTGACATGACTCCTCCAGCTGAAAAGTGCCCTTTACAGTCTTTAACTCAGTTGAGATCTTATTTTTCAAATCCTAATGGGTACATTTTGGAAGTATCTACTGCACTAGACTTATTGGCAGAGTGTCCTCAGTCTCCGTGTATTTCAGATGGAATTTGTGATGCTGGATTTTCTTTAGTTATGACTCCAGATGCTGAATTTCACGACTCAGAGGCAGAAGTAAGAAAAGAAACAGAAACACAAAAGAATTCTGAAGAGATGTTTAAAGCAAGGCAGGGAGCTCTGGTCCCATTAAGTCCAGCATCAAATCTGAGAGTTCAGCCTAAGAGAAAAGCAGGCACGCTGCCCGTGGTACAGAGTAAAAGGGTGAAGTTGTGCCGTCCCTTTCCCAGAAGAACTCCTGCTGGAGCAAACAAGCGTCCAGACTCTCCCACAACTCTCAAGTTTCCTCAGAAAAGAGAAAACGGTAAGCATGGTCTGTATGGATTTTCAGATGAGCAATTAGTAATAACTGTTGTGTGTTAACCCTGTTCCTGTGTGACCATCCTGGACTGTAGCTTGACAGTGTCCGTTAGCTCTCTCCAGGTGATCTGTGTGCATGCTAAGGTTGGAGAAGCACTAGTCTAGATAACATGAAAATCAAGAAATAGGACAAAAGCCCGCCCACCAAAAGCTTGTATTTCACTTGTAAAACTGCTCAAATCATCACTCAGTTGTTTACTTACCTGTCTAAGAAATAAGGTATTTCAGATGGAATTTGTGATGCTGGATTTTCTTTAGTTATGACTCCAGATCCTGAATTTCACGACTCAGCGGCAGAAGTAAGAAAAGAAACAGAAACACAAAAGAATTCTGAAGAGATGTTTAAAGCAAGGCAGGGAGCTCTGGTCCCATTAAGTCCAGCATCAAATCTGAGAGTTCAGCCTAAGAGAAAAGCAGGCACGCTGCCCGTGGTACGGAGTAAAAGGGTGAAGTTGTGCCGTCCCTTTCCCAGAAGAACTCCTGCTGGAGCAAACAAGCGTCCAGACTCTCCCACAACTCTCAAGTTTCCTCAGAAAAGAGAAAACGGTAAGCATGGTCTGTATGGATTTTCAGATGAGCAATTAGTAATAACTGTTGTGTGTTAGCCCTGTTCCTGTGTGACCATCCTGGACTGTAGCTTGACAGTGTCCGTTAGCTCTCTCCAGGTGATCTGTGTGCATGCTAAGGTTGGAGAAGCACTAGTCTAGATAACATGAAATTCAAGAAATAGGACAAAAGCCCACCCACCGAAAGCTTGTATTTCACTTGTAAAACTGCTCAAATCATCACTCAGTTATTTACTTACCTGTCTAAGAAATAAGGTCATTCAGTTTCTGAACTGTCCTTGGACAAAGTCGAGTGGAAGAAGAGGATCTGCTAAAATCAGGCACACTAAGAACAGATGGCAAAAACTGATAAGTGATAGTCTGAACATGTTTAAAGAGGGGGGAAAGTGCCTGGACTCTCCCAGAACTAGAGCATCCTGGGGCAGAATTTCTAATCCTTTGTGTGTTTTAAAAGTGGTCGTCTGGATCCTACTACAGACCTACTGAAACAAGGTCCAGTGGCCTCGAGACATATATATTGAAACAGTTCCTCAAGTGGTTTTGTTGCCCCCTGAAAACTGAGGGAGAATCAGCGTCCAGAGCCATTTAATGTTAGTCAAATGCACTTCAGTGAACAGAGCACAACAAATAACACAATTTTGGCTGAGAGTCATCTCAGATTACGTGTGGTGTATTTTGTTTAAAACTAGGGAACTTATGCTCTATGACCCCTTAGAGAAGAGGTGAGCAGACTTGGGCCAAAGGGCCCCTCAGGCATTACCTGTTGTCTCTGTACTTCACTGCGCTGGCACAGGTGGGCGGCTGTGACTGAGGTCTGGCCCTTCACAGAAAAAATTTGCCAACCCTATCTATAGTATTTTGAATTTAAAAATTCTGATGCCTAAAGAAGAAACATCGGAGGTGTGTGGATCCCCAGGATCCTAGATAATTAAGATTTTACCCTGTGGTTTAACAAGTAGTTATTTCTGGCCAATTATAGTTTGAGAAATTGTGTGTGTATGTGTGTTTAGGAGGGTGGTAGAAAGAACGGCAGTATGAAGCAGCGACTCACACTCTACATTTCCTCACAAATTCCAGGCCAACCATATTGGGTTTCTCTCTATATGAACCATTTTAAAGGTATTAAATAAATTACCTATAATTCAACATATATGTTGTCACTGTTTCTCAAGTGTGCTAATTTCATCCATTATAAGAAATATGTTTTAGGGATGTCCCTGGCAGTACAGTGGTTACAACTCCACACTTCCAGTGCACAGGGCATGGGTTTGATCCCTGGTCAGGGAACTAAGACACAACATGCCACACAGTGTGGCCAAAAAATGAACAACAACAACGATGTGATTAAACCAGCCAAGATGACTAAATATAATACCACAAAAGCTCAAAAAAAAAAAAAAGAAAAGAAATACGTTGTATATTGTAGTCCAGTACACACAAATTCATACATTACTGAAATAGAAATTTCAGGGAGCATTTACCCTAACTATGTGTAATACAATCTGATATCTTCTGTTTCATTTAATAAAGAATTCTGGTTGCAACCCATTAAGTTTATTTTATAATACACCCATGGATTATTGCATGCAGTTTGAGAAACATGTCACTGAGTGATGCAAATAAGCAGGGCAGTCCCTGCAGGATCACCTGTTTTGTGTTTCTCCTTTTCCTCGCAGGACCTAGGTTGTGAGAGATGTTCCCCTCCTGCCCATGCAGATGTTACGCTTCCCCTAGTCTTGATCATCTCATCTTATTTTCTTTCTCTTCTTAATTTAGTCTTAACAGTTTTCCTGCTTGACTTATATTTTGCCTTTTTTTATGCTAAAAATTTTAGAAATTGTAACCGGTATAAAATCAGAAGTCTTACTCTAAAAGCAAATAAAACTGCTGCTTTATTGCCTTTAATAGTTTAGTAGGGAAGAAAATAATTAGACCCAGGGAAATGTACAACATTAAGAGAGTCTAAAAGCTTTTTTAAAAAACCATTTGTTTTTCTAACCTTCAAAAGAATAAAATGAAATTGGTCTCTTTTCTACATTTCACTAATAACCATCACATTCTGAAACTTTAATATGTTTTCTGTTCTCAATCAATTAGAAATAGTATTTTCCATATAATGTGATTTTAAAATATTTGCAAACATTCACATGTGTGATTATTTTATATAGTCAATGGGGAAAACGTTTTCACGGGGAACATTTATTAACTTTTTTTTAACTCTTAAAGGATTGAAACACTTTCTGCGTGTGATACAAGCAGGTTGTTAATAGTTTTTTCTCCTCATGTGCCTCCACCTTTAGTTCTTTCCTTCCTTCCCTGTGAGAGGTAAAGCTGAGCATTTTGTAAGAGAAATGAGCAATTATAATAGATTTATAGGAAGTTAAATCAGAAGAGGACTTTCTTCAATGTACCTTCCTCTGTCTTAAGAGATGATTTTTCAGGCAGTGTTAAAGCTTTGATATTTAGGTGTAGTGAAGGAAAATATGTAAGATGGCTCTTTGTGAACCTACAGTCTCTTCTCTACATTGTGATCATGGTTTTAACCATATGGCTTTATGGGAGCTGTGTCGCTTTTGTGTAAATTGAATTATCCGTCACCCTGTGCTGTGAACTAGCATGTTCAGCCTTACCTGCCACATCAGTCAGCAAAGATTATGGAATCTTTTTAAAAAATTAAGTCATGCCTTGTTTTTATAAAGTTATTACTCGGATATTTTTCTCCTAATCCTAATTAGGGATACAGACCAACACTTAGCAAGTTCAAAAATCTTTTAATGAAATACCCCAAATTTTATATTTTGTTCCCCATTATTAAAGTTTCCCCCCCAAAACAAATCAAAGGAAAGCTATGCTGATAAATATGTGAGCCCCCTACCCCTTAAAAAACGGTGTCTTTTCTGCATAAGGTGCTGAAGTGCTGACTGCACAGTTTGTACAGACAACCAAATTGGATTGGAAAAACCAAGAAGCTCCTATTTCTGAAGATGTTCCAGTGTCAACGAATGCTAAAAGGGCAAGGAAACAAGAGACATCTCCAGTCAAAACTGTTCCAAGGGCTGAGCCACCTGTGAAGAAATCTCCACAAAAACAGAGGGAAAATATAGTAAAAGGCAATCAGAATCCCAGAATCAGAAAGCAGCCACAACCTGGTAAGAAGTCCTCTTCCTGTAAATTTCAGCACCGTAATACAGACTAATCGAGATTATAAAATAGCATATTGAAACAGTGTAAGATCAGTTGAAATCTGTCACGTTCTTATGGTCTTCTTTAGTTCAGACACTGACGGGACAAGTAACTTGGTTTCCCATTGTGAATAAATTAGAAAGTGCAAAGATTCATACCTTCACTAAATAGACCCTACTTTTCATTCTGCAGAAAGCCTGAACGTGAACTGTTTAGCAGAGTTAAAGTATAAATGGCCTTTTTTAATGACTAAATTCACAAGCAAGTAGCATCTGGCAGTATTTTTCTGAACCATAATCAGTTATAAAAAGGATATTATAAGTTTGTCCAGAGGGAACTGTAAAGACATGGTTCAAAGCAGTCAGTAATCCCGAATCCTGTATTTCATTTGTATTTTTTCTTGTTTTTTTTTTTTGTTTTTTTTTTTTCGGTATGCGGGCCTCTCACTGCTGTGGCCTCTCCCGTTGTGGAGCACAGGCTCCAGACGCACAGGCTCAGCAGCCATGGCTCACGGGCCCAGCCGCTCCGCGGCATGCGGGATCTTCCCGGACCGGGGCACGAACCCGTGTACCCTGCATCGGCAGGCAGACTCTCAACCACTACGCCACCAGGGAAGCCCCTCCCTGTATTTGGTTTTAAAAGGCATTAAATTAATTTTAAAAGCAGTTTTACTTTTCTACTTCTACTTGTGCGGAAGTGAATAACCAAGTCTCCTTCTGTGAGCCAGCAGCTGACTGCTAGTTCCGTGTTCCACCTGCTGGAACCTCCTCGTTGCTGGCACGTTCCCTCATCACCGCGGACCTCACTTTTCTCCCAGCTCCATGTCCCTCTTCGCACCCGTCTCTCTGAGTAGAGTGCAGCTCCACCAAGCTGCAAAATCTATACATTTTACAGTATCTTCAGTATTGAGTCCTACTGTGTTGTATGTGTGGTGGTGTTTTTTGTTTAGAAAAACCTTCATTTCCTCATATCTCTGTATTTCCATCAATTTTCTGTCTAATCTCATGATTCTACTTTCTCTCATCTACCTTTAGGTTTTTTAAAAGCCTCAAATTTAGTGGAATTCAGGGAAAGAAACTCTTGTTTTGTTGGGGTGATGGTATTATGGATGAGCTTGGTTTTTTCTTTCCTCATTTTTAAAAAAAATTTTTTCGGCCACACCTTGCAGCATGTGGGATATGAGTTCCCTGACCAGGGATCGAACCCACACTGCCTGCATTGGAAGCGCAGAGTCTTAACCACTGGACCACAGGGAAGTCCCTTTCCTCAGTTTCATTAATGTTGTTTATGGCTGAAGATTTTTCTGAAAGCTCCTTAGTCATATCACCGTACAACCTGTAGAGAGTCATACCCAACACAGACTCTCTGCTTGTCTCCCCAGGCAGTTACGAGGTGGTCTTACCCACGGGTCCACATTTCTCTCCTGCTGTTTCCCAATGCGTGCCTTCCCTGCCAGGCACATGGTGCCACCCACACGAACCATGCCTGTTGTCACCCCTGTGCAGTCCCCTCTGCTCAGCTAAGTCCACACGGAGCCATTTCCTGATGCTCTGATCTGTACTCATTTCTCCTTTTTTTTTTCATTTCTTTTTTGGGTTTTTGAGAACATTAAAGAGTTAATTCATACTATTTTCCAATCATCTGGTGTGTCTTGGTCCTGTCTTTCCAATTAGTCTGTAAACAGGATGAGTATAGATACATACATAATGCATTGTATTCCCAGCCTTGTCATTAGAATTCCTTGTGCTGAATTGGCTTCTATATACTTGTAGGCTAATCGATTAGCGGGAGGAGGTGTGCAACTGGGCATTGGCAGAAAAGTGAGCCCAGAAAATGAAAAGTTTCCAGAATGGGTATTCAGAAAGAGGCCGATTTGTATTGCAAGTGTCTGTATATATTGTGCAGCCACATTCCAAGTTAAAATTTTAAGATTACCACCTTTTAAATAATGTGTTAATTTTTCTTTTATTTCTTAATCACCCATGCTAATCCACTTCATTTCTTTTACTTGAAATATCAGAGTTTAAGAAGGCTCAATCCTTTTGTTGCTGAAACTAATGGTTTTCTGTCCTTTTTAAAGTTTTCAATATAGTTTTTATTTACTGAACTCTTTAATTTTTTATAATTTATTTGGCATCATTTTATCTATATTTCTTAAAAGAGATAGATTATCAGTATTGTATTTTTAATTAATTGAAAACCTCTAACAAGTCAGTTATTAAATGATTTACCTGAAATGACACATATTAAAATGAACCCTTTTTCTTGACTCAATACAGTGTTCTCTATATTCGACCTTCCTCATAGTGATACTCAGTGTAAGAACCATAGTATTTAAGGATAGAATGAACTTAGTGTCAGTAAACACATCAGATCCTAAAATGAATGTGTTTCCAGTACACCCGGAGGGTTCACGAGACAGCCCTCTTTGGGCCACTTTCTCGTACCTCACCCCGTTGGGCTTTGATATTTTAAATAAAAACTGGGCAGTGGTTGATTAATTTTACCCTCCTCACCATACACACACTCTTGTCATTCTGTTTGATGACCTCATAGGCCAGAGTTTTCTCTGTAAATGTACTGTCATTGGGCTTTGCAGACAGGTCAGTAATTTATTTCAGACCTGCTACTGCTAATTATAAAGAGGAGCACAGTTGGCTTTTCTGTCCATCCAGCCACCTGCTACAGGGACTCACTGCCCAGTATTGTTGAGAACTTTGTCCTTCATGATAACCACATTTTAAAAGGCTGAATCAAAGTCCTGAGAAGGCAAGTAAACCACCTGAGAATGTTAGTTTTCTGACCGAATGCCAGTGGGTAGATTTGAGTACCTGCTGTAAGAAGAATTATCAGTAGATGAGGAGATTTGCTTTTTTGCAGATAGAATAGAGAGGAAATATTTTTAATGCAGAAACTGAAGTTTTAAAACTTGAAATTAATTGGCGATTCTGAATATTCTTACTTTTCTCATTTTCTGTTTGTATCATAACGTATTATAAATATCATTATAACATCATAAACATTATAAACATCAATATGGTTAAAAATCATCTCTATTTTGAACTTAGGTGATTTCTCTAATAACTTGCCAAGGGAAATGATTTCTAAGAAAGTACATTAACCTTCTATAATATACACTTTAAACTTAGAAATTCTTAGATTCTCACTAGATTGTAAGCTCTCTGAGGGCAGGAGTCTTGTTTTCTTTTCTTGTTTTTGTTTTTTTCTCTTTGTATATTTCTTTAGCTGAGCAGTATGCCTTGTGTGTAGATCAGTACATGCAGGGTTGTTTTTTTTCTTTTTTTTTTTTTTGCGGTACGCGGGCCTCTCACTGTTGTGGCCTCTTCCGTTGCGGAGCACAGGCTCCGGACGTGCAGGTTCAGCGGCCACGGCTCACGGGCCCAGCCACTCCGCGGCATGTGGGATCTTCCCGTACCGGGGCACGAACCCGTATCCCCTGCATCGGCAGGCAGACTCTTAACCACTGCGCCACCAGGGAAGCCTGAGTACATGCAGTTTTGAAGGGTGATTTCTTTTTAAATTAATATGCACATTCCTTAAGACTTGTTCCTCTGGTAAATACATTATAATACATCAGGAAGTTGGACAAGACCTCACTCTGGTAATAAAAATTTAACATACAATTTATGCAACATATCAAGAGGTTTTTCTTGAATATGTTGACTTAACTGTTGATTTTCACTGAACCATAGTAATATGACAAAGAATTAATTCTATGGAAATCAAGTGTTATGTGTCTTTTTTTCTTTTATGCTGAAGCCAAAGGAGAAACTTCTTCACAGCTTCAATCAGAAATTTCAGATGGTCAAGAAGTTATTAGCATAAGTACAGCTCAACCAGAAAATATCACAGTGGCTCCAGAAGACCCACCTGAAAACTCCATTGTCAACTGTGACTCCCAGGCCCTAAATATGTTGGCTGATCTTGCATTAAGCGCTGCTACCTCTACCACACCATCCTCTGAGCCCAGAAACTTGCCCTGCTCCTCTGAATTGCCACAAAACGATGTTTTGCTTTCTAAAGAACATTCTTTGCGTGGTACATCAGACCACGAATATCATAGAGGAGTTAAAAGTCAAAAAGGTGGACCGTTATCCAAGCCCTCTGATAAGAGTAATCTGACATCAGACCCCACGGTCAGCCAGGAGGAAGAAAGCTTGGTTGCTGGCATTCAGGCCCCTGCAGAAGCCCAGTTGGCACTGCCTGAGGAAACCCTAGGAAGTTCCGACGCAAGCCAAAGCTCTTTTGTGGCTGTGGAGCATTCCTATGCCCTGCTCCTTGCAGAACATTCAAAGAAGCATCTACAGCAGAGAGGGGCCCCAGGCCCTGCGTTTGCCAAGAATGGCACAAAAGGCCCTGAAGCGGGAACCCCAGTGGGGAAAGTGATGCCATTTCGGCATCAGCAGGTCACCTCCCCACTGCAGCAGCTTTCCGAGGCCCCAGCGCTCAGGCGCAGGAGCAGGGTGCTGCCCTCCAGCCTGCAGGACTTCTGCCGCTCTCGTACCGTATTCAGCTGTGACGGCTCCTTTAAGGTCACTTTCATATGGGAAGCAGATTACGTGTTCAGCTTAGACAGCAAGTATACCAACAACCCCCTGGAGAAGACTGTAATCAGAGCACTACACGGGTGAGTAGGAGTGACACTGGATGAAAATGGATGAACTTTTCTGTTGAGATAAATGTAGCGAGAAGGGATACTTGCGCTAAACTCTGGGGAGGGAGAAGGAAGTGTGTAAAATCCAGTAACTTGGGAATAATACCAGGCAGATTCACTGTAATTATTTGTTACATCAACTTCATTTTTATTTTACTCATTGTTTCATGTTCATGTAATTTTTAAAATAAAAATGAACACAAAAACTAAGGTTAATAATTAAGGCACTTATTTATAAGATAATCAACTAAAATAGTCATTTTCAATGATTTTGGTTTCTTCTTTCTTTAAAATCTCAGGCCTTGGAATACTGATTTACCAGATAACATGGAAGAAGTGAGGCTTTTACTTCATATGTGGGTAGCTCTGTTTTACAGCAATCAAAACAAAGGCATACAATCATCCCGAAAAGTAGTAGAACACAGCAACCCAGCAAAATACGTGTGCATAAATAGCACGTTAGAATCGTTTGAATTCAGTGAAATTGAGGAGTCCTCCGGTGTAGAAAGGTGCTCCGTAGACCCTCTGTTGGAGACTAATGAGGCTCCCAGAGGTCCTACTGCCAAAGTGTCCTTCCCAGACACTGACCCCCTGCTTCCTTTCATGAAACCACCGCCTGTGAGAGGCTTGGAGCTTTGGGTGCAGAATGAACAGAAAGAAATGTTTGCAACAGCAGGTCATCCAGAGACCCCGGAAAGCCAGAATTTCATCTATTCTTGTAATAATGAGGTAGGTAAAAGCTGAATACTGTAAATGCTGGTATTATTTTTGAAGAAATTTTTTTTGTACGTAAAATCACATTCATAACAAGGAATTGGTTTCTTTAGGAAAGTGGATTCTCTAGCTATGTAAAGGATTAGAATGCCAGAAACTTAGTTTACAAAGTCTGGATTGTCTGCAGGTGGAGCTTATCTACCATCCTGATTGAAGAAACAAAAGTAGGAAAAAAATCGTAGGCCTCAGATGATCTGGGAGCCAACCATAATTATGTAACTTTTTAGTTGTATGATTTGGGGCAAATTACTTGTTCTCTGAGCTTATTACTTTTTAAAAGAGGTGAATAATACTTATTCTGTTTACCTATAATAGTGTTTATGGATCAAATGCAGTAATAATAAATATAAAAAATCTTTGATAAACCTTAAAGGAAACTAAAATTGAATATATTAAAAAATATTTTTAAAACCAAATCCTGAGGGCTTCCCTGGTGGCGCAGTGGTTGAGAGTCCACCTGCCGATGCAGGGGACACGGGTTCGTGCCCCGGTCTGGGAAGATCCCACATGCCGCGGAGCGGCTGGGCCCGTGAGCCGTGGCCGCTGAGCCTGCGCGTCCGGAGTCTGTGCTCCGCAACGGGAGAGGCCACAACAGTGACAGGCCCGTGTACCGCGAAACAACAAATCCTGAGACAGTAAATAAAATGCCAGACCTCTCATAGGTCTGCAGATAACTGTTTGTAAATATGGAAAATACACTTTGTTTCATTTCACTGTTCTCAACTGATAGGACAGATAATCGAATTTTTTTTTTTTTTTTTTTTTTTTTTGCGGTACACGGGCCTCTCACTGTTGTGGCCTCTTCCTTTGCGAAGCACAGGCTCCAGACGCGCAGGTTCAGCGGCCACGGCTCACGGGCCCAGCCGCTCCGCGGCATGTGGGATGTTCCCGTACTGGGGCACGAACCCGTATCCCCTGCATCGGCAGGCAGGCTCTTAACCACTGCGCCACCAGGGAAGCCTGATAATCGAATTTTAATTGGAGCAAATTAAAAAGTTGTATCAAGATTCTAAGTAAATGGATTGACAAAATAACTGCCTTTTTAAGCTTTCAGAGCAGATTTATTACAGAATAATTTTACATGGGTTTGGGCACCTTCAGTGCCTGTGTGAACATTGAGTTTCTGTACCTGGGCTTCCGTGAGGATTTGCAGGTCCAGGGGTGAGCCTCAGAGGGTCTGTGAGTGTCTGCAGATGCTCATCTTCATCAGAATGAAGACTGGTGGAACGCTGTGGGCCAGAGACTGATCTGAGCCCTTCACTCGCATTAGCTCAGTTAATTCTCACACGGCCGGGTGAGGTAAGGACCGTGCCACCCATCTCATAGGTGAGAAGACTGAGGATGGAGAAGTACAGAATGGCCTGGAGGCACATAGTAAATTGTCCGGCCAAGACTCAGATCTGGACACTCTAGCTGTTTCTCAATGTCTAATTCTGTGGATGTATTTATGTATATATATGCACATATGTGTGTGTTTATATGTGTACACATAAAATATATGTTACGTGTGTATGCGTTTTTTTTCTGAGGATGGCGTTCATAAATTTCATCTTATTCTCAAAGAGATACATAAAATCACTACCTTAGAATAAGAAAGTATTTATGTTTAGTCAGGCAGATTTTATTATTACATATATATTTATACACACACTAGTTTCTTATAAAGTATTTTTGGTTGTGGTACTTTAGTAATGTCCAATTAGGAATGATTTTCTTGCAAACATGAAAGAGTATTAAGTGGAAAGTAGAATGTTAAAATTAACGATTCCTAACACTTTCTATAGCATATACTTAGAAATATGTTTCCGTCATCTTCTTGAATACTGTACCCATACTTTAAAGGTGCACACACATCCTGTACCACTCCCTATTCTAGGGCAAACTAGGATTATCAAAGTTTTCATTTCACTAAGAGCACAGGCATGGTGAGATTCACGACTATGGCCCAACATTATCAGCCACAGTATGATTGGGAGGGTCATAGAACTGTTCTCAGAATGAGTGTACCATCAAGAGTTTTCTATGCTTTGTATCTGGCCAGTCGTGTCCTCTTAAAACCAAGTCTCAGCTCCTCCCTGCCAATTACTCAGGTCAGTGTCTTTCTTTAACTAAGGCAGAAATGTTTTTAACAAGAGATTTGAAACACAGGTCCTGACTTACAACACGACTGCTTCAAAATATGGCAGGAAACCTGTGACCGTAGTGTTCCAGAACTACAGGTGTAGGTCAACTGTATGATCAATCCACTTTACCATATTCTGAACAAGACCATTCTTCAGCCTTTAAAAAAAAAA
Organism: Tursiops truncatus; assembly: GCF_011762595.2. Taxonomy (NCBI): domain Eukaryota; kingdom Metazoa; phylum Chordata; class Mammalia; order Artiodactyla; family Delphinidae; genus Tursiops; species Tursiops truncatus. The sequence continues at coordinate 151,065,537 of NC_047035.1, forward strand.
AAGAAAAGAAACAGCCTTTTTATGAGGTTATCAAAATTGTCCAGAGGTATTTCTGTTACTGTTATCCTAAATCCTTTCTGGTACTGTTTAAATCAGTCCTTTTAGTTTAGTTTATTAATGCAAGCTGCACTGTGTTTTCTACTGCTTTGTTGAATAGGGAGGTATTAAAATGAGAGAGAGATTATGTCCAGTTATAAGCTAAGAAGACAGCTAAGGGGTAAGGGACCTTTATTTAACAGGATAGAGATTGATACCTTGGGAAAGCTGCTTATCAGTGTATTCTGAGTACAAGAGATAATAATTAGTGTTTCCTCATGGGAACATTCCAGATGACAGTGCATTTATAGTCTAATTGAAAGCTGGTGTTTAAAATAAGTTATTCTTTGCTTTAAAGATTATCTTTTAATCTTACTAAAAATAATTTAAATTAATTGAGCACTTTTTCCTCTACTGCTGCATTTCTGAATTAAGTGATGCTATTTAGCAAACAGTCTGCATTTTCAAGTCTTTAAATTGCCAGTGATCTAGCCACTTTTCTTCCCAAAAGTCCATTAAAAAAAAAAAAGGCTGTGCAACTAAGAAAGTTTTGGAGTTCTCGTGTGTGTGTATTTAGATAAAACAAATTCCTATTTGGGGGGTATTTTAAGCCTATCTAAGAAGAGAGGGATTTGCTTGATCTCTACCCTATGAAGATTCAAAAGAACAGAGCAAACTGAAATTGATCTTTGTTCTGTTCTTCACATATGTAAATGCTTGAAAAAAAGATCTATTTGGCTCTTGATTTTTTTAATTAATTTATTTCTTTTGCTTTTATCGTTTCAGATAATTGGGGGGAAAGCCAAACAAGAGTCATCAGATAAACTAGAGACCTCTAATCTGGTGCTTTCTAGCATTGGAAGCACCCAAACTAATGGATCTTCTATTCCTGCTGAAGATAAAACTTTTGAGCCACTTGATGGCACACAGGTGACTTCTTATAATGATACCGTCACACAGTCCACATTCGCCAGGGCTTACGATGGGATCAGCAATCCGTCAATGATTTTTCAAAAGTCTGTGTACAGCACCCTTGAAAGCAAAGTTGATGTTTTTCATGCAAAAATGCAAACAAAAACAGGTGCTTTGCAGGGCCTTATCCAGCACAGCAGCTCTATAAACAAAGAATGTCAGTCATCGTTGGAAGGGGAGGATGATACGGAGTATGTAGTGATTAATCTGGAACCAGTTACATTCACTTTTGAAAAAAATGCCTATGCACCAATACAGACAGAAGTTGTAAACAGAGCTGATAAACCTACAACCTTTAATGTGGAGTTGATTAAACAAGTATCACCTGCTACAAGCCTTAGACATCCTGTGTCCACATTTGAAAAGGCACAGACACAGGGTCTTAGGGACGTTCCCTCTCTGGCAGTGTCAGGACAACAAGGCGCTAAGTACCTTTGTGCCTCCTCAGTGAGTAGAGAGATACTTGCTAAAGAAATGTGTTCATTACAGAAAGGACAGGCTGTTGTAGGCTCACCATCGCCGTCTGATAATTCCCTTGTAACAGAGGCATTATCACTAGTTAAAAGTTCTAGTTATTTGTTACCCAGAGAAGAAATGAAGCTCTCTCAAGAATGTTTTCTGTCAGCTCAGAGTCTCTTTAGCATCTCTTCGGAAGAGACTGTAGAGTCGTCCCAGCTTGAAGAAGTAGTCTCATCGTCGGCCTCTGACCCCTTGGAAGAAAAGGATTCACTTGACTGCATCCCATCAATGAGGAATGCTTCGGATGGCTCTTCAGAACTAAAGAATGACAAGAGTGGTCTAAACAGTGAAAATATGAGTTTTGAAACATTTAATTCTGCATTTACCAAACAAACCAGCCTATCTGTGACTAGAGAGGAAGTCAGCCTCGAGTTATCAGAGGAGGATTCTGACCTTGACCTCACTCTCACCATATCACCGCCCACAAGTCCCTGGGAAGAAGCATCCGCTGGTGAAATGGAGCAGCAGCAGGAGGCCACGTTACCCTGCTTAGAGCTTCAGGAGACAGTGGAAGAAATAATTGAGCCTGAAGAGGTGCCTGATGTGAACTCTGCTGATCACACGTCAATGAAACCACGAGAAAGTGAGAGAAAAGGTGATAACTTACAGACAGTGGCTTTCATACTTTCGAAAGAAACCTGTGCCCTTGAGGTTGCAGAGGAAGTTCATGCTGGTTCAGACTTCTCCTTCAGTTCTTTAATTGAAGAAGTGTCACCAGCTTCTAGCCCTGACTGCCAGGTACCAGGTGAAGAAGCACAACCAGCTTGGGCTGTATCTCCAAGTAGTTTTAAACTCTGTGATGCACACTGTAAGAAAACTGACAGATCCTCCCAGGTTGAAACAGTAGATTTAGCCATAACAGAAAAAGAAAATTCTTTTGTTGGTCCCACCCATCCAGTGGGACAAGATAACTTAACTCAGATACAGCAAATGCAGCTTTCTGCTGAAATGCCTCTAATACTAAAAAATCACCCAGGAAGAAAAGATAGATTTTTAACCCTTCCTGGTGAAGTCACTGAGGAAATTGTCCCAAGTGAGTGTGGTGAGGGTTACTCTTTCTCAGAAAAGGTGCCACACCATGATGCAGAGTTAAACCAGCCTGCCTCAGCTGCCACATGCAGAGATTCTCTAGAAAACCTGGTAACGTCAAGAAATCCACTGCAACCAATGAGTGTAGAGAACAGAAATCCCCACCTAAGTCATCTTGTGGATACCAGTGAGCCTCCGTTTAGCCCTCAGAAGATCCTTGAAAATAAGTCTTTTGCTGACACGTTTGTTTCTACAACCACACCAAGTGGTGTGAATGTGTCATTAAAACAGCAGACCAGCTCTAAGAGCCTTAAGGAAAATGACTCGAGCAGTGATGTGAAAACAAACGAACTCTGTTACATCCTGGTTAAGTCCTTGTGCCTTGACCCAGTTGCTGGAGCTGAGGCTGTGCAGGCCCGCGGGTACCTGGAGCTCCCCAAGCCCACCCTCTTCTCGGGAGGGGCCACCCTAACCCACAGGGCAGGACCCAGCGATGCAGAGATGGAGTTTGAAACACAGGAGATGATCGTCAGAATGGCCAGTCTGCTGAAGAATAATGAAACTGGAGCTGAGTTATGTGAAACAGCTATAGATCTAGGAGGTGTCGGCTCTCAGCTGCACACCACCTCTTCAGAAGACAGACACAAACCGGCCCACATGCTGCAAGATGAGTCACCGTGTTCAGCAAGAGCTCTGCTGAATGGTGGGCTTTTCCCTGTCTGTTTACATGCTGATTCTTACCAGAATACAGCAGCAACCGGTGAAACTATCGATACAGAGCCTTCTTCCTTTGTTCCCAAATCTTGTGCCCCTCTTGTTTGTGGGGTCTTTGAAGAGCAGGTGGAAGATAAGAGTGCTGATGAGGGGCTGAGGGCTGAGTGGGGCTCTGTGACCCGAGGTGGAGGCCTGGATGTCAGTGTGAACTCTGACATCCATTATGAACCACTTTCTGGAGACTCGGATCAAGACTCTTTTGGTGAGTGTGGAAACCCCAAATTAGATACGGAAGAGTCCTGTACTTTGCGATATAGTCACACCGAGAAAAAACAACGTACTTCCAAAGATGGTTTTGACTCTTTCCTGAACCTAAACAACAGTGATAATGACGACTGGGGCTACTCGAGCCAGGTTCCAGGGCTGGAGACGGGCATTTCTCCCAGAAGCTGGCCCATGGGATTAAAGAAGGAAGATAAGTGTGTGCCCTCTTACGTCCAAATCCAAGATCTCCGTGGGATCCCCAGGACCTACGCTAACTTCACTGTCACTAAAGACCTGAGAGACACTACGAGAACCCTGCATAGCCTGTGCAGGCACCCCGGCATCACGGCCAAGGGCGGCTTGCTCAGCTCCTGGACAGACACTTGGCAGGTGGCAGACGACCTCACCCAGAACACTTTAGATCTGGAGTATCTGCGTTTTGCACATAAACTAAAACAAATTGTGAAGACGGGAGTTGCTCCATGTTCCGCCCCTTCCACCGCCGTCTTTCCTAAGGAGCCCCCTCTCCAGGGCGCCATGGGGGCTTTCCCTGCGACAAAAGTGCCCGAGGCCCCAGGGCTGCCTCCTTCCTCCCGTAGCAGGAGTCCCCTCATGGTGACAGTCGTGCACTCAGACCCCAGACACCAGGGTCAGCAGGCGAGAAGGCAGACACCCAGCTGTGTGGGCCGTTCCTCCTCCTCCTGGAAGGAGAGGTGTGGCCACGATAGAAATCATCTCCCAAACTCTGAACGAAATTCGACTGTTTCATACCACCTCAACAAACTGAAATATAACAGTACATTGAAAGAGTCCCGGAATGACATTTCCCTCATTCTCAGCGAATACGCCGAATTCAACAAGGTGATGAACAGCCACCCGGTCATCTTCCAGGAGAAAGAGCCACATGCTGCTTCTGGAGAAGCCAAACCCCGAGAGCTGTGCCCCTCCATCCCTCGGTCAGCCTCCTACGATGACATGGTTGCAGACCTGTGCACCAGTCTGCACGTCAAACTGGAGAGGGTTGTGAAGGAGGCTTGTACCAGGACCTTCCTCTTCCACCTCGTGGAGACAGAGGACAAGTCATTCTTTGTAAGAACAAAGGTAAAGTGCCAGATTTTTCTTAACAGTTTATATTATTTTGATTGCTGTCTACGTTTTTTGTAAGTAATACAGGATTCTCAGCTTCAGAAAGAAGCCATTGATATGAAGTGGTGTTTCAGCTTCTCAGCTCAGTCTTTCCCTGCAGACTAAAGGTTTGGCCACAGGGATCTGCCGTTGTACTATATTTGAAGATTTGTATGATTACCCAGGATTAGTGCAGTGAGTTCTTTTCATAAAACAGTACCAGTGGAGGCATATTCAATTGTACACACACACACAGGCCAAAGGTAAGATTCAGCTTTAAAAAAAAACTTACCTGTGTACCTCCATTAGTGTGGAGAGTGAGGGGGATCCAGGGTCCTTCTCAGGTGTGCGTGTTGGAGCCCCGCGTGCGCAGGTGAGGGGAACGTTGCCTCTCCTGATCCTCACGGTCTAACGGGACGTGAGAAACATGGTAAAGATAACTGTGCAGCTGTGGCAGGTGTGGCGGGGCAGGTGCGAAGATGTCATTCTGAGGGTGGCAGACCTGGTCAGGGGCCCAGGGACGTTATCCTTCAGGAGAGGACGCCGGCCTCTCACCAAGTGTGGACGGGTAGACCAGTAAGAGTTCGGGTCCCGATGCCCGATGAGATTTGTTTCAGGTCCACGCGTGTCTGCCCTCGTGCTAAGTCTTGGGTTAAGTCGGGGTGGCTGCCCCGGGATGACGTGTCCCAGGAGACCCCTGCCAGCGCCAAGCTGCTGAGGAGCACAGAGTGCCTGCAGATGTTTGCAACGTCTGGGCTGAGTGACGAGCGTGACGGTTGCCATGAGGGGTGCGCGGCGTGTAGATGCCAGGGCCGCTGCGGAGGAGCGAAAGGCCCCAGACCGCACCTTGCGCCTCCTGGCAGGTCCTGCCCCGCATCGGTCAGTGTGGACGTCGCAGTCATCAGGCACCTGCGGGCCGAGGCTCAGCGCTGCCCCGGGGGGAAGCACGGGGCCTGAGGAGGCTTCCGGAAGGGTGGGGGGCGGTCGGGGGTACGGCGATCACCGTCAGGGGTAAAAGGGCCACGTGGACGTCCCGCGGGGGCACTTGGGCTCTCCTGAGGTACCTGCAGGGCACCGAGAAATGTTTCTGAAAGATGAAGAGCAGCACGTTTGCACTTGACAGAGTGGTCCCTCCACCACAGCACGGAGAGTGGATTAGAAAAGCGAGGCAACCGGCCTCAACGCGAGGCTTCCCCGTGTCGCCCGAGTCAGCAGTACGTTCTCCTGTGAGGCGGCTGATGGCTCCTGTTTTGTATCATTTAATATGATTTTTAGTTTTTTCCAAATTTGTGGAATCAAGGATCCTTTTGTTGTCCAACATTCTTCACAAATGGCTGCCATGTCTGGTCTGCCCTCCGCCCGCCCCCCTCCCCATTGTCTTTGTTGCAATTTCTGACAATTTTGGTAAGATTTTAGTTGAAAAAATAAAGCATTAAGTGGCCTTCAGTCTTTGGAAGGTGATTAGCCTCCAAAAGTAACCTGGAAATTATTTATTTATTTCAACCTTGAATTAAAGTTGATTTTCTCTGGCTGAGTAGATACACCACACCCTGACCTGCGCTGAAATAAGTCAGGGATCGACTGAGTTAGCACCATGGCCATGTCCTTGTTTTACCACATTGAGCAAAATACTTGATTTCTTTTTGCTTCCATCTCAAAAGCAACAATGCACTATCTTAGTTCTCATGTCTTTTACAAAGCACAGGTGACGCTGGTTTTCATACGGGAGCAGTCACAGTGATGTTTATGGAAGTAACACTTCTAGATAACACGCTTGTTTCAGTAGTGACTGTATCATTTCATGGTACTTCTAGATAACATGCTTGTTTCGGTAGTGACTGTATCATTTCATGTTACTTCTAGATAACATGCTTGTTTTGGTAGTGACTGTATCATTTCATGGTAATATTTTATCACGTGGCCACTATTTACAACAGAAAATAACAAATTGTTTGCACCTTTAAAACAACTTCTAGTGAGAAAGTGGACATAGTATAAAGTACATTTGAGAATAAAGTGTGATCAAGAGCAAAGTGTTTTTAAAAAGCTCAGAAAGCTATGGTGGAGAATCCGTCTGTCCTGGAGCATTCACCAGTGATGGGGTATCAGGTCCTGTTTACTCATAAGGTGATTCAGGGTGTGACAGGATGGCCCAGAATTCCACAGGAGCTGATGAAAATGTTGAACCTATCAGAAAATGTATTAATTCAAATCGTTCATTAGTAAAATAGGTGAGGATTTATAAGGATTTATATTTAGATATTTTAAGGAGCTCTTTGTTAAAAGATATCTTGTCTGTAGGAATGTCTTTGAAAATACATCACCATACTTTTCTCATTTTATTTTTAAATTTTTATTGGAGTATAGTTGATTCACTATGTGGTGTTAGCATTGCCATATATTTTGAGTGAAAACTTGAAGTCAAAATTTGAGTTGTCTTGAGACCTGGCGGGGAGACTGACCAAAGTAACACCTTATTTTAGAAAGGAAATAACAAGTGATGGTCCGTGTTTTTGGTAAACCTCCAGAATCCTTCAGACAGAAACAATGTCAAAATCACAAAGGAGGACAAGGTTAAGGAACTTCTTTAACTACACGAACTTATCCTCCCAATGAGGCTTATTGCAGAACTGCTCTGTGGAACACAGCCGCGCCCCATAACCAGGCACAGTGTAACACCCGGCTCCCGCCACTCTTCAAAGCCTGGGTCCAAGCCACTGCCAGCTTCCAGAATCCGTCCTTGTTATCGATACTCAAAGTAATGCATAGGCATCATAAGTATTGTCAAAAGTCGTAGAAACATTTTGACTGGAGATGGCATTTTTAAAGTAAATATCTGCCTTCCCAAGGTAACTCCTTTGAATAGGGTGAGGTTCATGTATGTATATTAGTCTGAGGTTTCAGAAGAATCCACTTTTGATACTTTATGAACATGAAAGATTCATTATAAAGTGCTTTGCCTTTGAAATAAACTTCTAAATCCAGTTGTCAGTGATACCCAGGAGTCATTTTATATGTGAAAGCTGACATCTAGTAATAAGATAAACTGCCATTTATGTTGCCTTATTAGAACGTCATTTAGTAAACAGGATGTGGTCTTTGATATTTTTAGTAAACTGTAAAAGTAGTTCTGTGCAAGTATCCTTTTTTAAATCATGTCTATTTGTAAATCTTTCAGCATATTCTAAGGAAAGGAGGCTACACAGAAATTGAACCTCAGCATTTCTGTCAAGCATTTTACAGGGAGAAGGATATGCTCATAGTCATCATCAGAAATGAAGATATATCATCACATTTGCATCAGGTAGGTTTGGAAGTAACTTTCTTACGGAGAAATGTATTCTGGGCATTTTATGTTATTCTATAATTATCAGGCTCATCACTGCCTTTTTATTTAGGGAAGAAGTTAAAGCACAATACCATTTGTACTACTGATACTAACATTGTAATTTACCAAGGTATTTATAAGGCAAATTATGTCTCAGAGTTAAGAACATTTTCATAGTAACTAAGGGAGAACTTCGATGAAGAGAGACTGGTAAAATTTTCTCACCTGAAATATAAATCTACATTTGTTGATGTCTAACAGTAATAAATCTTGCTTTAAAAGGACTTTTGAAAATTTTCTTAACTCTTTGTTACCATATTTACCTATCAGTTAAATAAAAGTAATTGCTTGTCCCAAAAAGCCCTGACATCGAGGCTCAGCCTGGGCTTACGGTCCTGCGTCAGGAGGCAGGAACTGAACCCACAGCATGGACGCCACGTGAAGTGGGAGACTAGGGTGGTGGTGAGCTTGCCACCTGCCTGATTACAGGTCCCAAACCTCAGGTGTTCTCCCCTCATTCCGTCTTCCACCTTTGGAGTTGAGAGACCACTTTGTAACCAATCTTAATGAGTTTGCAGCATTGCTGATGGAGTTAAAATTCCTTATTAACTGACAGAATTACCAGTCAGTCATCAAGGTTAAAGATATTTCCAGCTGTTCCTGAGTTTGGACACCCTTGGATAGAAATGACAAAAGTGACCCAATGAGCCTGTCTTCACCGGGGTACTTTTTATGTTTCAGATTCCTTCTCTGCTGAAGCTGAAGCACCTTCCCAGTGTCATCTTTGCCGGAATCGACAGCCCTGAAGACGTCCTCAGTTACACCTACCAAGAGCTGTTCCAGACAGGAGGCTTTGTGGTGTCAGATGACAGAATACTAGAAACTTTAACATTAGGTTTGTCTCTCATTTTCCTTTCATATCTAGTCAAATCAATTTCTCCTTGCCCAGTGATTCAAATATTATTTCATCAAAAAGAAATCAGCATTAACTCAATATGTCACCGTCTGTTGAGGGCTTAATTTCTGTCATATGCTGTGCTAAATAAGCACTTTGCTCTTGACCTCTTTTGTATTAAAACCTCTCAGTAATGTGGCTAAACTACTCATACACATTTGAGAGTTTGTTATATTCAATTCTTCCCTTTGCCAAATCAATCAGCTACATATTGGTTTAGAATCAGCCCTCTTTCCTCCATTTCTGTTGCCATCACCCCTACCGTTTTGTCGGTATCATGGAAATCTAAAAAAGGCTACTGGAAGTCTTCTCAGTCATCTGCTTAAACACTCATATATAAATAGTTTCTCTCGGGGCAATGAATTTGACGTCAAAGAATGTTAGAGCACAGGGCAGACACTTTATGTACAATCAAAACCTGCCCAGCTCTGATAGCACATTAGAAGTAAACATGGATACCACTTCTCCATTGAAGAGGAGGAGGACGTACCTTAACAAGCATGAATGTTGCATAGAAAGTGGAGTTGAAAACATTTGTAGATTCTGTATTTAGAAGCCTAGACCTATCTTATCTCTGTTGCAACAGGACCCCACTTTCGTTCCATCCATAGATTTATATACACTCAGAGCTTTTAACTGCTAATGACTGCAGTGCTCTTCTCTCCTGCTAGTGTGAGAAGGTGGGGCTGGGTTGAGGGACCACGGGTTAAAGTGTGGCACAGCATCCTTCCTGCCCAGCTACAGGAGTGGCAGTGATGGTCAACACTCAAACATGGGGCCTTATTCTCACAAATCATCATCCCTGGGCTTTGACTAGACAAGCCAAAAATCCTAAAATACATCTTGTCTTGTCAAACTTGTTCATTCTGTAGTACAACTGAAGGAAATTATCAGAATCCTGGAGAAACTAAATGAAAATGGAAGATGGAAGTGGTTGCTTCACTACAGGGAAACTAAAAAGCTAAAAGAAGATGTGAGGTGAGACCTTTATGGAATTTGAGGCCTGGGTGTGGGGGAGGGTGGAGACACCTGGGTTCACCCAGAAAGGCTCCCTGAGCTCTGGACCAGTGTCATCCACGTGTTGCCACAAGGTCACTTTGTAAGAACATAAATCGTCTATGTCACTGAAGGCAGTGTTTAGGTCTGTGGACTGTTTTTCGGGTTTTGTTTTTATAGTAAGGCTTTCAGTGCAGGAAGCTGTGTTGTGACCATAATCCAGGGTCTGAGTTGCCTTCTCCAGACCAACAGTGACCAAGTCAGACACACACAGGAATCCTAAAATGTAAAAAAAATAAATTCACCTATGGGTTTTTGTACATTTATTGATAAATTAGGTTGCTCCAGTTATAAGGACAGAAAAATTGAGACCAGCATGTAGCCTTAATTTAACTCTTAAATAATAGACTAGAAACAGGCAGACTCCCTTAAATGAAGAGACTTGGGGCCTGCGGGAGGCCCTTCCGTATCAAAGATGGGCCTGCAGGTTGTAATGAGAGGGGAAAAGGAGTGTGGGAATGCAGAGGTGGACTGGGGGAATCTATAGATGGGACAGGTCATCTGTCACAGGACTGTCATTAGGACAGTCCTGTGACAGATGACCTGTCCCATCTCTAATAAGTTCACACATAGGAAGTAGACAGTACAAACCCACTTTAATGATGTGGAAGTTGAGGCACAGAGGATGCCAGACCTGACCCAGGCAGACAAGGAGGAAGTCAGGAAGCTGGGCTTTGACCCGGAATGTTCGTCTCCAGCCTGACAGTTACCTTCTGTTTGACCGCACTGCTTTCTCCGGAGGAAGACAACTGAAATCGTGGATGTGCACGGGATCTCGAAAGATGGCCGAGAATAGCAGTTGGGGAAAGGCTTGCACTTAGGAGAGGAACTTGTACAGGAGGAAAAGAGGGAGCGGAACCGAGAGCTGAGACTGTCAGGGAGGAAGGGCTCCAAGGGGCCCTCACAGGGCTTAGTTAACACAGCACTTCAGAGGGAAGGTTCAACTTCAGGAGTAAGTACAGAAGCAGATGAAAGCTGAGGTGGCAGAGCACACCTGTTAAGATCGGTCAGTGTAAATTAATTCAGCATGCATAGGACTTTGCGTAAACAGAGACACTTATGTCACTGGAATCTCTTCACATCAGGCCAGTCTCGAATAGTGAGAACTTTTCAGAAAACTTATCATATCCTTTTGCCCTTGGAGGCGGGGAGAATTTGTCCAAAACTAAAACAAAACAGAACAAAAACCATGCGTGGTTATGAGTAGCTACAAAACCATCCTCTAATTCATCTCTAGGCAGATACAGGACTAAATAGATACATAATTTTTTAAATATGCAAAATAATGCCACACATAGCATAAAATAGTAACTAGAAGCATATAAAAAATTTCTATTCACAGTGATAAACTATGTACAGTATGATGCCAGGCATATAAATTTACACACATGAAGGATAAAACCTGGAAGGAAATTCATCGTGATGCAGTTCATGGTGTGACTAGAGCTATGGGAATACGCAGGCTTTGGGTTTTCTCCAGCAAGCAGGAGCGAGGGTGTGAGTACTGGAGGGGCTGCAGGATGGAACACTTTCCTCTAAAAGGAAGAATAAAAGGTAGAAACAAGATTTAAAGTGAGGTGAGAAAATTCTAGCTGTTAGATGATCTTAGTGAAGTTGGTGACTATCTAACCAAAAAGAAGTAGAGTGGTTTTGGAGAGCCAAAGCACGGGAAGCACTGCTGTATGAGTCAGGATGCAGGAAGGGGCCCGCTGGGAATGAGTGGGAGGCTTGCCAGCCACATGGCTGGAAGCAGTGTTCGATGGCCATGTGCTGTCCTTCCTGACGGGACGAGGAGTAAGTACACTCGGAATGTTTTGAGGGAATTCGACAGGACGGTGCCATCTGGGAAGCCAAGTGTGTCGTACAGAAGAACAAAGAAGGGAAAAGGAGTTTGACTAAGTATAGTGAAGGCCAGAAAAAGTCTAGGAATAAAGCAACTGAAAATTAAGATACAGAAAATCTTTCACAAACTTAGACTTATCTAAATTTAACATTTTTGTGTATTTTTCAGAGTGGATTCAATTGCATATAAAAAGAACTTAATATTGAAATCGTATCAGAGTGCAAGTATCTTTGAGCTGCTTCATTATCACCAGTGTGACTCCCGATTATCAACAAAAGCTGAGCACCTGAAATGTCTGCTAAACCTGCAAATTCAGCGTGTCCACGCGAGGTTTGCCGTCTTCCTTACAGGTAAATTCATAGCCTTAAGTTCTAATTTTCATCAACCAGTTAACGCCCAGTAGGTCCACTCTTTAGAAACGTCCTTCCATCCAAGTAGAGTCATTGGCGGCCAGGAATAAACGCACACGAGGCTGGGGCACCAGGTATTGTGGGTTTTGTCCTGTTAATAGAAAAAAAAACCTGTACTAGATCTGTTAAGTGTAACCATCTAAGCTTTTAAAAAAGTGCCCATCAGTGGTTTCAGCTCCCTTCCTCCCACCACTGCCCATGGAGGCAACTGCTCCCAGAGCTCCAACCTCATTCCTCACTTGAAACAGGCTCGCTTTTTCCTTCACGTGTATGAGTCTTTTTTTTTCAATAAAAGGGATTTTGCTACTTTTAAAAAGTATTAATGAATTTTTTTCACCAAAAAAGGTTATTTTTCTTTTTACAGAAAAGCCTGTTGTCTCCAGAGATGTCTTTGAAAACAGTGGCATCCTTGTTACAGATGTAAATGACTTTATTGAAAATATACAGAAAGTAGCAGCTCCGTTCAGGAGTAGCTACTGGTAAGAACACTTGTGACTCTCTCCCACGTGAGCTGCAACTGACAGCAGATGCTGACATCTGTGTCTGCGGGAAACCAGTTGCTCAAAAACTTTTGTACGTTATACGTCATGCTGTAAATTTAAAGTTTTGTTTATTTAGGGGTGCTGCTAGTTTGGCATAAATGGGACTTTCTCAAGTATCACTAATGAAATAACTAACCTCCATTCTATGAGTGTTTTCACCTGCAGTCCATCTGCTGCCAGGACGGAAGACAATGTAGCCTACATGCATAGACATTTTCCCCAGTAGGTAGCATCCTATTTATGGAATAGTTCTTGGTTATTTTATTTTAAAGACGGAATTATCAATTTTGTATTCAGGTGATTTAACTGCACCTTACCTAGACATCGGTGATGCCAACAACAAATGAGTATTTTCCCTTTTCTTTGAAAACCTTTGATTTATATGAGAAGACTGTTCTGTGTATCTCAGTGTTCTACAACTTGGGGGAACATTTTTCTTCATGTTTTACACATTGCCAGAATGTCTGACTTTGTTGTCTGGCTTTGTTCACAGCAGCACTGTAGTTTTCCATTAGTTTTGGGTTACAGTGTTCAATATTATTGTTTTAAATTATTCTCATTTTAAGCAGAATAGCTTCAAAGCTATTCATTGAAATTAATGATAAAAATAAGAATTTCACAAGTGTACTCAATTGTAGCAAAAATAAGTCTATTTTAACCAGTAGCTTTGTTTTTGCACGTTAAGGTCAGAAATGCACATGTAATGCATGTTGTAGTCTGTTTTAAAGGTTTTACCACCTGTGTAAAAACTAACATCTTCAATGGCTCTATCTGCTGTTATTCATGCTACACTACATAACATTTTTTTCCTAAATGGTACAAATTTATAAACTGTCATTTTCACTTACTCAGTTTTTGTAAACAGCGTACTACAAAAATCAATCCTCGGAGGAAGAAATAATCATTTATTTATATTAGAAATAATTTCTACAACAATCTTTAAAACTCAAAACCAAGCAAAAACATTGGTAAGATACATAGTATCTATTTGGAACAAAGGTTTTTGTACCTAATTTGTTTCATTTTAATAAAGACAACTAAAAATCATTCAACTGCTTCTGCAATGATTTTATAGCAAATATTAAATTTGTAAGAGAATGTTTTACAGCACTTTAAATTTTTTAGGCCATTTAGCAGAATAAGTAGCTTCCAAAAGAATCCTACCACTTACCTCACTTTGGCCGCCATCTGTCAAGCCTCATCCCCGCAGGCCTGCCCGGTGCTTTCCCCTCCCTCGTGCGGTGCCGAGCAGCAGGCTCCAGCAAGAGGACACTTCACACGCTCCAATTGGCCCTTCCAGGGGGTCATGTCAGCCTGCACAGGAACTTCCCTCAAAAGCCATTTATCTGCTTTTATACTCCCCCTACAGAACCCAAAGTGTTCCTTTCCCCTCGGTATGTTCTTAGGAGGAGGAAGAATGAATGAGTTTTAATTCTTACCCTAGCTCTTGCTTAGAGACCCACTCAGCTGATTTTTACCCCAGGGATAAGAATCTAATAGGACCATAACTGTATTTGGTACACTGAATTAATCTGAAATTACTACGGAAAAGGAAAGTAACATTTACAGCGCACCTGCCAGCCGTGCTCCTCCCCTGAAGAACCTTCCAGCACCCACGAGGCCGCCCGTTCTGTAACTGAAGGCTTAGCCAGGCCACAGAGGAGCAGGCGCCTCCAGACTGAGCTTCTGCAGAGACTCTGCCCTCATCACCTTTGTGCCCCGTTGGCCTGGCACAGAAATGTTAGTTGTTCCAATAAATATGCCGAGTGCAGAATACGAAGACATCCTGATGCTTCCTTCGTACTACTAACCCAGCTTGTGCCTCCACCTGCGTTAATGGTTCACAATGTGAAATATTGCAGGAAAAGAGGGGAAAGGCCTGCTGGAATTTTAGATAATCTTATGAAAAGGAAGCAGTTGTTTTCAACCGGGGTTATCTGGGGTTGTCACGCCAGGGAGGTGCATACAATGTGCAGGACAGCCCACCTACAACAAAAAATTCTTCAGCCAAAAATGGATAGTATGAGATTGAGAAAGCTAAAGTAATCACTTGGATAATCGAAGTTATTATTACCCTAAATCCTTTAACAGATCGCCTACCTTAGTCTATGTCCTTCAGACTCAACTTTAAAAGAGAATACAGTTACAATGTCCTCATTCCTCCGACATAAATGACCGACTCAACTATAAAAGAGAATACAATGTCCTCGATATAAATGACAGCACATACAGTGAGGCTTGTAACAATCAAGGGGAAAGGAGGTACCACTAAAAACTGTCTACAATCTGAATTAAATGAAAATACTGGGACTTCCCTCGTGGCACAGTGGTTAAGAATCCACCTGCCAATGCAGGGGACACAGGTTCGATCCCTGGTCCGGGAAGATCCCACATGCCACAGAGCAACTAAGCCCGTGTGCCACAATTACTGAGCCCATGTGCCACAACTACTGAAGACCACGTGCCTGGAGTCCATGCTCCGCAACAAGAAGCCCAGACACCACAACGAAGAGTAGCCCCCACTCACCACAACTAGAGAAAGCCCGTGAACAGCAAGGAAGACCCAACACAGCCAAAAATAAAATTAATTAACTTATTAAATAAATACATTAACGCACCCATTCCACCGGATGTCACTTACTCTCTGATGGGAACGAATCCTTGTTCTACACCACTACTAAGGATATCTAAGAAGGTCTAATAATTATATTGTACCAAGAAGTAATTCGGGGTCTACTCACAGTGAAGCCAGATGGCAGCACTCCACCAACCACTAGGGTCTTCAGCACTCTTCCCCAGCATCCGTTTTCAGCTCTAGTGAAGGAAATGAGCAGCTGTGTCAAGGCCAGTACAATACTTACTAGCTCTGAATTGTCAGGACACAAAAGACCAACAAGAGGGAGCTGGTTTCCAGAGTTTGGCTTTATTTTGCAGTACAGAAATCATTTGGAGCCATTGTGAGACAGACATCATTGAAGCAGAGGCTCTGTCAAATCAATACTGCGTTGCAGCAGCTTGGTCCATTGAAGAAGCCACACCTGGGATACAAAAGAAGCTTCTACGTTTACCTGCTTTATGATAGTTTCTTTCCCCTCTGCTCTCATCAAATTTATTAGATTAAAACACCGCACACAGGCTTCCTCCAAAATGACTCTCAAAGTCTGGAGTTTGGTTAGAATTGGAGGCCCACATAAACCCAGCTTGTGGCTATGCTGCCTGGGCACTGTTCTAACACTTGATGTAAATGTAAAGGGGTGGGGAGGAGGGAGGGATACTGTCCCCAACGATGGAACATTCGATTCCGTATCTCCTTAATGTCAAGAGGACAGATGGCACGCAAACTGTACTGACACAGCTCTTGAGCAGCAGAAGCTCATAACTGCAAAGGCTACACTGATTAAAAGATACAAATACTGTATCAAGTTCTCTGTATCAGTATCACAATGTTTTAAAACTGATCCTTCACTAGAAAAAACAAGCCAGTATTGGTTAAATTGAACAGAATGTGGGAACCTGCCAATTCTGAAGAGCCACTCCATGAAAACAAGTTAATACATGATATTAGAAAGGGGAAGAATATTTACTGGTACAGTGCTCTGCAATCTCTCAGCTTTGATTACAAAAGCAGGCCTTACAATATTGATTTCATACAATATGCATCATTTGCCAAATTTTAAGTTTGTCCTAATTAGATGATAACATGTACTGCTGTTAGTCTTCCCCATAGATGTCATTTTTCTTGCGCTTCATTTCCTCAAAGTCAAACTCGGATCCCATCATCCTCTTATAGATGTCCTTAATGTCATCACAGGTTGTCTCAAAGTGAGTTGTCGCATCATATGTACGGGATATAAAGATCTGGAAATGAAAGTCACAAAGACCTAAGACTATTTAGTGATGTCTCCCAATAAAGCCTGGTAATTACCCTTTTCAGATTGCCACTCACCTGGCTTTCTGTTCCCAAATCTTTTGGTACAAGGAGGTCACTGATGCTTACGAATCTGGAGGGGAAAAAGAATTAAGTAAGCAGGGAAGTTGACACGCCCACTCACCGCTTTGCCTGAAATTCAAAACCCAGGCTGGTAAGAGATGATGGCTGCTCTCATTGTTCTCATGGGGTTCTGTTCACCATGGAGCCAAAGGCAATCCTGGGTTTGAGCTGCTATAAATGAACGCATCACTTACTTCTGCTCAATTGGTTCCAAGAGTTCCAGAGCTGGTCTGATTTCTTTCTCGGGCTCCTTGGTCTCCACGGTTGTGCTGGCGATGGCAATGTACTTGCCCTGTGCGGCCACATTGTGTGCGGAGGAGATCATGCAGACATAGATATCTGCAAGCAAGCAAAGCCACCTCACTGCCAGGGTCTTTAAACCTTGGGCCTGTGTGTGCACTCAGTTTCACCCATACTTCATTGAGGTGTGAGTTAAAATTACTTGGAACAGACTGGATATTCTAAGATTAAGTTTTATATGGAGACAAACAAGGTCATACATAAAATATACAAATATTCAGCAACTCTTAGCCTACTGGAGATGAAGGATTTATGTGGCAGTGAACGGTGGACGGGGAGATGACATTCTCTACCCAGATGTCACAGCTCACTGTGGAAACCTGTCTTCCTCTCTGAACCCTGCATTTAGAAAGGTTTTGAATAGCTAAGATAGGATTTATTTAACTACTGATTTCTCATTTTTTAAGCAATATAAAATTGCAAACACAATAAGCTATTCTTGAGTTGGCATAAGCTCGTAATAATTCCATAGATTCTACTTGTCTGTATACTACTAGTTAACTACGTAATTTCCAATATAAGAGATAATTACTAATTACTGGGTTCCCTTTACTCTTTTTACACTCTCCCTGACCCTGAGATCTACTTCGGAACCCTTGAAAGATTACTTTCATCTGTGTCTCTTAGTTCTCATAATAATCTTCTGTGATTTCGTCTCTTACATGGGAAAAAAAATTAAAAGCTTTAGGGCTTCTAACTGAAAGGGGGGAAAGCTAGTGGATGAAAGAAAACTGGTTAAAGCAAACAGATTAGGAATTACGGTTTCAGAGCTAAGTCCTGATCTTTTTTTTTTAATTTATTATTTATTTTTGTCTGCGTTGGGTCTTCATTGCTGCACGCGGGCTTTCTCTATTTGTGGCGAGTAGGGGCTACTCTTCGTTGCAGTTCACAGGCTTCTCATTGTGGTGGCTTCTTTTGTTGCAGAGCACAGGCTCTAGGTGCGTGGGCTTCAGTAGTTGCGGAGCGTACGCTCAGCAGTTGTGGCTCACGGGCTCTAGAGCGCAGACTCAGTAATTGTGGCGCACGGGCTTAGTTGCTCCGTGGCATGTGGGGTCTTCCCAGACCAGGGATCAAACCCGTGTCCCCCGCATTGGCAGGCGGATTCTTAACCACTGCGCCACCAGGGAAGTCCTGCTAAGTCCTGATCTCAATCAGAGAAATCAAAGTTGTTTTCTAGCGCACTGCTAAAATCAAATACAAGTATTAAGTTGACAAATCATGACACAAAAGCAGTGCTGTCATCAGCTCAAAGTAACAGTGAAATCAGGTCAACTAATAAGCATAAACCTCCACAAGGCACACAATGTTCAAACCAGGCAAGACTGCCTGCTCATCCAGTCCAGCCTCTCAGTTCTACAGAAGAAGAAATGGAGGCCCAAAGAGTGGGGGGTACAAGTCCAAGGCGGGGCTCCTAGGCAAACGTTTCCATTTCAAAGTGATGACTTAGGATCTCTATGAGCTAAAAGGGATACATCACATTTTATTTTCCATATGGAAACTAGAGTCTCTTCACTATAATAGAGCAGATAAAATTTGGAATTCCTACACACATCTGCTTATCTTCAAAACTGACCTGACTTCCGATTGACTTGGTTCTGTGGAATAATGATCTGGCAGGAGTTGGCATCATTGGTGTTCTTGATGGGATGGCTGAGGATACAGATGACTCTGATCACCTGGCCCACTTTTTCGACTCGATCTTTCACGTAGCTGGGATCACAGATGAGCTGCTTACAGCGAGCAATCTGTAATAAAACATTAAAGACTTTCTAATGGGTATAATGATGCCATCGTTCTTGAACATCACCTGTTATCTTCAAGTTAACTGTAGATAATTAGTGAATTATAGATAACTATTAAAACTAGCTTTGCCGACAATCCCTATAAATTCTCCTGGAGCAAATCTATAAATTCTAAATCTTATTGAAATATTAGGAAAAGTGTGTTGCATGGTTTTCAGACACATAAGTTTTAAAACTGGGCAGAAGAGGGTTAAAATCCTTGCTCTACCCAACCTCAAAGAGGTTGTTGTTAGGATTAAATGAAACAGTGTATTTAAGGAATGTCATTATATGTAAATGGACCCAGTAAAAAGTAAATGGTCTATAAATAGTTCTTTCTAATATTAGAAACAGACCATAATCTCTCCTTTTAAGACTATACTTACTAAGTAAAACTTAAGTTGCAAGATAAATTATGTATTATATTATAGTCTTCCTCTTTATATCAAAGCCCTGAAATGTCCTAAGAGGAAGCAGTTGCCTGAAGCAAAGAAAAATGGAATGAATAAAAAGAACTTTGAGATATCAGATTAAGACATTTATCCCTATTCCTAAACATCTACTATGTGTATGCTGGAAGCACAAGGTAGTTACAAAAGACCTACAACAATAAAGGGTCAGATGGCGAGCTAGTGAGTGTAGATTATATGGTCTGAACCCATAGAATACCATCAGGAATCCCCAAATATATATATATATATATATATATATATATATATTTATTTATTTTATTTATTTTTTTTTTTTGCGGTACACAGGGCAGAGCACAGGCTCCGGATGCTCAGGCCCAGCGGCCACGGCTCACGGGCCCAACCACTCCACGGCATGTGGGATCTTCCCGGACCGGGACACGAACCCGTGTCCCCTGCACTGGCAGGCAGACCCTCAACCACTACACCACCAGGGAAGCCCCCAAAATATTTTTTTTACACATAGTTTTTCAGTTTCTTTTTTGAACGGTTCCATTTGTAAAAGTTGATGGTTCATGAAATATGGTCTGGCTTGCAGACCAACAGCACTGGCACCATCTGAGAGCTTGCAAGAAAATGCAGACCCACCACAGACCTACTGAATGAGAAACATGTACTCTGACAAAATTAACAATTTACATTCAATTCAAATTTGAGAAACACTGCTCAAAACTCCACCCGGCCAGTTCCTTGGCTAAACCCAAAATAAAATAATGTTAACAATAATGATTAACATTACTAATATTTAATAATAATAAATTAAATAATAAAATAGTATTGGCCAAGCCCCAATTCAACCAATAAGTTATGTGGTACATATAAAGCTAAATTTAAATGAAAATTTGGGAGACAGACACCAACCCACACTACATATATAATACTTACCATTTAGAGCTCATTCATAATTTCTGTTTTAGTCTTAAGCAACAATCAACACAACAGAAAATATTAAACATTATAAGTTTTCAGTCATTATGAATACCAAGTTACCATAAAGAAAACATACATGGTGTGAAATCTAGGATCGATGTCCATACCAAATTTAGTACTTATTAAACAATAAAGTTTTCTTTACAAGAATATAATATTTCTTAAATTGTAAAAGCTACTTACCTCTCCTTCAGATTTCACACCAATCACTTTTCCATTTTGCATAATGATTTCTTCAATTGGTTTATTCAGCATGTAGGTACCTCCATAAATAGCACTTAGCCTAGCAAAGTATTTAAACTATAATTAGTAATTATAATTGTAATTATAATCAATCAGTAATTTATAATTATTTCAACTACTAAAGTCTCCTTTCTTAGATTTTAATGAGTTACAGGAAACATGTATTTATTTGTTCAATTTCCTTCCAGACGGCATTAGTTTAAGTCGTAAAAGCATCAATTCTAAAACAGTCAAAACCATGTAATGATGTCTCACATTCGTAGTTATGAATATCAAGTGCAAACAAACCACACTGACCAGTAATGGAAGAACAGCTTGTAAGTCTAATCCTCCTGCATATTAAAAATTAAGACTCTGAACAACCAAAAATCTATCAGAAAGCACACTGGACAGTGAGTAAAAGCAGGCAGAAACTAGACAAGAGACTTGAAGGAAGCAATTGGATGAGATCTTCATGTGGTTTGTATGGCTCTTCCCCTGACAGAATGACCTACCCAGTCCTTGTAACATGGGACAGCTAGAACAGAAGCAAAAAACCTGCAGTCTTACTGATTTAACGTGCCATAAGATAGAGTTTGGGGCTGTATGAGGAGATAAAAATTGTGGGAGAAAGTCTTCCAAAATGGGGAGCAACCAAATTATAAAATCTCTTCAAATCCTTAACTAACTCCAGAAATGCTTGTACACAGGAGAGAGACTCCAAGGAACCCAGGAAAAAGCAAAAGCTAAAAGGCAAAAAGACTTGAGGAGAAACTACAGCTACAGGCCTTAAGGACAAATAAGTTTGAAGTTTGAAACTGCCATATTAGAGGAACTTGGTACATACCTTGGGCTTTCCAATGAAACCCCAGAGGACCACACCTCATGAAGGATTCAGCCAAAGACAAAAGACCCCCCACCTACAAAGTATAAAATCAAGTCTCCAAAAGTTCAAGGTGAACAGCCAATAGTTTAACTGCCAACTCAAAACTAAAATCAACACTCATCACAGAAAGAATCCACCATCTCTACAATATACCAATCAGTTATGTCCAATATACAATCAAAAATTACTGGACACATGAAAAAAAGAAAATGGAAAAAAGTAAAGAGGAAGAGTGATCAAAACAAACAGATGCCCAGATTACTGATGCTAAAATACGCAGGGAGTTAAATGCAGCTACTACGAATATGTACAAGGACAAACATCCTTGTTCAAAGATCTATGTTCAAGAACGTTATAGGAGAGAAGTCAAGAGGGCGATGTGGGAAGACACGGAGTTAGCGTCTCCCCAGAACTAGGGTGGCTGCCGGGCGCTGGTGGGGGACTCTGACCCCCAAGGAGACAGAAGGAACTCCATAATGAATGAGTAGGATGTAAGGGGACCGAGGGGGGAGGAGAAGTGGAGGCCAGACAAGATCAGCCCCTGAGTCTGGGGAGATCAGGAGAGGCAGGTGGGAGGGAGTCTCCAGGAAGAGCGGGAGAGCAGTGGAGGGCGACTGCCCCACCTACTCGGGCACGGGGAGCTCCCAAGCCGGTTCCCCCAGCTCCAAAGCACCATCCAGGCCACATGTGTCCTGGGGGGCACAGAAAGGAGGCCAAGGGGAGTACCTGAGAGGCAAGCGGGAGGGGCCCTCCAGAGGAGTGGGTGAGGAGCAGAGGGTTACTGTCACCCCGTGCACTCAGGCACGGGGAGCCTGCTGAGCTCCCAGATGAGGTCCCCTGCCCTCTGAGACCAGGGGTGGGGAGCACTCCTGGGCCCCTTCTGTTCCTTGAGCCTAAGCCCCACCCCTCACAGCCCCCAGGGCCTTTTCCAGTCCTGCGGGTCCTGAGCATTGGCCCCACCTACCACCCAAACCTCACCCTTGCTTAGGCCCCGTTCTCCACAGCCAAGGACCTTCCCCCCGCCCCCCGCTTTTTTTTTTCCCTTTTCCCTCCTCCTCTTTTTCACTATTGTGGTACTGATGTACCTTCTGGTTGTTGATTCATCTTTATTTTTATTTTTACATTCTTTATAATACATCTGTTAGTTTCCTAGTCTAATTTTACTTTTTACTTTGTTATTCTTTTTTTTCTTTTTTGCCACCCTACGCGGCTTGCGGGATCTTGATTCGTGAGCCTGGGGTCGGGTGGAAGCTCCTATGGTGGGAGCTGTGAGTCCGAACCACTGGACTAACAAAGGCCCCAGGGAATATTCACTGGAGTGAGGTCTCACAGAGTTCCTCATCTCAGCACCAAGACCCAGCTCTACCGAATAGCCTACAAACTCCAGTGTTGGAAGCCTCTGGCCAAACAACTAGTAAAACAGGAACACAAGCCCACTAATTAAAAAAAAAAAAAAAAAAAAAAAAGAGAGATGGCAAAAAAATGTCACAGATGAAGAAGCAAGGTAAAAACCTACAAGACCAAATAAATAAAGAGGAAATAGGCAATCTACCTGAAAAGAATTCAGAGTAACGATAGTAAAGATGAACCAGAATCTCAGAAATAAAATGGAAGCACGGATTGAGAAAATACAAGAAATGTTTAACAAAGATCTAGAAGAACTAGAGAATAAACTAACAGAGATGAACAACACAGTAACTGAAATGAAAAATACACTAGAAGGAATCAATAACAGAATAACTGAGGTAGGAGAACGAAAAAGTGAGCTGGAAGACAATGGTGGAAATAACTGCTGAGGAGCAGAATAAAGAAAAAAGAAAAGAATTGAGGACAATCTCAGAGGCCTCTGGGACAACACTAAACGCACCAACATTCGAATTATAGGGGTCCCAGAAGAAGAAAAGAAAAACAAAGGTCTGAGAATATATCTGAAGAGATTATAGTGGAAAACTTCCCTAACATGGGAAAGGACATAGTCATTCAAGTCCAGGAAGCACAGAGAGTCCCATACAGGATAAACCCTCAGAAAGACACACCAAGACACATATTAATCAAACAAACAAAAATTAAATTCAAAGAAAAAATATTAAAAGCAGCAAGGGAAAAACAAAAAATAACATACAAAGGGATCCATCCCCATAAGGTTATCAGCTGATTTTTCAGCAGAAACTCTGCAGGCCAGAAGGGAGTGGCAGGATATACTTAAAGAGATGAAAGAGAAAAACCTACAACCAAGATTACTCTAACCAGCAAGGATCTCATTTAGATTTGATGGAGAAGTCAAAAGCTTTTCAGACTAGCAAAAGCTAAGAGAATTCAGCACCACCATACCAGCTTTACAACAAATGTTAAAGGAACTTCTCTAAGCGGGAAACAAAAGAGAAGAAAAAGAACCACAAAAACAAACCCAAAACAATTAAGAAAATGGTAATAGGAACATACATATCAATAATAACCTTGAATGTAAATGGATTAAATGCCCCAACCAAAAGACACAGACTGGCTGAATGGATACAAAAACAAGACCCATATATATGCTGTCTATAAGAGACCCACTTCAGACCTAGGGACACATACAGACTGAAAGCGAAGGGAAGGAAAAAGATATTCCACGCAAATGGAAATCAAAAGAAACCTGGAGGAGCAATACTCGGGATCAGATAAAATAGACTTTAAAATAAACACTGTTACAAGAGATAAGGAGGGACATTACATAATGATCAAAGGATCAATCCAAGAAGAAGGTGTAACAATTATAAATGTTTATGCACCCAACATAGGAGCACCTCAATACATAAGGCAAATACTAACAACCATGAAAGGAGAAATCGACAGTAACACAACAACAGTAGGGGACTTTAACAACCCACTTACAAATGAACAGATCATCCAAAATGAAAATAAATAAGGAAACACAAGCTTTAAATAACACAACAGACCAGACAGACTTAATTGATATTTATAGAACATTCCATCCAAAAGTGGCAGAATACACTTTCTCCTCAAGTGCACATGGAACATTCTCCAGGATAGATCACACCTTGGGTCACAAATCAAGCCACAGAAAATTTAAGAAAACTGAAATCGTATCAAGCATCTTTTCTGACCACAATGCTACTGGAAATCAATTACAGGAAAAAAAATGTAAAAAACACAAATACATGGAGGCTAAACAGTGCACTACTAAATAACCAAGAGATCACTGAAGAAATCAAAGAAGAAATAAAAAGACACATAGAAACGAATGACAATGAAAATACAATGACCCAACACCTATGGGACGCAGCAAAGCAGTTCTAAGAGGGAAGTTTATAGCAAGTCAATCTCATCTCAAGAAACAAGAAAAATCTCAACAATCTAACCCTACACTTAAAACAACTAGAGAAAGAAGAACAAAGAAAACCCAAAGTCAGTAGAAGGAAAGAAATCATAAAGATCGGAGCAGAAATAAATGAAACAGAAATGAAGAAAACAATAGCAAATATCAATAAAACTAAAAGCTGGTTCTTTGAGAGGATAAACAAAATTGATAAACCCTTAGCCAGACTCATCAAGAAAAAGAGGGAGAAGATGCAAATCAATAAAATTAGAAATGAAAAATCACACAACTGACACGGCAGAAATACAAAGGATTATAAGAGACTACTACAAACAACTATATGCCAATAAAATGGACAACCACGAAGAAATAGACAAATTCTTGGAAAGGTACAGTTTTCCAAGACTGAACCAGGCAGAATTAGAAAATATAAACAGACCTATCACAAGTAATTAAATTGAAACCGTAATTAAAAATCTTCGAACAAACAAAAGTCCAGGACCAGATGGACTCACAGGTGGATTCTATCAATCATTTAGAGAAGAGCTAACACCGATCCTTCTCAAACTCTTCCAAAAAACTGCAGATGGAGAAACACTCCCAAATTCATTCTACAAAGCCACCATCACCCTGATACCAAAACCAGAAAAAGATATCACAAAATTATAGACTAATATCACTGATGAACACAGATGCAAAAATCCTCAACAAAATACTAGCAAACAGAATCCAACAGCACATTAAAAGGATCATACACCATGGTAAAGTGGGATTTATCCCAGGGATGCAAGGATTCTTCAATATACACAAATCAATCAAGGTGATACACAACATTAACAAATTAAGGAATAAAAACCATATGATCATCTCAATAGATGCAGAAAAAGCTTTTGACAAAATTCAACACCAATTTATGATCAAAAACTCTCAAGAAAATGGGCATAGAGGGAACCTACTTCAACATAATAAAGGCCATATATGACAAACCCTCAGCAAGCATCATACTCAATGGTGGAAAACAAAGCATTTCCACTAGGATCAGGAACATGACAAGGATGTCCACTCTTATTCAACATAGTTTTGGAAGTCCAAGCAACAGCAATCAGAGAAGAAAAAGAAACAAAAGGAATACAAATTGGAAAAGAAGAAGTAAAACTGTCACTATTTGCCAATGACATGATACTATATATAGAAAATCCTAAAGATGCCACCAGAAAACTATTAGAACTAATCAATGAATTTGGTAAGGTTGCAGGATACAAAATTAATGCACAGGAATCTCTGGCATTCCTATACACCAACAACAAAAAACCAGAAAGAGAAATTAAGGAAACACTCCCATTTACCACTGCAACAAAAAGAATAAAATACCTAGGAATAAACCTGCCTAAGGAGGTGAAAGACTTGTACTCAGAAAACTATAAAACACTGATGAAAGAAATCAAAGATAACACAAACAGATGGAGAAACATACCATGTTCTGGATTGGAACAATCAATATTGTGAAAATGACTATACTACCCAAAGCAATCTACAGTTTCAATGCAATTACTATCAAACTACCAATGGCATTCTTCACAGAATTAGAAGAAAAAAATCTTACAATTCATATGGAAACACAAAAGACCCCGAATAGCCAGAGCAATCTTGAGAAAGAAAACGGAGTTGGAGGAATCAGGCTCCCCGACCTCAAACTATACCACAAAGCTACAATAATCTAGACAGTATGGTACTGGCACAAAAACAGAAATATAGATTAATGGTACAGGATAGAATGCCCAGAGATAAACCCACACACATATGGGCACCTAATTTACGACAAGGGAGGCAAGAACATACAATGGAGAAAAGACAGCCTCTTCAGTAAGTGGTGCTGGGAAAACTGGACAGCTACATGTAAAAGAAGGAAATTAGAACACTCCCTAACACCAAACACAAAAATAAACTCAAAATGGATTAGAGACTTAAATGTAAGACCAGACACTATAAAACTTTTATAGGAAAAACACTCTTTGACATAAACCACAGCAAGATTTTTGACCCACCTCCTAGAGTAACAGAAATAAAAACAAAAATAAACAAATGGGACTTAATTAAACTTAAAAGCTTTTGAACAGCAAAGGAAACCATAAACAAGACAAAAAGACAACTTTCAGAATAGGAGAAAATATTTGCAAATGAAACAACAGACACAGGATTAATCTCCAAAATATACAAATAGCTCATGGAGCTCAATATCAAAAAAACAATCCAGTTATAAAATGGGTAAAAGACCTAAATAGACATTTCACCAAGGAAGACATACAGATAGCCAAGAGGCACATGAAAAGATGCTCAACATCACTAATTATTAGATAAATGCAAATCAAAACTAAAATGAGGTATCACCTCTCACCAGTCATAATGGCCATTATCAAAAAAAGCTAGAAACAATAAATGCTGGAAAGGGTGTGGTGAAAAGGGAACCCTCCTACACTGTTGATGGGAATGTAAATTGATACAACCACTATGGGAAACAGTATGGAGGGTCCTTAGAAAACTAAAAATAGAACTAC
Organism: Tursiops truncatus; assembly: GCF_011762595.2. Classification (NCBI taxonomy): domain Eukaryota; kingdom Metazoa; phylum Chordata; class Mammalia; order Artiodactyla; family Delphinidae; genus Tursiops; species Tursiops truncatus. The sequence continues at coordinate 151,092,784 of NC_047035.1, forward strand.
CATATGACCCAGCAATCCCACTAATGGGCATATACCGTAAGAAAACCATAATTCAAAAAGAGACATGCACCACAATGTTCACTGCAGCACTATTTACAATAGCCAGGACATGGAACCAACTTAAACATCCATCGACAGATGAATAGATAAAGAAAATGTGGCACATATATACAATGGAATATTACTCCATAAAAAGAAACGAAATTGAGTTATTTGTAGTGAGGTGGATGGACCCAGAGTCTGTCATACAGAGTGAAGTAAGTGAGAAAGAGAAAAACAAATACTGTATGCTAACACATATACATGGAATCAAAAAAAAAAAAAAAAAAAGGTACTGATGAACCTAGCTGCAGGGCAGGAATAAAGAGGTAGACATAGAGAATGGACTTGATGACATGGGGTCGGAGGGTGAAGCTGGGGCTAAGTGAGAGTAGCATCAACATATATACACTACCGAATGTAAAATAGTTAGCTGGTGGGAAGCAACAGCATAGCACAGGGAGACTGGCTTGGTGCTTTGCGATGACCGAGAGGGATGGGATAGGGAGGATGGGAGGGAGACTCAAGAGGGAGGGGATATGGGGACATGTGTATGCATATGGCTGATTTGCTTTGTTGTGCAGAAGAAACTAACACACTATTGTGAAGCAATTATACTCCGATGAAGATTTAAAAAAAAGAACATTATATATTCGTGAAAGTCAAAATGAATAAACAGAAAATCTCACAAGAAAAATGAAAACTATATTTAAAAAATGAAAATTCTAGATCAGTTGAAAAATATTTTTTAAAAAATTAAAACTCACTGAATGTGATTAACAGCTTACTGGAAATAACAGAAAAAGGAACTAGTGAACTTAAATGAACATGCATTACCCGATATGAAACATAAAGAGATAAAACAAAGAAAAAAATGAGCAGAGCCTCAGTGACCTATGGCAGCGGTCCCCAACCTTTTTGGCACCAGAGACCAGTTTCATGGAAGACAATGTTTCCACAGACCAGGGGTAGGGGAAGTGGGGGTAGAGTTTGTTCAGGTGGTAATGTGAGTGATGGGGGGGATCATTCAGGCGGTAATGCGAGCAATGGGGAGCGGCAGATGAAGCTTCGCTCGCTCACCCACCAATCACCTCCTGCTGTGTGGCCTGGTTCTTAACAGGCTGAGGACCTTTACCAGGGGTTGGAGACCCCTGAACTATGGAATAATACCAAGTATCTAACATACAAGCAATCAGTGTCCCAGGGGACAAGAGGGAAAATGAGACAGAATATCTGAAGAGGATAATGACTTTAAAATTCCCAGCTTGATCTAAAAAATTAACTTACACATCCAAGCAGTTCAGCAAATCCCAAGCAAAACCACACCTAGGCAAATCCTAGTTATACTCCCAAAAACACAAAGAAAATCTTGAAAGCAACCAGAAGAACAAAAAACAAACAAAAAACAAAAACACAGAAACAACTATTTATTACAGTTGACAGCTAACTTCTCATAAACAAAGCAGGCCACAAGTGAACAACAGCTATAAAGTTCTGAATAAAAAAAAATCTTAAGCCAACAAAAGTCCTTCAAAAATGAGGGTGACTTAACACTTTCAGATAAAAATAAAAGTTGAGAGAAATCATCAACAGTAACTACAATAATGCCAATGAAAAGCTGAAGAGAAATGACAACAGATGGAAACAAGGATTTATAAGAAAAAATGAATAGCATCAAAAATGGTAAAATTGTGGACAAATGATTACATTTTTCCTTCCCTTCATTTCTTTAAACTGACTGTTTAATGCAGAAATTATAATGTTGTATTGTGGGGTTTAATAAAGTATGTAGACATAAAATATAGGCAACAACAGCACAAAGGAATAGTAAATGGGATGAGATTGTTGCAAAGTTCTTACAGTTTATGTAAAGAAGGACAGTATTAACTCCAAATAACTGTGATAAATGAAGGATGATATTATAATTTATGGAGTGAGCACTAAAAACTTAGAAATGAAAAGGCACAGCTAAAAATTAAGATGAAAATATTTGATTAATTCCAAAAAAGGAAAGAGAAACCTGGGGGGGGAGTCAGGGGGAGGGGGGGAAAACAGCAAAACAACAGATCTAATCCCAACCATATCAATAATTATATTAAACATAAATGACTAAAAAATTCCATTAAAAGGCCAAGGTTGTCACATTGGATAAAAAAGCAATATTCAACTATATGCTGTAAGAGACTCACTTTAAATATAAAGACACAGAGGGTTTAAAATCAAAAGGATAAAAAAAATTGTTCAAACAGTAAACAAGTTGGTATGGTTATATTAGTATGAGACAAGGAAGATTTGGTGTAATCAGAAATTAGTATCACCTAGTAAAAGAGCTTTAAATGTCTCAAGTACAAACTGACAGAACTAAAGTAGGAAACAGATAAATCCACAATCATGGTAGAAGACCCTCTCTCAGCAACAGAACTAGAAAAAGAATCAGTAAGAATATACATTTGAACAACTCTATGAGCTACCTTTCTAAAACATGCATGCAGAATTCTTTCAAGGGCATATTCACTAAAACATACATTTGGCCATAAATTATGCCTTAATTAATTTCAAAGACTGATAATTTACAAGTTTGTCCTCTGACCATAATGGAATTAAATTAGATGTCAGTACGGTATTTAGGGAAATCCTCAAATGTTTAGGAATTAGACACTATACTTTCAAATAACCCAAGGGTCAAAGAAAAAAAAATCATAGGAAAGATAGGGTACCATATTAGATGGTACATATTTAGAGGGAAATTTAGACCTTCAAATGTTTATGTCAGAGAAGAAAAGTATAAAATCAATTATGTTTCAACCTTAAAAACTAAAAGAAAAAAAAAACCCAAATAAGTAAAAGGAAAAAATTAAGGTCAGAAATCAGTAAAATTAAAAATAACTACAAAGGAAATTAACAAAGCTAAAAATTTGGCACTTTGAAAAGATTAATAAAATTGATGCAATCCCATCAAGAAAAATTATAAACTATCCAACACAAGAATGAAGATGGGAACCTCACTAAAGATCCTATAGACATCAAAAACATAATAAAGAAATATTATGAACAACTTTTTGTCAAAAAGTTCAAGAACTTATTTGAAATAGTCAAATTCCTTGAAAAACACAACTGAAAATAAGAAATAGTACATTTGAACAGCCTTATTTCTATTAAAAGAAAATGAATTAACACTCAAAAGCCTTCCCATAAAAAAAGTTCTACAGGTCCAGATGGCTTCATTGGTCAATTCTATCAAACCTTTAAGCACAATACCATTTTTCACAACCTCTTTCAGAAGACAGAGTAGGAGGAAACTCTTCCAACTCATGTTATGAGTCTATTAAGCCCTGATACAAAAAAAACAGACAAGAATATTACAGGAATTATAAACCAGTATCTATCATGAACATAGGCACAAGAACTCGTGTGTGAATGTACACATACAAACAGGCACACACAAACGCATACACACACATATATGCAAATTAAATCCAACAATAAATTAAAAGGAAAATACATCATGAATAAGTAGTGTTTGCTCTAAGAATGCAAGGTTAATTTAATATCCAAATATCAATCTATAAAATTCACAATAGCATAAAGAAAATATGCATTATTAACTCAATGTCAACACCCATTCATAATAAAAATTCTCAGCAAGCTATGAAAATGGAATTTAATCTGACAAAACTGCCTATTAAAAAAAACATACAGAAAACATATTTAATAATAAAATACTGAAAACATTCCCCTGAAGGCTGGAAACAAAGCAAGAATGTCCATCTTCATCGCTTCTATTCCTCATTCTTCTGGAAGTACTAGCCAGTTCATAAAGTTAAGAGGGTAAAAACACAAAGGTTGTATAGGAAGAAGCTAATCTCTCTATTCACTGATGATGTAACTGTGTACAAGGAAAATTCTAAGAAATCTATAAAACTAATAGAATAAGTGCAAGGTCACAGGAAGTACAAAAATCAATTGTACTTCTGTATATAAGCAGCAAACAACTTTAAATAAAATTGAAACTTTCATTAACAGCAGCATCAAAATAACATATAATACTTATGAATAAGTTTGAACCAAAAAAGTGCTGGATCTCTACAATGAAAGCTACAAAATATTGCTGAACCAAAGAAAACCTAAATACATGGTGAGAGACAGCGTTCACGTACTGGAAAACTCAATGTTATTAAGATAATTCTCTCCCTAATTGATCTACAGGTTTAACTCAATCCCAACTAAAATCACACCAAATATTTTTTTCAAGACACTGACACCTTCTTCTAAAATCTATGTAGAAATGCAAGGACCTAGAATAGACAAACCAATTTTGAAAAAGAACAAAGTTGAAGGATTTATATTACCTGATTTCAAGACTTATTATAAAAAACTGTAATAATCAGGATGGTGTAGTAATGGAATAGGAAAAGTAAATCGATCATTGGAACAAAATAGGCATGTGTATATGGCCAACTGATTTTTCACAAAGGCACCAAGACAACTTTACAACAAATGGTGCTAGAACAACTAAATATCAGTACAGAAAAAAGTGAACCTCAAGCCTCACCTCACACACCAACATGATTTCAGGATGAATCACAGATTTAAACACAAAGCTAAAACTATAAAGCTTCTAGAAAAAGACATAGGAGTATCTTTGTGCTCCTGAGGTAGGCAAAGCTTCTTAGAAACCAAAAAATACTAAACATTAAAAAAAAAACCCTTTGGTATATTAGCAAAATTTAAAACTTCTGCTTATCAGAAGACAAGCCACAGACTAAGAGAAACATTTATAATACATATACTGACAGAAGACTTCAGTCAGGATACATCAAGATTGCCTACAAATCAAAAACAAAAAGCCCAATCTTTAAAAATGTGCAAAAGAAATGAACACTCACACCACAAAATTATATAAAACAAGTTCATGAAAAGATGATCAACATTAGTCCTCAGGAAATGTAAATTAAAACCATAATGAGATAGCATTTCACACCTACTTGGGTCGTTAAAATTAAGAAGACTGACAATACTAAAGGTTGGCAGGTATGTGGAGCAACCACAACTCTCACACGCTGCTAAGTGAATGTAAAATGGTACAACCACCACTCTGGAAAGTTGTTAGGCAGTATTATCAAGTTAAACATATACTTGCCATATCAGCCAGCAATTCCACTCCTGGATATGTACCCAAAAGAATGACAACTGATGTCCATACACACTTTTACACAAAAGTTCATAGTAGCTTCATTCATAATACCCCAAAACGTTTTGAAAACTACCCAGATGTCCATCAACAGGACAATCTGGTATATTCACATAATTCACATAATGAAACATTACTCAGTATTTTTTAAATGAATTAACAGCACGTGCATCAACATGGCTGAATCTCAAAAACATTGTTAAGCGAAAGCCAGATAAAAATGAGTACATAGGGACTTCCCTGGTGGTGCAGTAGTTAAGAATCCGCCTGCCAATGCAGGGGACGCGGGTTCCATCCCTGGTCCGGGAAGATCCCACATGCCGCGGAGCAACTAAGCCTGTGCGCCACAGCTACTGAGCCTGCGCTCTAGAGCCCATGAGCCACAACTACTGAGCCCGTGTGCCACAACGACTGAAGCCCGCGCGCCTAGAGCCCATGCTCCGCAACAAGAGAAGCCACCGCAATGAGAAGCCCGTGCACCACAACGAAGAGCAGCCCCCGCTCACCGCAACTAGAGAAAGCCTGTGCACAGCAACAAAGACCCAACACAGCAAAAAATAAATAAATAATTTTTTAAGTAAGTACATATTATTCCTTTTATATAATAAAACTTCAAAAACAGGCAAAAGTGTTCTATGATGATAGGAATCACAAATGTAGCTGTTACAGTGCAAGGGTGGTGGTGATTATGAGGGGATACAAGGGAACTTCTGGAGTAAGGAAAATGTTCTACATCTAGATTGGAGTTTTGGTTACAAAGGTCTATATATATGTCCAACTCATTTTTTTTTAACCATAGATCTGTGGTTTCACTGTATATAAATTTTACTTCAATAAAAACAAAAAGCACCTCACCACTCACAGACAAATCTTGTCTCATTATTCACAACCACAACCATATCATAAACTACCGTTCAAGACGAGGTTCAGGATCAGTGAGGTTTTAGCACAAAGATTAAACATGGGCTCTCACCGTGCAAATCCTTGTGGCAGTTCTCCAAGGCCGTAGAGTGGATAAAGGTATGGGCTTTTGCCATATCTTGCCAAAGACTCACTGTAAAGTTTAATCCTATTAATGGTTTCACAACATGGTTGATCTAAATAGCTAGACAAAAGGAAATGACCATTAGAAAAGGGCTTTGGTTTGCATTCTTATATTCAATTTAAAATCTTTTTCTGAATGGATTTTAATTCAACATCTCCATATTTTATTTAAAAGGCTCTAACTCTAATATGCAGTTAGAACTTCTTCTTTAGTAGTATAATAGAGCTACATATTTGTTTTGTTAGAATTTCCACTCTGCAGAATTGGGAAATTCAGTGAAGAATTCCAAGAAAAATGTAAATCTAAAAACCAAAAAACTTACTCATCAGTTCTGTAAAGTGCCAGGGCATGACCAGTAAAATCTATAACATCTTGGCCCAGGTCAAATTTCTTATACACCTCTCGCATTGCCGTCTTCTTAGGATCAATGCCCTCAAAAGTTCTAGGATCACTCTCATCAAAGTTGGCAACATACACCAGGAATTTTCTGAATCGACGTTTTTCAAACAGCCCCATTAGGCCTAAAAAATAATTTTTCAAAAAGCACACACTCACAATAGGACACTGAGGAAAAGAAAGTGTGAAAATAAAGTTTAAATATTTTATGTTATCTGAGGCTCTTCTAAGGCAATGTGCAATTTAAAATATGGGAGTTTGGACATTGCTTTAAAATAAACTGACAGTTTCATAACACTTTAAAATAAACTGTCATAATTACAATAGATCAGCTATTAAGCCTTCAATTTTACACTACAATTACAAGTAATTATAACCAGTAATTAATTAAATGCAATATGTATAATTATACCTCTTATTAGGTACAAGATAAATAAGACTTTGAAAAACTATTATTCATGAAGGCATCTATCTGAAAGTTTTTTTGACAACTCTGATCTGTACTCCAGCAACTGCCTAAAATTCTCAATGCACTTCATTCTTTTTTCTTTTTCTGTATGCTAAGATACACTCTGGTATTTAATGGAAAAGCAGCTTAGATACCAAGAACAACCTCTGACCTCAAAGAAATTTAGATGCTGATTATGCTGCCAGTCACTTTAATGAAGTCCTAGATAAGCAGTTCACTGCTTTTTACACTAAAAAGTAGATCAGGAGAAAGCTATGAACTACCACCTAAGAAACCCTCAGTTCTTCCTACTAGTCAGGATCCCTACTACCGTAGATTGCTGGTAGAAAGACAAGGTCAAAGGAAAAGAAAAATTTCTGGTTCCATCTCCGTCTTCCCCTTTCTTAAACCATACGGCTACTTTAAAAACAACTATAGCTTTAAAAATAAACGCTTAACCATTTCTTTTATATCTGTTGACAGCTGAATATTGTGATAATTTAAACATTATTTCCCCCAAGACTATAGCTGAAATCAACAAAACTGAAAATTAAAATGATCATGAGGCTATTCATGACAGCTGACTACATTTAACTTTTTAAATTAATATTTACAACCTAGCTTTAAAAAAATGGACAGACTGCATACACAGTAAAAGCATAAGACTAAAAAGAAATATTCTATTACCACGCAGCCCCCTACTTAAGACACAAGTGTAGTTTCAGGGGAAGGTGTAAAACAGCCAAAGGAAACATGAGTCACCACTGCAACGCACTTACAACTTGGGGGTCAATCTGGTGGACACTGCCTGTTGGAACCTAACGCTCTTACCAACAGTTTATTGTTGAGTTATCGCATAACTTCTCTTAAAATAAAAATGAAAATCTACTGTGTATTCTTAAATTCCCCACTCTTTCCCTCTTTTCATCTCCCTCCCTCCTCCAAGCCTTGAGCCTGACAGGGACACTCTCCCAGCGCAGTGGACTCCTGTCTCCCAGCACAGAGGAGATGCTCTAAGCTGCTCCTCCATCCCTTTATGTCAGAACCAGATACCAGTGCAATTACCAACATGTGAGAGACCCGGTGCTCATTCTGAAAAAGTCCTAATTTAACAAATTCAAATATTATTTCCTACCACGTAATTTTTATAACAGCTACTTCTATATGACGATGCCTTCCCTGGTCACCCTATTTAAACTAGTAGCCCCACCCTCACTCCCTCCTTTCATCTCCATATCCATCTGATACGTTTTTATATCAAATTATATCACCATCTGAAATGCTTCTCCTTATTTATCTATAGCCAGTCTCCCACTAATGGAAGCTCCAAAAGGGAAAGCATTTTTGTTTACTTTTTTCCTTCTGTTGCACCCTCCCTACCCCCAAACCTAGAAGGGTACCTGGCATATAGCAAGTGCTCAATAAATATTCAATCCATATAATTAACATCTGATGGGACTGAATATAAAAGAAGTTGACTTATTCATATACTGGACATACAATATATAAATAAAATACTCAAATTATATGATAAAAGGACTAGAAAAAATCTTTTTCACAATTAGTCCATTGAGTTGTACCTTCACTCATTTCAAATGGTTTTACTTTTCCTTCATTCACTTGCACACTGAGGGTTATTTACCAAAAAAGACACTTATGTCAAGACTTTTAAAACAGAATAAAGCTACAAAATCCAGAGCAGTTTCAATAAGAGAACAGAAAAAAGCGTTCCAATTAACTAACAGGCATAAGATTTGACAAGTGAATTAAAAAATAGAAAAATCAGAGTAGAATTAACGTCACAAGAAAAGCACTAAAACATGGCACACAACATGTCTTTCCAACAGTGGACCTAAGCAGCCTCACCCCAGTTCAGAGCTGGGCTTTGCAGCAGGCACACCAACTCCTGACAGCCACAAGCCCTGAGATGTCAAAGGTGCTCCCGACAAACAGATGCTTCACAGCGGTAAGAGTGAGAACAAACAAGCAAGCTAAAGATTCAACCAAGGATACAAGATTTTGCTGGGCACGTTTCAAAGCTATTCATGAAAATGTCTCAAACTTCTCTGAACATAGTATCTGTGTTCAACATTACTCTAGAGGCCAAATATACTCCTCATTTATTTGACTAAAATAACATGTGACCAATAAACAAATATTTATTGGAACCTTGAGGTTTTAGCTGGCATCATGACCTACCACAAGAACCAACAGTATATACAGCTCCTAAAAAAGCCAATGTAAACTTAGGCTACATTAATAGAAATATATTGTCCTAGGAAAGTAAAAGTCCCAAGGACACTGAGTGGGCAGACAACACTTGGAGTATCAGGTCTGGTCTGGCTCTAATTCTATTATATATAAGATAATCTTGGCAAATCAGAGAATTTCCAAAGAAAAGTGGCCAAGGGACCTAGACAGCATATTATATGAGAAACAACCACATGAACTGGAAATATGTAGCACGGAGAAAAAAGGAATTCCAGTGTACGTGACAGTTGTTAAAATATCTGAGAAGCTACGTTTATATACTAGATAGTTCAGAGGTTAAGAGTGTGGGGTTCTTGAGTCTGACAAATCTGGCTTCAAACTAGTTTTACTAGTCATGAACTATGCTGCTTTGGGCTCTTTCACACCTGTATACCTCGGTGTTCCCATCTGTCAATATAGATAATAGCACCACGTCTCAGAGGGTTGTAGTGAAGGACTATATAAAATAAACTTCGACTATACACATAAAATAATTAGTATATAAATGCCTGCACAAAATGTTAAAAAATGTTAGCTATTATTAAAAGCATAAAATAATTTGTTTTTATTTATCTTTCTTTTGAACTTCCCACCCTCTACACTTTTCCTACCCCATTCATTCATTCTGCCTAGAATTGTCTTGCCTGCCATTCCAAATTCAAAATCCTATCCATTAATATAAAAATAGTTGCTGGTAAGGTAGTGACTGGTAAAAATTCATGAAACTGTATACTAAAATAGGTAAATCCTAGTATATGTAAATTAAACCTCAATAAATCTAACCTTAAGAAATACATACATTAATATATTTGCTTATTTTTGCAAAAAGAAACATAAGGAGGGTAAATCAGAAATAAGTAAAAATGATCACCTATCAGGGTGGAAAGAATGGAGTGGCAAAGATAAGACTCTAAATATATCTTTTAATATAATTTTGACTTTCAAGCCATGTAAATGTTTTACATATTTGAAAATACTAAATCAAAAACAGAAACATAAAACTGTTAAGTCCTTCAATTTTTATTAAATGAAGGAAGTGGCTGAAGCTATTAATATAGATAAGAGCTCAAAGAGAGAATAAAAATTTTAAATTACAAAACCACAAACTTTGTTTAAAAGAGTTCTACTCAAACTGCTGAACTCTTATTTCTATGAAAACACTTTATTTAAATTAGATGCACCGTCACTGAAAAGACTTTAAATGATTTCTAACCCATAATCACACCATGGACTCCCCTCCATTCATTCAGAAGCCATCCCTTCCCTTACCCAACTGTCACTCCCAACCTGGCTGCAATTATTAGTGCTATTTTTTACTTTCTGGCTTTAGTGTTTTTCAACGTTTTATGCCCAATATTTTCTCCCCTAATAGCAAGAAGTAAATAAATGGAGTTAGAAAAACTGCCAAAATAACTTAAACTAGGTTTTTGTTTTCGTTTTTTTGCGGTACGCGGGCCTCTCACTGTTGTGGCCTCTCCCGTTGCGGAGCACAGGCTCCGGACGCGCAGGCTCAGCGGCCACGTCTCACGGGCCCAGCCGCTCCGCAGCATGTGGGATCTTCCCAGACTGGGGCACGAACCCGTGTCCCCTGCATCGGCAGGCGGACTTCTCAACCACTGCGCCACCAGGGAAGCCCTTAAACTAGGTTTTTAGGTGAGAAATTTTTTTTTTTTTTGGGGGGGCTGCATTGGGTCTTCATTGTTGTGCACGGGCTTTCTCTAGTTATGGCGAGCGGGGGCTACTCTTTGTTGCGGTGAGTGGGCTTCTCATTGCGGTGGCTTCTCTTGCTGCGGAGCACAGGCTCTAGGCGTGTGGGCTTCAGTAGTTGTGGCTCATGGGCTTCAGTAGTTGTGGCTCATGGGCTCTAGAGCGCAGGCTCAGTAGCTGTGATGCATGGGCTTAGTTGCTCCGCGGCATGTGGGATCTTCCTGGACCAGGGCTCGAACCTGTGTCCCCTGCACTGGCAGGCAGATTCTTAACCGCTGTGCCACCAGGGACGACCCCTAGGTGAGAAATCTTTTCCAATCTCAATGCCAAAATAATTACTGGAGAATTTACTGACACTCTTCCTATTCTCCCAATGCAAACCTTTCCCTCCTCTGAACTCCTACAGCACCTACAAAACTTATCTACCCTTTAGATATACAAATTTATCCTTCCTTAAACTGCTCTGCATGGCAACAAAAACACCTTAAAGGATGGAAGGTTTTTTCTCAGGGTGTTTGCTATTTAAAAGACTCAGAATAAAAAATGTTAAGCAGAAATCTTTGATGAGCCAGTAGAGGAAATAATTTGGGGCAGAAAACGAAATCACTCCATATTTACTGGGAATACCTAGAAACAGAGATGGTGGATAATGACACCAGCACCACTTAGAGGATGAGTTCCACCAGAACAGCATGTTGGATAGAGTAGCAAAGGAGGTCAGCGTAGATGGGTGATGAAGTACACGGACTGTGCAGCAATCCCACCAGGGTTTCAATGCCATCCTGCCACTCATTACCTATGTGATTTTGGGCCCGAGTTTCCTCATCTATAAAATGGAAACCCTACCTCACAAAGGGCTTCACAAGTCAACTAAGAAAGCAAATGTGAAGTGTCTCTCACAGAGCCTAGCACAGGAAACAGTCCAAGAGACAGTGACTCTCACGAATTATTAATCTGAAAAGAGTATACTAGACCTAGGAAGGCTCAGCTTCACCAGCAACAGGCTCCATGAGATAAAACCTCTCCAGGCTTCAGAAGGGCAGGAATTTCTGAACATCTTGTTTACTGAAGTACTCTCAACTGCCTACAACAGTGTCTGGCACATAACAGACACCCAATAAATCTTTGTTGACTGGATGAATGGATGGATGACTAATGCAGGGGACCTTAAATTTTATCTCTAAGATCCCTTTATGTTATAAAATCTTAATATTCTGAGAAAATAAAATAGAATTACTTACTAGATGCCAGGGCTTCTGCTTCAGTGGAAGGAACCTTGTAGATTTTTCCTCCCTTATAAACAAAGCTCCCTTCAGTCACTTTGAAATCCAGATAGCGAGTGACCTCTGTAAAAAGCAGCATCTTAACCAGCTGACCTGTAAGAGTCACATAATTCAAACTGTTACTTAAATCTTACTACTTTCAAAAATCAGCAGAAATAAAAGTACATTTACTAATACTAATGGCTTTCCAATTTTTTCTTAACACCATCCAGTAACTCCTAGAAAAGTCTCCAAAGCCATATTTTAAATAGGACAATCAGAATGCAGACCTATTGCTTAGCATATTTAGACTTTTTTTAAATGTTACAACTTCAAGGTTAATAACTTCAACATGCTTTTGTAAAAGTTATACAATAATTATTAGAAGTATGAGGTTTCGAATTATAGTACAACTGCAGGTGTGTTTGGGTTTCTTTAAAGTTCCTACTGTATTTTAAAGAGAGACAACTCATAGGCAAAATTTTCCAGGAATTTGTGCTTTTCAGTTTCTAAGTTAATTTATATTTATTAAAATGAATACTAGTTTTGGGTCAAGAAAAAGCTAAGATAAACCAAAGAAATTCTGGTATACTAAAAATTGTAAACTTCTTTGAGAAACCAAAAAAATTATTTTAAAGCTCATTTGAAAGGATAAACATACAAGGACATTCAAAAAAAATTCTTTTTGAGAACAAGAAATAGAGTAATGAGGAGACCTTTATACAGCCAAATGTTTCAGTATACTGTACATTAACTAGTCCATAATCAGTGAAAAATAGAGACCCATGTAAAAGAATTTAATATATGATGAAAGTTTTCTAATCAAAGTGGAAAAGATAAATGATGTTGAGGAACAACTGATTAGCCATTTTGAAGAAATAAATTTCTATCTCTACTTCTCAAACAACAAGGTAATAAAATAAATTTATTCATGTTAAGACAGATGAACCTTGGGAGATTGGGATTGACAGAAACACACTACTATATATAAAACAGAACTAATAAGGACCTACTCTATAGCACAGGGAGCTCTACTCAATACTCTGTAATGGCCTATATGGGAAAAGAATCTAAAAAAGTGATATATGTGTATTTATAACTAATTCACTTCGCTGTACACCTGAAACTAACACAACATTGTAAATCTACTCCAATAAAATTTTTTTTAAAAATAAAATAAAATTGTGACATATTTTCATAGTTCTATGAAGGAATAAGATAGATGCTGACATAAAAACACAAAACAAAACAGATGAACTTATTTATACAGTGAAAAAATGAAACCATAATACCATTAAAAGCAGATATTAGTATTTTTATAAACTTGAGGTAGAGAGAAAAATTTTAAACATACTTCCAAATCAAAACCAATAAAAGAAAGCTCAACCAATGACTGTGTGAAAAATAAAAGCTTTTGTACAGAAAAAAAAAAACCACAGGAGTTATATATAATGCCAATCACAAACTGGAAAAGATATTTTCAACATACTTCAAAAGGGCATTTAACAGCTGTTATAATAAGCTCTTTTATATCAATAAGGAAAAACACAAAACGTCAACAGAAAAATGTGCAAAGCGAAAGGCTGGCCAGTTCATTAAAGAACATGAAAGCCGGGCTTCCCTGGTGGTGCAGTGGTTGAGAGTCCGCCTGCCGATGCAGGCGCCGCGGGTTCGTGCCCCGGTCCGGGAAGATCCCACATGCCGCAGAGCGGCTAGGCTTGTGAGCCATGGCTGCTGAGCCTGCGCATCCGGAGCCTGTGCTCCGCAACAGGAGAGGCCACAACAGTGAGAGGCCTGCGTCCAGCAAAAAAAAAAAAAAAAAAAAAAAAAAAAAAGAACATGAAAGCCAGTAACTCTAGAAATCATTTCACCCTCTAGTAAGTAGACATATTTTAAAAATCCACTATTTTGTCTTCTAGTATGACAAAATCACAAAAACTAAAATGAGTAATATCTGGGAGTGGTAAAGGTACTGGGAAAGGGGCAGCCTCAGTCTACTGGTGAAGTAAAATTTGGCAATATAAAGGAAAAAGCCTTAAAAAATTACTGCCTTTAGGGACTTCCCTGGAGGCACAGTGGATAAGACTCCGTGCTCCCAAAGCAGGGTGGTCAGGTTCGATCCCTGGTCAGGGAACTAGATCCCACACGCATTTCGCAACTAAGAGTTCACATGCCACAACTAAGGAGCTCATGAATGAAACTAAGGAGCCCACCTGCCACAACTAACACCCGACACAACCAAATAAATATTTTTAAAGAAAGAAAGAAAATTACTGCCTTTATCCCCATACTACACTTCCAGGAGTATACAATGAGATTTATCATCCCCTCCAGCCCCTGGTTCCATCCCTCCCTCTCTCTTTTAAATGTTCACAGTATACTGACTGAAAAACATGTTAACTGGGAAGAGGTGGGGGGGAAACTGGCAGGTGATACACCAGAATATTAACCGTGATTCTAAACAATAAGATTCTGGTTATGAAAATTTTATTTCCTTTCTGCTTATCTGTGTTTTCTAATTTTAATTAAATAATTTTACTATTTATATAATAAAAATTTTGTGTTTACAATTAACCTCAAGATAATTCAGTTATTTAACTTCAAATTTCAGGGAAAATTCCAATAGGATCTTTCCACTGAACATATTCCCAAATTACAGAACATAAATTCAAAAAAGGGGGAAAGGGTGGTACATACTTTATTTCATGGGACATAAACAATTTCGTTCTTCAACGTCATCTCAGAAAAAGATGCTAAAAATCACAAGATGCAATTTAAAGATACTCCTCTAACTAAAAATATGAGAAAAAGAGTATATTTTAAATTTCTAGTTTGTGTTAAGGATTAGTTTATTAGTTTGCCTAGGGAAAAAAAAGTTTCAAAAAATTCAACAGCTAAAATTATAATGTTCTAAAATAATATACCCATTAAACCAGGAACTAAGAAAATACCGTGATGCGTTTTAAAAACAAAAATCTAATGAACATCCATTACTTATTCTATGCCAAGGCCTTTGAAAGGGTTATTTAACAACTCCCTCAATCCTCAGAACCACCCTATCACATTACTATTATTATCATCTCCATTTTACAGATAAGGAAATGAAGCTCAGACAGGTTTTGTAGGTGGTCTGGGGTCGCCCAGGTAAAGACATTTTGTGAAGTTCTCTCACCGTATGTCACCTTTTTCTGACATTAAAGAGCCTGCAATGGACTGTTAAGGCAGTGCTTCTCTAACGTCATTCTGCTTAGGAATTGCCCGGGGCTCTTATTAAAATACAAATTTTGCTTGGGTAGTTGTAGGTAGCGTCCAAGATTCTGCATTTCCAACCAGCTCCAAGTGCCCCTTAGTCCATGGACTGAACTTTGCAAAGTCTTAAGGCATTACTTTCCTCCGTTTTCTCGCCTCTTCCACCTCCTTCTCTCTGCCTTGGCCTTATTTCCTTTTCTACTCCCTGCCTTCATACACCTTTAAAAAATTTCCTAACAGAAATGACCCACAAGTGTGAACCAGTAATATTAGTGATTCTCAAAAGGATGTACAGAAATAAATCCACTCAGCTGTCTTAAAGTTTCATGTATATTGAACAGTGTCAGATCATTCAGACTTCACTGAGCTCTTTGGTGTTACCTAGGGACTTCACATTATTTTTAAAGCACACAAAAGACCTCCCCCCACAAAAAAAAAGAAAAGAAAAAGCCCACTAGAGCATACTGAATCCAGTTTCTTCCTACTCTTCGTGCTCCGTGAGGCAAAGTGAATCATCAGGTGATCTCTAAGTACCCCCAGTGCATGAGCCCTCTGTTCTGTGATATGAACCCTGCTGAAAGCCATGGTCGCCGACCAGGAGGGTGGATCCACTCTACCACTGCAGTGTTCCTTGGAGCCACCTAAGGCCGTATTTATGACTTCATAGCTGCCATTTCTGCTGCATTACAGTGAGATGTGTCCATGTTTCTATTGATGAGTGAACCTCAAGAAGATCTTCTGACTGGCATACATTTGAGAGCAGCCACGAAGATGTTATTAGTATTTATTTACCAAAAGTTAAGATTGGAGATTGGAATTCTGCGCACACCAAAATTATTGCCTTTGTAGGAATTTTTCTTTTAATATAACTTGATTATGATAATTATTTGAAAAAAGTCACACTTTTTATACTACTGCAATGCCATTAACACATTATGCAATCATTTGTTTTCAGTTCCCTTTTATTCTTTGTCAGGTGCCCCAGCTGTTCCATGGGAGTTGATGAACAGAAGACACTGTCCTGGGAAATGTCTGTTCCACCCAGTTCCATGTGTAGTGAGGAAAGTATACACAGTGTGTGGATCAGTTCCTTAACTGAGTTAAGGGACCTACCTGGAATATGAGCATTTATGTCTCTCACTGTTCACTCACTCACATTTACTTGCTTACCGCCCCCCATCCCCCGCCCACCCACCTGCCTGTCCTTTTCTCTCTTATCTAGCCTAGCATGTTACAGACGAGTTTGCAAACTCATTTCCTACTGAGGCCAGGCAGGTAATAGAAACGAGCAAGGTGGACTGGGCTTAAGGGAAGGTAGGAAGTGGTGGAAGCTGAGGGGAACCTGAGAGCTCAGGAGGCCTTATCTAAGGGAGGAAGCTGCCAGTGAGTCCTTATCTTCCAGCATTTAAAGGGGATCTAGGTGGTTAAGAGAGTGGATCCTAAGAGATCTCATCACAAGAAAAAAAACCCATTTTTTTCTTTTTCTTTTTTGTATCTATATGAGATGATGGATTTTCACTAAATTTACTACGGTAATCTTCACAATATATGTAAGTCAAATCATTATGCCGTATACCTTAAACTTATACAGTGCTGTATGTCAATTATATCTCAATAAAACGGAAGGAAAAAAGGAAAAAAATGAGAAAAAATTAATATGAAAAAATAATTGTGAAAGCTTACAAACTAGAAAAAAACATTAATATGGCTGTTTCTGAAGGCCCAGTTACCTAAGATTGTCACCAAAGTATCAAGAGGAAAGTCTGTTACAAATGCTTACAATTCTGATATTATGCCACAGCATAATTTTGTTTCTCCAAAACCAATTACTAAGAAGTCACCCCCTCTTCCCTCCATTCTTAACTTACCAACTCTAGATGCCTCTAATGGGCCCTATTACTCACCATACCGTTGCCATTCAACAGAATCCACTTCCACATAACTGGAGTAACACTCTCTGTCAACAGTTACTTTCTACTTTCAAATTGGATTCAATGTACTATCATAAGTTTAAGTTGGAATTCTTTACCATTCGCCATAAGGAACTTGGGAATTAAGTCAACATTCCAGTCTCTTCCTCTCCCCATTGATGCTGGTGGTGCTCCAGGTATTTTAAATCTTTTGTATAACTAAAACCAAAACAAAACACACACATAATGTAACAAAATTTAACTTTCATTGCACAACTATTTTTTGATGAAGTGATTTTGGTATAACTAAATACCACCAACATGAGGTAAAGTACAAGTGCATTTCATTTTTAATCAGAACATGTAACACTATTCCAATACATATATAAATTAAACATATTACTCAACTCATGAATGCCAAAATAAATATTGCAGAGGTGGTGTGTATTTGCTTTTAAATAGCAGGAATACAAAACAAACTATTTGTTATGATGTACTAGTTTTGCAGAAACATCCCTTACTATTTGTAGAAATCATTTACGTTCATTCTCTATTAAATAAAAAGCTAACAAAGGCTTAATTTTGCTTCTGTGGTTACATAGGGAGTTAAAAATAAATTTTGGATTATTCAAATCAGAAAAGACAATTAAAATTAGTTCCAGTTAATTTATAATTTACATGAGTTTGAGGCTCTAAAAAGCAGCTTGCAGCTTAAAATTTAATATTCATTCAAACTCATGAATTCTATTGCTAAGATGGAACAGAACAAGCAAAGGTGGTATATATTCACTCAATAAAAACCCCCAAGTTCTTGAGTACATTAAAAAAGAGTACACAACCCAGTCAAAAAATGGGCAAAAGATCTAAACAGACATTTCTACACAGACATATATATGGCCAAAAAACACATGAAAAAATGCTCAACATCACTAATTATTAGAGAAATGCAAATCACCTCACACCAGTAAGAATGGCCTTCATCAAAAAGTCTACAAACAATAAACGCTAGAGAGGGTGTGGAGAAAAGGGAACTCTCCTACACTGTTGGTGGGAATGTAAATTGGTGTAGCCACTATGGAGAACAGCATGGAGCTTCCTTAAAAACCTAAAAAGAGACCTACCATATAATCCAGCAATCCCACTCCTGGGCATATATGTGAAGAAAACCACAATTCAAAAAGATACATGCACCCCAATGTTCACTGCAGCACTATTTACAATAGCCAAGACATGGAAGCAACCTAAATGTCCATCAGCAGAGGAATGGATAAAGAAGATATGGTACATATATACAATGGAATATTACTCAGCCGTAAAACAGAATGAAGTAATGCCATTTGCAGCAACATGGGTGGACCTAGAGATTATCATACTAAGTGAAGTAAGTCAGTAGAGGAAGACAAATACCATATGATATCACTTACACGTGGAATCTAAAGAAAAAATCATACAAATGAACTTAAAACACAGAAACAGACTCACAGATTTCGAAAACAAACTTATGGTTAACAAAGGAGAAACACGCAGGGGACGGATAATCTAGGAGTTTGTGATTAACATACACACACCACTATATATAAAATAGATAATCAACAAGGACCTACTATATAGCACAGGGAACTCTACTCAGTATTCTATAATAAGCTATATGGGAAAAGAAACTGAAAAAGAATGGATATATGTATATATATAACTAAATCACTTAGCTATACACCTGAAACTAACAACATTATAAATCAACCATACTCCAATATAAAATAAAAATTAAATTTAAAAAAAGAGGGGGGCTTCTCTGGTGGCGCAGTGGTTGAGAGTCCGCCTGCCGATGCAGGGGACACAGGTTCGTGCCCCGGTCTGGGAAGATCCCACATGCCGTGTAGCAGCTAGGCCCATGAGCCATGGCCGCTGAGCCTGCGCGTCTAGAGCCTGTGCTCCGCAACGGGAGAGGCCACAACAGTGAGAGGCCCGCGCACCGCAAAAAAAAAAAAAAAAAAAGAAACAGGACAGTTTGCTCATCTTACTTAACACTAGCTAATAAATATACTAGGTGAAGAAGGAATGACGCCAGTGCATCACTCCACAGATGATTTACAATGGAGAGGTCAGTGGTCATCACCTCAACCAGATCAAATTGAGCATCATGAACAGTGATGCTGATGCAGGCACTGTGCCTCCTTATGGGATGCAGTATGAAGTGCCCAACAATACCTTCTTATAAACTGGCCTAGACTTGCCAAAAAAAAAGAGGTGGCGAGACTTTTGTAGATTAAGAGAATAAAGGGAAACAACACAAAAGGCAATGCTTAAACTAGTTTAAAAAAAAAACAAACCACTCCTACACAGCAATATACAACATTCTTGGGTTCAGTGGGGGATTTCAATATAGTCTGGATATTATGGTTAATTTTCTTAAGTGTGATAATGATATTATGATTATGTTGGAGAATGTTGTTCTTCACAGATGAATGCTGAAATATTTAGGTCAAGTATCATGTCTATTACTTTCAATGGTTCAAAACCAATAACACAAACAGACATGAAGCAAAAAAATATTCCACTGGTATTATTCTTTCAACTTCCCTATATGCCTGAATATAGAGAAAAACCCTCTTTGATATAAACATTAAGTTTATTTCATAAAAGTCACTATTTTAAAAGTAACTGACAATATCTATATATCTCCTATAAAGCACAGTACAGCTCAGATTCATACACGTGGATGGTGAACAAACCCCACACAGAGAAATAAATATACTTAGTAAAACACACTTTGGAAATGCTTCATGTGCTCATTTTCTAAAGAAGTAGGAAGCACAGAGTATAGCAAAAGGAACTAAGCTTTGACATGGAAACACCTAAATATCCATCAACAGAGGAATGGATAAAGAAGATGTGGTGCATATATACAATGGAATACTACTCAGCCATAAAAAAGAATGAAATAATGCCATTTGCAGCAACATGATGGACCTAGAGATTATCATACCAAGTGAAATAAATCAGAAAGAGGAAGAAATACCATATGATATCACTTATATGTGGTATCTAAAATATGACACAAATGAATCTATCTACAAAACAGTAACAGACTCTCAGAGAACAGACTTATGGTTGCCAAGGGGGAGGGAAGCTGGAGGAGAGATGGAGTGCGACTTTGGGATTAGAAGATGCAAACTAGAGCGGACAAACAATAAGGTACTGTATGGCACAGGGAACTGCATTCAATATCCTGTGAAAAACCATAATGGAAAAGAATATGAAAAAGAATATATATAGGGCTTCCCTGGTGGCATAGTGGTTAAGAATCCACTTGCCAATGCAGGGGACACGGGTTCAAGACCTGGTCTGGGAAGATCCCACATGCCGCGGAGCAACTAAGCCCGCGTGCCACAACTACGGAGCCTGTGCTCTAGAGCCCGCGTGCCACAACTACTGAAGCCTGTGCACCTAGAGCCTGTGCTCGGCAACAAGAGAAGCCACCACAATGAGAAACCCGCGCTCCACAACGAAGAGTAGCCCCTGCTAACCACAACTAGAGAAAGCCTGCATGCACCAACAAAGACCCAATGCAGCCAAAAATAAATGAAAATAAAATAAATTTTAAAAAAGAATATATATATGTATGTGTAACTGAATCACTCTGCTGTACAGCAGAAATTAACATAACATTGTAAATCAACTGTACTTCAATAAAATAAATTAAAAGAAAAAGGAACTAAGCTTTGGAATCATATAACCTGGGTTATCAGCCCGTCTCCGTGATCTTAAGCCCACAGAAACTATTTTGCAATCTAAAAAATGGGGATAAAATCTCTTTGAGTGACTGGGAAGATAACTAAGACCATGTGGAAAGCACTGGCACTGTGCCTGGCGTATGTTAGGTCTTCATCAAAAGGTACCCTCCATGCACCCTGTCAAGTCTACACTCTATTAACTTCGAGAGGGAATAGATAACTGCTCCAGATGGCAACAAAGGTCACAATTTAAATATCTACAAGCCCCAAACTAGGCGCTCCTGAAAATTATGATGTTACAGATAATCTATTTAATAAAACAAAATTAAAACCATCCATAAAGAAGTAGAAATTCACAAGTAAAAGACTCAAAGTACAAAAGGGACATTAATTTATTTTAATACTTACATCTTCCAGCGGTGTTATAGATGCACTCTCTCCTCCATAATATGGGTTTCTATCCATGTGAAGAACTTTCTTTCCGTTCACTGACATTATACCTGACAGGATACATTCCTACAGGGAAAGCGTAAGTATCTTCAAAGGAAGGAAAATGTTACTGCATGTTTCAAACAGATAATTTTTACAAGCCTGTCATTAAACATTCTTTTAGTAATTAATACTTATGTATATGCGATATTTGATGTAATTTTTAAAGACAAAGCCCTAAAGCAACCAGGGTTCAAAGTGTGTTCTGAGTCCCAAGGTTTAAACTATTTTCATAGTAACACTAAGACATCATTTTTTCCCACTGTGTTATACTTGCACTGACAGCAGAAGATCAATGGTGGATAAAGCAAATTAAGGCGGTGGCATCTAGCTGCACTAGTCATTATATTCTTCACCACAAGGCACTCATGGTTTAAAAAAACAAGGCCAGTTTCACTTAAGACTATCCTTGATGAAGCATTAAAAATCACCTCTGTTAACAACACCCTTGAACACCCATCTTTTAAATATCCCGTGTAGCAAAACAGGAAGTTCACATAAAGCAATTCTAGCTCAAGGAAAGCCTTTTGTGTGACTGATTTGTAAGCTGACCTAGCTACTTTTTTCATGGATCATCATTTTTTTTTAATATACTTATTTTTATTTATTTATTTTTGGCTGCACTGGGTCTTTGTCGCTGCGCGCGGGCTTCTCATTGTGGTGGCTTCTCTTGTTGCGGAGCACAGGCTCTAGGCGTGCGGGCTTAAGTAGTTGTGGCACGGGGGCTCAGTAGTTGTAGCTCACGGGCTTAGTTGCTCCGCGGTATGTGGGATCTTCCCGGACCAGGACTTGAATCTGTGTCCCCTGCATTGGCAGGCGGATTCTTAACCACTGCGCCACCAGGGAAGCCCCACGGATCATCATTTTTAAGTGGAAAAATAACTGACAGACTATGATTGCTCAGACTTAGGATTTTGGCAGACATTTTCTCAAAAATGAATGTCAAGGAAAATAACAGTATTTGTTGCCAAAAATGAAAAGTCAAAATTCTGAATGAGGGACTTCCCTGGTGGCACAATGGTTAAGAATCCGCCTGCCAATGCAGAGGACACGGGTTCGATCCCTGGTCCGGGAAGATCCCACATGCCACAGAGCAACTAAGCCCATGTGCCACAACTACTGAGCCTGTGCTCTACAGCCCACGAGCCGCAACTACTGAGCCCACGTGCCACTACCACTGAAGCCCACACACCTAGAGCCCGTGCTCTGCAACAAGAGAAGCCACTGCAATGAGAAGCCGATGCAAGCAAGAGTAGCCCCTGCTCGCCACAACTAGAGAAGGCCCATGCGCAGCAATGAAGACCCAACACATCCAAATATTAAAAATAAATAAATAAAATGTATTGAAAAAAATTTTTGAATGAAAATCTGAATTTTGGAAAACTTATATCCACCACCATGGGTACATCAGATCCCCAATACTTAAAGGACTTTTCAGACAACATCAGTGATATTAACAAATATGAGCTTTTGATATGGCATAATGAAATGTGTCAACAATTCAGAAGACCTGCATTACTAAGTAAAACAGTACTTTCCCAAGTGACCAATGAATGATGTTACAAAATCATACAGGAGGTTAAAAGAGAAATTCAAAGTGCAAGCTAGATTAACAGATTTTAATGTAACGGAATAAGAAATGTTCACTGATGTGGTTTCAAATTTCATATTACAATTAATCTTTAAAAATACCCTGCCACTTGTGTTTAGGTGTAAATTATAAAAGGATACCCACAACAATCTGAAAGGCTATTAAAATACTCCTCCTTGGGCTTCCCTGGTGGCGCAGTGGTTGAGAGTCCACCTGCCGATGCAGGGGACACGGGTTCGTGCCCTGGTCCGGGAGGATCCCACATGCCGCAGAGCGGCTGGGCCCATAAGCCATGGCCGCTGAGCCAGCATGTCCGGAGCCTGTGCTCCGCAACGAGAGAGGCCACGACAGTGAGAGGCCCACATAACGCAAAAAAAAAAAAAAAAAATACTCCTCCTTTTTCCAACTACACATCTGTCTAAAGCCTGATTTTCTTCATATACTTCAGCTATGACAAAAATTATGGAAGACTGAACACCAAAGCAGATAAGAATCGGCTATCTTTTAAACTAGATATTAAAGAGATGTGCAGAAAATGTAAAACAACCATACTCTTCTCATAAATTTTTTTGTTTTGGAAAACAGTTATACTTCAAAAAACTGTTATTCACGTTAACATGTAATGAGTTTATCACCGTTATCTTTAAGTGAATAAAAAACATTTTTTTAATTTCTCAGCATTGAGTTCTAATAGGATAAGTACTGACAGATACTCTTACAAGCAAAAGCTCTTCAGGGACCTCAATTTTTAAGAGTGTAAATAGATCCTGAGACCAAGAGTTTGAGAACTAGAGCCCTAAATGAAGCATCCAGGATAACCATTAATCAACTGACAATCAACAGAGGATTATAAACCATCACTCTCAGTAAAAAGGTAAACAAAGCGTGAATATACTAAGACATACCAAATCAAGATGGGGTGGGGAAGCAGTCAAGAAAGTCAATCCAATTAATGGATTAATGAGAAGAAACACAGAGATGGGATATTCATTCACCCAAAACCCTTATACCAGAGTTTAGGTGATGCGAGCTTTATTTTTTTTAATGACAAAGGAAAATCTCTGTAACTTTATAAATCCTAGTGCTTCTCAAATTTATCCAAGACTCCAGACAACAGAGAACAAGCTCATCCCCCTTAGAAGCCTGACTCTAAAATCTTTATTTTCAAAAATTCATACATATCTCAAATTCTCCTCCATAATGTACTATTCATTTTAATATTTTAAAAATATTTTAAATTAGTTACTATCAGGTTCAAATTTTACTCCAAGAGGGTGCATCATTTCTTATTTAGATCAAAAAACATTATGAGCACTCCAGGCCACCTCCAGCCATAACCACTCCTCAGCCCACAGCCACGCTCATGACTTTTAAGAGGAAAGATTTTGAACTCTGAATAAACAGAATCTTGTAGTATACACTTCTTGTATACACCTTTTGGTCAACATATGTTTACAAGATTCATCCATGTTTTGTTTGCAATAGAAATTTTCTTACTCTTACTGTTATACGGCAGAGGTCTCTAAAGTACAGGAGCCAAATCCAGCCTGCAGGCTATATTTGTAAATAAAGTTTTACCAGTAAACACCCATGCCCATTCATTTACATGTTGGCCGTTTTCACTGTACCACATTGGAACTGTAGCTGTGACAAAGACCAAGTGGCCTGAAAAAGCTGTGGACTTTTACAGGTTTGCCTAGCCCTACCAACAGTGGATCTCAAAGAGAGCTCCTGATTTAGTATCACCTTGTGAACTTGTTAGAAATGTAAATTCTAAGCAGATTCTGAAACTTTACTTTGCATCCACATCACCGGGACAGCTTGCTAAAACAGAACGCAGGGCCCCACCCCCAGAGCTTCTGAGTCAGCAGGTCTGCGGTGGAGCCTGAGAATCTGCATTTCTCACCAGTTCCCAGGTGAGAATACTGCTGGTCCAGGACCAGTTTCAAGAACCACTAGTAAAGCAGTGCTGCTCAAACTTTATTAAACACCTGGGAAACTAGATTTTGATTCAGCGTATCTGGGGTGAGGGGTATAACCGTCTGCACCTCTAGTAAGTTCTCAGGTGTTGCAGAAGCAGTTGATTCATGGACCACGCTGCGGGTAACAAAGCCATAGGAGTCTTTTGAATGAATACTCCACACAGATATTCCACAACTTATTTGTCCATTCTATTACAGGTGGACATTGGGATCGTTTCCAGTTTGGGGCTGTTACAAATAATGCTCTATAAACATTCTCAATGTGTCTTTTATGTATGCACTTGTTGGATAGACATCAAGGAGAGTACAGATACTGCCAAACAGCTTTCCAAAATGGTTGTACCAATTTCATAAGCTGTGTCAGCAGTATATGAAAGTTCCTGTTGTTTCAAATCCTTGCCCAACATTTTGTTCTGGCCTTTTAATTTTAGTCATTCTAGTTAGGATGTGGTTTAATTTACATTGCCTGACAAATAATGAGACTGAGCACTTTTTCACAGTTTACTGATAATTGTAGTACCTTCTTTTGATAAGTGCCTATTCATATTATTTGCCCATTTTTAAAGTGGGCTTTCTTTTTTTTACTACTATATAAAAATTCCTTATATATTCTAGATATTTAAAAGTGCTTTATTGGTTATATATATATTGAAAATATCTTCATCCATTCCACAGCTTGACTTTTAACTTTCTTAATGAGGTCTTGATAAACAGAACCGAAAGTATTTTAACTGTAAAAATTAACTCCAATATTATCAAAAGCAAATCACTTGCTTAAAAAAAAAATCTAAAGAAGTACTAACATATGATTCAATATATTATATGAAAGTAGAATAATATTTACAATCTCAAAAACAGATTATGACATAAACAAAGGAAAACCAAATAGTCACATTTCCAGTTGACAAAAAGTAGACTTCACTGTTCAACTTTTGGAAGCAAAATCACAGCAAGCAACTTTGAGTGTTGCACAGCTTCTATATATAACTTTTCATACTTCACTGCAAATAAGCATGACCCACTCACTGGACCATGGCTCCAAAGGAAGCACTGAAGGCTGAGGCCTAATAAAGGACCCAGGAATATAAAGATTCAGCAGTCCAAAGAGCTGATACTAACTACCTTTAAAGGCATCACTTGGAGCAAATATATTAAAAGCTAATTAATAATTTGCAGGTTCACTGATTCTTCTAAACCCATCTATAAAAGACTGCTTTTACAATGCCAAGAGAATACATAGAAGCACAAATGTAATATTTTAAATTTTACTTTACAACATGGGATGAAGTCATTAATTCACTGATAAAACCAATCACATCTGAGTATAGGGTATATATTAATGATCCCAAAATTTTAGTATCTTCCCAAATTAACAACTCAAAATTAAAATCTACTACTATCTGGTGAATACAGAATAAAAAGCAAAGCACATCAAAGTCAGAGAAAATACTCTAAGTGAATTTCCTTTTTTCACACTAGACAACCTGGACCATCCATCATCTATGTCAAGAATACTGATAACTTTTACCAGGAAACATATAT
Source organism: Tursiops truncatus (assembly GCF_011762595.2). Lineage (NCBI taxonomy): Eukaryota > Metazoa > Chordata > Mammalia > Artiodactyla > Delphinidae > Tursiops > Tursiops truncatus. The sequence goes on from NC_047035.1 coordinate 151,119,619, forward strand.
GAATGAATATTAACGAACACATTAGTTTTAAAACTAACAGATGAGAGTGCTCCACACTTAATTTCAAGCTCACCCACAACTGACCTAACAGGATAAGAATATACAGACTCACAACCAAAATAACTAAAACTGTAAAACCATCTTCAGAATCCAAGTTTTTTTGGTGTTTTGTTTGCTATTATGCCTTATTTATTTTTTATTTTTAGTGCTTAGAGCATATTAGGTGCTCAGCATGAATAAGTGAACAAACGCATGCATGCATGCATGCATTAATGATGCACATAGGATGCCTGGCAATCTCAGGTGGGTCTTTCATCCAAACTGAGCTCAGGCCCAGAATCCAAGTTAAGATAATGGCATCTGCCACCCAACTGGTTCTTCATGTTGGCCTACATAAAGAGGTAACCAGATTAAACTAAATGTTTGAAGTTCAGCTGCAGCAAAATTCTAGTCTGTGCAGATGTGTGGGTGCGGTGATGGTCAGGAAGGACCAAATCAGTGATACTGAGGCTCACTTCCCTTCAGCACCTACACATAGCGCTAGGTTTGCAATAATCAGAGTAACTAACTCAAACGGACAGCACCTAAACACACTAGGCGAAGTACCTCTTACGTAGTGAAGCAGCCTGTATGGTGTTCCCAAATATGAACTGTGACAAACCTAAACACAATTGCGAAGGCCACTGGTACTAAAATAGTATCCCAGTATCCTGGAAAAGTTAATGCCCACCCCCCTTCCTACTTAGAGGGCAACTCAGGCTTGGAAGAGAATAGAACCAGAGTACGTTAATATTCTGATGTAAAAAAAAAAATTCTGATGTAACTTCCAAGTGACCAAACTAAACACTATTAACACTCTAAATCCTCCTGCATTTTAAAGTTCTGGAGTGATTTAAAAAAAAAAAAAGAAACAAAGTAAATGCACACAAAAATGTGATCAGGAAAACAAGGTACCTAATAAGTCATCTTAAAGAAAAGTGTCTTTATACTTATCTAGAAAATATATTAGCTAGAAAACTTTTAAATCATTTAATCTCAGTGGTATACGTCTTACAGCAATAACAATAAAAGTGGAAGTTAGTTTTCAGCAGAATAAGTGTTTCTTTAAATGTCTCTGTCCCTCTAATGCATCTCATTAAAAGCTGTCAAGGATAACTTTTCTTGAAATTTGGCTCTAATTAGATCATTCCTGCTCAAAACCCTCTCTCGTTGGCCTAGAAGATAAAATTCAAACTTCTTAACCTACTATCTTCAGCATCCTTGGTGATATACCTTCTTTCCAACACTGTTTCCATTACACCTCTTCATACCTTCTGTTTCACACTAAATAAACTCCCTATCCCCTAAATATATATATCCTTTTCTTAATACTGACTTACACTGCTCTCTCTGCCTAGAAAATCATTCCTCCTCATGTTCAAAACTTACCAATATTTTTTTAAACTTTTTCAGTTTTATTGAGATATAATTGACATACAGCACGGTAAAGACTTAAGGTGTACAGCATAATGATTTGATTTACATACAACATGAAATGATTACCATAGGTTTAGTTAACATCCATCATCTCACATAGATACAACATTAAAGAAATGGAAAAAATACATTTTTCCTTGTGATTTACGCTCTTAACTTTCATTCATAACATACAGCAGTGTTCATTATCTTTATCATGTTGTACATTACATCCCTAGTACTTATCTTATAGCTTAAGTTTGTTCCTTTTGATTACCTTCATCTAATACCCCCTTCCCCCTACCCTGCTTATCAATTATTTTTAAAAGCCAACTTCAATAACTCCTTCTTTATGCAGGTTTTTCTGATTCCCCTATCTGAATTCCCACATGTGTGAATTCCCTTATGGCACTTAGTACTTTCTCATATTAACTCATATTATAGTTACCCCCACATGAGAAGAAGCTACTCACAGACAGGTGTGTTTGCCTTTTTATTGCCCATAATCGAGCACAACAGTCACAGGTAACTGAAACTGAGTAGGCCATTACTCCATTAAGTCTTTAATCAGGTACTGTGAGAGGGGACATAAGGGTAACTGCAGGGTATCACGTATGCGAGCCAAACGTTTACCTAGCGGTCTTCACAACCAAATGTCTCACTACTACCTCGAAATGCTGAAATATGTCTGATTTTACTTCTACTCTACTGGACCAGTATGCTTAAGGCTGATTTAAAATACAAACTGCCTACACAGTATTTATACCTTCCAAAAATAAGACATTTGAACACATTGGTCCTATGATCACTACTGCAGTGGACAGAAAGTTGTTTGTCCATAGAACTCAAATAGCAATGGCAAGGATTGTCAAGGAGTAAATATAAAAGGCAATTCAAGATTTTTAAATGCGGTACAAAAACTCCTCTTTGAAGTCGCAAAATTTTAATAAAGAGAAAGGAGGAAAAGTATGGCTGGGATATAAAACAATGTTTTAAACAAATACTGCTGAGAATAATCTGGTTAGATATCACTAAAGTGTCCTTTTCGATTCAAAACTCCTTACGAAAATTACCATGCAGCACAAAACAAAACAAAATACTGCTCGGAAGCACAAGCAGCTGTGGAGCTAGTTACCCTTATTTTATTATTTATTACTATTTCTAAGAAGACTCATGAATTTATTGCCAAGCCCAAAGTCAATCAGAAACAGCAAATTAAGTGGTCAGAGGCTGTCGACAGTCACCAGCCTAACCAAAGTAAGCAAAGAGGAAAAAATGAAAAGTAGACGGTAGAACTAACTCCCAAAGCTGAGCAGTCTAAGAGGACTTAGTAAGGAGGCCAAAGTTCCTACAAAGCTCCCTAGGTCTCAATGGCTTCATTATGTTATAGCATAACAGTAATTAATCCTCCTGATGTGAAATCTTTGTTATCAGTACATTAACTATGTTCCTTAGTCTGTTAAAGAAGTTGTGATACCATTTGAAAGGTTTTTATCTAAAAGTTATGGTTTAAAGGGATAGCCCTCACTTCCTTGAAGAACTCAATTATATGAAATATTCCATTTCTCCTAGACAGAATGAAGATTTTGCTCTAGTTTACACTAAATTGTTTTATGCCTTCTTTATCAAAGTTACTATCAATATTTGTGCACTATTATGACCTTATTTTAGATGTAACAATCGATACAAAACAGTGACAACATTAGGCAACACAGAGAAACCCCAACATTTCCTTACACTTTATATTAAAAGTAACAAGTTAATCGCACTAAAAAATGCACTGACACACAGGCATCATGCAGTATTTGGTACCCACAACTGATAGCACACACCTGTTTTTAGGTTCTTAAATCTCAGGCACTAAATATTTATAAATCAAAAATTAAGAAAAGTAAATGGTATGTTCACACCAATTACTCAAAGTTAATTATAATTTGAGGCTTTTTAACTTTGGTGATCTCTTCATTTAAGTAATCAAAGTCCCTGTATCACTAAAAATGAGGGTATAAGATTTTATCACTATCAAAATCATCCCGGGGGGCTTCCCTGGTGGCGCAGTGGTTGAGAGTCCGCCTGCCGATGCAGGGGACACGGGTTCGTGCCCCGGTCCGGGAAGATCCCACATGCCGCGGAGCGGCTGGGCCCGTGAGCCATGGCCGCTGAGTCTGCGCGTCCGGAGCCTGTGCTCCGCAACGGGAGAGGCCACAACAGTGAGAGGCCCGCGTCCAGAAAAAAAAAAAAAAAAAATCATCCCGGGACTTCCGTGGTAGCGCAATGGTTAAGAATCCACCTGCCAACGCAAGGGACACGGGTTTGAGCCCTGGTCTGGAAAGACCCCACATGCCGCGGAGCAACTAAGCCCGTGCGCCACAACTACTGAGCCTGCGCTCTAGAGCCCGCGAGCCACACCTACTGAAGCCCACGTGCCACAACTACTGAAGCCCGTGTGCCGCAAGGAAGAGTAGCCCCGCCCCGCCACAATTAGAGAAAGCCGGCGTGCAGCAACGAAGACCCAATGCAGCCAAAAATAAATAAAATAATAAATGACAGCAGAAATGTATCTGATTACTAGTTAAGTATGCATCTATCATTCACCAAAACGGTCACAATTGATCCAAATGAAAATTTAAATAAGGTGCATTATCTTAACTTGGTTGTTATGCAATAAGCCTGTGCCCTCTTTGAGACAAAGTGATACTTCCGAATTAGGCATATAGAAACCTGCATGAGAAAGGATTTGCACTTATTTGTCCGTGTTTAACTGCCCTAATCAAGAGCAAATCTGAAAGACCAGCAATAACCGTAGAAAAACAGTGGAACTAACTAGCTCTTACAATATGCTGGCAACAACAGTGCCCATTCCAGTGGGCAAAATCCACCACAAACTAATAAGCTCAGCTCAGAATCCCAATTAAGCACTTAGAAAATGAAAAAAAAACACCCTGCAGTGGGTAGGCTATTCATTTAGGCATCCAACAGTCTTCCAACTCACCATCAAAAAAGAAATTCAACCCAATACCTCACATTCAAAATGACTAAATAGCTTTCTAGGTAAACAATCTCATCTATTCGGTACTATTTCCTAGCCAGTCCCATTTCTTTTTCTGGACTGCTGAAACATAATGAAGCATTCAGAAATGAGTATTATCCAACAATCACCATAAATCACCATAAATAGAAAAATGACATGCCAGAAAAGTGCCATTCTAGTTCCCAACAATCTTTTCCTAAAAAACTGGCCAAATGCAAGTTTGACAGTTTTCTCTTGTCCAGAGAAATCTAAAATAGTTACTCTGGAGTGTTAGCTGAAAGAAATGTTAATTCCATCTTGAGAGATTACAATGCATTTCAACAAATTCGTAGTGGTTTACATTAAATGACTCCGGACTTTGAGATCAGTTTATATGGGATACGCAAGATCAAAATCAGTATTCATCTTTTAAAACAAAGCAGTCCAATGTCAGAATTTCAAATTTCCAAAAAACTTTTGATAACGGAAATGGTCCTCTCTTCAAATGGAATTCTTTTGCAAGATGAATAGTCTTCATTTTCCTTTAAAAGCACAAAAAGAAGTAAAACATCTGCCTGTATTATTTGCAGAATATTATCTAAAGTTCTCTAAGCAGACAGCCAGGAAAATAAATTTACCATGGTATTACGCACACCATGCAGTAATAGAGAACCTGGCCTCTAGCACCCTATCACCAACCTCTTTCTCAGGGGAAAGCCTCCAGAAGAGACAATGTAGGCAAGGACAGACCACACAAAAGTAAAAGATGGCAAAGGCCAGGTGAGAATGGACTAGACAAATTTTGAGAAAACTCATTTCCATTCTACAGTTGCTCAAGTGGGATGGGAGGGTGGTTAAAAGAAAAGGATAATGCTTCTCACCTGGAGTGGGGCAGGAGTATGAAATCTAATTTTCTCCAAAAATGTAAGTTCATTGAACTTAATTACCTACCAAACAGTGATTATCCAGTGACTCGTCACCGACACCGACTAGTAGTAGAGGCTGAAGTCTAAGTAGGAAATGCCACTGTGATTGGCCTCCACCCTCCCCCACTCCGCCGGCTGCTTTTCTGTTTCCAATCGCGAGAGGCCATCAACCCGTAAGGAAGACGCATCAATACACCAATCCGGGCTTTTCCGGCCTCTGCTGCAGCAGAGCGGACTCTCGTTTCCCACCTACTCTTACTCGGCCGTCACAACCCGCCCAGGCACCTGCCGGACCGGGCTTTCCATCCCCCGGTGTCTCCTCCCCGTCCCGATGCGCCGCCCGGCCCGCAGGCCCCGCCGCAGGCCCGACCCGCCTCCGCTCCAGAGCGCGGCCCGAGACCGCGGCGGAAACCGGCCCCACCCGGAGACCCTCGGAGGCGAGGCGCGGCGCGGCCCGCGGGGATGGGGAAAAGGGGGCTGAGCAAGGCGTGCGGCCAGCCCTCTCCCGACCCTGAACCCCGGCCCCCGGCCCCGGGACCCCCGCCCCTCCCCGCCGGGCCTCACCGTCAGGCCGGTGCCCAGCACTATCACGTCGTACTCCTCATTCATGGCGGGGCCGGGCGCGGACGGAAGACCAGAGAAAAGAAAAGGCGCAGTACTCTAGGGGTCGGGAGCTAGGCGGCCACCCTGAGGAGGCGGAGGAAGCGCTCAGGCCGGGCCCGGGCACAAGGGAAAAGGGAAGCGGGAGCAGAGGGAAAACGGAGCTGGCGAGGAGGGAGCCGGCCGCCACCTCAGACGGAAAGAGAAGAGCGGGGCGGGGAGGGAAGGGAGTGCAAGAAGGGAGAGAAGGAGAGGCGGGCGGCGACTGGGGCCTCTGCAGCCGGGGCGGGGCTCAGAGGAGGCCGTCGATCACGCCCTTCCCGCTCGCTCATTGGCTAGATCCCCGTCGCCAGCCCAACCTTCCTCTTTTCCTACCTCTCGCGAGAAGAGGGCGGGCCGTGCCCCTTGCGGAATCCGGCTCTCCACGCGGCGGACTGCCGCCGTGGTTGGGAGCGGAGGCGGTCGCGCCCTGGCCTCCGAGGGCTGGGGCGGGAGCGTGCTTGCGGCCGGGAGGCAGCTGTCCAGTTCGTTACTCCCGCCGCCCAGCGGGAGCCTTGCCGCCGCCCTTGGACTTTGGGCCAGGACAGCGAGCGGCCGCCCCGGGCCCCGCAGACCCGGAGCTGACGCCATGTGACCTGACCCTGGCTGCGGCTCAGCCCCCTGCGCACCTACGGCGCGCCTAGGCTGGTCTTTTGCAACTTCTCTTGCTTTTCTTTCTATCCTGCCTCCCTTTCCTGAAGGAAAAAGGACCCAACATATTTTAAGGAATTCAGAAATCACTGTTTTCTCTTACTTCCCGCCCTATGTCGTCCTTGCTTGATGCATTGCCCCTTGTGCAGCCTTAGGAAATTTAGAAGACTTTTAAAAAACGAACAAAAAAATCTTCCTTTTAAAAAGTTACCCTTCGCATAAAGGGGAAGGCCAGATTTGATTGGAAGCAGGTCTGAGCCTACTGAGGGCTATAACTTAAACCAGCTGTAAAAATAGCTGACCAGTATGTGCATCGGTTTACGCCATGAGTGTAGCAGGAAAGAGTCCCTGTTTGCCTTCCACTCCCTCTACCACTGACCGCCCGGCCCTCCAAACACACACACACCTTTTTTTAGGATTCTATTTGGCATCTCCAGCTCTGGGTGAGGTGTAAGCAGTGGCTTGTGTTCTCAACCAGAGAGTAGACCCTATACAGGCCTTCTATAAAGGTAATTTTCCTAAAGGCCTTGACAACCTGTGTTTTCAGCCTGTGACAGGTCTGCATACTCAGCAGACAAGAGTTGGTATTTCCTTCAAGATTTACTCTCAAACATAGCTGGATAAGTGCTATTATGAATAGCATGATAGCATAAAGTAAATCTTGGTAGACAGATCTGCCTTCCTTCATGTTTAAATCACTGATTCAGGAAAGAATGTAACAATTTTTTACAATGTTTCTTCACCCCTAACTAGAGGTTAAGAAGGTATATTATATTGGAAGATGGACTTTTTTGGGGGGGTGAGGGGGAGGGAGAAGAAAGCTGCTTAAATTTACAATTTTTTTTAAGATGTTTTTGATGTGGACCATTTTTAGAGTATTGAATTTGTTACAGTATTGCTTCTGTTTTATGTTTTGGGTTTTTAGCCAGGAGGCATGCGGGATCTTAGCTCCCCCACCAGGGATTGTACCCCCTAGTTAGAAGGTGAAGTCCCAACCACTGGGCCACCAAGGAAGTCCCTATATTCAATCTTAATTGGATCTGTATACATTAGTGACCAAATGAATTTTTACAAGTAGACAAAAATCAAGTGCAAAGTTACTAGACTACTGAACAGATTGTGTAACAGTGTAACTGACTTTTCTTTGGCTAAACAGATGATGCCTTAAGAAAGTCCTGCTGTTACTCTCTAAGTAGTCAGGTGTCATGTGTATCTAACATGTTTACAAACAACAGGAATTTATTTCTTACAGTTCTGGAGTCTAGGAAGTACAGGGTCAAGTTGTGTCTGGTGAGGACCAGTTGCCTGGTTCACCCTGTCTTTTCACTGTGTCCTTATGTGGCGGAAGGGACAAGGGATCTCTCTGGGGCTGCTTTTATAATGTTACCTATGTTTTTAAACTGACCGAAAATATTGACTCATTTTTTTTTTAACTAGAACCTTTTTCACATATTGCCATCAGCCTCTGAATGTTGAAGAAGCTTTTAAGCATATCAGCTGAATTACGTTGCCATGTCTTAAGTGAAGGATAGTTCATCAATACCCACATGGAGTTACTGAAAAACTTAAAGGTATTAGATAAGAGAATAGAATTTAAGGTTAATAAGGCTCCTCAGTCTGATCCCTTACACTCAAGTTTAGTTTTGTTGGCAGATAAATCCTATGGCCCTGCAGAAGGAAAAAAAAAAAAAAAAAAAAACTAATCTTCAACAGATTGAGTCCATCCAGATTCCACCCCACCTACTCCAGTTGCCAACAAACTTGGCAGACAACAAATACTGTTTATGGTGCAGTGGCTTAAAAGCCACTAATTGGTTCAGTGTATCAAAGGCCACAGATGGCAGTTCCTGATAGAGTGTGAAACCTTAGGTTGGGGGAAGTAGGTTGGTGGAAAGGAGTAGAAAACACCATCAACCTTGAAAATGTTTCAAATCTTTACACAAAGCAAGAGGAGTCCAGAGACAGTCTTATTTATACTTGGCACTGGGGAATAATTGTTTGCTGATCTGTTTCTCTGCTTGCACTTCACAAAGGAAGAGACAGAGTCCAAGGAAAAGAAAATTAGAGTGAACCTTCTTAGTCCAGGCTGTCTTTCTCTGTCCAAAACCACAAGTTTCTCAACCAGTATTCCCCCTCCTGGGTGATCTGACCATTATCTTCTTAAAACTTGAATCAGAGCATGTTCATGCTTCTTTCTGCCTGTGTTTTGCACTTCGAGTAAAATGCAAATTCTTGAATAGGGCCTAAAAGGTATTATTTAATCTGCCTCTTCTCCCTCTCCCGCTCCATCCTGCCATACTTCTGTCTCACTACACTCCAAACACACTAGTCTTTCAGTTCCTAGAATCTGGTGGAGCATTTAACCAACCGAGGGCCTTGCACTCTTGGCAGTCCTGTGGCTACCGACCCTCACTTCCCCTCCTGCACCTCTTCTCACAGCTAGTTCTCTCCACTTCCTTAAGTTTCAGCTTAAAAATCTTCCCTGACCACTTTATGTAAAGTGGGTTCCCCTCAACTTTTATTCTCCATCAGCCCCCTGCTTACTTCTTTCATTCCTTTTTTTAAAAGAAATTGGTGATCATTTGCTTGTTTTTTGTCTGCCTGTGGATCAGAATGTAAACTCCCTGAGTCCTGCTGAGTCCCTGGCAGGTGATGAGTAAATATCTGACGAACGAATAAGAGACCTGGAAGTTGATCCCTAGATCTACAAGGACTAAATGTGATGAAATAGGTACCAGCTCCTATTGGTACTTTTGAAAAGCACAGCTTTTCTTATAGCAGAAGATACTAAAGTTCATATTTTAGAGGGTCTTAAAGGTAGGAATTGGCGAAACATAAATCTGTTTAAAATCAGGATGGCTGATGCTGAAGATAAAACATGATAGGATCTAGAAAAAATTTTAACAAATTTCCAAAAATATATATTTTCTAGTTTATGATAGATCATTTACTCCCCCATCCCGACCCCCAAACTCTTCATCTGTCTGTGGTCTCCATCTCAGCAGTGACTGGCTCCACCCTGGGCCCAAACCGGAATTCTAGGTATCATCCTGATTCTGTCTTCTTTCTCTCCTTCCACATATATTCCTGTTTTCTTTTGCTATGTAACAAACCACCCTAAAACTTAGTGGCTTTAAAACAAACAAACCAACAAACGTAGTGGCTTAAAACAACAGTGTACTCTTACCTCTTATGGTTCTGTGGGTTGAATGGGCTCAGACGCATGGGAATTGCTTGGGCCTGGGGCTGGGGCTGGGGTCATCTGAAGGCTCTAGTGATCTGGACGTCCAACATAGCACCCACATGGCTGACAGTTGTTGCCACTGTCGGCTGGGAGCTTAGCTGGGGCTGTCAACCAGAGCAGCTATATACGTGTGACTTCTCCATTTGGCTATACTTCTCAAAGTATGGCAGTTGTGTTCCAATAGTAGAGATTCCAAGAAGCAAGAAATCAGAAATAGAAGCTGCAGGCCTCTTAAGGCCCAGAACCTGCCACAGTGTCCCTTGTGCCATATTCTTTTGTCAAAGCAGTTACAGAGCACACCCAAGTTCAAAAGGAGGAGCTATAGAACCCAGCTATCAGTGGAAACAGTGCCAATGAATCTGTAGCCGCCTTTAACTGGCCACAATGCCCCATTATGTTCTGGCCATTCCACCTCATAAAAAGCCTTCCAGTCCCTTCTCTTCATCCTCACGGCCACTACCCTAGTACCGGCCACCATCAAATTCTCTCCTAGATCATTGCAAAAGCTTCCTTCCATTTAGTGGTCTCTATATTATAGCCCAAATGATCTTCATAGAAAGTGACTGAGTTGACCATGACTTTAAAGTCTTTCATGGGTCTCCATTGCTCTTAGCATAAAGCTCAAACACCTGGTCATTTCCTAAGAGGAGCCTGAATGATCTGCCTCAATTACCTAGTCAACCAAATCCTCACCCCAGCCCTCGTCCACCGTATTTTCTGATCCATTGCTGTATTCGTTAGTTTCCAGTCACAAAATCAGAGCCACTCTAGGTATTTTAAACAAAGGCAGTAAAATATATGGAATTGGTTTCAAAATTTGTAAGGGCTGGAGGGGCAAAAAAGGTGACCCAGAAGTGAGGTAGTGCCTGGGTACTAGGCTGGAGCAGAAGGGGAGTGTGTTACCCAACGCTCATGATTGCTGGGCTGCTCAGGCTGACCCACTGCTGGTACTGCTGCTACAGGGCCACTTTGCCACCACTGCCCCAGGAACCCAGGAGTGCCCCCCACTCACTGATGCTACTGCTGCCCCCTCCCCCAGATGCTACAAGGGCAGGGAACATGGCTCCTCCCTCCCTCCTGCCTCCAGTCTCCTACCAGCGCTTCCCCTCGGCAGCACCTCCCCAAAAGCAGCAGAAGCGAGTTGGCAGAGGGATCTGGTTGGTGTACTCTGCTGACTCAGCCTCCTGCAACATAGAGAAAAGCAGGCATGGAGCCGGGAGCCACCAGACAGCTGATCAGAGAGCTAAATGCTTTTGCGTTCCGTGAACTCACCAGGCTCTTTCCCTTCTGTTTTTTGTTTGTTTGGCGGCACCGTGCCGTGTGGCATGCAGGGTCTTAATTCCCCAACCAGGGATCTCACCCGCGTCCCCTGCAGTGGAAGCGTGGAGTCTTAACCGCTGGACGGCTAGGGAATTCCCCTCTTTCCCTTCTGAACATACTTTTCCCTCTATCTGAAATGTTCTTTCCTTCTCCTTCTACTTGACCTTGCTTCCTCCTGCTTGTTAGAATTCTCAGTGCAGATGTCACCTGTTCCAGGAATCCTTTCTTAATGCCCAGTCGGGATTAAACTCCTCTATTCTGGGCTACAGGGTTCTACCAACCCGCTCTTGACACTTGTCACCTGAGTGTTTACTGCTCTGTAGTCTTACTAAGTTGTATTCCTCTCAAGGGTAGAACGCTCCCTTTTCATCCTTTTGTTCCTTAGCACCTAAATCATAGTAGGCAGTAAATAAATATTTAATGCAAGGCTCAGAATCTGGGGGATAATTGTGATGGCCTCTCAATGGTCTGTGAGCCCTCAGATTTGTATGCAAAATATAGTGCTTATGTGAATTTTTCCAGAGAGAGGATCCACCATCAGATTCCCCAAGGGGTCAACGACTCCTAAATGTTTAAGAAACTGTATGTATGGATAACGGAATGAACTCACAATATTCCTAAAATGTAAAGAAAAATGTAACTGCCAGGAAGAAACTGAGTATCAAAGACCACTTCAGTGTCTTAGCCTCCATCACTTTTATTGAATTCTTGTATATAGAGAAGTAAAATCAGTACCAAGACTGATAATGTACATGGAAATACAAAATAATATGCAAAATAGAAATCATTAGCAAGTGTAATTATTAGCCGCTCTGCAGAGATGCTTTGTATGTGGACTGGTAGTTGGTGGAACTAGGTGGGGCTCAGGTGTGGTGGCAGGACAGGTAAGCCGGGTGTCCTGATTCCCAGAAGAATCACAGGCACAGGGCAGGCATGTTCTAGACCCCTTTGCCCTTCAGGAAGATTCAGCTCACTCTAGCACCTAAGTGTAGAGACCTCGTGGGATGAAGAAGTAATGACAATTAACTATTTCATTTCACATATTTGTTCCATCCTGAAAGACTAGACAGTTCTCTAAGCTGCCCAAGCCTTAATGTTGCTTAAGTCACTTTAAAACCATTCACTTGGGGACTTCCCTGATGGCGCAGTGGTTAAGAATCTGCCTGCCAATTCAGGGGACATGGGTTGAAGCCCTGGTCCGGGAAGATCCCACATGCCGCGGAGCAACTAAGCCCGTGTGCCACAACTACTGAGCCTGCGCTCTAGAGCCTGCGAGCCACAACTACTGAAGCCCATGTGCCACAACTACTGAAGCCCATGGACCTAGAGCCCGTGCTCCACAACAAGAGAAACCACCGTGATGAGAAGCCTGCGCACCGCAACGAAGAGTAGCCTCTGCTCACCGCAACTAGAGAAAGCCCACACGCAGCAACGAAGACCCAACACAGCCAAAAATAAATAAATTTGTTTTTAAAAAAAACATTCACTTGAATGTTTCTTGTATTAACTTAAGTTACTTTGGTTTCAAATAACAAAAACCATGTCGATCTACCTTAAGAATAAAAGGAGAATATGTTAGAAGGATAAAGGGGCAAAAATGTAGTCAGGGGTCTGGAAGGAATGGGAATCAGGAACTGGAAGACTGTCTCTGAGCTCAGCTGCCCTCTGTCTGGCTTCTCCGCTGTCCTCTCCCTGTGGGTCCACTCTGCTTCCCTTGGATGAAGACGGGAGATGGCGGTGGGCAGCCCCACTCACCTGAGTTACCCGATGCCTGTTCAGGGGCTCACCTGGAGCAAGATTTCTCAGCCACACACTGCCGACACTTAGGCAGGTAATTTGTGATGGGGACAATCCTGTGCGTTGCAGTGTGTTTAGCAGCATCCCTGGCCTCTACCCACTGGATGCCAGCATCCCCCAACCCCCATCCCAGCTGTGACAATCAAAATGTCTCCAGATATTGTCAGTGTCCCCCCGGGGGGTTCAAAAATTAATGCGGGTGAGAACTTCTAAACCAGACTATCTAGTGTTTCATAATTCAGCATCAAATTTCCAGAAGAGAGAATCGGATTGGCCCAGCTCGAGTCTGTGTCCAATTCGACCCAATTAACTATAGCCAGGGCATAGGGTCACGTGGCAGAAATATGGCTGCCAGGAGTCCACCCCTGTGGGAGGGATGGACAGATATTCTGCTTTCCGCAACTAGAGAAAGCCCGCGTGCAGCAACGAAGACCCAACGCAGCCAAAAAAAAAAAAAACAACAAAAACAAAATGAGCTAGGTTTACAGCTACTAATCTCTTCCCACCTCCCCAAACAGTGTGCTGCTCCTCCAGTCCCTTGTAATCTACATCAGCATCTCCCAGTGCGCTCAAGATGCTTTTCCTGGAGAGAGTTCCAAGGTCATATAAGTTGAAGTGCTGCCTTTTATACCCTCTTTCGGGAGAGCCACAATGAGGATGTAAGGGCTCTAAGGAGTTCTCACTGCCATAGCCATTTAGGAGAGAAATCGGCAGTATTTAATAAATTTAACATGCGTACACCCTATATCCCATCTCCCTACTCCTGGGTACGTATCAAAAATCAGTTTTCTGGTGTGTAAGAAGATGTGTTAAAATGTTCATCGGATACCAACATGTAGCAGCAAAGAGTTGGAGGTAACCTTCCTGCAGCAATCAGAAGGATTAATCTACAATGTAGCCAAGTGAGGGAGGCTGAAAACAAAATGGGATTCCCAGCACAATGCCATTATTGTAAAACTGTAAATCACATGCCTCTTATACATTGTTCAAAATATACTTATGTTTAAATACTTATGTTAAGTTGAATTGCAATGGCACTCATTAGAGAGCAGGTGCACATATGGGATGTCATCGCGTCCAAGCTCGTACTTCTTGCCACACAACAAGCCCAAAAATCGAGGGACGAGGTTTTGGGGGAAGGAATAGCAACTTTATTTGGAAAGCCAGCTGACAGAGAAGATGGTGGACTCGTGTCCCAAAGACCATCTTACCCGAGTTAGAATTCGTTCGGACTTCTTTAATGCTAAAAGGGGAGGGGAGGTGACTGGTTGCTGCAAACCTCTTGGTGCCAGAACCCTTTGTTCTTGCAGCTGTCCATGTAGGTCTGGTCACAATGTTCCTATAAACCTCCACCAAGACAACTGTTATTCTCTGTTCTGCAACCTTTTATCTCTACATGAAAGGAAAAGTGTTATACCTTTAAAAGTCAAAGCCTTGAGAATGGGCTACCCCATAAATTTCAGGCTACAGGCAACATTCTTTTACAAAAGGTGCAGAGCCAGCATGACTAAGCACAGGCAACAGAGCCCAAAAGTTAGAGCTACAGGAACAGATCCAATATGGAGTCAGGTTTGTTCTTCTCTGTTACAGGGGAGTGGAGGCAGGGGGGGCACAATAATAAAATAAAAGAAGGAACATGAGATGATGTTTCACAGACTGAACACATGCCTTTAATCTGACTCCTTCCTCAAAGTCTGCTAAAATGGCAATAAGGGAATAAAAAAGGATATAAACCCGTGAGTTCAAAGAGAATAGAAAAGGAGATCAGCCGTTGAGAGAAGCTGATGGAATTTTTGAAAGATCGAAAGCAGATGGTCAAATCTAACTGACTTAACAGACCAGAGGAAGCCAAAACTTCAGAGCCTGCACAGAGGTAAGGCATTAAGAAGCAAACGCATTCAAGCTAGAAGACCCCAGAAAAACAGAAGTTAGGGGGAACCTCAAAGGCCAGGCCATGCACAGGGGTGAAAACAGAACTGGCTGGAGGTGCAGACAAGGAGCAGTGGGTTCCTGGATCCCTCCTTCTCCCCCCCGCCCCAACAAAGGCAGGCGGTTGAGTCAGCAAGGTCCTGATTCTGACGCACTAGACACACAGAGAAAAAACACTTCACAGCTGAACAAATGGGATTCGCCGGGCCCGGTACTCATAGTGGGGGAAGCAGGAGGTACATGGGAAATCTCTGCACCTTCCACTCAGTTTTGCTGTGAACCTGAAACCACTCTAAAAAATAAAGTGTAGGGGCTTCCCTGGTGGCGCAGTGGTTGAGAGTCCGCCTGCCGATGCAGGGGACACGGGTTCGTGCCCCGGTCCGGGAAAATCCCACATGCCGCGGAGCGGCTGGGCCCGTGAGCCATGGCCGCTGAGCCTGCGCGTCCGGAGCCTGTGTTTCGCAAGGGGAGAGGCCATAACGGTGAGAGGCCCGCGTAACGCAAAAAAAAAAAAAAAAAGTGTAGGAACAAAATAATAATCATAATAAATAGAGAGTTTTAAAATGCTTTGGGATAGATTCTCATTTTAAGAAAATAAAATATAGCATTTTCACTTAAGAAAATAAAAGGAATCCAAATGGCGCTTGTCAGGTGAGAAAACTGCGATGCAGGGAGAGTGACTATCTCCCTGGTGATGACATGGCGGGTGGGAGACGTGGCGTGGGCCCCTCTCCCCTCCCCCCCCAGCACCGCTGGTTCCAGGTGACCAGCGGCCCTGCATCCCGGCAGCGGTGGGCCTGCAGCAGGCTCGCTGGTTCCTCTGGTGTTTACGGCCGCAGCGGTTTACTGGCTACTCGGATGAACATCTACAAACATCTGGACCTTTCCTCTTCCATGGCAATAAAAACAACTTCCAAACAGGGTCGGGGGGTCTGTGCTGATGTATCAATCTGTGGAACTGAGCTGTAGATATTTTATTCTTGCCATTTCATTCACATTCAGGTGAGCTTATCGTCATGTTTATCTTGTTTTTGTTCTGTCACAAGGTTTTCAGGTCTCTGATGCTGCAGGTCCCAGTTTGCCTCCCCACACTTCTCTTCAAACAGTGTAGAGCCGCAGGATTCTAGAATAGACGGAAAAGGATTTTGGAGGCCCCACTCAATCTCCCCATTTTATGGATGAAGAAACCCATGCCTAAGAAAGTCTCAGTAGCTTGTACCTCTAACCACCATCTGTCAGTTAATTAAGTTACATTTCCCTGCTGGTAGAATCCCATCAGCATTGTGTATATGTGCTAACACTTTTTTTTTTTTTGAGGTATAGTTAACTTACAATGTGTTAGCTTCAGGTGTACAGCTAAGTGATTCAGTTATACACGCACCCATGTATATATCTTCTTTTTTAGATTCTTTTCCATTATAAGTTATTACAAGACATTGAATATAGTTCCCTGTGCTATAACATAGGTCCTTGTTTATCTATTTTATAGATAGTGGTGTGTATCTGCTAATCCCAAACTCCTAATTTATTTCCCCCTGGCCCCTCCCCATACACTATCATGGTGTGTTTTCTGAAAGCCTTGCTTTATGCTGTGAAGATTTTACTTTGGACCCAGGGAATCTCTTCACCTTTCAGCCCTCTGACCTATGAGGTTCGATTCACACTCAGAGCTGAACGTGTGCTTCCTCTCTGCTTTCCAGGGGGCCTGAGCCAGCAGGCCCTGCCACACTGGCTGTGCTACTGATTACCCTACTGGTCAGCACAGAAGGAGAACTCCCAAAATGCAAATTTAAAAAAATATGCATGGGCTTAATGTATCCTTGATGCCTAGTGCATCTCTCAACAGCATTTCTTTCACTGTTTTAAGTAACACTCTCTTGTAAGCAGGAGTGAGGGCTGGGGGTTCAGAAGCTGGTCAGCAGCCCCTGGTCACCTCAGGTTGTGAAAACACACCCTCTGGTCAGCTCTGCATCTCTTGCCCACACTTTCTCTTCTTCTCCCTCTTCCCTGTTTCTCTCTCTCTCTCTCTCTCTCTCCCTCTCTTTTTTTGCCTTATTTCTCCCCCTTTCTTGGGTCTTTCTTCCCATGGCACCTTTGACACTTTCCAAGCCACTGACATGAGGTCAACTCTTCCTGTGTGTGCTGTTGGTGTGATGTAATGAAGTGTTTGTTTCCACCCCCTGGAACGTGCAGTAGGTCCCCGTCCCCCCTCCTGTCTCTGTCTCTCTGTCTCTTTCTCTCTGTGTCTCTCTGTCTTTGTGTCTCTCTGTTTCTGTCTATGTCTCTGTCTCTGTCTTCCTAGCACTATCAGGTGGTGGGTTTCTAGGGGCTCTGTCTCTCTCTGGGGGCTTTGCTCCCTTCAACGTGCAGAGTAAAAGGGCCTGGGATGTGGATGGAGAGCATGCCTCGCTGCGTGGTCACCCTTCCTGCTGCTCATCCAAGTGCCTCCTGGAAGACAGCTCTGAAGATTAGCATGCTCATCAAACAGCTTTATTTGCATATTGGGGTCACAATATGCAAATATTGTCACTCCTGTGGGAGACACCTGGGGATCCTGTGTTGCACAAAGACCATCCCACACTTCTTGCCATACGTGAAACTGGCCTTGACCTGCAGCTCAGCTGGTGGGCAGGAGAAATTCTTGGGCAAGTTCTCACGACCTTAGAACCTAATGTTTCTACGGTGTCAGAACACTAACACTGCAATTCACCCTTAAAAAGCCAGTGGTATATATTTTTATTAATTTTTGATTTCAAGATAACACACATAGTTTAAAAATAGTCAAATTAAACTTGAGTATACAGTGGAAAGTAGCATGTGTTCCTTCCACCCCAGACCTCCACTCCCCACTATTTCTTATGTGTCCTTCCAGAAACATTCTGTACATATACAAGCATAAACCCATGTTTATACGTGCATGGTAGCTTATTTCACCAAGGTGACAAAATCGAGAAGTCTGCCAAGGAGAGCTGAGTGGGAGGATGACATTGCAGTGATGAGCAAGGAGACATCGGGGCCACGGAGAAGATGCAGGGGATAGGGGGCCTGGAGGACAGGTGCAGGGACTCTGACCAGGAGACCCACCTGAGCAGGACAGGGAGGGAGGCTGCCGACAGCGTCAGGGACTGCTTCTCGAATTAATAGTGTGGAGACACGGGGAGATGGGAAGGGGAAGACATTAAGGGAAAAAAAAACACTATTTGTGGGCTTCCCTGGTGGTGCAGTGGTTGAGAGTTTGCCTGCCAATGCAGGGGACACGGGTTCGTGCCCCGGTCTGGGAAGATCCCACGTGCCGCGGAGCGGCTGGGCCCGTGAGCTATGGCCGCTGAGCCTGCGCATCCCGAGCCTGTGTTCCGCAACGGGAGAGGCCACAACAGTGAGTAGGCCCACGTACCTCAAAAAAAAACAACACTATTTGTTACAGTTTCTGGTCCCTTAGATCAAGAGGTTACAGGTACCACTTATAACACAGGCCTTTCCAGCCTCCTTTTATGTCAAACGCATCAAGAATGCCCTCGTGCGGGCTCCGGCTGTGAGTACATCAGCTCAGGCCACGGAGCCAGTATCTGCCCTTTTCCACCACTTGGTTTTTTCTCTCCTTTCCTTTCAAAGTGTTTCTTTCCTCGTGGCCACCTAATGCTTTTCCACGAGTGCTGGCATGAAACTTCATGACTGTTTCCAACCAGAAGGAACAATGTTCCCTTCAAAAGGTCAGGACTCTTTGGTGACAAACACGATTCAAAACAGCTTAGGAAAAGGGGAGCCATGTGGATGTTATGTGGCATCACCTAGATCCCCCTTCATGAATAACTCTCCACCTCAAATGCCAGGAGTGCCGTGGCAACCCTGGGCTGTCAGCTCCTCAAGGGGTTGCATCAGCACAGGAGAGACACCTTGCAGAAAGCCAGGTCCACGTCCAGGGACGCGTCCTTGAGGGGCACATGGTCTCGCCCTAGATTTGGAAGGAAGACTCGCTGTCCAGAGCCCCCGGGGGCCAGTCCAGGCTGTCCTGTTGCCTGTGTAGCAGTGAGGCTCCTCTGTCCACCCAATCCTGTCCTCCAACCACAGGTGTTGACACCAAGACACTCCCTAATGGGCCACGCGCCCGCCAAACCCCATCTCCATCCCAGCCTGGGCAGGGAAGCTACTGGCTTCTGTAACCAAACCATTCGTGGAGTAGCAGTGCAGCAGCCCGGGACCCATGTACCAGGGGCTGGATCGGGGGTTCGACCAGAGACCTGCTCCACGCTGGCCTCACGCTGGCCGCTCACACCAGAGAGAAACCAGACTTCTCCTGTCTCTTCCTGTTGGGCTGCACCCCACAGGCCTGCAAGCCCTGCACTTGCCCCGCTTTAAGACCAAAGAGAGAGCCCAGAGTCAGCGAACGAGACATCAATGGTTTAATGGATGGGGGAGCTTACGTGTCAGAAGCAGGGTCCTAGAGCGACACCCCAGCACGGTGGGCAGGACATGGCAGCAGGTTTTGCTGGTAGCAGGTGGTGTGAATTGCTAGTTATAGGGGGAATTACATCAGGTTGGCTCCTTGGTTACCAGGGATACTAGCAGAGGGCACGCCCCTCACCACCCCTTTGACAAGAACAATCATCACCTGGGACATGGCAAGTATGTAGGCAGGTCAGTCAGATGAGTGGGGTGTGGGTGAAGCAGGGGCTAGTCCAGCAGAGGATGCACGAAGAGCAAGAGAACAGCCATCTTGAGTGGCCTGACCATACATTGTCCCCAGGGCAGATGCTGGGAAAAGGCGCTGATTGGCCTTGACTGCGGCTCCAGACTCAGGAAGAAGCAACGCCGGCTGTGTTCAGTTTACCTGTTCAGTGGGGGGCCACAGCCAGGCAACATAAGAGGCAGGAAAGTGCTACTGAGTGGACAAACCATGACCCCCGGACACCATGAGCACCCTGTCCCCATCACTTAGTCTCTGCCGGGGAGCCCCCGCTGTCTGGCCCAGGGGAAGCGGGGGGCAGCATGCTGGGCCGTGACCTTGGAGGTCCGGGATACCCCCTCGCTGCATGCTCCTGTTAACGTTTGTTTCTTCACAGGGTTTAAGTCTCCTGAGGTGGGCATCATGCTTTCTGAACTGGACTCCTCACAGGCCTTCGACTGGGCATAACAAACGTGGTGGGTGAACCGACACTAGTTCCTTGTAGTTTAAACGAAGAGGAATGGCATGGACTGCTTAGCAAGGGTGTCGCTAATCCCCACTTAGATGTACTTTTCAACTCATTCCGGACATTCAAAACAGTGCTAACCTATAAGTACAACAGCCCTTGAGTTTAGTAAGGAAAATGTAACATTAAGAGAATCAAAGCAAATTAAATAAAAACCCCAAACCTAACAAAATCTCTCTTTCACACCCCTCCCCCACCCCCGCAAGCCACAAAGGCCCGGTCAGAACTGCATGAGCTCTGCAGATAGAGAGACCCTCAGGATCTTGCATGGCCCCCTCCCCCCACTGCCTCTGTTCCCTCCGAGAACTGATTGTACCAGGATGGGCCCCTGACCTAAACCAGGCACATCCCCCTCTGGCCGCTTTGAAATCAAGACCCTGAGGTGCTGTGGGTCCATTCGGTCCTCAGCTGGGAAGCGATGTGAATGCAGGTGCACAGGGGCTGCACCTCACCAGGAAAGTGCAGAGGTCAGGAAGTAGGGCCTCAGAGACAGGGACTCTGAGGTCCTGGGACTGGGACAGTCCACCTGGAGCCTGTGGAGCCAGGGCACACTTCTTGTGTGTCTTGTCTCTGGTTTTTGTGCTGACGACATCAGCTGAAAGGAAGAGGGTCCAAACAGGCCCTGCCCCTATCCACTTCCCTGCTGTCCATGTCATCCTTCTTTCATTTAGCAAGTGAGCGGCCCAGGTGAAACCTCTCCTGAGCATTTACATCCTGATAGGGATCAATGCATTCTACCAAAGGGACTAACTTTCAAGGAAAGAATTTCAGGCTTCTGCTGGGAGTGCATTTTCCAAGCAATCTGGAAGCTGGGGGGACCTGACTGTATTCTGGGGGCAGGCCCTGGTGAGGACCAAATAAGTGAGAGAATCAGGGGTCTTGTGGCCTTCAGTGTGCGCTGGGCTCCGATCTGAGGTCTCCACATCTGAGGCCTCCCTCACACCTGCCCCGAGCACTGGCCCCTGTGCTTGGCCTGTGGGTGAAGCATGGATGGACATGCGGCCCAAGAAGGGCAAAGGATTCTCTGTGAAAGCAGGGGCCACTTTGGGGAGCGAGTGTGGGTGACCACAAGAGCTTCCCAGGAAAGGGAGATAACTTAGGAATTATACAAACCTAATAGGAGATGAATCTTTTTTTTTCAGAAGGGATTTGGGAGAAACACGTGTATTCCAGGACAGGTAGCTTGCAAGTTGCCACGGAACAAGATGTGGGGAGGAAACAGATTGTGTTAGTCAGGGCTCTCCAGAGAACAGAAGCAACAGGATATATGTAGAGATATACACAAGAGGAGACTTATTACAGGGACTAGCTCATGCCTTATGGAGGCTGAGAAGTCCCCTAATCTGCTGTCTGCAAGCTGGAGGCCCAGGAAAGCCGGGGGTGTATTTCAGTCCGAGTTTGAAGGTCTGAGAGCCAGGAGCAATGATGTGTGAGGCCGGGAGGAGATGGACATCCCAGGTCACCTGAAGCAGAGGGCAAATTTAACCCTCCTCTGGATTGAATTATGCCCCCCGCATTGATGAGTGTGATCTTCTTTACTCAGCCTGCGAACGAGAGGGCTGACGGTGTAAGTTCCAGGTGGAGTCCAGAGGCCTGAGGACCAGGGCACCAATATGTAAGTCCCAGTCCAAGGGCAGGAGAAGACCAGTGTCCAACCCTGCGTCCAGCAGAGACAGCAGATCCCCTCCTCCAACTTTTAGATCTGTTCGGGCATCTGTGTTGGGGAGGGTGATCTTCTTTCCTCAGTTCACTGATACAAATGCTCATCTTTTCCAGAAACACCCTTGCAGCCACACCTGGAAATGTTACCAGCGACCTGGGCACCCTCCGCCCTGTCAGGTGGACACATAATGTTAACCATCACACAGACCAACTGGATTTTAGATCCTCTAGGATTCTACCAGGTATTTAGTGAGATGCATGCCCCCCGCCATGGGTAGATGGGGCCAGTAGAGCCTTTGACTTCAGTGGGAATAAGCGATTTGCTGAAGAAACTCGGTCAATTAGTGGAAAAGTCAATCATCCAACCAATACTGAGTGACTGGAGGTGCCTGGTACTGTAATGAGGACACGACAGTGGTAAACATCGCAGGCCCTGCCCTCCTGGAGTCAAGTCTGGTATGAAGGACAGACACTGAACAAGTAGGGGGAAATGGGATGTGAGTTACACAGAAGGGCAGGTGTCAGGCAGACGGCAAGAGAAGCTGGGTGCCCACATTCAGGTCCCCTACATGGGTTCTGCACCCTCCACAGCCTCACAACGGGGTTTCACTGTCATCCCCATTTTACAGGTGAAGAAACCGGAGCCTTGAGAGGTTAAAGGTTTTGCCCAGCGTCACACCCCCAGTAAATGGCAGAGCTGGGATTTGAACAAAGGTCTCTCTGACACCCAAATCTGGGCTCTTTTGGCTTTCTGTGGCAAATTATAGAAATCCAAGTCAAACTATCTTCGACAAAGAAGAGGATATTTGGGTCCCCTAATTTAGAAGTGTAAGTGTAGGCTTTAAGCGTGGCTAATCCAGAGGCTATGTCACTGGGGGTCCATCCTTCTCTTCAGATATAGGCCCTCCCGAGTGGCAGACTTCATGGCCACCCAGATCATGTCCAGGCCAGTCACCTCAGTAAAGAGCTTCTGCTGTGATGGCCTGGAGAGGACTGTGGGGACATAGCTTTGGTCACATGCCCATCACTAAACCCATTAGGCAACTGGGGGGCGGGGGTGAGGTCCTCCAATTGCCCAGGCCTGGCCTGAGACTGCCCTTGGGTAGGCAGCAGCCCCACCTGAACTGCATGGAATCAGCTCCCCACAGGAAGAAGGGCTTCTGTTGCCGAAAGAGAGGGAAGGGATGCTGCTCAGGCAATACCAGGCCCACCATGGCTTTTAACCACTATTCTCTGTGTCGAGTTGCCCTTCCACCCTGCACTAAGCAGCACAGCCCAAAGTGCCAAGACTCCGAAGAAGAGAACAGAATGAACGCTAAGGATGAACCACGTTTTATCATAGGACCACCTACCAACCGGTATTTATTCATTCTACCACCTGTTAGCACACAGTAATTAGCGCTGTTCCAGGCCCAGGGACTAGAGGACTTTTTCTGAAGACACAGGCCCTGCCGTCCAGGTGCTCTCCACCTGGCAGAGGAGGCAAACCGGTAAGAAATTGGAATGTGTTAAAAGAGCAACGATAAAGAGACACGAATGCCTCCAGGATGTGTAAACAATGCTTTCCACTGAAAAACGAAAAGGCAGAAGACTCAGTTAAAAAAAAAAAAAAATGAGCAAAGAACTCGAATAGACATTCCTCCAAAGGAGGTACACGCATGGCCAACAAGCCCATGAAAAGATGCTCAGCGTCACTAGTCATGAGGGAGATGCAAATCTAAATCATGAGGTACCAGTCCACACCCATTAGGGTGGCTGCTGCGTTGAAAAGTAAGACAAAGTATGTGTGGAGAAACAGGGGCCCTCATACACTGCTGGTGGGAATGTAAAATGGTGCAGCCACTGTGGAAAACAGCTTGGCGGTTCTTCAAAAAGTTAAACAGAATTACCCTCTGACCCAGCAACTCTGCTCCTAGGTATACACCCAATATAACTGTAAGCAGGCACTCAAACATATATTTGCACGCCAGTGTTCACACCAGTACAATTCACAAGAGCCAAAAGGAAACCCAGATGTCCATCAGTGGATGAATGTAAAACAAGTTGTGGTCTATACACGCCACGGAAGCTTCATCCATAAAAAGGAATGAAGCACTGATACATGCAGTGAAACTTTGTGCTAAGTGAAAACAGTGCTACACAAAGGTGTTGTATGATTCCATTTGTATGAGATATCCAGCACAAGCAAATCCACAGAAACAAGGAACAGACTGGTGGTTTCAGGGGGCGGGGATGGGGGGTGGATCGAGGAGTAAGCCCCTGTTTCCTGGGGCTTATTCTGGGGTGATGAACATGTTTTGGAACTAGATAGAGGTGGTGGTTACACAATATTGTGATTGTACTAAATGCCATTGAAGCACTCACTTTAAAATGTTTAGTTTTATGTGATGTGAATTTCACTCAATGAAAAACAAAAGTGCCCATGAAGTTGTCCGTAAGTTATACAAAGCATATGAGAAGTCAGGTTGGAGAAGGAGGGGTGATTAAGTGCATGGTGGGGTCAGGAGAGCCGTTCTGGGCACGGACTTCCTCTGGGGAGACGCTTTGAGTAACGGAGGCAAGCGCAGCTGTGTGCAGGGACCCACGGTTCCGTTTTCTTCTGATTTACAAGGAGGCTGGTGCTTCTCACCAGGGAGCTGGGCCTTCACTGCAGGGTCCCGAGCCCGGCTGTGCTTGCTGGAGCTTGTTTAGAGCTTGCTTGTTCAGAGACGGAGGGAAGGGCTGTTCTCCAAGGACCGTGCGTGCCCTGCCCCGTTGCTGCGGCTGCACAGCATCCTGGGGAGGACAAAGCGGCCCTTGTGTGGATGAAGCAGCTACAAAGTACATTTTCCTCTGGGGGTGAATTGCCACCCTGCAAGGCAGGAAGGTTTCTTTCCATGGCACAGAGCACCTCATTTCATGTCTGAGGGGCCCCGGGCAATGGAGTCCACTCAGGTCTGGGCTGTGCGCTGTGGAGGGTGGGGACTTGGGAGGCTAGGGACCGCTTCCTGGAATCAGACGATGGAATCAGACAGAACCTGTTGGCAGGTGTGGCTCTGGAGTTAATGCATGCATGTTCCCTGAAGGTTTCACTCTGCAGTCGGCTTGGGAAAAGGTAAGGCATTGGCATGCCCCCTCCATTTCCCCTTATTTTGGGTATTTCCTCCCCATTTAAGGCCCCCTTTCTGACACCCATCAGACTCCTCCTTCTCTTCTCCAGAATCCCCTTCCATGCGTCTGTTCCATTGTTCCGTTCTTTCAAGGTCTCTGACACAAATTCAAACCACTGCTTTGTGGTTCTGCTTTGGACAGGAACTAGCTAGTACTTATCATTAGCCAGTTCTTTTAACCCTTGTCATTAGCACAGAAAGCAGGTACTGTATTGCTAAGTCCACTGTACTGATAAGGAAACAGACTCAGAGAGATTGGGATTTGGCCAAGGTAAACAGCTGGTTAGTGGCAGGATAGGATTCAAGCTCTAAATTTAATGTTAATAAACTGACCTCTACTAGTAAACCAGTGATTGGAGAAATTATCCCTCCCAAATGACATAATGTCTCAACAGAGTAAAAATGAGATTTCTGTGGTAGCAGCAGTGTATTTGCAGAGAGACGGGAGGTATTTGGACATATATTTTATATGAGGAGGAGGTCTTTCTATAATCCCCAAATTATGTGACAGCCTATTCTACGTGTTATTTAACAGGTTTATTTCACAAAGGCTCAATAGCAGTATTTGCTCTTTAAATTGACAAACAGGTGACTCTGAGTGAGCACAGGTGCACTGAGGCACTTTCTTCACCATCCTTTTAATTTAAATATATGCTGGAAACAGAATCAAGAGTAAGACTCACCTAAGGCCACAGGCAAGCTGGGTTGCTCTTCTCAACTCACTTCAAGTGCTCTGTCTCCTAGGAAGCCCCCAGACCCCCACCCCTTTTGTGTTATCCCCTCCACTAGACCTTGACATCCTGTGCTCAGGGACCGCATTTAAGTAATCATCTTGTCCAGTGCTCTTTTAGTGGGAAAAAGGAGAAAGAGAGGAAGAAAGAAAAGTTTCCAGAAGGTTTATTTACATTTCATTATAAAAAGACAGGCCAACTGATGATCATTTTATGTATAAAAACATCCAATCACTACATTGTACACCTCAATTACTCTTCAACTGAAAAGACAAGCCAATTAAAACACGGGCAAAGGACTTGAACAGTTATTTCTCCAACTAAGATGGACACATGGCCAACAAGCATGTGAAAATGTTTAATGTCATTAGTCAACAGGGAAATGCAAATCAAAACCACTTCACATCTGACAGGATGGCCAGAGTTGAAAAGACAGACAATAACAGGTGCTACCGAGGATGTGGCGAAACCGGAACCCTCACACACTGCTGGGGGGGAATTCGAAACGGAGAAGCCACTTTGTCACACAGTCTGACAGCTCCTCAAACAAGTGAACTTATACACTGGACCTACTTACACACAGAGCTGTCATAGGACCCAGCACTCTTAGGTATACATCCAAGAGAAACAAAGACACATGTCCACACAAACTTATGAAAGCATGTTCATAGCAGCATTAATCGTAATGGCCAAAAGGTAAAAACAACCCAAATGTCCATCAGCTGATGAACGGATAAACAACGTGTGGTTTATCTAAACAATGGAATATTATTTGGTCATAAAAAGGAATGAAATGCTGATACATGCTCCAACCTGGACGAACCTTGGGAACATTGAGCCAATGAAAGAAGCAGTCACAAAAGACCACTTGACGTATGATTCCGTTGACATGAAATGTCCAGAAATGGCAAATCCATAGAGGTAGAATGTAAATTAGCAGTTGCAGGGGCTGGCGGTGGGAGTGGGGAGGAGGGGCATGATGGCTAAAAGGCATGGGGTTTCTTTTTGAGCAATGAGGGTGTTCTAAAATCGACTCAAGATGTTCTAAAATCGGTGAGAGCTGTAAGCATCTGTAAATACACTAAAAACCACATTTTAACTGGGTAAGTTGTATGCCGTGTGAATTATATAAAGCTGTTTTTAAAAGTTTCCAGAAGGCACTGTGCCCCTTTCCACAATTCCTCTTTACTCATAATAAACTTAGTAACTTGAATTTTTTGAATTTCAATTTTTAGCTAGTCTGATATTGAATTTCAATTTTTAGCAAGTCTGATATACAATATTTTTAAATGCCTCATAAGCATTTTAATAAATACTAATAGTATTAAATATCCATTGTTGAGTGTGCTAAATAAACAACTTAATTTCTTAATATGACATATTTTCTCACAAAAGAATAAAATGCTTATTACCTACTAAGAGTTTAGCATCTCTGTTCTCATAATAATCCAAGTCCCCGAGTCTATCTTTATGTTTGAATAGGTGATGTGTCTGCAGCTTCTACACTTGACACTTCTTGTAGCGTAGCAGTGGCCCGGAGGATCCGCAGGAAAAAACAGTCCACTTCCTGTCAGGCCCCAGAGGAACTGTGAGAACAGTGAGGTAAAGTTACCAGCTTGCTAAACGCTGTCACGAACAAACAGACACCAAACCCTAGCACTGCCCTCCCACCCCATCCCCGGGATTCCCACGCACTGTGACTAAACAGACCCAGGACAGGGAAAGGGAATTCTGCCTTTGATAAAAGCATCTGACAGAAATGAGAGTATTTTTGTTTGTTTTTGGTTTTTTGCCGTATGCGGGCCTCTCACTGTTGTGGCCTCTCCCGTTGCGGAGCACAGGCTTCGGACGCGCAGGCTCAGCGGCCATGGCTCACGGGCCCAGCCGCTCCGCGGCATGTGGGATCTTCCCGGACCGGGCACGAACCCGTGTCCCCTGCATCAGCAGGTGGACTCAGAAATGAGAGTCTTTTGCTTTTTCAGGAAGGTATGTAACATTTGTACAAAAGGCCTGTTTACATTTAACTTTAAATTACAGAGCAACTGGAGGGCTTGATACGTTTGCTTGTTTTGTCAGTTCCCTCCCAAAACCAGCCATGCCTGGTCCCTAGGACCTGGCAGCACCTAGCAGCCCTCAGAGCAGGGGTTCCGTGAGAGGCTCGCGGTTAAATGAACGAGTGATGGGAACGTGTGTGCAGATGGACGAGGGCAGGAAAAAAGTATGAAAAAGTAGAAACACTGTATTTGTGTAATGAGAGTATGATTACATTGAATCCCCTAAAATTGCCTTTTGGTGGGGCTTCTCTGGTGGCACAGTGGTTGAGAGTCCGCCTGCCGATGCAGGGGACACGGCTTCGTGCCCCGGTCCGGGAAGATCCCACATGCCGCGGAGCGGCTGGTCCCGTGAGCCATGGCCGCTGAGCCTGCGCGTCAGGAGCCTGTGCTCCGCAGCGGGAGAGGCTACAGCGGTGGGAGGCCCGCGTACCTCAAAAAAAAAAAAATTGCCTTTTGGTTTGACTATAATGCTATTAGATAAAATTTGGGTTACAATGTGCACCTGCAATTATACCCACTTAATAGAACCCTATGTAGCAGTTGAGAAGTGTAAGGTGTGCCTATAAAGTACTAGCATGGAAGGATGTCCAAGATATAGTTATGAGAGAAAGAAAGTGAACCCCCCAAAGAAAGTATTAAATTATGATCATAGTTTTTGTAGTACCCTCCCCTGCAAATGTATGTATTTGATTACATACATATAGATAAAAATCTGGAAAACTGCTCACTAAGCTGTTACCTCTGGTTGGTTCTGCAAAGGATAACAGGGAACTTTCACTTTCTGTGTTCATAGTTCTATATTGTTTGTGTTATTTGCATGCTTACACTTTTATTTTAATAAACATTTAAAATCGTAAGCCTTTTCTGCCCTTTTACGTTTTCCTGCACTTGATCATGTATTCATTTTGTATAGTTAGCAATAAAAAAGTTTAAATCACCCATTTTATATTTTTAGTCTTTTTTAAAATTTAGTTTTTATTTTATATTGGAGTATAGTTGATTTACAATGTTGTGTTAGTTTCAGGTGTACAGCTAAGTGATTCAGTTATACATATACATATATCCATTCTTTTTCAGATTCTTTTCCCATATAGGTAATTACAGAATATTTAGAGTTCCCTGTGCTATACAGCAGGTCCTTGTTGAATAAATCACCCATTTTAGCTACACCTTTTCTGTCTTTGGTAATTGCATTTAAAAAAATCTAATTCTTAAAACTCGTGCTCACACTGAGGCCGGCACAGACCCAATTCTAAACCAGCACTGTATTTAGCTTTTCACAAGTTACCAGGCTCTCTGATGGGAAGAGCAGCTGTTCTATCAAATGGCAACTCCTTCCTCCCGCAGTGAAAATGTGGAATCACCCAGCTATTTTCATCTGCGTAAATAATAATTTCCTTCCATAACCTGCCTTCTCCCTCTCCTCTCTCTTTCCTGTTTATCTGAGGGGAAGCTGTGTGTGCTGTCTAGCTGGACTTGGCTGTCAGGAAGGATGGTGACCACCTCAGAGGGGATAAACTAGAGGAATTGGTCTTATCAACAATCATCACGTGAGATCTCTCTCTCTCTCTCTCTCTTTTTTTTTAAAGAAGAGTCAACTGTGAGTCTTTGGTTGGTCCAGGAATCTCACAATTCTGAGCCTGGGAGTTGGGTCAGTGGCTCCTGACACCTCATCTCCCACGTGGGCCGACCCAAAGATGCTACTTCCTTCAGGAAACCTCTTCTTCCCTCATGGGAAACAGAGCGAACAGAAGGTGATGATGGCTTCTCAGGGAGCACCCTCTCAAATCTTTGCTCTGAACGCACTCTAAATCACAACCTCCTCATAACTTCCTCTTATTTTACTCAGAGGTATTTTTCAAGCCTTCCTGTAGAACTGGGTATTTCGTTTATAACATAGCCTTGGATGTATTTACTCGCCAATCTGCCAGGGGGACGATTTGTTTTGTGATTTGCCCCGTGAAAATATCTAGAGAATAGGATCTTGTTAGTTGCTTGAAAACCACTTGTAAAGAAGAACTGGTTCGAGATGATTTGTGGGTTGTTGTTTTTTTTTGGTCCTTCCCTGTCCTTGGCCCTTCCCCCCACTTCCTCGTGGGTTAATCGTTTTGAAGGATGTTACTTGCCTACAGAGTGTACCACCCCATCTTCGGATTAAGAGAAAAGGGAAGATTATTGTTGATCCCTGAGGTCTGGGGACCCCTGTTCCATTATTGGACACTGGCAGGTGGGCAACGTCCCCACGGTAAACCAGCCGAGCTGTTGCAATGAGTCACAAAGCTGGGACGTCTGAGAAACTCATGTCACAATCAGTTGCTCCTCTCTCCCTGGTCCCATTCTTCCCTGACATTTGGAAAAATATGGTGAAGATCAGTTAACCCAAGCAATGCAGATGCTGACTATAGAAGAGCCCCAGGTACACGATCTCAGGCCCTGCTGTCGGCCTGGCAGCCCGGCCTCTCCTGTGAGCTCCTTTGACTTGGCAAAACAAAACTGAAGTGAAAACCAAAAGGCAAAGCAGGGGAAATGTGGTCGGGCTGTTTGCCTGCTGTCATTAGCAACCCACTTTCGATCCACTTACTATTTCGGACACCTGCATAGTAAAAGTGTTTGGTTATTATCATGGGGGGGTATCCTACACGCTGAAAAAAATGAGTAAGACGTGTGTGTGTGTGTGTGTGTGTGTGTGTGTGTGTGTGTGTGTGTGTAGGCGGCAGGAAATTCACCCCACCGAGAAGTCAGGCTCACAAGTTCGGTGCTGAGGCCAGTGAGAAAAGACAACTTCTGGATTATGTTCCGGCAGATGGAGTGGGAAACTGAAATTCCTGCCTCGGCACAATTCTCACTAATATTTATTAATTTTTTGGGCTGCATTGGGTCTTCGTTGCTGCGCGCGGGCTTTCTCTAGTTGCAGTGAGCGGGGGCTACTCTTCGTTGCGGTGCACGGGCTTCTCATTGTGGTGGCTTTTCTTTTTGCAGAGCATGGGCTCTAAGTACGCAGTCTTCAGTAGCTGTGGCACGTGGGCTTTGTTGCTCCATGGCATGTGGGATCTTCCCGGACTAGGGATTGAACCCGTGTCCCCTGCGTTGGCAGGCAGATTCTTAACAACTGCGCCACCAGGGAGGTTCCCTCTCACTGATATTTAAAAGAGAGAAAATCTCCCAACTATTGGAAAGAGGTAGCGATGCAGCCTGATGCCTTCATGGAGAAATGCCTGGGTGACTGGACGTTCGGGGAGCGTCACACCCGTGACTAAGAGGGCAGGGTGCCAGCTGGGTTTTCAGACACTTGGCTGTAGGGCAGACAAGTTATTGAACTTTGCTGAGCCTCCACTGGATTGGATGGGTGCTTTTTTTTTTTGATGTGGACCGTTTTTAATGTCCTTATTGAATTTGTTACAATATTGCTCCTGTTTTTTTTATGTTTCGGTTTTTTGGCTGCGAGGCATGTGGGATCTTAGCTCCCCGACCAGGGATCAAACCCACACCCCCTGCACTGGAAGGCGCAGTCTTAACCACTGGACTGCCAGGGAAGTCCCTGGATGGGTTCTTAGACTTAAAACTCTAAGATCTGAAAAATTTTGACAATACTGTTCCCTGTTGCTATCAGGGAAACGGACACCACACAGTAAGACATGGAGATGCTTTTAAAGACAGGTTACAAACAAAATAACAATGCCACGGTGCCAACTCTTCGCTCAGCCCCTTCAGTGTGCCAGGCGTTGTACTCTGGCGATTTTGCCGGGTGGGTGTTGTGGCCTTTGTGCAGATGAGAACCTTGAGTCACTTGGTGCAGTCTCCCAGACAGTGAAAGGCAGGGAGAGTCCTCTGCCACCCAAGCCTGGTTCCTGGCATTCATCCTACACACCTGCTCTGACTCGGCATGGGTGAGCTCGGGGGCACCTGAACATGGCATCTCGAGGGGCTGAGATGCCCACAGAGGAGTCACATGACTTTTCACGCTGTCTCTGTCCCTGGTTTGTGAGACGGGAAACAAAGGGGCCACTGTTCAGCAGAAACTGCCCAGCAGAGGCAAGGATGCTCTGTGAACTGGAGTTTCACTTAGGGTCACCAGACCTGGCAAGTGAAAACCCGGGACACCCCCTTAAACCTGAATTTCAGATAAACCGCGAATACTTTGTGAGTGTAATTATATCCTGCGAAATATCTGGGACATATTTATACTAAACAGTACCCGTGGTTTACCTGAAATTCAGATGTAACTGCATCTTCTCTGGCAGCCCCAAACTCACGATATCATATCGTTGTTGTGGACTCCGCTCAGAAAGCCCACGAATCAAAATTCTTTCCATCCTTCGAGGCCCAGCCCAGATAACACGTCTTCTGCGAAGCTGTCTCCTCTCCTGGCCCCCAGCACACTGTGCCTGTCACATAGTCACAGAACAAGCCTTGCTCCTCTCTCAGACATCAGACTCGTGAGGGCAGACGCTGGTCCTTTTCCCACAGCTCCTCACTGTGGAATTCATTCATTCCACACTATGCCAACCGCAAAGCAGATGCGGATGCTGATCTCGTGGGTTTTTTGTTTCGTAGGAAAGCACGGCATTATCCGGGCAGTTATGAACAGCTGCGTGAAGGGATGGGACAAAGTGCTGCAGAAGGGCTGCTCTGAGGCTGGGGTCCTGCACGGCTTCTCTGGGGGGTGGTGCTCAGGGGCCAGGATGAACAGGAGGAACCCACACGACAAGTCAAGAGAAATTTCCAGAAGACACTGAGGGGTAAGAAAATCTGGTCAGTTTGGGGAACTGAAGGCAGGCCTTTGACATGGAAGTGGGACCCAGAGGTCTTCTACGCGGTGGGTGGCATGGGACTGAGCTCCACCCCAAGTGAAGTTGGTGAGTTAGCGGTGGGTAGTGGGGGCACAATATAATCTGTTATAAGCTTTTTGGGCTGCTTGTGAGAATTACACAAAGTGAAGCACCAAGGTGGAAGAAGCGAGACCAGTCAGAGGCCATTATAGGAATTCAGGTGAGAGAGAAATGGGGGAGGCAACGTGGAAAGGGGCTCACTTGCTGTCCCACCTGTTCTGGAACTTGTCGACTCCCCCCAAGAAGTGGAGGCTGTCTCCCTTGGCTCCTGGGTGAGATTTTCCCAGCCGGCCTTGACGGATGGCAGGTGGGGAGGTGATGCTGTGTGACTTTCCCAGGCAGGTGGGGAAAGGCAGTGTGGGTTCTGCCTGCCCTGCCCTCCCCCCACCCCGCATGCTCACCCCTGGGACCCCAGTCTCACTCCGTGAAGAAGCTCACACCAGCCCATAGGGAGAGGCCTCCAGTGGAAGCCCCTGTGAAGACCTGTGGCCGCCAACCGGCCACATGGACACCAGACGAGCCACCCGCCATGCCTGGTCTGAATCCCTGACCCACAGCCTCCATGAGCACGGGAAACGTTGCTTTGAACCGTTAGACTCTGGGGTAAAATGTTGCGCAGCCATAGTCACTGGAACAAGAGGATCCTGGTTGGAACTTGGGTGGGTAGCAGGGGACCTGGAGAAAAGCTGACCCACCTGAGATGCTGAAAGGAGACAATGTTAACAAGACGTAGTCATGAAAGGGATGGAAAACGTCTCAAGTAGGAAGATAGGAGGAAAGGCCCAGATGGAACACATTTTTTTTTTTTTTTTTCCCTGTGGTACGCGGGCCTCTCACTGCAGCGGCCTCTCCCGTTTCGGAGCACAGGCTCCGGACGTGCAGGTCCAGCGGCCACGGCCCACGGGCCCAGCCGCTTCGCGGCATGTGGGATCCTCCCAGACCGGGGCACGAACCCGCGCCCCCCACATCGGCAGGCGGACTCTCAACCACTGCGCCACCAGGGAAGCCCAGAACACATTTTTAAAATCCCTCTTTACATTTTGAATGGTGCATGCATTTCAGCTCGAGAGCTTCATTCGTTCAGTTTAATAATTTGATCCCTGGTAAAATGCAGATTACTCAGGGACTGGTAAAATTTGAGTTTTTCATTCATTTATTAACATCTTAGCATGGATAAAGATTTTGAGATGAAATTTTCTTTTCAGTAAAGAAAATGGAGGGGGACTTCCCTGGTGGCTCAGTGGTTAAGACTCCACGCTCCCAATGCAGGGGGCCCGGGTACGCTCCCTGGTCAGGGAACTAGATCCCACACGCATGCTGCAACTAAGAGTTCACATGCCGCAACTAAGGAGCCTGCAAGCCACAACTAAGGAGCCTGCAAGCCACAACTAAGGAGCCCATGAGCTGCAACTAAGGAGCTGGCGAGCCGCAACTGAGGAGCCCGCTTGCTGCAACTAAGACCTGGCACAACCAAATAAATAAATAAGTAAATTAATTAATTAAAAAAAGAATGATTAAAAAAAGAAAAGGGAGGCACCTGAGGGTCAAGTGGGGAGATGTCCCCAAGGAAGGAAAGAGAAAGAAAATTCAGGACACAAAATACAAATGATGCCTCCATAGGGCGTCAGCCCTGACTCTTTATCCTGCTGCTGTTACCAGGGAAGATGCCCACAGGTGACATGCATGTGCTTACCATGTGCCGGTCACCTCAAGCACGACCCCACTGAATCCTCACAATGAACACGGAAGGCACACAAACAGCCCTCATCAAGGCAGCTCTGAAAATGGCATGTGGCAGAGACCCCATCTGGCCCCCAACTTTGATTCTCTGCCAGCTATCATGGCTAAGCTGTGGCCAGCGGGATGGGAATGGAAATGATACACCTGCCTTCGTTTTTAATTTTTTAAAAAAATTTAAAAAAATTTTAAAGGTTTCTTAAAACATTTATTTATTTTTATTTATTTATTTTTGGCTGTGTTGGGTCTTCATTGCTGCACGTGGGCTTTCTCTAGTTGCAGTGAGCAGGGGCCACTCTTCGTTGCAGTGCGCGGGCTTCTCATTGTGGTGGCTTCTCTTGTTGCGGAGCACGGGCTCTAGGCGTGCGGGCTTGAGTCATTGTGGCTCGTGGGCTCTAGAGCGCAGGCTCAGTAGTTGTGGCACACGGGCTTAGTTGCTCCGCGGCCTGTGGGATCTTCCCGGACCAGGGCTCGAAGCCGTGTCCCCTGCATTGGCAGGCGGATTCTTAACCACTGCACCACCAGGGAAGTCCCTACACCTGCCTTCCTAAAACGGGGGTGCAACTCCCTTTACAGGCTGGTGAGCAGTCTTAGGGCCTGGACCACTGACATCGGGAGTCTGCCTGTCCCCAACTGTCCTAACCCACCCTAGGTTGGCTTTGCCCAGGCTTTTACCTGGGAGAGAAATACACTTGTGTTTATGCCTCTGTTATTTTGGGTATTTGCTAATGGGAGAATTTATATTGTAACTAATGCAGGCAACAAAGGAGGTGTGAATAGAGTGGATGGAAGCTCCGAGAAGGAAAAGTTATGTGTGTAAATGTTTTATTGATCTTCCCTCCCCACATACATGCATATAAGGTCAGGAAGGTGTTTTTGAGAAAATATGGGATCCACACTCATGGAGGCCCATTCTTCTTTGCTTTTGGAGTATGTGTTTTTCTTTACTTGCGGAGCTTTCTTACTAAGCGATTTTTGTTTCAGTCTAATGTTAAATGATTAAATTGAGCTAGTTAAGCCCGCGTCAACTGGAAGAATGGGGAGAGAGCGAGACCAGAGCTGTGGACCAAGGGACAGGGTAACCTGCAAGCTGGACTTCGTTCCTAGGTCTTTTATGTTCATCTGAATCTTAGTTGATTGTGGATTTTCAGCAAAACGGGGAAAAATAAAGTCCACGCATGCTGTAGTCTGGCACGGGTGAATGCTCTAGAATCTGAGAGGTGCTCTGAAGTTATCAGAGACTAATCCAAACAGACATACCCCACTGCATCCAGGCGGTGTCTTTCCACTCCAAGAATTTTAGTTAGCCTCTATGTACGACCATATCTATTCAAAAGAGGTTTTCTAAAAAAGGAGATATATAGGAAATTATCTCTGCAATGCTGTAGTCTGTTTTTTCTTCACTTATAAATGCACACCAAAAATTTTAGTTACCACGTGAATTTTGTGTAGAGCCAATTCACTCAATATAAAAAAGGCTCTCACAAATCAAGACAAACAAAACAACAGTCAAATATAATGCAAGACGTTGATTTCACCAGTGGTCTCAGTCAATGGCCTCCCAGTATCCAGGCTCTGGGTGGTGCCCTCTGGCGCATGCTCTGCTTGGCAGGAGGACTTGCTTTGGCTGATGGGATGGGAGTGTCTGCACACACAGGGCAGAGACAGAAGGGCACTGGAGTCTCTTTTTCCTCTGTCCAATCTCTGCCGCTGTCAGGAGAGCAAGCCCGGGCCAGCCTGACTGAGGAAGGGACCCACACAAAGCAGAGCCGACTGCATCCTGCACGGCTGGCTCAAGCGACAGGACGCCACCCGCCCGGCTCAGGTAGGATCAGCAAACCACCGGAGGACCCGAAGCCTCTGGAGAAATCAACAGTTGTTTTCTAAGCCACTGAATTTTGTGGTAGTTTGTTGTTGACTAGGTCATAGCTAAACGAATGCTGATAAAAACTGAAAAAATGTAAATGGCCAGTAAATCAATCTAAAGATCTTCAATCTGATCCATAATTAAAGAAATGCAGGATTACAACAGTGAGATGGTATATCAAGTTAGTAGAAATTAAGAACGTGGTAGCACAGCTCTGGTGATGTGTGTGGGAATCAGGCACTTTCCCAGGTGGTAGATTTTAATTAATTAATTAATTTCAATTTTTAAATTTGTTTCAAAGTTAAACTCAGGACACATTGACTTCATAGGAAATCCACTGGAATGTTCTAGGCTGAACACCTGTTTCCCCTTAGTCTTCCCTAACAGAGCATGTACATGCTAACTACTTTCATTTTGCAGTCACTGCTGTCCCACCCCTACCAGTTATACCAAGACCACCTAAACTGTGTGTGTGGTATTCTGAATGTTCTTAGTTATGCCCTAATTTCAATAACTGAAAAAGACTTTCTGCCATAAGCTGTCACTTGAATTCTTTGACTACTTTTGAAGTCCCAAGAACACTGAAATGATTCTCCTTTGGGGGGATTATTTTATAGGTATTAGTGACTAGCCCCTGGGGCTGTGCTGGTCCCAGGTGGTAGATTTGCTAAGGTATTCCAGCAACACCGAGTATGGTGGGTGTGTGGACTCGAACGCCACCTCCTCTTTATGGGATTTCCTACGCTGCAGTACCAGGAAGATTATAAACCACGTTTCCTGGGCTCCCTTCCAGCCACACTTCTGGATGTGAGTTGGATTCTGCTAACTGCAGAGCCTGGAGAGGCGCCCTGATCCTGCCAGCAGTACCACTGGTCCTCAGGCCATCCTGGTAACCGGGCGAGGAACGCCTGGAGCAGTGAACCCTGAACAAGAGGTAATCACCGCTCTGCGGTGTTTTTCATCTTGTTTCATGTGCCTCCCGGGATGCCACCCACCCTTAAGTATGCTCTGAGTCTTCCAGAGACGGGGAAGAAGGAAAAAGAGGTTTAGCTCACACCACGAGGCTGGCTGAAATGCCTGCGTCCACCCTGAGGTTGACGTTCTCAGGCCAGAAAAGGCCCCGTGGCAGCGCCTGGGTGGCTGATGAGTGTAGATATTCCCCAGCGCTCTTCTCAGGAAGCCCTTGGCCTGTCCATGTTACAAAGTCAATCACCTTTCTGGGGGATGTTACAAATGCTTTCCCATAGGCCTTCCTCATGCAGGCCAAGCAAATCCTACTGTCACGGCTCAGGTCAAAGGCCAGGCCTCACTTCTACCTCGTTTTTCTCGAGAAACATCACATCCCTCTTTCAAATTGGGTCTTGAACCCTCCACACTCTTGCCGGCTTATGAAAGCAATTTTAACAAGTCTACAGACCGTCAAATGTAAGTTCACATTGTTATTCGCGATGGTAGAAAATGTAACACACGTGTTCCACCAACCCCACTCCCTCTAAATACCGATGTCAGTTGAGGTGTTTGCGTGGGTCCACCTGAAGCTGTCTCCTTACCCTCCCTCCGCTCTCCTGTGCGCCTGGAGCTTGGCCTCCACGGACTTCCGGTCCCCCTCCCCCACCTCCCGAAGGACCCGCTCCCTAAACCTGCTTTCAGTCGAATTTGACAAAGCTTCACTGGTTATCCCATCTACATCTCATCTTAACGAGATAAAATAACCCCAAAATGACAACATAAAGGAATAAGTGTGGACAGTCATACGATGGGGCATTAGACAGCCATTAAAGTAAAAGGTCACAGAATTCTGAAGAGTATTAGGATGTGCTTGAGATGTAAAGTTGGGGTAAACCGCACATACAGCATCATCTCAACTATGTACATTTACAAAGACTAGGAAGAAGTAAGGGTGGTCATTTCAGGGCAGCGGAATGATCGGTTTTGTTTTCTCCTTTACTTTTTTATATTTTACAATGGGCTCTATTAAAAACAAAAGCCTGGGCGAATAAAAGGGACA
This sequence comes from Tursiops truncatus, assembly GCF_011762595.2. Taxonomy (NCBI): domain Eukaryota; kingdom Metazoa; phylum Chordata; class Mammalia; order Artiodactyla; family Delphinidae; genus Tursiops; species Tursiops truncatus. The sequence goes on from NC_047035.1 coordinate 151,157,816, forward strand.
TTGCTCTGTGCCGCCACCTGCTAGCGGATCTAGGAACAGCAGGCTGGATAAAGTGTTGCTCCCCCCCGCCCCCCAACAGCAGAGCTCTCATTTTCTGAGTGTGAGTTTTGTGCTTTCTTTTCCATGTTGCAATCCCTTTTCTACTTTTGTCTTGTAAATACTTTCTTGTATAACTTTTTTTGGTAATGTGTGTTGGGTCCCAGCTATTTTCAAATGACAGCAATTCTTTGTATCCCTTCCGGCTTCTGCTCTGACCTCTCACGTGGATCAGCTGTGCTCTCGGAAGGACCGGCCACGGTCTCTGGACGTGGGTCATGGATGAGGCGCTGGGAACCCTGGTGAAGGTGGCAGCCAGCATCGGCGGTCAGCGCCCTTGGTCACATCAGAGCCCCGACGGCTGTGCGGGGAATGCATCTGAGGGGGCGCAGGAGGAGAACTTGGGCTGTGGCAGCAGCAGTCTGGATGTGAAGCCTGAACCAGGGAGTCACCATAAGGATGGAGCTGACCAGACTGGCCGGGCCTCCTGTAGAAGGAAGGGACCCGGGGAGGCGGGATCAAGGGCGGTGTCACAGCTCCGACAGCAGGCGCAGAATGAATGTACACAGTTTGGGGGAGGCTAGGGTTTTTTGGGGTTTTTTTTTTTTTTTTTTACAATTTTTTACTTTATATTAGGGTATAGTTGATTTACAATGTGTTTTTTTTTAAATTTTTTATTTTAGGGGGAGGCTAGGTTTTGAGTGAGTTGAGTGTGGGGCAGCCTTGGGACATCCATGCAAAAACGTACAGCCGGCAGCAGAGGGTCAGGGCTGGAGGGACTCAATGGTCAGGGGGCAGTGAGATGAGATGGATGAGACGGGTGGAGGCACACTCGGCACAGGGACAGTGCTGAGCGGGGACAGAAGCATGTATGGGATAGGCCCTGACAGAGGCGCTCACGACAGAGACGGAAAAGGAAGGTCAGAAAGGAAAACCCAGAAGCGTGTTGTCGGAGGTGACAAGAAACGAGCTTCCGGAAGGTGGGAGTGATTGATAATTGAACTGAAAGGATCAGTAACATGAGGGCTAAAGGCACGTTACTTGATTTGGCAATTGGGTCCCGGTGACCTAAAAGCAGCAGTGAGGAAGCCAGGCGGCAGGGGCCAGCAGTGCCCATGAACTGGGAACCAAGCACAGGCTCTTCTCTAAGGAGGTCGGGATGAGAAAGGATGCTTGAGATGGAGGATAATTAGGAGGGGCTGCCCCTCTTAAGAGCCAGGGATGGAACGAGACTGGCCAGGAAAGGCACTCAGCACAGCATCCAGGACACAGCAAGTGCTCAAGAAACAGAAGTTATTGTTCACTCGTTGGCTATCTCATGATCTACAACCTTACCATGTGCCAGGCATTGTTCTGGGCCCTGTAGATATAGTCAGTGAGCAAGAGACACAAACACCCTGGCCAAGGAGCTTACATTCTCGTGGGTGAGACAGACAACAGAGAAAATAAATAACTCAAGACAGCTGGTATATTCCACAGTGGTAAATGCTATGGAGAAAACATGAACTAAGGGAAGAAGATATAAAATGTTGAAGGAGGGAACAAAATTCTAGATCTGGTGGCCAGGGACGGGCCCCACTTTTAACACCCAAAGGAAGTGAGAAAAGTACCTATAATTAGGAAGTGAGAGAATAATACTAATGATCACCACCATTGTCATTAGCATTCTCAATATATTACTACTGCGGTAATAGGTTGTAATTATATCATCACCACTATCTTTGCCACAATGAATGTTACTATCATCACTGCCCTCTCTGGCTCTCGAGTAGCTTTGGCAGCAGCATCCAGCAGCCCTGTCCACGCTACAGGGGCGTTTTCAATGGAGACCCGTGTACTGGAGAACCAAGCATAACCCGACAGACCATCATCACGGCGAGTGTGTAAGGCAGAGGCACAGCTCGGGTGGGAACACACCTGTGTGCAGTCACTGCAAAGAAAAAGCTGCTTCACGTGTGTGTTGAGGGGAGAAGGGCAGCCCCAGACCGGTTTTTCTGTCCCACCTGCAAGTAGGGATGCACGTAACAGGCCATCCTCAGACCCAAAGGCAGGGACACGAAGACATCTCTGGAGCAACAGGAAACGGTTAACTGCAGCTGGAGAAGGTGCAGATGGAGACAGTGTGTGATTCAGAGGTCCCAGTCGTGTTTCTACCAGCACATTTATCTGGTTGTTAGGGATAAAAATCAGCCAGCACCACCTGGGAATAACAGAGAACTGGACATTCCTGCTATTTGCCCAGCCTGGCACGATGCTGAGAACGGGGGTGAGGGCGTGCGATGAGTTCTTACTAGATGACACTGAACGAGGGGACTGAGTCTTGCTTGTGATTGATGCAAACGCTTTTTTAACAGATTGACTTGGACTAATAATTATTATTTGCATATAAAGAAAAGGAAAAGATACAGGAAAAGAATCCAAATGCCTGAGGACTCATCCTTTCTTCAATCTGTTTAAGTTGCTACAAAATTTTTCAAAGTTACAATGTCGAGTGTTTCACTTCTGGACAGCCACAAGCTTCCGTGGGCAGGTGGAAGGTGGGACAGGAAATGTGACCTGTGGGACAAACCCCATTTTTCAAATGAGGTCGTGGAAAGGCTTTGTAAATATCTTCAATGCGTTTTGAGATGCCTTTATTATCCAAAGGGAGCCAATTCAGAACTTGTCATTAAAAAAATAATAACCTCAAGATTAAAACATTATAGCTCAAGGAGCAGTGCTTAGACTATAGAAACGTTTCCATTCCTTGTAAATGTCTATGTAAACAGATCCCAGCATTTCCTTCCAGGCTTTGAAGCCAAAAGTTAAACCATTGCAATGCCAATGAAAAGCCCATGAAAGAAGAAAGTATACAGGCCAATTATGTTTTACCTCTCAAGGCAATAGGAACTTGCTATATTCTAAATATTATTATCATGGCCTCACCACACACTCTTGATTATAAAACATTTCACACACATACATAACAGTATGTACACTGTATTTTCATGCTTCTCTAAGGATTCCAGACACTGACTTCATCAACATCATCTGACTCCACTGGAAGGGCAGAAAAAGTGAATCAGAGATTATGGAAAGATTCCGATCATGCGGTGTGCAGTCATACAGCCAGGAAGACAGACGTCTCATTCCTGGGGAATCCGCCACCAAAGCGGGGAGTGCAGGAGAGGGAGGGCAGAAAACACTGGCTACTGGCCCATTTCATTGCATCTGCAAACAGATTCAAGCAGCAGGACGTGGATTACTGTGGGTTCACTGTTTTCCTCTGGAAACGCCCTCCGCTGTTGCGCTGTGGTTGAAGCACTGAAGGACGTCCGGACTCCGTGTGAGCTGCTGAGCCAGGGTGCCCGTCATGTCCAGAGAGTCCTCGAGCCCAGAGCACAGGAGGAACTTGACGCAGGCCGCGTGCTGCCCCGCGCAGGCCAGGTGCAGGGCTGGGTGGGGACAGAGGCACCCAGCTCAGTGCATCACCTACAGCAGTACTGACTGGGGAGCAGGATGCCCCTGATAAAAACACTGACTCTTTCAACTGCACAGATTTCATAGTTCCATATTCTTCCCTATGACTTTGCCTATTCTGGATCAAAACATTTTTCCTTTTAACCTGACTTGGTCACAAATGGTTTTAAAAGTAACAAAACCAATCAGAGAGAATTTGAGAGACTTGTCTAAAACAACAAAGTAAGTTAATGAGAAATAGGAGACTTTAAATAGTACAGAAGACATTTTCAAAGTTTTGTGAATTCTCTGTGTAAGTGAAAATATCACCATGAGTGAGAATGACGTAACAGAAAGAAAAACTGCTGACACATCTTCCCATTCTGGTTAGAAATTGGCGCCGAGGGTTTCTGATGTGCTGTGAGCCATGATCCTGGGTCCTGCTCCCCTGTCGTTAGGAGAAAGTTTGTGTCCTGGGACTTAGTGATCTTCCTCTGCAGCCCTGGAGTGAGTTGTGAGGCATCACAAGGTCCTACTTAACCCTTGCAAGATGGACACTGGTGCATAGAGTGCTACTGAGGAGGTTTATTCTAAAGTCCAGGTCTAAGGAATTAGCTCTGAATATATCTTTCTGAGCCCAAAATCTAAAAAATTATAGTGATTAAGGTTTTAAAATACATTCCGTAGAGAGAAGACCTATGAAGAATCTATGTAACACCTGGGGAGCTGGTGTGATCATGGATTAAGATAGAAAGTGCTTTGATGTCACATACGTTGTGTGGTTTAAAATAATCAAAACAACAACAGTAATACCAGCAGCAGTAAGGAGTAGTAGTCATCATCGTTACCATGGTAACAGCAGTAGTTCTATAGCTTTGCAAATGGAGGAGGTGCTTTTTTAAGGAAAAGTTGCTGAGCTACTAGAGGAATAATATTAAAAGTGATGATTTTAACATAGAAGTCCATTGTTTACATGGTTTACATTCAGTTTACTAATAATTTTCAAAGCACGTGTAAAATGAGGTCGTACCTGATCGATTTCTTTCATCCTTGGCGTTGATGTCGGCACCCAAGGACAAGAGTGTCTGGATTGTGCTTACGTGTCCTTCCTGAGAGTTGAAATAAAGGTGTTACCACTGTAACAACAAAAGCAAGCCTTAAACACGAACTCTAATGCACATTAGGTGCTTCTTCTAAAATACTCGACTGCTGAAACTGAATTTTCATATCCAAAGGAAGGCTCATCACATTACTCTCGAACTTCAGCATAAATCATTAAAGATGTAGGTGACGTTTAGTTATTAGAATACAGATGATCAATTTTGTAGCCAAATCACTGACCACTATGGTTGGGTTTCCCTCAGTGTAAGGAGTATAAATCTTGTGATTTACTCAGAAAGCACAATTCTAAATCTCCCAAGCAAACACACTCTTTGCTAAATCTTTAGGGGAGAAATAAACTGGAAAAGAGCGTAACCTCCCCTGGATGGGATTCTTATCATAGCTGGCATTGTCCTTTGTGAAGCAATCGATATACCTTTGTCCAGCCAGTTAGCCTGTCAGTACCTGCTGAGACTGAAACCAAGGCTGCAGGTTCAATCTTCCCACTCGCTTTTATCCCCGTGGCCATAGACCATGCTCTTAGCCCACCCTCAACTGTATACCCACGTTCTCAAAGGGGGAACACAGGCAGGGGAGTGCAGTTCACCAGAAAAATGTTTATTCCTGTTGCTAGGAAAACAAGTAAAGGCAGGCGGCCAATAATATTAAAGATAGTGGCTACTTTTCTAGCGAAAACTTTTGTGTGTCTTAAATACTTCATACATCAGAGAGCCCAGTAAATGCAATTCCCTTTTCTTAAAGAAATCTTCTGAAATCCAGTAAAAGGATAAGGAACTAGGAAGTTCATACGATGGATTTTTACGGCTTCAAATAACATTATTCCTGAAAACAAAAAAGGGCAGGAGGGAACACAGAGCCCAGACATTACATGGAGTAAAGGGCTCTTCTCAGTTTTTACCCAGAAACAAATAAAGGCAGGTTTCTATTTAAAGGGCCACAGGGCTTTAGAATCACGACCATTTTAAGAGTATGTCATGGGCAATTTCTTTTTTCCATAGAGATCGAGCAAAAGAACCACGACTACAGGGTTACTCATCAACAGAGTTAGGCAAGCCTCAGGAAGCAGGAACACTGTTCTGGAAAGAAACAAACCTTAGCTGCGTAGTGAAGTGCTGTGAGGTGGGTGGAGGCTGCTCTCACATCTACGTTGATGCCAAGCTCAGAGACCAAGAATTGGACGGCCTCATTCTGCCCAGTGACTGCTGCCCGGTGGATGGCCTGGGCCCCCAGGGAGTCCTCAGCAGAAACACAAGCCTAGAGGTTGGGAGAGACATGAACAAAAGTAAGGTGCAGAGATACCTGGGTCCATGGACTTCTGACATTTTGGCAAAACTCTGTGGTCTATGTACATTTTCCTGGGCACATGATACATACAAAGCTTTTGTCAGATTCTCAAAGGATGCTCTAACCAAAAAAAATGGTTAAGATTCAACGCTGTAGGCTAAAGTGCCAAACAAATAGAGTTACTGGGGAGAGCCCGTTATTATTATTACGAAACAACTACTATTTATTGAATACTTATTTTGCTAACTGCTTTATGTACATTATGTTATGTAATCCTTATAGTACCCCTGTTTTACAAATGGAAACACTGCTGCTTAAAGAGGTAAAGGGGACCTCAGAGGGGGGGATGTGGCAGAGCTGAGATTTGAACCCATGATCTGAACAACAATGCTTCCTGTTTATCCCATGATCTAAAACTTGTAGGAAGAACTAAAGGGATAAAACCAAACCATTTCTATACCTTGTGTTTTTCGAGGAGCAGCCTGGCTACGTCGATGTGTCCACACTGGATGGCGTCCATGAAGGGCGTGAGGCCACACTTGTCTCTGCAGTCCGGTTCATACTGGCACCTAGAGCCCAAACACAAAGTAACAGCTGGGAACAGTCACTGCTTCAAACCCAACGGTGCTGACTCCTGACCACCTGCCTTATAGATGATCCGTGAGAATTGGAGTGCTTGCCCTCCTTCCCCACCTCAGTATCTGTACCGAGCTCTTCGAGAGCAGGTTGGTTTCCCCAGCAAACCTTCTCCTCCTCTAAGCTTCTTGTCACATTTTAGGGACCATGATCTCTCCAGCTTCTCATGCAGAACCTTGAAGTCACCCCTCATCCCTCATAGCCAATCTATTACCAAAACCTCTCAATTCTACATCCAAAATATTAAACAAACCTGTATCCTTGTCTCCATCTTTGTCTTCACCCCTTAAGACCAAGTCAACAGGGACCTCCCTGGTGGCGCAGTGGTTAGGAATCCGCCTGCCAAGGCAGGGGACACGGGTGCGAGCCCTGGTCTGGGAAGATCCCACCTGCCACGGAGCAACTAAGCCTGTGTGCCACAACTACTGAAGCCCGTGTGCCACAACTACCGAAGCCTGTGCGCCTAGAGCCCGTGCTCCACAACAAGAGAAGCCACCGCAATGAGAAGCCCACGCAAGAGGGATATATGTATATGTATAGCTGATTCACTGTGTTATAAAGCAGAAACTAACACACCATTGTAAAGCAATTATACTCCAATAAAGATGTTAAAAAAAAAAAAAGCCCTCACCCCACAACTAAGAATAGCCCCTGCTTGCTGCAACTAGAGAAAAGCCCATGTGCAGCAACCGAGACCCAGTGCAGCCGGGAAAAAGAAAACAAAAGACCAAGTCAACACGCAACAGCCTCCTACCCATTTTTCTCTCTTTGGTTCTGGCCCAGCCATTCTGTTCTCACCACTAACAGAGTAATCTTTTCACCATGTAATTTGGGTACAGCCTCTCCTGGTTAAAAGCTTTAACTACTTCCCAACCACAAAGGACAAAGCCTAAAACCTCAACATGACCTCCCACGGTCAGGATTATGTGGCATCCACTCACTTCTCCGGGATCCTCTGGCCCCTCCTCCCTGTGCTTAAGGCGACCCCCCTTCTGTCCAGTCCCACTTTCTTCTCGGTCCCACAGCCTATTTGTCCTCCTTCTTCTGTTCCTATTGCTTCATGGTCCTACCTCCTTTCATTCCTACCCGTCTTCCCTTCTCCCCAGTCCTCCCTTCTTCCGTTCCTACCTTCCTCATGGTCACACCTGTCTCCCCTTCCTCTCGGCCCTACCTCTCACCTGTCCCATCTTCTTCTGTTCCTACCTTCAACGGTCCTGCCTGTCCCACCTCCTTCTGCTCCCCAGGGTGCCAGGCTCTTTGCTGCCTTTGCACTTGCTGGTCCCCTCTGCTTGGAACATCCTAGTGCCATTCTTCACCTGGCCACTCCAAGGCATCCTTCAAATCTCAGCTTCAGGAGGACCTCAGAGGCCCATCTTCTCCCCCAGATCTACAGGACGACCCCTGCTCCCGCAAAGCATTGTGGACTTTCCCTTTGTAGTATCATCACCATTTGAAATTTTATGACATTTCTGTGATTGTGTGTCTATACTTGGCTTCCACACTAGCCTGAAGGCTGTTAGGGAAAGAACGGTGTTAACTGCTTATCACCCAGTGCTTAACACACACAGGAAGTGCTTAGAAAACATCTGTTGAATGAAGGAAGGAGTATTTATGACTGCAGGTATACAGTCCCAACGCGTAGGAGGCAAGCCCTACACAGTGATGCTTTCGGGGCACTACATGAGGCCTCCTCCTCTTCACTCATCGTCTCCTAGGTAACCACTTCCATCCTATGGATTCAATCGTCACTTCCATGCTGACGAGGCCCCCTCCTGTATCTCAGCCCACACCTCTCTTCTGGGCTAAAATCTGTGTCTAACTGCCCGCTGGATGTCTCTGCCTGGGTGTCTCACAGGTACATGTGACTCAACATGCCCAAAAGTGACACTGCCAGCTTCTCCCCAAGCCTGCCCCTCCTCCCCAGGTGTCATCTACCTCGGCAGGTGGCACCAGCACAGCACCAGCTGCTTAAACAAGACACCTGGCCATTTTCCTGGACTCGTCCTTCTCCCTCATTCCGTTTGTCCCTTTATTCACCGAGATCTGGTGATTCTACCTCTCAAGTGTCTCCAGACCTTTCTCTTCACCCTATAGTCAGCATCGTGGTCCAGCCACCACCATCTCTCCTGTTCAACTGCAACAGCCGCCGGACTGCGTTCACAGCACCCACGCTTGCTCCCCCTCCAATCCATTCTGTTTCGCAACCGGGGGATCTTTGAAAAATAAAAATCTCTTATTATTCAGTGGTATCTTATACGCTTAGCACAAGATCTGGAATCCTCAGGTGGTGCCCAGTGTCCCACTGGCCCTGAATCGCCCTTCCTCTGCAGCCTCCCCGTCACTCTTGGGACACAGCAAGTGCCTATCTTCTTTTGGTCTCTTCCATGCACTGTGTTTGTCCCCGGCCCTGAGCATTCACGGTACTGTCACCTCTGCCTGGAATGCCCCCTCCACCCTGCCCCCATTTTCAGCCTCTTCCAGGTCATAGCATCAGTGTCACTGGGGCCAAGATCCCTCACCCCTAGGCCACGTCCCATGCTGTTGTGGGGACCTCGCAATTCCCTGTAATGCTCATCAGACTCACACGACATGGGCAGCATCTATCTTCCCTGCCCGTCTGTGAGTTCCATGGGTTGGGGGGGAAACCGCATTATCTTGTTGCTGTGGTAGCCCCTGTGCCTGGTACAGTGAGTGCTGAGTGAGCATATGAATGTCTGTTGAATGAACAGATAAAAGGCCAATGTTTCCCCAGCTATTTTTGTTTCACCTTCTTTATCTGCTTAAGTCCTTTGTTCATGTCTGTTTTGGTACCTTAGATTCTTTATGAACATTTTGTCTGAGCTCTGATATTATGCAGCACTGATATTAACTGTCAATTAGCAAATATTTTCCTTAATCTGCTGTTCTGTTCTTACCTCTGAAGAAGCACCTCTACTGCCTCTGAACAGCCATGCATTGCTGGGTGGAGAGAGTTGAGAATGAGAGCTTTTTAGCACAAAACCAAAATGCTTCTTCCCTCCTGGCACCTCTCTGTGCCCCATCCCTCTAGCTGTAACTTCCAGGAAAGAGTATTAAGTTAGGTACACTGCCACCGCCCCAGAAAAAGACAAATTTAGCTCGATGAGTGGTAAAGGGTGATGTTTTCACTTAACAGGTACAAGGCTCACACTTGATTATCTTGTCTTTATGAGACTCTGATGGCAAACATTCAATCTTAAACCTGCCTCCTCACTTTCGTGCTACAAATCCCTAGGACCAGTCAGTTTTTTCCCAAGAAATGTAAAACATTTTAAGAGTAATCCATGACAAAATAACCAGGAATTTAATTCTCCTGCTAGAAATAACTATCCTCTATAATAAAGATTTCGAGGGAGTTCCCTGGTGGCCTAGTGGTTAGGATTGCGAGCTTTCTCTGCTCTAACCCGGTTCAATCCCTGGTCAGAGAACTGAGATCCCACAAGCCACACAGCGTGGCCAAAAAAAAAAAAAAAAAAAAAAAAAACAGATTTTGACTACCTACTCTCCACTATTTTGTGTGAATGACTGGGCACTGACTGTTTCTCCACAAGAGCAGGGTAGTTCGTCAAACAATTCATGAGCAGAGAAGTTTTTCCACTCATGTGCAAAGTTTTATAAAGGATTCTTTAGTCCCTAACTGTGGCCAGAATAACTGTGTGCCTATCTCCTCAATTACATCATGTCACAGGCATTGATTTCAGAGAAACCTAAAAGCCCTGTATTCTAATTCAATGTGCTATCCAGAGGGCTAAAGATTATGTTCTAAATGTCTTGACCTGGACTCTTGGTCTGCTTAGTGCCCCTTTTGTCTTATACCGTGGTGCTTTTGCTTTCAACTAAGATAATCTACAAATAAACAGTTCAGAGTTAAGGATAATTACTCCAAACAATGAAAATGGTAGTCCAGATTTATATTCAACATTGTCACTAGATAAGTCACATCCATTGAGCCCTGGTATTTAATTATAAGCACCTATATTTATTTAAATGGACAGTACCATAGTAGGTATTACTGAAGATAGAAGGAAATAGTCCCCTTTCCTTTTGCTTTTAATAATAACAATGTCAAAATGGTTGTGAAAATAGCAGTTGTAGCTGTCCCGTGCTCACTGCGTGTGGAGCACTGCACAGAGGGCCTTGCATGTGCCTTAATCCCTACGACCTTGTGATATGGGCATCATCATTATCATTATTTTGTGGCTGAGGAAACCTGCTCAAGAGACTAAGTTCCTTGCCCAAGGTCAAAGACTTAGTAAGGAACAGAACCAGCCTACCATCTAACTGGGGAGGAGAAGACAAATGTATGTGAAAAGTCACCTAAAACAAGAAAGAAGAGCATGTTAAGGGCCCGGTGACACTGGTTTTAGAAACTAAGTGTTTGCCAAAATACCCCAAAGCTGCTCGTATTCCTTGCCATTTCCCCAACCCCTCGCTCCCTGGTGGGTGGCATCCCGCACAGCTCCAGGTCATACCTGCCGTGTGCAGCGGGGTTCTCCCAATCTTGCTCTCTGTCTTCCAGGCAGCTGGGCAAACAGCGAGCAGGTACTGGAGGATCAGAGGGTCGCCTTCTCGGCTGGCAATGTGGAAACTGTTCCAGCCATCTTTGTTCTTCAGCAGTGGATTGGCGCCATGCTCCACGAGGTCCTGGACCACCTCAAGATTCCTCCTTGTGCAAGCCATCATCAGAGGAGTCCTAAGATTAATTGGGACAAGCTGTCAGACGGAAGGGCAGCTGAGGCATTAGAAGCGCTCGACCAGGGCTTCAGAAAAACGCACACCCTTGGCAGAGATGGAAGACCTAGAGGACTCGAGAGTCTGGGAAGCAGGAAAACAGCTTTGGCTGGCAACTTCCCTGCCTGTCGTGAGGGCCCTGGGAGAATTAACAAGGGGAAAGTGATTGTGACGTGGGTGCCCCTACAGGTGGGGAATACTGAGGAGGCAAAGTTGTTTCTGAACTAGTTTTTAGTATGGCACTGAATTGGAATAGAACTAGTCAAAATCACAGTTTGTGCTTAATATTTGCATAAGAGGTACTCTGCTGGACTTATCCCATTCACCTCAATCAGTAACCGATAATTAAACTGTTCTGAAACGGAGTTAAAACAGAGCAGATGACAAAGTGCCTTGCCGTAAGGAGCCTACATTGGTGGAGCAAATGAAACGGCGTGATTACAATAAGGTTGTGAACTGATGTGTGTCCACAACTATGGGACAGTGAACTACATCACTATCAACTCCTCTTCTCCCACATCAGTGATTTTGTGCTTCTGCCTTCTCATCTGCTATGACTCTCGGAAGCAGGGGCAGGTCTTGTTTACCTCCTGTCCCAGGGGCTGGCCCAGCTGAAGCGCAACGTAACTACATGGGTCTCAGCCAGGATCTGTCCTCTGAGACTGCTTTGACATTACTTAATTACCAACACTATTTTGATTTTTTATTTTTGGTAATGTAGTAATGATAGTGAATGAGAAATCAAGAGGGAGACACCCAGATAAATGAAGGCTGGAATCTTCAAGAGTGCTTCACAGAGGGAATGAATCCAGGTAAGGGACTTGAGAAAGCCAGCAAGGTGAGAACAGGCAAAAATGTCTCACTGTAACTGCACTTCCCAAGCACACAATCAAATGAAACGTGCCCTTTTAACGGTTGTTTGGGAAGACTGTTTCCTTACCCATAGAACTGGATAAGCATAAGAAAATCAGTTTTGTGCTTAGTCACAGCCAAAGTGCAAACCTCAAAAAGTCACCAGGTCTACGCCCCCCGCCCCCCCATGCCAGTGGGCAAGATGCACTTTGTCTAGCTATCTGGCTGTCTGATGTGTTCCTTATTTATATCAGATCAGGAATCCCTTGTGGATTCATTCAGGAACTTCATTATGTTATGAATCTTCAGATGTTCATAACCTCTAAGGAGGTGGACAGACATAGTACTAAAAACGATGTGGATCTAACACAATGCAATTACTTTGTGTGATGGTTACAGGTGAGCATCGTTGACTGTGGAGGTGGTCATGCAAGGCTACACGTGATAAAATCACACAGAGTACCCCCCCACACACACGTGTACGTATAACTGGTGAAATCCGAGTAAGTACACTGATTGTAGCAATTGCAGTTCCTTCTTCTTGTTACCTTACTGTGGCTGTTAACATGTTAACTTTGGGGGAAGATGGGGGAAAGGTGCATGGGACTTCTCCCATGTCTTTGCAAATTTCTGAGAACCTATAACTACGAATTTCAAAGTATAAAGTTAAAACAATGTCACTGGTGAAGTAATCATTTAGCTACATGTTCCTAGAAGAACATCCCGCCCTGGGGCTCATGCTATACGTAGGACATATAGACAATTTGTAGTTTGCTTATACTCTATCTGATCATGTACTTTACTGTTCTCTGCTCTATCATGGGAGGCAGTCTGGAACAGAAGATCGGAGCAGTTAACCCCATAAAGGTAGCAACCATGTTCTGCTCAATAGGGGAAGGCTGAGGGGCTATGGCGTGGGGGCCGACCAAGGAGCGGGAATCTACGATTCTGCGGGGAATGGTGAGGGTCTCTCCGCAAGTTCCGCCACCTACCAGTCGGCCTTCTTCAGGCAGTCGACCGCGGCCCCTCGGCCCAGCAGATACCGCACGCAGTCCCGGTGGCCCATGGAGGCAGCCTCGTGCAGAGGCCGCTTGTAGTCTCGGTTGGCAGCCTCGATGTCCAGGTCCCAGGCCTCGACCAGATAGGCCAGGATTTCCCGGCGGCCGTGGCGCGCGGCGCAATGCAGAAGGGTGTCCCTGGCCGGCCCCGCGCAGCCGGCGCGCCCCGCAGCCCGCAGCTCCTCCCGCAGGGCACACAGCCGGCCTTCCTGCACCAGCCGGCACAGCCGCCTTGGGTCCGCGGGCGCTGCCATGGCCCCTGGCTCCGCTCCTGGTCCGCCCCCGCCCCCCAAGGGCCCTCCCCGACCCTTCCCCCGGACGCCCCCGGCCTCGCCCTGCCGGCTCGGCCCCGGGCGGGCGCTCAGGTCTCCGGCTGACCACGCGCCCCGCTGGCCGCCGCGAACGCACGCTCGGAGGCTGCAGCCCGCGCTGGTTTCACTTTCCGGCGAAACATCAGGTGAACCGCGGGACCGCCGCTGCCGGTCCCGGTCACAAGCAGAGCGGACCCGCGGGGACGGGGTGGGGCCCGCGCGTCCCCGCCCACCGCAGCCTGCCCCGCCCACAGCATCGGCCCCGCCCCACCCCGACTGCCGCAGCCCCTCAGTGGGTCCCCGAGCTCGGAGGAACTCTGGGAAAGTTTCTGTTCGCCTCTTCCGCCCTAGCGGAAGCACGGACGGGGCGGGGCCCGCTAGCGGTAGCCACCCCTTCTCCGGGTGCGCGTTTCGATTGGCCGCCAGAGAAGTCCGTAAGCACGCCCCCTCCGCACGCGCGTTTCAATTGGCCAGGGGCGCATTCCGTCAGCGCCGGCGGCGGGCTCTTCCCTGGGCTGCGGCGGGGGCGGAGCTGGTGGAGGAAGTCCGCGGCCTTCTCGGGCTCGCGCTGCCCGGGGGATGCTGGGACTGGGTGTCCGGGCGACTCTGGCCCGGAGGCGGCGGCGGTGGCGGTGGCGGCGGCGGCGGGACCCCCGGTGTGGAGCGCCATAGTGCGTGAGGCCGACGGCGTGGAAGGGGGCGCGGGCGGGCCCAGTCGTGTGGACGCTGAACCTTTGGGTTCCTCAGCGGGTCCCGCCTCAGGGGGTCCGCGGGGGACTGGGGGCCGGGCGCGGACGCAGAGGGGCGCGGGCCGGCGGTGAGGGGCGCGGCGGGGCGCGGCGGGGCGCGCGCGCTGGAGGCCGAGGCGCCCTGGGACGCGGGGGCGCGGCGCTGCTCGGCGGTGTGGGAGTCGCGGAGACGTGGCCTCCGCTGGGGGCAGCCAGCGTTTCCTTTCCTTCTCCTCTGCTGTTTTGACCTTGGGCGAGTCATTTTATGGTATCCTTTTGCCTCTTTCGTTTGCAGTCGCCCTCCCCCTAACCTGAGTATTAAGAAAATTAAGGTGATGTGGGAGGGCCTTGAGCGGGTGGAGGGTACTTGAGGTCTGAGCAAGCTGTGTGGGGTGGCGGGAGACGTGAGGGTAGGTGTTGAGTTCTTTACCCGATCTTCCTGGATGCTCGTCATTTAACCTTCCTGGTGTTTTCGGTTCCTTTAGAGATAAAATGGGAGCAGCTGCTATTTGCCAGGCCTGGAGACAATTCTGCTTTACATCTTGTATTGTACTCTGGTTTACAAACCACTTTACATTAATTATCTCATCCGCAAACAACCCTGTAAGGAAGGCATCATGACAGGTGGGGAAATTGAGACCTAAAGAAGTTAGTGATTTTCCCACGGGAGTACAGCTAATAAAGACCTCTGGAAGGAAGGGTGGTAGCCCCTGGTGAGGGTCTGCTAGTGCTTGGCACTCTGCTCAAATAAATTAAGGGAGATAAAATGAAAAAAGACCTCAAAACAAGCTCATTTTACTTGTGAGCGGATTGAATTTGGTTAACTGAGTGTAATATGGATAATCATCAGAGATAGAACCAAGTCCAGTATCAGCTTTGCCAAAGTTATTGTCCCCTTGTATTTTGCCACTTCCAAAAGAAAGGAAGGTGTAAAAGTGCTTTGAAGTGCATCAAGTCTTAGGACATGCCAAGCATTGGTCTTAGTGCAGCTGTTGGTGTTGGTGCAAATGGAAGTTGAGGTATCCGGTAGTTTCACACTTCTTGTTGTTAATCCCCCTCCACATCCTCATTGCCAGTGACTCCACCTTCTCTTGCCTTACGCCTCCAGCTTCCGTGCTTTTAAAAACAAAACGTTTGCAGTATAGGATAGTATTTTAAATGCAGATGATTGGTTATTTAACTGGTATCCCACATGCAGTTCTGCACCTCCTACCTTCTTTAGGAGCTTATTTTGGTCTGCGTCCCCCTTGAGATAACTAGATGACAATGTATGTTAACCTGTCCACAGCCCCTGTGGTTCTCTGGAGTAAAAGTTTGGTGTAGAGGGGACAGATCTTGACAGTAAGCTAATGGATGGAGCTATACTGGGGTCTTAAGGTTTCCCAGTTGGTCTGCTCATTCCTTTTTGTGCAGGTGTTTGGAATTTGTGGTGTGCCCTGTAGTGACTCATTTCGCATGTGGCTTTCATTGGCATTGTGATTTGCTGCTTGGCTGTCCTCTTTCCTTTATCTTTTGTTGTGTTTCGTGGTTCCGGTGTCGTGATCATTTGACATGTTCTGTGACCTGTGAGTGTGTGAACACCAAACTTGGTATTGGACTTAGAACTCTCATTTCAGATTTGTTGTCATCATCTTTCTCTGCTTGTCATTATCCTCTATCCTTCCTAGGCTGATTTTATTCGAAGATTGAATGTGAATTCTGTCTTTGCCCATCTGTCAGTGGAATCATCTGCTCTTAGAGCATCTCACCAAAGCGTCTTGAATCTTATGTCTCCAGTTGTCACTCACAGACGTTTGAGGACAAGTCTCATATCTCAGAGTACCTCCCGGAGCTTAACCTGGCATGCTACAGATAATTTTAAAACAGAACAAACAGCCATTTTCAAAACTGAAAGCTTTCATTTTCCGTTCATTCCCGGAAGAAGTGATTAAAACGAAAACACGATTTCTCCTTTACTCTTTAACGTGGTTAATGATGTGATCATTGAGCTCTGGCTAGAAACGTCAGTTACCTGTTTTGTTTTTTCTCTTCCAGTCTCACCAGTCCAAAAAAACTTGTTAGGCTTCACTTTCCCCTTCTCCCTATTTTTGCTGCTGTTGCCCTTAGGCCTTGACCACCTCTTGCCTTGGTTGGTAAAGTGACTTTCTGCCTTGTTTTCTTGACAGTCTGCATGTTTACTCATCCTCTGCCTGCCTCCAGAGTTACCATTCTAATGTGTAAATTTGGTTGGTCATTGACCCTGCTTAGAAAAGCGAGATGATTCGCCGAGTTGCCTACATGATAAAGTCTAAATTCCTTGGCATTATATTTAAGGACATTTATCCTCTGTGTTTCCAAATTCTTTTCCATCCTTTTCCACAATCCATGAGCCTCTTGTTCTAATGAAACCTGGCTTACCGGCACACCACTGGTGTGCTATTTCTCTGTGTTTCTGCACACACTGTTTCTTTTGCCTTCCCCGATCCTACTCATCTTGCAAGGCTGAACTCTTCATAAAGCCTTTTTCATCCTTCCTAACTGGTCACTTTTCTTCATTTCATAAGTGCATTTGTGTAGCACTTATAGTGCCTTATGTATAGTAATTTGTGTGTGTTTTGAGAGCTGCCTTATGGACAAGTGACATCATTTGTTTTTGAATCCTCAGTGTCTCAAATAGCATTTGACCCCAGAGATGCCAAGAGAGGAAGCCCTCATGGTGTTTATAATGAATCTGGGAAATCATAGATACTTAAAAGTGGTTGTGGGTTGAATTGACAGTAGAAAAAAGCCTTTCAAATCTATAAATTCTAGTCTGTAAGTAATGGTTATTTTCTTGTATTTCCGTTCTTCCCCTGTTCTTTCTTTTCCTTGCGAGAAACACATAGAAAAGCTCTTGCCATCCTTGTTTGCTGTAATAAGTGAGTGCTCTTCCAGGGGAGGAGCAGGTGTTTGTGGGTGTGAGGGGACCTAAGTGAGGTTGGGCCTGCGGGCCTGGACCTTTGGGTTTGTAGGGAAGCGGGATGTAGTGCTGGCAGGGACCCAGCTCTGCACTGAGAGTGAGGACTTGGATGTTGTGTTTCCTTGCTGCCTTTGCTTCTTGTAGAGCTAATGGGGACAAAATATTTGGAAGTTTTTTCATTTTGAGTGTACAGTATTTTGTGATATTTTCCTTATGCTTGCTATTTTCTAAATACTTGCTATCTTTGGTTATGGTGTTCCACAGTGATTTCTAAAAAGGGACAGAGAAATTAAAGCTGAGGTTTTTAGAAGCTGCTTTGAATATTTCTGGATGTGGAAGAGAGAATATTACCTTCCGTAGAAAGAACTCTGGCTTGAGGAGTCAGAAGACCTAAGTTCCATCACCTGAGCCCCAGTGTCATCCTGGCACAATTGCAGGATGGTGCAAGGATCAGATGAGAGTACGTGAAAGAACTTCCAAAAACTGTGAAGCACGTTGGACCTATAACATAGTGTAGGATTTCAAAGCCAAAGAAGACAACCTCAACCTCATCTTCTTCAGAGGGAAGTGCCGTAGTTGTGCATTTGTTCTTTTAATGCATTCATTTCATTAATATTTATGGAGCAGTGAGTGTTGGGTGCTAGGGCCGAGTGCCTTGCTCCTCCCACCAGACTATAAAGCTTTCAGCCTAGGGGCAGAAGACATGTTAATACACGCTTAAACAATGATTAAGAAGACGTTAATAAAACATACTATAGGGACTTTCCTGGTGGTGCAGTGGTTAAGGATCCGCCTCCCAATTCAGAGGACACAGGTTTGAGCCTTGCTCTGGGAAAATCCCATATGCCGCAGAGCAGCTAAGCCTGTGCGCCACAACTACTGAGCCTGCGCTCTAGAGCCCACGAGCCACAACTGCTGAAGCCCGCAGGCCTAGAACTCATGATCCACAACAAGAGAAACCACCGCGATGAGAAGCCCGCGCACCGCAACGAAGAGTAGACCCCGCTCGCCGCAACTAGAGAAAGCCCGCGAGCAGCAACGAAGACCCAACGCAGCCAAATAAATAAATTAATTAAATAAATAAATTTAAAAAACCATACTATAGTAATAGTAATAATTTGTATATAAATGACTTATATTAAATATAGTTGTACAGATAATTGTTGCAGGTCTCTCAGAGACATACAGGGTGGTTTTATTACTACAGAGTGCTGCCTGGGTTGAATGAATACTTTCTGTCGCACTGGAATTGGGGACCAACACCGTTCATGTTGCTCAGATTGGGCTCTTAGTTCTCTCAGGGCGCAGTTTGGCCTGTGAAGTACCTGCTCCTGGTAACGATGGGCCAGCAGTGGGCACCTTTGCTGTCTCACCAGAAACAAGAGGGTGTCCGCTTGATCTGCACGGAGTCCCTCGGAAAAGGGCAGGAGGCTTGTGGGGAGCTAACAGGACGAGGTTGGGTTTCTCTAGATTAGCAAAACCACCCAGCTGGGTTCTTGTTATGAGCTGTTTCTCCAGTCAGGCACCTGTGCTGGTGAGTTATCTTAATTTTTTTTTTAAATGGTTTTTTAATAATCTTTCCTTCCAGGAATTGTAGGCACTTATTATTTTCAGCTTGTCCATTTAGGTCTGTAACCTGTACATTTTGGAGGCCTTTTGTTTTTTCTTTTGTTTTAGTTTTTTTGCGGTATGCGGGCCTCTCACCACTGTGGCCTACGCCATTGCGGACCACAGGCTCCGGACGCACAGGCTCAGCGGCCGTGGCCCATGGGCCCAGCCACTCCACAGCACGTGGGATCCTCCCGGACCGGGGCACGAACCTGCGTCCCCTGCATCGGCAGGCGGACCCCCAGCCACTGCGCCACCAGGGAAGCCCTGTTGGTTTGTTTTAATTAATTAATTAAATTTATTTTTGGCTGTGTTGGGTCTTCATTGCTGTGCACAGGCTTTTCTCTAGTTGTGGCGAGCGGGGACTACTCTTTGTGGTGTGTGGGCTTCTCTTTGCGGTGGCTTCTTTTCATTGCGGAGCACGGGCTCTAGGCGCGCAGGCTTCAGTAGCTGTGGCACGTGGGCTCAGTAGTTGTGGCTTGCGGGCCCTAGAGCGCAGGCTCAGTAGTTGTGGCATACAGACTTAGTTGCTCTGTGGCATTTTGGATCTTCCTGGACCAGGGACCAAACCCGTGTTCCCTGCACTGGCAGGCAGATTCTTAACCACTGTACCACCAGGGAAGTCCTGCAAGCCTTTTGGTATAAATTATGATTAACAAATGTAGGGGAATAAGGGAAGTGACTTGTGTCAATTTCAAATGATCCTAGAATGGTTAGGGTAGGTGTGACTGCAGTAACAAACAGATCCAAATGTGTAATGACCTCACAATCCAAGCTCATTTCTCAATCCCATAACAGCCTCAGGTGGTTGCAGTTTTGTGTCTGTGTGTGTGTGTGTGTGTGTGAGCGTGTGAGCATTGTGCGGGAGGAGTGGTGCTCTTTAAAGCAGTTATCCGAGGACCCAGCCTGCTGGAGGGTCTTCCTTTTCGAATGTTTGGCCTCTAAGATTCTCTGGGGTCACCCTTCCCTTCTCTGGATGGGAGCAGCGGACGGAGGAAGGAGCAGGAGAGGCTTTTATGGGCCAGGCCTGGAAGAGGCGCACATCCTTCTACGCACATTCTGTGGGGCCTCCAGCTACCAGCACGATGGGGAAGCGTGGACCAGCCATGTGCCAAGGAGGAAGGGGACTGACAGTCTTCACCACGAAACCAGGAGCAGTCCATTCTGCTTTGTGTGACTTGTTTTTTAAATTGTCTTGCAATCAAGAAGATGACAAAATGAAGCTAGGCGGATTACAACAGAATTGAGTCATAGCACGAACTTCTCATTCAATAAGTGTTGGAGGAAATAACTGTTATTTGCACAATGTCGTGCTAAGTGCTTTGAGGAAGAAGCTGATGAGACATGTTCCCTGCCTTTTCAGGGCTGGTGGTCTCATACAGGTTTAGTGATGATCGTTCCAGGGGGGGCTGAGGAGAGTCTAATCTCCAGCAGTGTGCCTGACTGGGGGCGGGGGTGGGTGGGACAGGTCATCATCAAGGTGAAGAGATCGGTGATTGGCAGAGGGCCGCACTCCAGGTGATCGCCACTTCAGAGTGAGATGCAAGGCCGGGACCTGCACCTGCGGTCCAGTGAGGCGTCTCTCTGTGAGAGGACCATCACAGAAAAAGCAGCGTGGGAATGAGCAAAATTCTGTTTGACAAATGGTTTTCATACTTTTCCAGTGTGTTTCTTTCATCACATCTGAGGGATGTGACACATTTCTGTTAGTTACTGTGGTGGAGTCTCCAAGGGTACAGATACCCACTGTGGCCTGGAGATGATTCCGCTGGGCCTCTGGGACCTCACGTAGTTTGGTTGTCATCTCCCTCCATCCCTTTAACGGTGCACGTTTCTCACCGACCACTTTAAGTTTGCTTCTTGAAGAAACGCGAGCAGCTTCTAATAGTGCCCTTGGAGAGCGATGCAAAGGGCACCTACTGCTCAGAGGACGGAGGAGCAACACAAGGTTTGGGGACTCAGGGAAGCAAGAAGTAGCATTTGAGCATCTTTATTTTGATAAAGTTATATTTGAGCTGCTGGTTTAGAAGTATATTAACAAGAACAGAAGGTGGTTAGAATTTTACTGTAGTAATTTTAAATAACTTCACAAGAACATTGGTGCTGTTAAAATGTAGGCATCTTTTAGGAGACTCAGCACAGTGTGGTCCACGTGTAATTCTGAGCTGCTGGGCTTTGTGAGCCTCTGCATGGGTGTCGCTAGGCACTTTCATCTGTCTTGTCTGGTTCAAACCACATGACTGTGGTATTAACTCTGCATGTTAGCTTGTCAGGGTCCTCGTTGTGATGAGAAGGGGACCAAGGCTGTTAGGGAGGAGGTCTCCCGGCTCCGGATCCGAGTGCATCACACGGCCTTTGACTTAAGTGCCTTGTTAACTCCGGAGACAGGTGCGGGGGCCCCAGCTCCCCGTGCAGTGAGACACAGCGCTTCATCTCGCAGAGACCTGAGAGGCAGAAAGAATAGTCTCGGTTTCTGACCTCTCACTGAAGTCAGAAAAGTAAGAACGTAAAAGTGCTAGCTCTGCCTCCCAGATGAGCAGTCAGGGCTGTGAGGACCATTCCAGATGGACAGTGTAGGCGGCTGTGCTGGTACCCAGAGGCCAGATGGCCCAGTGTGGGCACCTCTGTCCCCAGCTGCTAGCCTTTGCTCTGTGATGGCTTCATGCAGGACCACTCTGGGCTGTACCAGGACTCTGGAAGCAGAACGCTTCCTGCAGGTCTGTACCAGCGTCAAGGTCCTGGGTCATATGAATTTGAGGGTTTGATATTGTTAATCTTATTCGTTTGTGATTTTATCTATGGAACCTTCTTTAAATAAGATACTGTCTGTTGATAATTTTTCTAGACTGTTTCCAGTTTTAATTCTGGACACTGTATTTGCCAGCTTTGAAACAGTTGGGAATGTTTGAAGAGAAAGCAGAGATCAGTCTCATATCTGGAATCTACAGGGTTAGTGGGTTTATCGGCTGGAATTCTTCAACTGCTTCTGTAGTTGACCCAAGTGTGTTTGGAGCACCTGAATTAGGGGCCAGTATTCGTCAGTATAGTCATTCCAGGGTTTCTGCAGGGAATTCGTTCCAGGACCCCCTATGGCACCAAAATCTGAGAGGGCTCACGCCCCTCAGAGTCCACCCTGTGGACAGGGACCTGTGGATCCCACATCCGCGGATTCAGCCAACCACAGGTGTTGGTGTTTTTCATCTGCAGTTGGTGGAACTCGCAGGTGCGGAACTCATGGATCCCAAGGGCCAACTCTGTTCTGCAAGGCCCATTGTAGCTTCCTTGTGTCTTCTGCCAGTCAGCCCAGAGGTCCCCATTCAGACAAAATAGCAATTAGGTTGTTGGCTTTGTAATATGAAGAATTTTGAGCAGAAGAGGTAAACTTTCGTGTCTTATTTTTAAAAAGAATAATCAGATTTCAAGCTTTTTTTTTTAATGTGGAAAATTTTCAAATTTATTGTTTTAACATAGAAAAACTGCACATTCATTTTTTCTGCCTCTGTAAGTATGAGGAATATGTTCAACAACAAAATAATTATAAAACCATTATAGTGGAGGGGATTTTTTTGTTCATAATAAGTAATTAAGATATATGACTTGGCTTTTTTTTTTTAATTAATTAATTTATTTTTTGCTGCATTGGGTCTTTGCTGCTGCGCGCCGGCTTTCCCTAGTTGCGGTGAGCGGGGGCTACTCTTCGTTGCATTGCACAGGCTTCTCATTGCGGTGGCCTCTCCCGCTGCGGAGCACAGGCTCTAGGTGCGTGGGCTCAGTAGTTGTGGCGCACGGGCTTAGTTGCTTCGTGGCATGTGGGATCTTCCCGGACCAGGGTTTGAACCCGTGTCCCCCGCACCGGCAGGCGGACTCCCAACCACTGCGCCACCAGGGAAGTCCCTTGGCTTTTTAAAAGGTATTTTCAGTAATACAGAGTAGGCTGTAATTGGACTGCTGATATACTTCATGTCTTGCCATTAGGTGACATCTTTATAATTTGAAAGTTATTTCAATGTTTTATGCAAATCAGTCACATCTAAGCTTTGTTTAACACAATAAGCAGATGTGTATATTTGTGTAGGGTTTTATAGTTTAACAAGTCTTTTGGAGTGTGTTTTCTCATTTAATCATTGTAACGCCCCTGAGTCTTAGAGAAGCTAAGTGACCAGGGGTCCTCCGGCCACTATGTGGCCAACTTAGGGCTCACACCCAGTTTTTTTCCTTTTAAGTCCACTGTCCCCTCACTATGTGACACTGCTTTTATCCGGCTGAGCATTTTTTAAAATAAATTTATTTATTTTTGGCTGCGTTGGGTCTTCGTTGCTGCATGTCGGCTTTTAGTTGCGGCGAGCGGGGGCCACTCTTTGTTGCGGTGCGCGGGCTTCTCATTGCGGTGGCTTCTCTTGTTGTGGAGCATGGGCCCCAGGCGCGTGGGCTTCAGTAGTTGTGGCTCATGGGCTCCAGAGCACAGCCTTAGTAGTTGTGGCACACGGGCTTAGCTGCTCCACGGCATGTGGGATCTTCCTGGACCAGGGCTCGAACCCATGTTCCCTGCATCGGCAGGTGGATTCTCAACCACTGCGCCACGAGGGAAGCCCGGCTGAGCATATTTTTAAGTACTTCTTCATGACTTAAGAGTTATACCACTGCATTGTAACTCTGAATTCAGGTAGTGAAAAGGTCTCTAGCGTCCTTTCAGAGGGGCCTGTAGAACTATTTCTGTGTGTAGAAGTAATTTTTAAAAAGTCTTGAAATATCCATGAAGTTTTTTTAAACTTCCATTAAACCTTGAAAGAATAAACTGAAATTTGGAAGGATCATTTCTGAAGAAGCTAAGGGCTGAGGGGAGTTATTAAGTTTATAAACTGTATCAGATATACTCAGTGGTGTCTTGGTTTCAGAAGTTTTCAGGCTTACAGGAAATGTTGAGTGAGATTCTGGCATTTGATACTACAGTTTACTGGAGTATTTTTAGCATCTGAAAATACGGTACTGGCAGGAACTGATTTCTCTGTTGACCATCTCCTGTAAAGGGTCACGTTTTTATTTTTTTTTAATTTATTTTTATTTATGTTATTTATTTTTGGCTGCGTTGGGTCTTTGTTGCTGTGCACAGGCTTTTTCTGATTGTGGCGAGCAGGGGCTACTCTTCGTTGTGGTGCACGGGCTTCTCATTTCAGTGGCTTCTGTTGCTGCAGAGCACAGGCTCTAGGCACTGGGCTTCAGTAGTTGTGCCTCGCGGGCTCTGGAGTGCAGGGTCAGTAGTTGTGGCACGTGGGCTTAGGTGTTCCGCGGCATGTGGGATCTTCCTGGACCAGTGATCAAAACCATCTCCCCTGCATTGGCAGGTGATTCTTTTTTTGTTGTTTTGTTTGTTTGTTTTTGCGGTATACGGGCCTCTCACTGTTGTGGCCTCTCCCATTGTGGAGCACAGGCTCCGGACGTGCAGGCTCAGCGGCCATGGCTCATGGGCCCAGCCGCTCTGCGGCATGTGGGATCTTCCCAGACCGGGGCACGAACCCGTGTCCCCTGCATCAGCAGCCGGACTCTCAACCGCTGCGCCACCAGGGAAGCCCTGGCAGGTGATTCTTAACCACTGCGCCACCAGGGAAGTCCTTAAAGGGTCACTTTAATTCTCTTGTATCTGTTCTTGTCCTCTTTTTTTTTTTAAGTGTAACTATTCTGTTTTACAGTAGTGTAACTGTTCTATTTAATGCCATAAGGAGGTAGTTAGATCTTACATGCGATAAAATGCAGAAATAGGAATGAAAAAATACCTGGCAGAAAAATGACTAATATAAACAAAAGTATTTCAATACTCTCGAGACAGAATTCTAGGCACAGTCACTGCTGTAGTGTTTTGCTGAGGGAGAATATGAAATTTCCTCCTCTGAAGATGCTGAAAAGTGGGCTCTTTTCTCTTCTACTTGGGGGCCTTGCTCCTGTCCTATTACATCAGTGCCCGATGCTGAGATGCTCTCGGGGCTGAGAGGGGTGCATGGGGTGGGGTGGGGTGCATGGGGAGAGACATACAGCAGGGGTGGGAAATCTCCTGTGACTGTCCGCTTAGTGCCTTCTGCTTCTCAGACTTGGAAAAGCTGGTGTATACAGGGGACAATGCATGAGTATATTTTGAAAAGCTATAGCCAACTCTTAAAATATTTATGGTTATTATGATAGTATAAATGGCCTGGCTAAAGTCAAGGAAAAGTTGCCAGATCTCCATTTATCCATTAGTGGCAACTTCTTTTTGAATGAGCACTTCATGATCAGGGCTTCTACAAAGTGTGATAGGTGGAAAAGAAGGCTATTTTAGGATTCTCAAATCCTAAGGAAGAGATGCAAAGAAACTATAAAATGACTGAAAGTTGATGGGAATATGGGGAAGAGGGAAAGGGCTGGCTGGGGTGGCCCACAGCCACTGTATTCCTGAAAATTAAGGTTAACTTGCTAGCTTGTAGAATTGGTGATAACTAACAAGTGTCCCATTTCTTCTGCCTGTTGATACAAAACAGTGAGACCGTTTAAGCGGAAGCATCTTACAGCCGTCGACTGCCAACATCTGGCTCGCAGTCACTTGGCCGTGACCCAGCCCTTCGGTCAAAGATGGACAAACAGAGACCCGAACCACGGTCTCTATCCTAGACCCAGAACCAAAAGAGGGACTAGAGGTATGTCTTTCCCCCAAATATCTTGCGTTTCAGAATCTGTAGTGTGTGTGACCTTTGAGTATCTCCCGGTATTTGTAAATACTGCTACTGTGATCTTGTGGTTCTGTTGCAGTAGTTTGACACTTTTTCACTATTTGTGAGTTTTCTGTGAAAATTCCATCCTATCATAGTGGTTGGTAAAAGCCCCAGAAAAGCACGGCTGAATGAATTCCACTAGCTGGCTTAACTTTAACGTGGTAGGGAACACGTCCCAGCATCACCACGATACCATTCTGGAACCGTCGTGATTTCCTGACTCTTCAGCAGTCCTCTTTGTCCAATCCATCACTAGGTCCACCGTCTCACTCTTTTTCTCCCAAACGTCCCCTCACTCAGTGCTTTTACGGTAGATTGTGCGCTCAGTCACCTCGTACCTGGGCTGCTGCAATAACCCTCTCCTTGCATTCAGAGTTTATTTTTTCCATATCAGCTCGAATATCAAATAATGTTCCTGAGTACCATTTTCTGTCATGTCACTGCCACTCTCAAGAACCTCCAGTGTGGTATGTTCCCTGTTACTATGAGGGACTCAGGCTCAATCCCCTGACGTTATTACATGCAGGCTCTACTTCTGGCAGATTGTTTTCCTTATGACCCATTTAGTGCCAAGTGAATTCCCACTTTCGTTAATACCTGTTTGTATAATCCAGATTGTCTTATTTCCCTGTGATATATCTCATTTCAGAATCCAACTCGGATCTCACTGGTCATCTTCAATTCTTGTGATGTGATTGTAGTCTCTGTTTCCCACTTTTTGGAACCACTGTAACCAATTGTATGAGGCAGTTTTAAACTCGGTGGTTATATAGTGTTTGATATTTTGTCTGTTTTGTGTGTATAAGTCAACTTCTCCTCTGTGTTGTGAGTTCTTTACTGATAAAGACTTATCAGCATGTGTGTTTCAGCATGAAGTCCTAGCACTGAGCAGGTGGTAGCTCTTCATAAATATTGGTGTAATTAACTCCACAATTAGAAAACATCAGAATTTAACCCTGGCCTATTGCAAGGTGTACTGTGGTCCTCACACCATCCAAAGACTGGTCTCTGTCCCTTTCCAAATGTGTATCTGACTGTATGATAGAGCCCGATATAAATATTTTTTGGATTAATCTATTTATATAATCAGTTGACCAATAAAATACATCCTTGTCTCTTTCCTCTATTAAAATAGATAATTGAAAATTAGTTTGTCTTATTTGGGTCAACAAAGGGTCATCAGTCATTATTCACTTCTCGTTCACCTTGTTTGGGTTCTCTCTCCAGGTCGAGGATGCCTGGGATACAACCCTGAATTCTTCCTCGCTGGCCAGCAGCGGCGCACCAATGACATGGCCAAAAGCAATTCTGTGGGCCAGGACAGCTCTAAGGACTCGGAGGACGAGATGATTTTTGCTGCAGAAGGCCACTGCGCCCTGCCTCAGGGAGGTGATGGAGCAGTACGGCCACGCTCGTCAGGGAAGCGGTCTCGGTCCTTCGAGGACGAGAGGAATCAAGCCACAGGGACCAGTCAGTGGGATGGGGTTTCTAGGAAGACCCCACGGCATCATCTGTCCCTGTCGTGCAGACGGCCCAGGGAAGGCAGGCAGGAAGCAGAGGACGGTGTGTCGTGGTTCTCTGCGCAGCCTGGAGAATCCAGCCAGGAGGTGGAGGACATTGGTCCTGATCCTGTTCCTGACTCTTACTATGGGCTTCTTGGGACCTCGCCCTGCCAGGAACCCCAGAGCCACATCTGCAGCCTGCCCAGTGAGGTCCTAAGGCACATCTTTGCTTTCCTCCCCATGGAAGACCTCTACTGGAATCTGAGCTTGGTGTGCCACTTTTGGAGGGAGATAATCAGTGATCCACTGGTACGGAAAGCGCTTTTTGTTCTCTCGTGTTTTCTCTAAAAAGTCCATGGATTCGCTTCACTTAATGCATACTCCTGACAATGGCATTTCTTCAGAAATGTTGGTGTCCATTTGCCTGCAGGATCAAATCCCAATCTCCTGGAGGCAACCGGGACCTTCTGTGTGTGTCCCACCTTATTATTCCAGGCTCATTGCTGACTTCATTCCAGTCCATTCCTGTATTCTGTCCACAACCAATGATGTTCTGCTTCCCAACTGTGGACTGCACAGTACTTCCCTTATGTTGGTCTAATCTGCACCCCACTTCCCCCAGCTAACCAAAAGGGCCCCTCATAGCTCTGTTGATGTCTTTCCTCTTCAAGGCTGCACTCTTAGACTAACGCTTTCCCATTCCATCCCACTGAAATCACTCACTCTCTTCCTTGTGCTATTATAGTGATTTATACCTCTGTTCAAGCTTATCATGTTCTGTTATGGTCTTAGAGAGCCTTCTTCCTCCCTGTAAATTATTAGCATATTGCTAGAGGGCTGGTTGTCCTGTTTGTTTTTGCATTCGGCACTGTCTCACGATGTTCTACATACAGTAGGTGATTAGTAAATGAGTGTTGCGTTTAGTCACAAGAGTACCTTTTGAAGATGACACAGGGGCAGCCGGTGATCTCAGAAAGGATTTCCTGATACCGTTATCCTGTGCCCTGCCCTTCCCTTTGTTGTGTCATTATACTTCCCAGGTTCAGGTCTCCAGTAAGCCTGAGGGCTGGGAGAATGTTCTCCTTAGCTTGTATGTCCCTTAGACCAGACATTGGGAAGAAACCAGAGGTAGAGAGTTTAATTTATTCTTCAAATGCATTGAAGTTTAAAACCTTGGAGATGGAGGGAAAGGTGGATATATCAAAACTTGGTACATTTCTCTTCCAAGCCCAAAAGATTTTGGAGGAAATTTCGTATCGCTCTTGCTCCATTCTTTGCCTGGGGTCTTGTCTCCTACTTTCTAAGAAATATCTTTCTGTTTTTATTTGTGAACTCTGTTTTGGTTCAGTATTTCTACCCATTTAATTATCTCTCTGATGTGAACTGGGGATAGATGAGGTTTCACTCCATTCTGCTCGAGAGGATTTTGGGAGGATATCCCAGCTTATCCTTACCTCTTGATGTTTTTATCATCACCAGCAATGACTTGGTTATTTTCAGTGACCTTGTCACAGCTCTCATTTTCTTTTTATTTCTTGTAGTGTCTTTGTCTGGCTTTGGTATAAGATTATGCTGGCCTCAGAATAAGTCTGCAAGTGCTCCCTCCTCTTCAGTTTTTTTGAAGAGTTTGAGGGGGATTGATGTTAGTTCTTCTTTAAATGTTCAGTAGAATTTTTCAGTGAAGCAGTCTGGTCCTGGACTCTTAACTTTTTGGGAGGCTTTTGATTACCGATTCAGTCTCTTTACTAATTATTGGTCTGTTCAGATTTTCTATTTCTTCATCATTCAGTCTTTGTAGGTTGTGTGTTCCTAGGAATTTATCCATTTCTTCTACTATATCCAGTTGGTTGATCTGCAGTTGGTCATAGTATTCTTATAAGTCTTGTTATTTCTGTGACATCAGTTGTAATGTTCCCCTCATTTCTGAGTTCAGTTATTTGAATCTTCTCTTTTTTCCAAAATATATCTAAGGGTTGTCAATTTTGTTGATCTTGTTAAAAAAAAAAACAACTCTTAGTTTTATTGTTTTTTTTGTTTTTTTTTGTTTGTTTGTTTTTTTTTTTTTTTTTTTTTTTTTTTGCGGTACGCGGGCCTCTCACTGTTGTGGCCTCTCCCATTGCGGAGCACAGGCTCCGGACGCGCAGGCTCAGCAGCCATGGCTCACGGGCCTAGCTGCTCTGCGGCATGTGGGATCTTCCCGGACCAGGGCACGAACCTATGTCCCCTGCATCGGCAGGCAGACTCTCAATCACTGCGCCACCAGGGAAGCCCTTATTGGTTTTTTTCCCTATTTTTCTATTCTCTATTTCATTTATCTCTGCTCTTTAGTCTTTATTATTTCCTCCCTCCTGCTAGCTTTGGGTTTAGTTTGTTCTTTTTATAGTTCCTTTAGGTGTAAAGTTAGGTTGTTGATTTGTGATCTTTCTTCATTTTTTTAAAAATATTTTTAAAACATTATTTTATTTTTGGCTTGTTGGGTCTTCATTGCTGCATGTGGGCTTTCTCTAGTTGCGGTGAGTGGGGACTACTCTTCGTTGTGGTGTGCGGGCTTCTCATTGTGGTGGCTTCTTTTGTTGCAGAGCATGGGCTGTAGGCACGTGGGCTCAGTAGTTGTGGCTCGTAGGCTCTAGAGCACAGGCTAAGTAGTTGTGACACATGGGCTTAGTTGCTCCGCGGCCTGTGGGATCTTCCTGGACCAGGGCTCAAACCTGTGTCCTCTGCATTGGCAGGCGGATTCTTAACCACTGCACCACCAGGGAAATCCAGATCTTTCTTCTTCTTTAATGTAAGTTTTTATAACTATCAACTTAACTTTTAGCCCTGCTTGCACTTCATTCCATACGTTTTGATATGCTGTGTTTTTGTTTTCATTTGTCTCAAGGTATTTTCTAATTTCTTTGTGATTTCCTTTTTGACCCATTGGTTGTTTTAAGTGTGTTGTTTAATTTCCACATATTTGTGGGTTTTCCAGTTTTCTTTCTGCTACTGATTTCTAGTTTCTATAGTGATTGAAAAACATACTTTCTATAATTTCAGTCTTTTAAAATATGTTAAGACACTTGTTTTGTGTTCTTGTACGTGATCTTTCCTGGAGAATGTTCTATGTATACTTGAGAAGATTGTATATTCTACTGTTGCTGGATGGAGTGTTCAGTATATGCCTTTTTGGTCCAGTGTTGTTTGTTCTATCCATTCTTGAAAGTGGAGTATAGAAGTCTCCTGTTACTATGTTGCTGTTTTTCTCTTCAATTCTGTCAGTGTTTCCTTCCTAGATTTAGGAGCTCTGATATTTGGTACATGCATATTTATAATTGTTATATTTTCTTGGTGAATTGACCCTTTTATCATCAAGTAATATTCTTTGTCTCTTCTAATAATTTTTTTTAAGTTATTTATTCGGCTGCATCGGGTCTTCATCGAGGCACGCAGGATCTTCATTGCAGCGCTCGCTGTGGCGCGCGGGGTCTTTGTTGTGGCACGCGGGCTTCTCTCTAGTTGTGCTGTGCAGGTTTTCTCTTCTCTAGTTGTGGCGTGGGCTCCAGAGCACGTGGGCTCTGTAGTTTGCAGCATGCAGGCTCTAGTTGAGGTGCGTGAGCTCAGTAGTTGTGGCACGTGGGCTTAGTTGCCCTGCAGCATGTGGGATCTTAGTTCCCCGGCCAGGGATCGAACCTGTGTCCCCTGCCTTGGAAGGCGGATTCTTCACCACTGGACCACCAAGGAAGTCCCTCTTCTAATAACTTTTGACTTAAAGTCTATTTTGTCTAATCTTAGTATAGCCACAACTCTCATGTTATTTAATCCTCGCTGAAGCTCTGAGCCATTAGTGTCCCTACAGGGACAGGACACTATTTCAGACAGGGAAATTGAAGCACTGGCTTTTCCCAGATTCTGTAAAAAGTTATGTTGGAACCCAAACCAAGAGCCCCCCCTTCTAGTTTCCAACTAAAATTTGTATAATGTTTCTACCCTATTTGCCCAGCTTTTGAATTGGAGACTGTGATTGTTTTTCAAGCAATTATCTATATGTTTGTGGCCTGATAAGTTCTCTAATAGCCATTGCCTGCATGTTGTTTTGGATTTTTTAAACTGTCTAGTTCATTCCTTGGAAAAAGCTGTATCACCGATACCTGATGAATGAAGAGCAAGCTGTCAGCAAAGTGGATGGCATCCTCTCGAGCTATGGCATAGAGAAGGAGTCAGACCTGTGTGTGCTGAACCTCATCCGGTGAGTCCCCGTTTCCTGGGAGGAAGTCAGTTTCCAAAGTCCTTTCCCAGAAATCAGCACTTACTGGATCACCTTTCCCATGGACGCTGCTGTGAATGTCTTACAGCTACACAGCCACCACTAAGTGCTCCCCGAGTGTGGACCCTGGACGGGCGTTGTGGAGTCTGAGGGATCACCTCCTCCTCCCCGAGGCAGAGGCCTGCGTGCGCCAACACCTCCCCGATCTCTACGCTGCCCCTGCCGTACGTGAAGAGGCTGCAGGGAGGGGAGGGTTGGGGAGGTGACACCTTTTCTCTTTGGAAGAAAGTGTATTGGTGATCAAATTTGGTTGAAGGTTATTTTAGATTTATTTTCAAAATCTTCCTTCAGCCTTTGCTTTGAAGCCTTAATCTTGTCATTGGTCCCATAGAGAAATAAAAGGCTACATTGTTATAGATTCTTTAATTTGGAAGGAATTTTAAAAAGTATTTCATCCAATTTCCCATTCTGTTGAGTGGTTCCAACAGAGGATGGTCATCTAGCCTCTACACACTTTGATTAGTAAGGACTTCTTTACAAGGCAGCCCATTGTATTGTTGACACCTTGGGTTATTTGAAAGAACCAGAGAAAAGAAGGATTTTGTACTGACGCACAGTGAGTTAATGAGAAGCTGGAAATAGTCTCCAGTTTCCTTTGTCTTGTGGCTTCTCATCTGGATAGCGATTCTTAAATTTTGTTTTGGAAGCCACATGCAACCTCAGCCTCATTCTGCAGCCAGTCGAGGGTTGGAAATCCAGCCATGTGCATTTCTCTGTCCATCTTTAGTGAAGTGATTGTCGATGGAGTGAGATTTGTTTCCCAGTATGGTTGTAGTGAAAGGTGTGTGGAACTTTGCTTTTGTGGATGCATTTTTAACAGGGAGGCTTGCAGTAAAGTTAAGAATGATAGTTATATACTTATATGTCTATTATTATTATTTTTATTTTTATTTGGTTGTGCTGGGTCTTAGTTGCAGCAGGCGGGCTCCTTAGTTGCGGCTTGCTGGCTCCTTAGTTGTGGCTTGCGAACTCTTAGTTGAGGCCTGCATGTGGGATCTAGTTCCTTGATCAGGGATCGAACCCAGGCCCTCTGCATTGGGAGAGTGGAGTCTTGACCACTGAGCCACCAGGGAAGTCCCTATATGTCTGTTATTGATATTTCCATGTTAGTGAACATTTTCTTAGACATTAATAAATGGAGCATACTGTGTCCATAATAATAAATTTTCAATAATTTAATATTTAGTTAACTTAATATTTAATAAGTATTAAATAATAATAACATAAATACTAAATTAACATCTTAATGCCATTGAATTGTCAGTCTTGATTTCCCCCTAAAGACTGCTGTCTTCTTTTGTATCCCCCAGTTTTTGTGCCTCCCAGATGGGCACCCATTTAATAGTGAGCTTGTTTGAGTTGCGTGTCTGGACCTCAGAGCTCACACTGACCTGGTGGTGCGGGTAGGGTGGGCTGGTGAGGAGGCGGGAGGATCACGTCTGTGCAGCGTCTTGCGTTAAGTACTTTATAAATGTTATTTAATCAAAGAAAACTTAAGAACTCAAACCCAAAAATGATGAGAAAGAAGGAATCCAGGGTAAAAGGAGACATGCCTGGTGTTTCCCATATGTCATTCAGGAAGTTTGCGCTCCGTTTAGATGGTCTGAGGAAGGTACACGAACCCCAAACCTGGCTTTCTTCACCGGCTGTCCCATGTGATTCTTACCGGTTGTGTTTTGGGTCTCGTCTCCTGTCCTGTCCACCTCCGTCCTCAGGGTGTCAACGTGTGGGCCTTGGTGGCGGCCATCATCCTCCTGTCCAGCAGCGTCAATGACATCCAGCAGCTGCTCTTCTGCCTCCGGCGGCCCAGCTCCACAGTGACCATGCCAGACATCACCGAGACTCTGTACTGCATTGCCGTGTTGCTCTACGCCATGAGGGAGAAAGGGATCAACATCAGCAACCGGTAACTGGCCCCCGCCCTGCCCCTTCCCCGCGTTACCGCTGGGCGAGCCCCACCACCCACTGCTCCGCCAGGTTCTCCGTGAGGTTTGAGTGCAGTGATGCAGGCAGGCGGGCTCTGTGAACGTGAGGTGCCGTGGGGTCGTACACCATCCCCAAGATAGTGTTTACCTACAGGGCTGTTGAGCCTGGAGTGGACGGAGCCTTCTGTGTTCATACGTGGCTACATTTTGTTCCCCAAAGAGCACATCCTGGTCTGTCTCCTTTGCCTCTGCCCATCGCAGCCAGGCATCTCTCCCAGAACCGTGCTCTCCAAATATTTACCTCCAACAGTGCAGGTAAATATAGCTCAGCTCTAGGTATATTTAAACCCTTTTCTTCCCTTTTTTTCATAAAATGGTGGTACATATTTTATTTTTAGCAATGATTAGGAGTCTAAAAAACATCTGAGGAAAAATAAGATACAGGTCATGACTGAATTTGAAAATCTCTAATCTGCTTTTTTCCTGTTAGGATTCACTACAACATTTTCTATTGCCTGTATCTTCAGGAGAATTCCTGTGCTCAGGCCACAGAAGTCAAAGAGGAACCATCGGTCTGGCCAGGGTATGTCTGTAAGGGTGTGTGTGTGTGGACGTCTTTGATTCCTGACTCTCGTACTTGAAGAGGAAAAGGTGTTTTGTTTTAACCACTTTATTGAGTTATAATTTACATTAAATAAAATTCATCCATTTTAATTGTATAATTCAATAATTTTTAGTAGATTTACTGAGTGTGCAACTAACATCATAACCTAGTTTTAGAACAATTTAATCACCCTAAGGGGAGGCGGCCCTCCCCTTTTTTCTGGTTAAATTTTATTCGTCCCATTTGGTTTCCTGTTTCATTTTTGACAGTCTATCACCTGATCTTTTCAATTCCTTATTCTTTTCCTGATTTCTCTTCTGTAATGATTATAGCAAGAAAACAACCATCCAGCTGACACATGAACAACAGCTGATCCTAAGCCATAAGATGGAACCTCTCCAGGTGGTAAAAATTATGGCATTTGCAGGTAAGGGGGCTGCCATTCCTGGAATGCCTCTTACCACCTTACCCACCACCTGCCAGAATATCTTTACCTTAATCTATTATTGAACTGCTGCAATTAAATCATCTAAAAAGCAGTTGCCAAGGGATAAGTGCTTTTTCTTACCACTCCAGGGGGGCATCCACACTGGGCTTCCTGCTGAACAAATGGTCCATAGGAGTTTGTTTGTGGGGTAGATGCCACTGGGATTGATCCAGCCTATTATGTATCATCATATCTGCACAGACACTGATTGCTTATGGGGCGGTAGGTCATGTGAATCCCTTGTTCAGACAGTGTCAGGAGCTCCTTGATTTCTATAGGGTGAAGTCTGGAAGGGCCTCCTACCTTTGGTTCTAACATACATTACTCAGTCAGCTAATTGTGCTTCCTGGCTCTTAAAGTACTTGGTTGCTCTTTGAACCTTTGCTTATACTATTTTCTCTACCTGGAATGCCTTCCCGCTTCTTTTCTGCCTAAATATCGTACTAAAAACAACAGCCACTTTATCAAATGTCTGCCCTGTGCTAATCCTAACATTCTGTGAGGTTGGTTTATTTATTTATTTTTTGGCTGCACTGCGTGGCATGGAGGATCCTAATTCCCCAGGGATTGAACCCATGCCCTCTGCGGTGGAAGTGTGGATGGCCAGGGAATTTCTGGTTCATTTTATGTATGAGGTTTTAAAGCTCAGGGAAATTAAAATGATGTGGTCCAGATTAAATGAGCAAATACGTGGTGGAGGTGGAATTCAAAACTGGATCTATTTCTCTCCAGAAACGTGCCTGTTCGCCTACCCTCCCCGTCCCCTACTTCCTCTATCTCTCTGCCATCTGACGTTGACCCCCGTCACTTCTGTGTCTTCTTGGTGGAGGCTTCCTCAGCCCTTTGAGATCTCCGTGATTCTGAACTCTCACTGTGACTAATCTGTATTAACTGTTTGGTGCCTGATTACATAGGAAGAATAGCCAACACACACCTTCTGTAAACACCTCCACACTATGTCATTGATCTGTTGATCTTCAAACAGCCCTGGTAGGTAGGAAAGGAGGTGCTATTTTTCTTCTTTCATAGGCGAGATTTTCTTTTTTGTTTCCAGATCCATATTCTTTTTCACTCTACTGTGTTATCATTATTCTCTTTTTTTTTGTTCCAATTGTTCCAACTGTGTTGGTGTTTTATTCCCAACTAGATTGTAATGCAGGAACCTTGCTTTGTGTTTGTGACATGCCTAGTGTAGGGCTGAATGTGCAGTAGGTGCTCAGGAAATACTTGTTCAGTGGGTGACAGTTGACTAACTGAATAACTGAATGAAAGGTGGGGAGGGGGGGTAGATAGGATAGTTCAGAACAGGTTGGAAGGATCCTTGAATCTCATTTTCATGCTCTTGCTGTCGAAGCATGAATGGTGCCTAGGCCAGCATAGCTACTGTTTATGAGTTCCTCTGCTGGGTACCTGGGTAATTATCCTGCACACCCTATGAGGTCAGTGTTACCCACACAGGCTGAGGAGCAGACTGAAGTGGCCCCTTTAGAGCTGCAGGATCTGCTACCCCAACCCAGGTGGCTCTGTCTTGAGTCTGCTGCTCCCTTCACAGCACTGTTTTTAATTTTCATCAGTACTGGAGAACTTGCCACTGTCTGGTCCCAGACAAGCGGGGAGATAGGCATGGGTGGGACCCGATTATAGCGTCTGTGGGAACCGTTATTCCTGGTCAGAGGGTCACCTCCCTTGCTCTTGGCTTCCTCAGGTACTGGGAAGACCTCCACCCTGGTCAAGTACGCTGAGAAGTGGTCTGAGAGCAGGTTTCTGTACGTGACCTTCAACAAGAGCATCGCCAAGCAGGCCGAGCTCGTCTTCCCCAGCAATGTCATCTGCAAGACCTTCCACTCCATGGCCTACGGGCACATCGGGCGCAAGTGAGCATCATGGTGCCACTGTTGCCATTACGTCCAGTTACTGCTCTCACGTTGCAGTCAGTACACCACAGTGACTCGGAGAAAACTTAGTGCTTTATCTTCACTTACAGGCAGGGAATATGGCCATAGATTGAGTAATTTTTACTTCCCCCATAGAGATATATTGCTACTGAGGGAAGCTTAACACTGTCTCACTGAGGGAGGCATTTTCATGTCTCGAACTGAGGCACAGAAGGTCAGAGTGACTTGCCTAAAGTTCAGGGCATCACCAGTCTGGTTGACCCATTCAGGCTTTCCTCAGAAGCTGGAGGGGAGAAGACGGGGCTGAGGGGCACTTGTTCCAGGCACCCAGGGCCTCTGAGCCATGTCCCCTTGGACGAGAAAGCTTCAGGGAGCTTCGAGGGTCCCCCCCGGGGCCTCCTGGAGTCTGGTCCACACCTTGGAACAGTGGTATCTGCTGTGAGCCACTTCGTCTCCTGGGTTATTAGATGTGAATTCTGGAAAGCGTAACGGAGCCCTTTCCAATCCTACGAGGACCTCACTCAGCTCCTCAGGCTTTTTTTTGTCACCTGTATGTGCCACTTCCAGTGACCTGGTGGTGTCATTGGAGAGAAGGGGGCAGACCTGGGGGAGACACTAAATCGCGAGTTGCCACAAAAGCCAACCCGGTGCCTTTGGGACGTGCATTGCAGGTACCAATTGAAGAAGAAGTTGAATCTCTTCAAGTTAACCCCCTTCATGGTCAACTCTGTCCTCGCTGAAGGGAAGGGTGGCTTCATAAGGGCCAAGCTAGTATGTAAGACTCTGGAAAACTTCTTTGCCTCGGCTGACGACGAGCTGACGATCGACCACGTGCCCATCTGGTGTAAGAACAGCCAGGGACAGAGAGTCATGGTCGAGCAGAGCGAGAAGCTTGTGAGTGTCTCAGTCCCTTTGGAGTTAGGGCTCGGGAGGAACAAGGGCTCAACACGGTGCCAGCTTGTACTGGTCTTTGATGTCTCTAGAGCTGCTGGCAGGAGGTAGAGGTGGAGGGGAGACCCTAGGCCAGTTGTGCTGGCTGCGAAGTATATAGGGTTTTCTGTGAAGAGCACTCATCTTGCTTAGTCCTCAGCCTGGTCCTCCATTTCACAGATGGGGCTCCTGCCCAGGGCTTATAAGAGCTCGTCGTGGGGTCTGCTGGTCCAGGGTCTAAAGATGTGATTCTCTTTTCTAATTTTTATCAAGTCTTTTCAGTCATTGACCACACTTTTTATGAATTAACTCTTGGTCATAAATCTAGAGGAATCATCCAGCCTTTCTTGGTTCATCAGATGCTGTGCTCCCTGAGCGATGCTCTACCTCTGGGTGTGGTCCAGCCCCTGGCTTTTGCCCATCTGGGCGCCTGACGTTGACATGAGGCCCTCGTGGAGCCGGGGGAGGTCGGGGGAGGGGGGCTGCCGTTCACCGTGAGCTGGGGCCTTTGCTTTGACCCCTGCACATGGACATGAACTCCTGATTTCAGGGTCATGACCTTCACATCACCGTGTCACTTGCTTTCTAGAACGGTGTCCTCGAAGCGAGCCGACTTTGGGACAACATGCGGAAGCTGGGCGAGTGCAAGGAGGAGGCTTACCATATGACGCACGACGGTACGCACGCGCCCAGTCCTGAGCCCCGCCGTGGACCTGCCTCATTCCGATTTCTGACTCTTCTGCCCCTTCTTGTAGGCTACTTGAAACTCTGGCAGCTCAGCAAGCCTCTGCTGGCCTCTTTTGACGCCATCTTTGTGGACGAGGCCCAGGACTGTACCCCAGGTGATAAACCATTCAGGACACCAGTAGTCCCAAACACATAGCAACAGTGTTGTGAATGTGTAAGAGGACACGTGTGTGCATAAGTCGATGATTCTTGTCTGTCATGAGGAGGAGCGCATGACGCTTAGTCATTCAGAAACCCTTTGCTGTCTGACTGTGGATTTCAGCACTTGTCTCTCCACCCCCACCCCTCACCCAAAGGAGACTTAATTTTCTCTAAATGTTTTGCTTGCGTTATTCTTAAAATATTGGCTGAGCCTAGGTCACCAGATGATTGGGTTGAGACTCATGTGGAGGGGGAAAAGGTAGTCAATTTAGAGTGAACAATTTGTGTTGTGTATTTTTCCAGTGGCTGATAGAAAATAGTGTGACTAGGTCATTTTGGGGCCTTAAATTATAATATCAGAGAAGATAACTTGCCTCATTTTATATTTGCCTATGTGGTTTCTTATACTCAATAATTTATTCAGGAGTAAAAATAATCTGCATTCGTAGGGTTAGAAGCTGTTTCTTTTGTTTGTTATAAGATCATTTCTTTGGACTGAGTGCACCTATGCTGGAGGGAAAGATAACTGTTGTCCAGTGTGCAAGCGTTTTCATCCTTTTCTGTCTTAAGTTTGGTTTCTTTTTGCTCCGTGGGTTGGTGTCGCTTCAGAGCCCTTACTTTCCATCTTCTTGGTCGCAGCGATCATGAACATAGTTCTGTCTCAGCCATGTGGGAAAATCTTCGTGGGGGACCCACACCAACAGATCTATACCTTCCGAGGTGCAGTCAACGCTCTGTTCACAGTCCCTCACACGCACGTCTTCTATCTCACACAGGTAAGCGCTGTCTTTTCTTCCCAGTCCCCAGACGCGTATATACACGCAAGCCTTGTGGCTCCCCACCCTGGTTCTCCAGTGTTGACTATGTGCCAGGCCCCGTGTAAGGCTCTTCATGAGGCTCACTGTGTGTAGCAAATCCGTGCCTCTAAGCAGTGGCTCTCCGTGGTTCTCAGGGGGTCTGCAAAGTCAAAACTGTTTTCATAATAGTTATCTGCCTCTTGCACTATGTTGACATTTGCACTGATGATGCAAAGTCAGTGGTGAGACTGTGGCTGAGAATCTCGGCTTTGGCACCAGCCGGTCCTAGCAGTTGCCTTATTCTTCACTGCAAGGCACTGAGTCAAAAAAGAAAGTAGGCAGTTCACTAAGAACATCTTTTGTTTTTAAGAGTACTATTTTTTTTAATATTTATTTTTATTTATTATCTTCATTGTAGCACACAGGATCTTCTGGTTGCAGCATGCAAACTCTTAGTTGTGGCATGCATATGGGATCTAGTTCCCTGACCAGGGATCGAACCTGGGCCCCCTGCATTGGGGGCGCAGAGTCTTACCCACTGGACCACCAGGGAAGTCCCTACTAAGAACATCCTTGATGGCACAGGAAAAATGATTAATTTCATTACTGTAGACCCTTGAGTCCGTCTCTCTCACAGTCTGTGTGATGAAATGGGAAGTAGGATGAAGTCCTTCTGCCCCTGCAGTGTGCTGCTGTCTGACCAGGAGCACTTTTGTGATTGTGTTGTGAGCTCCACCGCTGCTTCTTTCGTTTGTGCTTGAACGAG
Organism: Tursiops truncatus; assembly: GCF_011762595.2. NCBI lineage: Eukaryota > Metazoa > Chordata > Mammalia > Artiodactyla > Delphinidae > Tursiops > Tursiops truncatus. The sequence continues at coordinate 151,197,413 of NC_047035.1, forward strand.
CAGCTGACAGACCAATTCTGGTTATTCAGACTTGGGGATTTGGCATTTTCTCAAAAACGCATGCTATGAGCTGTGACTTCAAGGAAAACAGCTGACATATGTATTGCCGAAGATAAACTTGCTTTCAAGTGAAATCCAGATTTTGGAAACCTTGTCTCCAGCATGAGCATGGCAATTCCTGGGGCCTTGATTATCTGGAAAAGCTGTTACATGTTCCTCCCCTTTTCAGCACTCATCTTTGTGAGGCTGTCACACCAGGCTGGATGCAGACAGAGCTCTGAGATTCGGCTGTCTTAAGCTGGGCACTAAAAACATTTGCAAAAATGTAAAAACAGTGCCACTCTTCTCTCTAACTTCTGTTTTGGAAAATACCATTTAAAAATTTTTTTTTTATTTTTTGGCTGCGTCGGGTCTTGTTGCTGCGCGCGGGCTTTCTCTAGTTGCGGTGAGTGGGGGCTACTCTTTGTTGCGGTGTGCAGGCTTCTCATTGCGGTGGCTTCTCTTGTTGTGGAGCACGGGCTCTAGGCATGCGGGCTTCAGTAGTTGCAGCATGAGGGCTCAGTAGTTGCGGCGTGTGGGCTCTAGGGCACCGCCGTGGGCCCAGTAGTTGTGGCTCTCAGGCTCTAGAGTGCAGGCTCAGTAGTTGTGGCGCATGGGCTTAGTTGCTCCATGGCATGTGGATCTTCCCGGACCAGGGCTCGAACCCGTGTCCCCTGCATTGACAGGTGGATTCTTAACCACTGTGCCACCAGGGAAGTCCTGAAAAATACCGTTTTAAAAATATGTTCTGTATGTTCTCATGTAATGGGGTTATTGTTATATTGAAATGCACTAAAGTTGCTAATGTGGTAATTGTAGGTAGGTACAACTCACGTAAATGATAAGCATCTTTGGGTGCTCACTAATTTTTTAAAGTATGAGGAGTCCTGAGACTAAAAGGTGTGAAAACCACTGCTTTTAAAAACCTCACTTCTAGTAAGAGGATGTGAGACTGCCAGCGAAAGTGCCAGCGTCATCTAAACTGTGTTCTGTTCTTTTCTAGGAGGCCCTGTAGCCCACTCAGTGACCTTATTTCCTGGAGTTTCCCTTGTTTGCTGTAGTGACTTAGGGTGGCGTCAACCCAGAGGAATTTTTTTTAATAGACGTTTTTTAGTTTCAGATATATAGAAGAGTTGAGAAGATAGTATGGAAAGTTCTTACACATCCTACATTCAGTTTCCTTTATTATTCACGTCTTATATTTGTGTGGTACATTTGCTACAGTTAATGAACTACTGTGGATACATTATTATAAACTAAAGTCCATCGTTTATTCAGATTTCCTTGGTTTTTTACCAAATGTCCTTTTTCTATTCCAGGATCTTATTCAGGTGACCCTATCTGCATTCAGTTGTCAAGTCTTCTTAGGCTCCTATTGGCTGTGCTCTGTGGTTTCTCACGCTTGTCTTTTTTTTGGACCTTGAAGAGGACTGGTTAGGTGTTCTGTCGGATACCCCTCTGTTGGTGTTTGTCTGGTGGTTGCACTGATGTTTTGGGAGGAAGGCCTTGGAAGAAAAATTGCCATTTTCATTACAAGGTATTGGGGGCCCGTACTGTCAATGTGGTTTATTTATTTATTTATTTATTTGAAAAATATTTATTTATTTGGTTGCACTGGGTCTTAGTTACGGCAGGCGGGCTCCTTAGTTGTGGCATGTGAACTCTCAGCTGGGGCATGCATATGGGATCTAGTTCCCCAACCAGGGATCGAACCTGGGCCCCCTGCCTTGGGAGTGTGTAGTCTTACCCACTGCGCCACCAGGGAAGTCCCCCATCAACATGATTTATAACTGATGATGTTGTCTTGGTCCCCTGGCTGAAGTGGTGCTTGGCAGTTCCCTTCACCGTGAAGTGACTCCCCCCGCCACCCCTCCACACTGTGTGCCTTGGAAGGTAGTCACTGCCCTCAGTGCTCACTCGGGAACAAGAGTTGGAGTGTCTACATAGATTATTTGGAATTCTTCTGCAAAGGAGATTTTGTGTCTTCTCTTCCATTTATTTATTCATTTATTCATTTGTGTCAGTATAGACTCGTGGATCTTTATAATTTGAGTTATGGCTCACTTAGAATAGTTCTATAGCAACAAAGTACTGTTTGTTGAAAGTCTTGCTTTCCTTAGGCTGTGTTATTGATATTCACCAAAGTACATAATACTTCATTACCTTAAGTTATAAGTGAATGGAAAAAGGCAATAAATACCACGAGTTTGGGCAAGAATGGTGTCTTTCCAGCTACAGTGGTCAAGGGATTAGTGTGTTGGGCCGCGTTTTGAAGTTACTGCCATGCAGCACGGCAGGGGGAGGGCAGGGAACGCTCAGGAAATGGTGATTGGTCCTGTGGCCGGTTATGTAGGGTTTGAATCGATGTTGAGGGAGCCTCAGGGGGCAGGGAGAGACCCCCTTCCTCCCTTAATTTTCTGTATAATATACACTTCTTTGTTAGAGGCAGTTTGGAAAGAATGGTAGATTTGCTTAAAAGAAAAGTTTGCTGCTGGTCTCGGGGAACGAAGGGGCTTAAGGCTGTCCAGGCTGCAGGAGTCCTGAAAGTCCATACGTCACCTTTTCTTCGTAGAGTGCTCGTCCTTTTTGTGGCGAGGCACGGGGCTTGATGAACACATGAGGGAAAGATTCAAGTGGCAGAGGGAAAGAGGCCAAGTTGGGGATGCATGAGGTAGGGGTCTCTGAGCTGCGCTGGGAGCAGTGGTAAGAAAACGACTGTAGAAAACATGGTGGAAGATTGTCAAGGTTTGGATTTGGGGGCAAGAGATAAAGAAAAGCAGGTAACTCTCAGGTTTCAAGATAGAAAATGCTATTCTGAAAACTTAGAATGGTGATTCTTTGCTTTCCAAGCTCCTGTTCTGTGTAAGTCAGTTTACAGTAGGGAATTTCCAAGTACCCATTCCAGGTCGGGCAAGTCAGAGATGCTCAGTGGGGTTTGGCGAGGCCAGGCCTTGGCAGTGGTAGCAATGCGCTCACGTTCTTCAGGGGGTGTTAACTCCTTTCATTGTGTTGTTCTCCCACAGAGTTTTAGGTTTGGTGTGGAAATTGCCTATGTGGGAGCTACAATCTTGGATGTCTGCAAGCGAGTAAGAAAAAAGACTTTGGTTGGAGGCAACCATCAGAGTAAGGCTTTCAGTTACACGTATTTGTTACACAGATTAGCTTCCCTCTTTATCTGGATTTGCCCTAGAGTTTGTGCTCTCTCCCAAAAGGTGGCATTCGAGGTGACACGAAGGGGCAGGTGGCCCTGCTGTCCCGGACCAACGCCAACGTGTTTGATGAGGCCGTCCGGGTGACGGAAGGAGAAGTGCCTGCCCGGATCCACCTGATAGGGGTAGGAGTGCGTTTCTGTTCTCTGCTCTCGCCCGGAAACATTGCCGACACACAGAGCCATTGAAAACGGCCCACATGTCCAGGCTTACTCTGCACACAGGCATTTGGGTTTGTGACTGTTCCCGAGCCTGCGCTGTGAAGTCCTTCCCCCTGGCCATTCTGGTCCAGCGAGTCCTGTAAAGTCTGGCCCAGCAAGGACTGTGGACCTTTTCCTCCGTTATTTAAAAAAAAAAAAAGAATGCCCTTCTAACCTGTGTGCATGCGGGGCTGCCAGCTGCCTGTGAGTGTCCTGGGGTGTGATGATCAGTCGTGTAAGACAAGCGAGGTGAGGGCACAGCTGGGAGGTGCCCGGGGCTCCAGATGCAGAGTGGACACTGGTTCTAGCTCTGCTTCTTCACTAACTGTGTGTGGCTTGTGGCAGGCGACTCAGCCCCTCTGTCTCTGGGACAGCGACACTGCTTGTTTCACAGGGAAGCTAAGAGGGTTGAGTGACATGTGTATGGCGTTTTTAACTCTTGGAAGCAAGAGTTTTATGTCTAAGAGACATTCATCCGTTCATGTATGAAAAAAATATTTTCTAGGGCCTACTATGTGTAGACCCTCAGTACATACAGTAAGTGAATCAAAATAAAAAATTTCTGATGCTCCTTTTTTTAATTTATAAAGATTATGTAACCAAGTTACAGAAGTTTTGGAAATTAAAAGGAAAACAATCACCCTTAATCTCAGTGTTTTATGTAAAAATTCTCATTTTTGCTAATTATTTATGTCTTTGGCCTTATAGTTGTGTATTTTTACACAACTGCATTTAGAGATTACAAAAAAGAGTATGTGTTTTTTACTCCACCCACGAGCATATTTTCTCCCATGTTGCTATTTGAGTGACTTTACAATACTTTCTCAGTGGATGTAGCATAGTTTAGCCATCTTTGTTATTGTAAGGAAATGGTACTGTTGGAGCATCTTCCACGCCAGGCAGGATGTGAGCTTGTCCTCTCCCCTGTCTCACTCCCACATGTGTCATCCCGCTTGATCACTTCTGGTTACGTTATAATCTGTACTGTCTTATTTTGGTCTCAGTTTGATGTTAATGTTTTATGTGTCCCCCAAATGATCTAAACCCTTGGAGTGTGGAGCCTTTGTCCTGGGCCCCAGTCAGTGCTCAGTACATGCTTCCCAGTAGAGGTGGGCTGAACTGGGAGGGTCAGGCCCTCTCCTCCAGGAGCTGACCTTTTAACAGATCCAGTACCTGTAGACAGTCTAGTTCTTTCCTCAGAAGGAACAGCGGCAAGTGTTTGTGCTCCACGCTCAGTATTCAGGTCTCGTCTGTCTTCTTTGCTGCAGCTGTTTTATATTCGTGGAAGGTAGATGATTTAAATTGCCTTCTTTGACATGAAAGCAACATGCAGCTAGTTCTTGCCGTTTTTTTAAACGTAGGAGAAGTCTGAGGGAGCAGCCAGAGCTTAGCACTGGGTCATCCCGAGTTTGCAGGCTGCGTTGTGACCTCTGCTTTTGTGCGTAATGAAGGTTCCCACTCGATGTCTTTATGCATTGGGTGCAATTTGAGATCTGTTTCCAAAAAAAGCGTCTCATTTCAAAATCCCACCTCTACATTTGCTTTACTTTGTCCTGTTAACAACAGTAACAAAAATAAAACAAAATTAAAAACAACAAAACACCAAAAAATTCCCACCGAAAAACTTTTTCAGGGGATTAAATCATTTGGATTGGACAGAATCATTGATATTTGGACGCTTCTTCAGCCGGAGGAAGAACGGAAGAGACGTGAGTGTCCTCCTTGCTGCGTGGGGTGGACGCAGGCGCACAGTGGCGGGGTGGAGGAGAGCGGGCAGGTTCTGAGTCAGTTCCCGTTTGTTCTGGAGGAGCCAGTGTGGCTTCTTCTCATCAGCGGTGGGATGCCAGAGACCTCCTGTTTTCAGAGGCACCGATGGCTCTTTCCAGACCCTTTTCTCAGGAGTCTAAGTTTCTCTGTCACGCTGGCCCCTAGGCCGTCTTCCCCGCCATCTTTCTGTCTGCCCGGGTGACCTCACACACCGAGACTTCTGCATGGGCCCCATGTGATCCTTTCTAATTTTCTGTAGCACTTTCGTTTTTTCATTACTGCACAATTTCGAATCCCTGAGAAGCAGACAAGGATGTCAGCAGGGCTCTTGACCCTGAGTTTGGAGCTGGAGGGGCTATGGCACAGGTCACTGCGCTGACTTGCCCAGGCACCCACGGCAGATTAGTGATGCCGTCGAGCCTGGACCTGGGTCTCCAGCTCTGAGACCATTCATTTATCATGTGGTCAGTGAGGAGTGCACGTCGGTGCAGCCTGTGTCACCTTGACCCCTACGCCTGTTCCCTCTAGGAAACCTCGTCATTAAAGACAGGTTCATCAGAAGGTGGGTGCACAGAGAGGGCTTCAGTGGCTTCAAGCGGTATGTGACTGCGGCCGAGGACAAGGAGCTGGAAGCCAAGATTGCGGTCGTGGAGAAGTACAACATCCGGATTCCAGAGCTGGTGGAAAGGATAGAGAGATGCCACATAGAGGACTTGGACTTTGCAGGTGAGGGACACGGGGGCTCTTCACTTCCCCCTGGGGGCGGGGGCAGCCCGCCTCTGGTGCCTCTTGCCAGCGTGGACATCATGGGTGACTAGGGGCGGCTGTGTCAGTGGAACAAGGCTGCTGTTCTCCTGTGGCCCCTTTATTTCTGTTCTACTTCCAGCCCGTAGAAGGGGCTCCCGAGTCCCATCTCTGCTACCGGCTGACCCTTGGCAAACCCCCAGCCTCTTCTGGGCCTCTGTCCCCTCGTGCATAGGAAGCAGGCGGTGGGCAGCCGCCACGAGCTCTGGACTGGAACTCGGCCGTGTTCGCAACACCTGCAACGAATTTCTACTTTCCCCTCGTCTTTTTTTTGTTTCTCCCTTTTTTATTCTGACTGAGGTTTCCTCTTTCCCCCTTTTTCTGCAGAGCCGCACCCAGGCAAGAAAACGTAATTAGCGTTTTGGGAGTGGTGGGAAGTGTAAGCTTTTCACCTCTTTCCTTTCTTTCCCAGTCACCCCCTCATCTGCCCGTCCGCTGTGTTTCTGTTCCAGAGTACATCTTGGGCACTGTGCACAAGGCCAAAGGCCTGGAGTTTGACACTGTGCATGTCCTAGATGATTTCGTGAAAGTGCCTTGTGCTAGGCACAACCTCGCTCAGCTGCCCCACTTCAGAGTCGGTAAGGAGACCGCTGGCGCCTCACTGCAGGGCTGCCTTGCTTTTTCTTGCACGGTGTGGCTCCTTGGAAGGATCCTTCTAGAACAAGAAAATCCTCCTGCTCCTAAATTTGTTGTTTTTAGAATGTGTGTTTAGAAAAACTGAGCCTCCAGGGTCCACCTCCCTCAGGGCTGCTCGGAGGGCAGCTGTGTTTATTGCATCCTGTTTAACCTGCACCGGCTCTTCAGCTGTGGGTTTTTCCCCATCAGACAGAAGCTCTAAAACAGTTTACCTGCTCGCCAAGGTGTTTTTCTTTAATTAATTCTCCTTTTTATTAAAGAGGCCCGAAAATCATACAAGGGATTAGTGTAAGCACTATCATTTGTCTGCTTTTGTATCAGTTTATACTCAAGGCTACCTGTTAAACTCTAAGCATCTAAGCATCAGTGCTTTTTTTTTTTTTTTTTGTGGTACGTGGGCCTCTCACTGTTGTGGCCTCTCCCGTTGTGGAGCACAGGCTCCGGACGCGCAGGCTCAGCGACCATGGCTCACAGGCCCAGCCGCTCTGCGGCATGTGGGATCCCCCCGGACTGGGGCACGAACCCGTGTCCCCTGCATCGGCAGGCGGACTCTCAACCACTTGCGCCACCAGGGAAGCCCAGTGTTGTTGTTTTGGTTTTAAGTCTTATAATAAAACCATTTGAAGTTTTCCCACAAACAGACACAAAAGCTCTCTGTTAGTCATGGAGTCAAAGTGTGGGTGTTCTGTGCCCCTAGTCTGTTAGAGTTTTGTTTCTTTTCGGAGTTGGTGTTTGTAGGAAAATTTTGCTTATAAAGCCAGCAAATCCTGAGGGTTTTTTGGGGCGATGGGGCGTAGTAAACTTTTTTTTTTTGGCTGTGTTGGGTCTTCATTGCTGCACGCGCGCTTTGCACACGGGCTTTCTCTAGTTGCGGTGAGCAGGGACTGCTCTTTGTTGTGGTGCATGGGCTTCTCATTGCAGTGGCTTCTCTTGTTGCGGAGCACGGGCTCTAGGCGCACAGGCTTTAGTAGTTGCAGCACGTGGGCTCAGTAATTGCGGCACAGGCTCTAGGGCGTGTGGGCTTCAGTAGTTGCAGCACGTGGGCTCAGTAGTTGCAGCATGTGAGTCCTAGAGCACGTGGGCTTCAGTAGTTGAGGCATGTGGGCTCAGTAGTTGTGGCGCGGGCTCTAGGATGCATGGACTTCAGTAGTTGTGCATGGGTTCAGTAATTGTGGCTTGTGGGCTCTTGAGCACAGGCTCAGTAGTTGTGGTGCATGGGCTTCAGTAGTTATGGCTTGCAGGCTCTTGAGCTCAGGTTCAGTAGGTGTGGCGCATGGGCTTAGTTGCTCCACGGCATGTGGGATCTTCCCGGACCAGGGATAAGACCCGTGTCCCCCGCATTGGCAGGCAGATTCTTAACCACTGCGCCACCAGGGAAGACCCGAATAGTAAACGTTTAGATAAGAATATAAATTTCTGTAAGCAGGCTTCTGTGTTGATATTTTTTTCCCCTTTGCTTTCTTCAGAGTCGTTTTCTGAGGACGAGTGGAATTTACTGTATGTAGCAGTAACTCGCGCCAGGAAGCGTCTCATCATGACCAGGTCACTGGAGAACATCTTGACTTTGGCTGGGGTAAGAGGACAGCACGAGTTAATTTAACAACGTCTGGATTTTACCGGTTTGAATAAGGGATCAGCCAACCCGGGGCCTTCGAGGCTTTTGGTTGGGGGTCTGCATCAGAAGAGAGGGGCTTCTCTTTCTTGGGTGCTTGGAGGCCGATTGCCAGTGGGGGAGGGTCCTTCCTAACCACAGAAACAAAAACCTGGGTTCTTTTCTACGTTCTTTCCTGAGTCAGTTTTAAAAGTTCTTTTTAAAACACTAACTGCGCTCACGTCTTTGGTGAGTTCTCCCTGCTCGGTTAGCGCTCAGCACTCTTCGGGAAGAACAGCAGGAATGTCCTCTGGGTCTGCACGCCCTCCTCCTGCTCCCTGGTCCCTTTTGGACTGGTGGACTCCAGACTTGGACAGAATGTGTCCTGCCAGGGAGAGCGCGTGTTCAGGCACCTGTCCTTGTCACTGGTGAGAAGCAGGAAAGTGTCAGCCCTCCCTCTTTACCCCTCACAGACCAGCCCCCTCCCCCACCCCCTCATTTCCACGTCTTTTCTGCCTTTCAGGGTCTAGAGGATAAGCTGTTCAGTTTTTTCAACGCTGTTGGGTTGAAACTAGAACAGAAATTTGAGCTAATGGTTACTACTTTGTCTGTCTTTCCCTGAAGCAAAGATTCTTAAGCCTGAAACATAAAACTTACACGTAAAAGAGACTGTAAATATTCTTTTTTTTTTTTCCTTTTGGCTGTGCTGCATGGCTTGCAGGATCTTAGTTCCCTGACCAGGGATTGAACCCTGCATTGGAAATCTTAACCACCAGATCGCCAGGGAAGCCCCTATAAATACTCTTTTTTCCTTAGCCGTCTCCCAAATGTGTGAGGTTTTGTACAGTAGGAGGATTTAGTCTAAGTGCTGTAGTGCGTGTTCTCTCAGAGGTGAGAACACTGGGAGCCGCGGAATCTCAGCTTTGCTGCTCACGGCTTGGGGCCTGGGCTGGGGGAGATGGGGGGCAGTGGTCCTTTCTAGTAAATGGTGTCCACAGTCTCAGAGTTGGTAAGTGGTGGTAACACAGAACCCTGATGCTCATAATCGAATATCTGTTGAGTGTCTGATGTGTTCCAAGTGCGTGTCTAGGCCCTGGGGTGTGATAGTGGGCCGGAGAAATTCCTCCCCTCACAGAGCCTGAGTTCTAGGACGAGAGATAGATGGTAAACAAGTTAGCAAATAGCATTTCTCTTCACATTCTTGAGGAAGAGTGTGTCAGCGCTTAAAAGGGAGAAATTGCAGATGAATATGCTGTATGTCGTGGCAGCAAAAGCTTCCTGTGTGAGACTGATGACCTTGCATTTTTATTGCACTTTTCTCTGAACCCTCTCTGGCACTTGTCTTCCATGCCTCTCTAAGACAGGCCTGTTTGACCATAAGAATGTTTCTGGAATTTGAAGTCAGCTGCATGCTTCCCCAGCAGCTTTGCTTCGCCTGGGCCTCGCTGTGTGTAACAGCTAATGTGTCAGCGCTTAGAACTGTAAGCCTTTTTCTTTGGCTGCACCCTTGGTGGCACCTGGGTCACCCAGTGGGGTTTCCAGAGATGACTTAGAGCAGAGTGCTGCCATCTGTTTCTGTCAAGGGCCAGACGGTAAATATCTGAGGCTTTGCAGGCCTGCAGTTTCTGCTGCATCTTCTCAACTCTGCCACCACAGCAAAGAGAGCTGTGGGCCATCTGTTAACAAACGGTGGGCCACGTCCCAATAAAACTTTATTGACAGCAGCGGACGCGGGTCTGGATTTGGCCCCTGGTTGCAGTTTGCTGACTCCTAGTGTAGAGATAAGCATGGCTTTTTTTAACCTCTAAAACCAGTACCTAGGGAGTGAAGTAGGAGAGTAATTTTTATGTACAAATAATCTGTACCTACTGTGTGAGTTTTTGCATAAACTTTGATCATAAGTAATTTTTTTTAGAACCTGTAGTATGGTTTTCTTGTAGAACCTGTGTTATGGTAGTGGTTAGATCTGTAACAAAAGCAGATTGTCACATCCGTGACTTTTTGGGTTTTTTTTTGCGGTATGTGGGCCTTCCACTGTCGCGGCCCCTCCCACTGTGGAGCACAGGCTCTGGACGCACAGGCTCAGCGGCCATGCCTCACAGGCCCAGCTGCTCCACGGCATGTGGGATCTTCCCGGACCGGGCCACGAAGCCGTGTCCCTTGCATCGGCAGGCGGACTCTCAACCACTGTGCCACCAGGGAAGCCCTCATCTGTGACTTTTAATGGAGGTCTTGTAGAGCAGTGATACTTCACAACATGGGCTACATAAGGAAAATTTTGAGACGTTTTAAAGTTGAGAAAATGGTATATCGAATTTCCGTGTACAAATCACCCATGTGTATATTTGGAGTCCACATCTCTAAAACGCCCTGGACCTTTCTCTCGTAACCACGGTCCCATTTTATATCTTATAAAATTTATGGTGATTCCTTATGGGCTCTACTACCCATTCTGCAGTCATACTTTTATGATTATCTCAGAAATGTCTTTTACAGTTGATTTGTTCAAATTAGGACCCAAACGCATGTTTGGTTATAAGGTCTTTTAAGCTTCTTAATTTAGAGCAGCCCAGGACCCCCTGCGTCCTTTCTGACGCTCCTGTCTTTTTGTGGAAACCGAGTTGGTTGTCCCCCAGAACGTCTCCCGTTCTGGGTTTGTTCTGCTGTCCCCCGCCCTGGGCTCCCCATCACTGGAAGTCACTGCAGGGGCATGACTGGATTTGGGTCTAACTGTTCTGGCCAGAATCCTCCATGGGGGGTGGGGTGGGCAGGGGGCTTTGCTTTGTGTTGCATCCCATCAGGAGGCGTGATTTCAGATTCTCTCCCTCTTAGTGATGCTCAGACTGTTTACCTTTTTAGTAGACAGGGCTAGGAAATCCGTATTTTTGAAAAGAAAAATCAACAGTTCTGATTATTATCATACTGATAATTCCAATCGCAATTTTTAATTTAAACTTCTTGTCGTTAAACGTGACACAAATGTATAAAACACACGGGCGGGTGCAACTAGGGGTGAGGTGGGCATCCACCCAGGTCAGGAGAGTGGGTCTGCCAGCTGTCCCCACTGCCTTCCTGGTGGCCTCACAGCCAGCACCCCCACCCCACCCACACCCCCGGGAGTAGCCACCGCCCCAGCTGTGACCACAAGCACTTTCTCACTTTTCCTCAGAGTTTTTTGCCGAGTGTGCACCACAGACAGTGAAAACCTTTTCTTCACCTGCTGTCCTTCTGCTCCCGTTTCGTGAGGCTGCTCTGTGTCCGCACTGTCGGAGCCGGTGGCCAATTACATTTATAAACCTCATCACTTGTGGTTTTCCAGCCCAATCAGATTTAACCTTTAAGGATTTTTACTTCTTTTAAATGCTTGAATATTTTCTCTTACACTGAAAATCTTGGTTCCGAACAGTATTTATTACTTACTTATTTACACTATTCTGTGTATAAAAGTTTTAATGTAATACCAGTATTACTGTTGGCAGAATACTGTATGGAATTTAAGATTTCCTACCATCTCTGTTTCCCCACATTCCACTGAGGATGTGCAGTCAGAAGAGCATGTTTTGAAGGTGCCTGAGATGAGTCTCTCTTTGTGTGGTATGATCACCAGTTTAATTGTAGGCAGATATGTTTCTTTGTCTACACTTCCTGAAAGAATTGCTTTCCTGTTTGATTATCTTTTTTGAATGTATAAAATTTACGTTTTCAAAGTGAAAACTTTGTAACACATGTATCCCCGAGAAGTCTCATTCCCTCCCTGTCTCCTGCATACTTTCTTTCCCTCCATTGTTGATAGCTAGTTTTTACTTATTTTTAAATTTTTGGCTGCGTTGGGTCTTCGTTGCTGTGCACGGGCTTTCTCTAGTTGCGGCGAGCGGGGGCTGCTATTCATTGTGGTGCGCAGGCTTCTCATCGCAGTGGCTTCTCTTGTTGTGGAGCAAGGGCTCTAGGCACGCAGGCTTCAGTGGTTGCAGCACGCGGACTCAGTAGTTGTGGCATGTGGGCCCTAGAGCACGTGGGCTTCAGTAGTTGTGGCATGCGGGCCCTAGGGCACAGGCTCAGTAGTTGTGGCACACGGGCTTAGTTGCCCTGCGGCATGTGGGATCTTCCCAGACCAGGGATTGAAGCCGTGTCCCCTGCATTGGCAGGTGGATTCTTAACCACTGTGCCAACCAGGGAAGTCCCGATAGCTAGTTTTTAAAAATTAGTTTTTGATTTATCCTTCAGTATTTCTTTTTGCAAATATTGGCAGATATGTGTACATATATTCTTCTGTTCTCCTTTTTCACAGAAAGTAGCATTCTGTAAAATTCTGTACCTCACTTTGTCACCGAGAAATAGACATGGAAATCATTCTTTATCAGTTCCTTTTTTTTTAATAACATTTTTTAATAAATCTTTACTGGGGTATAATTGCTTCACAATGTTGTGTTAGTTTCTGCTGTATAACAAAGTGAATCAGCTATATGCACACACATATCCCCATATCCCCTCCCTCTTGCGTCTCCCTCCCACCCTCTCTATCCCACCCCTCTAGGTCATTACAAAGCACCGAGCTGATCTCCATGAGCTGTGCAGCAGCTTCGCACCGGCCATCCATTTTACATTTGGTAGTGTATGTATGTCAGTGCTACTCGCTGACTGCATCCCAGCTTCCCCTTCCCCCCTGGGTCCTCAATCTGTTCTCAACGTCTGCATCTTTATTCCTGCCCTACCACTAGGTTAATCAGTACCATTTTTCTAGATTCCATATATATGTGTTAGCATACGGTATTTGTTTTTCTCTTTCTGACTTACTTCACTCTGTATGACAGACTCTGGGTCCATCCACCTCACTACAAATAACTCAATTTCGTTTCTTTTTATGGCTGAGTAATATTCCATTGTATATATGTGCCACATCTTCTTTATCCATTCGTCTGTCGATGGACATTTAGGTTGTTTCCATGTCCTGGCTATTGTAAATAGTGCTGCAATGAACATTGTGGTACATGTTATCTTTTTGAATTATGGTTTTCTCAGGGCTATATACCCAGTACTAGGATTGCTGGGTCATATGGTAGTTGTTTTTAGTTTTTTTTGTTCTTGTTTTTTTTTTGGCGCTACGTGGGCCTCTCACTGCTGTGGCCTCTCCCGTTGCGGAGCACAGGCTCTGGACGCGCAGGCTCAGCGGCCATGGCCTATGGGCCCAGTCGCTCCGCGGCATGTGGGACCCTCCCAGACCGGGGCATGAACCTGTGTCCCCTACATCGGCAGGCGGACTCTCAACCACTGTGCCACCAGGGAAGCCCTGTTTTTAGTTTTTTAAAGGAGCTGCATACTGTTCTCCATAGTGGCTGTATCAATTTACATTCCCACCAATAGTGCAGGAGGGTTCCCTTTTCTCCACACCCTCTCCAGCATTTATTGTTTCTAGATTTTTTGATGCTGGCTCTTTATCAGTTTCTAAAGCTCTTTCTCCTTTTTACAGCTGAGTAGTATTCACTGTGTCCATTTATCATGATTTATGTAGCTCCTCACTGATGGGTATTGGGTTCTTTCCAATCTTTTGGTTTTAAAACTAATGCCACAATGCATAATCTTATGCACAAGTCATGTTCTGTTTTTGCCAGTGCTTCTTGGGGATACATTTCTATAGTCTAAATTTCTGGGTCAAGGGTAAATGGATATGTCATTTTTCTAGGTATTGCTAAATTCATCACATGGATTTTATACCTTAGAGTCCCACAAGTTATGTATTAGAGTCTAATAGGCTTTTTAAAACTAACTGGAAGCTTATCAGTTGGTCACTGCATATATTTTATGGGGAAAATGAATTTTCTCCATGGAAAAAAGAACACAGACTCTAGAGAAATACTTCCCCCTTACTGAGACTGGGCTGGGAAACATCTGTTGGCCCACAGGGTGGGGGGCTCTGAGGAAGCCCCAGAAATATTGCCCATTTGTTTCTAAGTCTGAAGGACCTTGCGTGAGGACTTCTGCTTTTTCTTTATCGCAGCTGCAATATGAACCAATTTGGGGTCATCCTGTTTCAGAAGTGGCTAAGTCTACCCTCAGCTCATGGGGGATCTTGGAGGTTCTGGAGGGGGAGAGGAGGGTAGTCACTGGAGAAGGTGAAAGCAAGTCGTGCCTGGTGAGGATTTAGAACAAAAGGGAGCCCTTGTTTCCTGCTACCTTATCACCTGTAAGGTGATGAGCCATCCTGGTCTCCCCTGTAACCAAAAGTAGGGCAGGCAGACTCCTTTTTCTCTGACCCCCTTAGAAAATCTAGGTAAACACCTTTTGTTTCTTTAAGTTTTGAGGAAGCGAGGGGATCATTACATTATTGAATTATTAAATGACGTGGAGTTATGCTGGTTGCTCAAAGACGCTTCTCAGCCTCAGCATCTTGGATTCTGAACCCAGCCCTCACGGGTCTCTCCTTAGAACAGGGCCTGCACAGAGTCAACACTCAGTGCGCATTTGTGGGATGAGGGACAGCAGCATCCCCTCCTGTTGAGAGGCTTTGCGGGGCCAATTCTACAGATCCGGGTCAGACTGGGTCCTCCACGTGGGCGCTCTGAGACCTTGGCAAGTTACTCATTGCTCTGTACCTCTGTTTCCTAGTCTGTAATACTGGCAAAACGGCGATCACCACACCTCAGAGGAGACGGTTAGAGAAGGGTTGTGATGAGCTGATGAGATAACTGCATTACAGTCGATTGGGAGAAGCGTCAGGGTCCTCAGAGATGGCTACTTGTCTTTGAGACGTTGACCTCCAGGGGCAGGGGCCGAGGGAGGCCTGGCATTTAGGAGGAGATTAATAATAAGCAGGACATATAATAGTAAATCATAAAACAGGTAAATCTGATTGCATCGAGATGTAAAGCTTCAGTGTGATAAAGTAACAGCTAACATATAGTTAACCCTTAAAAAAACATCTTTCGTGATGCAGTTGTCGTTTTGCCAGTTTTACTGATGAGAAAACTGAGGCACCGAGTAGAATCACCTGCCCAAAGGTGCACTACCCCAAAGTGGGTAGACTGGGCTGTGAACTGAGGTGAGTCTGCAAGGCCTGTGCCCTTCACCGTGCCGGCCGCTGCTTTGCATGCAGTTAAAAGGCCCGTCACGGAGTGGAGGGGACACTTCTCCCATCCGTCCTGCATGTGCTTACTCAGCGCAGCTGTACTCAGCACTGTACTGGGCACAGTGCTGAGGTCGTGGGCATGAGCCAAGCATAACTCTGCCCTCCTTGAGCTTATGTGATCGTGGAAAAGAGGACCCACACAGTCATAAAGAACTGCACATTCCTGAGACACAGGCAACCTAGTGGGTAAATGGGCAAAGAAAGCCCCAGGGGCCAGGGAATCTGTTAAAAAATTTATATTTATGCAGCGTCCTTGATGGTCAGGGAAATGCAACCTAAAATTGTCTGATGGGTGAGAATGAAGAAGTCTGTCCTTTCAGATTCTGGCCAGGATGGTCGGGGGTGGGCACTGGTTCTCAAAGTGTGGTCAGAGGAACCTTCTGGGAACCTTTCACAATACACACTCTACGTGTACTCCGTGCTCTTCTCATAATACTGGGTAGTTACTTGCCCTTTTCCCTCAGTGCTCTCACAAGTGTACAGTGGAGTTTTCCAGAGGCCACATGGCATGTCGTCACCACAGATTGAACCCAGAGGCAGAGATGGGAGCCCAGTTGCCTTCTTTTAAGCCGGACATGAAAGAGATTTGCAAAAATGTATAGCAATGCTACTCTTCTCGTTAAAGTTTTTTTTTTTTTTAAATAAAAACCCTGCAATTATTTGAGCCATTATTTAAGTGTTACAGGCAGTAGAACACAACGCCTAATTGACATATTAGCTGTCCAGTCTGTTTATTTACTTTTATTGAGCTGGTTTGTTTTCATGGTACCCTTTGTTTTTTTTCTTTTTTGGCCACACTGCACGGCATGTGGGATCTTAGTTCCCCAACCAGGGATTGAACCCACGCCCCCTGCATTGAAAGGCAGAGTGTTAACCACTGGACTGCTGGGGAAGTCCCTTGTTAAGGTTTTTTTTAATACAGTTGTTTTTCATAAAAATATACAGATTAACATATGATAGGTTTATTATGTTACGTTTTAAATGAATTAATAAACATTTTAAAACGTTTGGGACTTCCCTGGTGGTGCAGTGGTTAAGACTCCAGGCTCCCAATGCAGGGGGCCTGGGTTCGATCCCTGGTCAGGGAGCTAGATCCTACATGCATGCCGCAACTAAGAGTTCGCATGCATCAACTAAGGAGCCCATGAGCTGCAACTAAGACCCGGCACAACCAAAAAACAAAAGTTTAAATTTCTAATCAGGTAAACATTAGTAGCTCTAACTCATGGAAGCAATACCTCTTTGGAGCCTTTAATGTTTATTAGTGTAAAGGAGTCCCGAGACCAAAATGTTTGAAAACCACTGCTCTGCAGCAGTGTTTTTCCAACTGTAGATTGCAATTTATTAACGACTTAGGAACCTAGTTAGTGGGTTATGATGATCTTTTAAAAAAAAAAAGGGAAGTGGAGTAAAGTCTAAAGGAGGAATCAGTCCACAGCATGTGAGGTTACATACTATTTTGTGAAACTGATTTCAGTCTTTCATACATTCATGTGTGTGTATGTAGAATTGTAGTGCTGAGTGGATTTCTTGGCATGGATCGGGGTCAGAAAAGGTAGAAAGCCCTGGAGGACCTCATGCATGTGTGGGCGGGAAATCATGTACAAGGATGTTCATTGCTGTGTTGTTGGAAATAATTTGGTAACATCAGTCTCCACACAGAGGGACTGTCTTAATAAAATGTGGGAGAGTGAGATGATTGAATCCTGTACAGCACTTAAAAGAAATGTACTAGGGCTTCCCTGGTGGTGCAGTGGTTGAGAGTCCGCCTGCCGATGCAGGGGACACGGGTTCGTGCCCCGGTCCGGGAAGATCCCACATGCCGCGGAGCGGCTGGGCCTGTGAGCCATGGCCGCTGAGCCTGCGCGTCCAGAGCCTGTGCTCCGCAACGGGAGAGGCCACAACAGTGAGAGGCCCACATACCGCAAAAACAAAAACAAACCAAAAAAACCAAAAAGAAATGTACTAGATGAGAAGCAAACTAACAGTATAACACTTACGTAAATAAATACCTATAAGATGACACCTTATGTTCTTAGAAATATATGTGAAGTGTAAAGCCAGTTTAGAATGGATTGGAAAGGATTCATGCCAGATTCATGATGCTGCTTTCCCCTAGGGAGGGACTTTGATGACAGATGGGCAAAGGGGACTCCAAGAAAATCTCTAATTTTATTTTAGAAAGGATTTCCCACCGTTAGATTGGGAACACTAGTGTTTATTTATTTTCTGTTCTTTCCTAAAGCAGGTAGCCAGATCCTGAAAGAGAGAAAAACCATATAAATCAGAACTTTGGACACGGATTTTGCAAAAATTGGATAAATAGCCAGTTGTAATCCAAAAAAACATGAAATCATAATTATTTTGTCAGCAAGTATTTGCAGTCTTACTGGTATGCCAGAACCTTGTTAGCCTCCTGTGGGGCAGCAGCAGACCAGACCCTGGTCCCTGTTCTCATGGCATTTCCCGTCTGGCATTTGATCTGGGTGCCCATTGTGTGCAGTCGCTGAGCACTTAGCTCTCGGTGTTGTGTGTCTTCCTCACAACAGCTGGGTGAAGTGGGTGCTGGCTTCTGTGCATTTTACAGATGGAGAAACTGGGGTTTAGAGAGGTTGAGTGTTTGCCCCCTAGGACAGCCAAAGACTTGCAAGATGGTAGTGGGCAGTACTGATGTGGGCAGGTCTTTTAAGCTCATCTGGGCTGTAAAGAGAATATACAAGTCATCCTTAATGATTCAGGCACAGGTCAGCCTAAGATAAAATCCGGAAGTAGTCCTGAAATATCATTATAGCCAACAGTTTCACATTTGTCCATTAAACCTTTCCTTTTTAAACTGACCATTTTAGCAAGAATCCAGCTAGACTGGGTCCAGCTGTGAGTGTTCTCTTGGAGACGGTGTTACAGGCAGGAGGAAGGTAGAGAAACGGAGGGAAGATGCAGGGGTCAGTGCTCTTCTCATTCCGGGACTTGTGCAAGGTCTACAGAGTGTTGACAGCCCTCAGCTGTTGGGGTGTCCAAGTAGGAAGTGGCAGAGGCATTGCTGTGACTCTTGTCCTCACTCTTTCCTTCCCAGGAGTATTTCTTGCAAGCAGAGCTGACAAGTAATGTTTTGAAGACAGGCGTGGTCCGCTGCTGCGTGGGGCAGTGCAGCAACGCCATCCCCATGGACACCGTGCTCACCATGCGGAAGCTGCCCATCACCTATGTACGTGTCTCGGCCACGACCTCTGCTCTCCGTAGGATTTAGTTCCGTCGTCTTTGTGCCCATCTGGGTTGTGGGTGAGGGAGGTGAAGGGGAAGCTCGTCCGATCCTTCCACGAGGAAGGCCCAGAGGTGTCTGGTGGGCCTCAGTGTCACAGATGCTGGACCCAGTGGGGCCAGGCTGGGTGACCACAGTCTGGGAGGTGGGCTTGTGTGGACACTCAGGTGAGGACAGTTTACCTGGGGGCCCAGTTAGGTTTTTCTTGGCTCTTCATCCCTTGCCTTGATACGTTCTGGGGGATTTGATAGAGCAGAGTCCACCCTGGGCACTTGTGCTGGGGGAGGTACGGCCTCAGGGCCACACAGGCGGGTCTGAAAGCATCAGTCATGATGGCAGTGCTGGTGGTGGTTGGTTCACGCTTCTTGGTGGGAAACGCTTGCCCTTCAATTGTTCCCCCTGCTCCCTTTTTCTCATCCCGCCCTGCAGAGCAACAGGAAGGAAAACAAGGGTGGGTACCTGTGCCACTCATGTGCAGAGCAGCGCATTGGGCCGCTGGCCTTCCTGACTGCCTCCCCCGAGCAGGTGCGCGCCATGGACCGCACCGTGGAGAACATCGTGCTTCCCCGGCATGAGGCCCTGCTCTTCCTTGTCTTCTGAGGTGCAGGGAGCTCTCTCCTCCGGCCGGGATGCTGGGCAGACTCCTGCCTCCGTGGACGGCGGCATGGGGGGCTCCCTCCCCGAGACCGGACTCACTCACAGAGCATCTTCTGAGGAAGATGAAGCCGACTGGAGCTGGACTTGCCGTGTCTCCACCCCTGGAGGTAGCCAGACCCCACTGCCCCTCCTCCACCCCAGCAGGCCGGGGATGCAGGGGATGGTCTTTTGATAAAAAAAAAAAAAGAGAAAAAAAAAAGAAAAATTATGTATTTAAACTTTTATTACAAGGTTTCGATTAAACAGGCATTGTAGCACTGGCGTTCCACTGTGTGACGGCCCCTGCCTTCAGCCCTGTTGTTTCTGGACTTTCTCCTTTTCTCCTCTTACTCTTTTCAAAGCTCTGTAACTGTTCACAGTGCACACCAAGCAGAGTAGGAGGCTTATTGTCCAGGGTGACAACTAATGCATCAAAAATGAGATTTTTCATGCTGTGGGGAATCACACATGTATAAGACACAGGGTGCGCCTTTGTCATCACGGGGTTCACAGCCTGAACAGGGAGGCAGCGTGACATATAACAAGACAAGTAGAAAGTGACACTAGCTAGACACCTTGTGTTCCCACAGGTAGAACGGAAGACCAGAAATACCTGAGAGGGAGGCGGAGTAGGCCAGCCACGTTGTGGGGGAGACAGGAGCAGGTGGAGATGGGCAGCTGGTACCTAGTTCACTGCCTGGGGATGCTGGGTGGATGTCGTAATAAAGCTGTTCTTTATAGAGACCAGTGGGAAAACCCACGTTGCTTAGCCGTACATGGATCTGGTTTTTTACATTTTTGCCATGCAGCACTTCAGGGATGCAGATGGCAGGTGAGGGCATTGCCCAGAGAGTTCACCAGCTAGTGTCTGAGCCCAGTCAGCGGAGTGGAGAGCAGACTCCTAACCTCATTGTTGCGGCCGCCCCTAACCTCTCCCACGTCAGGCCTCTAGTGGAGTTTAGCGAGCAGGCCGGTGAGTAAAGCAAGGGTGCTGTTGGATCGGGCTGGGGTGCTTGGAAAGGGTGAGGGACATGTCTGCATATAGCAGAGAATTCACAGAATGGGCCCTGAAGACAGAGGTGGGACGGGGTGCTTTCATCTGCTCCGCTGGCATGCCTGGCCTCGCCTCGCCTCATTTGGTGCTTGTGGTTAACTCAGAGCAAAACAGCACGTGAAAGGAAATGGTTTGGATTTGGAGGTCACAGTGCTCAGAGTCGTTCAGAAGAGGGGTTTGTGGGGGTGGGTGGCAAGAGGGGCCATGAACACGTTTTCTGGAAATCTGCTTTTACCAACCAGAGAGGAAGCAACTTATTTATTGGGGAGAAGTCATGAATTCTCTAGACCTTCTCAGAGCACCTGATGTGGGGCAGGGCCCTGGTCGCGGGCGCCTGCAGTCAGCCGTGGTCCTGACTCGGAGAGGTGACAGTAAGAGGTGTGATGCGTGTGGGGTGTTTGGAGGCGGGCCGCTCGGGTGTGGGGCAGAGGGCGTCCGGAGAGGGGGCCGCACTGCTGCTCTGGGGCGGGAGGGGTGTCTCTCTCAGAGGTGAGGTCGGAGGACCACCAAAGCGGGTGGTGCTGGAGCTGTTTTTAATAACGGGGTGAGTCGTTAGCTATTAAAGAAGAAAAGAATATTCTAGAAAGAAGGAAAAACATGAAGGTGTTGGTGGTCACGGCACTACCAGGGCAAAATGTCAGCACTAGTATTTTGGTACTTATTTAAAAAATAATAGGATCTAGGAATTGATGCTGGTACTTTATTTTTTAAGTGTTAAGAATTTCTAAAAAATCAGTAAAATCAAATGGTTGGTGTGTTTCAAATAGAAAAACAATTTTTAAATACACAGTAAAAATAGAAATGTTATTTATTTTAGTTTCTTATCAGTAATCAGTTTAAGATAGAAATTCCTATATAAAACTTACAATTTTGTTAAATATACTTATAAAGTTAATTATATTCTATTTATTTTTATTAAAAATTTTTTATTGAAGTGTAGTTGATTTACAATATTATATTAGTTTCAGGTGTACAACATAGTGATTTAATATTTTTATAGATATACTCCGTTTAAAGTTTTTAAAAATGGTTATATTTCCCTGTGCTGTACAATATATCTTTGTTGCTTATCTATTTTATACATAGTAGTTTGCATCTCTTAATCCCATACCCTTATCTATAAGTGTTAAATACCCATTATCACTTGAATAAAAGTGATTAGATGGAAAGAGTAAAAGCATTATTCAAAAATGTAAACTAAATACTACATGAAAATGAAAATCTTTTAGATCTTTTATAAGGTATAGTCTTTAAAATATGGGGCTTCCATGATTTCATTTAGTTGTTAATGTATTTTTGTGCACAATTTTCTGTAGAAGTTTGTTTTGTTTTTACACCACGTAAATTGGGAGAAAAAATAATTATAAGCTAGTTCCAAATATTTTTCTTTGGTTCATTAATTTTTAAATAATCCCTCTTATTTGATAACTTAGAGGAGTTCTTTTTTCAGTTGTTTAAGAATGTGCAGTCTACTGATAGCAAGTTCTAGTTTTTTTGTTTCAAAGTTAGGATTTCTGATTTGTCTCTGTCTTTGACTTTGTCATGTATATAGAGGTTCTGATGCAGAGTTACTCATATAAAAACAAATTATGTTATGTCATAATCCATTTGTTTAGAAGGTATTTGAAATAAAATAAAAATTATTCTTGGAATAGAAGTGTTAAAATATCATAGTGCATTGTAGACTATGCATTAGTTTTTCCTTTCACATAATTATTCTCAAAACATATTTCAGATTTTAGATTTTTAAAAAACTAGGTGATAGTAGTTGACCAACCTGAAATATTGGCATAGAGAAATTTTAAAATGTCACAGAACATCAGCACCTGAAATTGCATTCACTAAAGGTATGCCACTGTAGGAAAGGCTTGGGGAAATGAGATGTGTATGGCTGGAGAATGTATATAGTAGGAGCCGGCTAGCGAGGGCCAGGTAACAAAGGGCCCGGGACACGAAGGAGTTTGGGTGGTATCCTCAAAGATTATGAGTCAATGAGAGATTTTAAGACATCAGATTTTGTTTTCAGGAAGAACATTCCAGTTGTAGATTGGAGGATGTTTTAAGAAGGTCAGATCAATTAAGAGGCTCAGAGTTGTGATCTCTGCAAGAAATGACAACCGCTGGGCTGGACCAAGACAGGCAAAATGGGTCTGGTGAGGAAGGGATGGACCTAGGTGAGTGGTCCTCAGAGTGTGGCCCCAGATGAGCAGTGTCAGCATCCCTTGGGAACTTGATAGAAATGCACATTCTGTTCTTCACCCACATCTACTGGATCAGAACCCATGAGACAGCCCAGCAGCTGGCATTTAACCAGCCCTACAGTGATTCTGATACACACTGAATTCTGAGAACTTCTGCTCTCAGGATTAAAAGGTAGAATCAGTAGGACTTAGTGCTTCAGTGGGAGTGGCGAGTCGGTGATAGGAATCCCGATGGAACCCCTGGTCTTCTGGCTTGTTTTCAGGATGGGTGAGGGTACCCATCATTGGGACAGAAAACATAGGATGTGGTAGGTTTGTATAAAAACAGTGATGGGTTTGGTTTTGACATGTTGAGTTTGGGTGCTTATGAGAAACCCAGGTAGATTTGTCCTGGAGGCTATTGGGAAAACAGGTGTGTACATCAGCAGACCTGTTTGGGCTGGGAGCAGAGGGTTTAGAGCTGTCATGTGTAAGTGGTGGGTGAGGTAGATCAGTGTAGGGGTCTCCGAGCTCACCCCAGCATAGGGTCCAGAGAGAAAAGAGCAGAGGACGACGAGGCTTGGGAGGAAAAAGGAAGAGGATTCTGTGAAGGAAGTGACAGCTAGTTCCGAAAGATAGAGCTGCTGCTGAATTCAGGAGGAAGGGGTTTAAGCAGGAGTGAGCTTCAGCATCCAGCACTGTCCAGACCGAGGGGAATGAAGGTACAGAGCCAGAGGTGATGGTGTTAGTGCAAAGCCTATTATCTGCTCTACCTTCACCCAAGGTCATCCTTTAAAGAACCTACCCAGGGCCTCAAGAAGTAGCTGACAGGACTCAACATCCTGGATTGTTTTTTTCCTTTTTTAAATGTCCAATTCAATGGTCCTGGATTCTTTTTTATGTAATCATTTTCCTGGTATTATGTTTTCTTGATCTGGAGCCTGTGACAGAAAAGGTAACATTCTAATGAGTGGTTTGGAGCTGCATGAGGAAGGGCCACTGGCTTCCTGGCCTGAGGTGGAGGGACCTCACTGTCCTGTCCTCCCCCTCTGCTCAGCCCGTTTCACATCTCAGCGTAACTTACACTATCCCCACTTTGTGTTACCAAATTGTGTATCAGGACACTTGGGGCCATGAGTCCCCCAGACAGAAGCTCTAAAGGGCGTTGAACAGGAAATGTGACAGTTTCGCAGAGGAGGGCGGGCTGTTTCTGGCCTCCCTGCCGTCTCTAGTGTCAGCTTTGCCGCCAGGCTGGCTTCCCCGTGGCAAGCTGCCTGTGTCTTGTCGGGCAGTGTGTCCAGATGCAGCAGTGAGAAGAAAGCCTGTCCTTTGTGTCTCTTGGGAGCAAGGAATCCTTCCCCAGGAGCTTCCCCTCACGTCTCAGTGGTCAGAACAGGGTCACTTGCCCATTCCCAACGCAGCTGCTAGCAGGAGGGTAGCTTAAAATAATCAGGATTTGCTTTCCTGGAGTCTGGAATGAGGTCTGCTTCCTTTGATATACATGATGGTGTGGAAGAGAATTAATACCCCAAAAGTGGGAACTCGTTTGAAAAGGAAGGAGAGGGGCAGGCAACTGCCAGGGCCTGATTGTCCAGTGTACACATCGATGTCGTCCAGGAAACGACTGCAGCATTTCTTAGCATGGTAGACACACTCGGGACTGCACATTGTTTTATGTAGTTCTCCCGACAAACCTGGAGGAGCGGATGATGAAGCAGCCTTTAGAGTGATTGATCAGTAGCACATAGAATAGTGCTCGGGTTAAAACAAGTGTGATCTCCAAACCCGTGGTATTTCCAGCACCACCATGTCAACGGAACTAGAACTCTTCAAAAAGCCCACATTTGTCAAAAACAAAGCATCAAAGGCTTTCTGATGTTCTCAGCCATGGCATTCTTCAAACCAAATTTTACTGCCAGTTAAAGTGTAGCTACTGTAATTAGGACTTGGGGTGGCAACTAGAATTCTTTCTTAAGCTCTCCCCCTGGGAAGCCCCCAGGCTAAGGCTCTAAGGCTTCTGGGAACAGACCAGAGACACCGCGGCCACATGCAGCCCAGGCGGCCCTGGACAACTTGGAATTAGAGAAGCTCAGGCGCCTCTGGATCACATTCATCTCAAAGGGGGTTCTGAAGATTACACGCTTGTTTTGTAATTAGTGCTTTTGGCTCTCTGCCCAGAGAAATGAGGAAACAGCCCTGGACAGATAACCATCCAAGTTCATGGTGATGGTGTCCATCAGAAGGGGGCCCTTGGGTAGCACCTGGGACTTGCAAGACCCTAAGATTCTGCTGATTGCACTCAATCCCTGCAAGACCATCGCTCTTTAAGGCTGCTTTCGTTTCTGTTTGTTTATAATAGTCATCAAGCAGTCCTCCCAGGACGAGTTCGTGTCACAGGCCACCCCAGGGGTTGTAAGAGAAGCACGGAGCTCCACAGTCTGCCTTCCACCTCGTCTGTCATGTGAGCCCTACAAGTGGTCTGTCATTCCAACTGCTTCCTCCTCTTCTGAACTTGTCACTTGCTTCCCTCTGTCTTTGCCTGTATCGTTCCCCCTATTTAGAACCCTCCCTGCCTATTTCTATTTATTTAAATCACAACCATACTTCAACTCAAGTCCCATTACATCTAAAATACTCCTCAAGTGTCCAGGCCTTTTAGTGATTTCTTCCCCTCCCGAGCTTAACGTGGTAATATTACTGTGTTCACGCCCCATGTGGCGTTTATATCTGCTAATGTGTGGTATGAAGTTTTTGCTTCGCTTTGTTTTGCTATGTCTCCCCTTTTTTTTGATCAGGCTGTAAGCACCTACAGGGTAAGAACCAGGTCTTCACTTAGCATCTCTAGTGTCTAGAGAGAGAGAGAGAGAAAGAAGCAATTCAGAAAGCACTTTCAAACACCACATTGATCCTCACCTTTGTGAAAAGGACAATGCAGGTGTTGTTATCCCCACTTTAAAGATGGAATGTCGGTCCTTATAGCTTAAGTGACTCTCTCAAGGTGACAGGGCCAGCGAAGGGTAGAGTGCGAGCTTGGCACCCAGGTGGTCCGAGTCCTGTGCTCCTGCCACTGTTTGAGGTACTATTCAGCAAACTCCGCATTTATAGGACACGTAATAAAGGTTACAGGGGCTCAGAGGCGGACGATTTCACACATTTGAGTAGCTAATGAAGGCTCCCTGGAGCAGGTAGATATCGAGCTGGCTCTTGAAAGGTAGATTGGATGTAGAGAGGATGGCCAAGGCCTGGCAGATAGGTTGACCGTAGACGTCGTGCTTGGCCTGTGGGGACACAGGGAAGCGGTGGGGGGAAAGGTGGAGGAGGCAGCCTGGAGCAAGGCCCTGGATGGCCCTTGTGAGGGCTGTGATTTAGTCGAACAGGCTGCTATGTGATCCTGAGGGTCTGGCTGGCATAATCAGTGAAGCTCTCTTCCTGTGCCCACCGGGGGTAGAACAGGGCCACAGGCTTCCTCTTGCAAGGTGACTCCTCAACCAAGGAAGCAGCGATGCTGCCTTGAAGCAAGCGAGGAGCCACGTTGCCAGGTAAAACGGGCTGCTGCTGAGGACGAGGGAGGGTCCCTGGGGGTAGAGCTGGGAGGCTTGTGAGCCTCCAGATTTCCCCTATATCTTTTTTTTTTATTGGGGTATAGTTGATCTACAATGTTGTGTTAGTTTCAGGTGTACAGCATAGTAAATCTTTATACATATACATATATCCACTCATTTTTAGGTTCTTTTCCCATATAGGTCATTACAGAGTATTGAATAGAGTTCCCTGTGCTATACAGTAGGTCCTTATTAGTTATCTATTTTATATATAGTATTGTGTATATGTCAATCCCCATCTCCCAATTTATCTCCCCTCCACCCCCCACCCCCCACCCCATTTCTTAATTCCAATCCTGGGGCCTCGTCCTCATCCAATCAGTGCTCTGTCTTCCAGCCCTCAGGTCTCTTAAACCTGCCGTGGCTGTAAATTCAGCTAACATGATTCAACACTGTGAAGACTTGAGCTCTTAAGTTGGGTTTCCTCTTGACCTTGCATCTCGAAGGCATGCGATTCAGTGGTTACAGAATCTCTAGGTTTTAGACTGTGGCTTGAAACTTGAATAGAGATTTTAGGGATTTGAACTCGTGTTCTCTTATCTAAATTATTCAATGCCATGAATAGTAGCCACCCGGCTATGGCCTTGGATTCTTCCACCCACAATATTTTAGGCCAGCTGTGGTGCAGCCTCCCGGAGCTGGGCCTTCAGCGGGCCTGCCGTTCTAGGCCACTCCTGGGGAACTAGTTCACTGCCTGCCCTGGGCCACTGGAGTCCCATCTCAGGCTGCTAGCCGAGCTTACGCTGTTTTCTGCCCTCTCTAAGGCAGATAACCATTCAAAACTATTCCTTCTTTCCCTACTTCTCTGTAATTTGCAATACCTGTTACTAGTACCAAATTCCATACTGGTGCGACCTTCTCAGTGACAAGTAATGAAAACTGAATCTGTAACAAGGAAAGAGAAGATGTATTGGAAGAGTGTTGGGGACTCGTAGAATCACAGGATGTTGGAGGATTAGGCTTGGGAAACAGGTAGGAACCACAGCAGTCTGGAGAGCTAGGAAACAGGCAGCCTGACAACGTTGGATGCCCCTGAAGCCTTGCTGGGCGCTGCTCCATCAGTTCTGTTGTGTTCCTTCATCCCATAGTCAACGCTTCTCACCAGGTGAGGGCATCTGATGGGCCTCATGTGGCTCTGGGGCCCACACCTGGTGGGAGTTGGTGGAGGGGATATTGGCCTTTCTGCGTTGTGGGAGGGAGGTTGCCCCACACGGTGGCGGGTCCCCAAATTGGAGAAGAGGGAGTGTTACATCCCAGATAGCTCAAGACCACAAAAGTAGCATGGGTGGATTTTTAGACAGGCCCTTAGGGGAGAACAGTGTGAACCACAATTCCCTCATAAGTGTAGCACCATGTATTTATAAATTCTGTGAAAACAGTCACACGTTGAATTCCTCATAGGTTCCCACAGTGTGAGGTGTTGGGGATGCTCTGATCTGAATCAGGCTGCTCTTGCCTTCAAGGAGCACAGTCTTACAGGAAAACAAGCAAACTCAAGAGTCTTATGGGAAAACAAGCAAACTCAAGATTCTCGGCTACGTTCTCAAAATTCTGAGGCCAGAATTGAAGAAAGTGGATTGGGCAATTAGGAGCACGGAGAAACCCTTAAATGTGCCTTTTTGGTCCCTGTTCTCCTACTTCCTAATGTCTAGAGAGGGTTTAAAAAGATGAAAGTCAAAGTCTTATTTATTGATCAAGGAAAATCAAGTTAAGATAAAAAAAGATGATGGGCAATCAGTTTTCTTCATGACAAATGTGGTAGAGCACAGGAAATGAGAGAGGAGGGGAAAATGTGAATTATGTAGGTTTGTAGCCAGCTGGTGACATCATCTGGGCTAAAGACCTAACAGCTGTAGAACTTGCAAATCCCTTTGGGTCCTATGTACCTTGTCCATTAAAAAGTAAAAATAAAAAGATCGACTCTTCTCAGTGCCTGGCAGATACTGACCCCCGATCATTCTCTTCACTCATTTGTCCAACATTTCCTGGATTTATGGAGTGCCAAGAATTGAAAGATAAATGCCACTTCTCTGGTGCCCCTGGGAAGTACTCTGGTATAATCTCCAAAGATGGTTTCCCTTGATTCCTCTCCTCCTTTTTTGTCATCCCCCTCCCCTTGGGGCTGGGTGGCCTGGCGACTTGCTTTGACCAATAAAATGCAACAGGTGTGCCCATCAAGTGTGCCAGCTCCTACCTTTGAGGTGCCTGGTGGCTCTTCTTTCAGCCACCTGTAAGCGGTCTGGCTGTCCCGAGGCCACCATGCTGTGAGGAAGCCCAGGCTAGCCACGTGGAGAGTTGACACAGGGGAGCACTGGGGCCCCAGGCAGTGAGTGAGGCCTTCTTAGACCTTCACCTCAGCCCAGCCACTAACTGAATGCAGCCGAGTTGATGACACAGAGCAGAACTGCCTGGCTGAGCCCAGTCAGCCCCCAGAGACAGTAACAGTGGTGGTGCAGAGCTGCTGTTGGGGTGGCCTGTGATGCGGTGACAGGTAACTGGAGGAGGTAACCGCACACCAGGTCTTTCTGCAGGACCCTCCCAGGTTGGCTGGATTGGGGCTTCCGGGTAGGAGAGGGGAAGTGGTAGTTTTTGGAGAACTCTCGCAGGCAGCCTACAGGTGGGGGCAGGTGGGAGGGAGTAGGAAGGGGGTCCTGATGCCACATAAGAGGTGCATCTGAGACCCCCGCATACTGTTTATCTGCCCTTCCAGCATACGTTGTTACGGTTTCCACGTCTATTCCTCACTTCCAGGTCACCTTGTGTCCTCCCAGGCCAAGCCCTCTGGGCGTCAGTCACTATTTGTGTGTAAAAATAGGGGCCAGATGTAGAACTTGAAGCAGTGCTTGGAGCTGTCAAAGAAGGCTAGGGAGATGGGTGCAAAAAGACAAGTGGCTGAGCGCCTCCCAGATCACTTCCTTTGTAGCTTTGCCTGAGAACCTGCTACCCTGTCTCAGAAAATTTGGCCTTACTGTGATTAGGAATCTTTTAGTGTATTGATCTAGCATCTGTTAATGACCTTCAGGGCACTGCATCAGTCTCTGAGAATTCAAAGATGAAAGCACAGTTCTTTTCAAAATGTTCATCACTGCTTGATGGATAAATTCTGAGGCCATGGTATGTTCTGGCATCGTACAGGTTACTTAAACATTTCCCTAGAAGGACTACACCACCTGGTAAGAGAATTCATTTTACCCCTTTAGACTTAAAAAAGGAAGAAAGAAAAAAGGTCCTGATTGATTGATTGATCTGTCCCCACCCAACCCCTCTTGGTCCTTTTAGACCTCAGCTCCACCCAGCCCTGCTTCTATGTCTAGATCTAATTTTTGTCATATAATTTACCCAGCTTGAACTTGGTTGGTGCCTGGTAGATCGCAGACTTCCGTGCTGGACCTGAACCGGGTGATTCTGCATCTTCAAAACAGCACCCTGCTGCCCCCTAGAGGTCATCATGTCACTCACTCTTCCAAAGATGATGTGATTTTGAACCATAAATCCTTGAACTATCCCTGTGACTCAGCCCTCTTCCATCCCATAGAAACCTTTCAGATTCCTGGCTCCACTGAACATCTGCTCTTTTTTTTTCCCTGTCTAATTAGTTTTAAAATAACAAGGGTCATACACTTAAAGATTCTTGTAAGAACAAACTGGATCCAGTTAATGGTAAACTCTAGAAACTTAGGGGCAAGCAGCTGAAGAGAGAAGCAAAAAGTTTAGGTAATCAGGCAGGTTCAGGATAATCAAGTACTTAAGGCCAATAGTGAATAGAATGGCCCAGCTCATGTGTTAGCAATGAGTTTTCCTACTTGTTGAAACAGATATTTGCAGATAGTGAAAATGGTGTGGCTCTGAAATCCCCAAAGCAGCCATTTAAAATTCCTCCCCTTCCTTCCTTCACTTTTTTAAAAAAAAAATTTATTTATTTATTTTTGGCTGCGTTGGGTCTTCGTTGCTGTGCGCGGGCTTTCTCTAGTTGTGGCGAGCGGGGGCTACTCTTCGTTACGGTGCGCAGGCTTCTCATTGCGGTGGCTTCTCTTGCGGAGCACGGGCTCTAGGTGCGCAGGCTTCAGTAGTTGTGGCTTGCGAGCTCTAGAGCGCAGGCTCAATAGTCAGGCTTAGTTGCACCGCGGCGTGTGGGATCTTCCCAGACCAGGGCTCGAGCCCGTGTCCCCTGCATTGGGAGGCAGATTCTAAACCACTGTGCTACCAGGGAAGTCCCCCTTCCTTTACTTTTTTTTTTTTTTTTGCGGTACGCGGGCCTCTCACTGTTGTGGCCTCTCCTGTTGCGGAGCACAGGCTCCGGACGCGCAGGCCCAGCGGCCATGGCTCACGGGCCCAGCTGCTCCGCGGCATGTGGGATCTTCCCGGACTGGGGCACGAATCTGTGTCCCCTGCATCGGCAGGCGGACTCTCAACCACTGCGCCACCAGGGAAGCCCTACTTTTGATGAAGCCATCTAAATTCATGACATGAAGAAGTTTATAAGAAATGGTACTTTGAGAGCCGCGGCAGCTTGTGAATTTGTTGCTGTGCCTATGCCCCACCTCCTGTATGCTTGTGCCGTGTGATGGGGCAGCTGACACCTGGTTTATAGACCTACCCCTGCACCTGCCTTGTTCAGACTCTGTTCAGACTCTGGCATTAATTGAGCCGCATGGCCTTGGGCAAGTCACTTCTCTAGGCCTCAGTTTTCCCATCTGTAAAAAGAGGAGGTGGGACCAGGCCCATGATTTTATAAACAAAAGTTATAAGCATCAAAGCATGAAAGAAAAGAACACTGTAGAGAAAGAGACAGTGTGTGCACCAGGCATGCCTGGGCCACAACCTGACACCCGTTGCTTCTGACGTGGAAATGCTATTAAAAATTCTCCAAAACTGTGATCTGACTCGGATTCAGACAAGGCTTTTTTTTCTCCTTTGCGAAAGAAAAGCTGAACTCAACCATTTGGGACTCTGCATTCCTGATCTCCTTTTTTTATTTGTGGTACATTTCTCGTGATTCTTTCAGTGCATTTTTTTTTGTATTGAAAATAGACATTTTATTTTGTTTATACAAGACACAATTTCAAAATACAAATCTTATAATATGTAGCTATAAAAGACAAGGATATAAATATAAATGCACATCTATAGAAAATGTCACCAAGTTCAGTTTTCTTTCTGAACGTTTAAATCAAGAGGATTCACTGGGCACAATCTCTCTGTTCCCTTTCAATGTGTGCAGAGCACCTAGCTGAGAGAGAGGTTTTAGGAGCTGAAATGCTGGTGTCATCCTCGTAAACATCTCCCAAGCCAGGAGGAGCCTCGTAATTCACTTGGAGCTTCGAGCGTATTTCTTTTCTTTGTAAACTGCAGGTCCGGGTGAGGAATGGGAGAGAGAGTCGAGTGGATAAGCTGTCCTGAATAAATGTCATGATGAAATAAAAGCCCTGATAGGAAGACCTGAGACCTTCATTCTCTCCTGGGAAAGTGTCGACCGCTGGGACTTTGGGGACTGGGCTCTATGCCCCAGGGCAGGGAGCGAGTGTCCGTCCTGAACCCAGAGAACCCACTCATACGGGCAGTGCCTGAGCTGGCCAGTCGGTAAAATGGTACCAGGATGTCTTCTCACCCTGGCGGGCTTTTCCCCGAGGCCGCCGCCCCAAGGCTTCTCTAGGTCCTCTTTGGCTGGAGCAGAGCTAGGCCTTCACTGTGGCCTTTGCTGTCCTCGGTGTCCCCTGGAGCCTCCTAGGTCGTGTGGTTCGTTTTCTGTGCCCTCCCCTCTGGCGTCGGTTCCCCCAGTCCTTGGCACGACCTCCATGCTTTCCATTTCAACACTGGGTATCTGGTAAGCTTGCCTGTAAAGCAGGTAATTCATTTTGAAAAGAGGAGAGATTAGGTCAAAAGATAGTTCATTCTAGGTGTTCAGATGGAGAGCACCTAGATTGCCTCCACTCACAGGTGGTATTTAAATCTTATTTTGGTATTTTAAGCCCTTTGTCCACCAAGGTTTACCAATGCTCTTGGAGTGGCCTCCCATACCTTGCCAATCCTCCCTCTGCTAAAGGTGGTGGTTCAAATGCCGGGCACTGTGGAAGGAGTGAGTCACCAGGAGCCCGGCTAAGCCAGGTGTGACAGTCTTAATAAAAATGGTGTAATGGTTACAAAGCTTTTAAAACAGCTCCTGACATTTACTTAGTTAAGTGTTAAATAAATAAACAAATGTTGGACTTCCCTGGTGGCGCAGTGGTTAAGAATCTGCCTGCCAATCTAGGGGACACGGGTTCGAGCACTGGTCCAGGAAGCTCCCACATGCCGCGGAGCAACTAAGCTGTGCGCCACAAATACTGAGCCTGCACTCTGGAGCCCATGAGTCACAACTACTGAAGCCCGCGTACCGCAACTACTGAAACCCACATGCCTAGAGCCCGTGCTCTGCAACAAAGAGTAGCCCCTGCTCACCTCAACTAGAGAAAGCCCGTGCACAGTAATGAAGACCCAACGCAGCCAAATATAAAGAAATAGATTAGTTAGGGCTTCCCTGGTGGCGCAGTGGTTGAGAGTCCGCCTGCCGATGCAGGGGACACGGGTTCGTGCCCTGGTCCGGGAAGATCCCACATGCCGCGGAGCGGCTGGGCCCGTGAGCCATGGCCTGCAGAGCCTGCGCATCCGGAGCCTGTGCTCCGCAACGGGAGAGGCCACAACAGTGAGAGGCCCGCGTACAGCAAAAAAATAAAAAATAAAGAAAAAGTTAATTTAAAAAAAAACAATAAACCAAATATTAATCAGTCCTTGAGAAGCCAAGAGTAGGGGATGCAGAGCATCTTAATTCCACAGTTCCCTGTCTGTCGTTGGACATGTGTTTTAGGCCCTGAGTATGTGGGTCTGTGGATTATACAGTCTACTTCCTGAGGATAAGCAACTTTTAGGACATTTTAGAGTAAGCACTTCGAGTTCCTTGGAGTGAGGGCTAAACTGTAAATTAGGACTCTAGGCCAATATACCAAAAACAATTTTCTAAAAGCCAATTTGTTGAATGACAAATCTACCTAATAACTTATTTGCAAATTATCAGTTTATGGCAAGAATCGACTCACCAGATGCCCAAGTAGTCACACTTACCAGGTTTACCAATTCTTCTTATAGATATATTTATGATTTTCCATAATATATTGAGTGAATATTGATGTTTTCCTTTTATGAGCATATTTATTGGCCATATATATCAAATTTACAAATCCCTTTTAAAAATATATTTTAATGTATTCTTAAAAAAGATCGTGTATATATTCTTTTCTAATATAGTCAATGAATATATTCATTATTGGGACTTCCCCAGTGGTCCAGTGGTTAAGATTCTGCCTTCCAATGCAGGAGGCGTGGGTTTGACCCCTGGTCGGGGAGCTAAGATCCCACATTGCTGTGGGGTGCACCCAAAGACTAAAATAAATAATGGAAGGAAATTTAAAAACATATATATTCATTATAATCTCCTAAGAATGTAATTCCAAATACAGCATTTTATGTGGAAATTATTTAGTTGTAATGGTATTCTTAAAATCCTTTTAAAAGTCATTTTCTGTTTTGCTAATATTTTAGCACTTAGGGGGATTTTTTGATGAATTTTTGGGTAAAATATCAACCTTACTTTGATTTCTAAACTGTGAGGTTTGTGGCATTTCTTTTGCTTGGGGTGGTATTAACAGCTTTTGAAGATTTGTGTGAAGTTTTTGATGGCTGTTTTTCATTTTGGCTTTACAGTAGCATTTCATGGAATGTTAATTTTATCAAAGTTAGGCTCGAAGGGTGATACAGTCTTTTGTATTGAGATAATATTTAGAAAAAAATATTTTATAACTAGTGACCAAAAGTTTAGTTTCAACACACCTGATATGTCTGGAACAGCCATATCACTATGGAATTCTAAAATACTGGCTACTAACTGATCGAAGTACAAAATCAAGGCTAATATGCCACTTGAGGCTTTTACGAAGGAATAGTAAAAATGCGTAAAGATTAGAAAAATAATAACTGAAATTACAGCAAGTGGCAGAAACAATCTTGCCACTACTGCTGAAATATAGAATTTCAAGTATTAGAAATTCCAAGGCCAACGTGAATGAGCCTATTTATGGGGAAGCATATCTGTATTTAACGAGTACATTCAAGAAGAATACATTCGTGACTATATCATCAGAATTGCAGATCCATCAGATTGGTTATTTGGAACCTTCTTTCCTTCTGAATCGGCTTTCGGTGAATTGGCCCTGTGTCATCTGTTGGCTTCTGGCTGCCTGGTTCTGACCAGTGGCCTGCAGGCTGCTTTGGAAAGTGAAGGGCGCAGGCCCGACTCAGTGACCGCTCAGCCCCGACACTCCTTTTGGCAAACACAGACAGGGTGCACGGAAGTGCCTGTGTCTACAGCCAGGAAAAGGGGTCTTCCTTGGACAGGGCAGGCCCGGGGTCATCCAGATGCAGCCCTTTTCTTGGGGGAGGAAGCATCTTGTGCGGTGTGAGTCTTCTGTCTACTCACCTTGACCGTATGTAACGTACGTAACGTACCAGAAGACATACCACGCACACTCCACAGAGCACGGCGACTGACGTGGAGATGGCCGCTAGAAAGAGAGCAGAATTGAGTTGGCATTGAGCTCGAAGGCCCGGCAGCAGATTTGTTTCTGAGACTGAAAATTCTTTACAGTTTACATTCCTGCAGCGAGATCCAGATGCCTTCCTAGCCAGCTCACCGTTACTAACAGTTCCCTGAGGTCCAGCTGTTCAGCCTATTCTACGTCTGGGCACAAAGGACACTCCTTTCCCACCAACACTGCCAGTTCAAACCGTCCCCATTCGCATTATCTTTATCCTCGTCCTTCCCGATCAGTGTGGCATGGGTGACTGGGCAGGGACAGGAGTGAGGCCGGAGGAGAAAGTAAGGGCCTCAGCAATCAGAAGCTGGGCGTGAGCATCAGGGTGAGGGCACCAGCACCCCAGGAGGAGAGGAAGCTGCTGCTAAACCCGAAGGTGGGTAAATAGGTCAGGGATCCTCCTCAGTTGTCCCCGCCACAGTGTCCCCCTTTTCTCCACCTTCACAGAATCCTGATTTAGAAACCATAGAAGGCAGTGCCATTTTTCTTCCAATTTCATCTTTACTATGTTTTTTTATTTGCAACTTTTTACGGTGGTGTTAAGAAGGGTGTCATGAGGCAGGTGTTACAGATTAGAAGAGAATAAGGTAACAGCTTAGGAAAAGGGAAACACATGTTTCGTTGGAGTTGAAAGGACCAGCATTGGGAGGGGGACTTGAGGGTGGAGGACCCCAGGCACGATGACTTGAGATTGTTAGGGAGGGTGGGATCTTCACATGGAAGCGAGAGGGCTGAGCCTGAGGGCAAGCTGAACAGAACTGTCTTTAAAACATTTGTATCAATCATAAGCGCCAAGCAGATTTGGCCAGTTTGCCTTACTACTGTGAAATCTCCCTGCAAAAAAATCGCCTATGTGCCCTGTGTGTAAGATGACAGCCCCGAACGTCTGGGGACCCAGGAATCTCACTGTGGACCAGGAGGCACATTCATCTCCTGAATTGTTGAGCTTTTCAGACCTGCACCTATACGGACAGCACACAGCCGTGCGTACAAGGATGAATCACCCATGACGTGGCCTTAAAAATAGAACTTTCCTGAAAAACAGCTAAATATGAGGGGAAATACCCAGATTCTCTGCAGGATAGAAGAGGAAGTGGGTGAAGTTTTTCTCAAGGGCAGTTAGCACGTGTAACAGAAGCTTTGGAGAAGACCGTTTCCTTTGACTCTCTAAGTCCACTACTAGAAATTTATTCTAAGGAAATAGGAAATACATATACAGTATTCACTAAAGTATTGTTTAAAATAATTTTTAAAATGTTAATCTAAATCTCTTATCAGTAGAAAATTAAAATGTGGCATACCCACACAATGGAATATTATTCAGCTTTTTAAAACTATGAAATCTACATTTGTTAATGTGGAAAGATGGCTACAATGTCTTAAGTAAAAAAAGATGGTTGACATAAAAACAAAAAAAAATTTCCAGTAAGCCATGTGTGTATCCATACGCACAGAAAAGTCTTGAAGACTATATACCAAAGTATTAGGTAATACTTTAGGATTGTAGATAACCTTATTTTCTTTTTTAAAAAGTTTTCTTTCCTGATATTTTTGCAATGATATTGTAATCAGAAGAGACACTAAAGTTACAGAAACATAACTAGTTGCACCTAAGTAAATAAAAATAAGCATAGAAAAGTTGTTCCAAAAAAAGTAATGGAAAACATGGGAAATTAGTGGAAGTTGTTTTGAGTTTTTAGACTTAACATTAATCATCATTATGACTAAAAGACAAAATTTTTTTAATGTGACTCCGTTAAACTATTCCTTCATGTTGACTAATCAGGTTGGCATGCATTTACTGTTCATGGAGAGGTTTATTGGAAAAGGCAAGCTGATGTTAACTGTAGTTCCACTTTCACAATGCTGCTTCGTGTTTCTTATTGAGAATAAAAACTGCAGACTCCAACTCAAGTGAGAAGAGCGCCCCTGAGCCAATGATATAACACAGCAATTTGAATTCAGCCATTTGAACTTGGCCTCTTCCTCAGTTATTTCCAGGCAAATTTAGTAAAGAAACCAGAATCACCAAAACAATAGATTAATATATCAACTGCTACGTTCTCCACCCTTTTGTGTTTCCTAGGGGGCACATGGTTTGGAGAAAAAGGAAAAGAGATTTGGTGAGACAGAGGAAAGAGGGGAGAAAAGGTGGATGATTGCACAGGAGCCCGGAAGGGCCAGGAGCCCCCGCCTTGACTTCAACCTACAGTGATGTTGGGTCTACACTGGGGAAGGCGGCCAAGGTGGCCAGTGGCCACTGTTCAGTGTGGGTGATGAAAGGGTCCTCTGTACCCACAATGAAGTGTCACCTCACGCCGGTCAGAATGGCCATCATCAACAAGTCTACAAATAGCAAGTGCTGGAGAGGGTGCAGGGAAAAGGGAACCCTCCTACACTATTGGTGGGAACGCAAATTGGTGCAGCCACTATGGAGAACAGTCTGGCGGTTCCTCAAAAAACTAAAAACAGAACTACCATATGATCCAGCAATCCCACTCCTGCCTATATGTCTGGAAAAAATGAAAATACTAATTTGAAAATATACGTGCAGCCCAATGTTCATAGCAGCACTATTTTCCAAGCCAAGACATGGAAGCAACCCAAGTGTCCATCCACAAATGAATGGATAAAGAGGTGGTATATATATATATATATACAATGGAATATTGCTCAGCCATAAAAAAAAAATGAAATTCTACCATTTGCAGCAGTGTGGATGGGCCTAGAGAATATTATGCTTAGTGAAATAAGTCAGACAGAGAAAGAGAAAATACTGTATGATATCACATATGTGGAATCTAAAAAAATAATACAAATGAATGTATTTGTAAAACAGGAACAGCCTCACAGAGAAAACAAACTTGTGGTTACCAAAAGAGAGAGGGAAGGGGGAGGGGCAGATTAGGGGTAAGGGATTAACAGATACAAAACATTATACGTAAAATAGATAAACAATAAGGATATACTGCACAGCACAGGGAATTATAACCATTATCTTATAATAACGTAAATGGAGTATAATCTGCAAAATTACTGAATCACTATGCTGTACACCTGAAACTAATGTAATATTGTAAGTCAACTATACTTCAATTTTAAATGTGTCCTCTGTGAACATCCAGGGAATCGTCATTTCTTGGCAGTCCGTGCAAACTAGTTAAGCCGCGGGGTAGTGTATTTGATGTGCCGTGTGCCTGCATCTGCTGAAGGTAGTTTTGAAGTGAGAATGTCAATTCCTTATTCCTGGGCAGTGGTTTCTGTTTCTTCCAGTACTGAGCACTCTGCTGGGTTCAGAGTGGGTAATCAATAAATACTTAATTGATCAAATTAAACCGTTAACCTTCCGTAAGCTGAAGGACATGTAAAGTGCCATTTGCTTTTTAATGAGAAATCTGCATTTCGTTGAAGCTTAGGACCATATCTGGCACAGGATAGGAACTCAATTTATATTGTTTGAATAGATGAATGACATAATATAGGGGTAGCTCCTCTTAAAGGCTGAGCATATAAACTGCAGCAAATGTATTTCAGCTGTGAGAGATGAGCGGTATAATACAGTCTGAAAGATAAACCCTTTACTCCTCGTGCACTAAGTGAATATGGCAGCGTAATGTGATGCACCAACTCTGGCTTCTACGCCAGTAGCCTGACAGTGAGAAACTACCAACATTAAGATAGTCAAGTTAGAATTCCATAAACGGGGATCATGTAACTTACTAAACAGAGGCACTTCTGAGAGTGAAAGAGGGAGCTGTTGGTGACCATGCTGGGACAGCAGGCATAAGCCAGGTCCGCCCAGCACCCTGGCACTGAGATGCCCTGAGCATAAACAATACCAGGACAAAGGAAAATACTTACCAGTCACAGCTCTGGGATTGTACTGATATGCACCTGCAGAGAAGAGATTGCAGCTCAGTTATTGCCATGGTCCTAAAGGCACTAATTTCTCACTAAGCAAGACAAATCCTGGACAATTTGGCTCCCATCTTAAAGCCTTGAGAGAGTCACGGCTAGCACAACCAGCCTCACTTTAGCACAGAACCAGGGTCATTGATTTGATTGATGCTGGGCCATGCTTAAGAATCAGATACGCTCTTAGAGAAGATGCCGATTACCGAGCGCTCTCCCATCCCACACACTGTGATCCCAGATCAAGGAAAGCTTCCTCTGGCCTCCCATGTCGGGAGGAGGAAGATCTTATTCTGATTCTTGGCAAAGGCTCTGCCATGTGAATTAATACGGGGAGGCTTGTCACATGTAGGAGACAGGCTTTCTCTCCCCACTGAGCTGAGCCAGGGTGGAGCACAGAGAACCAAGGCTGTGGCAGAGAGCAGGAGGCAGAGGGTTGCTCAGTCATCCTGACTTTAGATTGGATGGTGTGATGCGATCGGCTCGCTCAGGATCTGCAACTCAGAAGCAGCCTGTGGGAGCTGCCCTCTCCTCCAGCACGCAAAGCCAGCACTAACCGGGCGGGTCCTGCGAGGCCGAGGGGGTGTGTTCCGGAGCCTTGGCTGTTGTCTGAGCTGGGACTTGGGAGGGCTCATTATTGACTACCCCTGTGGTCCCCGCAGAAGGAGCTTTGGATGGCATCAGCCTGGAGCCTGGTCCAGTAGCCAGCCTTGTGGCCACTGTGGTGTCTGACCTGGAAGTAAAAGCTGGCTCTGCAGGGAAGTGCAAGACATGGACAACGAAAATATTGAGAACAGTGTCTTTTCTTGGCTTTGGAAGAGAGTATACTAACACCGGCTCTCGTGAGCCTGCCCCAGCCAGCCCGCCCCCAGCAAACTCCTCCACGGCTCTGGGGGAAACCCCTTGAGTGGGTAACATTTTCATCCATCTGGAATGGCCAAGGGCCGTTTGAGGACGCTAGAGGATTTATGGTTATTCATCATGGGGCACATAAACTAACCATCCCAAAGATCTGAGTAGAACCAGGCACTAGAGAAGTGTTTACTAGGAGACCCAGCTCAGATAAACAGTGGAACTGTACTGGCCAAAAGACATTGGGATGCTGATTTTAGTTTACTTTTTACATGTTTGCACAAAACATTTGAAATCAGGGGAACCTGAGATTTGCCCTGAGGGATGTGTCCTGGCTTGGCCCCCATTTCGGGGAGGGTGGGCCACCTGCCTTATGTTTAGGTCCTTTACCTCCCCATCCCTCGCTAGCCAACGGCTGCCCCAAAGTGTAAAGTGTGGTGGCACAGCTCCGCTGTTCTCTTTCTGTGAAAAATGGGTCTTCCACTGTGACAGTACGGTGCTTAGGAGCCCAGCCCTGGAGCAGAGGGTGTGCAAGGGTGGCTGTGAGCCCCGCATCCCGGGCTGTCGGGCCATACAGTCGGGCCACTTCCCCACGCTCTCCCAGCCACGTGGGCAGAGCATGGGTGGGCACCCGTGGCCATGGTGCCTGCCTGGGAGATCAATCTCATGTCTGAGGTTTCACTATGCAGCGTCTGCCAAGTGTTTGGGGCATGAAGGCAAGGCTCTGAGAGGCCACCCGAACCAGGTGTGACTTGGACCAAAGGGATTCTGGGTACTCCAGCCCCTTCCTTCCATTTGTCATCAGCTAAGTAACTGGGAGGAAACCTTGCTCCCGCCTCTCCATCCTCCCTTCAGCAGTGGTTCTCAGCCTTGGGCACCTAAGTAAGGGTCCCCAGGAGAGCTTCTAGAACCCTAATTCCCAGATGCTCCCCAGACCACCCAGACTTCCAAGGAGATTTCAACGAGCATCCACGGTTAAGAACCGGCTCTCCAGGGAGGCAGCCCGAGCAGCACGGTCAACCACAGTGGGATAGCTGTGCCTGGAGGGAAGGGAGGAGACGGGGACCAGGAAAAGCCTCACAGTGGGTAATGGGCGACAGAAAACCAGGAGTCAAGAGAGGGCATTAGAGGATACAGCGCACGTTGTCCCAGGATGTTCAGCCTCCAAGAGCTCGGATTTTCTTAACATCAGGACGGTGCTGAGGAAATTGGGGTAGAGTTTACCTAAGACTCGGTGGAAATGCAGAACCCTGGCAGCTTCGTGCAAGCGTCTGTACTAAAGCAATCACAGGTTATTGGGAGACGGCTCTGCGTGGGTCTCTCCTGGTTCTGCACACCTTGCCAGCAGGGCACTGACGGCCCTTTCTTGACACCGTCTTTTCAAGGATGCTTAGATGGCCTTGGAAGGTGGAGACAGTGCCTCCCCCTGGAACACAAGGCAGACATGTTCATGCCAGCAGTGAAACACTCAGGTTCCTGCTCAGGCTTCCCCTCCAGTGACGTAGGCTGCCTGTACGGTCATCTGTTTAGGCCTGCTTAAGGCATGTGGGGACGAGGGACTTGATGAAACCTGCTGACTGTCCTGTTGCCTGTGGTGCCGGGTAGGAAAGTCCTCCATCTCTGACCCAGGAGGGTCAGGTTTTCTGCCAGCGCCCATGAGACCTGGCAAGGCTGACATGCAAGGCATTCAGAACCTCAGACCCTCCCCCATTCTTGAGGCTACGTTTCTCCCACAAAGTGTGATCTGGCCTATTAAGAGTGGATTTTAAACTCTTATTAATTATGTACCTGTGAAGCCTGGCTATCAAGCTACTTTGGTTTAAAAGGGAAAATGAAACTAATGTCAATCCTCATTCTTGACGTGAATAAGAGGTGTTTGCAGTGGAACCCTGGCAGTGGTCCACGAATCTGAGGGTTCCCTGTGGACCGGATGGCATCAGGGGATGAGAGTCTGGAGAGAGTCTGTGACATTCCTACCTTTTCCAGAAGGGTTGGGGCTGTCTGGCTCTGGGGTCACCCCTGTCGGTGCTGCTGTGGAGGGTGGCCTTTGGTGAGTCAGGGAGGGGTCTCCTAGAGAGAGGATAACCACATGGCATTTATGATCCTGAGGGTGGAACCTGGTGTGGCTTCAGAACTGGATGTAAATAAAAAATAAATATATAAATTTAAAGTGGACACGTCTGGCTCCCTAGGCTAGGCCAGAAGCACAAGAGAGAAACAAGCATCAGTCTGCAGTTCCCATTGCAAACAGACTGCGCACTATTTTT
The DNA here is from genome assembly GCF_011762595.2 of Tursiops truncatus. Taxonomy (NCBI): domain Eukaryota; kingdom Metazoa; phylum Chordata; class Mammalia; order Artiodactyla; family Delphinidae; genus Tursiops; species Tursiops truncatus. Next base: position 151,239,168 of record NC_047035.1, read on the forward strand.
TTCTAGGCTTTCAGAAAGACTGCATAAGTTAAGTATCACGTGTGTTTTATTTTTGGCTGGGATGATAGCAGCGATGTCAACTCAGCTTTATAACGCTGGCTTTTGCGTGGGAAAATAAATGATTACGCGATGGATTGTGTTTGGAACAAGAGGTTGGGGAAAATAATGGAGGCAGCTGTTAGTGGTAAAAGGTGGGGGCTTTGGGGATGAGACCTAAAGGTTCCTCCAGTCTTCGGGTTCTAAAAGTCTACGATTCCAGGCCTCGCCCCCTTCTTTCCTCTCCCGCCTGCAACCCGCCCTGTTCAGTTCGCCATCCTCGATTCATTCACCCAGAGGAATTGGAACTTTGAAGAAACAGTCACTCTCCCTACAGTGGAAAGCCCTCATTTTTGCCCCTGGACTATGGTTCCAGTGGGTCCCCGGACTAGACCGAGGAAGACACCTGTGTTCTCCCAGAAGTTACTGCTCAGACCCGTCCTCACCCAGCTTATCCCTCCAATGGCGCCAGGATGCCGTGGGCGCCATGTTCCCAGCCCAGCTATTCCTCTGCAACAAGCAGAAGGCTCCCTCCTTGCCCGGCCTCTGATGCCTGCATGGTGGCCACGCAGCGGGAGGGGAAGGGATACAGGGCGATCTCAGCGCTACAGATTCAATACAGATTCAAAAAGCCAGAGGGAGTCTGGTTTTTCAAGGAGTCCCCCAGTTGTGAGTTTGCTGTAGAACAGCCCCGCTTGTCTGCTTTGCCCAGAGAGGAGTGGCGAATTTTCACAAATACTACGTGAGAAAGCATCACGGCTGGACATGCACCACGTGTGCAATAAATGTTTGTTAAATCATCATTCTCTTGGAAGATCACAGATTAACCTTTCCTTTTCTAGAGTATGGGGCTTAGTATTCCTGAAAATAGCACTACTGGCTTCCACTCCAAGATTGTTTGACTTCTGGTGTGGTTATCCAGCTGTGGATGGTTAAAAAAAAAGGGATTCTGGAGATCTTTCCTCACACCCAGTCTTGAGCTCTGGCGGGACCCCAGACATGATAACTGGGCCAAGGGGGTCTCTGCTCTGTGGGTCTCCGCGCTGCTCTCCGGGGAGGAGAACGGGGAGTGATTTCCTTGCAGGCTGTCTCCTAGGGAGGAATCGGGAATGCTCTCTGGGAAACAAGCATGCTGTGAGCACACACCTTTGTCTGTAGCCAAATTCTTGCTTCTATCATCTTAAAGTACTGAGGTAATAATAGTTAATATTTACCAGATTTCTCTTAATCCTCCTACAAGCCACAATGTTGACATCAGGTCCATTTTCTAGATTAGGAACAAAGAGATCCAAGACTTTAAGGCCCTCACTCCAGGTCTCACAGATGGTTAAGTGGCAGAGCCAGGACTTGAACCCAGAACTGTGTGACCCCAAAGCCCATGTATTTCCATCTCCCGGAGGTGTGTTTAGAAGCCCATTTGTTTATTTAGTCTCAGTCCTCAACCTAGATGTCAAGGCCACCTCATTCTGCTGCCCACAGTGCAGTCTGCTCTCTGCGTGGCCTTGGCAAAAGGGGCGGAGGGACAGTGCACTTACTGATGCACTTGAGATTGGGAGTGGTCCAGTGGGCGATGTTCACAGTCTTGTTAAACACGCACTCGGTCAGGCTGGAGGTCCCGGCTTTACGCTTGAAGCCAGAGTTACAAACATACCGCTCCCTGGAGTTGAGGTTGTAACTCTTGACCCAGATGTCTGCATGTTTCACAGATGTAGGAGTTGGGCATGTGATGCCTGCAGAAGTGCAGATGAGAGGGGAGAGATGAAGAGATTTCAGCTTGCTCCGAGGGAACACGGGTGGTAGTCAATAACTTTATAGTCGGGGTCTGGATTATCGTAGGGGCCCCTGGGCATACACCTCAGATTCCAAGCATGTGGAAGATGTTGAGGAAGGGCCCCCACTGTCTAGAAGCTGTCCAGAATCTTGCCTCAAGTACCAGCCATTCAGCATAGCTAGATACCAGGGGTCATAAATAGAGACCCCTCTCTCTTGCCCTCCACTCCCATCAGTCTCCAGCCTCAGTATCTCTTAGCCTCTGGATTGCTATCCCTACAAGCCTTTAATCCATTTCCACAAGGCAGCCGGCATCATCTTCAGATGACTTCCAGTTTGATGACTTCACTCTTTCTCAGTTGCCCACTGCTCTTAGAATAAAAACTAAAATCAAGGCTTTGCTGGACCCGGCACTGTCTGCCTCTCCAGCTGCCCTTCCCTCTGGCCACACTGGCCTCTGGTCCCCCCATGCCTCTCACCATGCACCTCCCCCGCCCACTCTTGGCTGGCCATCTCCTGCCACCCTTCTTAGCTTAGTTCAACATCGCTTCCTCAGGAAAGCCCTCCCTCAGCCCCACAATCAGAATAGCTGTTGGCATTAACCACGACCCCGCAGAGTAACCACTGGCCATAGATGAAAGGCTACACCGATGAGGACTGGAAGAATATTAGTCATGTGTATATATTATATACTGTTTTAAATATATGAAATACTTCACAATAAAAACATGGGGGAGGGGATTTTAAAATACCCTGCCACAAGAAGTCAGAAACCTTGGCTGACCACAGGGCAAGAGAGGGCTAAACCATGCCAAGGGTGGGTATTCAGTGCTTTTGCTGCTAAATGAATGTGAAAAAGGGAGGAGATCCTAGAATTAGGAATTTTCTCCTTCCTCTGGGCAAGTTAGGGCAGCTTAGGGTAAAATTGAAGCCGAGAAGACTTGTGAGGCCATTTGGGAGGATTCTGGACAGGCTTTTGGGAGACAAGACACAAGTCACTCCCAGCAGACTGTGGATGTGACTAAGTGCATGTGGAGTGAAAAATAAGATACGTTTTATCAGAGAATGTTACCAAAAGAAGGTAAGAGCCAGAACTAGAACAATTAAAGTTTTCTTAATAATTGCCCCCTTCTAATTAGTTGGAAGTTGAAAGATTTGAGCAAGATTTAGACCCTACGATTTTCTTTGTATGAAACTTGATGGCTAAAACCAGTGTCCTGGGGTTTGCCCCGTCCTGGACCTTCATTTCATTCCCGAGGCACCTCTCTGTAGACAGATGCTCAGTAGATCAGCAATCAGCTCCATAGTTCGTCTAGTGCTGTTAGCATGACACCTAGTGAAGTCCTTTGTTCTCGTATCTGAGTTTGGGAACAGGCTAGGATCAGACAGTGCTAGTCTGAAAATCTGCTGATTTAGCCACCTGAGAGTACTGGGAACAGCCCAACTCCCAAATGGATGAGGTGGGCTCAGTCACCTATAGGGATTGGACAGTGTCCTATCCAGATTAGAGCCTGTGCTATGCCCGGAGGGGGACAGAGTCTGGAAAATGTGACCATCTTCCACAGTTTTGCATGACGTGCTGAGGACGCTGGATTCCAGAACATGAATCTTCATCTGCCTTGGAAAATGTCTCTGTCTTCACCCGTGTGTCCTGGTGGTGCTGAGTTCCTTCTACAGCCTTCGAATAAGCCACCAGAACCTGTGCCTGCTTCCTAGAAATCCGAACCTTCCTCTGGTCGGGCAGGATCTGGGGTCAGCTTTGACTAGCCACGGGCCCCCCAAATAGCAGCTTTCACCATCCTTCTCACCTGCTCCCTGTGGACTGGGCTGCCTCTGTCCAGGACCCTAGCTTTCTGGACTAGGGACTGCCCCTCTGCCCAGGTCTTGTCCATCTTCTCCTCCAGAGGGCATCCCCTGGGTTTCCACACTCCCCAGCTGCTGGCCTAGGTTTGGATGTCAGAGAATGACTGCCAGAATCACCAGGACACTTATTCACCTGACTCTCAGTGTCACCACCACCTGGACCCCTTATGCCACATCTTGCTGGCCAGGTGGGCCTCTTTAGATATCAAAATCACAAGGAGCCGTCTCCAGGGACTTCCCTGGCGGTTCAGCGGTTAAGACTTCGCCTTCCAATGCAGGGGGTGCGGGTTCGATCCCTGGTCGGGGAGCTAAGATCCCACTTGCCTCGCAGCCAAAAAACCAAAACATAAAACAGAAGCAATGTTGTAACAAATTCAATAAAGACTTTAAAAATGGTCCACATTAAAAAAAAAACTTAAACAACAAAAAAAGGAGCCAGATTCAGAGTGTGGTTGGAACAATCCACGGTCAAGTGCCCAGCAGCCTGCAGACAGGCCAGCCCACTGCTGGGGCGGCTGTCAGACCCTCCCCTCCTGCTTCAGGCTCTGTCACTGAGGTGTCAGCATCCTCATGCCGGAGCCCACCTGAGCTCGGTGGGTTAGTCACTCCAGGCTTTACTTTGGTCTCCCTAGTCTCAAGAGGGAAAATGGATTGTTTGCTTTTTGTTCTTAATCCAACCCCTGACTCTTCTTTTAAAGCCCCATTGACATCTAATATTAGATTTTTAAAACTATAACATACAGCCTGCCGTCCTTTATCACTCCATCCTGATGGTGACAACGTTCTCTTTTCGCTTGCAGGGCTTCTATAGTGGACTCAAACATTTTCATTTTCTTTTCAATGAGATCATAAGATAATCGTTATTTCAATGTACCAGTTTTCTAAAAGAAAAATTTCCTACTAATTTGTATGAACAAAGTTCATAGTGAAGAGAAGAAATCTGGCTGTTCAGGTTTACTTCCTTCATCTTCCTCTCTCTCCCATCTGGTCTTTGGGTTGTACCTCTTTCGCCTGAATCCCTTCCCAAATGTTTTTATTCGCTGTGTAGTCCTCAAGTTCAGCTTAATCCACTGATTCTAATTTCAAATGATGTTCTTTTAAAAAAATATACTTATTTATTTATTTGGTTGCACCAGGTCTTAGGTGCGTCAGGAGGGCTCCTTAGTTGCAGCTCCAGGGCTCCTTTAGTTGTGGCTCACCAGCTTCTTAGTTGCAGCACGTGGTCTCCTTAGTTGAAGCATGCGAACTCTTAGTTGCGGCATACACGTGGGATCTAGTTCCCTGACCAGGGATCGAACCCAGGCCCCCTGCATTGGGAGCGTGGAGTCTTATCCACTGCGCCACCAGGGAAGTCCCTCAAATGATGTTCTGAATCTATTGATCTTTCCTCGGCCACCTTTTTTCAGTCTTCCCTGTTTTCTGTGTTGTTTTCAGATTTGGGATTTTTGTCAGCAAATTGTTCTACATCTTCTAAGTCTTAAAATACTCCCCTCCATTTAGGGCAGTGGCTTTCAACTTTGAGTGTCTGTGGCATTCTCTGAAATCAAACATTTGCGCCCTTCCCACTCAAGGGGATTTAAAACATTGAGACAATGGCGACCGTGCCAGCAAGTTATAAAGAGCCACTGCCACAGCGTAAGGGTATCCACGCTAATGTGTAACTCACTTGGTCATCCTTCAGGGCTGGCTGCTATGTGGGTGGGATAGTTTATTGCGTATAAAAGCACCTAAGTTTATGGTGTATATAATAATTCAGAGTTCTTACAGCCTTCAGTAAATATGCAGTCTTCTTTGTGGTGGTTTGACTTCACCTTAGATTCACAGCAGGTAGTACCCCTCCCAGCTCGACACCCCTTCTGCCAAACGTTGTCATTGCTGGTATATTCACTTGAGCAACAGTGAATTTTACACACTGATCAGGAAATGTGCTGTGCACACAGTTGAGGACCTCTGTTTTACAAGGCAAAGCACGCTGGGCCAGATCCTGAGTGAATGAGTAGTGACTTCTTGTAGCATCCGTAGATTTTCCTCCCAAGCCCATTTCTGCTGTTAAACCTGAGGGCAAAGGTCTGAAGTCACTGTCATCCCTCCTTTTCTTCCTGATTCTCTACTGGAACCAGTCATCAGTGAGTAAGACATACTCAACCCAGGGTCCTCACTGTTGGAGGAAGAAGTTACAACTATGGAAATGGGGAGGGGACGACTGGAATGCACCCTGCGGTGCTGGGATAGAATTGGGGTTGTAGGTGTCAGAATGCAATCATAGTGTGTGTGTACACGTCTGTGTATACGTGATTCTGTGTGTACACGTGTGTGCGTACACGCTACCTGTGTCCTCTGACAGTGCCTGGAAGCAATGACATATAAGCAGAAAACACATTTAGTACCAAGATCTTTGTCTCCACTAAAAGGAACCTCAGCTTCTTGGAGAAAAGGCTGACCTGGGGCCAGGAGAGGGAAAGCACAAGGTGAGTGTGGAATATCTGGTACCAGAAAGTAGGGAAGGGCTTAGAGAATGATGGCAACATGTCAAAAGGATTTAGTGGCCAGGTTGAACTGGGTATTGCTGGCCAATCTGGGACAATCTGAGTGTCAAAACATATAATAACAGATTAAGGAATAAAATAAAACAAAACTCAAGTCTGTGCTAATATAAATAAATAAAGGACTAATAACTAAATAGGGGAGAAGAGAAAGCCTTCAGTATAATGCTAACTAATAAATATAGACAGGATGATGGAATAAGAAAAAGGGACAATGGATGCAATAATGAGGGACATAGTATTTACATAGTGTGGCAGATTTGCCCTGCGTCAGTTTAGCTGAGCTGGACATACACGCCCTAAATTCCCCTCCCTGCACGGTGTCCAGTTAGCCTGTGACACAACAAAGATTTTATGTTCAATCTGGAAGGAGGGAAGGAGCATCCATGTTCCTTTGCACTTGGGAGACAGGAGCCGCTGCCGCTCACACACTGTCGCTTATCTGCAGGCTCCCTTGGGTGGCCAAACAGCTCCTCCAGCCCCGTGACTCTTTGCTGCAGCTTCTTCCACCTTTGGGCCTTAGGTGTGTATCTTCTGCCATGATGAGGAGCGCCAGCTTTGCTGGACATGCTCCTCGTGGAAGCTGGAGTCTCGGGGGGAAGATGAAAGGCCAACATGGGATCCAGCTTGGCCTCACGGCTCCCAGGTGGCTCTTGCTTCCCCCACTTTATGACCATCTTCCCACTCAGACCGTGGCCTGGAGGCTCCGGCTCCAGACACAGAAGGAACAGCTCACCTAGTTGGTAACCGGCTCCCACAGCTGCACAAGGTGGTTCTGCTCTTCTTAGATTCTTAGGACCACAATCCTGACTGGTACATAGAGTCCTAAAGAATCTTCCCACAATTAGTTACTAGTTACAATGGGGAAAATGGTAACTATATTGGAGAAAGCTGACAAACACCACCTGAGCCAAGTGATCAGAAGTAACATCACCAACACTTGGACAAATAGCTGTCATATCCCTCCTGATCCAATTCATTGACAAGGACACAAGCATCACATCTGTGGTCTCTCTCCCCCAAATCCATAACTGGAATCTAACCACGAGGAAACACCAGATGAACCTAAACTGAGGGACATTCTGAAAAGTAGTTGGCCTGTATTCACGATCAAGAAAGATCAAGAGGGACTTCCCTGGTGGCATGGTGGTTAAGAATCCTCCTGCCAATGCAGGGGACATGGGTTCGAGCCCTGGTACGGGAAGATCCCACATGCCGCGAAGCAGCTAAGCTCGAGTGCCACAACTACTGAGGCCATCGTGCCTAGAGCCCGTGCTCTGCAACAAGAGAAGCCACTGCAATGAGAAGCCTGTGCACCGCAATGAAGAGTAGCCCCCGCTCGCGGGAACTAGAGAAAGCCCGCACGCAGCAACAAAGACCCAACGCAGCCAAAAAAGAAAAAAAAAAGAAAGGCAAAGGGAATGTTCCAGACTGAAAGAGGCTAAAGAAATGTGACAACTAAATGTGATACATGGTCCTGGATTAGATCCAGAATTAGGAAGAAAACAGCTAAAAAGGACATTAATGGGACAATTGACAAAATTTGAATATTGACTAAGTATTAGATAATAATATTATGTCAAGATTAAATTTCCTAATTTTGATAGTTGTACTATGATTATGTGAGAGTGCTGTTTTTTAGGAAGGTATGTAAGAGAATGTGTTCTTAGGAAACATACTGAAATATATAAGCATAAAGAAGCATAGTGTCACCAACTTAGTTTTAAATGCTTCAGAAGAACGTGCACGTGTATAATAAATGTAGATTTATTTAGATGGAATGATAAAGCAAATGGGGAAAAATGTAAACAGCTGGCGAATCTGGGTAAAGGATATTCCGAAGGTCTTTGTACTATCTTTTCAACTTCATGGTAAGTTTGAGGTTGTATTGGAATAAATAAGTTAAAAAATAAGTATCCAAAGAAAAACCACCTGATGAGTGGCACTTGGGCCCTTTCTTTGAGATTTCCTGTTGAAGGAAACTCTATGAGCCCTTGACAACTCAGACCAAGATTACCTTTTGGTCAGGAAAATTTTAATTATTTCCCTAATTGTGGTTTTCATGGTGCCGACCTCCCCTCTTTTCTTGTCCTCTCTCCACACCTTTTATTTTATTTATTTATTTATTTAATTTTTTTGCGGTAGCGGGCCTCTCACTGTTGTGGCCTCTCCCTTTGCGGAGCACAGGCTCCGGACGCGCAGGCTCAGCGGCCATGGCTCACGGGCCCAGCCGCTTCGCGGCATGTGGGATCTTCCCGGACCGGGGCACGAACCTGTGTCCCCTGCATCGGCAGGCGGACTCTCAACCACTGCGCCACCAGGGAAGCCCTTGGTTTCATTTTTGAAAGATACTTTTCCTGATTATTAGAATTCTGGCTTGACAGTTTTGTTTTGTTTTGGCACTGTAAAGATGTCACTCCATTTTCTTATGGCTTGCATAGTTTCTGATGAGGTCTACTGTAATTCTTATCTTTGTTCCTTGTGTATAATGTATCTTTATTCTTTTTATCATGATTTTCTCTTTTCAGCAGTTTGAATATGATGTGTCTAGCATGAGGTTTTTGGTTTTTTTTTTTTCGCGGGGGGCCATTTATCCTTCTTGGTGTTCTCTTGAGTTTCCTGGATATGTGACTGAATATCTTTTATAAATTTGTGGAAATTCTCAACTATTATCTCTTCAAATATTTCTTCTGCTCCATTCTCTTCTGTTTCTGGAATTCTGATTACACATATATTAGACTACTTTCTATTGTACCACAGCTCTTGGATACTCTTCTATGGGTTTTTTTTTTCTTTCATTTTTTCTCTTTATGTTTCTGTTAGAGTAATTTGTACTGACCTATCTGTAAGTTTACTGATTCTTTTCTTGGCTGTGTGAAGTGTTCTGATAAGCCTGTCAAAGGCTTGCTTCATTTTGTTTTTTAAAAGTTTTCTAACATTTCCATTTGATACTTTCTTATGATTTCCATCTCTCGGCTGAAATTCCCCATTTACTCGTGAATCCTGTCCATCTTTTTCACTTGAGCCTTTAACATATTAATGATAGTTACTTTAACTTCCAGTCTGATAGTTCCAATTTCTGGGTCAACTCTGAGTCTCGTTTACTGCTCTGTCTCTTCATAGTGGGACTGTGCTGTTGTTGCTTTTTGGCATGTCTCATAATTTTTGATTGAACACTGAACTGTGTGTGTAGAACTGAGATAAATAGTATTTATGCCTGAAAATGTGAACACTTCTGCTAAACTGATGATGTGGGGAGGATTGAGTCAATCTAGTCAGCTGTTGAATTGGATTTGGATTTTGTTGTTGCTATGGTTACCTTCAGAACACCATTGGCTTCAAATTCCTCTAGTCTTATCTTTTTTTTTTTTTTTGCAGTACACGGGCCTCTCACCGCTGCGGCCTCTCCCGCTGCGGAGCACAGGCTCCGGACGCGCAGGCCCAGCGGCCATGGCCCACGGGCCCAGCTGCTCCGCGGCATGTGGGATCCTCCCGGACCGGGGTTGGGGGGGATCCTCCCGGACCGGGGCATGAACCCGCGTCCCCTGCATCGGCAGGCGGACTCTCAACCACTGCGCCACCAGGGAAGCCCCTCCTCTAGTCTTATCTTGTGCTTAGGGTGGGGGCTAGAGTGGCAGAAGATTCTTCTCAGTGCTCCCGCTCCACCCTCATCTTTTGTCCTTTTCCATTTATCTAAACCACAGGGGTTGTCTCTCCACACTCTTGCCCACCCCACCTTGAGCAGTTGACTGCTGTGTTTTTTCCTTGGTGCTTGCTTGCCTGGATGTGGTGGCATCAGGAGAAGTTCTCTGTGGTCTTAATCCAGCCTCACTCTTAGGCTGGCCCTGTGTGCTTGGCTCTCAGGGTTGGAGTTTTCAGTTATATTGCTTTTTCCTTTCATGGCAGCCAACCTCTCCCTTGTATCTTTGACAGGTTTTGTGCATTAAAAAACTTCCTTCCTCTCATCCAGCAGCCACAGCAGTGGACCTCCAGTGGTATTTAGTGTAGGATCTTGACACAGGACCAAGTATATGTAGGGTTATTTATGGACTTGATATTCTGTTCCATTGATATATTTGTCTATTTGTTAATCTTGACACCAATACCATGCTGTCTTGATTACTATAGCTTTATAATAAGTCTTAAAGTCAGGTAGTGTAAATCCTCTAACTTTGTTAATTATTTTCAAAGGTGAGTTTGGTTCTTCACTGGGTTATAGAGTCAGTATATCAATTTCTCAGTATATCAATTTCTAACTGGAAAAAAAAAGCCTGCTGAAAGTTTGATTGGAATTGCATTAAATTTATAGATCAAGCTGGTGAAGAACTGACATCTTAATAATATTGAGTCTTCTCAGTATCCATAAACACAATATCTTTCTTGATTTATTTATATCTTCAGTAGTTTATCAGAAGTGTTTTATAGTTTTCAGAGTACTAATCTTGTACATATTTTGTCAGATGTATTCCTAAGTATTTCATATTTTTATTTCAACACAAATGGCATTATTCTTATTTTAATTTCTAATTGTTGCTAGCATTTTGTATACTGATATTTGTAAATTAATTGTGTACTCTGCAACTTTGCTAAACACATTCTAGTAGCATTTTTGTAGATTCCATAGGATTTTCTATGGAGATGGTCCCATAGAAATTTCATGATTCTTGGTTATATTATTTTGGTGGTTGCTTTCGGGTTTATAGCATGTGTCTTTACCTTATCACAGCTTACTCTCAGGTGAAATTATACTACTTCACATATATAGTATAAGAGCCTTAAACAATATACTTTCATTTCTCTCTGCCCAGCCTTTGTGCTATTTTGTAATACATTTTGCTTCTACATATTTTATAAGTACCACAACACATTATTATTATTTTTGCTTTAAACAGTTGTTTACCTATTTTATTGGCTATGGATTTTAATAGATGTTTGCTCTGTATTATTTATCATTTCTGGGTATTTTTTTCAGCAGGAGAGTTTTTCAGAATACCTACTCTATCATTTTGCTAAAAAAGGGAGTCTACTTTCTGTTGTGAACAGTCCTCAAAGAAAGATAAATCCATGAATAATTGATACATGAATCCACAGGGTATTAGTATACTGCAGCCAACCCAATCAGCCACATACTGGCCAGTAACTAACTTTACAAAGCTAGACTCTCTCACAAGTGCATTGGAGATAACACATTTGATTGCATCAATAACCTTTCATTTCAGAGGCCTTAATCACATCTTTTGATACTTCAATTATAATTTCTCTATATATTCTCTCATAACATTGTTCCTTAGATAATCAGTGTAAGCAAGTCTCACCTTGTTTACAATATTGTAAGCTCCTGAAGGGGGGGAATATATTTCTCTGGTACTCTTACAGCTCTAACTAAGCCCAGTATGTGATGGGTGTTTTCTCAAGTTAGTTACTAGCTTATGAATCTATAGAGTGGAATGGATGAAGTAATGGAAGTGGGAGAAAATGTAAGATTCTGGCATTTTCAAAGCTCTTAAGTAGCAAAAAATATACATAACAAGTCCTATTGATCATTTAAATGAAGTCACCAAAATAGTTGTGTAGGGCCACACCTCTTTCACTTCTCAGAACCTGTGAATCAGACTTTTTTATCAAGTCAGTTTACACAGTCTAGTATGAGTAAGTAGCCCTGGCCTAGTCTTGCATCCAGAGTTCAAGGGTAGCAGGCGCCTCCCAGTCTTCAAGGAAAGTCAGAATCCGTTCGAGTATTTTCTTTCTCTTATTCTATTATTTAAATGCCTACAGAATGCTGACTGCGGTAGGATACAAAGACGTATAGGATATGCTTTCTGCCCTCAAGCTCTTTGTGACTCTAATGTCTCAAAAGCATAAAAGCCTGTCTGTGTTCACAGTAATCCATTTTTCCTCATTATTTTTCTGGCTGAAACGCCAGCCAAGCCAACACATTTTTTTCCTATTGGCACTCAGTGTAAGTACCAACCACAGCCAGGTCATGCCCTTAACTCATCAATTCTCTTCTCTCTCAGGCTCATTCACTGAGCTTCTTAATCTACCTTTTGTGTAGTAGGTGGATTCATCACAGTTCAAGTCCTTAAATTATGACTTTTGAAGGCTTGGAAGACTTGAGTGGCTATAGGTTGAAGGGCAAACAAAAAAGGGAAAGAGTGAAATACATTCTATACTTGTAGAACTCAAAAGGAAATCTGCCCCCTCCCCTCTCCATTACTGACGCTGCCTTGCTTCAGGGTTTCATCACCACTTACTGGAACTATTGCAAAAGCCTCCAACTTAGCTTCCTGCCTCCAGACCCTCTTGACTACAGTTTGTTATTCACACTCTTGATAAGAGTAACCCCTTCCACCATGCAACTCCAATAATATCCCCCCACCAGAGCCCTTAATTAGGTCCCTTCCGCACAGAAGAAAAGTAAGTCTTTCCAAGTGGAAACATTCAGGCAACATCAATCATGTGTAACGAGTAACATGGATATGACTCCAAGAGTATATACTAGGGGATTTTATACATGAATTTACTTAGTTACGTACTATTTGGTAAAATCAATTTGGCAGAAGTGATTGAGCTGAATACAAGTTAGTTGAAGTGATGATTTGATTGAAAAAGAATATCCTCAAACATTTCTGCCATTTAAAAAAGACTTTGAGGGCTTTCCCCTTGCCTTTTTTGTTCTTTATAGCTAATTTTCATCCAGTTATTCCTACTCTGTGCTTTTTAGAATATCAGACATTTTGAAACAACCTAAATATCCAACCATTGGAAGGTAACAGAAGCCTACAAATAGCTCTAACAATAAGGAATTGTTTAAACAAGTTGTAAAGGATTATAAATGTATGTATATAATGCACAAATGTTATATGCAGTGACTTTATAGAACCTGATTTTGAGCAATTTGCAACATTTATAAAGCCACAAAAACATTGGCAAACAAGATCGGCTATAATTAATTAAAGATGAATTAGAAAAAAATTCCAAAATTCTAGATCTTTTTTGCATTATTTCTTTTGTAGTTTTATTTATTTCCTTTCATTACAAAAGCAATTCAAATTACGACAGAAAAATAAGAAAAGGCGGACAACTACACACACACAGACACATACACACAGACATAACCTATAATTTTTCTACTCAATGACAACTACTAGATCTTCTAGTAAAAACGGAATCATATGATGCATATATTTGAAAGCAACCCTATTTTATTTATGCAATCCTCCACTGTTGGACATTTAGGTTGATTTCAACAAATCCCATATTTTGTACGTTTAAGTTTTTATCACTTTTTTTGCTATCAGTAGCAGCACAAAGCAATAATGAGATAAAAATGACTTGGAAAAAAAAAAGGTTTTAGCAAAACTTCCCAGATTCTGAAAAATGGTTTAAAAAATGTTTAAAGACGTAAGTTTTACAACCACCCCCAAGCACTACACTAGCACCCTGCACAACAAAACCCAAACTGATGAGCAGGGATATTCATCTTCAAACAAATCATTGCCCTTTCCAGCTGCTTTGGGCAAATCACCTGCAGCCTTTCAGGTTACGAGGATCTTTAAGAAGCAAATGACCTCCTAGCCGAGATGATGGGTTTCAACTTGCTGTGTCTGTTAGCGCTGAAAACTAACAGGAACAGATCTGAGACTATTATTTACCCAGCTAGTTGTAAGGAATGAGCTGCCCTGTATAATTCCTGACCAGGATCATACTGCCAAGTAGCAAATCTAATCATCCGTATCCACTTCTAAGCTCACTTAAAAACATCAGGCACCCTCTGTTCTGTTAGCTTTTTGTCCATCTTTACACCAATACCACACTGTCCTGATTACTGTAACCTTCTAACTCTCAATATCAGAAGTGTTGATCCTCCAACTCAGTTGTGTTTCAAAGTTGTTTTGGCTATACTAGGTCTTTTGCATCTCCGTGTGGATTTTGGAACCAGTTTGTCAATTTCTATAAGAAAGCCTGCTGGGATTTTGATTTGGGGAGGATTGACAGCTTAACAATATTGATCTGTCCAATGCATGAACATGATATGCCTCCGTTTATTTAGATCTCCTTTAATTTCTCTCAGCAGCGGTTTGTGGTTTTCAGTGTACAGGTCTTCCTCATTTTTGTCAGATTTATCCCTACGTATTTCATACTTTTTGATGCTACTGCCAGTGATATTGCTTTTTAAAAAAATTTCAGTTTCCAATTGGTCAGTGCTAATGTCTAGTAATATAATTGATTTTCACGTACGGATGTTTTGTCTACAGCAGCCAGCACATGTATAAACAGCTGATGCTCAAAATAGGTGTGTAAGAGCAATTCAGCAGAGATATCTTTCCAACAAATGGTGCCAGAATGACTGGATATCCACATGCAATAAAACCCAAAACCAAACCAATACAAAACCTTCAAGCCATACTTCACATTATATGAAAACTTAATTCAAAATGAATCACAGACATCAATGTAAAACCTAAGCTATAAAACTTCTAGAAGTAAACACAGAAGAAAACCTTTGTAACCTTAACTTAAGCAAAGGTTTCTTAGATATGACACTGAAAGCACAGTATATAAAAGAAAAAATTAATAAGCTGAACTTCATCCAAATTAAAAATTTCTGGGTTTCCCTGGTGGTGCAGTGGTTAAGAATCCACCTGCCAATGCAGGGGACATGGGACATTCAATCCCTGGTCTGGGAAGATCCCACGTGCCACGAAGCAACGAAGCCTGTGCACCACAACTACTGAGCCTGTGCTCTAGAGCCCACGAGCCACAGCTACTGAGCCCACGTGCCACAACTACTGAAGCCCACGTGCCTAGAGCCTGTGCTCTGCAATGAGAAGCCACCGCAGTGAGAAGCCCGAGCACTGCAAGGAAGGGTAGAGCTCGTGAGCCACAGCCAGAGAAAACCCATGCACAGCAATGAAGACCCAACGCAGCCAAAATTAAATAAATAAATTTATATAAAAAAAATTTCTGCTCTTCGTTAGACGCTTATGAGAATGAAAAGACAAGCCACAGACTCTGAAAAAATATTTGCAAATCATATATCTGATAAAGGACTTGTATCCAGAATATAGAAAGAACTCTCAAAACTCAATTCAATAACTCATTTTTTTTAAAAGGGCAGAATATTTAACTAGACTCTTTACCAAAAGAAGATATATTGATGGAAAATAAGCACAAGAAGAGACGCTCGACATCATTCATTATTTGGAAAATGCAAATTAAAACTATGAGAGACCACTACACATCTATTAGAATGGAACGATTAAAAAGACAGACTGGCCACACACACACACACACACACACACACACACACACACACACACACAGAGGTTTTTTTTGGTAACTGTGAGATGATGATGAATGTGTTAACTAATCTTATTGTAGTAATCATTTCACAATATGCACATATATCAAATCATCATGTCGTACACCTTAAACTTACACAATATTATATACCAATTACATCTATCTCAATAAAGCTGTAAAAAAATTAAAAATTTTAAAAGTTAAACAACAAAAAAAGACTGGCCATACCAAGTGCTGACAAGGATGTGGAGGACGTGGAACTCTCACCCACCGCTGGTGGGAGTGTAAATGAGTACAATTACTTTGGAAAATAATTTGGCTGTTTCTTTAAAAATTAAACATACACATGTCACGTGATCCAGCCATTCCATTCCTAGCCATTTTCTCTGCCCAAGAGAAACAAAAACCTCTGTCCACATAAAAACCTATATGTGAATGTTCATAACAGCTTGATATGTGATAGTCAAAAACCGGAGACAACCCCAAAAATGTCCACTATCAAGTGAATGGATTAAAAAACCCTGCAATATCCATGCAGTAGAACAGTGCTAGTAATAAAGAAGAATGGGCTGTTGATACAAGTTACAAGGCTGGAGAATTCTCTGAATAATTACTATGAGTGAAAGGAGCCAAACAAGAAAGAGTACAAACTGCATGATTCCGTTTATATAAAATTCTAGAAAATGCAACAAATCAATAGTGACAGAAAGCAGATCTTTGTTGCCTGGGGCACAGGGCTGGGAGGTCAGGATAAACGCAAAATGTAAGGAAGCTTTTGATAGTGATGGTCATGTTTACTCTCTTGACCGTGGTGATGGTTTCGTGACTATACATTTACCTCTGAACTTGTCAAATTGTGCCTTTAAATGTATACTGTTTATTATCTGTCAGTCGTACCCCCGAGAGAACTGTTTAAGAAAAACTAAGAAACACCGGGAGCCAAAAGATGGCAGCAATGCCTTTGTGGGGTCAGAGAGCTATGCTGGTTGATGAGCTTTAGAGAGCTTGCCTGCAGTGTCATCTGCATTTGTAAGCAGACGGCTCATCTTTGCCGGGTTCTGACTAAAGCTGAATTTCACTTTCACATTGTCCAGTCGAGTTGCCCCAGTGCTCTGGCTGTGCCCCACATCTCCCCAGGGGTCGTGTGGGACACTGGCTAGCCAACTGACTCCATCACCAACATAACTCAGATTCTCAGAAGTTGGGGGAAATGCAAACATAGTCTCAGGAAAATTAAACTTTAGGAAAGCCTTCAGAGCTATGGGTTCACAGCAGGCCAGCCAGCCACAACTGTGGATGGACGCCTCTGATGGAGTAATGGGTAGACTGGCCCGACTGGAGGTAAGTTATTAGGAGTGTTGCCTTAAACATACACACATACACACACACACAGATCATGGGATTACTATCTCCTGGAGAGTCCATGGTTGGTCTTTGGGGTCCCAAACCCCAAAATTATATGGAAGTTTTGGAAGTATGTGCATTCATGTATTTTTCAGAGGAGAGAGTTCGTAGCTTTCATCAGACCCTCAAAGAGCTCCGTGACTGTAACAAGATTAAGGCGCGCCAACGTGGATAAAGCCAGACCCATCTCTCCTTTCTCCTCCCTCTTGTCTAGCTCTCGGGACGAAAATCTACAACCTATAGGACACTCGTTCGAGTCTAACCGGGAAATGACATCTGTGCGACCTAAAGTTCTTCCCGAACACACCCAGCCATCCTCAACTTCGTTCTTCCCCGTTTGCCTGGGACCGCGTACTCCGGGGCGCGCCCCCCACCCCGCTCACTCTCTCGGTTTCCTAGTGCGGAAGAATTTGGAGCTGTTGCCAGGTCCCCCAGGTGTGCAACCTCCCCGACACGTTTTCACTCCTCCGGGACGCACGCAGTCCGTACCCCGTCCTACCACCCCCCCCCCCCCATATAACCTGCTTTGATCGGAGGGTAGAGACCAGTCGTTTTCCCCGGACCGCCCCATCCCCCGGGGGGACTGCCGGCGGATGAACGCGCGCACAGCTTTCCTCGCGGGGCTGATGCGTTTCTCGAAATCGCTGTAAAACTCTCAACTCCGAGCCCGCATTGCAAACCCCGGCTTCTTCCCTTTGCCTCGGAAATTGGGGAAAACGTAGAATGAAAAGCCCGACCACTCGCTCCCTGCCTTGAGAGGCCAGGCGAGCCGGGGCGCGGGGCCCTGAGCCGACGGTCCCCGCGTCCCTCCACGTGTCCCCGGCGCGCGGGCGCACACCCTTGTGCTGGGGGCCGACCTCAGCCCGGCTTCCCGCTCCCCGCGCGCTCCCTACCCGGCGTCGCCGGCGGTCCGAGCAGCAGCAACAGCAGCGCGGGGAGGGCGCCGACTCCGCAGCCCCGGAGCCGCCTCGACATGGCCCGACCTCGGCCGCGACCCCGCCGGCCTCCTCCCGGGCTCGCCGCGGACGCGACGCCCCGCCGCTCGCGCGCTCAGATGTCCACTGCCCGGGAGCAAGCGGCGGGCGCAGCTCCGGCCGCCCCGCGAGCCGCATTCGCTTTCGCTTTTGCTTTAGCCCCCGAGGGCTGGAGAGGTGAGAAGCGGTGACAGACCCGTGACTCAGCATCCCCACCCCCTCCCCTGGAAAAAGACCCTATGACCTCCGCGCCGCCGCCCGGTCCCCGCAACGCCACCGGCAGCGCGGGACGGGGACCCGGACTGTGCCCTGAGGAGGCCCGGGGTCCTCCCCGGCTTTGCCCTTCTCGCCCCTGGTGACCCCAGCAGTCCATTCCGTCGTGTGTCCCCGCGACGAGTGGGAGAAGCTTTCGGGAAGCAGACTAGTTCCCGTAAACACGGCCGGTGGGCGTCACACCTGGCTTCGGCTCCACTCGGTCACCTCGCCTCGCTTGTCTCTGCCTGTTGCTCCGACTTCGAAGGTCCTGGACCAGGAGCTGGCGAACGAGTTGCAGCACGTCCCGCTGGTCCGGGCCGGTGACGCTGAGTGACAGCGGGGATATCGCCGCGGCGCGGCTGGCCCGGTCACCTGACCGGTGCGCCCAGGCCCAGACAGGGAACGAAGCCCAGGCCGCCTGTCCCGAACCTTGCCTGGCTCCCGGCACCGCCACTTTTCTTACTCCTGCTGCATCTTTCTTCCCCAAGAACATTTAAACTATTTGAAGCGGGCGTGGGAGGAAGGACCGACAGTTATTCACCTCTGTGCCTTAGACGATTCGGCTAGCTGCTGCTTTGCAGGTGGCTTTTTTTCTTTCTTGGGATCTCCAGTTAAGCCTGACATTATTGAGAAGCGAGTGTGCAGTGAGAGAGCTCGGGACGCACAATCAGAAATCCCCAGTTCTGGGAGTGAAATTAGGCAGGATGGGTCGTCTCTGGGCTCGGGTCTCCATCTGTTCTCCAGTGGTAACATCCTGAATAACTCCAGTACAACAGCACAGGCAAGGAATGTCATTGATGCAACCCCCAGACCTTACTCAGTTTTAGTCCGCTTTCCGTGCACTCAATGGAGCGTGTGTATTCAGTTCTGGGCACTACACATCACATATGTAGGTGTCTGTGACCACCACTGTCAAGACGGGGAACAGTTATCAAAAGCATCCCTCCCACTACTACTCTTTTAGTCACAGCCACCTTCCACTCTCACCTTCTCCCTAAGCCTTGGCAACCACTGATCTTTTCTCCATCTCTATAATCTTGTCATTTGAATAATGTTATGTAAATGGAATCATACAGTTTGTAACCTGTAGAGGTCAGCTTTGTTCACTCAGTATAATTCCCTCGAGATCCATTCAAGTTGCTGTGTGTCAGTAGTTTGTTCCTTTTTATGAGCAGTACTGATGGTTTCTTCTTTTAGAAACATGTGAATCTCTGCCATCCACACCCAAACAGCCCTGTGCTTTTGTATGTATATTATTTTGCTAGGGCTGCCTTAACAAAGTACCAAGAACTAGGTGGCTTAATGACAGCAGGAATTGGTCCTCTGATCTTCTGGAGGCCAGGAGTCCGAGATCCAGGTGTCTGCAGGGCCATGCTCTCTTGGACGGCACCAGGGGAAGATCCTTCCTTGCTTCTTCTAGCTTCTGGTGTTTGCCGGCAATTCTTGGTGCTCCTGCGTGTGTAGGTGCGTCACTGCAGTTACGTGGCTGGCTTCTCCCTGTGTCTTCACCTCATCTTCCCTCTGTGTCTAAATTTCTCCTTTTTATATGGACACCAGTCGTATTGGATTAGGACCCACCCTAATCCTAATGACCTCATTTTCACGTGGTGACCTCTTAGAGACCCTATTTCCAATAAGGTGACAGTCTGAGTTAGTGGGGGTTAGGACTTCAACATATCTTTTTGGGGTGACACACTTCCACCTGTAACAATATGGTATATTTATTTCTGAGAACAAAGTCCGAGACCTGTTTTCTCAGGCCAAAGGAACTGACCTGGATGCAGAACAGTTGGATCTGGATCCCTGCGGTACAGTGTCCACACCTCAAGGGTGACTCAGATGGGAGCTTGTTTGGGGCCATCAAATAAGAGGGTCCCTTACAGGGCTGGGGAGCTTGGTCAGCAGCCACCACTCAGGGAAGAGCTGGAGTTGAGGACAGGGCTGTGGGTCAGGAGAGATGATACCTGGGAGCTGGGTCTTCAGCCATCGGCTGTCCTCTGGAGGGGAGCAGACAGTGAACCCTCAGGATGGGAGGGTAACATGTCACACTGGGCCACCAAGAAGGGGAGGCTATGGATCAAGGCTAATGGATTATTCCCCAACCCATTCTCCTCCTCCTCCTCCTTTAGAATCTTAACTTTTTAAAGTAAGATATAATTCCTATAACAGTAAATTCACCACTTTATAGAGTATAATTCAGTGGTTTTTATTCATGACATTGTATAACTATCACCACTATCGAATTCCAGAATAATTCCATCACCCCAAAAAGAAACCCAGGGCCTGTTAGGAGTTCCTCCCAATTTCCCCCCTTCTTAGTTGCTGGTAACTTCAAATCTACTTTCTTTTCCCATGGATTTGACTATTCTCAATATTTCACAGGAATAGAATCAGACGATATGTCCTTCTGTGTCTGGTTTCTTTCACTCAGTGTAATTTTTTTCAAGGTTCATCCATGTTGTAGGGTGTAGCAGTACTTTATTCCTTTCTATGACTGGATAATATTCCATTAAATAGATATTTCACATTTTGTTTATTCATTCACCAGTTCATGGATATTTGAGCTGTTTCCAACTTTTAGCTGTTAGGAATAATACTGCTATGAACATTCGTGTACAGGCTTTTGTGTGAACATATGTTTTCAGTTCTCTCGGGTGTATGCCTAGGAGTGGGATTGTTGGGTCACATGGTAATTCTCAGATTCTTGAAGGACAGCATGAAGACTCGGGGAGCCTTTTAGGAACCAGACACAGCTGGTTCCCAGACTGGGGGCGATCATTCCGCTGCTCACCAAAGGATAGTGTCCTTGGCTTTGGGAGATGCTGACTTAGGAGCTAAGGCAATATAAGCCTGTAGGCATCAGCTCGTGGGCACCTAGCTGCTGCTGTCAACCTGGGGGCACCGAGGCAGTAAAACGAGACAGAGGGACCCAGAGAAAACTAGTCCACTCACAGGAGGAGTTGTGCTGAAGAGCAGAAAGACAAATGTTGACTGTAAGGGGAAGGAATTGCTTCTCAATCCTCAAAGTATAAAAAATACCACATTTTCTTATTTTTGTAAATCTTCCTATCTGGCTCCAAGCTTCCACTTGCCAAGATCAACCCAAATCCGATATCGCTCTCGCCCCATCCTCCAAAGGCAAATGGCTGTCTTCCCTTCCCATGGATTTTGCCAGGAAAAATAGAGAGAGGCCTCTGTCACCTCTGTCTTCTTGGTTATTTCTGGGTGGTCGTTGTCCAAACCCACCCTCCGGCCTCTGGTCTCAGCAGACCTACCTGACCCCCTTTTTTGCACAGCCTCACAGACAATCTAGGCAGATTCTTTCAATTAGCCAAGGTCTTTGTCCAGAAAAGGCCTATTTGGGTCCACCTCCCTGTTACTCTGCAATCAAATAAACAAACACCAAACAAATACATAATCTGTAAACTGCATCCCTCGGGTGGGAGAGCCCCACACTGTAGAATACAAAATCTTGTCTGCTCTTGGGGAAAGTCACCCCTTACTTTCTTCCCTGTGATAAGTAGCAAAAATCTCCAAGAGACCAATCCATTTCTTTCTTTTTTTTTTTTTTTTTTGCGGTACGCGGGCCTCTCACTGTTGTGGCCTCTCCCGTTGCGGAGCACAGGCTCCGGATACGCAGGCTCAGTGGCCATGGCTCATGGGTCCAGCTGCTCTACAGCATGTGGGCTCTTCCCGGACCGAGGCACGAACCCGTGTCCCCTGCATTGGCAGGCGGACTCTCAACCACTGCGCCACCAGGGAAGCCCCCAATCCATTTCTTGATAACTCAGTTATATTCATTTGCAGCCTCATAGCCATAATTTAATCACGTTTAGTTGAAAAATTAAGCGATGAAATGGATTTTGAATCTTAAAGATTTAAACATGTCAGAGTAGTGTGTGTTTAACAACTATTTAAAGTTTATTTTTTAACTCAAAGTTGTTTTGGAACTTTTTTTAATTGAGGTAACATGATTTATAACGTAAGTTTTATTTGTAAAACATTATATTTCTACTTCTGTCTACCGTACAGCGTGCTCACCACCAAACATTTAGTTTCCCTCTGTCACCATATAGCTGATCCCCTCTACCCATTTTGCCCTGCCCCCATCCCTTCCCCTGTGGTAGCCACTATTCTGTTCTCTGTATCTATGTGTTTGTTTTTGTTTGATTTGGCTTGGAACTTTTACTTTTTAATTGACTTTGAAACCACATTCTCTCCAGTTCTGCATATATGGGAATAACAGGACCCACACCACAGGGTGGTTGTGAAAATCAGAGGAGTTAACAAAAGCATTTTGAACAGTGCCCCACATATAACAAATGCTCAATAAGTGTTACATATATGCTACGCAATGTGTAATATATAATATATTGTCCTTTGTAAATTACTTCAGATGATTGTAGAGAAAGTTATCAGCTAAAAATATTAAGTACAAGCTAGGGGTGGAGAAAGGGTTAGGAGAAACGTTATATCTGATACTAAGCCGAGCCAGCTGCCAAGGCGGGGACCAGACGTGTGGAGAAGCCGAGCTGATGTAATGGATTAAGAATATGCAGGTTATGACCTGCTGAACGAGGCAGCAGCAGTCACTCACAGGGTGTCGGCAGGCAGCTTTCTCAGCATCCCAGCTCCCGCTTTGGGGAAGCGAAACCCACGGGGGTCGTTTTGATTGAAGGTGAAGTTTCAGTAGACCCACACAGGAAGTAGAGTCATAGACTGATTATTACTTACGGATCGCAGAAGCGAGGGGGCGCAGTGACCCTGGGGAAAATCAGTCCTCCGTCCCAGGTGGCGGCAAGCAGGAGATGGAGAGCAGGGTAGCGAGCACCTGTTATTTACAAGGTGCTTGGGCGAAGGTCACTAACTTTTCACAGACTTCACTGTAAGGCGTTATTTTAAAAGGTGCCCGAGGAAAAGCAAAGCGGGAACTTATGGCGGCATCCTCAATTCAAGTCTTTATCTAAATGTCCAGACTCTGGGTGTGAGTAAGGTTATCATAGTGTAAAATACCTCAGCAGCAACTCAGAAGACAAAGTTGTTTTTCTCAATAGTTTTTTTTTTTCTTTCTCCCTCCTCATCGCACCAAAGCACCAAGAAGATAGACAGGGAGGGCTTCCCTGGTGGCGCAGTGGTTGAGAGTCCGCCTGCCGCTGCAGGGGACACGGGTTCGTGCCCTGGTCTGGGAGGATCCCACATGCCGCGGAGCGGCTGGGCCTGTGAGCCATGGCCGCTGAGCCTGCGCGTCCGGAGCCTGTGCTCCGCAACGGGAGAGGCCACAACAGTGAGAGGCCTGCGTACCGCAAAAACAAAACAAAACAAAACAAAAAAAAGGAGATAGACAGGGAGGCCCCATGAACAGATGGTGAGGATAGAAACTCCATCCTGGGTGGAAGTTCCAACAGCTGGGCCCAATATTCCCACTTGTGCTGTCACTTCCTACAGCAAGACAACAGCCAACTAAGATGATAAACTTGTAAAGCAAACCTCCCCGAGCTGAATCAGCTTTGTGTTCCACTTTCAGTTACACCAGGAGAATTCCCTACTGACCCTCGTTCACCCAAGATCCCAATTCGGCCTGTCACCCTGGGAGCTCTTCCTTAAATCTGCCCCTCCTCTCCTGCCCCCAGCCCAGCCTCTTCTTCCTCCCTTATCTCATCGCTGGTGAGGAGGGCTTGAAGAAGAGGAACAGCTTTCATGAGCCTCCTGCTTTCTCCTTTGTTCTTTAGTTCATCCATAAATAACTCAGGATAAATCCAAGGAAGAAAGTGACAGAACCTTAGGGTTTTAAAAATGCAAACCCATAATTTATCCTGGAATCTCAAACCCAAATGCCCTTAAGGACCCGAGGGCGGGTTGGTGGGCGTGAGAGGAAGTGAGCTGAAAGCTCTTGCAGACTACGGGACTAGTGTGTGTCCAGTGCCACTAGAGTTTTAATTTTTGAAGAAACATTGGAAATATAGGTCCTTGTGTGATATCTCCTGGTTTGCAAATAGTGACTATTGCTTTAGAAAAAAATGAAAATACCATGCAAGCCCAAGAAAGCCCATTCGTACGCTTTGCAACATCTAATATGTAGTAATCTTTTTATGCAGACAACTACTCAAAGTATTTTGATTCCTCCACTATGCTAGAAATTAGAAATATTAATTTATTGGAATGAGTTTGGTTCACGAATTTTAAAATCTTCGATCTATGACCAATCACAGTAGGTGACCCATGACCTCTTGGAACATTTTGCAAAAGTTTTTTGAGCATGCTCTTTTCTGCAGAAAAGACCCATAACTTTCATTAGTGTTTGTTTCAAAAGGGTCCTTGACCTAAAATATTAAGAATAAAATACCTACAAGTTATAATATTTTATAGACATTGTAATTTTTTTAATGTAAGAACTTATAGATTCTGAGTTGAAAGATAAGGTATTTATGAACCTAAAACTCTTACTGATTTCTTTGGGGTTAGAGTTATTGTTAGTGTCATTTCTTTCTCTCTTTCTTTTTTTTTTTGCAAAATGATTTCTCCAGATATGTTATAAAAAATGTAAGAAACATCTTAATAGTTGCGAAGATTGGAAATAACCTAAATGTCCATCAACAGGAAAGTACATACAAGTGAATATAATGCAGTTGTAAAAAAGTTCTCTTTCTACAAATGTGGAAAGATCTCCAAGATATATTGTTTAGAAGGCAAATAAGCAAACAATATGCAAAACTATGTATAGTATGCTGCCTTTTATGTCAGAAGGGAGAAAATAAGAATATATTTATATTTTCTAGTAGTAACACACATATTTGATAACACCCTGGGAAAGCACACAAGAAAGCAATAAATGTGCATTCCTATGGAGGTGGTAACTGAATAAATGGGACATGGGATGAAGGGGGGATGCTTCAATGTATACGTTTAGTTTTACCCTTTCTTCCATATTTTTGAAACATCTATTCTTTTAAAAATATTAATTAATTAATTAATTTATTGGCTGCGTCGGGTCTTAGTTGCAGCACGCGAGATCTTCTTTGGGGCATGCGGAATCTGTCATTGCGGCGCACAGGCTCCTCTCTAGTTGTGGTGCGTGGGCTGCAGAGCACGTGGGCTCTGTATTTTGTGGCACGCGGGCTCTCTTGTTGAGGTGCACGAGCTCAGTAGTTGTGGTGCATGGGCTTAGTTGCCCCGCAACATGTGGGATCTTAGTTCCCCGACCAGGGGTGGAACCTGCGTCCCCTGCATTGGAAGGCGGATTCTTGACCACTGGACCACCAGGGAAGACCCATATTATTTATTCTAAAAACTAAATTTAAAAAGTCTCATGACGACCTTAAACATCCTGTTTTCAAACAGGAATTTTTAGCTGATGGGTAATATTAAGAAATTGAAACAAGGCAAGCCAACAGCTTTGATATGGTTTTGCAGGTATACTTTCCAGTGAAAGTTTACTTTGGCCATTTTATTAGGGATACTTCTAGTGTAAAGTATAGTATACTTCTAGTATAAAGTAGCCATTTTAAATAAGAATCCTGAAGTAAACAGGCTTCTAAAATGAGAATGTTTCCAAAATAACTAACCAATAAGAGATTTAAAATCTGGCATTCTGGTAGACCAGAGAGGCTCAATTAGGCAAGATTATTCATCCCTAAAAGATAGTTCATCTCTTTCAGATCGTCTCTTTACACACTATTCCAAAACCAATAGACATTTTTTTTTGTTTGCTGATGTAGTTGCAAAAAAAAAAACAACAACAACAACAAAAAACTGAAAACAGAGATGTGCTTTATATCTTGTCACTTGATTTAAATGGCCTTAAAAGGAAGGAATGTGTCATTCTTCACCCTTCCTCTTTCTTGCTGGCTGAAATGCAGACATAATGACTGGAGCTCCAGCAGTCATATTGAGCCATGAGGACTCTCAAAACTAGGAGCCACAAGCCACCCATGGAGTAGAGCTAAGATGGAAAGAACCTGGGTCCCTGACACCAGGAGGACCAAAGCAGCTTGGACTGTCTCCCTTTGAATTTGTTGAACCTGAAAGAGAAATAGACATCTACCTTGTTTGTCATTTCTACTTTTGGTTTTTTTCTTACAAATAAACTTATCCTAACAATACACCTAAAAAGAGAAACTATGTTCCAGATAGGCTTGGGTTTTTTCCCTTATAGATTTTCTTTTCATTAGCCCTGGTATTTTCATTTCCTGATACAAGGAAAAACATTTAGTATACTCTTTATTTTCATCAATTTTGAGATACTATTAAGCCTATTTTGACATCTTCATTACCCTTTTGTGATTTAAAATAAATTTTATTATATTTATAAAAAACATAAAATTATGTTGTATTTTTAAAGAAAAAAGTCTGTTATTATTATACATTAACTTAATAATCAAATTTATAATATAACTAAAAGAACATTGATAAGGTTATAAGACGTGTAAGATTATTCTAATTATTCTCTTATCATCTGAGCCTTCAACAAGTTGTAGTAGTAACATCAAAGATCACTGATCACAGATCACCATAACAAATATAATAATAAGGAAAAGATTGAAATATTGTGAGAATTACCAAAATGGGACACAGAGATGTGAAGTGAGCAAATTGTTGGAAAATGACACCAATAGACTTGCTCGATGCAGGATTGCCACAAACCTTCAATTTGTAAGAAACACGATATCTGCAAAATGCAATAAAACGAAGTGCAATAAATTGAGGTCTGCCTGTAGAGCTGATAGAACATGCATGCTCATTTCTGGGTATAAATATTGTTTACCTCAGTCTCTATTATTCTTGTACACACAAAATTTAACATTTAATCCAAATGACATCCCCCCAAAACAAAATGAAATGAGATAAAATAGTCAACAGAGCTAGACACAGAGATGGTGCAGATGTTGAAACTATCAGAAACTTTAAAATAACTATAATTAATATATTAAGAGTGTATAGTGGAAAAAGTGGACAACATGCATGATGGGGAATTTGACCAGATAGATGAATACTCTAAAAAAGAGTTAAAGAAAAATGCTGGAAATGAACACCATTTCTTTATGGACTAAATTGTGACCTTCCCTCCTTCCCCCCAAATTCATATGTTGTAGCCCTAACCCCCAATGTGGCTGCATTTGGAGATAAGGCCTGCCCTAGCAGACGAATAAGACCATGATATCAGACATGAAGAATTCCTTCAACAGGCTTATTAGCAGAGGGAAGAATCAGTTAACTTGAGGAAAGGACAATAGAAATTATCCACACTGAAACATGAGTGAAAAGGGAGGACAAAAAATACCAGCATCCAGGAACTTTGGGATGATATGAAATGGTCTAACATATGTGTTACTGAGTCCTAGAAGGATGAGAGACAGGAAGATAGAAGAGATAAAAGCTGAGATTTTCCCAAAGTGCATGAAAAACAACAAATTCCAGATCCAGGAATCTCAAAGCACCCTGGTCAAGATAAATACAAATAAAAACACAATTAGCACATCATTATCAGACTGCTGAAAATCAGTGATAAGGTGGAAAATCTTAAAAACAGCCAGAATGAAATAATCGGTAAGGAAGATATTACATTCTGAAGACTTCACATCAGGCACTGTGCAAACCAGAAGATGATAGAGTGACATCATTAAGAAACTGAAAGAAGGGATTCCCTGGCAGTCCAGTTGTTAGGACACCGCACTTCCACTGCAGGGGGCATGGGTTCAATCCCTGGTGGGGGAACTAAGATCCCACAAGACACGTGTCATGGTAAAAAAAAAAAAAAAACTGAAAGAAGAAAAAGTCAACCTAGAACTCAGTGAAAATCTCTCACACAAATGAAAGAAAAATAGTGGTTTTTTGGCAAGTAGATGCCAAGAGAATGTATCACCCATAGACCTTCACTACAGGAGATGTTAAAGTAAATTATTCAGGCAGAAAGAATATGAGACTAGAAAGAAGTCTGTATCTACACAAAGGAATGAAGAGTACTGGAAATGGTAAGAATGTGGGCAAATATTGAAAAGTTTTTTCTTATTTTTAATCTCTTAAATGGATAATTGACTCTCTAAAGCAAAAACAGTAACAATGTACTATGGGAATTATAACATATGTAGAAGTAAAATGCATTTCAACAATAGCAAAAAGGATGGGAGAGAGGAATTGGAAATGTACTGCTGAAAGATTATTACACTTAAAGTGAAGTGCTAAATTATTATTTAAAGATAGACTATGACAAGTAGAAAATGTATATTCTTTAGAGCAACCACACACACACAAAAGGTATAGATAATAAACAATAGTGGAATGGAATGGAATCATTAAAAAAATAATCAAAAAAACCCAGGAAATGAGAAAAAAAAGTAACAAGGAATAAACGGGACAAATAGAAAACACATAGCAAGATGATAGATTTAAACTCAACCATATCAACAATTAAATATAAATGGTTTAAGTAACCCAATAAATTAGAGAGATTGTCAGATTGGATTTAAAAAGCAAAACCAACTATATACCATAAGAAACCCAGTTTAGGGCTTCCCTGGTGGCGCAGTGGTTGAGAGTCCGCCTGCCGATGCAGGGGACACGGGTTCGGGCCCCGGTCCGGGAAGATCCCACATGCCGCGGAGCGGCTGGGCCCGTGAGCCATGGCCGCTGAGCCTGCGCGTCCGGAGCCTATGCTCTGCAACGGGAGAGGCCACAACAGTGAGAGGCCTGCATACCGCAAAAAAAAAAAAAAAAAAAGAAAAAAAAAAAAAGAAACCCAGTTTAAATATAAAAAGAAATAGGGTAAAACAATGGAAAAAGATATGCTATGTTAATACTAATCAAAAGAAAACTGGGGCTATATTAATTCAAAGTACACTTTGGACAAAGAACATTACCAGGGATAAAGAATATTAAATAAAGAATAATCCTAGGATAAAGAGGGACATCATATACTAACAGGATAAATTAATCAAGAAGACATTGCAGGGTTTCTCTGGTGGCGCAGTGGTTAAGAATCCGCCTGCCAATGCAGGGGACACGGGTTTGAGTCCTGGTCTGGGAAGATCGCACATGCCACAGAGCAACTAAGCCCGCGAGCCACAACTACTGAAGCCCGCGCGCCTAAAGCCTGTGCACCACAACAAGAGAAGCCACCGCAATGAGAAGCCCGTGCACCACAACGAAGAGTAGCCCCTGCTCACCGCAACTAGAGAAAGCCCGCGTGCAGCAACAAAGACCCAACACAGCCAAAAATAAATAAATAAATTTATATTAAAAAAAGAAGACATTGCAAAAAACTTTCAACGAAATGAGTATAGAGGGAACATACCTCAACATAATAAAGGTCATATACGACAAACACACAGCTAACATCATACTCAACTGTGAAAAGCTGAAAGCATTCCTCTAAGATCAGGAACAAGACAAGGATGCCCACTCTCACCACTTTTATTAAACATACTATTGGAAGCCCTAGCCACAGCAATCAGACAAAATAAAGAAAGAAAAGGAATCCAAATTGGAAAGGAAGAAGTAAAACTGTCACTGTTTGCAGAAGATCACAACAGATGAACAAGAGATAAAAAGATGAAGATTTGAATTTCAATATGATAAAAATTTATCAATTAAGTTTTTTTTTCTTTATGGTTACAAGGGTTTTTTGGGGGTTTTTTTGTTTTTTGTTTTTTTGTTTTTTTTTGAATTTCTTTTAAAGAAATTCTTTGGGGACTTACCTGGTGGTCCAATGGTTAAGACTCCATGCTTCCAGTGCAGGGGGCGTGGGTTCAATCCTTGGTCAGGGAACTAAGATTCCGCATGCTTTGCAGTGTGGCCAAAAAATTAAAAAAATAAGAAATTCCTTCCTCAAAGTCAGAAAGATATTAATCTTTATTTTCTTATAAAAAGTTTAAAGTTCAGCTTTTGACCACTAAGTCCTTACTTAATCCATCTGGAGTTAACTTATTTGCGTGCTATGAAATAGAGATCTAATTTCATTTTTTTTTATATGGAAAACACACTTTTTCTAGCTTTGTTTATTGAATAGTCCCTCTGCCATGCTACCTCCTTCATCATTCCCAAGTTTAACTCTCCATAAATAAACTCTTCCAAGAAAGGTGTGTCTCCACGGGATCAAGAAGGACAACATCTCTGGTGAAATATACTGGGTGACTCAGATGAACACCGACTTTATTTCAAGTCATCCCAAACAAGAAAAAGCCAAAGTGTATGCATTTGTCAATAAATAAATATATACACACATTTATACTGGGGGTGAAATGATAAAGAAAATGTGATGACTGATAGGTGTCCATGAAATATAGAACTTTCTTGCAGTTTTGAAAAACTTCACCTTCATCTTTGATGAGAGGTCCAGGGATGCATGCAAGCAAGAGCAATCCTGGATTCCTTATGAGCCATGGAGAACAAGATTTAACCTTCCTTTCCACCTGAGAAAGTAGAGGGAACAGGGCTCAGATTCTGGCAGTGGGTAAAGAAATATACTCTCAACCAGACGTGTTCGTTCCTGATGAATGTTCGGTTGCAATTCCTCAAATCAGTCTGTGAAATCAGAAAGATTGTTTCCAAGACCACCTGGAAGAACTAACAAGAATATATTTCTCTTTTCATTCACATAGGATCCAGATTAATTGTAGAAAACTTAATCCAAATAGCAAGAATAGGAACTGAAATAATCATTAGGGCCCTGAGGAAACGCTCCTATTATTGAAGTGGACTCCATGATGGTTCTGCTAGGGCTCTGCTCCAGGGGAAGTGCTGGGTGTCGTATTGAGATGCCCTAGTGCTATGGTGCTCTGCGGAGCCTATAGGGCTTGAAGTCAGGCTGCTGGAGTTTGAGTTTTCCTGCACACGAACCTCCCTCTGCCTCCCTTTTCTCATCTGCAAGGTGGGAACAGAAGTGGGGTTGTTTGGGGTACAGTGAGATTCCAGGTAGGGTCCTAGCCTAGGGTCTGACCTCTTTCAGCAGCTCATTATTATTACTATTAGTCTCATTTTTACTCTTAGTAATAGTAGTAGTAATTATTATTCGGCATTTTAATGATGTCTAGCTGACTTGGGTTTTCATGGGCAAAGCTTATAAATCGGACATTTTCTGTGCCCAGTTAGGGTTCATGCTTATCTCCTTCATTTTAATCCACAGCAACATGCCGTTAACCTCTGATTTCTTGAGCCTGGACCTAATCTGGAAGGTCAGAGCCATATTTTAAGGTAATTTCATGCTAGTTACTATGGGACTCCTGAGTTTATGAAAGAAAGCATGCTTGGGTTTGTACTTGCATCAGATCCTACATGACTTCATGGGGAGATTTGGTTTTAAGGGTCATTGAGAGCAGATTGGGCCATAGCCTTTATCTCTTTTTTCAGGTATAAAAATGAAATAACGAGAAAATAAAACACAACAAATTACATATTTTTGAATAGTCTTCAGATAACACAGCTGTCTCTTAAAACTTCAGTCCACAGCTCCTCTCTTATTTATTGGCCAAAGCAAGTCACAGAGCCGTGCCTGAGTTTAAGAGGGTGGTCGAGGGAACCTCCTGCATGGTGGAGCGCTGAATATTTGTGAGCACTTGTACCCATTAGAGGCACAGTGTGACCCACTGTACTTGCAGTTTATTTATTTTCTAATATATTTTTCTCTAAGGGTCCCAGCACATGGTTTGTCCATTTAAAATGACTGAGACATCTCTAGGGAGGGAACTACGGGAGAAGAGGAAAGGAAAATCCCACAAACCCCACAGATGTACTTTTGGGGAGCAAAGATGCCATCTGATTCCTCCAGTAGAGTGAGCAGACAGCTGCCCTCACAGGACCCGGGTGGCAGCAGCATTTTAGAGTAGAGACAATAATTTCTGATTCTAAACCTCTGACCTGCCAGGTGCATTCCATCCTGTCTCGCCCACTCCATGCTTTCCCTCTGTCCACTTCCGTAAGCTCTCAGGTCAATTATTAACTCATAGTTTTGTTTTAAATTCTATCCCAGGATTCCATTACCCGCTTCTACGGAGGGGGGACGTCTCTCTTCCATTTCTACCCCGATGTCTCCAAGTGGTTAGTGAGGGTGTCCTGTTCCAGGCCCTGAGGCTGACATCCTGCAGGTCCTTGGGTGCCATCAGGTCCTGGCAGGAGATCCGCTGACATTCTTGGCCTCAACTCCCTCCTTGCACCCAGGCTCCTTCCTCGCTGAGGCCTGGAGAGTGTGCGGTCCTTGCCCACAGTCCCCTCTGGTCCCCATATGGGCACCTGCAGACATTTGGATTCTGTTCAGGCCACGTTCGCCCCGAGGGGAGCTCAGAGCTTAGACCACCTCTGGAAGCTCTCTCTGGCTTTTCCCACTTCTAACGGTGCAGTATTTGTGTTCCTGCCTACTCTCAAAACAGCCAGCCTTCCCTAGGCTCTTTTTTTTTTTTTAAACAGCTTTATTGAGGTATCTTTGACATATGGAAATTATATACACTTAGCATGTACAACTTGATGTTTGATACAAGTATACATTATGAAAATATCACCAGGATCACGCTAATAAACGTCTCTGTCACTCTACGGTTGCCCCTAGGTTCGTGGGTGTCCCAATTTAATGGGGTGCCTGTATCAGAACCTACCCCCCTCCGCAGAGCGCGGAGCAAGGGAAGGTAGAGGCGCTGAGCTAGACCGCACCCCTTCTCTTCCTTCACCTCGAGGAGGACCGGGGAGAGTGTGCATAGGGAAGGAAACCAGTTCTCCCGGTTGTCCCGCAATCCCCCACCTGTTTTGTCCCACACCTGATGGAGTGTTCTTTGAACAGCAGATTAATGTCTGGTGACTTTGATTTCATGAGTACGAGTGTAGGTGGTTGCAGGGGCACAGAGGAGAGTTTGGTGCCTTAATCTCTAGCTCTGCCAAAACATCATACTTTACATATCACCCTATCACAATGTCTATGGAGCCGTCTGTCTGCAGGTTTTCCCTAGAGAGTGGTGCTACGTATTTGTAAAACAAATATATGGAAAACTCAAAGTCCAAGGGCCCTAACAGAGGTTTCAACACTGTCGTCATGATCTACGTGGACTGGATGTCCCGCGCACTGAAATTCACATGTCTCTGGGTGTGTCTGGTGAACCTATAGGGACAGGATGCAGGAATCTATTTGCAGTTTTGGAGAAGTGAGCCCAGGGGACAAGCATAGCGAGGAAGGAAGGGAGGACATCCTTGTGTCTGTCTGAGACTGTCCCATTGGTCTGGCCCCTTGGCCGTGAGTGAGAACCTGATGGCAGGAAAAGCTATAGGCATGAGCTGAGGGTACAGGATTCACGGAGGACTTGGTGAGACTCCAGGGCACATGGAACTTGTTTTAGAGCAAATACAGTCCTGACAACCAGATCCCAAAGGTGTCTGAGTGAGACGGGGTGTGTGTGTGTGTGTGTGTGTGTGTGTGTGTGTGTGTGTATGAGACTGTGAGTGTTATGTGTGTGCCCATGGGTGTGTGCAGGGCTAAAGTCCTACACTAGCAGGTAGAGCAAGAGCAAGGAACTCTGGGTTATCACCAACAGCCTGGCTTGGTCTGAACCTACTGGCTCGTGAGGCCAGAAGACATTTCAGTCAGAGACCAGTCCCCTACCCCAACACCCCAAAAACCCAGAACCCTGCCAGGAATTTCAGACAGAGGTGAATTCTTTAGAAAGCATTTTATTGGGGGGTTAATTGAAACTGCACATATATGAAGCGTACAATTTGATATGTTTTGACATGTCTGCACCTGTAAAACCACAATCACACAAATGCCCCTTTGTAATCCTCACTCTGCCCCCCCCCCGCCCCTCCCCTGACAACCTGCTCTCTGTCACTGTATATTAGTTTGCATTTTACAGAAATTTATATAAAACAAATGGAATCAAGCAATAAATACTCTTTAAAAATTGGGGTTAAAAACATATAACACAAAATGCACCCTTTTACCCATTTTTAAGTGTACAGTTCGTAGCATTAAGGACATTCAGAATGTTCTGCGACCATCACCACCATCCATCTTCAGAACTCTTTTCATCTTGCAAAATTGAAATTTTGTACCCGTTGAACAGTAACTCACCGTTCCCTACTCCCTGCAGCCCTGACAACCCCCATTCTACTTCATGTCTCTGATTCTGACTACTCTAAGTACCTCATATTAGTGGAATCAGACAGTATTTGTGTTTTGTGATTGGCTTATTTCATTAGCACAATGCCCTCAAGATTCATCCATGTTGTTGCATATTGCAAAATTTTCTTCGTTTTTTAAGGCTGCATAATATTCCATCGTGTATATAGACCACACCTTATTTATCCATTCATCTGTTGATGGACACTTAGGTTGCTTCCATGTTTTAGCTATTATGAATAACGCTGCCATGAACACGGGTGTACAAATATCTTCTTGAGACCCTGCTTTCAGTTCTTTGGGTTTATACCCAGAAGTGGGATTACTGGATCATATGTAGTTCTATTTTTTAGTTTTTTGAAACTCCATACTGTTTTCTGTAGTGGCCGCACCGTTTCACATTCCACCAACAGTGCACAATTTCTCCACATTTTTGCCACCACTTGTTCTTTTTTTTTTTTTTAATTTAAAAAATTTTTTGCCTGCGTTGGGTCTTTGTCGCTGCACACGGGCTTTCTCTAGTTGCGTCAAGCCGGGACTACTCTTCGTTGCGGTGCGTGGGCCTCTCATTGCCATGGCTTCTCTTGTTGTGGAGCATGGGCTCTAGGGCGCACACGGACTTCAGTAGTTGTGGCGTGCATGCTCAGTAGTTGTGGCTCACAGGCTCTAGAGCGCAGGCTCCATAGTTGTGGCGCACGGGCTTCGTTGCTCCGCGGCATGTGGGATCTCCCCAGACCAGGGAACCCATGAACCCATGTCCCTTGCAGTGGCAGGTGGATTCGTAACCACTGCATCACCAGGGAAGTCCCATTTTTCTGTTTTTTTTGATAATAGCCATCCTGATGGGTGTGAGGTGGCATCCCATTGTAGTGTTAATTTGCATTTCCCTAAGATAAGGGATGTTGAATATCTGGGAATATACTTATGGCTGATTCTGGAGGAAACTGTTGCTGCCATAGAAATCAATGCTGTTGTAACTGCAAAAAATTTTGGAGCCTATAGTGGCAGTCAACCACTGTTCTCTTTACCAAGGCTGCCAAAGGCTGCTGGAGCCTACAGCCATCTCTCGCTGATGCAGATGCTGCTAAAAGCAGAAAGGAAGGTTTATGACTTCTCTTTTTTCATCTGCCTTCCAAACTCTTCTTAGGACTTCCCACTGGCCACCTAGCCCATGGCTGGGGCAAGAGCATCTGGGAAGTGTAATTTGCAAAGACCCAGCCCCTGACAGTCGAGAACAGAGTGTGGAAGGACAGGAAGTTATCACATATCTGCTGCTGCATCTTTTACTTCTTTGCTGATTAATGGTATTTACCTGCACAATTAATCACTTTGCTCTAAAGCATTTACTCCACTGAAGATTTCAAACACTTTATACCTTCTCTTATTAGGGTCTATTCTATCAAGGTAATCTGAAGAGCTTAAGCCAGATTTTCTCTTCCGAGTCTGCTAATGGAAAACACATAGCCACCCACCTTGTGTGACTGCTTGAAGGTAGTTATTAGCCTTTTTTTTTTTTTTCCAGATGGAATATTCTCTTAACCTACCCTCATATCAGTAGGATAACATCATATAACTAGGATAACTTATTGTAGAAGAAGAGGTCATGGGTTTTGCATGGCACTCCTTCAGAGGAGGAATGGAATTACAAAGGGATTGGCTTTGAAAATCTCAGCAGCTGTCTCTTTCTGATTCCTGACTAGCTGGAAAGCACCGTCTGCTAGGAACATCCCCATGTGAGCCCATATTTTTGGAAAGCCTTCAGGGACACCTTAAATTAACTACAGTCATTCTCTGAAGATGAGTAAGAGAGTAGTCAAATTAGTGCAGAAAATTGATGCCATTTTCTCTGATATACTTGTTCACCTCCTGGAGGGAGAATTTTTTTAGATAACATTTGTGGAACAGAAAACATGTACTTACTTGAAAGTCTGCTTCAATGTCATATGCTTATGTATATGTATAGCTGATTCACTTTGTGATAACAGCAGAAACCAACACACCATTGTAAAGCAATTATACTCCAATAAAGATGTTAAAAAATAAAAGGGGAATATTAAAAAAAAATGTCCTATGCTAATTCTTGTCCCATTTTCCACTGAAAATATTTTGATACCGTTATGACTGTATAAGCCAAATTTGGGGGAGGTGCATGTAGGGTGGATGATTGTTATGGGATGTTGATACAGCTGCTCTAATGAGGGCAAAGGTCACAGTGGCCTAAAGGGAAGGGTATTTCTTTCTTTTTTTTTTTTTTGGTAGTTACAACTGTTATAAATATCACATCTGCATTTTATTTTTTTAAAAAACTTTTTATTTTATATTGGAGTATAGTTGATTAACAGTGTTGTGTTAGTTTCAGGCGTACAGCAAAGTGATTCAGTTATACATACACATATATCTATTTTTTTTCAAATTCTTTTCCCATTTGGGTTGTTACAGAATATTGAGCAGAGTTCCCTGTGCTGTACAGCAGGTCCTTATTGGTTATCTATTTTAATATAGTAGTGTGTGTACATGTCAATCCCAAACTCCCAATCTACCCCTAGGGGAGGGTATTTCTGACTCATGTCCAGTGCAAGAGTAAACAGCTGTGGCGGGGCCCCTCCGTGTCAGACATCCAGGCTCCTTTGGTTTTATTTCCCTGTTAAACTTAATGTGTAGTTTTTAATTCCACTGCTTGTTCTAGCTCCCACTACCAAGACCACCTGCCAGCCAGTGGAAGAGGGGAGGAAGGGCAAGGCACACCTGTTCTCTTCAAGGGCACCTTAGAAACTGCTCACTTTACCGCACTCATGTCTCACGAGTCAGAACTTAGTCACGTGGCCCATTTAGCTGACGGGGAGGCTGGCAAACGTAATCCTCAGCTGGGGGAGGGCTGTGTTCCACTAAAACCTGGGCTTTCATTACCAAGGAAAGACTGGATTTAGGGGTCATAGCAATCTCTGTCAGAATATTTATTTTCCATAGTTGTTTTAGATTCCCAGTCTGACATCTCTGTCATATCTGAATTTGGTTCTGATGCTGGCTCTGTCTCTTCAGGCTGCATTTTATGCCTTTTAGCATACCTTGTAATTTCTTTCTTTCTTTTTTTTTTGGCTGGGCTGCGCGGCTTGCAGTATCGCCGAGTCCTAACCACTGGACCACCAGGGAACTCCCTAGCATGCCTTGTAATGTTTTATTGAAAGCTGGACGTGATGTACTAGGTAAAAGGAACTGAGGTAAGTAGGCCTTATGGTGTGAGGCTTTGTGTCTGTCTGCCTAGGAATTAGGCTGTGTTTAGCGTTTACTATACCTGTGGAGGCTGAAATTGCCTATGGTGTCATTGTTTTTATCTCCCTGGCTTTCCCTGGGTTTTCTCTGCATTTCCCTAGAGACTTTTTCTTAAATAGTGTCTAAGATGTGTGGGTCTTTGGGCTGTGTTTCCCCGTTATCATACAAGAGCCATACTAATGTGATGGTGAGGTGTGGGGGAGGGATTGTTTTACAATTATCTTACAATTGTCTTACAATTAGGGGTTAAGTCTCCTTAGTGAGCCTGGGGCTGTGCTTCTCCCCCAACCCCTCAGGTGGGATAGAAAGCCTGGATAGGAATCCAGGAGTCTGGAGTTGATATTTCCCTTTTCCCGTGTGCAAGGTAGAGCAGGTCAGAATTGGGCATTTCCCTTCCCTCTGGTGTGTTAGGCTTAGATAAAACCCCAGATAGTTAGGGAAGTAGTTTCTCCCAGGGACAGCCCTCCTTAAGGAGAGCAGAGTGTCTGGTATATTTCAAAATTGGTTCCTTTGCCCCCTCCCCCTGCTGCAAGCATGAGGGGGGTTTCTCTGACCGTCACCATGAGGACCTGGGTCACCCCCGGGAGGTAAAACTCATGGAGACGTAGGGCCTCCTATGACTGGACCCCTGGAGTTTATACCCCCCAGACTTGTGCACACCGAGCCTCCAGCAGTCATGGGTTTAGGTTTCCCTGCCCAGTGTCTGCTCCAGGAGGCCGTTGATTCTTTGCATCCACCTGTCTGTCCCTTCACTTTGGGGGCAGAGCTTTGCCCTGTGACTGACGATCTGAGACGAGTCACTGGTGTTCAGTTTGTTCAGGCTTTTCTTCTTACCCCAGGCCTGGAAACTGCTCATTTGCTTTCTGTCTCTTTGGAGCTGCCTATTCTGGACATTTCACATAAAAGGAATCATACAACATGTGACCTTTTGTGTCTGGCTTCTTTCACTTGGTACAATGTTCTTTAGGCTCATCTATGCTGTAGCCTTTATCAGGACTTGATTCCTTTCTATGGCAGAGTCATATTGCAGTGTGTGGAGAGACCATGGTTTGCTTATCCATTCCTCCGTTGGTAGGCCTTTTGGGTTGTTTCCATCTCTTGACTGTTTGGCTGTGATGCTGTTATAAGCAGTTCTATACAAGCTTCTGTGCGGACAAGGGTTTTCTTCCTTCCTATTGAACATGCCCAGGAGTGGAAGTGCAGGGCCACCTGGTAATTCTTTAACTTTTTGAGGAACAACCACCACAATGGCTGCACCATTTTATTCCCTCCAGCAATGTATGAGGGTTCCTATTTCTCCACATCCTTGTCAACATTTGTTATCTCCTCTTTTTTTTCCCCTTAAAGTCATCTTAACAGTTATGAAGTGGTGTCTCACCATGGTTTTGATTTGCATTTCTTTTTTAAAAAATTTTTATTGAAATGTAGTTGATTTACAGTGTTGTGTGAGTTTCAGGTGTACAGCAAAGTGATTCAGTTTTATATATATATATATATATATATTCTTTTTTTACATTCTCTTCCATTATAGGTTATTACAAGATATTGACTATAGTTTCCTGTTCTATACAGTAGGTCCTTGTTGGTTATCTATTTTATATATAGTAGTGTGTATATTTTAATCCCAAGCTCCTAATTTATTCCTCCCTCCACCCCATTTTGGTAACCATCAGTTTGTTTTCTATGTCTGTGAGTCTGTTTCTGTTTTGTAAATAAATTCATTTGTATCATATTTTTTTTTTAGATTCCACATATAAGAGATATCATATGATATTTGTCTTTCTCTGTCTGGCTTACTTCACTCAGTATTATAATCTCTAGGTTCATCCATGTTGCTGCAAAAGGCATTATTTTATTCTTTTCTATAGCTGAGTAATATTCCATTATACATACATATATATATATACACATATATATATATACATATATATCTGATTTGCATTTCTGAAATGACCAATGATGACGTGCTCGTTAGCCATCTGTCAGGACCTCTTCATATTATTAAAAAGTATTAAGGCTCCTCAAAACTTTTTGTTATGTAGTTACATCTAGTGATACTTATCATACTTAGACACTAAAACCAGGAAATTTAAAAAATATTAGTTATTAATTCTTCTATAAACAGCAGTAGTAAACTCATTATGTGTTACCACCAGAGCGATGACATCATCACATATCATGTAGCTTCTGGAAAACTCCACCATACATTTGTAAGAGAATGAGAGTGCAAAAGGTAAATAACATCTTAATCACAGCTGACCCTTGAACAACACTGGAGTTGGGAGCAATGACCCTCTGTGCAGTAAAAAACCCACGTGTGAGTTATAGTCGGCCTTCCATATCCATGGTTCTTATGTATCTGTGGTTCCTCTGTATCCCCGATTCTGCATCTGCGGATTCAACCAACCAGGGATTGTGTAGCACTGTAGAATTTACTTTAAAAAAAATCCACATAGGGCTTCCCTGGTGGCGCAGTGGTTGAGAGTCCACCTGCCAATGCAGGGGACACGGGTTCGTGCCCTGGTCCGGGAAGATCCCACATGCCACGGAGCGGCTGGGCCTGTGAGCCATGGCCGCTGAGCCTGCGCGTCCGGAGCCTGTGCTCCGCAACGGTAGAGGCCACAACAGTGAGAGGCCCGCGTACTGCAAAAAAAAAAAAAAGAAAAATCCACATGTAAGTGGACTCATGCAGTTCAAACCTGTGTTGTTCAAGGGTCAACTGTATTATGAAAAAAATTTTGATCTCATGGACCTCCCTCCCCCAAAATGAGTAATGATAATCCAGTTTTATTCAAGTAAGATAAATAAGATTAAAAAAAAATTTTTTCTGGTCTTATATTCGTCTTAACATTAGTTTCCCCAGAAAACATATACTTGGGGGATGTTGATGATGGAACCTGATGGTACTTGGTTGGTCACAGAAAGGACAGAAAATGGTTCTTTAATCTAGATATGGACCTGCTGACTCCTGCCCATTTTTTTCATAACATTTTCCTGCCCTTTCAGAAATAAAAACTGGCTGCTGATTTAAATTTTTCATTAATCTTCATTATGTAATTTTGTTTAACCTGGACATCTAAGTCAACTGATTGAGAATTGAGATTTTTGGCAAAAGTCTGAGTCTGCACTGAAATCTCAGCCCCTGAGGCTGATTTTTCCAGTGAGAGTTGAGGGTGGGAGGCATAAACCCCATGGTTCTCAAAGTGTGGCCCTGGACCAGCATCATCAGCATCACTTGTAACCTGTTAGAAAGGTAAAGTCTCAGGCCCCACCCCAGACCTGCTAACTCAGAAACTCTGGAGGTGGGCCCAGCCTTCTGTGTTTTTTGTTTTGTTTTTTATTTTTGGCTGCGTTGGGTCTTCGCTGCTGCACGTGGGCTTTCTCTAGTTTCAGAGAGCGGGGCTACTCTTCCTTGTGGTGCGTGGGCTTCTCATTGTGGTGGCTTCTCTTGTTGTGGAGCACAGGCTCTAGGTGCGTGGGCTTCAGTAGTTATGGCACGCTGCCTCCGTAGTTGTGACTTGCGGGCTCTAGAGCACAGGCTTGGTAGTTGTGGTGCACGGGCTTAGTTGCTCCACAGCATGTGGGATCATCCCGGACCAGGAATCAAACCCATGTCTCCTACATTGGCAGGCGGATTCTTAACCACTGGCGCACAGAGAAGTCCCGCCTTCTATGGCTTAACAAGGCCTCCAG
This sequence comes from Tursiops truncatus, assembly GCF_011762595.2. NCBI lineage: Eukaryota > Metazoa > Chordata > Mammalia > Artiodactyla > Delphinidae > Tursiops > Tursiops truncatus. Next base: position 151,280,372 of record NC_047035.1, read on the forward strand.
GTGATTTTGATTTGCTCATCGTTGTGCTAACAGTTTGAGGATCACTGGTGTGACCTTGTCCATAATCACATGCTCTCCCACCCCACTCCACCCCGACTTCCTTCTTTCTTTCCTTCCATAAACATTGAACGTATTGCTCCCTTATCAGTGTTTTTATGACACTTCTTTGAAAATGTACACATTTGCACATTGTGTGTCTGTCTGTAAACATCAAATTCGTGCTGGCCAAACACAGAGTATCATTTATAGTAATCCAAGAGAAACTAACTCTTGAAGTGGCCCATTAGTCATGTACAGCTGGAGCTTTTTGACCAGAATAATCCATTACCTAGGATCTAGCTTATCCCCCTTCTCCTGACATTAACTCCAGTGAAATCTTTTCAAATATTGAAGCTCCGCAGTTCCAAGGGCTTGGTTGTCCTCTTTTGGTATTACCCAAAGACTATTCCCCCATGGACTCTGTTCTTTAGAAATTCAGAATTGAAGGTTCAGTGGAGGGGGGCTAGTTTAGAGCACTGAGCTAAGGTCCAAAGCATTCCTAGTTACCAGTCCAGAGTTCTTAGGGGGCATTCATTAAAGGATGTGATCAGGAGAATGGGCTAGTCAACCAGAGGCTGGGAAAGGACCTACGTGGACCGAGGAGCAAGGTCCAGTTACATAGGGTAGAGAGCGTGTGTGTCTATTTACATTAGTGCTAGAGTTTTCCTTGGGATTTCTAAACTGGGAAGTTGGGATGAACTTAGCATGAAGCTACTCTTCTTTGTATTATACATGGCATGGAGAGAGTTCCATGCCGGTCATGCTTTAATGAACACATACACATGAAAATGGGACCAAGAGTTCTGGTTTTTCCTCCCTGTTCCTCCAGTAACCTTGGACTTGCTGCCTACGTGCAGGTCAAGCTCGCTCGTTGATACTACAGAGCTGGCTTCACGATGGGGTTGCAGGTGCCTGGTGTCCTGTGATGTGACTTCAGAGCTTTCCAGAACCCATGGGATCAGGAGATGCCTCTTGGATGAGTGTTCAGCTGCCTTGATTTTGATTGTGGTCCATGACATCTGCAGGTTCTTCTTGCCCTTGGTTTTCTAGATTGTCCTTCTATTCTTCTTCCTGTAGTGATATAACAAGTCATAGTCATGGGTGTAATGCCTCACCAAGAAGAATGTGGTCTGCGCCCTAAACGGATGTGGGTGGAGCATTCAACAAAAGCCCCCATTGACCCGCTAACTTTAAATCCCACCCCGGGATATTGTGACCTTCCCACATGCTGACCACCCCTCTAGAGATCAAGACTGGCAGCCCTGTGGTCCTCACAGCGTGATGGTCCAATCATTGTGCGGTGAGTGGGGCTGAGAAAGAGCCTGAGACCCAGACCATTACAGGTATGGGGGCTGGGTGGGTCTTAGGGAAGGGGCTACAAGAGGGGGTCTGCTCCAGGGCTACTCCCCACGGGGTACATGACCCTCACGTTACACGTCATCCTCGTGTGTAGTGACAACAGTCCCCGTAACACTCTAACATCTGGTGTCATCCCCAAGTCAACCCTCTTCCTTAACCCTCACTTCTGATCAGCCACCAAATCCTGCTAACTTGACTCACGTATTTCTCGATTTTTTTCTCCTTTTTTTAAAAAATTTATTTTTAATTTATTTATTTTTGGCTGTGTTGGGTCTTCGTTGCTGTGCGTGGGCTTTCTCTAGTTGCAGCGAACGTGGGCTTTCTCTAGTTGCGGTGAGCGGGGGCTACTCTTCATTGTGGTGCACGGGCTTCTTATTGCAGTGGCTTCTCTTGCTGTGGAGCACGGGCTCTAGGCGCATGGGCTTCAGTAGTTGTGGCTCGCGGGCTGTAGAGTGCAGGCTCAGTAGTTGTGGCGCACGGGCTTAGTTGCTCCGCGGCATGTGGGATCTTCCCAGACCAGGGCTCGAACCCATGTCCCCTGCATTGGCAGGATTCTTAACCATTGCGCCACCAGGGAAGTCCTTTTCCTCCTTTTTAACTTATGTCCACTGACCTAGTTCATGCTCTCCTCGTCCCCTGTGTGGATTTATTCCATCGTAACATAATCAAACTGCCACCACCATTACCCACTGTAACTCCAGCCTCTATTGTGGCCAGACTGTTCAGAGGGCCAGTGCTACCATTTATCGCATAATCGAGCTTCTGTGGCTCGCTGTCGTCCTCAGGATCGGGCCCGAGCTCCTCAGTCTGGCCTGATCTTCCAGGCCTTGGTCCCTGGCCATTCCCACAGCACCACTGTCACCACTGCCCCGTGCACTTTACACCCCAGTGTTCAGAACTGCTAGATCCTCCCAGACGTCCTCGTGCCCTTCAGGCTGCCTTACTTCTCCTCCTGCCCCTCTGACTTGCAGCTTCTCCTGCCGTTCTTTATCTGGCCGCTGGTATCAGCTCTGAAAGACTTCTGGGTGTCCCCATATAGGATTAGGTTCCTTTCTCTTCGTTCCTGTAACACCTCAACCTTAGGCTTTAACAAATTACATTTAAAGTCTCAATTCTTTTCCCCTTCTCCTCCACGGATCTGTAAGCTCCTGAGAGCAGGGGCCATTCGTATTCATCCTTAGGCCCCTGGCAAGTGCCTGGTACATAGGAGATATTCTCGTAGTCATTTTAAAATTGAGATATAATTGACGTAGAACTTCGTGGAAGTTTAAGGTGTACCATGTGTTGATTTGATACATTTATATATTGAGATGTAATGAACACCGTGGTGTTAAAGCTAACACTTCCATCACATCACATAACTGTCATTTCTTCTTGGTGGTGAGAACATTTAAGATCTAGTCTCTTAGCAACTTTTAAGTATATAATACAATGTTGTTGATTATAATCACCTCTGCTGTGCATTAGATTCCCCAGAACTTATTCATCTTCTAACTGCAAGTTTGTACCCTTTGACCAGCATCTACGTAGGAGATACCCTATCAAAATTTTTTGGAAGTATACAGAAGACAACAGCTGCCTAAAAGGAATAATAAAACCAACTAGCTGTGCTAAGGGGTTTTCATGAATTGAAAACTAGTTTTCTAGCTTGCGCTGTACCATAAGAACTTTCTGTGGTGACGGGAATGTTTTGTATCTATGTTGTCCAATAATGTGGCCACGCGTGGCTATCAAACACCTGAAATGTGGCTGGTGCAACGCGTAGACCGAATTTTTAATTGCATTTAATTTATTTAAGTTTAAACTTAAATATCCACACGTGGCTAGTGGCGACCCTATCAGACAGTACAATCCTAGACTTCCCCAGCCCTTCCTCAGCCCATGGGAACATCTGGTTACTTCCTAATTTGCTCAGAGCTCCCATGGGGCAAGGCTCCAAGAACTGGTGTGTTGGCAAATGTTTAACAACCAGCTGTCTGAAAAAGGCTGCCTGTTTCCATGGTGTAAAAACTCCCACCACTCCCAGTTTCAAGCTACCTTGAATACAGAGTTGGGGAGAGATGTGCAGTATAAAACCATCATATAGATAGTATTTCCTCGATACAGATACACAGATGCAAATAACCCTGAGAATAAAGTAGTAAAATGCAGTAAAACAATTAGAAAGTGATTAATTTTGAGTACTTATTAACTTTCTCTTTTAATAAATTTATTTATTTATTCATTTTTGGCTGCATTGGGTCCTCGTTACTCTGCGCGGGCTTCTCATTGCGGTGGCTTCTCTTGCTGTGGAGCACAGGCTCTAGGCTCGCGGATTCAGTAGCTGTGGCTTGTGGGCTTCAGTAGTTGTGGCATGCGGGCTTCAGTAGGTGTGGCTCACGGGCTGTAGAGCGCAGGCTCAGTAGTTGTGGCGCACAGGCTTAGTTGCCCCGCGGCTTGTGGGATCTTCTCGGACCAGGGATCAAACCCGTGTCCCCTGCATTGGCAGGTGGATTCTTAGCCACTGTGCCACCAGGGAAGTCCCTGACTTTGTTTTTAATATAATTTATTTAACTGTAAGTTTATATAATTTAATTTTTAATAATGGCTATGCTTAAAAGCAGTTCTCAAAATTCCAGAACATCTAGCTTTTGGCTCTCAGGAGCTGGGGTAAGTCAGCTCCCAGTAATTGCTTTAAAAAAATTTTTAAATCAAATGTAGTATTTCTGTTTGGCCCCAAGAGGGCACCATCAGATGAAATTCAATTCTAGGAAGGCTTTTGGACCAGCTCTCTGGGTCAGTTTGAGGTGTCTGTTTAGGTCTCCTGGAAGATTGCAATTCTGGGAGATCTTGGAAACTCATATAGTTTCAGGCAGTTCTTGTTTTCACAACATCAAGTGCAAACCTTTCCCACTCCCAAATAGCTTCATCCCTTTGTGTCCGAAGGTTTGGGTCTTTAAGCTACCAAATACAAAGATCCTTGATAGGTATTAGGTCCTGTCAGTGAGGGAAGGAGAGGATCTGTCTGTGCAGTAAAAATAGCGTCTTGGGCAATTTACCTGCATCATCTCACAGAATCCTATAAAAACGCCTCAGGAATTGGCTAACACGTAGAGGGATTGGTAGGTTGCCGGTATGCGAATAATTCCTAACACGGCAACCCTAGAGGGCTTCTCCTTTGCGTTGCAATCATTTGTGCTTTTTAATTGACAGAAGGAAAACCAGGAGTTTATCGTGGGTCTGACGATCAAGATAAGAACGGAAGGAATCTGATGATTTCTCTCTGGCTAGGCAGGCTGGGGGGTCGGAGGGCTTTGGTTCTTGGCGGGGGGTGGGGGGGTGACTCTCTGTCTTCTCAGGGTCTTCTGGGGGGTTTATATCAGGGTTGGCAGAGTGCACCCGGTGAGGAGGGGGTAGGGGATGCCCTGGGAGGTGGGGAGAGTGACAAGCTAGGTCTCCATAGTCCTCTGTCTAAAGGGAGGGAGAGACTGACTCTGTGTGTGTGTGTGTGAGAGAGAGAGAGAGAGAGAGAGAGAGAGAGAGAAATGATTTCACTCTCTTGATTCTTAACACTTAGTGCAGTGGGTCTCAAAGTTTGGTCCCTGGACCAGCAGCATTGACATCACCTGGGCATTTGTTAGACGTAAATTTTCAGGCCCTACCCCAGACCTGCTGAATCAGGGACTTTGGGGGTAGGCTTGGCAGGCTCTGCTTTAAGAAGCCCACAGGGAATTAGGAATTTGGGATTAACAGATACTATATATAGAATAGATAAAGAATGAAAACCTACTGTATAGCACAGAGAATTATATTCAGTATCTTGTGATAACCTATAATGGAAAAGGATCTGAAAAAGTATATATATGTGTATTTATATATATCTGAATCACTTTGCTGTAACCCTGAAACACTGTAAATCAACTGTACTTCAATTAAAGAAAACAAGCCCCCCTGGGAGATTCTGATGCACTCATGGTTCAGAACCACGGGTCCAGCTCTGGGTTATCGAAACTGGATGTGTATGTATTAGATGCGACTGAGGAGCTTTTAAAAAGTACTAACATCCCAGTAACAACAGGGCACACAGTACGTACATTGTGGTCCCATTCACATGAAATGTCCAGAACAGGCAAATCCACAGAGATGGAACGTAGATCAGTGGTGGCCAGGGAATGGGGTGGGGGGGATGGAGAATTGGGAAATGTGGTGTTTCTTTTTGGGGTGATGGAATGTTCTGGAATTAGATACTGGTGGTGTATACGCAACAGTGCTGAAAACCACTGAATTACACACTTTAAAATGGTTAAAATGAAGAATTTTATCTCAATTAAAAATTAAAGTACTGATGTCTGGGGCCCACCCAAGCATTGGTATTTTTTAAATCTCACCGGGTTGTTCTCCTCTGCAGCCGGGAGAGTTAATGCAAATAAGTCCACACGTGGGGTCGCGTGGGTCAGGTTCCCGGCTTAGGGGGCTCTGGTGTGAGCGTCTGCATTGGGGGGTGAGGAGCGCAGGAGAGGACCAGGGCTGACGCTGCCCTTGGTTCTCCGCTGCCAGGTGACAGGGGCAAAGAGGTCCTGGGCACTAGACAGAGGTTGCAGTTTGGGCCTCTGCTGTGCAACCTTGTCCACGTTGCTTAACCTGCCAGAGCTTGTAGCAAAGGTTTCAGGTTGCCATAATGTTCGCAAGATAAGCATGGACCCTGGCATACAGTAGGCGCTCAGTGGATGTTCGCTTCCTTGGCTTTCCCATTTCCCTGCGGCTGTAATTCTGTGGGTCGACTCTGGGAAGGCGTGCACCGGCCAGTTCTCCCTCTGCTGCTCCCCAAACCCCTGGTGGTCAGGGAGGAAGGGGGTGGGCTGGGGGGAAAGGGTCCCTGCCCCGGTGCTTTCCTGCGCGGCGCTCCCCCTCCCCCCAGCGTGGGCGGGGCTTCCTTGCCCACCCGGGACTCACCATTTCTGCTGCCAGGTGAGGCCGGTCAGGAGGAAGATGCTGATGAGCAGCAGGATGCAGCCGGCCACTGTGGACGGAGAGGAAGGTCAGGGAAGGGGGCCCCGGGGCTGAGAGAGCCCGTCCCCTTGTATCCGTCCCCACCTCCAGCAAAGGGCTCGCTGAGAGGCGAGCGCTGCGGTTTTTGCCGCCCTTTTCAGAACGCGGCTCCCTCCCGGCAGAGTTTCCCTGGAGACTCCAGGACTAGGGCCTGGGGGTGTGGACTGGAAGGGCACAAACCTTTCCTCAGGGGGCTCCACTCTTTCTGTGGGGAGCAGCTGACAGGCACCCTCTTCAGAAAGGTTCAGAGTCCCCGGCCTCAGTTAAAGAGGCCGTGAGTGAGGCCCGCGATGGGTAAAAGAAATGTTGAAATATAAAGATGCATGATAAACACTTAGCATCTCCTGAAAGTGTTGTTTCCCAGATGCTTCTTTCCTGTGGTCCTGAAGCTGTCAAGTTATCCATACGTCCATCTGTCTATGTGTCTTAGACGTGCCTCAAAGCCTGTTTTGCTCCACTCACCCCCTCCCCTTATGAGATATAATTGACATGTAACATTGTCTAAGTTTAAGGTGTGCAATGTGTTGCTTTGATACACTTATACATTGCAAAATGTATTGTAATTACCATTTCTTTTTTGGGCCAAGAACATTTCAGATTTACTCTTAGCAACTTTCAAGTCTACAATACAGCATTGTTAGCTGTGATCACCACGCTCTACGTTCAATCTCCATACTTGCTCCACTTCTCACTGGAAGTCTGTGCCCTCTGACACCCGCCTCCCCATTGACCCCACCCCCAGCCCCTGGTCACCAGCATTCTGCTCTGTTTCTAAGAGCTCGGTTTTGGTCTTTGTTTTGTTTTTTTCTCAAAGCCCGTTTTTGCCTCCCACCAGGAAACACCTGGAGTGTTGGTGGCATGCTTCTCTCTTCCTCTGGTTCCACCACATCCCCGCACCCTGGCCTCCCCTCACACGCAGGTGCCGGGTATTTTGTCCTCTAGGATCTGGTCGGGAGGCACTGGTTGAGGCTGGTTTGAGACCTCACTCCTAACTCACTACAACCGGTGCCTGTGATTCCGAGTCATGTTACTATCTGGATTCGTCTTTGACTTTTATAAACATTATATAGTGTAAAGAGCTAGTTTATAGTAACTAACCAAGCAACTCACCAACCCACCAAGCAAACGTCCCCTGGTCTCTGTCTGGTGCACGTTTGTCACTACCCACCTGCGATCTGATACTCGGTTGTAAATATGAACATATCCATGGTCGCGGCCACTTCTGTGGGTGTTTGGAAATCTGTGCAAAAGAGAGAGAAGGGTGCTAGTCACTGCTGGTCGTGGGGCTGCACGGGCTGGGAGAGTCCAGGCTTCTCGGGGCTGGGGGCTCGGAAGCCACTGGAGAGCTAGGAGAGACCAGGGGAGCCTGGGGCCAACATCTGAACATTTCGTTCTTCTGCCTCGAGGCGCCGCCCTCATCTTGTTTCTCCTGTGACACTGGCAGTGTTTGAGGACTGGGAGGTTGCCCGCAGGTGTGTGATCATCTCTAGTACCTACGGGCAGCTCCAGGCCAACTCCTCCCCTTATCCTGCATCATGGTTTAATAGCCAACCTTTTATCTTCCAAGAAACTGCAGCCGTACCTGTGGTACCTGCCATCCTCGTTGTTAAGGGAAAATCAGTTTCACTGCCAGGGGGAGCATCCGTGCTCTCCTGAGGCTCTTCATCACCTGGAGGAGAGAGTAAGGATGCTTGTGGAACAGAAGGTGGGGCGTGGAGGTCTCATGTCCACCCCCTCCCTGTCCTCCTCAGCTGACTCCAGATGCACTAGCTGAGGTGTGAGTCTCAGTTCTCGGTTCCCCATTGGGGTCACAGCGAAATGGCTCAGTGGCCACAGCAGAGCAGGAGGGAGGGAATTTTGTGACCCTGACCCTGGCTTTCTACAGAACTCAGCAACTTTCTCCCCACGCTGCCTACTCAGCTCTGGTTTCCTTCTGTGGCTTGGAAACGGGTCATCATAATACAAATACCATCAAACCATTAAACGAAGTAGAAATGCACAAAAGGAGAGCTTTTCTCTGTGACAGGTTCCCCGTTGCTTGTGGACACGCCTGGCGTGCAGTGTGGCTCATGGGGGTCAGGCTATGGGAAAGAAACACAGAAGCCTCCCGAGAAGATCCAAGAGAGAGATGTGGGGTCTGGGAAGCGGGGGTGAGCAAAGAAACCACTAACAGCGTCAAATGGAAGTGACTTTTGACTGTAGAAATAGTAAGACTATTTCAGAATGAAAATAGCAGAAAACCTCAACGTAGGTGGCTTGTCTGCACGTGTGAATGAGCGTGCATGCGTGTGCATGTGTGTTTGTGCTTGAAAAGTCCCTTCCCTGCACATCTGCACTTTGGCAAAGCTCAGGTGGGACTCACACAAGAGGAGGGGGCATGCTTATGGTGTGGCATGGCACAAATAATGGATTTACATTATGTATCAGCAAGTTGGAAATGTGTGCATGGCATGTGGACTTTCCTTTTTGAATGAGGAAGTTTTGGTAGCTTAGAGTCAGAAGGAAAATTTCAGGATCAGCTAGAAAAGGGGGCAGCAGGATCACCAGTGAAGTAGCACCCAGGGGGCTTCGGAAGACCTTTCTTCCTCTTCCATCTCCTGCTGTTTATCCCCATCAGGGTACAGGGGACCTCAGGTGATGAAGACCTTGGAGTTTATCTAGTCTGTTTTCTAGAATGAGAAAAAACAGAGGCCCCAAGAGAGGAAGAGACTTGCGCAAGGTCACGTAGCGGGTGGGTCAGGGATTCCAGGCTGGTCCGCCCGACAGAAGCAGCAAGGTGGTGGACCTGGCGGGGGGCATCTCCATACCTGGAAACTGACTGTTCTCCCCTTCACTTATGCACTCAAGCTTGGGCTGGGTCCACCTCATGCTCCCATAGATCATCTTGCAGGTGCTCTTGGTAGGGCCTCCCTGTAGGGGCCTGAATCCCTGAATGCACTGGTAGTAAACTGTCTGCCCCGCCATGAAATGGTAAATTCTCTTCAAAGGTTCATGTTCATATTCCCATGGTGGAGGCTCCTTGCAGTGACCTGGAAGAGGGAAAGGAAATTCCAAAGGCAAGCTGGGGAGACATTGTGAGTCCAGGTTGCCTCTTCCTAGAGACTGGACCATGGTTCTTACTCTTTTCTTTGTCCCCTTCCTCCCTCCCTCCCTCCCTTCCTCCCTTCCTTCCAGTAAGTATTGATAACATCTATGTGTTAGGACCTTTGCTAGACATGTTGTGAAAAGGCATAAAGACCCAGTCCCCCTGCAAGGAGCAAACAGTGGATCTGGTAAGGAAGCACATACAGGCAGAATGTGGTGAGGATGACAGCCAAGAGACAGACGCTTGCTCTCGAAATGCAGAGAGATGAGCAATTACTTCTGCTGATGGTGAGAGATTTGATAAGTAGACAGGCATGCGAATGGTGGTCTCAGTTTAGGGCTAAAGGCAGGCTCAAGCCAATCTGGGCCAATGAAGTGTGGAGACCGTCTGGATCCCCACTGCTAAGTGAGTTGCAGCTGGTGGTCATCTTGGGGCCACGGCGGAAGGACTGGGGACAAATCCAAAGCCAGGAGGAGGGGAACACTAAGATGATCTTGGAGAAATGGAGCCTGATCCCTGATCAAGCCATGCCTGAAGCTTGACCCAGGTGGGCCCTTTTAAGGGCTCTGAAAACTCCCATGCCCAGTAACTTTCCACTTACCCAACTAAAACCCAAGCCTGGCTGACCTTTAACCTCAGAGGTCATGTCCTGCTCTGATTTAATCCCAGAATCCAACCCCTGCCCCCGCCAAATCTGGACATATGGACCACAGGTCCCTCTAAGCCCAGAAGTGTGAAACTGCATATATGCTCTGACCTTCCACAACCCCAAGGACCCATATAACCTTCCCCCGTGCCCTCTGTAACCCTCTGCAGCAGGAGGCCGAGTGGTCCCGTCCAGGGTGGTCTGCTCAGTGCAGCACCTTGCAAATCATGACTGAACGTGTGTTTCAGTCTCAGAATCAAATTGCCTTTACAGTCAGTAAAATTCATAACCATCTGAACCCATTTGAATTGGGTTTGCTTCTTTCAAGTGAAAACCTCCACATTAAGACAATCTGTGAAGTATCCCTTAGCCAGAGCCAGCTGTTTATCTCTTGAGTAAGGACAGTAAACTTTGACCTCTTGAGAAAACTTTCAGTAATTGTGGAAGGTGATGCGGGAGAACCAGAGAGAAACAAATAATTAAATGTGTTCGGAAGCCTCGTTCCAGCACAAAGTCAGAGTGAAGAGGGCTGGAAACAGCATGTTGCAGAGTAGTCCTTGGATTAGTCATTGGGTTTTAGTTTTTTTAATTAATAGAAGCTGAAAATAAATTCAGACTAGTTTAAATAATCAGTAGCAAGATCCCTGTTCTAATTCAGGAGACCCAAGGCCTTATTTCAGTCCTATTACGTGAGTTTAGCCAAGTCTTTAAATGTCTCTGTGTCTCAATTTATTCAGTGAATTGAAGTAATATTTCCTGCTCCCCGACTCACTGGCTTCTGAGGTTCAAATGAGATTATATACAATGTTGTAAAGTTCTTCGTAAGGTTATAAAATTAGCATTGGACCATGGGGTCTTGTAAGGTCAGCTGGTCCCCCACAAGGCTCAGGTTTTCCTAATGGACTCTCTTTCTTCCTGATGTTATGGCTTGACTTCAACATTTTTTTTTTTTTTTTTTTGAGGTACGCGGGGCCTCTCACTGTTGTGGCCTCTCCCGTTGCAGAGCAACGGACTGGGGCTCCGGACACGCAGGCTCAGTGGCCATGGCTCACGGGCCCAGCCGCTCCGCAGCATGTGGGATCTTCCCGGACCGGGGCACGAACCCGCGTCCCCTGCATCGGCAGGTGGACTCTCAACCCCTGTGCCACCAGGGAAGCCCCAACGTTATTAATTTTGGGAAGTTGGGGCGGCAACTCACTAGGCCACAGCCTATTAGCTAGGAGGTGTTTGTCCGCAGCTTCCAGAGGCACCAGTGTGGCACCGCCCACTTCACCACCCTGTCCTGTAAGGAACGTCTGGAAGTAAATTGCTTTGCTTGGAGTTCACTGCCTTGTACTTAAGGGGAAAACACAGCATCTCTTTGAGGGCAGGGGTGACCGTCTACTCAGGTTTGTACTGTCTGGCCGCAGTGCCTGGCACAGTTTGTCCCCAAACATGCTTTTTGAATTGAATTGAAATGAAGTGAATTGAATTGAGTTCTATTTGGCCAGTTCCCAAACCCGGAGGCAACCCAGAGCCCAGGTTGGCTGCTGTAAGAGTGGCTTGAAATGCTGAGCAAACAGCCTGCAAACACTACACAATAGTTCTCGTCCACATGACATCCTTAGGAAAGAGGACAGCAGGACAGATCCTCCTCCTCTGGGGCACACATCCTGTACCTGCAAGAGAATGGGTCCCCTCTTACCTGGAAGGTTAGCTTGGCCTGTGGGCTGCATTTGGCTCTGCATTTCTGTGGTCGTTTCTTCATTCTGTTCTTTGAGTCCAGGAGTAACTTGTTTTCCTGGAGTCTTAGGGGAGGCTAGAGCGTATGGATGGAATGAAGAAGATAGCTTCACAAAAGTTTAAAAGAGAACACACTCTTCATGTATTCATTTGCTCAAAAAGAGAGTCTTTCTAGGGTCTGTGATGTGCCAGGCAATATCAGGGGATACTGGGATTATAAAGATGATCCCCACACACCCTGCCCTTGGGGGGCTCTCAGGGGGCCTGTTCCTGGCCAGTGCAGCACTGGCCTGTCAGGCAGGTTTCCTGTACATGATGTCAGTGGCCTACAACGTGTTTCTGAAGGATCTGAGATTTTTCTGGTGGAATTGTTTGTGTCTGTGTGTCTCTCCAAAAGGGACGCCATTCTGGCCATCAACCCCATCAACACTGTACGTGGGGATGAGTGTGGTAGCGAGAGGAGCTATTAATTCAACAGCCCGCCCACTCCTCTGTTTCCCAAGGCAGTTCATTTAAAAGTTAGAGAGAGCCCCTCCTAAAGCAATGACAATGGTGCAGCCACTATGGAGAACAGTACCGATGTCCTTAAAGAACTAAAAATAGAGCTACCATATGATGCAGCAACCCCACTCCTGGGTATATATCCAGAAAAGACGAAAACTCTAATTCAAAAAGATACATACACCCCAATGTTCATAGCAGCACTATTCACAATAGCCAAGACATGGAAGCAACATGTCACCAACAGATGAATGGATAAAGAAGATGTAGTGTGTGTGTGTGTGTGTGTGTGTGTGTGTGTGTGTGTGTGTGTGTGTATAGTGGAATACTACTCATTCATAAAAAAGAATGAAATAATGCCATTTGCAGCAACATGGATGGATCTACAGATTATCATACTAAGTGAAATAAGTCAGTCAGAGAAAGACAAATATCCTATGATATCTTTTATGTGTGGAATCTAATCAACAGTGCTAATAAACTTATTTACAAGACAGAAACAGACTCACAGACATAGAAAACAAACTTATGGTTACCAAAGGGAAAAAGTGTGGGAGGGATATATTAGGAGTATGGGATTAACAGATACACACTACTACATATAAAATAGGTGAATAACAAGACTTTACTGTAAAGCACAGGGAACTATATTCAATACCTTGTAATAATCTATAATGGAAAAACATCTGAAAAAGTGTGTGTGTATACACAAAACGGAATCACTTTACTGTACACCTGAGACTAACACAACATTGTAAATCAACTATACTTCAATTTAAAAATTGTGATAAAATGTGCATAACATAAAATGTACCATTTTTAAGTGTACAGTTCAGTGGCATGAGCTACATTCACATCACTGTGAACTAGAATTATTTTTAGTTGTTTAGTAATTATTAGTGTAATGTCTGTCCTCCCTCGCTCCCCCCGAAGTATAGGTTCCTTGAGGGCTGGGTCTGTCATATCCCCAAGTATCTGGAACAGGCCTTGGAACTAGGAGACACTCATTCAATATCTGTTCAGTGAATGACTATTCTGGGAACCACCAACATTAGTTTCCACGTAGATGGGGCGGCCCGTTTTTGTCTGTAGGGCCGTGCGAATAATAGTTGAAGCGCTGTCTCCCTCTTTGCTCCAGTTTTTCTCCTTCCCTCCGGGGTTACAAATGGAAACACTTACAGGTGCTGTCGCAGTGGCATCTGTTTTCCCAGGCAGAGTGGCTGGAGTTTCCTGTGCAGCGCATGAAGGGAGACCTTCTGCGGAAGCCTTTCTTGCAGTCGCAGTTTATCATGGTGCCCACCTCATACCTGAGGACCTTGAACATGGCGTTTCTGAGACTCGGTGGGTCTTCAAGACAAGCATCTGCCAAGACAAAAAGGCGCCTTAGGAGTCCAGGAGCTTCCAAACATGGGCATATGATCGAATCACACGTTCCTTCGCTCGATTTAAGGGGTTTTGTATGTACCCCGCCGTTTCCTGGAGAGAAACTAAGGCTGTTGAAGTTTCTTTAGAAACATTCATATCAGAGATGGTTCAGAATTTAACTTCAGCCAAGTTCACCTCCAAACTACAGTGTCTTTCAAACGAAATGAATAGAAACGAATGAGATTTTATTCTGAATATGCCTCCTGCTGAGCAAGTATAGAATGAGGGGGCACAAGGGACATGAGCAAAGGGAGGGACGAACCACATTGATTTAATTGAGGGATGAGATGTGTCTGTGAGAAATACTTTGAAGGAAATAAAGATTGTCCGACTTTCTGTAATTAATGATTCTGTAAGGTTGTTTATTTTTGAAGAAATATTTGTAAAGTGCTTCACTCAATGTCTGGTGAGTAGGAAATGTGTGTTTCTCACCCACCTACCCACCTCTAAGTTTACCAAATTCCTTCTCACACCACGAAGACCTGACCCTTCCTCGCCCCCCACAATAGTCACTGGCTTCCCACTAAAGACACTTGAATAGTTGAACACCCAACTATTATGGGAGGAAAAGGTGCTGGTCTCATCAGAGCAATGATTCCATTGTATATCTCGCGACAAATTCTCCTGCTTCAAGAGATGAGATTTTTCAGGAAAAAGTCACAGGCTGGATAAAGGAAGCGGACAGGAAGGACCACAGGAAACAGAAAAAAGGGAGGCAGCCAGGGCTCCCACATCTGGCCTTGCCACCCAGCAAACGGGCACAGGGTCCGGGCAGGTTGCTGCACTCGCTGCTGGCAGAGGACCATCTGCCGATCGTCTGTTAATCACTCAGGGTGGAGTGGAGCTTCTCTGAGCCCTCACAGTCCGCCCAGCATCTTGTCATCGTGGAGACCACCCCCAGCCAAGATGCGGGACCCTCCTGACACCCTTAAGAAGGTGAGGTGAGGGGCTTCCCTAGTGGCGCAGTGCTTGAGAGTCCGCCTGCTGATGCAGGGGTCATGGGTTCGTACCCCTGTTTGGGAAGATCCCACATGCCACGTAGCGGCTGGGCCCGTGAGCCATGGCTGCTGAGCCTGCGTGTCCGGAGCCTGTGCTCCGCAATGGGAGAGGCCACAACAGTGAGAGTCCCGTGTAACGCAAAAAAAAAAAAAAAAAAAAAAAGAAGGTGAGGTGAACCTGGACAGCTTGTCCCACCTCTAACCAAGAAGGGACTACACAAAAGCAGTTTGAATAGCTCACTGGGCCAGCAGTTGTAGAGGAACATGTAAAATAATGTAAATTCCAGGAATTATAATAATCATAAGGCAAGAAACACAGCATGGTGGAAAGAGGAGAAGGATAGGTTTCTAAATTGTAGTTCTTCCAGCTTACTAGGTATACAGCTTTATTGTTTTTACGTATCTAAGACTTGGCTTCCTTTTTTGTAAAATGGGTATAATAATTATTTTACTGATTTCTTTTAAATATTACATGAAATAACATATTAAGGTAACTTGCAGAGCACCTGGCACATAATAGGCATAGAATAGATGCTAGTCAGTTGCAAACTATCATATATAGAATGGATAAACAACAAGATCCTACTGTATGACACAGGGAACTATATTCAATATCCTGTGATAAACCATACTGGAAAAGAACATGAAAAAGAATGTATATATGTATGTATAACTGAATCACTTTGCTGTACAGCAGCAATGATCACAACACTGTCAATCAACTGTACTTCAATAAAATTAATTTAAAAAGAAGAAGAAAAAAAGAATAGGTACTAGTTCCGCTCCCTTTTTTTCCTGTCCAGAAAAAGAAAATGTCCAGATAGAGACTCGGCTGAGTTTTACCTTAACCCTTAACTCCTGCAAAAGTTCATCTCTCCCTACAGCCCATGTCATCAGTACCATTCGCTGGCACTTATCATACGTCAATACCAACCAACAATTTAAGTATCGGAAGGTAAATCTGTTGCTAAAACAAGATGTGTGTAATAATCAGAAAAGCCAAATGAAGGAACGAGGCAAGGATGTTCCCTGTTACCACTGTTTTTCAGCGTCATATTGGAAGTCCTAGCTAATACAGTTAGAAAAGAAAAGGAAACAAAAGGTATCCAGATTGGGATGGAAGAAACAAAACTGTCTTTGTTTGTAGAAGACAGTTATCTATGTAGAAAATCTGAAAGAATAGACCAAAAATAAAACCTCATACTAATAAGTGATTACAGCAGGGTTACAAGATACAAAGCTAATATACAAAAGTCAACCACTTTGCTAAATACCAGCAATGACCAAGAGGAAATTGAAATTAGAAGCACAATACCATTTACATTAGCACCCAAAAAAGGAAGTACTTGGGTGTAAGTAAAAAATATATATATATATATATATGTACAAGATCTACATGAGGAAAAACTATAAAACTCTGATGAAATAAATCAATGAAGAGCTAGATAAATGGAGAGATATTCCATGTTCATGGATAGGAAGATTCAATATTGTCAGTATGTTAGTTCTTCCCAACTTGATCTATAGATTGAAGGCAATCCCAATAAAACGCCCAGCAACTTAATTGGTGGATGACAACAAACTGAATCTAAGTTTATATGAAGAGACAAAAGACTCAGAATAGCTAACACAATATTGACTGAAAGGAGCAAAGTTGGAGGACATACTACCTGACTTCAAGACTTACTATAAAGTTACATTAATCAAGACAGCGTGGTATTGGTGAAAGGACAGACAGATAGATCAGTGGAACAGAATAGAGGGTCCAGAAATAGACCAACTGATCTTTGACAAAGGGGCAAAGGCAATACAGTGGAGCAAAGATAGTCTTTTCAACAAATGGTGCTAGAACAACTGGACATTCCACATGCAAAAATAAAATCTAAACACACATCTTATGTCCCTCACAAAAAGTAACTCAAAATGGATCACAGACCTAAAAGTAAAACATGAAACTATAAAACTCCTTGAAGATAATATAGGAGAAAATCTAGTTGACCTTGGGTTTGGTGACAACTTTTTAGATGCAACACCAAAGGCACGGTCCATGAAGAAAAGAATTGAGAATCTGGACCTCATTAAAATAAAAAAATTTCCAGAGATTGGCACAACATTGTAAATAAACTATACTTCAGTAAAAAAAAAATAAAAGAAAACAAACCAAAAAAAAGGAGTAGGGTGTTTGTTTTTGTGTTATTTTCTTGTTACCATCTGCTTTAAAAAAAATAAATTCTGATTTAACGGAAAAAAAAATTTCTGCTCTTAAGAGACACTGTCACGAGAATGGAAAGACAAGCCACAGACTGGGAGAAAATATTTATATGATAAAGGGCTGGTATCCAAAATATACAAAGAACTCTTAAAACTCAACAGTAAGAACCCTGATTGAAAAAAATGGGCCAAAGTCCTGAACAGACACCTCACCAAAGAAGATATACAGATGGCAAATAAGTATATGAAAAGATGTTCCACATCATGTCATCAGGGAAATGCAAATTAAAACAACAATAAGATGCCACTGCACATCTTTAGAATGACCAAAATTCAGAACACCTAATGCTGGTGAGGATGTGGTGCAACAGAATCCCTCATACATTGTGGATGGGAAAGCAAAATGGTACAGACACTTTGGAAGACAGTTTTGGCACTTTCTGACAAAACTAAACATACTCTTAATGTACCATCCCGCCATCATGCTTCGTGGTATTTACCCAAAGGAGTTGAAAAGCTGAGTCCACAGAAAAACCTGCACACGGATGTTTCTAGCAGCTTTATTAATAATTGTCAAAATTTGGAAGTAATCTTAGATGTCCCTCAGTAAATGAGTGGATAAATAAACTGTGGTACATTCGGACAATGGGATGTTACCCAATGCTAAAAAGAAATGAATTCTCAAGCCATGAAAAGACATAGAGGAAACTTTAATGCATATTACTAAGTGAAAGAAGACAATCTTAAAAGGCTATACACTGTATGAGTCCAACTATATGACATTCTAGAAAAGGAAAAACTATGAAGGTCGTAAAAAGAATTGGTAGGTTGCCAGGGAGTAGGGAGGAGGAAGGGATGAATATGTGTAGCACAGAGGATTTTTAGGGCAGTGAAATTACTCTGTAGGACACCATAATGATGGATACCTATTAGTCCAAACCCACAGAATATACAACACCAAGAGTGAACCCTAATGTAAACTATGGACTTTAGGCAACGATGATGCATCAGTGTAGGTTTATCAATGGTGACAAACGTACAATCTGGTGGGGGATGTTGATAATGTGACAATGGGGGAGGCTGTGCATGTGTGATGTCAGGAGTATATGGGAAATCTCTGTACCTTCTGCTCAATTTTACTGTGAACCTAAAGCTGTTCTAAAAAGTAAAGCCTATTAAAAAAGAACAACTTACAAGCACACAATGGACATTCCCTGAGCTAGATAAAATAATTGAAGGGGAAAAGAAAAACAGCCCATGAGGACTTCTGCTTCCGACCATGACAAAATTTATCTTCCTGCTGAAAGCAACTTTAAAAAACAGACAAAATATGTGAACAAGAGTTTGCAGGCATTTAGCAACGGGCAGTGCAGCACAGCATTATTTGAGAGGAAGGAAGCACATGAAGTGAGCCCACCATTGCCATGGCTTTCCTCCTGGGGCACTTTCCTGCCAGGTAGCACCAAAGTGGAGCCAGCAGAGTGGTGGCCTCACTGACCTGAAGGGGGAAAAAATCAGAGCCCTAGGCTGCTGGCATGGGTGGAATTTGTGGGATGGGGCTCTAGAGAGGAGGGGGGCAGAAGTGTGTGTGAGGATACTCTTCGGGTTTTTAATCCAGCAGCTGGGCTGAATATGAACAGGGCAGAACCCTGTGACTTAGAACCAACTCCCTGCTGTGGAGACTGAGAGAAGAATAGTTATACCGAATTTTATTTACAAAAACAGGCATCTGTTGCCTGTTGCCAGTTGTGGCTATATTTATATCAGAGAGTAGATTTCAAAGTAAGAAACATTAGTCACAGATGACTTGGTTGGTTCCATGAAATTACTGAGAAATCTCCAAAATAACTATGAGAACTTATCAAATTTAGCGATCTCAATATACAAAAATCACTTGTGGTTATACTGTGAGCAACCAATTAGAAAATTAAAAATTTTAAAACAATCCCATTTACAATAGTATGAAAAGACATAACATACTCAGGAATAAATTTACTGAAAACTCACAAGGCCTTTAAACTGAAAGTTCTGAAACACTGCTAACATAAAGAATTATATAACTGGAGAAATGCACAATATTTATGGATTGGGAGTTTCTTTTTTTTTTTAAAGATGTCAACTTATCTTAAATTGATCAATAAACTTAATGCAATTACAATAAAAAAAATCCAACACACTGTTTGGCAGAAATTTGGCAAGACACAGACCTAGAATTTTAAGACAATCTTAAAATGATGTACAAATTTGGAGGATTCACATCATCTGATATCAAGACTTTCTATAAAGCTTCAGTGACCAAGACAGTACATATTGATAAAAGATAGACAAATAGAATAATGGAACAGAGTAGAAAATCCAGAAATAGACTGACATAGGTATATTCAGGTGATTTTTTGCAAACACACCATGGCAATTCAATGAGGGAAGGGAAAATCTCAACAAATGCTTCTGGAACAAGTGATAATTGTATAGGGAAAAAAGAACTTTACTCCACATACAAAAATTAATTTTATTGCATATTTAAACATAAAATATCCATCCATACACCAAATCCATACATTATAGATGTAAACATAAAAGATAAAACTATTACGTTTCTAAAAGAACATAAAGGCAAATAGCTTTGCAAGCTAGGGATAGGCAAAGATTTCCTAGGGAAGACACAAAAAGCACTAACCATAAAATAATAGTAAATTTAAAACTTCTGCTCTTCCTAAGGCATTAAGAACATGAAGAAATGAATGCTACAGGTAGACTGGGAGAAAAATCTTTGCAACACATATATCTGACAAAAAGACTTGTGTCCACATTATACAAAGAACTACAAATCACTACTAAAAGTCAAACAACCCAATAAGTAAATGGGCAAAGACTTGAATGGTCACTTCTCCAAAGAAGATATCTGATTATCAATAAGCACTTGACAATGTGCTGAAGACATCATTAGATATCAAGAAAAAGCAAATTGGAAACCACCATGAAATAGTCCATTAGAATGGGTAAAATGGATAAAAGACTGACAACACCAAATATTGGCAAGGAGCTACTGGAACTCACTTCCATTACTGTTGGGAGTGTAAAATGATGCCAAAACTCAAAGTTTTTAAAATGAAGTTAAATATATACCTGCCCTATGATCCAGCCGTTCCACTCCTTGGTATCTATCTAGGAGGAGTGAAAGCACATATCTACAAAAAGACTTAAGCAAAACATTTATAGTAGCTTTGAATAATCTCAAAAACATTATGTTGAACAAAAGAAGACAGACACAAAATACAAACACTGTTTGATTCCATTTATATGAAGTTTACGAAAAGACAAAACTAGTATGCAGAAAGAAGTCAAAGTAGTGGTTGCTTGTGGTGGGTGGGGATTGACTGGAAGGAGACAGTAGGGGGATGGAAACATGAGTGTACATCTTTGCCCTGCTGACAAATTGAAATTATAATGGACTTGTCACAGTTCAAGTCAGGGGGCCATTGAGGACCCGGTCTCAGACATGTCCCTGCACCACTGAGAACTTGAATTTTCTCTGAACTGCATCAAACTTAAGGACACCACCAGCCATTTTCAAAACAATATCAGCCAGCAGCTGCAACCTTATGGTCTCAAGGTCTCCCCTTGAAATTATGCAACCATTTCAGACCCCAACCAATTCTTACTCAATAAGCACCCTTACTGCTTGCCAGCTCCAATTATAATTCTTGATAGACAACTCATGTCACTAACTGTAACCTTGTGGGGGTTTGCCTTTATAAGTGTCCCCTATTTTGTAGCTGGGGAAACAATTCAAGGTCTTCTTGAATCTGTGTCACTGGGGCATTCCTAACAAACCCCAAATAACACCTTTTTATTTCAATCAGGTCTCCGTTTCTGAAATTTTGGTTAACAGCCCAGACTCGTCAAATTGTACACTTCAGATCTGTGCATTTCACCACATGTAATTTTACTTCAAAAAAATCATTAAGAAGTATATTGAGCAATTCTCGTGATTATCCACTAGCACAAATAATCAAGGATTGACCTCAGCCGCATTTGGAATCTGACGACTCAACCACAAACCAAGAGAGTTTCTAAACACAGAAATTTGAAACGAAAGCAGACAGATTGCCTTCGGGGCAACTTTGTGTCCTTAAAAACTATTTACATGATGATGTGCTTTTCTAAATTAGGCCATGGGAATTTCCAGGATCATCATAAATTAGCCTGAGCATCTGAGGTGGTCATGCGGGGACAAGAGAAATTTCCAGAACTTCTTAACTCCCACAGACTTGCCTTTTATAAAAGCATCTTTCCTGGAATCTAGAAGCACTGAAACTTCCCTGGTCTATAGCTAAGAACTAGTAAAGAACTTGACTATAACCCTTTTCCCTGGAACCACGTGAAGAGTGTTCCAAGTATCACCTTAAGAAAGTGTGTGTGTTGGGGGCAGGGGAGTGTGCAGGAAAGGTAGACCTGGGGTGCCGGCGGTGTTTCTTTTAACAGGAATAAATCTGGGATTTTTAAAAGCCCTTCTCAGGGCGGTGTCGTAAAAGAAACAGCTGTACAACATCTTAAAGAAAAGGATGAAAACACTTTATCTCTCCTGAAATCTTGCAGAGGAACATTGAAGGGCAGTTCTGTTTATGTGACTCAGCAAAATGTCTTTACAGCCTCCTTCCCCATATTATCACTTACAAATTTTCACACAGCATGGCAGCTGCCTCATTCTCTAGTTTTACTCCAAAAGCTCTAAAATTTCTCGAAATTCAGCAAACAGGGGCTGTTTCTGCCTTTACTCTTGCACCCACCTTTCCAGATCTATTTCTTGCTTCCACCAGAGGCTCTGACTTTCTAACAGAAATTATTCTCTGCTCTCAGCTCTGGCCCATTCTCCCAGCTCAGGAGGCAAATGCAGAATTTTTTTTGGAAGGTGGGAAGGGAAATGTTTTCTCTCTGTCATTTTTAAGTATTGGTGCATTTCCAGATTGGATGTCATTTTCTCTTCTGAGAGCTTTGAAAGTGTGTGCTGCCTGAAGATTGGAGGAAAAAATTAAGACTACTAGCCTCGTGTTGGGACTTGGGGTGAATGCTCAGAGCTGGGACACTGGGGCCCCTGGAGGGGTCCTACCATGGGCTCCGAGGAACATTGCTGTGGTCTTGCCTCCTACCTTTTATATAGGCAGAGGGGAA
This sequence comes from Tursiops truncatus, assembly GCF_011762595.2. Classification (NCBI taxonomy): domain Eukaryota; kingdom Metazoa; phylum Chordata; class Mammalia; order Artiodactyla; family Delphinidae; genus Tursiops; species Tursiops truncatus. Next base: position 151,302,558 of record NC_047035.1, read on the forward strand.
AGAGAGCCAGTAATTATCATTCATCCTGAAAAATCCCAAGGGATTTTCCCGAAGGCCTTGCATTGAGAGTTAAACTGAGCTCTTCTGATGTTGAAAGTGTTTCACATCTTATTTCAAATTTTTGCTAAGAATGGTACCTGGAAAGACACAGGCAGGACCCCATATGTCCCACCCCCTGCGCCCACCCAGCCTCCATCCCTGTCCCTGAAACACTGTCCCAGGTGCATCCTCCCTTGGGATATTTGTGGGCTTGTTGCCTCCAGGAATTCCCGGCTCAACTGAAATGCAGGAATCCATTGCTGCCTTTGACTTCTTCAGCCGACATTAGCGACAGTAATTGAGAGCCACCTTGCTCTGGGCTGTGTCACCGCACAGGTCTGGGAGGAAGGTGGCTGAGGGTGACGGACCCTGGGACACGCTTCGTCTTTTTTTCTGTGTTGTTTTGCCTTTTGTTTTCCCTCCACTGAATTGCTAGAGGCTCACCTCCTCCATCTCACCACGCCCATGCTAGGGAGGGAAAGATTAGGCATTCGTAGGTTACACAGCAACAGATTTAGGGATTCAGACCAGCTTTTGTGTCTCCCAGGCGTCTGCTCTCTCCTTTCCGCCACTGTTCCCAGAAGGACAGTCGTACAGCTTCTACTGCTTGGGTTTCCAATAAAAGATGAGAAACTTGGTGAAACGAGGCACTCCCTTCTCTTCCTCTAAGTGGCCTGTCACTCACTAAGAGAGACAAGAGATGCAGACCAGGGCTTCCTGATTGGATCTGGAATGCTGACACCCTTTCTCTCATTTAGCATATGACCTCAACTCCACTCCCCTAAATAAAGCTACCCCTTGGTGTCTTGCTGTTTTGTTTTTAGAAGGGAACAGAACTAAGGTAAATTTTGTGCTTATATATTTTTGTGTTCCTCGAGTTAACCAGAAATATCAACACCTGGAAGGCAGTCGGTCCTTTGAGCTGGGAAGTTGGTTTCCTACAGCTGGTAGGACTCTCTGCTTCACTTGTTCACAGCAGAGCTTCTCAAACTTTAATGTGTGCACACGTGGCTTGGGGGGCTTGTTAAATGCACATCTGGGCACAGTGGGGTGAGTGTGGAGGCTGAAACTATTTCTCTCGAGCGCCCCAATGCTGCAGGGGCTGTAGCCGCACTCAGCACCCAGCAGTGGCTGCCCCGTCTTCCCCCCTCTTCTGCCCCCTCCGGAGGGCCCGCCTCCCCAAGGGGACCGAGAGCGGGGCCCTCAGGCGGGGCTGAATCTGCTTACAGAACACTTCGTTCCCAGGCAAAGCATCTAAAAGGGTGCAGTGAGAGCTCCCCTGGCTGGAGGAAAGGTGGGTGGGTGAAAATGGCTGTGGGCAAGGTGATTTTTTAAAAAAATTCTTTTCTGATGTTGTTCAAAATGAGAGAGCACTCATCTGGCCCTTGTGGCCTGTGTAACGTGAAAGATAAGGAAAAGGAAGGGGCTTCAAAAGGATGTGGACAGGGTCTGAGATAAGATTCTTTGCTCTGTGGATGAATCAAGGTCAAGTTTTGTTTACCCGTACAGCCCAGCCAGCACTGAGTGCATGGCTTCATCTTTGTGTCCTTCTGCTTGGCCGTCTATACAATAGGGATCGGGGATGAACATTAGAATAACTCACTAAGCACAGAAACTTCTAGATGATGATTTACTAAGCTTTATGCAAGGGACATAGGAGTCCATCAAGAGTTTGGGGCACTGGATAAAGAAATTGTGTCGTTCTTGACCTAAAGACATTCATCTTCTGTGTCAGATCTGAGAAGAAGCCCAAGATATACCTAATGTCAAAGACAGTCTCCAAATTCCTTGGGAAATCCACCCAGCAGTCTGAGCCTTATAGAAAGCGGGTGTTTTGGGTTCAAAATAAAATATTATAGGACATGTTGACTATTCCTCTCAATAGGATCCCAGGATCTGAGAGCTGGGAGAAACCCCAAAGATGATTTAGGTTAATCTCCCCTTTTGTTGATAAGGAAACAGGCCGAGTGCCGTTCCTCCAATTGTGGCAAACCTGGGAGTAGAACGGAGCCCTGACTCCCAGTTCAGTGCTTTCTCATCGTTATCTTCAGGAACGAGTATGCTTCTCACCCTGCTATGGAAGGTTCTCTCTAGCTAGGAGTTAGAGCTATGTCTAAAGTATCTGGGTTACTGGGAAGTGTTTGTGAGATGTTGTGGTTTAATTCAGATCATTATCTTTGAAGTCAGAGAGCTCACGTCCTCCATTTGGGGCAATTTATGTAATAGTAACTCACATCTGAGCCCTGCCTGTGTGCTGCTCACTTGTAGAGATCACCTTCCATGCTCACTACAACCCTCAAAGGGACATATTGTCACCCCACTCTGTACAGCAGGAGATTGAGTTTCAGAGAGATTCAGTCAATCGCCCAGGTCACACAGCTCAAGGTAATGGGATCAGAATCACAAGAAAGCCCACTATTGCTGCCCTTATGTCTACCTTTAAAAAAAAATCTCACTTTTACTTCCAGGAAATTCTTTCAAATAGCAAACATAAATGTCTCAGGAAGAAGCAAGGAAGAAGAGATCAGAGTGTGGAGAAAAGGTTTGCATGGACCTCAGGTCGCCGTAAGAGCTCAGAGGGCTATGCAGTTGGTTTCTCTGTAGGAGTGAGATTCAAAATGTTGAACAAGCAGGGTAGCAGGGTCAGGAACCAAGGATGCCAATGAGGATGAAGCCGAGGGTCCTGGAGCCCTGTCTGCCACACGGTAACCCTTCAGTGCCGATATGTGGGAGGAGCCAGGGGAATGAGTAGGGAGGGTCATTTGACAGGTTCAAAGCAGCAGGTGTTTACCAACAAGCTTGGAAGTATTTCAAATTTTAACAACCAGTATGACGAAGGCAGTGATTCTCAAAACTTTTGGTATCAGGACCCCTTTATACTCTCAAAAATTACTGAGGACCCCCCCGCAAAGCTTTTGTTTTTGTGGGTTATGTCCATCATTGTTTGCCATATTAGAAATTAAAACTGAGAAAGTTTGAGTACATGTTTATTAATTCTTTTTTTTTTACATCTTTATTGGAGTATAACTGCTTTACAATGGTGTGTTAGTTTCTGCTTTATAACAAAGTGAATCAGTTATACATATACATATGTTCCCATATCTCTTCCCTCTTGTGTCTCCGTCCCTCCCACCCTCCCTATCCCACCCCTCTAGGTGGTCACAAAGCACTGAGCTGATCTCCCTGTGCTATGCGGCTGCTTCCCACTAGCTATCTACCTTACGTTTGGTAGTGTATATATGTCCATGCCACTCTCTCGCTTTGTCACAGCTTACCCTTCCCCCTCCCCATATCCTCAAGTCCATTCTCTAGTAGGTCTGCGTCTTTATTCCTGTCTTACCCCTAGGTTCTTCATGACATTTTTTTTCTTAAATTCCATATATATGTGTTAGCATACGGTATTTGTTTTTCTCTTTCTGACTTACTTCACTCTGTATGACAGACTCTAGGTCCATCCACCTCATTACAAATAGCTCAATTTCTATTAATTCATTTTTAAGTAACAGTAACAAGCCCTCACACATATGAACTAATCTGATCCTGACAAGTGTACTATGAAGTGGACATTATCATGATTACTGCCATTTTACAAATGAGACATCAAGGCACAACGAGGTTTGGAGAATTGCCTGAGGTCACCCAGCGAGGTCGCCCAGCTAGAGGACCCACAGGGATGGAGCTGGAGGCTCATCTAGGCTTCCGAGCCGTGGTCTTGACAGGATGCTGTGCTGCCTCTTCTAAATTCCTACCTCTAGCCCTGAGCTCTAGTCTAGACAGAATGCCTTCCACCTTTCCTTCTGGCCATCCTCTGGTACTTCAACTCTGTTCAAAACTTCTAGGTGAAGATACTATTTCTTCTTCTACTTAACATTGCCATTGGGGTTTTAGTCAATTCAATCAGATGAAAGAATGTAGGGGCATAAAAACTGGAAAGAAAAGAAATAAAGCTATCTCTGCTTGCAGATTATACGGTAGTGCATCTAGTAAACCCAAGAGAATCAATGGTGGGAGTAATAAAATAATGAAATAATTTTAAAAGAGAGCAATCAAGAGTGATACTAAAGAAGTGTGGCATGGGGTGGGTAGGGAAGAAACACTTTTTTTTACAGGATAATGCCAGCTAAGGAATGCAGAAAGATGGATCACAAGGGAATTGTGTGCAGAAAGGTGGATCTCAAGGGAATTATGTGCAGAAAGATGGATCGTAAGAGAATTACGTGCAGAAAGGGAATTAGGTTGAGTGAAAAAAGCCAGTTTCAAAGGTTACATATTGTGTGATTCCATTTATTTTGCAGTCTTAAAAATGACAAAATTATAGAGATGGAGAGCAGCTTAGTGTCTGCCAGGGATTAGGGAGGAAGGAGGCGTGTGGCTGTGGCCATGATAGGGCAGCGGGAAGGATCCTTGTGAAGAGAACTGCTGTGTATCTTGGCTCTGGTGATGGTCACATGAATCTACACATGTGGGACAGTTGTGTAGAACCAAAGACACACATGCACGGATGAGAGCATATAAAATTGGTGAGATCTGAGTAAGACTGATGGATTGTAGCAAGGTCAATTTCCTGGTTGTGATATCATGCTATAATTTGGAGGTAAACTGAATGAAGGCTATATTGGATCTCTCGATATTATTATTTACAACTGCATGTGAGTCTATAATTATCTCAAAATAAAAAGTTAAAAACATAGATTTACAATAGCTGGTCCAAGATCAAGCAGAACTAGAATTTGAACCCAGCTCATTCTAAACTCCACAGCCCAACATCTTAACCATTACAGTACAGAGCTTCAATACATAGTTATCAAAATCTACATAATCTTTTACCCATGCATCCTATATCTGGAAATGTATCCTGAGAAAATCACAAAATAAAAACTTTATACATAAAAAAAAGTTAAAAACAAACACACACGAACAATCCTCTGTTCCTCTTCTTGTCCTTGTTTCTCTTGGTGACCCTGACATTCCTGTGATGTGACACTTCAGCATCTCCCTTAAATTCCACTTTCCTTTGCCGTCAGGTCCAAACCCTTCTCAAGAGTCCTTGCTTAGACCTCTGCGGGAGCCTCGCCCACGCCCCCTCTCTTCTGTAACGTTCACCACTCTCCTGCAGCCCTCCCAGCTGCAGACCCGCCAGAGCAGTAGCATCTTATCATTTCCCTCCACCTCCCGTGTCTCCCCGCCTCCGATATGTCTTTTAAAATATCGTCAAGCCAAGCATCCTAGGGTCCCAGAGCACAGAGCTGATGCGCTAGTGTCACGGTAAATGCCTGCAGGTGAGGTATTCTCTGCCTCCGTGATTCACCGCTGGGTACCACAACTGCCCCTCCCTCTTTTTCCTTTAATCTGGGAAGTGAGTTTGTCAAACACTGGACTCCCTCCTGTCGGGATTGACAGCATTTCCTTGCTTTGCTTTGGGGACTGAGTCTGCCGATCAAATAGCAGATGGCAGATTCCTCAGAGCCATTAAGGAGCTTGTGACCATAGGAGCTTCTTAGATACTCCAGGTCACTGCCTTTGCCACGCTGATTGGTTTTCTGGGCCTCCTGGCGTGGTGCCCCTGATGAGGGGGTGGAATCCTTCCTGGCCTGTGAGCCAGGTAAGGAGGAAGGCTGCTCCTGGCTGTACCTCGTATGAAGGGTGAACAGGGTTCACCTGGCAGGTTCGGCAGAATATGTCACCCTGGCAGGGGGAATGCCAGGTTCAGGGGACTATAAGTGGAATGTTTGCTGGAGTGTGAATGGCAAGGGTGTGAATGACAGAAATGTATCTGTGGAAATAATGTAAGTGAAAGGACCTTGATATCTGTAAAATGTCCCACAAGTCTTGATTGTTGCTATTATTATCTCTCGAGCAGTGTTGTTTTTAGGACCAAATGATAAAATATGTAAGGTTCCTTCGTGAGTTGGAAAAAAAATTATCTAAAATGTTAATTACTTAAAGCTTGATTGTGTCAGAGCAAGGAAATGGAGTTTCTTTTGACGTCATCTTCTAAGGACTATTTATGAGAATTCTGCATTCGTTTCCTTCCTCTCACCTATATTCACAATGGCCTTCACATCTAATAAGACATGGTCAACTTCCTGATCACTGCTGACTAGCTCCCCATGGTTTAATTTGAAAACTTCCAGTCATTTCTGGTTGTTGTTGGCTGTCCATGTCACCTACTATTTATTTAAACTGTTTCTTCAACGTGGGCAGCCGTAGGCACTGAAAGAATGCTTGAGTGTATTGGCAATTGCGTCGATATTATGGTCTATTAATCAGTTAATTCAGACACATATCCATCTTTGTTTAGCATAAATGCTGAGGGGAACGTGGCAGACCCAAGTTTGTTTGTGCTCAGGGCTGGGGGGATGGGTTAAGGCAATTTAATGGCATCAAACAAAAGGTGTCTGATTCCCTGGGTAAGAATAAGAGGGGAGGCTGTGTACTCTGAAGGGGAAGATCTCAGTGCAGCTGGGCTCATTCTGCAGTAATTAGCATCCTTCATCTGTGAGTTCTGTGTGTGTCTGACCCACAGTTTCTGAGACCCGGCTGGGCCTCCCAGGCCAAAGAGTCAGAATTTCCACTACCCAAGAATGAGTGACTCATGGGGTAAGATCCTTCTGGAGAACATCTTCTTCCTTAATCAACACTTATTACCAAGAAAAAAGAAGGTGGGGGAGATGGGTGGGAATCCAGTTATTTTCTCTTTCCCTTGGAAGGGAAAAAAGGAGACTGAGAACCGACAATATTCCTCCCAGAAGCTGTCCCTGAATCAAAGCTCTCGTGTTTCGGGGTCTCACATGCTTCTGTGAATGAAATTTTGGGGGTGGTTGTGTTTTGCCCCTGGGAGCCTAGCTGATAACAAACTTCTGTACTTGAAAGGGTTAACCACAAGTTTACTGCAGAATGTCAACCTGATGAAAATTAAAGGTTGTCAGATAAGAAAAACAAGGGGGATAGAAATAGACCCGTGTTTTTTCTCTGAAATTGAAAAGCAGTTTTCCTTCAAATCTTTGAAACCCATTTCTTGGGACGAAATAATGTTTTTCGTAGAAATGTGCTACGTTGGTGAATCCCACCCACTGTCCCACCCATTCGGGTCTCTAACAGCAGCTGGCCACGCTGACATGGACCCTAAGTGTGGCAGGCACCCCAAATCCACATGTACAGAGCCTGGGGGGACCCGGGTCAGGTGTTGCCAGCAGGAACCCACACCTGCCGCCTCCACTCCACCTCCCGGGGATGCCCGCCATCCCCCTAACTCTGGGACACTCTTCTTCACGCCTCAAGAATCACACTCAGTTTTAAACAAGACACACGTGTGTGCTGTTTGGATTCAATGTTTGAGGCCCCCTTGCCCCCCCAAATCCGTATGCCGAATCCTTACTGTCCAGCGTGATGGTGTTAGAAGGTGGGGCCTTGAGGTGAGATGAGGCCATGAGGGTGGAGCCTCAGGGGTGAGTTTGTGCCCCTGTAGGAGTCATGAGAGAGCCGGCATCCTCTCTGCTTCCAGCCATGTGGGGACACAACGGCCCTCCCCCAAACCCCACCACGCAAGCCCCCTGATCCCAGCCTCCAGGAATAAGTGAGGAATGAAGTTCTGTTGTTCTGAGCCCCCCAGGCTTTGGTATTCTGTTAGAGCAGCCTGCACAGACATCACCGTGCGTTTTGGATGGGGATCAGACCCTTGCGTGGAGAATGTCAATCCAGACATGGACATGGAGGCCACAGACTGCCCGGAGGGGAAGGTGCTGATTTAGGTTCTGGGGTTCTCGGTGCTTTGGGAGCAGCCCTGATCTGCTTGTCCACTGTGACTCGCTTAAGTCGGGTTCAGGGTAGACAAACAGCAGCCTGAACGTATTTCCCAAATCTGCATGTCGGCAGGCGCTGCCCCATAAACAGAAGAAGGATGAGGATGTGTCAGAGTGGGCGCATGATGGGGTGGGTGACACAGGGTCGGGAGGAGGTTATGTTAGGATCGTCGATTAAATGAGACCCAAAGCCCTCCCGGTACTCCAGGGACTGGCCTCAGAGAAGCAGCCTCAACTGAAAGGCTTTTGATGAATTCAGTCTGTGGACTCAGCCTGGGCTGTCCTCCCTTGGCCGGCACTGAAGGAAACGGGCTCCGTGTTCCCCAGAGCGCCCTTTAAAGGCGCCTTCCCTAAATTCTTAGGTAGCACCGAAATCCGGCCCTCTGCCCAGTGCCGTAGGTGGGTGCTGTTCCTTTCAACAGACACCTCAGGCTTGACGACCACAGATGATGGTCCTGCAAGGGGCATTTGTGTCGGGCTTCTTATAGAATTTAAACCCCAGGTGGCAGCGCTTTCCCAGGGCATGGGAACTTAAGACCTGTTACCGTGATTCACTGGGAATTGCTTTGTGCTGAAAAGGACAGATGGGACTCGCCAAGGATGTGGTAATTGTAGCGTGAACTAGATAGACTTCCTTCCGTAGTGTGAACTGATACCTTCAGTCCTGCTTACAAATGGACCGGATGCAGGTAGGGGAGCTTGCCGGCCGCTGGGGGGCTGAATAGCTCGGTCAGCACAGGGCTGAAGGGATGACTTTTCACTCCGCTATAGGGTGTTTATTAAGCCGTAGAATGTCGGGACAGAAAGGGGCTTAGAGACCCTCCCTATCCATCTCCTCGCATGCTTAGACAGTGCCCACTCTGTCCAAGGTGTGTGAGACATTGCACACCGGGCACTGATCGGGGTACATATATGGACCTCTCTGGTCCTCACAGCCCCCTATGAAGTGGGCTGTTAGGAATATTCATGACAATTAATACAATGATTATTATATAGTACATTATTATAATTAAAATATTAAATGTATAATTGATATACAAAGTACTACAGTATGATTAATATAGTTATAAATAAGAAACATTTAAATATGATTAATTATTACATAGTCATTCTTACTGGCTCTGTGTCATACACGATGGCGGTGAGGCCCCGACAGGGTCAGTGACCTTCGCGGAGTCGCACAGCTGGTCGGTGTGAGGCCAGCGTTTGGATCCGCAGCCTCACAGATGGAGGTGCTCGTGACCCCGTTCGCCCACAGTTTCCTCCCTGTGTCTCAGCTGCATCCTGTTCATGTGGCCACCGTATGCTCTGACCGTCCCCCGCCCCGTCCCACATGTGTCCCGCATGGTGGGAAGGCCATTGTGGGCATCTTGGGGTGGGGTGGGTGCTGGAGCTTGAAGAGCAGATGCTGGGTGCTAACGTGCAGAGATCGTTCGGGCTGGACTCTACAGGGACTGGGGCTTCATAGGGAGTGCCAGCCAAGGGAAAGGAATAAGGATTTTGCCCAGGGTTCCTGGGCAGCTGGGTGGATAGTAGTGTCTTTCACTAAAATGGGAAATAGAGGAGGAAGACCAGGCCTGGGGCCACAGCTCTGGCTGTACTGAGTTTGAGAAGTCTGTGAGACAGCCCTGTGGAGAGGTGCTCTGGGCCTTGGCTGTGCAGATTGGAAGCCCAGCAAGCCATGTTTACTGAGCACCTACTATATCCTGGTTACTGTAGGCAGGCCGCCGCGTCCCACTTTATACCCACAGCAACTGAAGCCCATGGAGGTTAGAAGAACCTGCCCATGACCAGCTCCCCACTAGGTCACTCAGCGCCCTCCGGGGCTGCACCCCCTCCCCCTGTCCCGTCTGCCGTCATACGCACGGATGCCAGAGCCAACGCTCTAAAGCCCAGACTGCATCCTTCCCTTGCCCACGCCGCTCTGTGGTACCCATTCCTCCCAGGATACAGTCGAAGCCCCTGTACTTGGCAAGGCTCCATGACATAGCTCACAGCCCAGCCTCAACAGCCTCCACCTCTGCCCCCCGCCTGAGCTCTCCAGCCTGGTGGACTATGCTCTGTCTTTTGTCGTTAACCTTGCTCACGACTTCGCTTCCACCTTCTCTACTTCTGCTTGTCCTGCAGGCCTCCCTTGCTGTCACATTTCTCTGGGAAGCCTCCTGGACCTGTCTCTTTGGTTTTGGGCATTCCGCTGCACTCCCAAGCTACCCGCCATTTCTTTACACAGTGCTTGCCACACCGTGTCCATCAGATGCCTCCACCCTGCTGGAGCCTGCAGAGAATGGTACCCAGCGATTGTTTTAAAGGAAAGGAGAGTCACACAAGTCCAAACCAGGATCTGAATCCAAGCCTGCAGAATCTCAAATTCATGAGCCCTTTCTGCTCTCCCAAGGTGCTTTCCAGTTGGGAAGAATTCCAAATAGGCCGACGAGACGCGGAAGATTATAAGAGGCGAGGATGCCCCTAGGCTTTGAAATCATAGGCGAGGAAGCTACGGTTGCAGAATAGGAGACCTGCGGGCTGGGGTGCCTGGAGCTGGGGGGCCTGATGTGCAGAAGACATGCAGATGGTCCAGGTCAGAAAGAATATGGGATGCCAGGCAGAGGAAGTGTGCCCCACAGGGAGCGGGGAATGATTTGAGCTCTTTGATCTGGGGAAAGGCATCACGAAAGTTGTTTTCAGGAGAATTAATTTGGGGATGGATCAAAGAGTGACTTAAAATGAGACCTGGAAGGCTTACCTAAGAAGCCCAGGGGAGTTAATGAGACCTGTCGACTGTATGCTTCCTTTGTACAGGGATGGAGCCGGTAGCCCGCCTCCATCACTTTCTTGGGCACGGGAATGACTGCTTCACAACTTCAGTCTCCTCATCTGTAAAATGGGAATGATCATGGTGGTACCTGACTCACAGGGTCATTGTGAGGCTTCTGTGAGGTAACAGGTGCAGCGCACACACTTACTCTCCCAGGAGGAGGAGGGCGGGAGGCTGAGGTGTCCTGACAGCTCTGCTCGCAGACCCTCTGCACAAGCCCACTGCAAATTCAGGCTAGAGGAGTGAGGTTAACGAAGCCCTGGGAAGAGGGAAAGTGAAACTTGATGGCCAGTGAAAGGCGTTGAAAGCCAAAAGTGAGATAAACAACGACCCGTTTGCACATCAGAGCCGAAATGCTCACCCTTTGCGGTACCCGTGCTCTCCTGGGTGTCAGCAGGGTGTCAGCGGAAACTGCCCTTTTATTTTTAAAAGGTTTTGGGGTTTGTAATTTTTTTTGTAGTTGTTTGTTTTGCTTTCCACTTAAAATAAGGAGTTTTCTCTTCACAAAGATCCTTTTATTCTAAATCAGGCTCTGAACAGAGGTGTCACTACCACAGGGACCGGAAACGGATACCACATTCAGCTGGGTGTGCAGGCTCTGGCGGGTTTCATCAGCCGGGGACGCCGTGACAGCCCCAGCCGCAGCCAGGAAAGATGCCAGATGCACAGCCTCCCCCGAAACTCCCGGGAAACTCACAGAGCCCCGAGGCAGGAAGAAGCTGACGTCAACTCAGCCTTCGGGGATTTCAAGCAAAACTCTTAGAAATGATTCCTCTGCCCTTTATTTGTTATCACGATCTTTCTCTGAGGAGATGAGCCAATTTGCTCCAAGGACCTCATTTCATGAAACTATGTATATGTAGTTATACACACACACACATATATATACACATATTATATACACGTGTGTGTATATATATATACACACATGTACATATATACACATAGTATATATATGTATGTGTATACATACACAAACATGTATACATATAAACACATACTATATATATATATATGTTTTAAAGAAACACTGTTGCTTTGCTTTTAAGTATATAAGGTAACCGGACTGACTAGGTTCCCTTCATCTCTTCCTTGGAGAGGAAGGTCCTTCCTGGGCGTTTAGAATTGGGGAGTGGTTCACACTCCGCTGAGGACATGCCATCGGTCAGCACTGTGTATAAATGGTACTTCTGCAATACCTGGGGGCTGTGGGAGCCATTAGTTTCTTCTTCAAGGAATGTAACTACTCCCACCTGAAATGTTCCCACTTTCTTGGTCAGGGACTTTCTCGAGCAAAAGAAAGCTTCTGCACATCCTCTATGTTGTTATAAATTCAAAATCTGTGGTGTTTGATTTTAATAACTTCAGTAATTGATAATGACCAAGTAATGCTCTCAGCCCTCCTTTCTGTCCCAGATGTTAGTGTAAAGGTGAGGCAGTTCTTGATTCAGTAGGTACGGGTAGGGCTTCCCTGGTGGCGCAGTGGTTGAGAATCTGCCTGCCAATGCAGGGGACACGGGTTCGAGCCCTGGTCTGGGAAGATCCCACGTGCCGCGGAGCAACTAAGCCCGCGCGCCACAGCTACTGAGCCTGCGCGTCTGGAGCCTGTGCGCTGCAGCAAGAGAGGCCGCGATAGTGAGAGGCCCGCGCACCGCGATGAAGAGTGGCCCCCGCTCGTCGCAACTAGAGAAAGCCCTCGCACAGAAACGAAGACCCAACACAGCCGAAAATAAATAAATAAATAAATAAAGAGGTACGGGGACTCGTATAAGAACAAACATTTGTCTGTGTGTTCCATTCACTCTTTCTTTGTATTTGCATTTTAGATCTCAGCTTGTGTTGGCATTATCTGTGCGATATATTTCTCTCCTGCTGGATGGTGTGTTCCTGGCGGCAAGGACTGGGTTACATTCATCTCCTAACCCTGTATCTGACACATAGTAGTTGCTCAATAAATATTTGCCGAATGAATGAATCAACAAAGGAATGAAGCAGTGCCTGAAGGTGATGCCACAGGCGAGACTGTCCCCCTCCACCCTCCTGTGTCCCTCCTCCACCTGTCACACCCATCCTGTCTGTCTACCTTGGCAGCAGTGTTTTCACTCTGAAAAACTTCACAGCAGAGAAGATTCCCACCATCATGCCTCAGAGGCACACCTGTCCTCACCTTTGTTTTCTTATTGCTGAGGATACAAAAAGCAGCAAGACTTCTGAAGGAGGTATCTATTTTGGGCCCAAACAGAAAAGAGTGGGTGATTCTGTGGGCAGAGATTCCTGAACGTGGTGGGGTTGACTCATGCCCGGAGGTGCTCAGAATTTCCTCTGTTTCGTGGGCGTCTGGGGCAGACGTGGCTCGACTCGAGTGCTTTCTTTCAAGCACAGTCAAATGCAGGAAAGACACTCCTAGCTGCTGTTTGGGGTGTAGAAGGAGGGGGAGAGTGGGATTCAGAGAACTTAAGTCTGCAGGGGCTCTGTGTGCCTGAAGAGGTCACCTCCTAGAGGAGATGGAGGGATCGCTGCTGGGCATCTGGGGTCGGAGTCTGTAGGAACAGGCTCGTTCACTTACGCACAACCAAAGCAGCAGCGGGACCTCTTCAGAGCGGACTCTCTTCCACTTTTAAAAAAGTGAAATTAAACTTGTTTACTAACGTGGGTTCAGGAGAATCATCAAGAACGAGGGCTCTGCACCACTCCAGCCTGGTTCACATCCTCGCTCCCCACCCCGGTTGTGTTCCATGGGCTAACTTACTCACTTCTGTGAGCCTCAGTTTACCAGGTGCAAAATGGGGGTGAGAGCAAGGCCGACCTGATTTTCAGGATTATTGGAAGGAACACTACATTTTCACATAATGCCTGTAAGAGAGCATGTAGGCTGTGAATATTAGCTCTTGTTATTATCATTCGTGTTTAAAATGTTTCTTGGGGAGTTCCCTGGTGGTCCAGTGGTTAGGACTCGGTGCCTTCGCTGCCGTGGCCCTGGGTTCAGTCCCGGGTCGGGGAACGAAGGTTCCACAAGCCACGCGGCATAGCCAAAAAAAAAAAAAAAGTTTCCTGCAACAAGGCTGAAGGCAAATAAGCCTCAAAGGAAAAAGTGGGTACTGGGATCAGGGTTTGTGCCAGGCCTGCCCCAGATAGCCGTCTGTTCTCCAGTTCACAGCTTCGCCCACCACTCAGCTTTCTCTCTCAAGAGGGCCTCCTGAAGACCAGCGGGCTTTCCACGCTCTTTCTTTTAAAGGAACCAATCGCCTTCTTAGCACTTACTTTTTATTCTTTAGAAACCTGCTTCTCTTTCTTCTTCTTTTGGGAAAAATTATTTAACTGTTCCTAGCCTCCTGATGCCAGCCTGGCCTTTCACTGCATCCAGAATGATTGGAAAAGGGGGGAAAGCAACCCAGGAAGCAGGTCTGACTAGTCTGACCCAGGCTATTCACCTTACTTGGTCCCTTGTGAGCTTCTGGTCACCCCCCACCCATGGCATCCACACTTAGGTGCCTTAGTGTTTCTGCTGCCTGAAATCCTCCTGGGTACCTGACGCTGGGTTCAGAGTGCAGGCACCGTGGCTGATGGAAAGCCGCATGGCCAGGGTGGGTGGGGGCAAAGTGTCACGTGGGCGGTCAGGATGGAGGTCCCAGAGCTCTGGCCTTGTGGTGTGTCGTTGGCCAGGCCTAGGTCGGGGCACAATTCGGATGTAGGGGAATAAGACCCTGGACTTCTTGACTGTTACCCAGAGGTGTCATGTGGTCCTGGTCATGCTGATTCAGTGACCCATTGTGGGAATGAAGTCTACCAGACCCCAACAAGGTGTGTAGACACTAGAGGATCAACATGAGAGGAGAACACAGGTGCTTCTTGTCGGAGCAAAGGTACTAGTTTTTATCAGATCATCATTAGCCATTTGAGCCTCATCTTGCATGCAGCCAACACAAAATATGAAAGAGTTCGTTCGGGTTTTTCCGTACCATCTTACGGAAAACCCCAAACAAACATTTTGGCCAACCCAATATTTGAAATATGCGTCATTTGTTTTGTTGCTCTCATTAACACCTCAATTTTCAGTTGTTACTCAAGGAGCATGAACCACGTATACAACTGTAGCAACATCATTAGGAAACACCACCCTCCAGCCTCTTCTGACATTCACAAGCACAAGCTTAGAGCCACCTTCTCCAAGAAGCCTTTCTGAACGCTCCGCGAAGCACCTTACCCTGCTTTGGTCGCTGTGGCATGTGTCAACTTTGCTGCATACCACTTTGTAATATTTGATCTTGTGTCTTTCCCAGACTGGTTTTCCCATTTTACTTGCAGGTTCTGTGTGGGGTGGACACAGCACACATTTCTTCTCTCCTGTGACAGCCTTGCTACTCAAAATGGGGTTAGGGCATTAGCAACATGGGCCTCACAGGGAGCCTGAACCAGAATCTCAGCCCCCATCCCTGACATCCTGAGTTAGAATCTGCCTCACAACAGGCCTCTAGGTGATCTATAATAGATTAAACTTTGGGAAATACTGTGCTAGGGCACCTATTCCTAGTGAATAGAAATAAAACAATGGAATTGGACCAACCATGGAATCATTATTCTGTGGATTTCAATCCTAACCGCATCTTGAATCATCTGAGGAGCTTAAAAATAATGTTATCCTTATGTCCGATTCTCATCCCCAGAGAGTCTGACCTAATTGGTCTTAATTGGTCTTGGGTGAGGCTTGGGCATCATTTGTTAAAGTTTCCCAGACGCACACTTAATGTGCAGTTCATGCTAGGAACCACTGCTCTAAATACATTTCCCAGTTGGACTTGTGTTTTCTCCCTGATGGAGGCAAATCCCAGAGTAACCTCCAAACAAGTCAAACAGCCAAAAACTTCCTGAGTAATCTTAGAGTGGAAAATACCTAGAGATGATTCTATTATTGTTTTCCCCTAAATGGGTGGCTTATTTGAAAGCCTGAGAGGGGGAGGGATTCAGTGATGGCTGTTGACTCGCTGGCAAACACTGCTGCCTCCATTGGCAAGTCTTCAAGGTGGGAGTTGCTCAGCAGATGTTTTATCTCCAGTCTTAGGCCAGAAGCAGTTTGAGAGCAAAGACCTTTTCCATCTTGGTAATCCTAACGCATGGATGGATGGATGGATGGATGGATGGAAAGATGGGTGGATCAATGGATGGAAAGATGGATGGATGGATGTCACTGAGAGTCGACGTGAAGACCTAAGGGGAATATTGGACTGGAATTTGGGAAGCCTGGATTCTAGTCCTGGCTCTTCACTTTTCCTGTTTGCCTTGTGTCCTTGGTACATTTTCTTACTATCTTGTCTAGGCACCCAGGCCTTTTAGGTTGCTTTTGCCAAACCAACTATAGCTCCCTTACCAGGGAGCATAACTTCCTGTGTCTCATCCTCTGTGCTCACAACTATAGCTGTTCAGATATTAAAGAACCTCATTGGAGGTCCTTCCTGGAGACCCTGGTTGATAGGGAGGCTACAACCCTAAATATTATCCTCAAAATTTTGTGCATATGTACAGTTTTCTAAGGAGACAGTTAACAGCACTCATCAAATTTGCTCAAGGACTCACCACTCAAGAAAGATTAAGCCAGATGGAGTCTTGCTATCACTTTGTTCTTCCTGTTGGGAGGTTCAGGATGTATGTATAGGAGTGACAAATGAGGTCTGTCTTTATGTGGTGAGGTTCTATGGACCATTTTTTTTTGCCCCCTTGATAATACTTGGGGCAACGGCTGACTCCACCGAAGCAGAACTTCCTGAAGAAATTACTAGAAAGGGTGGCCAAAGAGGGGATGAGGGAGCTCGTTAAGGGTCTCCAATCTCTCTTCCCCTGATACCTGCCTGGATGAAGAACAAGAGAGGAGAGTGTCTGGAAGTTTAGATACCCCCAGTGGCTTCAGAGGGCCCCTGGGTGGGCCATGACTGGTACCAAGGTGACACACATTGTTAGCCTGGAGAGAAGGAATCCTAGCTTCTAAGTCCAAAGGGATCAGAGGCCATTCCTGCCTGGCTTGGGAAATCTCTACACCACTTTTGACAAATTTTCATTTAGGCTCTGCTTAAACACTTGCAGAGAAAGGGAGCCCAGGGGTTAATGGAGAGGAAAAGGATAGAGGAACTCTTTACTCTGTTTGGCTGTTGGACATTCACCAGACACGAATAAACCCACAGTTCAAAGTTTTACCTTTTTTTTTGGCCTTGCCACGCAGCATGTGGGATCTTAGTTCCCTGACCAGGGATCGAACCTGTGACCCCTGCATTGGAAGTGCAGAGTCTTAACCACTGCACCACCAGGGAAGTTCCCAAAGTTTTACCTTTTCAGCGGCATCCCCCACCCAGCCTCTGTCACCTTTCCACTCAAGTCTCCTTCCTTTTCTGATTCTCACTGCCGCCTAAAGTCTGGGGCAGGGGAGCAGATGAGGAACAAAAGCCAAGATCCTCTCCTAAAGCCAAGAATCTACTGGTTTGCCATCTGGGTGCTCTTTCATTTGAAAAGTATGAAAGACACATATCCCTAATTTCACTTTCTAGGAGGGGAAGTTAAAACATAGAGATTGGAGGGCAGCAGAGAACAACTGGAATTCCGCCCCATCCATCTTCCCAGCCAGCATACGCGCCCCTCTGTGGCTCCCCCGACGTGGCTGGAAAGCCTTGACCACTTTCAGGGATGCAAGGCTTATAGCTTTTTGAAACAATCGATTGAATTAAGGTCCTCTTTCCTTTTGTGATAGGGAATGGCCTCGGATAAAGAGAAGGAGGTTCCCACTCATGAAAGACCTCCCCTGTGAGAAGCAAGGAAATCATTTGAGGGCAAAAATGCCCGAAAAGCGAACAGCAGGAGCCTCACCCAGCAGTAAGAAGTGTTTTTGCCTTGACGTTTACAACCTCGCCTGAGTGCTGCGCGGTACCTTCCAGGAGTTGGAAATAACCTACAATGATACGTCAGCCTCGGCACTTGGGCCTGCAAAGGTCTCTTAACCCAGACCCTGCTGTGTATGTCTTCGGTTTGGAAACTTTTTCATCCAAAAGTACGCCGGCTTGAAAAGGCCTTTCGACAGAGCTTATTTTATTTCCTGTTCAGAATTCTTGACATAGAGCAATAGAGCTAGAAGTCAGTCTCAGGATCAGCTCCATCAACCTTTTCATTTTGCAGAGAAACTGAGGCCCAGGGAGGTATAGAAATTTGCCAAAAATCACGCCCTTCACCTCCTCCAACGATGGTCGTTCAGAGGTGCCTTGGACCACTTTCTGTTCCCTGCGAAGTTCAGTATCCCTGACTCTTCTATCCACTGACCTCAGGTGACATGGCCCCCCTTCCCAAAGGAACTCTGTTTATTTTTACAGTTTCTACTGATCATTGGAAATGAAGGGAGCGAACTTGAATGACCACCACATTGAGGGCTAGCCTGACTTAAGGGTGACTGTCGCTATGATAGGAATGACTTCAACAAGAAACAACACAGAAGCCTCCAGACTACTCAGGGCTTCAGCCAAAGAAGCTAAGAAGTCTTCTCTTCGGATGAGTGAAGTTGAGGATAGGAGCTGTAGAGCTCATCAGCTGTCCTCTATAGCATCTCTAGCTGACTGTCCATCAGTGAAGTCAACTCTTTTTGGTGTCTTAATTCTCTCAGATCTCAAAAGGAGCAGATGTACGGGTGATAAACAGAACTGCCTATTTAAGACATGCTGTTTTTAAAGAAAGTAGCAACTGTTTCATGAGGTACTTCCTAAGTTTACCAAAGCCCCATATATATATATATATATATACATCTTCTCCAAAGTACATCTTAAAGATGAGCAAGGAAACAGTGGTAATAATACCTTGAGATCTAGAGAAATTGAATGATTAAATATGAAGAGTTAAACATTTTGTGTTTTAATGATACATGTGAAGATGGAAATTCCAGTGTGGGCAGTCATCTTTACAAGAAAGGATAATTAGACAAAAATATCATCTTAATGGGTTTCTACATTGTTTTTTTTTTTTTTTTTTTGAGTCTAGGGCATGAAGATTTGATCACAGAATTCCTAGAATGAAAGGAAGATGATCAAGGCATAGATAAACTCTCAGAATTTCCACAGTGCTGAGAAAGGCACCTTCAATAACGTGCCTGTTGGCAACATTAGGAGAATTCTCTTTTCAACCACATCCCAGGACCCAGTAATACAGAGACTCAAAACACTCATGTTGACTAATACATCCCCTGTCACCCATCACAATTTTAAATGGTGGCTTTGGAAATTTTCAGACTGAAAATCTTCCTTATGAATCAGCTAGAAATTGCATCTGTTGACAGTCTGATTGATTTCGTTAGCAACTCTCCCTTCTGAGGAATAAAAAGATTTGTTTATTTGAAGACTGGGTTCCCCTGGGAGGAAAAAGCTTGAGATGAGATTATTTCTCACCCTGGAGTGGTTCCTAAGCCATATGTGGATCCCAGAAACTCAGCCCGTATCATTCTCTTTAGCTACCAAGTCCTCACTTGCCTCTGGATGGGACCATTTCATGCCCTGTCTGTGCTCTTACTCTTTCTACGGAATCATCTCTGTAGAGCTCGGACCCTGTCTGCAGGGACCAGAAAGAGCACATGGCTGAGAAAACTGGGCTTGAGTCCTGGCTCTGTCACTGCCTGTGTGACCTCTGAGTTTTGAGGTCTTCTTCATCTCTTGGGTTGGTGACATCCACCTTGCAAAGGGACTATGAAGAGGAAAAGAAGACTTACACGTCTGGCACATAGAAGGTACTCTATAAATGGTCATTTTTACTTTCTAGTAGTCTTTTATTGACTCCCAAATGAAGTTTAAATTTTTAAACTTGTTACGAAGGCCTTGGGTCATTCATTTGACGCCATCCTACCTTTCCAGTCTTAATCCCCAGCAACCCCACATCCCCGTCCAAGGCTGGGGGCTGTTCCCTGATGCTCTGCTGTGTCTTTGCTCCTGTGGGCCTCTCTATCTGGAATCTCCGCTCAGGGAAATTCACTGCCCCCTCAGGGCACTTTTTGCTGCTGCTTTCAGGAAGCTTTCCGTGATATACACATGCTCCCCTAGATCTTATCCCATTCCACCCATACTGCTGTTATTATATCTATGCCTTTCTTCCCCTTACTAGGTTATATGTCTCTTAAGGAGTGAGGCTATGTCTTGTTCATTTTAGTATTTCCTACAGTGTTGAAAAGGGGAACAAGACGTATTGGATAGATTTTTGAAGAGGCGAGTGTATGAAGGAGGCCTCACTGCTACAAGACCATTGAAATCTTCAGATAAGTCATCATCGGCTGGCAATAACACGCGTTTACTTGAAATGTGTTTCCCAGAGATGAGGCATGATTAACTGGAAAGACTTTTCTGTTCTGGCTTGGCTTGACCTCCCACTTTGCCAAGACCCTGTGGAGGTAGAAATCTCATTATGAGCCTTCCTAAAATCACGCCCACTTTTCACTTTAAAGTAAAGAAGATCCTACACCTGGGTCACTTCACAGCCCAGTGACTTGGTCATTTCCCCTAAACAAGCAAAAAAGACTCCTTATGCATCACCCTGTTTCACTTCTTAACGTATCTTTCTGTGACCACTTAGCATCATTATATATCTAGAAACGAAGGATATAAAATCATAGACTCTGATATCTTACCTGTTTTCCTGCATAAGCAAGGGAAGATGTTATTAGAAAGTTCACACTCAATTAAGAAGGAGGTTTGAGGTAGAAGTTGGTGGTTTCTTATTGCTTAAAAAAAAAACTGACAAACCCTTTTGAAAGGATGAAAGGAATTCAAAACTTTCATATATATATATGTGTATATATCCACACACATACATACATGCATATATACACATAAGAACATAAGAATTAATGTTCTGAAAGTGATATGCTTATTTTTTTAAAACTTCTATAAAGTTACACATATAAGAAACTTCCTAGGTATTATTTCCCGAGACAGTAAAAAACAAAGTATACATCCTTGAGGCTTAACTCTTCCGAGATCTTAAATGATCCCAATGTTTCACGTATGAGTTAGTAATGTCTGCCAGACATTCACCTGGTCTTAGACTCCTAGTAGATTCTTAGTATTATCTTACAGCTTGGTGGGTGCAGTGGAAAACTGAATTCAGTGGAAAATCCAAGTTCTTGAGCACTCTGCTCATTAGTATGCTAACATTCAAATATCACATCACCCCATTCTTCCCAGAATCAGCCGTCAAAGACTTTGAGCGACAGAGAGCCCACCGTTCCAAGTTCTCTTTATAGGTCGGCGATAATTGAGGCATAAAATGGGCCCCCGGTGGGCTGTGGACATAGGGGTAGAACCCAGGATTCAACCCCCTTCCCCGTACTTTCTACTTAGGTGCCTCTCGGATTCTGTGGCTGGGGAGAGTCGACATCCTTAGCCTTCCCAGGACTCCGAGGACACCAGTGACCCCTTACCTGTCACGCAGCCAGGTACAACGATGAATACGAAGAATCCCCACATCAGCAAGCCTGGCTCCATCGTCCGGGCCCCTGGGATCAGCTGCCGATGTGAGGGCCAGGAAGAAAAGGTACTTCTCTGCAGAATGCTGGGTTTCCTTTCAGCCTCTTGCTGGCGTCGCGCTGGGAGGCTGGGGAAGG
Source organism: Tursiops truncatus (assembly GCF_011762595.2). NCBI lineage: Eukaryota > Metazoa > Chordata > Mammalia > Artiodactyla > Delphinidae > Tursiops > Tursiops truncatus. Next base: position 151,323,823 of record NC_047035.1, read on the forward strand.
ATCAATCCGCCCAGGTTGTCATCCTCGCTGGTCCATCCGTCTCTAGGACAGTCAGCACTTGCTCTATATAAGTATTAGCCTGGTTTGTTCAGTCAGGAAATCGTGCCTACCACTCTCTTCTCTAGTCTCAAATATAGGAAGTGGTTTTAACCAGCTTTTTTTTTCTTTTTTTTCAAGTTCAGCTGCTGGGAGGTGTGGGCTGGGGTTGGTGAGAAGATTGGGGTTCGTGTATGAATCCTTTCTTCAGCGTTCCCCTGAAAAGGGGAGGGAGATTCCCCCTGCCGTTGAAGGAGGGTGAGCAAGCACTTCTTGGCAGTGGTCTCAGCTAGAGTTTCATAAACTGGTGTCACTGTGAAACTGAGGTCCTTCCCCAGACTTGCAGCTCCCGGAGGAGTGGGCAGGTGCCACACAAGATGGGGGGCAAGGTCATGCCAGGAGTGTGGGGGAGCAGTCTTGGTCCTGGACGGGAATTTCCTAAAGCTGTCTGACCACGGATCCCTTTAAAAAGTCTAGTGGGCATCCGGGTGGGGTCTCCATACTCAGAACTCATGAATACTCTCCCAAGATTTATAATCAGTACTAGCCATAATTATTTCACCACGATGCTCTGGGTTCCTGCATGTGAGTTGTCATTTTATAAGATGTTTTGCCACCAGATGTGTCTTTCTCTTAAAAGATCATTACTGGGGACTTCCCTGGTGGTGCAGTGGTTAAGAATCCGCCTGCCAGTGCAGGGGACAACATGTTCGAGCCCTGGTCCGGGAAGATCCCACATGCCGCGGAGCAACTAAGTCCATGCGCCACAACTACTGAAGCCCACGTGCCTAGAGCCCGTGCTCCGCAACAAGAGAAGCCACCACAATGAGAGGCCCGCGCACTGCAACGAAGAGTAGCCCCTGCTCGCCACGACTAGAGAAAGCCCGCGCGCATCAATGAAGACCCAAGGCAGCCAAAAATAAATAAATTTGTGGGAAAAAACAACCCAAAACAAGGATCATTACTAAAATGTGGACTTTGGTTTTCGATGTTGGGGGTACTCAGGACTTTTGCTGCCATGTGTGGGATCGTTAGTTGCAGCATTCAAACTCTTAGTTGCGGCCCGTGGGATGTAGTTCCCCGACTAGGGATCGAACCTGGGCCCCCTGCATTGGGAGCGCAGAGTCTTAGCCACTGGACTGCCAGGGAAGTCTCTTCCCTGTTAGAGATCAGAGCTGTCTTCTGATTTTCACGAAATGGTTGACCATGTTTTACTAAGTGGAGATTCGTGTAATCATGTAGTTATAGTAAAATACAATTTAAAAGATATTAGAAAGCAAGTGAAAATATTGACAAAAGGAAGAACCATCCAGGCAAGCCAAAGCAGTTCATGGTTCCAATATGTGTTGCTGATAATTCTCTAAGAACATTCTGATATTCTCTAAGAAAGGTAATTATGATCTCTGAAAAGGGCTTTGAAAGGCTGCACATGGACCAAGAGTGGTTTCCAGATTAAGTACCAGAGTTTGCAGAGAAAAGCATGAACTGATCTCTTTCCGGGAGTGAAATACTTTATCGAAATGTGACAGGATTATCTTTTACGATTCCAGAGCAGGCTTACGCTCATTGCTGGAAACATTTCAACCATGGGATGAGTGCGGCAATTCCTGTTATCTGCCGGGCTGTCCCTGTTATTAAGCTGGAGACTTTGCCTGGCTACAGTGATCATCGTATAGTTTTGAAATAAACTTACAGAAAAATTGGAAGTATAATATAAATAACTCCCCCCCACAAACCATGGAAGAGTAGCTGCCACTGTGATGTTCCAAATACAGAATTGACGATGTTCACTTTGATCCCTTGATCCAGGTGGTGTCTCCCAGGGGCCCCCACTTTACAGTCACTATAACCCTAACCCTAACCCTCTGTAATAAATAAGGACTTGGTGATAAGAAGTAAATATCGTGTTACACATCAGACTTTCAATTTATTCATTTATTTGTATGTACAGACTCAGGATTTTCTATCTTTTTCACTGGGTTATAATCTATCGCTGTCATTTATTTCAGTGCTCAAACTGTCTCCTGTTTGTCCACCACGAGTCCATTCAAGGTGGCTTCTGTGTCCTTTTGACACATCCCCATCATTCTTTCTGTACTTCTTTGCTTTGGGAGCATAAGGAGATTCTTCCAGGCTCATCTTGTACTTTCTCTGTCCCAGCCCTGGAATCAGCCATTAATCCAAAGAGTCCGGGTTCCTTCAGAGGGAAATAGTGTTTTGATGCCAAGATATGCTCATTGCTATTGGGGTGGCACTACTCCTAGGCTCCCCCAATGAACAGAGCTAGGGACAGAGGTAAGGAATACATGCATGTACACACCCCCCCACACACACACACTGATACATCCCAACATCCCAATTCCACCTGAGCACCACAGGATTGAATTCTAGTTTTTTTCCCTTTCTGTATGTGTTGGTAACTCTCTTCCCTGATGGTGGGAAATTGGCTTCTGTTTACATTTGATCAGTCCCCCTGTATGTTACCAGTCTCTCATCTCTGCCGCCATCCCCTTCCCCACACAGGTACCCTATTCTGCCTGCTCAGGCTCTGAATCCCTGTTCTGAGCCCACCCCCAGACTCCAAGAGAATGGCCCCTTCACCTGGTCAGGCTCTGACAGCTCTTACCAGGTCACCCCCCCGCCCCCATGGATGTCCTTCTGACCCTGCTTGGGTGCTGCACCCCCATCCCAAGTCATTCCCCTTGGGAATGACCTCCTCCCCTTGTGTGAACTCTGACAACCTTGCCACCAGCACTAGGTGTCAGCCCCCTCCCCCCGCGTGGACTCCGATAACACTAGTGTATCTGCCTGTCTTTGTGGACCCCCCCCACCTGATCAGGTTCTGACTCCCCCCACTGGGTTTCTCCCTGTGGGGACCCCTGCTCCGCTCTGCTTGGACCCTGACTCCTCATCTTGGATGGTCTCCCCATAAAGACACCGTCCTCACCCCCTTTGGGCTGTGACCGCCCCCCAACTCTGGGCTACAGTGTCACCTCCCACCGGACACACAGTTGTCTCCCCTCCTTTGCTCCACCAGAAAGCTTTAGCTGAATTATTCAGAAAGGGAAGGAGAAGAGGACAGTTAGTGCCCACACTTCAAGAGTAAAGCCGTAAAAGGAAAATGAGGCCAAAATGTGCAATCCAGCCCAGCTCAGAGAATGAGCACACGTGCAGTGAAGGAGCAAACAAATCATAATGACCTCCAAGCTTTGAAGGTGCTTCATGTGTTTTTAAACTCTAGAGGGTCTTAGGAATTAATATTTCTTCTTGGAAAGTAACAGTTACCTAAAGTTTACTAAAACTTCAGTTTTATTTTTTTATTATTTTTTAAAAATATTTGTTTTTGGCTATGTTGGGTCTTTATTGCTGCGTGCGGGCTTTCTCTAGTTGTGGTAAGCGGGGGCTACTCTTCGTTGCGGTGCGCCGGCTTCTCATGGCGGTGGCTTCTCTTGTTGCGGAGCACGGGCTCTAGGCGCGCAGCCTTCAGTAGTTCTGGTGCGTGGGCTTCAGTAGTTGTGGCTTGCGGGCTCTAGAGTGCCGGCTCAGTAGTTGTGGCACACGGGTTTAGTTGTTCCACAGCATGTGGCATCTTCCCGGATCAGGGCTCGAACCCGTGTCCCCTGCATTGGCAGGCGGATTCTTAACCACTGTGCCACCAGGGAGGTCCTCAAAACCTTCAGTTTTATATCAGTTTCTTTTTCTTCTATGAAGTTAAAGTAATATTAAATTTAATGATATATATTTACAAATTTTTAAGGATCAAAGAAATATTAACCAGGACTTATAAGGTACATTTGGACTGAAGTAAGTAGCAAACATTAATCTCACAGATTAATTCACTGATATGTAAAATAATCAAAACTTGAATTGTAATTTTTTTTGCTTTACAACAGAACCTCCCTCAACCCCTCCTCACAATAATTAGAAGAGTTAAATCCATTTTACTAGTAACAAAATAATAGCAAAATAGATTAAACATCTTTTATTTTACATTTTTATTATTAAAAATAATATACAAACTATGAAAACAAAAATAGTGATTTGGGGGGTCTTTTTTATAATTTAGAAACTTTATTCCCACCCCCACCGCCAATTAGCAGATGGGTTTCATATTAGTTCAACTGGAGGTTTTCTTCCTGTAGTTGTCTGGGGGGTCTTTTTAGTCAAATAACTATAATTTTTTTTTTTTTTTTTTTTTTTTTTTTTTTGCGGTACGCGGGCCTCTCACTGTTGTGGCCTCTCCCGCTGCGGAGCACAGGCTCCGGACGAACAGGCCCAGCGGCCATGGCTCACGGGCCCAGCCGCTCCGCGGCATGTGGGATCTTCCCAGACCAGGGCACGAACCCGTGTCCCCTGCATCGGCAGGCGGACTCTCAACCACTGCACCACCAGGGAAGCCCAAATAACTATAATTTTTATGAGTGGTGTTGCTGAATTAGAGCCTCGTATCAGAGGCTCACATTTGACATCTTATCCTGCACTGGAATGCTGAGGAAAAAGGAAGAATGTAGAAATTGCACACTGCTCAAAAAAATGATCAGTTGTTTTATCTTGGGAAGCTCACTTCTCCATTTTAAAGAAATTTCAGGTTGGAATTTTTCATTTTCACTTTGAAATGTTAGGACGTGTTTTTAAGTCAGTCCCGTTGGGAGAACCATGTTAAAATTCTTTTAGTCACAGAGCCAAGTCAACATGATATAAATGTGGGGATTCGTTAAACTGAATAATATCATAAACACATGATGAAATTAAAACCCCAGTTACAGAACAGAGACTAGAGACCAAGAAGTTGACAACCGCACCATGACAGTTGGTGGGATGGAGACGGCCAGCAGGTCCCCCAAATCATCCTTCCCTTCGTCTTGGGCGAATGATTAGAACACATTCCCTAGCCTCCTGGAGCTAAGTGTGGTTCTGTGTGATGTTCTTGCCAGGAAATGTTAGCGGAAGTGATGTTTAGCACCTCTGCCTGGCTTCCCTTCTTCCCAGCTGGCTGGAAGGCTGTGACCAGAGTAATCGTGGAAGTTGGGTGCCCCACCTGGGTTTCTGAATGCCTGGAGCACAGCTACCTATGACCTGGAACATGTACCTCAAATTGCTATACAGGAAAGTGGTAGATATTTTTGTACATCAAGTCACATTCTTGTTGGGTCTTTTGTTACAGCAGCTTAGCTTACCCTGACTAATATCATTGGTCCCAGTAGACCGATCAAACATCACGTGCTCCTGTATCGGTGATTTCCTTGGGGCAGCAGGCTTGCTTAGGAAGGACTCATCCATTCTCAAATCCCGTAAGAACAACCATCATAATAGCCTCGGTCCTACTCATCATACATGGAAAAAACCCCAGCATTTTGTGAGCTTCTAACCAAAAATGTTTTACCTTACCTTTTCAAACTGTAGGGCTCTAAACACTAAATCTAGCTAAATGATTCAATTGTTTGACATGTTATTCAATCCAGGTTTCTTCTTAATATTATTTTAAAGTTTCACAGAAACATCTTGACCTCTGAACCAAGACGTTGCTGAAGTTCAAATAGCTAAGCAACACCTAGTTCACTAGTACAGCAGCAGAAAAAAATATCTTTAAGTATTTAATGGATTGCAATGATGAAATATTTACATTCATATTAATGAAAAGCTTTAAAAATATATCACAAAGTCCCCTGAATTTTTCTAACAAAATAAGAAGACCAGGTGTCTCTCGGCGCTAAGATGGACTCATGTAAGACAGATAACTTGGTTATCTTTTACAGTTTGCACTGAGCTGAGCTTTCAGTCTTGTCTCCTGATCTTGACAGCACAGTGTCAAGGCTGAGATGGGAGGAGAGGGGGAGAAAGCAGATCGAGTCTGTCGTGAATTGTGTATAATTTCGTACTGAGGCTCCATAGAGCAAAGCTGCTGCCCTTAGTGGATTTACGATTAAGAAGGAAAGACACTTGACTGTCACTTTCTAATCCTTTAGCCTCGAAACCCTGGGTTAAATCCATTTCACCCATCTTCACCCATCAAGGTCATTTTAAGACTTGCACGTCCTTGAAGTGGCATGTAGCCTAAACAATAAGATATTTGCCCAAGTTGTCTTTTAGGAGTTTGGAGTCAGCTGTGTCTATTTCAAGCTGAGCTGGTTATGACTAGACAGGACCACTGACCCTTCAACTGGGCAGGTGCACGTGTCCACGTGGTGACCTTTTGAACGTGCAGAGGCCTGTAGCTTAGTTACGCCTGCGCAGAACGACCATCATCACACCTTTTCCCAATCAGCTTTCCCCACGCTCCCTACGCCTCAGATCACCCTGCTCCTTTAGTCTTCATCCCATAAATGCCCCGGCCCCTTGCCTTAGGGGAGCTGGATTTGAGACTTGTTTTTCCATCTCCTCGCCTGGCTGCCTTGTGAATAATCCCTCTCTGCTTCAAACCTCAGCGTCCCAACGTTTTTGTCTTGCTGTGTTGGGTAAGATGAACCTGGTTCCGTAACAGACTGACTCTATCATTCACTATTCCTATGCCTTTTTTCCCTCTAGTCTGGTGGTTAATCTTTGGTGGGGGGAGGGGTGATTAGGCTTTTGAGAATCTGATGGAATCTCTGATTTCTTCCCTTGGAAAAACTGTACATCAGCACATCCCCAGGAATTTGGCAGGCCATTTCAGGAGACTCTCGGTCACTTTGAGGACCTCAGATTAAAGCTCTTCATGCCAAGTTATGGGCCTCTAGGAAGCTGAACTCACGTGACCCAACACACTGTGTAACACACGTGGGTATCCAACTGCTATTTTTAAAGATACATGCCCATAAAAATGTAACTGGCATCTGTTAAAGCAACTTCAGACAAATTCTTTGTGAGCACGTGTCGAAGGTTTGTTTCAGGCCTACTGCAAGGAGGTAATTTCCAATCAATCCAGGTCACAGTTTTCTTTCCTGGTAGAGATTCTTTATGGAAGAAAAGGTGGCTAGTCAACACTGATTATGTTCAAGAAAGGAACATTTGGTTAAAGGTAACTAAGTTCCTCCCAGGAGAGATGGTTAACTGTGCAAGTTGAATCTCAATTTTTCAGGAAATTGCTCAATTCTATTATCAGAAACACTTGGTACTTCCCAGAAGGGACTGTTCATTGCATCAGACAACACATTTCTGACCCACACTGCCTTATCTGAGGTTTGTGACAATTTTGTAGCAGTAAAAGATGACAAATAGTAACGATCATGATAAAAGCAATAGAAATTCAGGAAGGGAAAACTACTGGGTTGATATGATCTGGACCAGCTAAGAATTGTCCTTGAAGCATGGCTGTCACCTTGGTAGGTGGATACTGAGGTGGGAAGGCGGCGTGGTCTATGGCCAAATAGAAACAGAGGTAGGTAGACAGGTGGTGGGAGCCAAGGGTAGAAATGTCAGTTGGATTTAGACTGAGGTGGACCTCAAAGGACAGAATGAGATGTTTGGACTTCAGCCACTGATAATGTCTAAAGAGGGGTGGGACATAATTCAAGTGACATAATTAGCCTGAGCTGGTACAGGAGAGATTTAAGTTGCAGGGGAGATTAGAGGGACAGAGATGCTGAGATGCTCTTCGGGCATGAAATAATGAGGACCCGAATGAGGTGATGATGCAAATTGGAATGGCAGAAGGATTGATGTCAGAATATCTTGCAAAGGAAAAATGCAGTTTTTTTAAAAAAATTTATTTATTTTTGCTGTGTTGGGTCTTCGTTTCTGTGCGAGGGCTTTCTCTAGTTGCGGCAAGCGGGGGCCACTCTTCATCGCGGTGCGCGGGCCTCTCACTGTCGCAGCCTCTCTTGTTGCGGAGCACAGGCTCCAGACGCGCAGGCTCAGTAGTTGTGGCTCACGGGCCTACCTGCTCTGCGGCATGTGGGATCCTCCCAGACCAGGGCTCGAACCCATGTCCCCTGCATTAGCAGGAAGATTCTCAACCACTGCGCCACCAGGGAAGCCCAAAAAATGCAGTTTTTAATACCTGGTATTTGGAAGCAAGAGGTAGAGGATGGAGGTTGTGAGCTTTGGCAGAAGTGAAATTCATTGATTTGAGTTTCATCTTTTCCTTCCCTTGAACACTCCCAGGCAAAGTTGCTAGTAAATGTGAAATAAAGAGGGCGGCGGGGTGGGGAGTGGGGCCGGGGTGGGGGGAGGGGAGGTGGAAGACGATGGCAGATGATTCAATCCAGGTGTGTGAGGCTGAGGTTAGGTGAGTTCCAAAAAGCTCGATTAATGGATAGACGTTAGTTGTTCAGTCCTGGTTGTTCTCTCATTCCCACTCTCTTGTTTGGTCTTTGAAGACAGGAGCTTTGTCTTTGTCATTTATCACCCAGAGCATCCTAAGCCTTGGCTCTCCAACCTCTCCCTCCATCCCACTAATGAAGAGCTTATAACAAACTGTTTCTATTGAGCAGAATCTAGATTGGGGAGGAGGGGGTCTAAAGGAGTAGCAGGTGAAAGAGGAAGAGGCGGTGAGAAATCAATCACCTTCTTTCACTTTTCCTTCACTCGCCATTATGGCTTGTCAATGGTCATTTCAACAATGCCCCTGGTCCCAAGTGGCACAGATTCTCCTATGAAAGAAAGATTTAAAAAGTGGGTCATGAGGGCTTCCCTGGTGGCGCAGTGGTTGAGAGTCCGCCTGCCGATGCAGGGGACACGGGTTCGTGCCCTGGTCCGGGAAGATCCCACATGCCGCGGAGCGGCTGGGCCCGTGAGCCATGGCCGCTGAGCCTGCGCGTCCGGAACCTGTGCTCCACAACGGGAGAGGCCGCAACAGTGAGAGGCCCGAGTGCCGCAAAAAAAAAAAAAAAAAAGTGGGTTATGAAAAAATGAATGCAGAAATTAAAAAGGATGAAATAAGAGAAGGCTGGGGTAAGGAAGAAAGAGATAAGTGACCACAGTGAGTGATGGTGAGTCCCACCTGGTGATGCTAGCCCCTGATCATCGTGGGAGGGGGTCATCCTGGAGACTAAAGTTTGCTAGGGTGAGCTCTCTACTGAATCCACGTATTACTGTTTTCGGGTATTAAAACACTAGTTCTCCAAGGCGTCCTTGCAAGGATGGGTATGAGTATGCACGCTAGAGAAGCCAAGGGCGAGAAAAATTGCTCCACAGAAAAAAGAAATGGTGGACGAATGAGGGGGAAGGAGGGTTGAGAGAAAGTGGCAGAGAGGGGATTAGGATAGAGTGAAAAATTAAGGGAAACTTTGGGGGGATAATAGAGAGCTCAGAAGAGATTTAAAAAATCACTGGAGGGTAACACTTCGTGATTTGCTTTGCAATGTTCACCCTTTTCCCCAACATTCCACAATTCCACAAAAATCTTGAGTCAAATGCCCATTTCTTGTTCATGCCTTTTGGAGTTGCATTCGCTTTGAGGATGTGTTCAAGTGCTGAGCTCGGCTTTCTATGTGAGGTTGGGACAAGGGGGAAACATATTTAGCTCAGAATCACATGATTTCTCCCCTTTCTTTCCTGCTTCTGCCCTTTTTACCATTTCATTTTTTCTAACATCTTCAAGGGAAGTCCAAGAAAGAGAGAAGGTGAGACTTGGATAAAAGGATTTCACTTCTGTCAAGTCATCCATCTACAGATGTTGACTGAGCACCTATAGTTAAACAAGTGCTGTGATAGGACCTGGGGAATCCAAGAAATGAGGGCATATCCCCGCTCAGAGGGTGCTCACGATCTACTCAAAGAGAAAAGGAGGTGGGCCCTTGACAAGGGAAATGACTGATGGGTTTGCAGGGACGCTTAGCCGCCCAGGCCTGCCCTGCCTCACCCAGCTGCACCACATGAAAGCAGCCTTGCTCTCTCATCTCACACCCTCCTTTCTCTAGCAGAGTGATGTGCTGAGCTGTGGTCTCAGAGTCAGAATCCAAGAGAAGAGAACCTTTGCCTTCTTGGATAATGGCAGTGCGATGACCGCAGGTGGTACAGGGAACCTGTTGTTTACATAGTGGGTATGCCTTATGCGGTTCCATAAGAGGTGGTTTTCTCAGGCCTGTGGTGTCCCAGCCCTTTCTCTGCCCCTTATCTCTTAGCTGTGGACCTGAAATCTCCACTGGAGGTCCCACAATTTACTTTATTCCATAGTTCATGCACTCTGGGGGAGCGTTCTTTAGTATAATCCAATTCAATGAGTACTGGGAGATGCACAAAGCAATTTAAAAGTGTTCGTGCTCTCAAAGAGCCCACCATCTAATTTGGGGGGTTGGGAATCAGAAAAGCTCCCAGCTAACTGCAAACATATCTGTCAGATTGGTAATCCCTCAAGTAGAGAATCAATCAATGCAAGAGAGGCCCGAACGCAGAAGTCTTCAATCCGTGTTTGTTAGATGGTGGACTGTATCTGCCATGATTGATGCCTGCCATCATTGAGGGGATGAGCAGTATTGATGTAATGCTGCTTCAGATTTGGCCCCAGTTGGTTCTGTGAAAACAGTCTTATTTCTCTCAAACTGGTGTCAAGAGAATGCTGCTGCAAATTCTACGAAATCTACAGGTACATCCTGTTATTGAGACGCTGAGTTGAATTTCTACAATTTGTAATTTCCACCAGATTTTACTAGTAGCAGGGTACCGTGGAAAATCAAAATCCACTTTGAATCAAATTCCTCTTCCCCTACTCACATGTCTAGTTTCTAAGGAACTGTTTGATTGCTGTGAATTGCCCTGCGCATAAAATCCTGGGAGTGAACAGTTGGTGTGTATGAATCAAAAACCAAGTCCTCTGTCTCTAATGGTTAAAAATTGACTTTGCTATCATTTTGTAGCTTATGAAGACTCTTCCAATTGGATGCCACAGAGGTTGTCAAAAAGTGACGCTCCTTTTCTCCCTTTCTGTTTGAGAGCAGGATATGTTTGCTAGATGGAAATCAGCAAAACCCCCTCACCTCTTCCATTGTGGCTGTAGTTCAGGGATGGGTAGTAATGCATTTTATCTCTCAAGCCAGAGCTGATCAATTACCAATAGTTGCCTGGAGCAGATTCTGGGCCCCATCTGAGCTCAGTGGCTGTGGGTATTTGGAGGGGGTATGTAGGAATACCTGTATCATTTTGTTTGTTTGTTTGTTTGTTTGCGTACGCGGGCCTCTCATGTTGTGGCCTTTCCCGTTGCGGAGCACGGGCTCCAGATGCGCAGGCTCAGCGGCCACAGCTCACGGGCCCAGCCGCTCCGCGGCATGTGGGATCTTCCCGGACCGGGGCACGAACCCGTGTCCCCTGCATCGGCAGGCGGACCCTCAACCACTGCGCCACCCGGGAAGCCCCCGTGTATCATTTTTTGTCTAGACCTCTACCTAGGTTCCCAAGTGGATTCCCTGGCTCAAATGTATTATTACCTCTTACTCCTCCATAATTCTTACCCATTATGTTCAGCTTAATCTTTCTGAAGAACACGGTAATTTCCCCCCTTCTTTTATCGAAAACTTAGAATCTTAGAAATGTCCTTAATGTCCTTGAAATTAAGCCCAGATTCCTTAGCCTGGCATTCAAGATCCTTCATCATCTGCCCTAGCCTATCTCTCCAACATGAATTCTCCCCCCGATTCTCCTTCATGCTGTCTCTGCTACCGAAAAAACAAACAAAATGAAAATCGTCAACTGCTCACTAATCCCCTAGCATGGCCCCCTCTGTTCTTGGTTCTGTCTGCCAAAGCCTTAAGTCCAAATCTAACTTACTCTTTAAGATCCAGCTCAAACACTACATCTGTGCTAAAGGGAATCTCACCTAATCCCTCTGTCTGGACGTGCCCTCTCTTCCCCATGTCTCAGTAATACCAATAATAATCACTGACGTTGATGAAATGCATGCTACAGGGCAGGCACCGAGCTAAGCTTTTCATATGTGTTATCCCACCTACTTCTCACAGAAATTGGATGAGGTCCCTGTACTATATCAGGATTTCCATTTTACAAATGAAGACAGACTCTCCTTGTGGTTGTGAAATGCCCACACTTACAATTAGCTGGGAGTGGTGTCATGTCTGGGTCCCCAGGTCTCCCGCCACATCCCATCACTCTCAGGGCACTTCCCAATTTACAGCTGTGTCCAGGGTCTCTGGAGACACGTCTGATCATTCCTACTCGACTCTACGTGTCTTAGAGGCGGGAAATGCCTCCACGTGCCCTTTCATTCCCAGAGCAGTACCTGGCACAGAACAGAAACTCACTAAGAATCTGTTGAATGTCGATTGCGTGGGGAACCCATTCAGACCTCTGCTTTTGAGAGACAAGAGTAATATGGTATCAGTCTTCACTGGTTTTCATCAGGCTTTTACTTTATGAAATTGGGTTTCGGGAGAAATCATTTGATTGTGGCATATCTGAGTCCACACTTATACCAAGAGTTTGGTTTATACTCACACCTTCAGTTTTAGGAGGCAGGATGGTCAGTATTTTCAACCAAGAATCCAGAGAATCGGATGCAATCAACCAGCTGATGTAAGGAGCTGAGTGTGTTCTCTTAAGCTCTGGACTCACCTCTTCTTAAGAGCAGATGGGCCTCCAGGAACTCAGCTGGGCAGGCCAAGCAAGGGGAGGGTCATGGAGGGAGGAGTATAACATTTTGCTTCTTTAGGTTCTGAGCAACTTTGATCCTCTGTTTAAAAACTTGCAGTTTTTCCACAATTCTTTCTGGCAACTTCTAGTTTCAGAGCTTGAGAAAACAAAATGAAACAAAACAAAAATAGAAACAAAGCAGGGGGCTTCCCTGGCGGCGCAGTGGTTGAGAGTCCACCTGCCGATGCAGGGGACACGGGTTCGTGCTCCGGTCCGGGAGGATCCCACATGCCGCGGAGCGGCTGGGCCCGTGAGCCATGGCCGCTGAGCCTGCACGTCCGGAGCCTGTGCTCCGCAACGGGAGAGGCCACAACAGTGAGAGGCCCGCGTACCGCAAAAAAAAAAAAAAGCAAAAAAACAACAACAAAAAAACAAAGCAGGGACTTTGGGGGGTAATGAAGCCAGAAGATTATTTCATAATGGGCAAATTTTTTTTTATGACACCTGGAGGACGAAAACAGAACAGAGGAGCTCATTTGAAGAATCTAGAAGTGACATTAGCAAGTGGTTAAATTCATGGAATCCAAATATCTGTCTCATCAGTCAGGTGAGGTATTAACAATACCTCGAATTGATGAAATTATTTCTTTCTGAGAAGTTCAAAACTTTTTGAGTAACCTCATATTTTTCCTTCCCAAACTACTGTGACATATTCTGTTTCTTGTTTGCAAAACGACAAGATTGAGAGCTGTTGAGACTAGGTTAATTTCATCCTGGCTGGAGACAGGACTAATTTCTAATTTACTCACTTGGCTTTTTCTGAAAAATCCCTATCTTGCCTATTGTTACCTGTATTTCCTACCTTGGCGACTTGGCTGTTTTATACAAAGAAGGGAATTCTTCATTTTCTGCTGAACTCATTTTTGAGCTCATTTGCCGTTACCACTGCTATTTGTTGATACCTACTGTTTGCCAGGCACATTGCACTGGCATTATAGTGAGAATAAAACAGACAGCAATCCTCGCCATTATTATGGTGCTTAAGTTCTGGTGAGGCAGACAATAAACAAATAAACACATGAACCTACAAGTGTAATGTTCCATGGTGATAAGCGTTACAAAGAAAAACAATACAGGTAGGTAAAGCAGGCCAGGGATGGGGATGGAGAGGATGCTTCTTTAGGTGAAGAGGTCAAGAAAGGCCCCTCAAGGACTTCTCTGGCTGTCCAGTGGTTAAGACTCTGTGCTTCCACTGCAGGAGGTGCGGGTTCTGTGCCTGGTAGGGGAACTAAGATCCTGCATGCTGTGTGGCACAGCCAAAAATTAAAAATAAATTTTTTTTAAAAAGCCCCTTGGGGCTTCCCTGGTGGCGCAGCGGTTGAGAGTCTGCCTGCCGATGCAGGGGACACGGGTTCGTGCCCCGGTCCGGGAAGATCCCACATGCCGTGGAGCGGCTGGGCCCGTGAGCCATGGCCGCTGGGCCTGCGCATCCGGAGCCTGTGCTCCGCAACGGGAGAGGCCACAACAGTGCGAGGCCCGCGTACAGGAAAAAAAAAAAAAAAAAAAAGCCCCTTGGAGGAGCTGACACTTGGCCAGAGACTTGGGTGAAGTGAGGGAACAAGGCATGTAACTCTTTGGGGGAAAATCAGGAATGAGCTCAACATCTAGGAACAGAAAGCAGGATGGTGTGAGTGGATGAGCCGGAAGACAGAGGTAAGATGCATTTGGAAATGTTAAGAGGGGTGGCTTGTTTCAGGGTCTGTAGACCAGGTCAGGAATTTGGGATTTTATTCTGAGTCGATGGGAAGCCACAGGAAAGTTGAAAGCAGAGGAGTAAAGTGACCAGGTTATCACCATTGTCCAAGCGAGATGATGGTGGCTTGGTCTGGAGGCGGTGAGAAGTGCCCAGTCTGGGGATACATTTTAAAAGTAGAGCCCATAGGGAACAGGTACCACAGATCTGCAGGTGGCCCGGATTGCTAGTGACGAAACCCACGATCAGTCAGAAAAGACCCTGCTCCTTGAAAATGATCAAGGGGAACTGAGACCTATGTTCCGGGTCCAGGGCAGGAACAAGGAAGTTAGCAAAGGAAGGAGAGAAAGAGGACAGAAAGCATGCTGGGCAAATCTTTCAGTCTCTCTCTGCCTCAACTTCCTCATCTGTAACATGGGAGATACAAGTTCTCTCTCCCAGGGTAGTTAGTGAAATCATGAACACATTTAAGGAGTCTGAGCTGTAGACTGCTAGTTATTCTCCAATATCCATTGTCCCCTCTCTCTGACCTTTCGCTGGGCCCATGGCTTCCTGGAATCAAGACTCTCTTCTCAACCTCCCTTGCCTCCATCTTACCCATCTGATGACTAAATTCTGACCCTAACACTGTAAACACAAGTATAATGTGAAGCTCTGGAGAGTGTCTGTAAAGGGAGGACATGCACTTCTTTGTCCCTTTCTCCTCCTGAGGGCTGGAGCCAAGCAGCCATCTTGGGCCATGAAGTGGGAGTCATTGGAAGAAGACGGCTGAGCAGCAAGAAAGAATGATTGATGCCGGCTTTGAGAAACCTCTCTTCCAGCCTCTAGGCTCTTGATTGTTTGAGACAGAAATAAATTTCTATCATTTTGGCAAAAAAAAAGAAAGTAGAGCGCATAGGACTTGCTTCATTGATTGGATGAAGACGTCAGGAAAAGAGAAGAATCAAGAATGACTCAGACCTTTGGCTTGAGTACTTGTAAAAGAGGTCGCCATGAGGCTGTTGAGGAGGGATTTTGGGGGGGAGAAAAGACGTTGTTAGAGCAGTTGTAGGTTCACAGAAAACTTGAGCGGTAGGTACAGAGATTTCCCATTGACCCCCTGCCCTCACACATGCACTAGCAACACGCCACCAAAGTGGGACTTTGGCTACAACTGATGATGCTGCATGGACACGTTGTCATCACCCAGAGCCCACAGTTGACATCAGGATTCACTCTTGGGGTTGTACATTTTATGGGTTTGGACCAATGTATAATGACGTGTATCCACCATGATAGTCTCACACAGAGTAGTTTCACTGCCATAAAAGTCCTCTGTGCTCCACCTGTTCATCCCTTCCCCACTAACCCCTGGCAATTAGCGAGGTTTTTCAAAAGATTATTTTGTTTTCTAAGAAGGAGTTATTACAGTATAGTGGTATGCTGATTAAAATGCTGAAGGGAGGGGAAGAGAGAGAGAGAGAAAGACAAGATTGCAGGTACAAAGTCTGAGTAAAAGCCAGAGGATCTGGTGCAGAGATGAAGGGACCAGCCTGAGCTAGCAGCATAGACAGTCCTTCCACTGTAACAGGGGGAAGAGAGTAAATCATGGGTCAGAGGTAGGTCTGCTGGTAAATGTGGTGGAGGGAGGTGAGATCAATCTCTTCTGTTGCTTTATGTTCTCAGTGAAATGAGAAGCAAGGTCCTTACCTAAGAGAGAGGGAAGCACAGAGGTATTAGATAAGACATCTCATTTAACAAGTTTTATTGAGCAACTATTATGGGCCAGTCATCATTTTTGGACCCAGGGAAATAGCCATGAACAAAATCATGCCCCTGCTTTTCATGGAATTGATATTCTAGTAGATTTGAGAAGGGGTGAGAGGTAGGAGTGGGTATTAGTTTTGCTATAGTAATGAATGACCCCAATGTTTCAATGGCTAACAAAAGTTTCTCACTTTTGTTAGTGAGAAACTTTTGCTGCATGTCAGCTGAGGGTCATCTACAGCCCTGCTACGGGCTGTGGCTCTCCTCCAGGATGAGGTTAGACTAACACTCTGCTCTGTCCTCATTTTTTCATGCTCAGATCTCAGGTAGAAAATCAGCCCCTGTTTGGCACGTGCCAGCCTTGTGACACAAGAGAGCTTGCAGGAACATGCTATAGCTCTTAGGGCTTTTTGGGTGCAGTGTACATCACATACCACTGGCCAAAGCAAGTTGTGTGGCCCCGGCATGACACCAGTGGGTGGGAAGCTAAATTCCTTTGGCAAGAGGCATTGCAACTCGCAAGAAAGAGAGCAGGCAGGGACACAGAATCCTCCAACAAGAAGGGGGGTACTTTTCTATTCTCACTCTGTCTAGCCACAGCTTTAATTATTTTGATCACTTGTAAATCTATACATTCAGCCCAGATTTTCCCTCTCACTTACAGCACAACACATCAGGCTGCCTCTGAGAGATTTACCCAGGTGACCATCATCTCTCAAACTCAACATTTCCCAAACTGAACGTATTATCTTTTCCCCCCAAGTCTTTCTCCCGGACTCCGTGACCTTTGTCACCTTCAAAGGTCGTCCAGCCTAGCAACTGGGACTCTAGTACTCTTCCGTTTCCTCTTCTACTTCCTCCGCATTCCGTTGATGGTCAAAGTCCTTTGGATTTTAACTCTTCTACATTCATCACCTCTTTTCCCCACTCAGTGGATTTATTTCAGGCCCTCAGCATCCCTCTCCTTGACCCGAGCTCTCCCATCGTCTGCACCTCCACCTAAAGTAGGAATCAGATTATATCACGATCTATGTTACATGGAAGTAAATTCCCAAATCCTTATCAGGGCCTACAGGGCATTTGTAATCTAGCCTCTTTTCTTTCCACACTCCTCTGAGCAACTAACTATGCCAACTACTACTCCCCAAAGTTCTCTAAGTGTGTCAGGCCACACTTCATACCTCCTTGGCTTTTCTCAAGCTCCCTCTGCCTGGGAAGTCCCTCCACCCCTCATCTGTCAAAGTCAGCCCATCTTTCTCCTTTTCTGAATTTTTATGACCTTCACCCACAAGTAGAGTAGACCATTCTCTTTTGTACCTGTTGTAAATGTGCTGTGATCACTGACAAAACATTTTGCACTTGTTTGTTTGTCTGTCTCCCTGTTTTGGGGGGGGGTGGTCCAGCCCTTCCCTTGGCCGCATGTTTGTTCGTTTGTTTTAAATTAATTTATTTTATTTTTGGCTGCGTTGGGTCTTCGTTGTGGTGCGCGGGCTTCTCATTGTGGTGGCTTCTCTTGTTGCAGAGCGCGGTCTCTAGGCACGTGGACTTCAGTAGTTGTGGCATGCGGGCTCTAGAGCGCAGACTCAGTAGTTGTGGCGCACGGGTTTAGTTGCTCCACGGCATGTGGGATCTTCCCAGATCAGGGCTCGAACCCGTGTCCCCTGCATTGGCAGGCGGATTCTTAACCACTGCGCCACCGGGGAAGCACCTGGCCTCATGTTTTCATTGGGAGGGTCTCCTGCTGGAGCAAGCAGCTGGCCTCTCATCCCACCCCCAACTTCCTCCTCTCCATGGAGAACTGACCCACTTGATGGATGGGTGACATCGATCTGACCTCTGCTCCTCAGCTGGCTGGAGCCAATCTACTGGAAATTCAAGACCACTAAAGATTCACTCTTGTTTTCTTCTATTACCATTCCCTGAGCCAGCAATCTTCAGAAGTGGGTCTACTCTGTGTCAATCTTAAGACAGAAATCCTTTCCCCCCCCCAAGCTTTATTAAAATATAATTTGTATATACATTGTGTAAGTTTAAGGTGTACAATGTGTTGATTTGATACACTAATATATTGCAAAATAGTCACCACCTTAGCATTAACTAACACCCTCAATCACACATAGTTACCATTCTTTTTTCTAAATGGTCACATAGTTACCGTTTCTATTTTTTGTGGGAAGAACGTTTAAGATTTACTCAGCAACTTTCAAGTGTATGATGCAGTACTATTAACTGTAATCACCATGCTATTCACTGGATCCCCAGAACTTATTCAGTTTATGACTGGAAGTTTGTAACTTCTTACCAACATCTTCCCATTTTCCTCACCAACCCCCAGCCCCTGGTAACCACCACTTTGCTCTGTTTCTATGAGTTCAGTTTTTTTAGAGGCCACGTGTAAGTGAGATCACATTGTATTTGTCTTTCTCTGTCTGACTTATTTCACTTAGCATAATGCCCTCAGGGTCCACCCATTGTTGTCACAAATGTCAGGATGAGAAGCTTCCCAATCTTGGAAAGTAGGTCTTGTCTGCAGACCCGGCCTCCTCGGATGGACTCTTGAGAGCCCAAGGTCTGCCAAATCACGCCTAGATTTAGGTGAAAAATCTAAAGCCATGTTCTCTAATCCTTACTTAGTAATAATGCTGATATTCTGATACCTGAAGTCCCTTTGCTTTTTAAAAAAATTATTAGTTTTCATTGTCAACCAAGGAGGGAAACAGAAGGTATTATCTATTATTTATGAATTGTCTAAAGCTTCAACAGCTCCCTTCTAGATAGAAATTTCCTTGAGATCTTATTCATCTTTGAATCCAAAGTGCCTGGCACAGGTCATGGCACATAACAGTGGCTCTGTAAATATTTATTAAATACATTTTTACTGAAGTATAATTTTAGCATCTGTGACACTAAAATGCACAAATCTTAAATGTACAGGCTGATGAATGTTAACTCACATATGCACCCTTGTAACCACGATCCCAACCAAATCACAGAACATTTCCACCCCCTAGGAAGTGTCCCCAGTCAATATCCCCTTCCTGCCAGAGGTAACCACTTTTCTAATTTCTATCACCATAGACTAGTTTTGCTTGTTCTTTGGCTTCATATAACGGGAATCCATACAGTGTGTTGTTTTTTTTTCAGGGGGTTTGTTTCTTTTACTCAGCATAATGCTTTTGAGATTTATTCATGTCATTCCATATATGAGTAAGCTATTCTCTTTTTTCTATTACTGTATAGTATTCCACCATATAAATATACCAAAATTGCTCATCCATTTTTCTATTGATGGACATTTGCAGTTTTTGACTATTATGAATGTCTCCTGTGAAGATTCTTTATTTTTTTTTTTTAACTGAAGTATAGTTAGTTTACAATGTGGTACCAATCTCTGCTGTACAGCAAAGCGACTCAGTTGTACACATGTAGACATTCTCGTTTTATATTCTTTTCCATTATGGTTTATCACAGGATATTGAATATAGTTCCCTGTGCTATATGGTAGGACCTTGTTTTTTATCCATCCTACATATAATAGTTTACATCTGCTAATCCCAAACTCCCTGTCCTTCCCTCCCTCAGTCCCCCTCCCCTTGGCAACCACAAGTTTGTTCTCTATGTCTGTGAGTCTGTTTCATAGGTAGGTTCATTTGTGCCATATTTTAGATTCCACATATAAGTGATATCCTATGATATTTGTCTTTCTCTTTCTGACTTACTTCACTTAGTATGATAATCTCTACTTGCATCCATGTTGCTGCAAATGGCATTATTTCATTCTTTTTTATGGCTGAGTAATATTCCATTGTATATATGTACCACATCTTCTTTATCCATTCATCTGTTGATGAACATTTAGGTTGTTTCCATGTTTTGGCTCTTGTGAATATTGCTGCTATGAACATAGGGGTTCACATATCTTTTTGAATTACAGTTTTGTCTGGGTATATGTCCAGGAGTGGGATTCCTGGATCATATGGTAGTTCTATTTTCAGTTTTTTGAGGAACATCCACATTGTTTTCCATAGTGGCTGCACCAACTGACATTCCCAACAACAGTGTAGGAGTGTTCCCCTGTGAACATTCTTGTACAACTTTTTTTGTAGACATACATTCTCAAGTCTGTTGGGTATATATAGGAGTGGAATTCCTGAGTCATATGGTATGTTGACTCTAAAACTGCCAACCAGTTGAATACTGCCAACGAATAAAGCTCCTGATAGCATCTTTGTGGATACAGACAGTCAATTCTCTTGGGCATATACATGTAAGTGGGAAAAGTGGGTCATTGAGTAGGTGTATGTTGCCCTTATGAGAAACTGTCAAAGAGTTTTCCAAAGTGGTTTTACTATTTTATACTCCTACAAGCGAAGATGTATAGATTCTAATTGTAGTTGCTTTACATTTTCACCACACCTGGTATTGTCCATCTTTTTAATTTTAGATATTCTGTTGGATGTGTAGTGGTATCTCACTGTAGCTTTAATTTGCATTTTCCTAATGAAATAATAATGTTGAGGACATTTTCATATATTTATTGGCTATTTGGATATCTTCTTTTGTCAGGTGCCTCTTTAAGTCTTCTACTCATTTTTGAAAAATTGCGTTTGTTTTCTTTAATAAATTGATTATTAGGAATTCTTTGTATATTCTGAGTCCTTTATATTAACGAATCCCTTGTCTGCTATAGGTAACACAAATACTTTTCCTAGTCTGTAGCTTGACTTTTCACTTTCTTAATGGCTGCTGAATCAATCAAAGCATATATTTTAATCAACAGGGAATGTTTATTTAAGAAAAGTTAAAAAAATCATTTTGGAAGGCAAGAAAAGGTTTCCTTTTAAAGAGGAAGAATTACTTGGTAATTTTTCTGTTTTGAAAGAAAATGGGTGTTTCTATGTCTGATTTCTTAAAGTAGAAATCATCGTTAGACAAAGCTCATGGTGAATGTGAACTGCACCACAGGCTAGATATGCTGGTGAATGTGTGATTTTTGCCACATTCCAATGGTTTGCAGCCTTGGCTGATCCTTAGAATTATCTCGAGAGACTTAAATCTTTTTTTTTTTTTTGCGGTACGTGGGCCTCTCACTGTTGTGGCCTCTCCCGTTGCGGAGCACGCGCCTCCGGACGCACAGTCTCAGTGGCCATGGCTCACGGGCCCAGCCGCTCTGTGGCACGTGGGATCTTCCCGGACCGAGGCACGAACCCGTGTCCCCTGCATCGGCAGGCGGACTCTCAACCACTGCGCCACCTGGTAAGCCCGACTTTAGATCATTTTGATGTTAAGTCTCTGCACCTGGAGTTTGACTCAGTCAGCGTGGGATGTGGCTGGGGCCTTGGCAGTTTTGAGAAAACTTCCTGGTAATTTTCTGTTGTAGGCTTAGGTTGAGAAGCATGGCTTAAATGGTTACTAAGATTTGAGATTAAGAGTTTGGGAGTAGAGGAGGCATATGGTTTGATTTTTTCAGAGTAACAGTTGGGGCTAATAAATAAACCTTTTCAAAGACAGAGTGTCTTAAGGAACATTTAATTGCAATGAACAGAAATCCACTCAAAGTAAACAGAAAGAGGAGAGTGAACAGGAGGAGAGAGAATTATGGAAAGATATGGGGTATATCACAGAATCCAAGGAAAGCTGAACAACCAGGCCTCAAGAAGTCAGAACTCAGAGTGGAGAGAGGTGAAATTAATTAGCACCCTGAAATCCCAACACTGTGGGTATAGTATCAATAGAAAAGATTTACGCACTGAATGAGGTGATGGGGCCTATAGTCCCTTTCAGCCCTAAGATTATATGATCCTATAATGATTGTTCAATTCCATCCCCTTCTCTCACTCAAAGCATAGAGGCATGCAGGCAAGTCCCTCTATGGCCTTTGACAAGAGGATGACCCAAATCAGATTTCAAGAAGGTGTTTCAGATTTGCTTTCTTTTCTGGGATGATGTTCAGACAAACAAAATGTCTCTTCTTAGAGGAGTGAAAACCAACTATCATAGAAGAGGAAAACAAATGGATGGAAACAAATTATGTTTTTCAACTTTTTTGTAATAGAGAGAAACTATGTTTTTGCTTAAAGAAGAGGTCTTAGCTTTAAAGGAAATGAAGGAAGGATACTTGTGAAAAAACAATTCACTAGCACTTCTTGTTCTGTTTCTTTGAAGGTCACAATTACAGGTATTTTGATAAAGACATCCTCTTTAATGCTTGTGGGCTTTTCACTTGGTGGGGGAGATACAGTTGGTACTGTTTAGTCACAGAGCTGCCACATTACCTTAAAATATGGTAGAAGAGATGAGGTGGGGAAAACAGAAGAAAAGTTTTTTTCATTGTCTCCAAAGTCATTTTATCATTTTCTAACCATATATGTGTACTCCACACTTTCATTTTGATTCCCATGCTCCCTGTTAGGAAACAATCCTCTGGTTTAAAAATGTGTGTTGTGGAATATGAGAGTGTGTGGGAATCATTATTTGGAATTATAAAACTAGAAAAAGAATTTGAAATGCATCCTGCATTCGAGTAGGATCATAAATAAATGATTGAATAAATCAACAATCCATCACTGAGTTGTAATTAAATCAAGAAATGGTAAGAGACTTGGCCCCCCAGCTGAGGTGCAGGGGCAGCCATTTTGTACCAGGAGCTCTGGTCTGAAGGGCCGAGGGCGAGGCCCCTGCACACACAGCACCCTGTGAGCCAGTAAAACCAGATGAAGAACAAAGGGGAAAAAAAGGAAAGAGATCTTCACATAAACATTCTTACTAGCTGGTGTGAAGAGTCATTCCAAGTCGTGTGGCTGACAGGGTCTTGGTGCTCCTGCCGGGTGTCAGGCCTGAGTCACTGAGGTGGGAGAGCCAAGTTCAGGACACTGGTCCACCAGAGACCTCCTGGCTCCACGTAACATCAAACGACGAAAGCTCTCCCAGAGATCTCCATCTCAATGCTAACACCCAGCTCCACTCAACGACCAGCAAGCTACAGTGCTGGACACCCTATGCCAAACAACTAGCAAGACAGGAACACAACCCCACCCATTAGCAGAGAGGCTGCCTAAAATCATAGTAAGCTCACAGACATCCCAAAACACACCACTGATGCAGTCCTACCCACCAGAAAGACAAGATCCAGCCTCATCCACCACAACACAGGCACTAGTCCCATCCACCAGGAAGCCTACACAAGCCACTGAACCAACCCTAGCCACTGGGGGCAGACACCAAAAACAACAGGAACTATGAATCTGCAGCCTGTGAAAAGGAGACCCCAAAAACAGTAAGTTAAGCAAAATGAGAAGACAGAGGAAACACACAGCAGATGAAGGAGCAAGGTAAAAACCCACCAGACCAAAGAAATAAAGAGGAAATAGGCGGTCTACCCGAAAAAGAATTCAGAGTAATGATAGTAAAGATGATCCAAAATCTTGGAAATAGAATGGAGAAAATACAAGAAACGTTTAACAAGGACCTAGAAGAACTAAAGAGCAAACAAACGATGATGAACAACACAATAAATGAAAATAAAGAGTCTCTAGAAGGGATCAATAGCAGAATTACTGCGGCAGAAGAACGGATAAGTGACCTGGAAGATAAAATAGTGGAAATAACTACTGCAGAGCAGAATAAAGAAAAAAGAATGAAAAGAATTGAGGACAGTCTCAGAGATCTCTGGGACAACATTAAATGCACCACCATTCGAATTATAGGGGTTCCAGAAGAAGAAGAGAAAAAGAAAGGGACTGAGAAAATATTTGAAGAGATTATAGTTGAAAACTTCCCTATTATGGGAAAGGAAATAGTCAATCAAGTCCAGGAAGCACAGAGAGTCCCATACAGGGTAAATCCAAAGAGAAACATGCCAAGACACATATTAATCAAACTATCAAAAATTAAATACAAAGAAAAAAATCCTAAAAGCAGCAAGGGAAAAACAACAAATAACATCCAAGGGAATCCCCATAAGGTTAACAGCTGATCTTCCAGCAGAAACTCTGTAAGCCAGAAGGAAGTGGCAGGACATATTTCAAGTGATGAAAGGGAAGAACCTACAACCAAGATTACTCTACCCAGCAAGAATCTCATTCAGATTCGATGGAGAAATTAAAACCTTTGCAGACAAGGAAAAGCTAAGAGAATTCAGCACCACCAAACCAGCTTTACAACAAATGCTAAAGGAGCTTCTCTAGGCAGGAAACACAAGAGAAGGAAAAGACCTATGATAACAAACCCAAACAATTAAGAAAATGGTAATAGGAACGTACATAACAATAACTACCTTAAATGTAAATAGATTAAATGCTCCAACCAAAAGACATAAACTGGCTGAATGGATACAAAAACAAGACCTGTATATGCGCTGTCTACAAGAGACCCACTTCAGACCTAGAGACACATACAGACTGAAAGTGAGGGGATGGAAAAAATATTCCATGCAAATGGAATCAAAAGAAAGCTGGAGTAGCAATTCTCATATCAGACAAAATAGGCGTTAAAATAAAGACTTACAAGAGACAAAGAAGGACACTACATAATGATCAAGGGATCAATCCAAGAAGAAGATATAACAATTGTAAATATTTATGCAACCAACAAAGGAGCACCTCAATACATAAGGCAAATGTTAACAGCTATAAAAGGGGAAATCGACAGTAACACAATCATAGTAGAGGACTTTAACACCCCAGTTTCACCAATGGGCAGAACATCCAAAATGAAAATAAATAAGGAAACACAAGATCTAAATGATAAACTAAGCAAGATGGACTTAATCGATATTTATAGGACATTCCATTCAAGAACAACAGAATACACTTTCTTCTCAAGTACTCATGGAACATTCTCCAGAATAGATCATATCTTGGGTCACAAATCAAGCCTTGGTAAATTTAAGAAAATTGAAATCATATGAAGTATCTTTTCTGACAACAACAGTATGAGACTAGATATCAATTACAGGAAAAAAACTAAAAAATACAAATACATGGAGGCTAAATAAGACG
This sequence comes from Tursiops truncatus, assembly GCF_011762595.2. Classification (NCBI taxonomy): domain Eukaryota; kingdom Metazoa; phylum Chordata; class Mammalia; order Artiodactyla; family Delphinidae; genus Tursiops; species Tursiops truncatus. The sequence continues at coordinate 151,348,858 of NC_047035.1, forward strand.
ATACTAAATAACCAAGAGATCACTGAAGAAATCAAAGAGGAAATTAAAAAATTCCTAGAAACAAATGACAATGAAAACACGACCCAAAACCTATGGGATGCAGCAAAAGCAGTTGTAAGAGGAAAGTTTATAGCAATACAATCCTACATCAAGAAACAAGAAACTTCTCAAATAAACAAGCTAACCTTACACCTAAAACAATTAGAGAAAGAAGAACAGAAAACCCCAAAGTGAGAAGGAAAGAATCATAAAGATCAGATCAGAAATAAATGAAAAAGAAAGGAAGGAAACAATAGCAAAGATCAATAAAACTAAAAGCTGGTTCTTTGAGAAGATAAACAAAATTGATAAACCATTAGCCAGACTCATCAAGAAAAGAAGGGAGAGGACTCAAATCAACAGAATTAGAAATGAAAAAGGAGAAGTAACAACTGACACTGCAGAAATACAAAGGATCATGAGATATTACTACAAGCAACTATATGCCAATAAAATGGACAACCTGGAAGAAATGGCAAATTCTTAGAAAAGTACAACCTTCTGAGACTGAATCAGGAAGAAAGAGAAAATATGAACAGACCAATCACAAGCACTGAAATTGAGACCGTGATTAAAAAACTTCCAAGAAACAAAAGCCCAGGATCAAATGGATTCACAGGCAAATTCTATGAAACAGTTAGAGAAGAGCTAACACCTATCCTTCTCAAACTCTTCCAAAATATAGCAGAGGGAGGAACACTCCCAAACTCATTCTATGAGGCCACCACCACTGTGATACCAAAACCAGACAAAGCTGTCACAAAGAAAGAAAACTGCAGGCCAATATCACTGATGAACATAGATGCTAAAATCCTCAACAAAATACTAGCAAACAGAATCCAAAGAACGTTAAAAGGATCATACACCATGATCAAGTGGAATTTATCCCAGGAATGCAAGGATTCTTCAATATACGCAAATCAATCAATGTGATAAACCATATTAACAAATTGAAGGAGAAAAACCATATGATCATCTCAATAGATGCAGAAAAAGCTTTCAGCAAAATTCAACATGCATTTATGATAAAAACCCTCCAGAAAGTAGACATAGAGGGAACTTACCTCAACATAATAAAGGCCATATATGACAAATCCACAGCCAACATCGTTCTCAATGGTGAAAAACTGAAACCATTTCCTCTAAGATCAGGAACAAGACAAGGTTGTCCACTCTCACCACTATTATTCAACATAGTTTTGGAAGTTTTAGTCACGGCAATCAGAGAAGAAAAAGAGATAAAAGGAATCCAAATAGGAAAAGAAGACGTAAAGCTGTCACTGTTTGCAGATGATATGATACTATACACAGAGAATCCTAAAGATGCTACCAGAAAACTACTACAGCTAATCAATGAATCTGGTAAAGTAGTAGGATAATTTATGCACAGAAATCTCTTGCATTCCTATACACTAATGATGAAAAGTCTGAAAGAGATATTAAGGAAACACTCCCATTTACCATTGCAACAAAAAGAATAAAATACCTAGGAATAAACCTACCTAAGGAGAAAAAGACCTGTATGCAGAAAACTATAAGATACTGATGAAAAAAATTAAAGATGATACAAACAGATAGAGAGATATACCATGTTCTTGGATTGGAAGAATCAATATTGTGAAAATGACTCTACTACCCAAAGCAATCTACAGATTCAGTGCAATCCCTATCAAACTACCAATGGCATTTTTCACAGAACTAGAACAAAAAATTGCACAATTTGTATGGAAACACAGAGGACTCTGAATAGCCAAAGCAATCTTGAGAAAGAAAAATGGAGCTGGAGGAATCAGGCTCCCGGACTTCAGACTATACTACAAAGGTACAGTAATCAAGACAGTATGGTACTGGCACAAAAACAGAAATATAGATCAATGGAACAGGATAGAAAGCCCAGAGGTAAACCCACGCACATATGGTCACCTTATCTTTGACAAAGGAGGCATGAATATACAATGGAGAAAAGACAGCCTCTTCAATAAGTGGTGCTGGCAAAACTGGACAGCTACATATAAAAGAATGAAATTAGAACACTCTCTAACACCATACACAAAAATAAATGCAAAATGGATTAAAGACCTAAATGTAAGGCCAGACACTATAAAACTCTTAGAGGAAAACATAGGTGGAACACTCTATGACATAAATCACAGCAAGATCCTTTTTGACCCACCTCCTAGAGAAATGGAAATAAAAACAAAAATAAACAAATGGAACCTAATGAAACTTAAAAGCTTTTGCACAGCAAAGGAAACCATAAACAAGACAAAAAGACAACCCTCAGAATGGGAGAAAATATTTGCAAATGACACAACTGACAAAGGATTAATCTCCAAAATTTACAAGCAGCTCATGCAGCTCAATATCAAAAAAACAAACAACCCAATTCAAAAATGGGCAGAAGACCTAAAAAGACCTTCCTCCAAAGAAGATATAGATTGCCAACAAACGCATGAAAGGGTGGTCAACATCACTAATCATTAGAGAAATGCAAATCAAAACTACAATGAGTTATCACCTCAAACCAGTCAGAATGGCCATCATCAAAAAATCTAGAAACAATAAATGCTGGAGAGGGTGTGGAGGAAAGGGAAGCCTCTTGCACTGTTGGTGGGAATGTAAATTGATACAACCACTGTGGAGAACAGTATGGATGTTCCTTAAACAACTAAAAATAGAACTACCATATGACCCAGCAATCCCACTACTGGGCATATACCCTGAGAAAGCCATAATTCATAAAGAGTCATGTAGCACAATGTTCACTGCCGCTCTTTACAATAGCCAGGGCACGGAAGCAACCTAAATGTCCATCAACAGATGAATGGATAAGGAAGATGTGGCACATATATACAATGGAATATTACTCAGCCATAAAAAGAAATGAAATTAAGTTATTTGTAGTGAGATGGATGGACCTAGAGTCTGTCATACAGAGTGAAGTAAGTCAGAAAGAGAAAAACAAATACCGTATGCTAACACATATATATGGAATCTAAAAAAAAAAAAAGGGTTCTGAAGAACCTAGGGGCAGGACAGGAATAAAGATGCACATGTAGAGAATGGACTTGAGGACACGGGGAGGGGGAAGGGTAAGCTGGGATGAAGTAAGAGAGTGACATGGACATATATACACTATCAAATGTAAAATAGATAGCTAGTGGGAAGCAGCCGCATGGCACAGGGAGATTAGCTCGGTGCTTTGTGACCACCTAGAGGTGTGGGATAGGGAAGGTGTGAGGGAGACGCAAGAGGGAGGGGATATGGGGATATATGTATATGTATAGCTGATTCATTTTGTTATGAAGCAGAAAGTAACGCACCGTTGTAAAGCAATTATACTCCAGTAAAGATGTTAAAAAAAAAAAAGAAATGGTAAGAGATATTTTCTTAAAATTTTTATTACAGAGGACATTTTTATATGAGATACTAAATAGTATGCATGTGGTCAGTACACAAAAGCCTAGAGCTCGGAAATAAATTCCCTTCTGAAATAAAAGTTAGCAAGGGAGTGTAAGCCCCCATGAAGTAAAATCAGAAATTATTGCCATGAATGTCTGGGAAAATCTGGGAACACATGTCCATTGAAGATAATGTGTGTAAGAAGTGGGCAGAGCTGGAATAGGAATGTAATTTTTATTTTCATTTAACTTTTATTGAAATATAGTTGATTTACAATGTTGTGTTAGTTTCAGGTATACAGTAAAGTGATTCAGTTATACATATACATAAATATATATATTCTTTTTTGTATTCTCTTCCATTATAGGTTATTACAAGATATTGAGTATAGCTCCCTGTGCTATGCAGTAGGTCCTTATTGATTGTCTATGTTATATATAGTAGTGTATATATTTTAATCCCAGACCTCTAATTTATCCCTCCCTCTCTCTCCTTTGGTAACCATAAGTTTGTTTTCTATGTGTGTGAGTTCTATTTCTGTTCTGTAAATAAGTCCATTTGTATCAATTTTTTTTTTTAGATTCCACATATAAGCGATATCATATATTTGTCTTTCTCTGACTTAGTTCACTAAGTATGATAATCTCTAGGTCTCTCCATGTTGCTGCAAATGACATTATTTCATTCTTTTTTATGGCTGAGTAATATTCTGTTCTATATATGTACCACATCTTCTTTATCCATTCATCTGTCGACAGACATTTAGGTTGTTTCCATGTCCTGGCTATTGTAAATAGTGCTGCAATGAACATTGTGGTGCATGTATCTTTTCAAATCAGAGTTTTGTCTGGGTGTATGCCCAGGAGTGGGATTGCAGGACCATGTGGTAGTTCTATGCTTTAAGGAACCTCCATATTGTTCTCCATAGTGGCTGCACTAATTTACATTCCCACCAACAGTGCAGGAGGGTTCCCTTTTCTCCACACACTCTCCCTCGTTTATTATTTGTAGACTTTTTTTAACTTTTTTTTTTAAAGTGGTTTGAAAGATGGCAATTTATTTATTTATTGGCTGTGCTGGGTCTTCATTGCTGTGCAGTGAGCAGTGAGTGGGGCTACTCTTCGTTGCGGTGCACGGGCTTCTCGTTGCGGTGGCTTCTCTTGTTGCGGAGCACAGGCTCTAGGCACGTGGGCTTCAGTAGTTGTGGCACGTAGGCTCAGTAGTTGTGGCTCTCGGGCTCTAGAGCGCAGGCTCAGTAGTTGTGGCGCACGGGCTTAGTTGCTCCGCGGCCTGTGGGATCTTCTCGGACCAGGGCTCGAACCCGTGTCCCCTGCATTGGCAGGCGGATTCTTAACCACTGCGCCACCAGGGAAGCCCTGTAGCTTTATTTTTAATATAACAGAAAATGAAGATCACAGTATCTCAATGTTTTTTTTGTTTTGTTTTGTTTTTGCGGTACGCGGGCCTCTCACTGTTGTGGCCTCTTCCGTTGCGGAGCACAGGCTCCGGACGCGCAGGCTCAGCGGCCATGGCTCACGGGCGCAGCCGCTCCGCGGCATGTGGGATCTTCCCGGACCGGGGCACGAACACGTGTCCCCTGCATCGGCAGGCGAACTCTCAACCACTGCACCACCAGGGAAGCCCGCCCTTTTTTGACTTTTTGATGATGGCCATTCTGACCGGTGTGAGGTGATACCTAGATATGAATTTAATTTTTAAAAACTTAAATCTGATATATTTTTAGTTGCCTGTTGAAAGCATGTGCTAACAGGAGGGAGGTTGTTTAAAGAGTTTCTGAAAAGAGCCCAAAGAGCAAGACTTTGTTGTCCAAGAGGGGAGTGCTCCATCCGTGCAACGTGCATGCTTCCTTTGTGGACGAGGGAGGACACAGGTGATATTGTAGGAGTCAGCTCGCGATAACTTGGCCAATGACTGGCCTTACCTTATCCTCCTAGGTTTCAAATGTCTCTGTTCTAGACCCTCCTCTCATTTCCTGTCCCTTAAAAGGACATTAGATGTAGAGCCTCAGAAGTTGAAGAGGTCTTAAGGTCATCTAGTCGATGATTTGAAATAGTGGTGTCCTGACACACTGGTGGGTCTTTACCTGTGGTGAGGAATGTGACAAGTATCAGTACTTAGTTAAAAAATCCCAGCCTTCACCAGGCTCATAAATTAGCCTACAGATATCCTTAGAACTTCCTTCTGACTGACCTGTGTATGGCTAGTCTCTTGAGAGAAAGTGAGTGAAATGGCAACTGGTACCCATTCCTGAAAATGTGTCTGGGTATATTTTGGTGTATTACATGTGTGTCGTGACATGTCCATTTCAGTGACCCAAATGATGCACTTGGGGTTCCTCCACCCCATAGGCCCCTTTGTGCACCCCATACCCCTTTGTAATTCCTTCTCTGTACTTAGCCCAGAACTGAGTCATATGCACAGTGCAAGTAAGTTACTACTGACGATGATGAAACCCTGGAAAGTTGGAATATGCACACCCTTGTCATAAAATGGCTGTAGCAGTATAGACCATTTTAATAGCACCAGGAGCAATTTAAAGAACCACCACCTGCCCACCAGGAGAGCGCAAAGGTGAGAGTCCTCAGCTCTCTTCTACTTGTTCCTAAATATTTCCAACACCTCAACCTTTCAAGTTTTTAAAATTAAATCAAAAGTCTTCCAACTCTACGTTGCCTATAAGAAACCCACTTTAAATATAAAGATACATATAGTTAAAAGTAAATGGTTGAAGAAAAACACACCATACTAACAGTAACCAAAAGAAATTAGAAGTAGCTGTATTAATTTCAGACAGAGCAGACTTCAAAGCAAGGGAAGTTACCAGGGATACAGAAAGGCATTACATAATGATAAAGGGGTCAATTCTTCAAGAAAATATAACATGTATGCACCTAACGACAGTATCAAAAACTGATAGAACTGCAAGGAGAAATAGATGAATCCACTATTGCAGTTGGAGACCTAACACCCCTCTCTCGGAAATGGACAGATTCAGCGGACAGAAAACCAGTAAGGACATCGCTGAGCTTAACAACACCTTCAATCAACTGGATATAATACATTCATAGACCACTTCATCCAACAACAGCACAATACACATTAAGCTCACGTGAAACATTCACCAAAGTAGACTACATTCTGGGCCATAAAACACAGCTTAACAAATTTAAAAGAATAGAAATCATACAATGTCTGCTCTCAGACTGCAATGGAATTAAACTAGAAATTAATAACAAAAAGATAATTGGAAATGCCCCCAAATATGGAGATTAAACAACAGACTTTTAAATAGCACCTGGTCAAAAAAATCTCAAGAGAATTTTAAAAATATTTTGAGCTAAATGAAAATGAAAACACAATTGGTGGGATGACAATTTGTGGTATGTAGGAAAAGCAGTGCTTGGAGGGAAGTTTATAGCATTGCATGAGTATATTAGAAAAGAAGAAAGATCTAGAATCAATCTTGATTCTATGATTCCAGCTATATGACATTCTGGAAAAGGCAAAACTATGAAGACAATAAAAAGACCAGTGGTTGGCAGGGGTGGGGGATGAATGGGTGGAGCACGGAGGATTTTTAGGGCAGTGAAACTACTCTGTATGGAACTATAGTGATGGATACATGTCATTACACATTTGTCCAAACCCACAGAATGCTCCAGGATATTTTTAGGGTGTATCTCCCACTCTCTGTGCCTCACATGTCTTACGAAGGCTTCCAGCAGGCCAGCCATTTCTTGCTCAAGCGGCCTGATTGCAAAGTACCAACGGGCTGCTCTGTGGGATGTCTGGACCCTCCAGATCTCTTCAAGCACATGACAGAGGGTAGGAGAGTCAACATGGCCCTGGGGCAAAACCGTAAATGTAGATTGTTGTCTCTTGCAACTAGTTATGACTGAAATAAAAGGGAACGCATTGCCAAACCATAATTCCACACGTTCTGTGCCTGAGGCTGCGTTCATCTGCTCTGGCAAAACCCCCATATTTGCTATGGGAGCCGCAATTGAGGCTTCTACTTGGTTGACTTATGGTAATCTACTGTTATTTTTCAGGATCTGTCTGATGTTTTCTAAGGTCGGACTGGTGCATTTAATGGAAGTGTGATGGCGACTATCGCCCTACATCATTTAGGTCTCTCAGGGGTCCACAAGCTATGGCCCATGGGCCAAATCCAACCCACTGCCTGTTTTTGTACAAGCTGTGAGCTAGCAGTTGGGAAAAATCAAAAGAATAATATTTTGTGATACATGGAAATTATGTGAAACTCAAATTTCAGTACACATATGTTTTATTCAAACTCAGCAATGTTACTTCATTTACATATTGTTGATAGCTGCTTTTGTGCGACTATAGCAAAACTAAATGGTTGTACTTGAGACCATGGCCTGCAAAGCCTAAAAGATTTGCCAACTCTTGCTTTAGAGACTTCAGGGTGGCACTAATCTCTGCCATGCTTCCCATTCATTGGGGCATGGTATTGATTTTCTATCTTGACTCAGGAGGAGGGAGCTTCAGAAATTTCCCCCTGGCCTTTTCCACTATAACAGCCCTCACCCATAGGCCAAGGAACCAAGTATGTCCATCTCAATTACACATCTAGAAACTGGGAAAATGCACCACTGGGTAGGTGCATGTAAGGTGGACCTTGGCCAGGACTCGATTTATTATCTGTCCTCTTGTACCCCAGCTTGGACAAGGGGGCCATGATTGCCCATCAGGTCTCCAGGTATCAGTGTCAGCACTAATCCTCAAAATTTTTTGTTATTTCTCTCTCCCCAGTACGGTTGCCCAAATAAAGGACCTCAGGTCCCCTGGTGGAAGGCCTGGGGGAATTATTAGTATGTATACTTGCAGCAGTGCTGCAGGAAGAACCAGCCTCCTCTTTGGTCAATGGATTCTGGGTCTGATAACTGGCTCAGATCAGGAAATTGGACAAGAGATCATGACTTTCCATTGGGATGACTTCTCTCAGCCTCCTGGTCAACCATCCTTCACTTCTGAGGGTACAAACTGAGTAGTACCCAGGTGAGCTGCCCAGCTAGGCTCACTGATAAGAATGGAGGTGATACCCCTATAATAGAGGCCAGGTGCCAGCTCTTAATCACCAGAAGACAGGGTAGGGAGTGGAATGAGGGGGGTACAAAGACCACAGTGAACAGCAGGGTTGTTGGAGTGGCAGCCAGGCAGGCCTGACCCACAGAGTTATGGAGACGCATGTTGGAATATGCATTCCTCGGGGCAAAAACCCTGGCCAGGTTATGCTGGTTCTCAACGCTAGCTAGAGTCTAGTGGCCTAGGAGGAAGTAGGGAGGTGGTTCTGTCTTGTGGTCCTGTCTTGTGGTTCTGTCTTGTCTGTCTTGTTCAGCATTTTCTTAAAACAAGAGGGATGATGACTGGGCATGGTTTTCAGTGTTCTCCGCTTCCCGCTCACTCAGGATATGAGAGGCCCTTCATAAGCATCTAGGGAATTCCTCCGGCTTTCAAACTTGGCTTTCAGTTACTTGCTAAACGCCCACAGCTTTTCATTTCCTTTTTGTAAGACATCAAAACATGGAACCGGGGCTTCCCTGGTGGCGCAGTTGTTGGGTGTCCGTCTGCCGATGCAGGGGACACGGGTTGGTGCCCCGGTCCGGGAAGATCCCACATGCCGCGGAGCGGCTGGGCCCGTGAGCCATGGCCGCTGAACCTGCGCGTCCGGAGCCTGTGCTCCGCAACGGGAGAGGCCACAACAGTGAGAGGCCCACGTACTGCAAAAAAACAAAAACAAAAAAAACCATGGAACCTAGTGCTAGCCATCTGCTACAGTGTATCTGCTATGTTTGTGCTCCCCCATTTGTATGTTAGAATCCTAACCCCCAAAATCATGGTGTCAGGAGATGGAGCATTTGGGAGGATATGAGGTCATGAGAGTGGAGCTCCCTTGATGGGATTTGTCCCCTTATAAGAGAACCTGGAGAGCAAACTTGCCCCTTCCACCAAGTGAGGACACAGCGAGAAGACGGCTGTCCACGAACCAGGAGGAGGGTCCTCGCCTGCCACTGAATTAGCCGCCAGCTTGATCTTGGACTTAACCAGCCTCCAGAACTGTGAGAAGTAGTTTCTGTTGTTTATGACCCTCCCAGTCTCTGGTATTTTTTAATAGTAGCACACTAACCTCAGACAGAGTCAAACAGATCTGGGTTCTCACGTGGTTCAGCCACTTACTAACTGTGTAACTTCAGCAAATTACTCGGTCTCTCTGAGCCTCAGTTCCTGTTCATAATAACACCTGTCTCACTGGGTTTTTAGGGATAAATGAGATGATTTATGTTAAAATTCCCAGTACATGGTCAGCACTAATTCTCCTCTACTCTTCTATGAACGTTTTAACCTCTGTACTGAATTGTCATCCTACTCTCTGCAATGCTTTTGCTCCAGAGAGGCAGAGAGTATAACTTGAAAGGGTTGCTAATCCCTCGAAACCCTCTGATCACAGATAAACTCATTTCCCGATCCTGCCACGTAAGCCACCGATCTGGCTTTGATGACCCGATCACACAGTGAGGACCACATGAAGGTTGCCACTCAAAGCTGTACTCAAGATCAAAGTTCTGGAGCCAGGCTTGCTTCTGCCCACGCACTCTGGGGATGGCACCCAACGACACGATGGAAAAGATAAGACCCCCACGAGTCATGGCTCACAGCTCAAGCTGGTATCACTGTTCAAAGCGTGGGAACCTCGCTGCTGGAAAGAGATAAAGACATTTTATAACTCATTGGCAGATTTAGGTGTGTGCATGTGTCAACTCAACTTCTAAAAACTATCCACACTAAAATCATAAAACATGCACAAAAATCATGGTTTTAAAAACGTAAATTTCTTATTGGAAGGATTAGTTTTCAACCAATCAAAGCAATTTAAAAGTTATGGAAAACCTTGTCAAACAAGCAGAACAGACATCGATTGGTAGAAAATGAATTAAAACTTTTTTAAAAATTCAGAAAATTCTACACACTTAACAACATTTTTTTTTAACTGGGAAAAAATACAAACAAAATAAATAAATAAAGAGCGGCTATAATCCCATTTATCTGGAGAAAACCATATTGGTAAATATCCATTAAATACCATCTCCGTGTATATTTCCGTATTTTTAAGAGAAAACTGGGATCCTTGCATGTAAATTGCGACCCCACATAACTGAATTTCCCTAAGTCTTTATTATTGGACTATTTAGTTTGTTTCTAAACGTTTTCTATTATCAACATTACAGAACAGGGATAACTGTAGAGAATGACTTAGAGAGGAAAAACCTGAAGGGAAAAAAGCCAAAAAAATTTTTCTGAAAAACGGACAAAACTGCTTAGAGATACATTAAACAAAACTCATCCTCCGTGGACTATCAAAAGTATCACTACACACGGGGTCCCTGGGAATTAATTTTTGATCAAGTTATAATTTTGGTCCAACTATCACCTTAACTAACATTTCCTCTCTGTGCATCCGTCCCTTTATTTCACTCCTCCAGGCCCCCTCCAGGCTCTGTCGTCCCAACTACTACCTCCCAGACCTCCTCTCTTTCTAGAACATCTGCCCTGCTAATTTCTAGTTTTCTTTATTAATTCTGCCATCTAATTTCTGCCCTCCTCCCTCCATGCTGCTGAGCACTGCTGGAGAACAATCCCACAACTTGTTTCGCTAGGTATCACTAGATAAGTTTTCTCTCCTTGCTGGACCGGCCCTCCCTCACCCCTGGCCCCCACCCCCTCGTGCCTCTTGTCTGGCCCCAATCTCCACAATTGGCTTATCCTGCCTGCTAATTGCAAAGCCTGGGTTATATACCTCCATCTCATTAAGCCCCAGATTTTCAGTTTGTAAAATAAATGGAATACTGGTTACAACTGACAGGAAGTAGATTCAAGAGTGATGTTTCTAATAAACTCAGAGATCAGGAGAAAAAAAGATTTCCTCCTGAGGATTAAGCTAGAAAATTCCCAACAGAGGTGACTGCATCTACAGTCTGTAAACCAAAAAGCTGTCTATAAATGTGTGACTTGGACTTCCTTGGTGGCACAGTGGTTAAGAATCTGCCTGCCAGTGCAGGGCACACAGGTTCGAGCCCTGGTCCAGGAAGATCCCACATGCCGCGGAGCAACTAAGCCCGTGCACCACAACTATGGAGCCTGCGCTCTAGATCCTGTGAGCCACAACGTCTGAACCTGCGTGCCACAACTACTGAAGCCTGCACGCCTAGAGCCCACACGCACTCCGCAACAAGAGAGGCCACTGCAGTGAGAAGCCCGCGCACTGCAACGAAGATTAGCCCCTGCTCGCCACAACTAGAGAAAGCCTGCGTGCAGCAACGAAGACCCAACACAGCCAATAATAAATAAATAAAATAAGTAAATTTATTTTTAAAAATGTGTGACAATGATTTGGAAATGCACAAAACTCCAACTGAAAAAGGAGGTGGAGAGAGTAGTAAACAGCTTTCAAATTGGAGATGTCCAGCTGTTGAGGGAGGCCCCAGGGGACAATTGATTCCACTTGGAGAGTCCCCCCCCCCCCCGAAGGCTCTGGGCCTCAGAAGTGGGGACTTTGCACATCCCCTGTGCCTCCATCACGGGGTGGGGACAACCAGGCTGGACACCTTCTGTCCTCTCTCCGGGCCCTTTCTCCTGCAGAGCTTGGTGGAGAGGAGGCACTCAGCAAATTCAGTTCATCTCTTAAATGTTCGAGGGACACATCCTATTGCAAGAATGACTTCCCTGCTCCTTTTCCCCTAAATCAGCCTGAACACTCAGTCCGAGCCGCCTTCCTGTCTGGCCTCAGCTGAGACAGAGTACTCCTTGGTGCTCAGGTGTGTGTTCACCTCCTGGCTGCGCCTGTGAGAAAGTCATTTCACCTCACAAGGCGTCATCAGTAAAATGGGGATAATACTGCAACCATGCAGAATTGTTCAGTGTGACCCAAATAAAGGCTCCTCCTCCCCTGCCCGGTCTCTGTGTGAGGTAACAGGGCCAAAGGACCCTACTCTGGAAACTTTGACCAAAAAAAGAAAAAGTAGGTCATTAGCATACCTTCCTTTTAAGGACACAGTTCAGCATTTTACACTCTTTCACATGGAAAGTTTCCTCAGGCTCCAGTATGGACGTCTCTCCCCGCCCTCAGTGTTTCCAGAAAGCGAAAAGGCTAAAATCTTTTCTTCTGTCGCTGCCGTGCTGCTCTGGGCCCTGTCCCCTTTCTGGAAGCCTCCCAGAGCCCACATCATGGCCCCACCTGACTTCGGACAGAGAGAAGGGCCCAGGCAGCCCATGCTTCCTCCTCCCCGCTCAGTCCCCTCAAAAGGAAGCATCCAGAAGCATCCAGAGCCCCTGAGAAGTGTGGCTCTTTTCTCTCTCTCATGGGGTGCATGTTTGTGTCCCCTGAGAGCTCACCTGTTGGAGCCGTCACCCCCAAGGTGATGGCATTGGAAGGTGGTGTCTTTGGGAGGTGATTAGGTTTAGATGAGGTTGTGAGGATGGGGTCCTCAAGATGGGGTTAGTGTCCTTATACGAAGACAGAGACCAGAGCTGTCTCTCTCCACCGTGTGAGTGCACAGCGAGATGGTGGCCGCCTACAGGCCAGGAAGATGCCCTCACCAAGAACCAAATCCACCAGCACTTCGCTCTTAGACTTCCAGCCTCAAGAACTTGTTTAAGCCTCACAGACTTCGCTCTTAGATTTCCAGCCTCAAGAACTTGTTTAAGCCTCACAGCCTGTGATATTTTGTTATAGCAGCCTGGGCTGACTGAGATAGTCTCACTGCTTTTTTCTCAAACAATTTCTATGGGGAATTTCTGATGAATGTAGGTCTCCACCATATTACATGAGGATTAAGGTGAGGTAAGGTAAGTCAAATGCCAGTAATATAAGCAAATTGTAAGCCCTACATGACCAGGGTTCTGAATCACCCGTTTAGTGCTCATCAAAAGATTGGTAGTGTTGCCTAACCAGAGCAGCTAAGAGAATAGTCTGTTTCCCAGTAGAAATCTGCCTCTCTTGGGTGAGGTGGATCCTCGCTTGGTGCCAGTCTTGTAGGATGTGGAGTGGAAAGATTCACTTCCTTATGTCCAGGCCCTGAGTGGCAGATCACTCCCATTCTCTGTTTCCCTTTGAGCACTAGGTCTTTATCAAATGATTTCTACAGGATTTGCTTCTTCTCACATACTGTGCAAAATACCAGGTGCTAGAGACTGAATGTCTTTGTCCTTCCCAAAATGCATATGTTGAATCCTAATTCCCAGTGTGATGGTGTTAGGAGGTGGGGTTTTTGGGAGGTGATGAGGTCATGAGGGTGAAGCCCTAATAAATGGGATTAGTGCCCTTATAAAAGAGACCCCAGAGAGCTCCCTCACCCCTTTTGACATAAGAGGACAGACTAAAACATCAGGCAGTGCTTGCTTATCCAGCAGCGCCCTGTATGGTCCTCCAGCTGCATTCAAATAAATAACAGATTGGAAAATAAAAAACAAGAAGAAAAGAAGCACCGTGAGAACGGCTGGCCGGCTGATGGGCCGCATGGATAGGTGTGCAGACCATCATGGGCTCAGCTTGGGTTCTTTTCCCAAAATTCACCCAGTGCCTGGACAAACACATTTGTTCACGTCTATTTCATCTGTTCACCAGTCTCTGGACCCCAGGGGTGAGTGCCATTTCCTGTGATCTGGTCTACTCACCTCCTGCCACAGACTGGGTGAAGAGGCAGCCTGGGATTTACCTAGTCGGTCTCTCTCCATAGACATTCCTATTTTTTCTTCACTGTAAATTATGGTTATAAAATGCCCTTCTTAACCTCATTTAATGTTTTTTGCCCTGAAATAAACCCTGAGTAATAATAAGTTTGTGATCCCTGATTTCTTTATGTTTGCATATTCCTGGTATATCTTTTCCATTCTTGTATTTTCAAACTGTCAGAATCACTCTATTTTATGCATTTTCTTGTATACAGCATAGAGTTGTGTTATGGTTTGTGCTCCAGTCTGAAGTCGCATTTTTTTAAGTAGGTAAGTTTGACTCATTTACGTTTATTCCCGTAAGATGTGTGGTCTTAGTTCTGTCATGTTGTTTTGTGATGGTTTCTGTTTTGCAACTTTTTCAAATATTTCAAATATGAGTGATTTTGTTTGATTTGCTGTAGTTGTGTGCCTGTGTTTTGCAAATTTGAAAGGTTTATATTTTAGTTCTGGGTTAGTGATAATTAGAATGTTACATGATGTCCTTAACCATCTATTTCTTTAGATTGTCTACTGACTCCCTATGATATTTCTCTCTTTTGTCCCTTTTCCTCCCTTTTCTTTATCACCAGATTTTAGTTAATTATATTCTTTCTGCATATGTTCCTTTGTACTAAGATGTAAATTTAAATGCTGACTATTTGAGTTATTAGCTTGAAATGTTTTTACCCTCAAATATTTTACCAAACCAAACTTGGGTCCACTTGCCCACGTGCAGTAAAGCCAATCTACTGTACCAGGTTGTGGTGAAGGAAAGTACAGCATTTACTGCAGGGCACCAAGCAAGGAGAACTAGCAGCTTATGCTCAAAAGACCCGAATTCTCTGATGGCTTTCAGGGAAGGGGTTTTAAAGATAGTGTGAGGGAGGGGGCTGCAGGGTACCTGATCAGCTTGTGCACAATTTTCGGATTGGTTGGAATCAGGGGGAAGTTTCCAGCATTATCAACCTTCCGGTTTCAAGGTCTAAGTGCTTGCAGTCAGAAGTTTTCATCTGGTGGAGGTCTGCTTCCTGTAAAAACAACTTAGGAATGTGTGTCAGACCTTTTTCTTTCAGGGAACTGGGAGTTGGCGATTCTGCTCTGTGGCGGATTTATAGTCTAAATTGTTACCTGTTTTCTGACCCAATAGCTATTCTTTATTTCTACATCTTCACATTCCTAATCATTATCTCTTGAGCCAGCCTTCTGAGACTCAGGGGAGCCTGGGAGACTAAAGCAAAAGCCTTTTACTTCAAAGGACAGGGACACAGGGGTTGTATATGGTTTCAAATATAGATGTGAAAATCATATTCACACGGAATCCCATTTTCTCTTTTCTCCCAACTTTTGTCATATCATTCTTAAATTGTGAGGCTTTATAACATGTACGTCTTTCCTGTAACCCTAACTTCATATCCATGGTTTCCTTAGTCCTACACTTAATGCATCGCTCCTGGCCGTTTCTTCTGCAGCCGTTTCCCCATTCATCTCTTCTACTGTGATTTATCTTCAGCTTTGTGCACACTGATGAATGGTTCTGAAGTGGACCTTTGCAGCCCTGCACCAGTCCTCCTCCTCCCCATCTGCGGTCACTGCTAGGCTTCCCCGAGTGTGAAATGTCGCAACCTTGCGCCACCGCGACACCTTTTGGCGGGAGAGAAGGACGCGGGCGTAGGGGCCGTGCGGGCGCGGGGGCGGTGCAGGCGCGGTCCTCCGGCAGGCAGGGGGCGCGCAAGAGCGGGCCGTCCTCGGCGCAGGAGCAACGCGCCTCTCTCCCGGCCGCACACGCCGTGACTCCGCGCCGCCGCGCGCCCCGCGGGCTCTGCGTAGGGGTTGGCGCCGGAGAGGTCCGGCCGTCGGGGGCTGAAGCCGAGCGCCCAGCCCGCCGAGTCCGCGGCGCCTCGGCCCCTGTGCGCCGCCGCGGCCCGGGAGCGTCGGCCGGGCGGGCCGGGTAAGTGGCGACCTGGGCGGGCCGGAAGGGTGGGTGGGCAGGTGGGGACCGGGGCGGGTGCGCCTCCCCGGCTGGCGTTGGACGCGACGCCGCGGCTTTAGGCCGCGCCGCTAGAGGCTGGTGTCCCGGGCCGTCCCCGAGCCGCCGGTGTCTTCGCATCAGGCGGCCCGGCCCCGGCCGACCCTCCGTGTCTCCCTTCGCGCCTCGCCGCTCCTTTATTTGCCTCGGGTCGCCGGGCCTTCGCATTCCTAGTCTTCCATTCTTCTTTCCCGTCTGTCTGTCCACATCTCTTCTGGACCCGAGGGCGGCTTTTCCTCCCCACCGTCGGTAGTGTTTTGGGAAAAGTTGCTGGGCCTCTGGATCCCGTAGGCCTGCCTGGGTCACCTGTGCCCGGGGTTGCAAAGGAAGGAAGCCTTTTCCTTCTTAGGCTGCAGAACGGGGAATCAGGTGTGGACTTCTCTCAGGGACGGGGGTTTTATCTGGACGGGTGGAGGAAGACGTGACTACGGCACTACCTCGGTCCTTGTCCTTTTAAAGCGGTATTTTAGCTTCGATGTCCAATCACCCAGCTTTTTTTTTTTTTTTTTTGAGCATCTCTTTTCGCCCAGACCATGTGTTAGTAACAGCGTATGCAAGATGCATAAGAATCTGTCCCCACGCTCTGTGAGTTTAGTTTCCGGGGAAACGAGCATAAAAAGCCACGCCTGGGTTGATCCGATTGACCGGAGCGGGGTCTGGAAAGCCTTCCAAAAAGGAGTGAGGCTTGAAACTGAGTCTTGGGGGTGTTTTGTTAGATGTGCAAGATGAGGGAAATATTTCCTGCAGAGGAAGGAAATAAATGTAAAGGTACCAGAGGTGAGGCACCTTAGTGCATTCTGGAAACTGCAGGGAAGGCAGAGGTGTGAAGAGGAGTAGTCAGGTCAGATCAAGAAGGTTCTTTGAGAAGTCAGTAAAGGAGAAACATGGGAGGCACTTACTGCTAGAGGCAGGCAGTTGGGTGGAAAGTAGGATATTCTGGATCAGGGCAAAATTCTGCACATTCTCATGTAGGTGAGGACTGTGTGTCCCTGCAACAGGTGGAGTTTTTAAAGGCTGCTACTCAGTTTCCACAATTTTATGGGGCAAATGCCGCAGATGTTTTGACTATAGTAAGGATATTTAGGGAATATGGGGTATTACATTAGTAACTTAAACTGAGAGTGTTTTATTTTTAGAACTTTATTAAGAAGTGTGCTGTCTGCTGTACAGTTTACAGTAGAGAGTAGGTTGTGAGTTAGAAATATAACAAGGTGTCACAGAGGTGTTGGTCCTCTGAGCTATTCTGATCGTGGAGTTCTGTGACGGATAAAGAGAGCCTTTATGGAAAATAGGAATCTGGAGAATTGTGCATTCCCAAAAGTAACTTTATAAAGTGGAAAGCATGGAATTAATGAGAATGGGGTTCAGGTTGCTGCTCACCCCTGGGCCCGGGAGATCACTTGGGTGGAATGGGATGGGGGCCATGTGGGTTGAGTGTGGTTTCTTGTCCAGATCCTGTCTCTTGTTTTGGGTGGTGAATTCACTGGTGCTTGTAGCATTATAGTAATTAATTGAAGCAGGCCATAGAAGTGTGTCATTGCTGTGGTTAATGCACTTCTGTGAATTTGAAGATCAGTGAGAAGGAGAAAAGTGAAGAAAGCTCTTCTGCATTTACTGGGATGTGGAGATCTGATTTATAAGCTCCGAGTTAAAGAAAACTAGCAGATGCTGGTGAGATGACATCAGTTTCTAATATTTAAAGTGTGTTTTCGAAGGTTTTGAGACCAGAAACAAGGAACTTTTAAGGAACATGAGATTTTGCTGCACAATGACTTCCAAAGCTTGCAGAGTGAGGTGAATCAGGTGGAATTGTCAACAGCCAGCTTCAGTGTAGACTGGAGTCGGAGGAAGTGTGGTCTTGTGAAACCTCACCAGCAGCGATGACATTGTTAAGTACTGGGTTCTTAGCCAGAAGGACTCTGCTGGAGGTAGAGAGCCTCTGCGCTGCTTGATTTTGTAACCGTGAAATTGGGAAAATGTTTGCATCAGTTTACTCTTTTGGCAGGGTATGTCCAGCAGCCTGTTACCTCACACCCCCTCCCCCACTGCTGCTTCTCCCCGCCCTTTTACCTATTCTTTTCTTTCTTTTTTAAAAAAATTTTTATTGTGGTAAAATATACATAACATAATATAATATACATAAAAATTTGCCATTTTTAAGTACATGGTACCATTGTGCGACTATTACCACCATCTACCTCCAGAACCTTTTGCCTGCTCTTTACTTTCTCGTGGAGCCTGTGGGCATTGTGTAGTTTCACTGCTGATTCATGTGGCGAAATAGAATTTACTTAATTATTAATATTTCAAAACTGTTTATTAAATGCCTTCTCTGTGCCAGAAATTGGAGCTGCAAAAGTGAATAAGCTGGTCTTTTCCCTTCAGAGTTCAGTGGGCATTTGGGTACTCTATTTCCATGGCACCAATGTTATTTGTAAATACTTTTTTTAATGAATTTCTCAAATTTCTTATTAAGTGATATTGGGAAAATTAAAGTGGAGTTAGATTTGCAAACAAATTTTGATAATTTAGCTTTATGATTTCCCAGAATGCGTTGTTTATATTTGTTTCCCAGAATGTGTCAGTCTGACCTTGCTTTTATAAGATTAAAGAAAGATAAAACAAATGAACCCGTAGTTTGTTTACTAGGCTTTGGTTTGGTGACCAATTGAATGCAGAGGTCTCAAAAAATTAAACTAGATTAGATGAAAGATGCATGGTCATTTCTGAAGTAGTGTCTTGAGAACCACATTACAGTTGACCCCTGAGCAACATAGGGGTCAGGGACACCCACCCTCTGCTCAGTCGATAATCCAAATACAACTGTACAGTTGGCCCTCTGTATCCACGGTTCCACATCCGTGGATTCAACCAACCACGGATTGTGTGGCACTGTAGTATTTACTATGGAAAAAAAGCCGCATGTAAGTGGACTTGTGCAGTTCAAACCTGCGTCATTCACGGGCCCACTGTACTAAGCTGGACACTCAACGTTGTTTTCCTTTGCTGTTGCTCTGAGTTTTTCAGGTTAAACTGAAACTTTAAAGATGTGTTATCTAGAGAGGAAGGATTAGTTTTGAATACAAGGTAGGCTGGGAGAAAAGCGCATGGCAGCCTCTAAAGCTTTTTGGTGCAGTTGTCTTCCACAGTCATTGTGGGCAAGGAATTTCTGAAGCCACGGCCTGGGAGGGGGTTGCAAATAGAGTGTTAACTCTGCAGTCGGCCTAACTGCCTGTTCAGCTCTGGGGTGGACATTGGTCTTAGTCCGGGGGTAGAGCAGTGACCTCCACAGACTGATGTAGGTTTTCATGGAGTTTACACTGACTGTGATTAAAATTGTAGATTCTGAAGCGAACCCCGGGGTCATGCCCTACAAAACTTTGGAGACATGGTCAAATTTCAGCCATACTTAGTTAAGAAATGGAAGTCATTAATTTTCCTCCATTTAGCCTCAGTGACTTGAACTTGTCTCAAGCTTAACATGACAAGGTGTTGCCAAGTTCACTTTGTCTGGCACTGAAGACAGTGAGCGTTTCCCGGTGGGATGTGCTCTCTAGGAAATTCTCTGCCCATGCTGCCGTCACCTGAGCCGGTGAGTTGTCACAGGAGCCTTGAGGAGGAGAAAGTATAGGCATTCCTTGATTTTTTTAGGTGACTCATTGGAGCACCAGTACCCTGGGCTCTGCTTTTATTCACCCTGCTTCTGTGCTGCTTTGGGGCCTTTCATTTAGAAATCAAAACAGAGCTTTCAGATAGTCTGCGTTTCAGATATTAAGAAGGGAAGACACTGTGGAAGGCGACTGCAGTTGACCGGGGCTGACTTCTGCTCAGGACCAGAACAGCTATACTGAGGGAGGGAGGCGGCATCCACCCTCACCCCCGCCCCAAGCACAGTAGAACCTGGTCGGCCAAGGTGTTGGGGTCTTAGAATCCATGCACAGAAGGGTGGAGAAATGAGCAGACAGACCGAAGTTTTGCCCGGGGTCAGACGTGACCCGGGGGGAAATTAAGTATTTCCCTTCCCGTCTATATCACCTTCTCTTCCTGAGACACAGACGCAGGCAAAACAGGATTTGTATAACACAGTTTCAGTGGCAAAATGCTGTCTGAGCCTGGGAACTGACAGACTTTTGGAATGTGTCCATATGTTAGAAACTACCCATGTTAAGCATTTCTTTGCAGTTTAGGGATTTTAATCAAATTTTTTTTCCTCTTTCCATCTGTGAGAAAGAGATTGATTTCTTATTTTGAGAAGTGAGCCATTTTGTGGGTTTCAGAACGTTGAGGTGTTTTAAAGGTGGCAGTAAGGATTTACCAGCATGAGCTGTGGAGTTCTCCTGACTGCATTTGAGATGGGTCTTGCCACTGTAACCTGGGGCAGGTGTCTCTCTGAAAGTCCCCATTTCCCTCCTGGACTGCTCTTGGTGTGTGATAAGGCTTTTAGTAAGTGGTAACTCTTGGTTTTGTTGTTGTCATCCTCTTGCGTTGCTCTATTCTGCCAGGGATAGTATATATTGATCATTCACATGTAGATTGTTGATTCTGTCTTTGTAATCAGTGTCATTAAAAATTACAGATTTCTTCTTGGTGGGATATGAGGAAACCTGGTTATTATTAATAAGATCTAACTTCCTGTCACATCTGTGAGGTCATTTCTGGTTTTTTCCCCTTAATTAGGGGCATATATTACGGTTTTTTCTTTATAAAAGGATAACGGCCCACCACCACCAAAAAAAAACGGTAGTTAATTGTGCTAAATCAGCCTTGTAATAGGTGTTTTTGTAAGGCTTCTACTTTTTGCTGTTGACACAAAATAGAGTTTTTAAAAAATTGAATATACGTAATTAATAATGCCCTGCATCTAGAACTTCCATCTTATCTCATTCTATAGAACAGAAGGATTTCACTTGTGAATTATTTGACCACATGATCTTATATGTAGGAAAATTCATTCTAGAGGTTTATTTTAAAAATAGTACATGGATGTAGCTTTATTGTGTCAGGGTGCTGACTGGTGATATCAGGCATCTTGGCTTCTGTCACTGAATGTTACTGGACCAGGTGATCTCTTCAGATACCTCTTACCTCTGAAGTTCCATGATACTGCATTATTTTAACATGGGAAGATTGGAACTCTTCACTACATTTTTGCGTTCTTTAACCCCTACCCCTCTTGCCTTTCAGCATTAAACTGAGAAGATGTCCCTGTACGACGACCTGGGAGTGGAGACCAGTGACTCAAAAACGGAAGGCTGGTCCAAAAACTTCAAACTTCTGCAGTCTCAGCTCCAGGTGAAGAAGGCAGCTCTCACTCAGGCAAAGGTAAGAGAAGCTAAGCCCAGCTTGAGAGCAGAGGTGTACCGGCAGGTGCCTCCTAAGGATTAAGAGTAACCTGCTGCTCTGCCTCTTTGTTGAATATGTAGGGTTTGTTGAATATGTAGGGTTCAATTTGTAAGGGGAGAGGCTGGGGTGGGGGAGGGAGAGGAATAGGTGTTGAAGGTCATTTCGCTTCTCCTGGGAATAGAACTGTTTCAGGGAATCAGAATGAGGAAAAGCATACTCTTGGTTTCCAGCAATGATGCTGGTTGTCAAACTTCAGTATGCAGGTTGTCAATCTTGGTTGTCCAAGATTGAGAATTTGGTTAAAAGGCTATATAACACCTGATACTCTGGTAAATCCTGATTCTGGGGTGGGGCCTGGGGAGGCTGCATTTTTAGGGAGCAATCCTGCTGTTTGTTGTAGGTGGTTTGGAAGCGGCACTTTGAGGACGAAGCTCTGCGTTATTGACTGAGCTGTGATGATGTGTGTGTTACTGAAGGCTGGGGTTGGTTGTGAACGTATCAGGGTTTGTAGTCTGGGGTAATTGTTTTTGTTTCTGTTGTGTAGTGTTGGGCGTTGGCAACATCCTTGAAATCATTCACCAGGTAAAACATTAAAAAAACAAACATAATTGTCTACTGGATATTAGATATTAAAATGTTCCTATCAAATACGTTTAGGAATGAGAATGGTATTATGGTTTGCTTGTTGTTTTAGAACATGATTCCCCAGTGGAGGCTGTATCCCCTCCAGATGGGGCAAATATTGGTTCTAAGGGGTGAAAAAAATCCTGCTCTTCTTATGTATAAAGGCCAGATATACACAGAATACATAAACAGGTGTGTAGTGTATCTGTGGTATTAAAATTTCATAGGTGGAGAAGAAAATGTATTAAAAGGTTCCTTGAAGGAGGAGGCAATAATGAAAAAAGAAGTTGAGAAGAACTGTTTTAGAGATACATATTTACCAGTAAGATGAAATATTTACTGATAAGATGATACATCATTTCTGGGATTTACTTCAAAATACTCCAGTCTTTGACAGGGGAGGCAGAGATACACGAAACAAGATTTGCCACGAGTTGGTAGTTGTTGAAGCCAGGTTAAAGAGACATGAGTTCATTAATCATTCTCCTTAATGTTTGAAAATACACACAATAAATTTTTTTAAAGTTGGAATTATTTTCTTTTCCTTCACTACATCATTAATATTAAAATGTTTACATTTGATTTCTCAGTATTATAAAAGGTTTTTAGGATTAGGATACCCACAGGTAGAGAAAACACTGTCTTAAAATTTAAATTGGTTTTGTCAGTTCTGTTGATTAGAGTTTTTGTCTTTTTCATATATCATTACCAGATTTAAATTTTGTATGCCAGTACTATTCCTTTTTAAAGAGATAGAATTCTGTCTTTTTAAAACAAACTTTCATCCCACATGAAAAGATTAACAAAACAAGTCTTTTTTTTTTAATTAATTAATTTATTTTTGGCTGTGTTGGGTCTTCCTTGATGCACGTGGGCTTTCTCTAGTTGTGGCGAGCGGGGGCTTCTCTTTGTTGCAGTGCGCGGGCTTCTCATTGCAGTGGCTTCTCTTGTTGTGGAGCATGGGCTCTAGGCGTGTGGGCTTCAGTAGTTGTGGCACACGGGCTCAGTAGTTGTGGCTCGTGGGCTCTAGAGCTCAGGCTCAGTAGTTGTGGCGCATGGCTTTAGTTGCTCCATGGCATGTGGGATCTTCCCAGACCAGGGCTCGAACCCGTGTCCCCTGCATTGGCAGGCGGATTCTTAACCACTGTGCCACCAGGGAAGCCCAAGTCTTGTTTTTTTGTTTTAATTTTTTTTAAGTTGGTCTAATTTTTTAAATCTTCATTTCTCGTAACTTTTGCTTTGGACATAAGATGTATAAATAAGGTTTTACATTCTAATGATAATGCTATTTCATATATTCTATTCTTGAAGGCCTCAGTCTTCTCTTTTGTAAAGTGACTGACTCCTAGGAACAATTCTCATACTTAATAACATAAACTCAGTTAGACTATAAGTGGACATAATTAGTGGGCAGTCTTGGTTCAATGTAAGATAAAATAGAAAAGTAGAAGTCGAAATATAGTAGAGATATACAGGTTAGGTATACTAATCCACAAGTGTATGCCCAAGATATAAAAACATACCCATTCCTCGTGAAGGATCCACACTAGTTGAAGTGTAATGCGGAGAATCTAATGTAGAGCTTTTTTCTTATATTATTTCATATGCAAATTTAAATAAAAGCGACCAAGCTTTCTGTAAAGCTTTTACAAAAATGGAGGAAATTTGTGTTGTAAAAAAAAGGGCTAAAGAAACTAGTATATGGTTATTGTAATAACTGAATTAAAAGGCTGTTAAGATTGTTTTTCTCGTATCTGAAAGGTTTGTTGCAGAGTCCAAAAAAAGCTTTGTTACAAACAGTATGAATTTTAATTTGAAGCCTCAGTACACTTTTCTTATATTTTGATGATTTTAGAGCCAGAGGACAAAACAAAGTACGGTCCTTGCCCCAGTAATCGACCTGAAGCGAGGTGGCTCTTCAGACGAGCGGCAGATCGTGGACACCCCGCCGCACGTGGCGGCGGGCCTCAAGGTACACTCCCCACCGCCAGCTGGGTGGGCCTCCTGCTTTCCACAGGCTGCGCTTTACACATCACTCTGAACACACCTCCTCAGTAGGCCTTGCACTCTAGGCAGTATCATTTTCAATTTAATGTTTACTTCAGTTTTATCAAGTTTAACACGTTCATCTGTTTAAAACACAGTAGTTAATTATAGAAAAATCAGAAACTGGAGGTAGGCAAAAAGAAAAATAAATGACTTTGGTCCTACCCTCCAGAATTTAAAAACTTTGTATTTTGGAATAGCTTTCTATCCTTCGCCTTCTCCACCTTCTGTTCTCTGACTTGCATTTGTCACTTAATATATTGTGAGTGTCCATCTGTGTCAAAAAGTCTAGGACCATATGATCATTTTATTGACTTCACAATATTCCCCTGTGTGGGTTTGCTGTGAAGCTCTTGGTGGGGTTTCTTGACCAGAGGAAGTGGTCTTGCTCCTGCAAGGCTGATAGTCTGTCCAGAGGGAAAGGCACCCCACAGTGGAAATTTTCTGAGGATTCTTAGTCATTCAACATTTTTTCCCACAAATTCTTTGCCTAATTTTTTCTTGCTACATCTAATGAAAAGCTGGTTAATCATCTTCTGTTATTGTATATTGGCTCTAGAACCTATAATATCACTGCCAAATTTAATCAGTAAGCATTTTCCTTCTTGCTGCATAGCCAATTTTTAATTGTAAAGCATTCCCATCAGGTGAATATGTATGGTGATTTACACACCTATTTCCTAACTGTAGAACCAGTAGACCTCTCGTGAACACCTCTGCAGAGTGCTTTCTATGCATTTAAAATTATTTTCTTAGGATAGATTTCCTGAGGTGACATTAGGAGATCAGTCACTTTTATGGGCAATTTATTTAGCGCCAGCTTGTTTCCGGCAGAGTTGTATCAGTAAATAGTATCACTTGTAACACGTGAGCGTTTGGGTTTTTCCTACCCTCCCCAGCATTGGGTATTAACATTCAGGCTTTTAAAATCAAGCAAGATGCTTTATTCTTTATAGCATTTAGAGAAGGATGGCTCATTGTTGAACTTAAGCAGGGTTTATACAGTAAAAGTTGTTTGCTGTCAAATATTGAAATGACAAAAAATTAACCTTCATGCTGACAGTCTGGTCTCCGAATTAGAAACTTTGTGATGGCAGTGTTCTGTAAATCGAGGGGCTCACTGTTAGCTTCTCCTATCTTACTAATAACTGAAAGGAAATGTCGTTCATGTGCTTTTGTGTTGTTTGTTTGTTTTTTTGTGGTACGCGGGCCTCTCACTGTTGTGGCCTCTCCCATTGCGGGGCACAGGCTCCGGACGCACAGGCTCAGCGGCCATGGCTCACGGGCCCAGCCGCTCCGCGGCATGTGGGATCTTCCCGGACCGGGACACGAACCCGTGTCCTCTGCATCGGCAGGCAGACTCTCAACCACTGCGCCACCAGGGAAGCCCGCCTTTGTGTTTCTAAAATGTCTTTTATGTGAACACAAATGAATAACTGCCCTTTGGGAGCCCTGCATTAAATAGATTTTTGTAAGATTTCCAGTGATAGGGCCTGGGAGGTGATTACAGTTACTTTTCTAATTTCTTTTATTCATCAAATCAAAGTGTTTTTTGAGTTTTAGGTGTAAGGAAACCATGAAGTGTTTGTTTTATGATGAAAAAACATCAAACTGCACAGTGTAATCCAGGAATTGTTGGATTTAGATCCATTGATGATGAGCATAAGCTCTCTTTATCATGCCAGTTTTGTGTTCATATATAAAGTACCTTCTACAAACAACCTTCCTGCCTTTGGCAGTGCTGGGCATGCTCCTCCTGAAAGAGGTGCAGAGTGGGCGCTCGGGGACACTGACCTGTGCTCATTTGGGGGATCTGCGGAGACCAGGGAAGGCATCTTACTTTTACAGACAATAAGGAGGCATCGTGCTAGGAAAACTAACAGAAGGAAGTATGGAGGTTTAGGAACGTGAGACCACGCAGTAGGTCAGGGCTTACGAGAACCATGGAGATCAAGACCACGAGCCTAGGGCAAAGCCCCCTTCTCGTTGTGTGTTTCTAGTTGACTGTGTGCTGTCTGCCTTTTGTTTTTCCGATTTCTTTGTTAAGGCTACTACCTCTTTTTCTCTCTAAGAGTAACCCCAGTTTCTAAATGTACAGAAGAGAAATCCAAAATGTTGTCACCTGAACCTGACTTAGTGGACCTTAAAAAATGAATGATGATGTGAAGGGAGTTACCTCCACTTGTGCAGACTCAGGCCTGAGATGCAGATGACTGGGGAGGGTGTGCATTCCAGAGGATTTCACAAAGCCCAAGAGGATGCTTTTTACTTTTTTTTTCTTTTTTTAATTTTAAAATGTCATGTCTCCATGTAATCAGAATCTAAAGTTATTCTATTAAATGACTATAAGAATGTGTTATTCATGAGTTGTTTCATATTTTAAGTTTTCAGATATATATATATACATAGATAGGTAGATAGATAGATAGAAGTATTCTGTGTTTGCTATAATCAAATTTATTGCTTAAAATTTTAGGTGGTGGCAGCTTGTTTAAGACTTCCAGGAAAGTGCTGTAGGGTGTTTATGGAATTAGTACTGAACTGAGAGGTGAAATTCTTGGTCATGTTCTGCTGCTAGGTGTGTGGCCGTGTCAAGTCCCTGAACCTCCTTGGGCATCTGCTCCCTCATCTGTAAAGCAGAGGCAGACAGGTGGTCTTCAGGGCCCCTCCTAGCCTTCGTATTTTTTGACCTTAATTCTGTGAATAAAATTCCAGGACAGAGGATGATACTTACTTTGGCATTTTTCCCTTCCTCAGGACCCGGTTCCCAGTGGGTTTTCTGCAGGAGAAGTTTTGATTCCCCTAGCTGATGAATATGATCCCATGTTTCCTAACGATTATGAGAAAGTAGTGAAGCGCCAAAGAGAAGAGCGACAGAGACAGCGGGAGCTGGAAAGACAGAAGGAAATAGAAGAGAGAGAAAAGTAAGGCCTCGCGCGGATGTGGAGGTGCTCTACGTTTGAAATGGTCGTTCAGATGTTGGTGAATGAACTTTAGTGCTGTCTGTAAGGCTGAGTGAGTTTCCTGGTTGGTCTGAGCAGTTGTCAGGAGGAGTCAGGTTGTTGTTAACAATGTGTGGTCGTTACATCCCAGCACGAAAACAAACTCCAGAGCAAATTTCATATACAGTTGCAGAAAACTTACAGTATACGTTTTGGGTGAGTTCTTGGAGAAATGACTTACAAAGTGATGTTGAATAATAGGGTTTTTCCTTATGCTGTGACTCTGCTAGCGTCATAACTGCTTAAAGTATTTAAATGTTATTCTTAACTTTTGCTGTTTTTGAGCCAGATGGAGTTTTTTAAAACTCATATACATCTTTTATGTTTTTTGAAAGTATGGGCAACAAGGATTTATTTGCATTTCTTCTTTTAAAAATACTATTAATTGTTAAATAGTTATATAAAATATTAATATATTATTATTTATTGAATCACTTCATGAAGTGAAAGCATGTTCTAGAGAATCAAAATTATTTAATTAACTATTGCCTATTGTTGATATGCTTTAAAATTGAAAGAGGTAAATATTAAGGAAACTTTTTTCTTGCTATTTATATTCATATACCTCTTAAATTTGTTTGGTTTATCTTCTGGATTTTTCTCACTTCTCATACTTTTGCTACTTTAGTCTTTAACCAGTTTGCATGCCCCACCGCCCCCCCCCAAAAAAAAGTCAAGGTGACGTCCTTGAGTTCACATCTCTGAATTGGTTCATCTGTGGTGAACATTTGTTTCCTCTTATCACAGGAGGCGTAAAGACAGACATGAAGCTAGTGGGTTTTCCAGGCGACCAGATCCAGATTCTGATGAAGATGAAGATTATGAGCGAGAGAGGAGGAAGAGAAGTAAGGCATGAACACAGATACTATGTTTCAAACATGGTGCAGTTCCACCGTTTCATATTCAATTTCATAACTGGTTCATCTGACACTGATTTGGGTAATTTTCTCTCCAGAATCTCAGCAACCCACATGTTCATGACAGTGTAAATTTACATTGTTTCCACATACAGTCTTTCAAACATTTACTTGTTGGACACTTGGAGCATACCTTAAAATACATGCCCACTCTCGTCTTTACCCTCAGCACAGTCGGACCAACCTGTTCTCTGTATCCAGCTACATTTCTGTTAAGAACAGCACTGAATGGAGAGTCAAGGCACTCATTTCCAGAACCTTTGCCACTAACACGCATGACTGAGCTTCCCTAGACGCTGGTTTCTTTCAGTGTTGTACGGGGAGCAGGGAGACAAGCATTTGAACTAGGTGCTTCGTAAGACCTCTTCCATCTCTAAGAGGTCTCTAAGAGCAGCATTGTAGTTGTGTTAGAGCCAAATTCTTAGTGATCACTAGATAGCTAAGCAGTGTTCATTCTTGAGAGAATGGAATGCTACTTATCTAGCTTCATCATGTTTGATTGCTGGGATTTCCTGGATTTAGTTCACCACTTTGGTTGACAGATTGAGATTTAAATGAGAAATTGAAATCTTCCTGTCTCCTAGATACCAGGCACTGTTCTAAGTACTCTGATGGATTACCTCCTTTACACCACACAACTTTGTACCACACAACTCAGATAACTGTGATAATACTTGTTATAGTGGACTGGTGGGAATAGCGTTGTGTATGAAATGGGTCCATTGTGCATCTAACCAAGATCTTTCTTTACCTGAAAACCTCATTGCGATGTGGTCACCTTTACCATGAGACCTAAGAAGAATGTTACCATGAAGCTGGAGTGTATTTCCACATACATGAACTCTGTTGTGACCAGCAGTTTGGCAAGCTTGGTCTTCCCAGTGTACAGCCAAGGCTTTTCAGGGCTTAGGTTAAACTTTAAAATACTGAATGAGTTGGAAAGGAGTGGGTCTGTACTAATTTAGAATTCTTACTCTTTCAATGCAGATATGAGTTACACAGATTTATAGAATACTTACTGCACAACAACAAAGAACCAAGCTCATAGATACAGAAAACAGATTGGTGGTTACCAGAGGCAGGGGTTGTGGGGAGCTGGGAGAAATGGGTGAAGAGGGTCAAAAGGTACAAACTTCCAGTTACAAAATGAATCATGAGATTGTAATGTACAGCATGGTCACTATGTTAATAATACAAATAATTGCAGAGTTTTGGATTTTTTTACATAATGTTTATTGTTTTAGGCCATTACATTTTGGGGATAAAATAATTGCATATTTGAAAGTTGGCTAAGAGAGTAGATCCTAAAAGTTCTCAACACAAGAAAAAATTTTTGTAACTATGTGGTGACAGATGTTAACTAGACTTTTTGTTGTGATCATCTCACAATATGTACAAATACCAAATCATTATGTTGTACACCTGAAACCAATATATTACATGTCAATTATACCTCAACTGAAAAAAGGCTTACTGCGTGCTGAGCACTATCAGACCCTGCATTGTTTTTCTGCGGAGGAATAGAGTTAACATTTGAGTGTGCTCTGTGTCAGGCATTATGTTAACATTTCAGATTCATTATCTTCCTAATCAGCAAATGCCTGATTTATTAACTTGTTTTAGAATCCAGTACATAGGTTGAATATTTC
Organism: Tursiops truncatus; assembly: GCF_011762595.2. NCBI lineage: Eukaryota > Metazoa > Chordata > Mammalia > Artiodactyla > Delphinidae > Tursiops > Tursiops truncatus. Next base: position 151,378,664 of record NC_047035.1, read on the forward strand.
TTGGTTTCATCTTTCCAACTTACAAATCAGCTACCCTTTTTGTGAGGTGTGCCTTCTATACTGAGGACTTTTTTTTTTGGAACATTAGCAGGAACGATATAATCTAATATTAGGGAAGTAATGGTGTTAATATCCGTTATGTGTACTGCTGTTAAATATTGATGGTCATATTTTAACATGATTAGTAGCAAATTTTCAGTAAACAACCTGAATTTTGTATACTAAACTCATTGGAGCTGATCTTTTCAGAATCAGTTAATAATCACTTAGGTCTTAGTGGCAAGGTGAAAAATGATAATAGGTATGTCAAAAGACATGGAAGTTTTATTAAGACTCATATTTCTCTGTAAGTATTTTTTCTAGTCTAGGCCTGTTAATCATTATGCACATACACTGGCTTCGGGGGATTTCTTTTGTGAAACGTTGTGTGCTGGTGCAGCATGGTTTTGTAATTGGTCTCTTTCCAATGTGTCGGTTTTTTTGGAGTGTTTCATTGATGAGGAGGTTATAATACATATGTTAGCACTTCTCCCTAGTGAAAAATTCCTTATGTTCTCTGCTCATGCTTTCCCTCTGGTTGTCTGAAAGAAAATGGAGTCTACTTTGGTTTGTTCGTGTCCACCATTCTCTGTCCAGGAAACATGAGCAGGAATGGTGACAACACGAAACAGATTGTAACCAGAACTACTGGCACTTCCAAATAGGTGTTCAGTCCCAGTGGTCTGCATCCTGGAAAGAAGGGTGCTGTCTTGTGGGGGATGCTCTGGCCTCACAGGGAGCTGGGTTTCATTCTGTCCCTGCCTGTTCACTCTCCCGTGATTATTTTCTCATCTGGAAAATGGAAGCAGTGATAACCTACTTCTGTATTTTTGATCCTGGATTCAAATACTGAAGTCTTCAGATGTTAGTGGGAGGGATGGAGTAGCATCCCTTCCTACTTCTTTCTTTGGAGGGTGGTGTGATGTGACAGGTGGCCTGCGTCACATTCCTGAGGATCCGGCATCTGAAACGCTTTCCCTCCTTTAATTGGTGGAATTTCTGTTTTCTGCAGGTATGGGCGGAGCTGCCATCGCACCACCCACTTCTCTTGTAGAGAAAGACAAAGAGTGTACGTACCTGTTTCTTCCCCTCTCTGTTCAGATACACATCTTTAACCCAGTTGTGGGAAGTCTTAGCTGGAATCAGCCAGGTGTCCTGAGTGCAGGGAAGCCTTGCTCTAACCCTCAGCCAAGTGCTCCCTTCCACCCTTAAGTTTAATACCAGGCTCTGAGGCGTGGGTTTTTCTCTCATGAGATGCTTTTTTTTGTTTGTTTTTAAAAATAATTCATTTTGTCTTCTCCAGCATTTCGTTATTTGGAGTTAGGTAAAAAACAAACAGTAGCTGAGTTTTTGTGCTCAGTGGTCTAGGGGCTGTTAAATTTGTGACCCTCCACAAGGTGGCAGCACCTTCCTGGGTTAGGTCAGTGCACAGGTTGTGTGCGTTTACTCAGATTGCCCAGTCTTCTCCCAGTGATCTGTTCTAGAATTTGGGGTTGGAGTTGGACTTTGAGGAGTCATGAAGCTCATCTTCCTGCCCTCTGGGTTGGACCATACCTAAACTACCCCAAGAACATATAGTCATCCCTCGTGCTTTTTAATACCTGTTGCGCCATGAATGGTACCTTTTTATAAAGAAGGTAATTAAAAAATTATTAAATACCTTTTGTGTGAAAATACCTGACGAACCGTAAACCCCAGTTGAAACCAGTCTCTGGGAGTGGGGCCCAGGCATCTGGATCAGCAAGCTTCCTTGTTGATTCTAATGTGTAGCTAGGGTTACAGATCACTGAACTGGCATATGGTCCCTAACCTCAAAGACCTTTATTGTCTGCCAGGGTAATAAGATCGTAAGATGAGCGTCTTAAGACAGGTACACAGGATGCTATGGGAGTCAAAAGAGGGGTTGATCATATCTCCTGGAACATACGGAAGGTCCAAGTGCAGTTCAGAATTGTTTTGTCACATTTTGGTAAACCTATTTTATTTTCATCCAACAGTACCCCGAGACTTTCCTTATGAAGAGGATTCAAGACCTCGCTCACAGTCTTCCAAAGCTGCTATCCCTCCCCCAGTGTACGAGGAACAAGACAGACCCAGATCCCCGACTGGCCCCGGCAACTCCTTCCTCGCCAACATGGGGTAATGGTCTAGGTGCTCTCACCTCGACAGGTGCAGGGAGGGCGGGGCCGAATGGGAGGCACTGTCAGCCCTTCCAGGAGGTGCAGCATGTTTTGGGATGGGGCCTTTTTTGGGTTTATGGGGAGATGCTCAGTGCGCTCAGTCACGCAGCCTCCTTCTTGAGGATCAGGGTTCAAGTCACATGGAGGGTATCCCAGCATGACACTGTTATGTTTTGTACAAAACATAAAGCTTTCTAATGGAAATTTTGAAAGATTTAAATGCTGAACATTATATTCTCTAGTTAAGAATAGTTTGTGATCATTATATTTGTTTTCATAACATTTGCAAATAGGTCATATGAATTAGTGCTGACTTACGCTATGTCCAAAAGATGAATGACATCTTTTTTTTTGATAAAATGACCTTTGCTTTAAGGTCATGGTTCTATACCTTTGGTCTAAAAACTCTCAGTCGTTCTAACTATAATTAGAAATTTGTTGGTGTATGAAAATCAGTTTTAAGGTTGACTTTCAGGTGGGGCTTGTGGATTTTAAGTCTCACTGGATTTGGCATGCGTTTTGGTTAAAAGAGTGTTTTATGTTGTTTACTCTGTTCCTCTCGTGCTCTGAGGGGTTGTCGGGTGAAGCAGCGTTGCACTAAGGCCTTTTTTGTTCTGTGTCCTCTAGAAGGACTGCCTCTGGTGGCAATGCTGTGATTGTAGTAGTGACACTGGTCTGCCCTCGCCTGTGTGCACGTGCTTTGATCCTTAGCGTCCTCGGAGCTGGGCTAGTCAGAGTTGGAGGAGGTGGGTCCTCCACCATAGGGTTTGCACACTGCAGGAGGATTTGGAGTTTCTCATCTTGTGTCCGTCTTCTAGACCTGTGCTGCTCTCTGTGGTAGCTACTAGCCACACGTGGCTGTTAAATTAATTGAAAGTGAATAGAATTTAACATGTATTTCTTTAGTCACACTAGTCTCAAGTGCTCACCAGACTAACAGCTACTGTACTGGGCAGTGCAGATGGAGAACATTTCCCTCACTGCAGAAAGCCTGCCCTAGAGTGTATGCTAGAGGGGGACAGACGTGAAGCCATTGGGGTGGTTTTGTTTGTTTTTTTCTTCTAATGAAAAAATTGACCTTCTGCTGGTAAGAATTGACTTTTGCTGAATCCCCTTTAAACAGGAATTAAATCTTTATGCCTAAGGAAGATACAGTGTAGTACAGTTCATCAGTTTTCAGTCTTTTTAGCCCTAGAACAGCTTATTCAAATGAAATACTTAAGGAAATTACATACATGAAATACTGTAGGTACAGTTCTGGTTGAAGCAGCGTTTTGTGATTTAAGCCCTAAGTAGCAGTGGTCAGTAGGGGCACCCTTGAGACCCAGGAGGCTCCTCACGGTGCAGTTTGAAAACTGTCATGGGATTAGAGGAAGAGCAGTGGACTAAGAATCCGGAGTGGTGGGTTACACTTTCAATCCTACCATTAACTCCTACAGAAATAATTCTCACGTGGTGTCTTGCTTTGCTTTCAGTTAGCCTTAAGCTCATCAGCCCATCTGGGCCTCAGTTTCTTCATTTCTAGCTCTGAAATAGATGGTCCCTAAGTGTCCTTTCACGTATGAAGTCAGTCATTGGAAACTCTGCTGTACTATTTAGAAAAATGCAATCATCTTCATTATGTGAAACCATACATATTTTTTGACAGGCTCACTTTAAAATAAACTGGTTATGAGCCCTGTAGCAGAGCAGATACTGGAGCACACAGGAAGTCTAGTGTTTTCTAACAGGCCCTGGGGAAATCTCACTAGGGGAACTAGTGTTCCCCTCATCTCAGGGGTAATCTCAGGATGCCCAGGCTTTCAGCGTTCACTTTTTATCTTTCTCCTGAACATTTCACAGCTTCCATCTCATGGCCTGTTGGTAATTATATGTGACCTCATCGAAGCCCTTGTGCAATTTACACTTTCTCTTTCCAGAAGGAGATTACTGTGATGTAAAATCCAATTATGCTGTAGCTGATGACCTTGAGTGCAAGTACCTTTCCTTTTTTCCTCCCCACAGTGGCACAGTAGCACATAAAATCATGCAGAAGTACGGCTTCCGGGAAGGCCAGGGTCTCGGGAAGCACGAACAGGGCTTGAGCACAGCGCTGTCAGTGGAGAAGACCAGCAAGCGGGGAGGCAAGATCATTGTGGGCGACGCCACTGAGAAAGGTGGGTCCCTGGGAATGAGCAGGGTGGAGGCAGGCCATCCTGATTGTGATGCATTCCAGCTCTGCGTTGTGGAAACTGAATCCTGAGACCTGTTTTTACGAATAGTTCAGAACACGCAGACAGATAGGAACGCCCATGGAAGAAAAAGAAGACAAGAGACTTTGGCAGAAATGAATAGGACTCCAGAAAATCATGTCATGCCTGCTTCTACTAGCAGAGAGCCTTGTTACAATTGATAAAACCATGGTTATGTTTTTATAGCAAGACAGAGCCATACACAGTATATCGGTGATTCTGTCTGCTACATCTCCATCCTGTAAGGTTCTCTGCTCTTTTCTTTTTTCTGCCCTTTCATCCTAATTTTCTTACTGACTGATCGCTCTGTGAGACTAATGTTATTTTGCAGTCTACTGGTAGGTGATGCCTACTTGGTGTTTTATTTTCATTTGATTGTTACAGCCTGTTCTGTAGTGAGGGCGTATTGGAATGAGTCAAACATGACTTAGCATTTTAAGTGGAACTGAGTGGTTTTGAGTCAGCTTAGCTGAACACCTTTTCCTAAAGAAGGGAGAGAACTTTTCTGGGAGCCCTGTCGACGCACAGCTTTAGGAAGCAGCAGTGAGCCTCACAGGCTAGAACCAAAAACCAACAGTCGCTCGACTTTGTGGGAGTGTCTGAAATTGGTCAGCTAGGGGCTGGCTAGTTAACTGCTTGTTACACTGGGCTGGGGACCTTCGGCCACTGCCTGAGCCAAGACTCACCTCTGAGGGTTGTGATCACTGTGCCCTGTGAGCCCTTTTGGAAGCGAGCTGAGCAAAAATGCAGGTAATTGGGGATATTAAAAAGTTCTAGAAATTATGGTAAAAATTATACCAAAGCAAAGTGATGCTTTCAGCCAGATAAGGCTGCATTTTTGCTGAGAGACTGTGTGGATGCTTATAGATGGCTCTAGGACATAGATAGTGGGGATTGCTATTGAAATTAAATTATTCATTGTAACGTGGACTCAGTGCTGTAACATGTCTATGTCTGATAATGTTTTCTTACAGATGCAGCCAAGAAGTCGGATTCAAATCCATTAACTGAAATACTTAAGTGTCCTACTAAAGTGGTCCTACTAAGGGTAAGACGCAGAAGGAGGAAACCTGTTTGCTCTCTTTGAATTGTGTTACTCCACCTTGACCTGTCCCTGCATGCTTGCAGTCCCCCCCCCCCCGCCCCGATGACAGAACAGTTAAAGAAAACTGAAAATGACACTTTTGGATAGATTCCATATAAGACTGATTTTTAGATTCCTTTTTCGCTAATGCTTTTTCGCTAAACACAGTATTTAAGACTACAGTGAGTAATTACTTTAAAATATTTGAAATTGTTAGAAGTTCAACTTGGTTTATATATTTTGATGCTTGCACAGTTGCTCTTATAACACTTTATGAAGCTTAAAGTATACTTTTATTTTTTATATATTTTTTAATACTAACTTTGGGGTATTTCAGGGATGAAGATTTTCTTCGTGTCATTTGGGATTAGGAACGTTTGCCATCATGGAAAAAAGTTATTTATACATCTCTTTTACATATTTGTAAATTATATTTCACAGTGGAATTTATGTATTTATTTTTGTTTATAGAACATGGTTGGTGCAGGAGAGGTAGATGAAGACTTGGAAGTTGAAACCAAGGAAGAGTGTGAAAAATATGGCAAAGTTGGAAAATGTGTGATATTTGAAGTAAGAGGGGTTTCTTTTGATGTTTATAAACCCAAGTTATAATTGATAGACTACAAAACATTTTCTATAGAGACAGAGTGTGCTATAAGTAACATATTGTCATACCATAGAAGGTGACAGATGTTGGTTAGTTAACACTGCTTTTACTCAGTTATTACAATTTCAAACATAAACACAAGAAGGACTTCAAATTTTATTTGGTGAAGAAACATTTCATTTTGTGACTGAGGTTTAGACTTGATGACAGTGTGCTCAGTAGTTTAGTGACTTGGACGTGCCTCTGGTCTCATTCATTTGGCAGGTGTTTTGTTAGTGCCTCCCACATACCCAGTACTGCATTGAGAGCCTTGTGGGTGGGGAAACACATTCTGTGCTCTTGGTGATAACGTTCAGTTGAAGAAACCACAAAACAAACACGTGAAATTAGAGAACATTCAGTTGCTAGACTCTGTAATGTTGACTTATAAGTACAGGAGGTGAGAGAAGGATTAGATCCACACAAAATAGTTAGAGGAGGCTTTGTGAACAGTATCAGATGTGAGCGAAGCTTTGGAATGAGCGGGTAGGAGAGAACGGGTGTTCAGACTAGGGTCACGGCTTCTGGGAGACCGAGGAGGGCTGCAAAATGGAGTGGCTGGGCATAGTGGGGGTCAGCAGGAGCCGCGCTTATACAGTGGCAGTGGGGCTATGGAAGCGGGGCCTGGAAAGCTCCACCAAGGAGCTTGGCCTCGTATGAAAGACGGTTATAACGCATACGGGTCTTTTTGCCTTCATTTCTGCTCACTTGAGCTTCTCCTCCATATCATGTTGCTGTCTGTTGACTGCATAATTATTTGTTTATGTGTCAGATGGCATAGGACCTCCAAAGGTCCTGCCTGGCTGTGTGTTCCAGCACTTAATACAAGACCTGTCATCAACGGACCTTCAGCAGATTTTGATGATGAATGAATTATACTTATTTCCTTGGTATTTGACCGTTGCTTATCTGTATATGATGATAATTGGAATACTTACTCTGTTAAAAATCATTTATGGGAGAAAACTCACATTCAGTGATATCTCTGATGATATCTTTACCTACTATACTTTCATTTCTTTTCCAGATTCCTGGTGCCCCTGATGATGAAGCAGTACGAATATTTTTAGAATTTGAGAGGGTTGAATCAGCAATTAAAGGTAAGTTGTACAGCTAACTATAAAGAATTAAAAAGTTGAATTTGTGATCTTAATCTTTGTAATTAAAACATGTTCTTGTAATGTCTGATGGAATACCTGCCTTAACTGACTGTCTTTTTGTTTGCCTTTTAGCTGTTGTTGATCTGAATGGGAGGTATTTTGGTGGACGGGTGGTCAAAGCATGTTTCTACAATTTGGATAAATTCAGGGTCTTGGATTTGGCAGAACAAGTGTGATTGTAAGAACTAGAGCCTGAGTCATCTCCAAGGATCCTTCAACAAGCCACAGACTGAGCAGAGGAGAGCAAGGCGACAGGCAGCCTGCATGGCTGTGGGTACAGAGACTCTGGAAGGACTTCTAAGATATATGTTGACTGATCCCTTTTTTATTTTGTGGTTTTTTAATATAGTATAAAAATCCTTTAAAAAAAAACAAACAAAAAAACGATCTGTGTGCCTCTCTGGTTGTTTCTCTTTTTTATTACCACTTCTGAGGTGATTACATTTTTTGCTAGGATTTCATGATAATTCTCAAGTGCTTCAGTGATACGGCATTTCTTGCACTAAAAAAATCTAGAAAGTTTTGGGATATGGGGTTGTGTTACCCTTTGCTTTTCTTTCTTTTTTTTTTTTTTTTGATTCATTTTAATAAAACCTGCAAGTTACTAAACTGTAGCTTCATAAATTCTATAATAAAGTATCATCTTGGCAGTCTGCCAAAGGTGAAAATTTCTGCTTTCTCTAACAGAGAAATTCTTCTTATTGACTCCAGTCGTAGAAAAAACTCTTTATGACCTAAACTAAGGTTGAAGAATTGTGAGCCTACCATGACCTGTTTGGATGAATCATTTTCGGTTAAGCTAAGTCAGACTATAGAGTATGTGATGGATTTAGGGGTATTTGGGTATAGAAATCATGAATATAGCCTTTGTTTTCAGATATTCAAGCCTAGTCTTTAGCGTAGATCAGAAGTGACCGGTTAATTCAAAACCTCGCAGGTACATTGTAAATGTGTGCCCGATTATGTTTTGGAAATGGTGGTTCCCTGGGGTCACATTTCTACTGGCAAAATTTGCAGTAGTGTTAGTTCTCATACATAATTTTAAAATGTATAAAATTCAGCCACATCAGTTACTTAAGCTGTACTGGCGATTAATATAATTATGGAATTGTGAAAAATTGTATCATTGAAGTGCAGTGGTGTATGTGGCTCAAACATTTAGCAGGGCCCAAAACAAAACAGATAAAAATGTTTGGCACTACGGTTCATTGGCCAGAGCAGGAAGTGTTTCCAGAATATACTTGTGCCTGTGTTCTGTTCCTTGCTTGCCCAAATGTTGCATGTGACTTACCTGAAGCGGCAGCTGCGGGACGTGCGCCTGTGTTGTCTCTTTAGGTCTTTATGACATGAGAGCGTCTTGTGACCCTGCGGGGGAGGAAAGTACTCAGCATTTCTTTGCATCCATGGACTTGGTTTGGAGACATAAGGAATATTCTGACCCTTTTTAAAAAAGGATTTTCTCATGTTTTTATTTAACATAAATAAAAGAATAACATTTTCTCTTTTGTGGTATTATTTTACTGAGTAAAAGTGAATTAAGACTCTGCTTTTGAAATAAAAGTGCACATACCCTGAAATAAATTTGGGTTAAAGAATATAAGGTAGAAGAATTACATAATTGGACAGAATTTTGTAGGATGTGAGAATCAACAGCCAGCCTGAAACTAGAACAGGTCTACCTGCGGACTTAGCTCCAGAATACCAGTGATGGCGCCTGGCTTGGGCTTACCGGTACCTAAATGTGCTCACGCTAAGTATTTATTATGATGGCTTAGTTTAATTTGTATAAACCCTAATGTTTTAAAGTTTAAGTTCCAACCCCTTTGATACCTGCATTATTATTGTTATGCTTTATAATAACATCATTGTTTATTTGCATTTAGGTGGATTTTCCCAACATTCTCATGATCAACCACAGAAATGCAAGTGACTGCACTACTTTGATTTTTATTGGCATGGGTACAACTTAGTGAATATCTTTCTCCCCAATCTCTCTAATTATTAAATTATCCATGATTGCAGTAATCACTTAGTACATTACTTGCAGTGAATTTCCAACATTAGAATAATTTAAAATCTGCAATGTAGTGCTTGAGAAATTTGAAATTAATTTTCAGTATTAACTAAAATTCAAAGCAACTTCAATGGAAAATTTTCAGTGTAAATTGAAAATTAATGAAGCTACAATATAACTAGAAAGGTTCTGTGTAATAGACATTTGTCATTCTGGGCCCGCCTGTGATCTGAAAGCCCTTCCTGTGTTTGGGGGTCCCCCGCATTCTACCACCTCCCTGAGGTAGAGACTGAACTTGCTTTCCCAGCCTGTCTGGCAGCAGGGGCAGGGGTTCAGCCCTGGGCTCTTCCCGTCAGCTATCCTCACACTGGCGAGAGTAGGCCCAGCGTTGTCTAGCCTTTGGGACGGTGGGGGCAGAGACCTTATCCCATAGTGGCATGTCTTGAGGCGGCGCCACTTGTGTGGAAGGGTAGGCTTTGGAGCAATTTCTAGGTGTGGTGTGGGAGTTTTCTTTCTTTATGTAAAAGCCTCCAAACTTGACTGGGGCCTTCCTGTCTGGAGATTCCATTTGCTACCTAGGTTTTGTTTTTGTTTGTAAAATCTTTTTCTGCTTAAACAAGCCAGAGTGAATTCTCTCATTTGCAACCAAGAACTGATAAAAAAAAAAAGTTGATATCTGGAATTGCAAACGACAGATCCTAAAAGATGGAGAATGGAGGGCCTACCATCTTAGGTTAGTTGGTGAAAAGTTGATGAACCGAGTTATTTGGTGGCAAAACATTTTGCACATTTTGCCAAACTTACTGTACTTTAGGGTCCAGACAAGACTGACGTTGAGGGGAAGGATAGGGAAATCTGCAGGGCGTTGGCTTGGGCTGGTCATCTCTTAGGCAGCTGTGGTATCGGTGCCAGGTCACATGGCGTCAAACCCTGGTTCTGCTCACTCGCTGTGTGACCAGGTGCCTCTGCTGAAAATGGAAGTGATAATCATACCCACTTCTTAGGGTTGTCAGGAGGATTAAACAAGCCATACGTGGGAAGCAGCATCACAGGACACGGGACACACACAGGCTGCGAAGTCCTGCGGGAGTACCATCAAATCAGACTAAAGGGAGCTGGTTCGACAGCAGAGTGAAGAAGAAATACAGCCTCACCCAGAGAAGCTTTCTCTGCCTGCGGCCTGAAGTCCGAGTCAGTTGAGAGTTCCACAGTTAGAGTACTGCTGGTTTGGGAAAACCTACCAGAACTAAGACTCAACCAACGGGTCCAGCAGCAGCCTCAGCAGTTTATACTGGAGATTGTGGTCTTGCAAAACGGGGTTAAAGGTGTTGCTTTCCCACTTCAAGTGATGGTTTGAATTGCCCCAAGATAGTAGCCACTGAGGTATGGGAGGGACTGGACAGCCGGAGACCAGCTGCTATAAGACGAAGAGCTCAGATCAAAGACCGTCCAGGTAAGGTCCTTGTTCATTCAGGCCTGGCATGTGCCGGTGTCCTGGTCCTTTCCAGCCTTCGTGTGTTGGGTACTGTGTCCAGGGCAGATGGCCTGGCTTTCTAGCTATAGCTGCGCAGCATGGAGGGCCACATTTGACCTGATGGAGAAAACACATCACCCAGAGACTGGACTGGAGTCAACAGCAAGAGACCGGAGTCGTCTTCCTCAGGATGGGGTGAGTGCTTTTAAAGTGTATGTACGGGATGATCAATGTATACTTCGTGGGGAGCCAAAAAGGTTGGCTGTGGCAGACACTGCATAGCCCAGCGCCTATTCCCAAGCTCCTCCTTTCATTCCTAGGCCTCTATTTTAAAGGCCGGAAAAAATGAACCTCTAATGTGGAACTAGGGGTGGCCATGTGTCCGACCAATGAGCTGTAAGTGGCAATTGAGGTAGTTTTAGAAATGCTTTTCACTTTTCCAAGTAAGCCAAGGCAACCATTTGGTGAACTTGAGGCCAACATGCCAAGCGTGGTGGGAAGGGGAGTCCTGGTCATGGGCAGTGAGGGGCTGCCACAGCCCTGGGTGCAGCTCTTGTGGGGGGAAAACCACGTGAGCCCCTGGACCCGTGGTTTCTCTGTTGCTTGTAGGTACATCCACCTCTCGCTGATGGTCTGCTTTCCACAATGTGTGTAATATATTCAAAAGCTGGGGGAGATTATTTTGCAGACAATTAAAAAATCACCTATGAGTATAAAACCTTGCAGACTGTTATTTTCTCATAGTTTGCTTTTCCTCTAAGTTATCCGTATCTAAACTGAAGGAGAATTCAGGTCTTCATTTCGTTTCAACAAGCATTTCTTTGTGAATTGCTGTGTATATATTGGTATTGTTTTTAGCACTGACAATGAAAAAAATGAACAAGGTAGTAATCCTTGCTTTCAAAGAGTTCACAGTTTATTTCAGAGAGAGAGAAGCAAAAGCAGTGCAAGGTGAAACAGGCTAACTTCAGAGATGCCCCTCGACTGAGCTGTTTGTGGTGGATGGCACTTATCACTAGTCCCAGCATCTAGCACGTGTCTGGTATACAATAAATTGTCAGTAAATTTGCTGACTGTGTGTGAAGTACTGAGGTCATAGATGACCGAGCAGATCTGTTAGGTGTGGCAAAGGCCAAGATGGCAATAAACGAGAGGGGATGTGTGCTGGGGCTTGAAGGAAGAAGAGGCATTGCCCTCTGGAAAGGCAACAGGGGGGCTTCCAGACAGAACTGCAGGGGAAGGATGGAGGAGTGACAGCGTGACCCCGTCTGTCTCACTGCTGCCTTCTGACCTTGGGCTAGTTCGGATTTCACATCCCCAGCTCTATTAGTTATTCCTCTCCCATGTTTTAAAAAATAACTTGAATTTTAGATTTATAGATTGCCTTGACAGTAATACAGATTTCCCTTATACACTCCCAGCTTCCTCTGTTACTGATATCTTATATTAGTGTGGTACCTTTGTCACAATTAATGCATCAGTATTGACACGTTATTATATACCTGTAGAATATATAGTATTAGCATATTATGTACTTTATTCAAATTTCTCTAGTTGTTAGCTGAGGTTTTAGGATCCCATTTCTGTTTTAGGATCCCATTCAGGATACCACATTACATTTAATAGTCTTATCTTCTTAGGCTCCTCCCGGTTGTGACTGTTCCTCAGACTTTCCTTGTTTTTTGATGACCTTGACAGTTTTGAGTACTGGTCAAGTATTTTGTAGATCATCCCTCAACTGGGATTTGTCAGGGTTTTTCTCATGGTTAGACTGGGGTAATGTTTTAGGGAGAGGAAGACCACAGAGGTGAAGTGCGTTCCCATCACTTTGTATCAAGGGTGCACACTATGAACACAACTTATCCCTGTTCATGTTGACTTGGTCACCTGGCTGAGGTCTTGTTTGTCAGGCCTGTCCACTGTGAAGTGGTTCCTTTCTCCTCTTTGGAAGAAAGTCACTGTGCACAGCCCACACTTAAGGAGTAGGAGGTATGTTCCACCTCCTTAGAGTGGCGTAGCTATGGAAGTTATTTGGAGCTCTGCATGGAAGTTTTATCTATTTGTTTACTTATTCAGCCATTTATATCAGTATGAACATATGGCTATTTATCTTACACTTTGGGTTATAATCCAATATTACTCTATGTTGTTGCTCAAATTGTTCCAGCCTTGGCAATTGGAAGCTTTTGCAGTTGGCAGCTGTATCCCTTTAGCTTTCGACGTCCCATTGCAGTGTGTTGTTTGTTTTTTTAGCACTTCCTTACTTTCTGGAACTACACGATGCTCCAGGCTCACCTTGTCTGTTTCCTGCCATGGTTCCTTTTACTGGAGAGTGGTATTAGGAACCAAGGTCTGGGCATTAGGTGTGCTCATTGCTAATGGTGTGTCACTGCATCTAGGCCCTCTCATCTGATAGAGCAAGGAAATATATGTGTGTAGATATGTAACCATCTGTATCTATATTAAGGTAAACATGAGTTCATACTGATGTCTGATCTGATTATTCTAGCCTCCTCCACTTGCTCAACAGTAACTTCACACTGCCACGGGGAGAAGCCCCCACTTCTGCCATCCACTTACTTGTTCAATTCCAGTATACATACGCAGCACCTTCAGAATCGTTCGTCCATGCCCTGTGGGAAACAACTCTATCAACTAGAGTACAGTGCTTTATGTAGAGTTTATCATGCCCTTAGTCCTACAGACTCCACACATTTCCAAAGTTACTTAGCTCAGCACTTTATTCCCCTACCCCAGCCTTCAGTAGTATTGTTTTATTTGTTTGTAATATATTTAGATTTATTTGTCCCATTCTTCATTTCATCCTGGGATCCCCCAACCTCCTAAATGAGTTTGTAAGAATTTATATACATTAAGGCTTACTCTTCAGGCTGTAAAGTTTTATGGGTTTTTACAAATGCTTAATTTGTAAATTACATTACACTATCATACAGAACGGTTTCGCTGCCCTAAAAATAAAAAAAAATGCCCTGTGCTGCACTTATTCAGATTTCTCCCCTCCCCCATGCCTGCCAGATACTCCTCTATTTACTGTCTCCATAGTTTTGCCTTTTCCAGAAGGTCATGTAGTGAAGTCATATGGTACGCGGCCTTTCAGACTGGCTTCCTTCATGTAGCCCTGTGCATTTTAGAGTCATCCATGTCTTTTTGTGGCTGGATAGCTCATTTTTTATTCCATTACCTGGATGTACCAGTTTGTTTAGCCATTCCCCTATTGAAGGACCTCTTCTAGGTTTTGGCGATTATGAATAAAGCTGCTATGAACATTTGTGTGCAGGTTTTTTGTGGACATAAGTTTGTACACTAGTTGGGGGAATATCTAGGAGTGTGATGCTGGATTGCATGGTAGGGCTGTTTACTCTTGCCTCTCCTGTATTTTCACACTCTCCCTGTACTGACAACTTTTCTGAATCATATAAGCATTCTCAAATCTCTCGCTTCTTTGGGGTAAAAAAGTCAAACCCTTGAATTTTAACTCACTCTGCTACTCCCCAGTGCCCCTGCTCTTTCTTCATTTCACAGCCAGGCTTCTCAGAGTCACCTGCACTCTACTGCCTCCTCTTTACTTTGCTCACCCCTTCGGTTCAGCCCACACTCAAGGAACGGGGGTTGTAACTGACTACAAGCTAGACCTGTACTTCCACCAGGCCTCCTCCTCAGTTGCTCTGTTAAAGATCACTGTGCCCCGCATCTCATGGGATCTATTCTGTTCTCTTTCTTGACCTTTTATGACATTTGACACTGTTAACCACTCCCTTCTTGAGGCCTGTGACCACTCTTCCTGTTAGTGTTTCCCTTTATCTCTTACCCTTCTCCCTCTTCCTAGGTGTTTCTTTCCTACTCTCCTGGCCTTTAGTTTCTGCTGTGGCCGACACACATCTTTATCTCTGCCAGTTGTCATTACAAAACTTCAGATCTCAATCCAACTGCCTATTAGATGATCCCTTCCCATCCCACACGCTTGTCCCAAACTTCACTCACTTTTCCCCTTTCATACCTGCCAGGTTCTCTAATTTGGGGGAAGCATCACCCAAGTCAGAAGCCTAGGCATCATCCTAGATTACTCCCGTCCCCTTACATCCAGCCCAGTCTGTAGTTGAGACCTGTTGATTCTATTTCTTTTCCATCTTTCATGTTAACCCGGAGGAGTGCCTTGATTTCAGACCTCATCATCTCTTGCCTGTAACAGACCCTGGTCTCCGGCTAGACTCCCTGCTCTAATCTTACCCTCCTCTAATCTGCCGAAGCGATACCCCAGCCATTCAAGTTACCCCCAAATATCAGAGTCTTTCGACCATTCTCCACAGCCACTCTAGACTCTAAGTGAGTAAACTGGGGAGTTCTCTCTACCCCGTGCTTACGCTTCCCCACCACACCTTCACCTTATGTTCCAGCAGTGGAAACACTGGCAGGGCTTTTGCTCATGTCCTTCCCTCTGCCTGGAGAACTGGCCCTTCCCCGCTAGTCTTCCAACAATTATCTTGCACCTAGTGAATTGCTACTCATGCAAGGTATTGGCACCATGAGGCTTATAATGGAAAACAACAGTCCTCTGCTCTATACCTCTCCTGCGGTAACTGCTTTTAACTGTTTTAGCTGGTTGCTTCTGGTGTCTGCCTCTGTATTTCTAAATATACCCTCATGAGGGTGTATTTAGAAATATACTGCCCCCCCCCCCCCACTGCCCCTATTCTTCATCCTTCTCTTCCTGAGCAGGCGTCTAAGGAGAATAGTCTGAACTCAGTCTCCACCTCCTTAATTCCCACCACAGCTCAAGGAGTAAATCCAGAAAAGATGACATTGGCTCAGGGAAGCAGGGGACCCAACACAGGAGAGAAGGAGAAGTATTTCCCAGGATGATGGGAAAGGAAGTCTTGGTCCAGTAGCTGTGACGTGCAGAAGGCCTGGAGAACTCAGTCCCCACTGGAGCAGGAAGAGGAGGGCTCTCAGACCGATGTGTCTGGTGGGGTGGGGTGGGGAATGGAATTGATTTATTACATACTCTGACTCAGTTCCAGGAAAAACTTGATGCAGTTAATCACAGGAAAAGTTGTATAATGATGAAAATTAGTCACCGTATACAGTTGGCTCAGCTGAGAACAATATGCAGAATGTCTTAAAAATATAAGTACTAGGGCTTCCCTGGTGGCACAGTGGTTAAGAATCCACCTGCCAATGCAGGGGACATGAGTTCGAGCCCTGGATCGGGAAGATCCCACGTGTTGCGGAGCAACGAAGCCCGCGTGCTGCAACTACTGAAGCCTGCATGCCTAGAGCCCGTGCTCCACAACAAGAGAAGCCACCGCAATGAGAAGCCCACACACTGCAACGAAGAGTAGCCCCGCTCGCCGCAACTAGAGAAAGCCCGCACGCAGCAACGAAGACCCAACGCAGCCAGAAATAAGTTAATATTTAAAAATATATATATAAATACTAATTTCTGAATTGTTTATAGTGTTGTTTTATGACTAATTTGAAAGAATGAAGAGAGAGGGTTAGAAGGAGTGTTTGAAGGCTGGACCCTTTCATTTTCCAGGAAGTCAATGGATTATTAAAATTCTCTCTCGTCTCTCCCGTGTTGGGTCCTCTGTGCTGGATCCTATATCTTCATTTTCTTGATTTCCTCTATCTTTTTGCTGGAGCTTATCCTCTAGTAGTTTCCTAAGAAAAGAGACTTGGGAGATACAGTTTTTTGAAGCTTTGCATCTGAAAATATCTTAATTCTGTCATCATACTTAATTGCTAATTAGACTAAATAGGGACTCCCTGGTTAAGACCCATTTTCCCTCAGAATTTTGAAGGCGTTGCTATACTATTCTCTTCCTATATTGCTGTTGAGAGAATCAATATCATCCTTTATGATTTGTTTTCTTCTCTCTAGAAGGGTTTGGAACCACTGTTCTCAAGTGTCATGATTATGTGTCTTGATGTGCCTCTCTTCACGCCTATGCTGGGTGTTAGAGACGGACTCTTTCAATCTGGAAATTCATGTCCTTTGAATTCATATCCTGGAAATTCTTCACAACATATTGCTTTGATAATTCCCTCCCCTTCCTTCATTGTATCTCTTTCTGGAGCTTGTATTAGTCAGTTTCTGGATTGGTCTTTCTATCTTTTCTCTGTTGTTTGCTGACCTCTGATTGAAGGCAGTAAGGTACAGAAGTGGTTGAGTCCTGGACCTTGAGTCACGATGGATCTAAATTATGGAGCTGCATGTGTTGTTTTATTTTTTTTTTAAGCAGAATATTCTAAAGATTTTTAGATCTTTTGAAGAACAATGAATTTAATAATGATGTTTTATGTAAATGCACATATATTGACAGTATGGGAAAATTAGCAATTTCCTTTTAGAAGTATGTTCTTCTTACTCAGTACTCAGTTATTAAGAGATAGATATTATTTGCTAAACGAAGGGCAACACATAGACCCTATTTTGTGAAATGCCGTTTAGTAAGTTTCCTTCGTTTATCAGCTAGACATTCACAAAATAAGTTTAATTTTTTAAACGTAATCTAAAACTTTTGGGGGGGAATATTTTACATGTAGAGCGCCTTGGGTTCATACAACTATAATAATAGAGAAAGAGTGTTGTTACATTATTGTCCCTTTAAAAGTTATATGGTCTGCAAATATTTTAAAATATGTTTCAGGATAACAGCAACTTCTGGATTTGGTGACAGCTGGGTCTTTTTCTTTAGCAACCACCTTTTTCCCTCCTCTGCACTCTCACATGATATTAAAAATACCTCTTATTAAATCTCTTCTGTTATCTGCTTCCTGTTGCCCTTTTCTCCCTCTCCGTAAGTGTCTGTCTAAGCAGTGAACACATGAAGTCTTCAAAGTTCTGATAAGCCACACACTGTCCCCAGGGGTGGGTTTGGAGCAGAGCCCATGAGTAAGTCTGTGTCCTGCTGAAACCAGAGCTCGTGATGGGAGGAAATGGGTGGACAAGTTGCTAAAGGGAATTCATTACTGGTTTATCTTGGAAAAACAGAAGGAACAAGTGGAATCAGAGCAAGAATATGGCAAAAAATCTTAAACTAGCAAAGACACACTTTGCAGTTTCTTGCAATTCTGTTCTTAGGGTCATAATCAAGAATTAAGAAACAAGATCATGCCGGCTCTGTGTCACTTCGGAAGTAAACGCATGGCCAGTCAGTAAACCACCTTCGATACGGGTATGACTATGGGTCGTTTACAAGGGACCAACTGTCCTGAGTCATTCTGAACTGAATTTTGCATAATTACTACAAAAATTTGGGTTGGAAAGTAAGTTCAGGGCTGTTGTTCCTATTTTCAGAGCAATTTAAATTGTAAAATTAAGTGCTCAAAGGTTTATAGCAAATTAGACCTGCCCCCTTCGCCGCCAATTCTGTTCCCCCAAGGAGAACACATTCAACTCTTATAACTGTCTTTTCATGGCATCTATTCCCCTGGCTCTAACTCACTTGCTAATAATGCTATTTCTTGACTTTCTATTTTTAGACTTTTTTTTAAGGATTTTCTGTTATGGGAGAGGACGATTTAGGTCTCTTAACCCCACTTTTGTGTCCTGTATCTCCTCCCCAGTTCTAATATATTTACATCAAAATTTTGTGTTAAAGCAGTAGTCACTCCTAACTTACTAGTGCATAAATATGATCCACTTATGATCCAGGTAGTATATCGTGATTATTTTCTTATATAACTTCTGGGTTTTTGTAGAGTTAATAATAATTGCCCAGTTTAAAAAAAACACCAAAAAACTGTTCAGTGTATGTACTTAAGGTTTTTTTTCCTAATTCTCCCATTGGTTTTTATCTGCCATTCAGTATTTTTACCCCTGGTCAGGTATATCAGTTAATCCATTAGTTTCATATTTTTCCTGGAGCCCACTCCCCACTGAGTCCTCTGACCTTTTGCCCCAATCTGGACTGGTCACTTTCTAGGTATTTGTGCATTGCCATCTTGAGACCTTCCTTGGCTGTTTTCAGTGTTGGGTCCCTTATTTTTATAGTCTCCTATCTTCTATGTTCTTGCTTTCACGGAATACATCCCACCAGGAACTTCATGAGAATTTTGTTAGTTTTTATGTGTCTGTAAATGTCTTTATTCTAACCCCATCCTTGATTTTTATACTTACATACGTGGCTGGGTTTTAAACTGTCTTTCATCAGACTTCTGAGCTGTTATGCCGTTTCATTTTAGTTCCTTCAGTTGATGTTGAGAACTCTAGGACTCTTCTGATTTTTCCTTAAATGTGACATCTTTTTCTCTCTGGAAACATTTAGGATGTTTTCTTTACTCCCAGTGTTGAGAAATGTCATAATGTGGTTGGCCCTTTCAACCTAGAGACTTGTGTCTTTAAAGTCTGGGAAATTAATCTTGTATTATGTAGTACTATTGCTTCATCATTTAGTTTTCTGTTCTCTTTTTCTGAAACTCCAATTAATCAAGTATTGGATCTTAAATTCTTTTTGAAATGTTATTTTGATATACTCTTTCTCGTTTCTTCCCTCCCTCCCGTCCTCCCTTCCTTCCTTTCTCTCTCTCTTTTTACTTTTTAGCATGGCATCCTGGTCTTTCTTTTTTCCCCTAACTTTATCTCTTTGAGGACATAAATGAGGTTTTTTTGTTTTATTATCTCAATGATTCTTTATTAAGCGCTATGTACAGGCAGTTGTCTAAGCACTTGGACTATACATGGGACAAGATCAACAACAACAACAGAATAATAGGACAAGCCATCCTGACTGTGGTAGATTGCTGGTTTCCTACCCTAATACCCCTCACACCCCTTTCCTTAGAAAGAGACCTCTAAGCTTTAGCTGAACACAAAACTGTCCAAAAAATAAAGACTACATTCCCCAGCTAGTGTTCTGGGAAGTGAGCTGGGGTTCCCCTCACTTAATTCAGCAAACTTTCTTTAACTCCCTGATTTCAGCCTAAGGCCTAGACTTTACTCCGAGTTGAGTCTGTGTCCTCAAGTCTGGAGCTGCCCTGATTTTCCTTCGCATGCCCAACAAAGCCCCCGCTCTCCTGCCCTGCGTGCTTCTCCATCCTCCCCTTGCACTGTCACCCTCCCACACCCCTGCACCTGCTGCAGGGCCACACAGAACTTCTCAGAGTTCTTCCACCTTGTGGGGCTTCCTCTAGGTGATTTCTGCTGATCCTTCAGGCTGCAACCCTTAGGTTATAAATGCCTGCTAATACCTGTACCCACAGCTCCACGCTAGGCGTGGCCTCTGCTCCCGTCACCCCCTCTGTCACCCTGTGTCATAGCACTCGTCACACTGTGGAGCGCATGTGGCTGCCGGTCTGTACGCACCCCCGGACTGTGCAGAAAGAGTCCACGCTGCCAACATGCCCGGCATCAGAGAGCATCAGTAGGCTCTCTAATCTCTGAATGAATGAATGACAACTTATTTGAGCTCCGAACATTTTTGGTGTGACTTTTGGATAATTATTCTTGACTTTTTTCCTTTTTATCAGTAAGTTAAGGTTTGTGGTGTTTTAAGGGAATTGATAATATGTATCAATGAACTCAAAGGAAACTTTTGATTTTTTTTTTTTAAGTTTTTGCAGTCTCTGTTCTAACCTCTGCCATCAGTAAAAGAGGGTTACTGTGCCTAAGGGGACACTTGAAGTATGGCAGTGATGCATCAGAGGCATTAATGAACTTGAAGATTGAGAGATAAGTGGAGTCATCCAATGCTGGAAAAAGGGACACTTGACACACTCATTCTCGTGGGTCGTTGTTGCTGCAGCAGGGAGCGCTGATGGCTTAGGCTGTCGGCAAGGGCCGTGTGTGCCCTTCAGGTCAGCACTTGCCATTACATCATGAGGAGAAGCCAAGAGCAAGGATGGTGCAGCTTGTGCTAAAAGTACCTCTTACGTGGCAGTCATCCAGCTCAGATTCTGATTATTACTGTTGTTTTCTTTTCGGAGTCCTTGCAGTTATATATCTGGAATTTGGGTGTGGAAGGCCTAGTTACCACAGCTACTTCAGAGGGGTCTAGATATACTTTCCAGGTAGCACTTTGTGACTTGCTTCTGGGATGGCCCAAAGGTTCCTTGCCCAGAGTGGATGGGGCAGGGGGTAGGGAGAGGGGAGAGGGTGAAGAGGAATGACAGAACAAGAGTGAAAGAGAAACTGGGTGTTAGAAAGTAAGCGCTGAGTGATCTTATTAACCAGGCAGTTTTCCTGCTCTGCCCCCCTTACCTCTAGGGTCATCCCTCGGTATCTGTGGGGCATTGGTTCCAGGAAACACCCCCATACCAAAATCTGAGGATACTGAAGTCCCTTATATAAAATGGCATAGTATTTGCATGTAACCTACCCACATGCTCCCGTACACTTTAAATCACCTCCAGATTGCTTATAATACCTAATAAGGTAAAGGCTGTATAGTTGTCAGCACGGGGCAAATTCAAGTTTTTCTTTTTGGAACTTTCTGGAAAGTATTTTTAAATATTTTTGATCCGCAGCTGGTTTAATCCGCAGATGTGGAACCCGTGGATACAAAGAATCAACTGTATTGCGTTTTTTATCAATTGCGCGGTCACAGAGAGCACTGCTGAATCTAGTGTGAGGTGCAGGGAGGAAGGGTCTGGGCAGAGTTAAGAGTGGAGCTGGTAATAAAACTTTCATCTCCTATAAATCAGTGGAAATCATCAGCCATTTGCCAGCAAAATTTCCCATTCCTGAGTGAACAGTGGCGTCAAATGGAAAAAGCAGTGGTTCTGCAGGGTTAGTACAGAGGTTTAGGCTAGGCCTTGTGTAACAAAGACAAAACATGTAACAGGAGATGAACCAGTTTCCTGGGGCTGCCATAGCAAATGACCACAAACTGGGGGGCTGAAAACAACAGAAATTTATTCTCTCACCGTTCTGGAAGCTACAAGTCCGAAATCAAGGTGTCGACAGGACTGAGCTCTCTCTGAAGGCCCCGGGGAGGATCCTTCCTGGCCTCTTCCTATCTTCTGGTAGTTGTGGCCATCCTTGGCATTTCCTAGCCTTTAGACACATCACTTCAATCTCTATCACATGGCGTTCTGTTCCGGTATCTTTCTTACAAGGACACCGGTCATGTTGGATTTAGGGTTACCCTACTCCAGTATGCCCTCATCTTGACTAATTGCATCTGCAAAGACCCTATTTCCAAATAAGGTCACATTCTGAGGTTCTGGAAAGGGCATAAATTTGGAGGACACTATTCAACCCAGTACAGTAGCTTAAATAAGAGTGTTTTTGTCTTTCACAGAAACGTTCCAAGAGAAGCCGTTTGAGGTGGCCAGGTGACAGTAAGAGGAACCCAGGTGCTGCCTATCTAATTGCCCTACCATGTTTAGCACGTGCCTTCCACTTCATGGTCTGTGAAGGCTGCTTAAGTTCCAGCCATCACATCTGCTTTCCATCTACAAGAAGGAGAAAGAGGGGTGGAAGAAGAGTTTACAGAGGCATGTGCCAGCTGTACTTTGATAACACAATCCAGTATTTCTGTTCACTTTGCATTGGATGGAACTTGGTCAGGTGCACAACCAGCTGAAAAGGAGGCTGGGGACGTTGCCTTTTTTCAGACAGCTTTGTGTCCTGCTAAACCTTGCAAGTTCTCTTTCTGAGAAGAAGAGGGTGAATGGGTATTAGGTAGGCAACCAGCAATCTTCCACAGTCAGGGTGGCTTGTCTTATTTCCCCAGGACATGTATAGAAAGTCGTTTCTTAAATGAATCTCCGAAAGTTACTGTGCTTGTTTAATGATTTTCTAAATGTCTTGATAATGTATTCTCTTAAAAAGTGATCTATGTTGTAGGAACCAGAGACGTCTGAAGAACTCCAAAACTGACTTTCTTTTTAATGAGATGCAGGCTGTTGCGTTAGCTTGGAAGCTCAAGGGAAGTGATGGTCACGTCTGCTGCTCTGCCAGCACGACTAGGTAGCTGAGCCCCAGCCTCCCGACCTTGCCCAGGCAGCCCTCATTCACAGAGAGCGGCGCCTTCCCACTCGCACCCGGGTGTCGTGGAGTCTCCTCCGCGCTGCTCTTTTTGCAGATGGTTCTCCTCCGTCTCCTTCCTAGAGGTGTTTCTAAGCCCCCAAAGGTATGAAAGGAGTTAGGGTTTCTTGCAGCAGTTTAGTAAGTCTGGGCGTTATCAGATAACGTAAGAGGGAAGACATGGCATTCGCTACAAATAAAACCTTTGGTCCAAAGGAGGCTTGGCCAAGGACGGAGGCGGAGAATTTCTCACTTGTGCCGCCTCATGTGGCCCTGGTCCAGTGAGTCCCCATCTTCACGCTGACGCAGGCCTCTGACTCACTTTGCCTGTCTCTGTCAGTCTCTACCGGGTGTTCCCGCTGAGGGGGTCTTTCTGTCTGCGAAGATCGAAGATCGCGTGCCTCACGCTCCTTTCGTTGTCACTGCCCCGCCCCCGCCCCTAGCATATTTCAGTGGGCTTGTTGAGGACACGTAGGAGGGGCTTAGACACTTCTCAGCTGAGTCCACAGCTTGGGGGCGGGAGGGGGGCGGGAGCCGGGATGCGCAGGTGAGGACGATGCGCCAGGCAGTGGGCACCTGCCATCGTTAGGCTCCTCCCCCGAGTTCATCCGCGCCCTTCTTCGCCTTCTCGTGGGTTCCTGCTCTTGCAGCGGAATGCCCTCCCGAACAGCAGGGCTGGTGCAGGACGGCCTCCATCTGAGAGCTTCTGATCAAAGACTCCATGCTTCTTGAGAAGCCGAGAACTAACAATTTCACTTTAATAAGACTTCACCGCGGACAGTTGCTTATACAACTCATGGAGGCTGGTGTATGATTTCCTCATTTGCCGCTTCTCACCAGTTGTGTTATTTTCGTAACAATGACTGTGCGGGAATAAAAGCAAAGCTTTTCCCTCCAGGCGATTAGACAAATGCATATCTTCTGACAAAAATAAACCTTCCTCCTCGCGGGTCCTTTTAGGCTAACCCACACATCCCTCCTTCGGGAGAGCTAGTCCCCTCCTACTAATGACAGCCCTTTTGGGCAGACCCAGAAGTTGTATCCAAAGACTGAAATACCACTGCCAGCTGGGTGCTGCCACCACTGTGCTGGTTGGTGGCCCTTATCAAGCTTACTCGTGTTGAACTGTTTCATCTTCCCAAGGCTTAGTGGGAAGAAGAGGCTGGAGTAAGATGTTCAACTTCTTTCTGAAACAAGTCAACTTGAAAGTATTGGGTGAGGCGGGGAAGAGTGATGTAACTTGCTTTTTCCAGTGTTAAAAGATGCCATCTCTCTGCTTATCTACAAAGAAGAATCATTTAAGCCAAATTACGTAATTTATTTGTTTATTGGGGCAGGTTGAAAATGTATTCAGGGAAATCATATATTTTCATACCAGTTAGACACTGAAGAAGTATTTATGAAATGCTTACCATACTGTTAGGCACTAATATAAATAAAAACACATATCTATCAGATGTCCCAAAATCATGTTGAAAATGTGGGAACAAATACGGTTCTAAAATATGTAAACCGTAATGTTAGCAAACAGATGAAGGTATAATTGGCCTGAAAATTGCATCCAAGGCATAGAAAAAAGAGATTATTTTTCCTTTTTCCAGCTCTTAGAGCCACATTAAAAAATCCCAAAGCATGACCCCTTTGCCGAAGCCACTGAAGGCTCTTATCCACACCAAAACTTCAGTGTTTACCTGGCTCATCAGTCTTCCTTGAAAGGCAGGTAGACTCCTCCTACCCAGCCAGAGGTGGATGAAAGCCTTGGTTCCACGTCTCATCTGTGTTTAGTTCTCAGTCCACCAGCCAGAGATGGGCCACTAGGCATCCTCGGTCAGACGGTAAAGTCGTCACACCGAATTTACCTATGAGACAGCATGTCGACTGTGAATGCCAAGCTAATCTTGGGAATCCGAAACAGTTCATTTTAGTAAGATGTTTTAAAAATCCTTGGTCCAGGACTTCCCTGGTGGCTCAGTGGTTAAGAATCCACCTGCCAATGCAGGGGACACAGGTTCGAGCCCTGGGCCGGGATGATCCCACATGCCGCGTAGCAACTAAGCCTGTGCGCCACAACTACCGAGCCTGTGCTCTAGAGCCTGTGAGCCACAACTACTGAAGCCCGTGTGCCACAACTACTGAAGCCCACGTGCCTAGAGCCCATGCTCTGCAGCAAGAGAAGCCACTGCAATAAGAAGCCCGCACACTGCAACAAAGAGTAGCCCCCTCTCACCACAAGTAGAGAAAGCCCGTGCACAGCAACGAAGACCCAGTGCAGCCAAAAATAAATAAATAAACAAACAAACAAATGTATTAAAAAAAAAAATCCTTGGTCCAAGATTGGTGCTTGTCTAAAACATTTGTTTGAGTAAGTTTCCAGGACTGGGATAGGAAGAACCTTGAATATCCCATGGAGAATGCTTCTCCCAACTGACGTTGAACAGGACTGAAAGGCCTCCAAATGCCCTCCTCTCCATATAGGAGCACTGTGGTCACATGTCATCCCCTAGCCCTCCTTTTCCCACCTGTCCTATAGTAGGAAACACATTTTCTGCTTCTCAGAAGCCAAGCTGTAAGTCTGTCTCATGAGATGAAAGTGGAACTATCTCAGCCCTGTCAGGGAAAGCTTTTGCTTTCTTGGTAAAAGGGAAAGATGAGCTGGTGGTTACCCTTTGTCCCAGTTCAAGTTTGAACCATGTGGCCCCGGTGCCTGGAGGTGCAACAGTGGCTGGACCATGGGCAACAAGCCTACTTGCCGTGGTCGGCAGAACAGAACCTGTAGATTCATCGCCAGCCCTGGACTTCTCACCTCTGGACTTCTTACACCTGAAAAAGGAGCCCTTTCTTGTTTAAGTCCCAGGAGACCCAGGTTTCTGTAACTTATGGGCAGACACATCCCTGACTGATACAGAATTAGGTATCTGAAAATGAGTGGCTCCCAGGATTATTTTTTAAATTTAATACGGAGCTTAGGAGGTGCTGTTTATTTCACTGCATTTTAACAAGTGTTTACTGAACGTTTTCTGCACGCCACGCATTGTGCAAGACCAACGACACAAAAGGAACAAGATGCATTTAGAGTCCAAGCCACATAGAAATATGAATCCATATTCAGCAAAGGTAGTTTTGTGATTGGCTGGCTCATCCTTGTAACAATTATTGTGCATCTACAGTGAACCAGACTCTTGGAGCTAAAGATACAGAGATGAATATCATGGCCCTAAGCTTTTAGGAGCACAGTCTTCCAAATATCCATCCTTCATCTACCCAATAAATGTTCGTTGAGAACCTACTGTGTACCAGGCAGGCTCAGAGCTCATGTGTTGAGGAGAAACATCAGTAAACAGGATTACAAAATCATTCTGCTTTTGAATAGGACCATAGGTGCCAGAAGTTGAATTCAGGAAGGAATGAAACAAGGGGAGGGGACCCAGATGGAGGCACTTTGGTGGGTCTGACCAGCATGAATGGTCAGGGCTCTCCCTGCGGGATGACCGGGTGCTCCAGTCCCACTTGGGCCACAAGCCCTCTCCCTCTTCCATGTTTTGCGTCTGGCCGGGCAGTTTCCGCTGGCCCACATCCTTCGCTTCAAAGCCCAATTTCCTCCAGGGTGTTGGCTGTGTAATCAGTGCCTGCATCTCCATCAGTCCACCCAGTGCCCTTGTTACCTCTCCTTTGCCCCCCAATCTGCCTTTCCGTCCCTAATTCAGAGACCTGTAGTGCCAGGGCTGGGAAGCCCCCTTTGAGGTCTTTCAGTCACTTTAGAGTAACTGAGGCCCAGAGAAGGGAAGAGGCTCATCCAAGGTCAGCAAATTAGCTGGTGGCAGCAGTTGGCACCAGAACCTAGGTCTCCTGATGCCTGGCCCTTCCTATAAATCTGTCTATGGTTGGTGAAGCCCAAGGGGACAAGCTGCTCTTCTGAGCCAGGCTTGAGCCTTCAGGAGCACCCACCCCGCTCCTGGAGTCACAGCTCCTCACTTTGGGAACCGTTCTTCCCCAGCTCGGAAAGCTTGGTTCCTGTCCTAGCCTCCTGCACCTTCAGGACCTCCACGATGGAGGGGGAGTGGGGACACCAAAAACCCCTGCTGTCGCCATCAGCTGTGTCCCTGCACACAGGGGTGGGGGGCTGGTTCACCGTGAAATAAGGCGACCATCAGCAGGAAGAAGAGATGAGAGAGGGGCGGGTCCTGGCTGTGTCCAGGCGTCCTTGTGCCCGTTGTCCCTGTAGCAGGCTGTCATCCTGTCCTGTGGCTTGTCCTAAATAACCTCAGCATTCTTCCAGAAAACTGCCCTTTTGCCTACGCTCCTTTGAGTTAGATATCTGTCCTTCAGACCCAAGAGTCTGATGCCCTTGCCCCGTGGGACTGATTTTGGTGCCTTGCTTTTTCTTTAACCTTATGCAGTCTCATCCTTCTCTCCTTCCCTCTGCAGCCCTGTGCCTGAGGAAGCTCTGCAGAGCGGCTGGCAGAGACCCCAGACACAGCCCTGGATGCTTCTGGCACATGACACCGTTTAGAAATTAATTCCCTGGCTAATTCTTGAAGCCCTTTTGAAGCAAGCAGCAAAGGCCTGGGAACAGCTTCAAAGCTCTTCTCAAATCCCGTTTAGAAACTTCCCAGCAGCAGATCTATAATTTAGCTTTCTTTTTAGTTTTAAACATTTTATTGCAAAAATAAATAACTCCCAACTCTGATCTGGAAACCATTATTACGTGTTATCTATAGGTAACTTCAGTGCCCTGGGACAGAACCCTTGACTCGCTGGTAATGACAATTGTTTCTTTATTAAGTTTCTTATAACCCTGGAAAAGTTTCTATGTAAGCAGAGGAATGTGAATCAAATTAAACTCATACTTTTGAAAATTTGGGGTTAGTTTAGGTGTTCTGTATTTGGTATTTTAAGAACTTTTAATTTTAAGAGAAAGTGTCAAATTTGGATAACCAATGTAGGAAGCTTGTGACTTGAATTGAGTAATTGATGTAGACGTGTGTTAAGCTAAAAGGTGCGATGCAATTTTATTAAGATTGTAAGCAGTATGGGAACATTTAAGTGAACTCAAGATTCACCATATTCAGTTGGTCAAGACTTGGGAAGTGGGACTTCCCTGGTGGCACAGTGGTTAAGAATCTGCTTGCCAATTCAGGGGACACGGGTTCGAGCCCTGGTCTGGGAAGATCCCACATGCTGTGGAGCAGCTAAGCCCGTGCGCTACAACTACTGAAGCCTGCATGCTCTAGAGCCCGTGCTCCACAACAAAAGAAGCCACCGCAATGAGAAGCCCGCACACTGCAACGAAGAGTAGCCCCTGCTCACCGCAACTGGAGAAAGCCCGCACACTGCAACGAAGAGTAGCCCCTGCTCACCGCAACTGGAGAAAGCCCGCACGCAGCAACGAAGACCCGACGCAGCCAAAAATAAGTAAATAAATAAATAAAAAAAATAAAGAACTTGGGAAGACTTGTGAGCAAACTGAACTATTCTAAAGTTAATTTCATAAATGCAGGTTTAAATTGTTAAGGCAGTTTAAATAAATAAATTTCTAAATGGGACCAGTCATCCAAGTTTCCCTTAACAGTGACAGCTAAATTTTACTATATTTTATAAAATAAAGTTCTAAGTAGAATGATGCAGTTTTAAGCCTAAAAACTTAAGGAAAACCTAAAATTTTGAATTTGAATAAAATGGATATTAAATAAAAATAGACATAATTCAAGCAGTTTTTTATATATGTAAAAGCCACTCAGTTACAGTAAAAGATGTTTGCCTTACATTAGAACTTTGATGTATCTTTTCTTTTAAGCAGTCGTTTGCTCCTTACATTCAGCCGACAACTGGTATTCTTTGTTGCCGAGATGGGGAATCAGAGGCAGAGGAAGGGAGAAGTGGCCTCGGCAGCAGAACCAGAGCCAGCGCTGGACTTGGTCACGCATCCGCCACCCGCCTCCACGGCCTGACCCGTCCACTGTTTCGTTTGCCTCTTGAGTGAGTGTCCTTATTACAGGTGAAGTGAAACCTATGTCATAAAGCAAATTTACCCTTTTTCTCCAGAAGTGATCATGTGACTCATTGAAATCACAATGACTCTTCATTTCCCCCTTCAGAGGCAGCATCACATTCTTGGACCATAATGGGGTGGAAAGCCGCCACTTGGCCCAGGAGATTTAGCCTGATTTCTGGGAAAGAGGCAGCCTGGCTCCTCAGCCATGAATAGGTTATTAAGACAAAATACACTGAGATCAAATGGCCCCCGATTCCCGGCTAAGCTTACCCTCAGGACTGTGACATCCTGCCCGCAGGACAATGAGGGCCAGGAGAGAGCACAGCTCCCTGGAGAGAGGGTGGGGAGTGAGAACAGTGGCCTTGGTCGAGAGGCCTAGATTCGGAACTCTGTCCTTGTCTGGCCCAGCCACGGGGGCAAACCCCTCCCCCCCGCCCCGGGGCCAGCTTTGTCATCCGAGAAACGGGGTGAATGTTGGCCTCTGCATGAATCAAAAACTTGTCAGAGTGCAGTGAAAACACACGAAAGCCCTTTGTAACATTAAAAAAAAAGCCTGGTTGTACTGCCACAGGAGTGGCTTCCTAGGAGCAGACTGGTTACGCTCAGTCATTTAGGGCTCTGATGTTTTCAGTGGCTCTGTCCTCACCTCAAACCCATCCCTGGGCCCAGTGGGCTTCAAAGGCCGGAGTTAGACTCTGTGAACTGCCGGCCAAGGCCAACCACTGACTTTGGAGCCTCACTTCAGCTATTCTTTCCTTCTGAAGAAAGGGGTGACTGTCCCCGATGGAGCTGGTTGGCCGCGAGGCACATGTTCCCAACAGGCTCAGCTGTAACTGCTCTGTGCTTACGAAGTTGCAGGGACAGTTGAACAAGAAACACAATGGCGCTCTCCTCCCTTGGGGGCATTAATCAAGGATTTGAAAAGGATCGGTCCCCTAGAGACTAAATCCTGATTTCTGAAACTCCAGCTGAAAGGAGGAGAGAGGAAAACTGACCACCTTCCCGCACGGTCAGGGAGTTTAAGCAGGAGGATTGCCTGGAGAGAAAGGAGGCCTCTCTGAGGATCAGCCCATGGCGGGGCAGGGGCCCTGGGGCATCCGCATCCTCACTGTGGGTAGCCCACTCTCCCCGGCCATCACCTGCTGCCAATTCACATGCATGCATTCGGTTTAAGAGATTACTCCCCCGTGGTTGGCGGGCTTCTCCCATGGCCCCCGAGATTCCTGGCCGCGGTGATTCTGGCAAACAGGAGTCTAGGTACCACAGAGGAGGGAATTGCAGATGTAATTAAGAGCCCAAGTCAGCTGACCTTAAGAAAGAGGGATTATCCGGGTGGGCCAGAGTCCTTTAAGGCAGAGAGTTTTCTCCAGCTGGTCCCAGAAGAAGAGGTCAGAGCTCAGAGCATGAGAAGGACTCGTCCCGCCTTGAAGATGGAGGCGGGAACGCAGGTGGCCCCCGCGGACAGCCAGAGGGAAATGGGAACCCGCGGACAGCCACGGGGACTGAATTCTGCCCACGAGAAAGGGCTCGGAAGTGGGTTTTTCTCCAGAGCCTCCCGGTTAGAACTCAGCCCGGCTGACACCTTGGTTCAGAGAGCAGAGAACACAGTCTCGTTGCATGACCTCTGACCTACAGAACAGCGAGCTAGTAGACGGGCAGTGTTGAAGCCCCTCGATGTGTGGTGATGCTCCTGCCACCTGGCAGTTGGGCCGTTCCTGTCACTGCTAGTAAACAGCTGCTAGTTACCTGTCACTAAGGTAACTAGCAGCTGATTACACGGCCGAATCAATTTGGGAGTCTTCTCATTTAGTGAGCTTTCCAGCATCTATAATTACTTTTTAATTTTTAAAAACTTTTCATTTTGAATTAATTTCAGACTTACAGAAATGTTGTAAGCAGTACCAAGAGTTCTCAAATACCTTCACTCCAATTTCCCAATTGTTACATAAACACAGCACAATTATGGAAATCTGGAAATTAACACTGGCACAATCCTATTTAAATTTCCCCGACTGTCCTACTGGTGTCCCCTTTGTGGTCCAGGACGCAGTGCAGGAACCCTTCAGTCCTCCTCAGTCTTTGTCCATTGTGATTTTAACGTTTTCGAAGAAGTACTGGCTAGTTATTTTGTAGAATGCCCCTTATTTTAGGTGCCTGATGTTTCCTCAGGATTAAATTCAAATTATGCATTTTTGGCAAGAACACTGAAGGTGTCCTCCTGTGCCCTTCTCAGTGCCTTGTGTCAAGAGGCACACAATGTCGATTTGGTCCATCACTGGAGGCGTTCACTTTGATCCCTTGGTTAAGGCAGCTGCCAGGTTTATCCCCGGTAAAGTTGCCTTCTTCCCCTTTGTCATTAGTAACTACCTTGTGGGAGATACTGTGAGACTGTCAGTATCCTGTTTCTCATCGTATTTTTGCTAATTTCAGCAACCACTGATGATTCCTCTGTGAAACAAGCACTACTGTGGGATTTGCCAGTGACTGTCCTAGTCTACGATTCCTTCTACATTTATTAACTAGAGTTCTTTTCTTTTTTTTTTAGAGTTTTAAATCTTTATCTTTTCATTTGGGATCGAAGCTGGAGAATAGTAAACCAATTAGATAAAAAAGCAAAAAGTCTGAATATCAGTAATTGTGTTCTACAGCTTCTCCACAAAGAACAGTATTAGAGGGAAAACACTTTAACTGAGATAAGAACTTTAATTACAATACAAGGTAGTTATGGAGAAATGCTGTTTTTGATACTTGGAAAAAATTTGAGTTGATGCATTTATATGAATGGCAGGATTTTTTTTAACATCTTTATTGGAGTATAATTGCTTTACAATGGTGTGTTAGTTCCTGCTTTATAAGAAAGTGGATCAGCTATATGTATACATATATCCCCATATCTCCTCCCTCTTGCGTCTCCTTCCCACCCTCCCTATCCCACCCCTCTAGGTGGTCACAAAGCACCGAGCTGATCTCCCTGTGCTATGCGGCTTACTAGCTAGAATTATAATAATTTCTATAAATTTTAGAAATCATTAATTTCTATAAATCCTAGAATTTTTGAGGAAGAGCATTCCCTCTGCTCCCACTTACTTACTCATGTACCTATTTCTTTACGTCAGCTTGGACTCACGGAGTCTTTATTCTATGCGTCAGAACCCACTGCCATCATGATTTATCTTGTTGCTCAAACTCTCCCAGAAGAGCCCTTTCAGGTTGGCCCCCGGGTCTTTCAGACACGTCCCCGTCACTTGTTGGCACCTCAGCATAAAAGTTACTTATTTCTTGGCACCCTAACATGTTCCAGGCTCATCTTTCCACTCCAACCCTCCAAGATCTCCTGGGCCCTTTAATCAGAGAACGGTATTTAGAAACCAAGATCTGTGAGTTAGACGTGTCCATAGAACTGTTCTTTTTTTAAAAATTTTATTGACATACAGTTGATTTACAGTGTTGTGTTAATTTCTGCTGTTCAGCTAAGTGACTCATATATATATTCTTTATATATATATATAATATATATTCTTTTTCATATTCTTTTCCGTTATGGTTTGTCACAGGATATTGAATATAGTTCTCTGTGCTATGCAGTAGGACCTTGTTGTTTATGTATCCTATATATAATAGTTTGCATCTGCTAATCCCAAACTCCCAATCCTTCCCTCCCCTAACCTCCTCCCCCTTGTCAACCACAAGTCTGTTCTCTATGTCTGTGATTCTGTCTCCGTTTTGTAGATATGTTGATTTGTATCGTATTTTAGATTCCACATATAAGTGATATCATGTGGTATTTGTCTTTCTCTTTCTGACTTACTTCACTTAGTATAATAATCTCTAGGTCCATCCATGGAGCTGCAAATGGCATTATTTCATTCTTCTTTATCCATTCACCTGCTGATGAATGGATTTAGGTTGTTTCCATATCTTGGCTATTTCCATAGATCTACTCTTAACGGTCATAGTTTTCTCTGATACTGTGGATCATTAATCTTTTCATAGTCACACACACACACACACACACACACACACACACACACACACACACACACACACACACAGACTCACATTTTGGTAAAACGCAGAGTCACTGGGAGCTCATCCCCCGGCAGCTGGACTTCTCTTGCTGCACTTGACCCCCCCTGAACCAGCCCCTATGTTTCCTGGGCCAGCCACGCACTCCCACCCTGTGCCTCCCCAGGAGTTCCTATCACTTACCTCCTCTGCTGGGACCCTTCCCATTCATTACCCTGGGGACCCTGAAAGTAGCCTCTCTCCGCTTCCAGCTCTATTAATATTATTAACAGTAACTACCTTTTTGTTGGGTCCTCGTGCTCCAGGCAAACATGAGTTCGAATCCTTACAGCGATGCGCAGAGAAGGCAGTATCCCCATTTATAGACCGACAACAGAGGCTCCAAGAGGGTGTAGCACACAGCCAGAGTAGGAAGCACACTGTGGCGATTCTCACTCCCCACCCCTGCTCTTTGCATCCACCCTTCCCTGTGCTGGCTGTAGGTCTGCCTTTTGGCAAATGCCAAGGAGCTGGAAGCTTAAACCATGCCGAGGGGCAAGGAGTGAGGGGGCAACCAGGCCATGGGAGCCAGTGCAGTGGGGACAGCCCCTGGTCTCCCCTTGCTGGCAGCTTGGTGGAGGCGGGGGTGGGCCCTGCCCCCGGCACCTTCCTCTTCCTTCCTCTTTCACACACAAACTTCTTTTTACCATTGTTCCTGACCCCCATCAAAAGTTCCCAGTCCCCTTCTTTGGCCTGGGAACCCTTCACCGGAGACAAAGCCTTACATTCTATAATTAGAGAGACAAGGCTTAAAAATGCAGATGCCCAAATACCTGGGAAGGGAAAGGCTGTGGTAGGGACAGTGAGTTGCCAGGGGTACAGAGTGTTAGATCTCTTCCTATTTGAGTGCTACCGTCCCTCTGAGAGGGCATGAAAGTCTTCTGCCTATGAATTGGAAAAGAAATCTGGGTCGGGTACCCTTTTCTTACCCTGCAGTGAGAAAACCAGAGGCTGTGGCCTGGGCACTTCCTGCCAAGAGCCTGGGAACAGGTCACCAAAGCCAGGAGAAAGGCAGCTCATGCCCTGGGTAAACAGAGCCCAAGATTCTGATCTAGCTCCTCTGGGGCCTTCACCTCACCGTTGAGTTTCACTTTTCAAGGGCGGTCTGGAACCAGAAGAACCAGCAACATCCTTATGACCTGGGCACCTTGTGAGTGGGCCAGTTCTTAGGCCCCGCCCCAGACTGAATCAGAAACGGGGGCTGAGGCCCAGAGATCCATGTGGGCAGCCCTCTAACCTCCTCTCTTGCCTGCAAGTTGGAGTGCCTCAGGACCTCAGGTGACCTCAGATTATGCTGCTGACGGTGACCATCCTAAACTGATGATAAACTGAGGCCTGGAGGAGGCCTTGGAGTTTCCTCATGGTTGTAGCAATTAGGCTAGATTTTAAAAACATCACTTTGAGGTACTAAGAGCTCCCTAGGAGAGGAGCAGTGTTGAATCAATAGTGCATTAGATTGAGAACAGAAGTGTCACCAGACACAGTTGAAATTTGGTGAACACTGATGAAATGACTTAGTTTATGACTCATGCTACATTGTTGACAGGGCCTGGGAATGTATTCTCAATTTAAAATTGCTTCCAATCTTTCCTCCACGTCTGAAATCCAGAGGGCCATGACCCACCACCCCAGCCCAATTCCCCCCAGTGCTGGCGGTGATGAGTTAGTGCTTCAGCGAATCCAGCCGTCCACGCCACTCTTATCTCTTGCGTGAACTTGCCTGGGCTGTTTCCTCCCTTCTGCAAGGGACAAGTAGAAGCCCTCTGAGTTATAAGATGTTGACATCAATCCTTGCTGGCTGCCTCTGACTGGTGGTGAAAGAAAAAGTGTTCTCAGGATTGTTAAACAAGCACTACAAAAATCTGAGCGGGCTGCTCTGAAAGGAGTCCCTGTGTTCTTTTTCCTGCATGGCGTTAGACTCAAAGCCGAGATCAGGCTGCATGAATCTGAATCCTTCTGATATCAAATGTGTGGGTTTTCCACACCAACAGACAGTTGTCCAGCTCTCTGGACACTAACTGGATGTCCTGCAATTCAACTCCGTTCTGAAACTACCAGGGTTTACCCCACATCCCATAGGTTACGGCCTCAGTCCTGCAAGACTGCCCCACTACAGATGCCCAGGGTACCCATCTTCTGTCCAACTTGGCTACGAAGTCTGGGGATCCTCCAACGCCCTCCTTTCAGGTTTGATAATTTGCTAGAACAGCTCACTGAACTCAGAAAAGTACTTCACTTGCTATTATCAGTTGATTATAGAGGATGCAAGTCAGGAGCAGCCACGTGGAGGAGATGCACGGGGGCAAGGTGAGAGCGCAGAGGCACGCGGAGCCTCCGTGCCCACCCTGGGTGCTCCACCCTCCCAGCGCCTCCATGTGCCCACCAACCAGAAGCTCTCCAAGCCCCGTCATGGTGGGGTTTTTACTGAGGTTTCATTTTGTAGGTATGATTGGTTAAATCATTGGCCATTGGTGATTGAACTCAATTTCCAGTCCTCTAATCGTGCTTGGTCTTCTAGCCACCAGCCCCTCTCCTGAAGCTATCTAGGGGCCCCCAGCCACCTGTCCTCTCCTTAGCATACAGAAGATCACTGCAGAGATTCCAAAGGTTTTAGAAGCTCTGTGTCAAGAACCGGTGAAAAAGACCAAACATAAATTTCTTACCGTAGCACAATCAGCCACGTGAGTCCATGGGGCAGTAAAGGTGCTAACCAGAAGGGTGCAAGGCCCGTCGTCTCAAAGTGCATGTCCTCTGGCTTCAGGATGACTCACGGCAGTCTGAGTCAGAGATGTGCGGTCTTGACACTTTATCTGGCCTTAGATACAATTTGCCTTCACTGAGTAAAGTGCACGCCCACCAGGCATTATGGTCATGGCAGGGAAAAGGGCAGAGGGAGCTGATCGTTGCTCCCAGCACTGAATCTGGGACTCCCCCAGCATCCCTCACTTCCTGCTCCTCTCAGGCCGACTGATGCCTACACTCATCAGGGCTCACCATCTGGATCTCCAGCTGGGTCCATGCAACAGTGTCTTTCCAGGAGGCTCTACCATGTTCCCAAGCCAGCTGACAATACAGTATCTGACCTAATGGCTACTTCCTTCTCCCTTCAAAAGGGGGTGGGGAGAGTTCGGACTATTAATCATAAAAGACAACAGGCTGAACAACTGATTCTGATTAAGAAAAGATTCAAAAAAAAAAAACAAAAAAACAAAAAACAAAAACCACTGTCTCTGACTTTCCCAGCTCACCTGGATGGGTTTTTTTCACTATACAGACAGTGGGCCAATTGCTATCTGCATGGGTGCTTTAAATATTAGATCAGGAGATTGTGGTAACACCCGTCGGTCTTCAAACCGCAATGTGAAACAACACTTGTCACAGGAGTTAACTCTTACCTGACTGGAAGGATGTCCTGCCTTTGAGACTTTTGAGTCCACCAAATAATAAAGCATTTTCTCAGGTGCGGGTCTTCCCAAAGGCAAAATAAATAGTAATGTGAGGGGTGAGGCCCCTCCCCCATTTCTCTGGGTTATAGTTCCTGAAGTCCCACTACCATCATTATTTTTTAACATATTTATTGAGCTGTGTGTGGCATTGCTCCCCCCAGCCCTCCCTTAATTTCAAGTCAAGTCAACCAGCCTTTGAGCGGACTCCTGGGCCTGAGGACAAAAAGATTAAAATGGAATAAAGTTCCCCAAATACTTCCGGGGATGATGTCCTCCAGCCGCCCAAAGGCGTGGATGAGCGAGTTGCTTTTCTTCCCGATCAGGAGTTTCCTTTCCGCTCAGGGGCGTCGGGAGAGGCAGGCCCAGCTCCGATGCACAGCGTGGGGGGCTCGCGACCCAGACCCCGGCTCGGGCTGGGGAGGCCGCCGGCGCGCTGCTCGGCCGGGAGCTCAGGGGTTAAGTGGTTTCCGCCAGGCCCGCCCCGGGGCCGCGCTTCCCGCTTCGCCGTGGTTCCTCCCTCCGCCGGTGACGCCCCGGCCTTTGCCCAAATATGTCCCTTTCCCCCCCTCCCTCGCCCGGCACCCGGTGCCCGTAGGCACCCCCGAGCCGCGGGGCTGGCACTCGGACGTCGCCCGGCCTCGGTGTTCCGGGCCGGCCCCTCCCGGAGCGCCCCTCCAGGATGCCCTTCCGGAAAGGTAGGCGGAGTCCCCCCGCTAGCGCTCCCGGGCCGGAGCGGGAGACCTGCGCCGCCAGGTGCCGGGGGGCGGCCGGGAGGGCGCGGGGCCCGACCCCACACTGCCCCTCTCCTGCCGCATCGCCCCTGCGACCCCACGTCGCCCCTTCCGGGCACTCGGCGGCCGACCCCACGTGCCGGAGCCGGTGCGCAGAGCCGGCGAGCAGAGCGCGGTCGCGATACTTGGACCGCACCCGGATTGCGCCGCAGCAAGTTCTGAGATCCAGGTGGAATCGGGTTCTCCCGGCGGACTGGAGATTTGGGGCGGGGGGTCGATTGTTCTACGGTGTCGAGAGGTTTGCAGCGTGGGGTCCCGGCGGCGCGCTCGGATTGCGGTCCGAGTCTCCGGGAGGGACTGGAGGGCGAGGGGTTGGGGGTGGGCAGCTCGGCGGTGTGGAAGCAGGTCCGAGTACGGGTCCTGCCTTCGGCCTTTTCTACCCTCTGACTCTCGGGAAGTCAGTTAACCACCCGGAACCTCAGTTTCTTCATCCGCAAAACGAGCGCGTGAACCGGGACGACCGTGTGGGGACCGGGACGGGTGAGAGGCGCGCGGCTCAGCATGCAGAGGCGCGGGGAAACGGCCGGCCGGCCAGGCAAGACCTGCCTCCCTGTGCCTGGCAGCTGGCACCCAGCGCCCCACCTGGCCCACCTGCACCGCGGGCTGGGTGCGCGAGGCCTGCCGGAAAATACCAGATGCTCGCGGCCCCCAATTTCCGGGCAGGGCGATGGAGGCCCTGCTGTGCCCAGGGCGCTGCAGAGCTGGGCCGGGACTTGCCACCCTCAGGTCGGAGCCTAGGATGGAGGAGACTCGTTTTTACTTTCCGAACAGAGCTGATTGGCTCCTCCTGCTTTTTCTGTTTGTGTTGGAAGGGGCTTGGGCTCGGTGACCCATTGTCACTCTGACCCAAGCTTTCCCCACCCCCACCTGGGTACCACTGACCGGGGCGAACAGAGAGGAAGCCGAGACTCCCTCCCAGGCACCCGGGTACCTGGGACTGGCTGCGTGGCTTCCCGCCGCTGCCTCCACCCCACCTTTCTGGCCGTCTCTTCACTTCTCTCATAATCCCGATTAATCGTCAGGTTAATGCTACGGTTGCCAGTATTACCCTATTGGCCTTTGTCCCTTAAACGGAGGTTGCTAAGGTGCCACTGTGAGGTCCTGGTTGTGAAGATGCATGGTTGGCACTCCCTGTGCTGTGGGGATGTTGAGAAGGAAGGTGAAAGCCACGAGCAGGGACAGAGGGTTCAGGGTTCAGTCGGATCCTGAGCTGATGACGTGTGGTCCCAAACTCACCGTCTTCATTGGCTCCATTATTCCATATATAACGGCAACGCCGTGTCCCTGGACGTTCCCCCGAGTCCCCAGCTGACCTCATTTAGCTGCAGTGTGAATGGTCATTTAGCTGCTGTGTTCTGTGGTCTCTGGAGGCAAACTCCTAGGAGGCAAAGTGCCCGTTTACTTGTCACAGAGCTGGAGGGAGCCTTGTGCAGGAGGCTTAAGTACCTGGGCTGTTGAGTGAGCGTTCACCTGTGAAGGTTCCCCTATGTGATGGCATCATTAGGTCACATGCGATAGACGTCTGTCTGCCCGCCGCCAGCCACGTTAAGCTTTGACTTTTTTTTTTTCTAATCTGAAGAGAACACTGCTGCCTGGAGAGGTGACTCCTGCCCTTTCATTCTGTGAATGCTGATTCCTAAAGGGCCAGGGTGTGAGAAACAGGCGTTGTTGGGTTTTCTGGAAGCTTTGGTGTGAGCCAGGGCAGGGGCCCTGGAGGGCTTGCTTCCAGCCCAAGGCAGAACCTCCCCATTTGGCTTGGTCGGAACCTCCTGTTGAGAAGTGAACACAGTAAGTGGAAATGATGGCAAGGCCAGGTTTGTTCAGTCTGGTGATGAGACGTCATCTGGACCTGCCTGGAGGTGGAAAGCTGGGCCCGTGACCGGGGATATGGCATCCCATCCCTGGAACTGTCCCGGTGCTGGAGACTTCAGTGTGTGTATATATATGGAATATATATACAGTATATATTCAGACTTCAGTATATATATACTCTTTTATACTTTTTTTTTTTTTTTTTTTTTTCTCCGTACACGGGCCTTTCACTGTTGTGGCCTCTCCCGTTGCGGAGCACGGGCTCCGGACGCGCAGGCCCAGCGGCCATGGCTCACGGGCCCAGCCGCTCCGTGGCATGTGGGATCTTCCCGGACCGGGGCATGAGCCCGTGTCCCCTGCATCGGCAGGCGGACTCTCAACCACTGCGCCACCAGGGAAGCCCCTCTTTTATACTTTAAAAAAATTTTGAACCATCTGAATCTATTAACTATTCAAAAAAAGTAATTTAAAAAATGGGAAATGAAAAGACTTTGCTTCTCTCCGCACAAAACGAAGAGAAGCCAGATGGAGAAGGACTTCCTTGTAGCTAACGTCTAGAAGGTTAATTGACCGCTGATTCCCTTCCCAGGCTGTGTTTCTGTGTCTTGACAAGTAAGACTCGGGGACCAGCTGGGTCAGGGCCTGGCAGGAAGCACACGCCCGCTCATATAGGGCAAGTTGAAAAGAATTTAATGAAGGCTGTTACAAAGGTTTGGGTTGGGGTAGAGGAAAACCACAGGGGATATTGCAGAAGCCCAGGCAGTCCCACCCCAGGTCTGAGGGGTGAGGGTGGAGCAGTCACTGGAGCCAGTGGCCCAAGGCGGGCTGCCCCTCCCTGGAGGATGCAGGCGGCTTGTGGCCCCCGCAGAGGCCCCACGCTGCTCCCTCCCTCTGACCCCAGGACATGGGCAGTCGAGGGCCAGGGAGCCTGTCGTGTGTGTGCAGGTCAGCCTGCGGGGACCGGAGACGGGTGGATTTGCCCTTCGTGACAGCGGATCTGGGGGAACAAAGAGATGACCAGTCGATCTTTGGTACTCGTCCTGGGCCTTGCCTTGATCGATGGCACTGAATGTAATTAGGGCAGAGTTCAGTGACTGCACGCCACTCACTCGCTCGCTCATTCATTCATTCGCTCGTTCATTCATTCATTCATTCTCTAGACAGAGCACCTGCTCTGCGCCGGGCACGCTGGAGGTTCTCGGTGAATGACAGACTTGACAGTTCCCTCACCGCAGTCACACCTCCCTGGCGTGGTCCACCTGCTGTGATAATGGCCAGCAGGGACTGTGTAGCCCTGAGATGGGTGAATGGTGGGGCGGGGTGGCGGGCAGTAGCCGATGGTGCCCTTTCCCGCCGGCTAAGGGGATGGCATGCGGGCACCGCGTTCACACTCACATCCGCCCTGGCCTCTCTGCTTGGTGGCTCCAGGGTGCTGGGGGCTAGTGGGGCGAACAGAGTCCGACCCTCAGCTGAGCTGCTGGAATTTTGAGATGGACTCGAGTAAGAAGGAAATGCCCTGACGTGGACCATTAGGGAAACTCATGAGAACAAAGGGGTGGGAAGAACTTAGGTGGGCCCCAGGAGGAAGGTGGTGAATGGGGTGATTAAAGCTGGAAACTTCTCTCTCTGGAGGATGTTAAAGGCAGGCTAGATGGTGATTTTCTAGAGGGTTGAGGAGTGCTCTGTTCAGAGACTGTGGTCTTGGCTAAATTCTCGAGGTCCCTTTCAGGTGGAGATGCTGAAAAAAATGTCTTCAGATGGTGGAGTCCTAAGTATTCCTGCACATCCTACCTTCAGTAGGGATGGGGATGGGCTGAAGGTTCTAATAATAAATAACAGTAAGAAACCAAACACACTTAGGGACCACCTTCCAGGTCCTGTGCTGAGTGCTTTGCACATGTGCATTTGTCCTCACAGCTACCCCAGGGGCTATAATTTCCACTGTGAAGGTGAAGGACGTGAGGCTCAGAGAGGCTCCATACACAACGGTCAGCTCGTGTGCTGAGCAGCGCTGGGCTGAGGCTCTGCCTTTCCGGCTTGGACCCCAGTGATGGGCTAGCTTGGGATGTGGTATGATGTGTGTCAGGCTGAGACCGTACAGTATGATAAGTCTGCCGTTATGAACATCAGACGTCTTCCACGTTAGAAATGAGCCGAGAGACAGACTTAGATGCCTGACTCTTCTGAATCCTTGAGAGAGGCAGGTGGAAGGGATGGGACTGCACGTGGGGACAGTCGGGGTTCCCCTGTCTCCCGTGGCCCCAAGGGCACAGCTGTCAGGGGCTGGACTCATAACATGGGTCTGGTGTCGTGGAGATGATACTCCAGCCAGGTGACAGGTCACAGCTGCCCAGGAACTGCCCCGTCCGCTGCTGGGCACGGAGGCAAAGACAAGTCCCACTGTTGCAGGAGATGCAGCACCTTAGGGGTTCCTGCAGGTGAGCTGCTTGCAGCGGGAACTCCATCGCAGTTAGGTCAGCATTTTTGGACCCAAACCCGGGACCTCTCCTTCCTTTCACTCCCAGTAGGAGTGCAAAGAGCAGATCCCGACTAGACTCGGCAGGGCTGGGCTGGCCCCTGGTCCTTTGATCCCACCCCTGAGCTCCGGTGCTGGGCCGGCACCGCCCTCCACTCTGGGGCCCTGCTGGCGGGCTCTGTCCTCAGGCAAACTTTCCTCCCTTGGGGTCTGGCAGCTTGCTGGGCAGGACGGGCTCCATTTCGGAGACTACGGCCCCAGGGAAGCAGCCGCCAACCAGGCTGGGCCTGCCTGTTTCCCGCAGGGCCTCTGTCTCCAGGTTTCCCTTCTGAATCCTCTGCTTTGTCTTCTCAGGCCTTTGATCCCTGGGCTGCGCCCTTCTAATGCCTTCCCGCCCTTCTAATGCCTTCCCGTTATCTTTTTTGGTTTGTTTTTGTTTTGTTTTTGTTTTTTTTTGCGGTACTCGGGCCTCTCACTGTCGTGGCCTCTCCCGTTGCGGAGCACAGGCTCCGGACCGCAGGCTCAGCGGCCATGGCTCACGGGCCCAGCCGCTCCGCAGCATGTGGGATCTTCCCGGACCGGGGCACAAACCCGTGTCCCCTGCATCGGCAGGTGGACTCTCAACCACTGCGCCACCAGGGAAGCCCCTTCCCGTTATCTTAAAGCGTGTCCTCTGCTGTGGCCCGTGTCCTCAGTGTCCAGTAGTGGCCACCAGCGTCCCTGTGCTCCCACATCTGTGCTTCCCTCCTGCATCCTCTCCCCTCCGAGGACCCAGCCGCACCCTCCCAGGTGCCACCATCCTTCACGGTACATTTGCACACGTGTGGATATACACGTGGGCACGTGTAGGCTTCTGGTGGTTCCTTAAGGCCCTGCTCAAGTTCAAGTCTTCTCTGCCCCGTTTTCCATCTATTCTATGCAGATGGGGCTCTCGCAGGCAGTTACTTGTCCTCCGCACTTAATTGTCCTCCATTTGGGGGAGGGTCTAGATCTCATACTTCTCTCTGGCCAGGTGGTAGCAAGTGCTTCATAAATCCTTTGCCTGGTTAATTTGTCCAAAACTCCATTTTCTTCTGCAGTGGGTAGTTGCAGAGTTGAAGTAAGACCGTCAGATCCCTAATCACCGAAAGATTAGGGTCAGCGTCCCACGTGTAATTTAAAATAAAGACAATACCAAGTCATAAATGTAAGCAAGGCGGACACTCTTCTGATTTCTACTGTGGTCACGATTTTGGTGCTTTTGGGTGAAGTTGCAGGGTCCAAACGACAATAACAACAGCACCTGATGCTGTGTGCCTGAGTGTGGTCTGCACCTTGGTTAGTTCAGACCTGGGGGCCCGGTGCAAGCAGGCACTCTTCTCCTTGTGGAGCTAAAAGTACCACATGCTCAGGAACTGTACCTCCAGGAAGCATCCAAGCATGCATCATCCCTTTACCTCCCCTGCAAGGAATGCGAATCTTTAACTTCACAGGACTTTCCCAGGGCAGGGCCTGGGTGGTCACCTCCGTCCCAGCTCCTGGCACCTACGTGGGTGGCCTCCTGTTTCCTCCTTATCTGCATCAGATTCCTGGGAGGTGCCGGAATCAGCACCTGGGGGCCCTACAAGAGGCAGGCAGACTGTGTCTTCCCGTCCTTCCCAAATGCTGCATTTAGATGAAAGCTGGATAAAACGAACACAGGAAGTCACAAAGTCACAGGAGAAGCCCGGGAAGAGCAGGGGGAGGGGCACAGGCAGTGAGGGGAGGGGACAAAGGAGGGGAG
The DNA here is from genome assembly GCF_011762595.2 of Tursiops truncatus. NCBI lineage: Eukaryota > Metazoa > Chordata > Mammalia > Artiodactyla > Delphinidae > Tursiops > Tursiops truncatus. Next base: position 151,421,828 of record NC_047035.1, read on the forward strand.
GGGAGGGGAGGGAGGTCAGGAGTGTTCCCACCCCTGGCCCCTGGCCCGCCTGCTGTTCTGCAGGAGTTGAGGTCTGAGATCTGTAACCTAAGAGCCCGGGTCTTTTATAACCTCTGCCGCCGCCCCCAGTGTGATGGCCCCAGGTGATGATCCGCAGAGCCCAGGAGGTGGAGGAGCCAGTCCTGTTTACAGACAGGCTCTTCTCTCAGCGTTTATTCATCATTGTTGGGACAGTCCTGAGAGCGGCTGGGGCAGGGCAGGTACCCACAGGTGGCAGAAGTGACGCGGAAGCTGCAGGAAGCATCTAAGGATGTGGGGCCGTGCCCTCAGCAGGAGTCAGATGTGTGCCGTCGGGGAGACACCCCGGCCGGGTGCTGGGAGACCCAGTGGTGGCAGGTCCACCGTGTGTTGGTGACGGGCTGGGTCTCAGGGCCACCCCTGGATGGCTTTCGGCCTCGGGTGACCCATCTGGAAACAAAGGGGGTGAAGTGAGATTCCCTGCAGCTCCGGCCCAGAGACTGATGCTTCCCAGTTGCTGGGACGCTTGTCACACATGCGCCCCGTCTCCCCCTCCGAGCTCCTTGGCTAAGCCGGGCCACGGGAGGCTGGGGGTCCCCGCTGGGCCGGGTCCTCCAGGGACTCTGTCCCGGGCACCCTGGCCTGTCTCTCCAGCAGCTCCAGGCGGGAGGCGAGTGGCAAATGATGGCGTCTTGGGCCTGCGGTCTCTGGTCTCTGCACTCCTCCGGCTACGACTTCAGGACGGAAATTGGACCAAAAGGAAGTCGGTGTTGGAGCCCGCCTTTTGTGGAAGCACACGGAACCCTTCTGGAACCTGCCCGTGATGTCGGGCCGACGTCATCCTGGGTCTGCATCCTGCAGGGAGCTCGTAGCCACCGTCTCTTGGCAGGTCTCCCCAGAGTCTAAAGGAATCACCAGTAGCAGGGCCTTCCGTGCGGAACTTCAGCAAAGAGTGACAGAGCCTCACGTGTTCACAGGGGGCCTGGGGAAGAGCTGTAAATCATGTATATCAAAAATCGAAGCCCCGGGGACTTTCCTGGCTATCCAGTGGTTAAGACTTCGCCTTCCAATGCAGTGGGTGCGGGTTCAATCCTGGTTGGGGAGCTAAGATCCCACATTCCTCGGGGCCAAAAAACCAAAATATAAAACAGAAGCAATATTGTAACAAACTCAATAAAGACTTTGAAAAATGGTCCACATGGACTTCCCTGGTGGCGCAGTGGTTAAGAATCCGCCTGCCAATGCAGGGCACACGGGTTCGAGCCCTGGTCTGGGAAGATCCCACATGCCATGGAGCAACTAAGCCCGTGCGCCACAAGTACTGAGCCTGCGCTCTAGAGCATGCGAGCCACAACGACTGAGCCCACGTGCTACAACTACTGAGACTGTGCACCTAGAGCCCGTGCTCCGCAACAAGAGAAGCCACTGCAATGAGAATCAAGTGCACCACAGCGAGGAGTAGCCCCTGCTCGCCGCAGAGAAAGCCTGCGCGCAGCAACGAAGACCCAACACAGCCATAAATAAATAAATGAATAAATAAATAAAGTGGTTCATCTTATTTAAAAAATGGTCCACATCAACAAACCTTTAAAAAAAAACTGAAGCTGTAGTGTTTCCCACGTAAGTTCAATTGTGAGCAACTTGGAAAATGCAGAGAACCGAAAAGAAGAACATGAAAGCTGCTTGTCCTTTCCCGACCTGCAGAGAACAGTTCCCGGATTCCTCCTGGTGACAAGGCCGGAGGAGGGACGACAGTAAGAGGAGCAAGCCCCCATCCCACTGGCCTGAAAGAGCACGTCCGGCTCCTGCCTGCATCGGTGTCCAGACTGAGCGAGGGGGCCCAGCCTGGAGGTGTCACGGCCCTGATCAGGGGCCGGGCAGGTGACATCTGCGGAACAGGAGGGTTTGGGGTTGTGCTGCCCTGGCCCTCCTGCCTGGAAGTGCAGGGATGCTGATGCTTTTGAGAAAACAACCGAGGGCCGATTGCTTTGCTATTTTGACTGTCGGCCTCATCTGCTGCACCCCAGCGATGGGATTCAGGAAGGCCTCCTGCTGAGGCCTCATCCAGAGGCCTGGGGACAAGGGCCAGTCTTCACAGGAAGGGCAAGATTCCGTCAGCCGGTGGGGGTCGGACAGGAGCTTAGCAAGGTGCCCCCATGTGGGCTTTGAAGCAGGAAGAGAGAAGGAGAGAGGTCCTGAGCACAGAAAGATGCACTTTGATGCAGACTCTCGGGAAAGCCTGGCCCTGGGCAGCACGCACCCTGACTGCTGGGGTAGCTCATGCTGCCCGGGAACAACGGTACAGGGGACCGTTTATCTCATTCCTGGCCACACATTTGGGTTAACTGGGGAGTTTTTTTAAAAAGTCGGATGGTCCGGAAATTCTGATTTAACGGTTCTGGGTTGATGCCTGGGCAGAAAGATTCATGAATCGATCTTATCTGTAGGACACAAGGTACACGGTGACATTTCCAGTCTATTCCATTTCATTAACAAAGATTCTGGTCGGGCTCCAAAGACCCATTTCAAGGCCATGAATGGGGAGGGACCCACACTCTTGAAAATGCTAGGAAGCCCTCACCGGCACCTCCCAGACTCCCTTGCACCTCGGGTTCTGGGTGTGACTGAGGGTCTCCGTCAGGTCTGGGGGGTGCAAGTGACCTGCCTGACCTTTGGGGGACAGGTTTCTGAGCCAGGGGCCCGTGGGGGGAAGCAGCAGATCCATCTAGAGGGAGGGAGGCCCCCGTCAAGCAGCCATCTGCATGGGCCATGTTTTGCTGGAAAACATCGTAAAGTAAACATTTTGGGAATATAGGAAAGGGAGAGTTACAGCTGAGGAACTTGAGAAGAAAAGGCAAGAAACACACTAGGAGGCTGGCTGCGCTGCCCCTGCCTGTGCCGACCGCCCCCAGCCCCGTGATGTTATCAATACTTTAGTCGCCCCCATTAGCCCCTCCATCGTGCGGCAAATGTCTGTTCAGCGCCTCGTGGAGCAGGGCTGGGTCAAGTGCTGAGGGTGCAGCAGGGAACTGGACAGAGACACCTGCCCTCGTGGCCTTACGTCCTGACGGGGAGACAGACGGTAACAGACGAGTGAGTACGGTATGTGTCCAGTGGGTACCAGTGCTGGGGAGAAAAATAACATGGGAAAGAAGAGGGAGGGGGCGGGGGCTGCTGTTTTAAGTAGGATGATAGGATGGTCACTGAGAGGACATCTGGGCAGAAACCGAAGGGACTGGGGGAGTGGACCACACGGTATCTTAGGAGAGTGTCTGGCAGGGGGACGTGTAGGTGCAAAGGCCCTGTGGCCACAGTGGGCTGAGTGTGGAGGCCAGTGGGGCTGGTGTGTAGTGGGTGTGGGACATGGCTCAGAAAGCGTGGGTCATTTGGGTCCTCGAGGCTGTGGTAAGGCTTTGACCTCCTCCTTGGAGTGGGTGGGAGGCCCTGGGAGGGTTTTAGTGAGGGCGAGGCTCGAGTGAACTTTAGGTTAGCAAACCCTCTGGATGGTCCGTGGCTGCCCTCCCGAGAGCAGGTTGCAGGTGGCACGGGAGTCGGCTAAGGTGGCCCGCGAGCGGTGCCGTGCGCTGGGGTCCGGGTGGTGCAGTGGGAGGTTGCGTTCTGAGTGTGTTCAGGAGGTAGAGACCGCGGGGCCTGTGGATGGACTGGACGTGGGGGGAGAGAGCGTGAGTCAGGGTAGCTCCCACGACTGCCCCCTGGCTGATCTGTGGGGATGCTGAGGACGTTAACAGCCTCAGGACCAGCCAAGGGGACAGGTCACAGCAGGGTGGGGTTAGGGGGCCCAGTGCCTGTTGAGTAACTACGAGAGGATTCAAGAGGTTTGGGACTCGGCACGCGGCCCTCTGCGAAGATCCGTTATGCTCCAGGCTCGTCTCCAGATAGATGCTTCTTATAAGAAGCAACCGGCTTCCAAGTCAAATCAGGGTTGACCATTCTTGCCTCACATAAGGGATCTGTCAAGTTTCCGTGTGGCACTGGGCACAGATAGTTTCCAAGCTGGGAGGGAAGCGACTGGTAGGTTTCCCACGGGGCCAGTGTTTCCGTGTCAGTAGTACCAAAGTAGCAATTAAATTCCTCTCCCTTCCTCAGTTTCCTTAAAGTGTGAAGGCCCCCATTGTGGGGAGAAAAGGAAAACCCCACTCCAGGAAGGCTTCCTGAACAAACTCAGGCTGGCCACCAGCTGACCAAGTTAGCCTCCTAGCGGGGTGACCAGCTCACCGGGGATCACCCGCGATTTCCCTGTTTCAGCCTCGACAGTCCCAAGACCCAGCCACTTCCTCATCCCAGGCAAACTGGGACAGTGGGTCAGCCTCCCCACCTCCAGCCAACCCTCATGCCTTGGGCTTGGTGACCCCTAGACGGCCTCATGTTAGAGAGAGAGGTTTGAAAACCTCAACCACGTTTGGACAACAAATAGAATCCAAGCTAATTCTGTGGCCCTGGGTTACGGCTTGAAGGTATGGAAAATACGTTTCAAAGCAATTCTGCCAACAGCCGCATCAGGAAATCAGAGCGAGAATTTTATCATCAACTTGCTGTAATAACAGCACAGGAGTCTGAACCTGCAAATTGCCTGGTTTCAGTGTGAAAAGCCTAAAACTCAAATGTCATCCCCTTTTCATGAAAATGAGTCAGTCCGCATCCACTTTACCACGAATCGTGTTTGCTGTTGTTGCATCGTTTCCCAGATGTAAGTGGGGAAAAGAAAACAGAAAGCAATTCCAGCTGAAATCATGTTTGGTGCAAATCCCGGATGATATAAAAGCTTTCTGGATAAAGTTATTTGAATGCAGTGAAAGGTCATACGGTCACTACTGCTTTAGAGGAAATTGGTTTCTTAACCATATAAAACTCTTACAAATTCATTGTGGATGCCTCCCAATAAGTAATACATGGCATGACACTAAACTGGTCATCTGCTCTCCAGGAGAACCAGCTGTGCCCAGCAAGGGGACGGGCCTGTGTGTCTCCGCGGCCATGTTCCTTTCTCTGGCTTCTGTTAGAAATAACCAGATGACTGGTAAAAACCTTTTATAAATCAGGGAGTGTGTAACGGGCTGAAGAAAAAACAAGAGAAATTTAGCCTCTTCACTTCTCAGGAAAACACAGATGGAGATCACCGTGGAAGGCTCCCTTTTTTTTTTTTTTTTTTTTTTTTGCGGTACGCGGGCCTCTCACTGCTGTGGCCTCTCCCATTGCGGAGCACAGGCTCCGGACGCGCAGGCTCAGCAGCCATGGCTCACGGCCCAGCCGCTCCGCAGCATGTGGGATCTTCCCAGACCGGGGCACGAACCCGTGTCTCCTGCATCGGCAGGCGGACTCTCAACCACTGCGCCACCAGGGAAGCCCGGAAGGCTCCCTTTTACCCTTCTTTGCTGGCAGAAACGAAGTCTGACGTTACCAAGTGTCGGGGAGAATGCTGGT